>NW_027204492.1:4353333-5647500 GCF_024711535.1 Dipodomys merriami
CCCGCCATATTACTATTGAGTGTGAAGCAGTGGTGTGTTAAGCAATAGCCATGCTTATTTCAGCACTGTTCACAATAGCAAAATGGTAGAATCAGCTGAGTTGTCTAACAACAAATGAGTGCATAAAAAGTATTACAAAGAAAAAAAAGATATTCTGTCTTGTGCAAGAGGATGGATGGAATTGGAAATTATCATGTAAAAGATAAGCCACACTCAAAAAGTCAAAAAGGTAACAGATGTGTTTGCTCTCATTTGCGGAAATTAGAGCCAAAAACATATTCGTGGAAATGTATATATATGTATGTACAAATATGTCTGTGTGTATATGAAAATATATACACATATATAGAACCTAATTCTAACTGTGGAACTCTGCAAGAGAATAAGGTGAAGGGAGAGATGGAGAAAAAATAGAGGATGAATACTTTTGAAATATATTACAACTATATATGAACATGATATAAGCACTCTTAAAGTGCATGATCACTAGGGGGGTTTTAGGGTGGTAGAAATGAAGGAGATAGAGAGTAGTATTCTAATTAGCATATAGCACATGCACATCTGAAAAATCTTGGTGAAAACTCTTGGTACAATTAAGACTCACTAAAAACAAATGAGAGAAAAGGAAAATGAGTTCTGTTGGGGGAGGCAGGTACCCGTGGGAGGGGATAAGTGAATAGAGAGGGCGAAAGTGGATGAATATGGCCAAAGTAATTTAATTGCACATATAAAAATAGAGCATTGATATCTGCTGAAGTTGTTCTAGAAGGTGAGTAGTAAGTGACAGTGATTGAGGAGGTGAGTTTGGGGATGCAAAAGCCCTTCTTGTATGCTAAAAAAATAAGTATGCTAATAAAAAAATGGGAAAAGCGGGCTGGGATGGTGGCTCAGTGGTAGAGCGCTCGCCTTGCATGCCTGAGGCCCTGGGTTCGATTCCTCAGCACCACATAAGCAAAAAGAAAAAAAAAGCCGGAAGTGGCGCTGTGGCTCAAGTGGTAGAGCGCTAGCCTTGAGCTGAAGAGCTGAGGGACAGCGCTCAGGCCCCACGACCAGACCCCCCCCCCAAAAAAAAAAAATGGGAAAAGCAAAAATGATAAATTTAAGCTTTCGGGAGAGAATCAGATTTTTCTAACTTGTATCCACAACTTCCCAGTGCTTGAAACATTTCTAGTGTAATAGGTAGTAATCATAACTAGTATGATTATTTTGCTTTTATATAGTAAATTGTGTCATCAGTTGATAGAGTTTCATGACACATTGAACCAATATTTTCCATTTGACCTACATGGTATTACACAATCACATAGGGACAAAAGAGTTGTTCAGAGTATACAAGAGACTCATAGATTTTAACATTGCAAAGTATAAAAAAATCCATTGATTGGGTTTCAGCCTTCACATTGCAGTTAACCTTTAAGAAGCTACTTTAGCTGGGCACTTGTGGCTCATGCCTGTAATCCTAGCTATTCAGGAGGCTGAGATCTGAGGATCACAGTTCAAAGCCAGCCCTGGCAAGAAAGTCCATGAGACTCTTTTTTTTTTTTTTTTTTTTTTGGTCCAGTTGTGGCGCCTGAACTCTGGGCCTGGGCACTGTCCCTCAGCTCTTCAGTTCAAGGCTAGTGCTCTACCACTTGAGCCACAGCGCCACTTCTGGCTTTTTTCTTTTTGCTTTATGTGGTGCTGAGGAATCGAACTCAGGGCCTCATGCATGCAAGGCAAGCGCTCTACCACTGAGCCACCTTCCCAGCCCCTCCATGACACTCTTATCTCCAGGAAACCACCAGAAAACTGGAAGAGGCACTGTGGCTCAAGTGGTAGAGCGCTCACCTTGAGCTGAAGAGCCCAGGGGCAAATCTCAGGCTCAGAATTCAAGCCCCACAACCAACCCCACCCCCCAAAAAGAAGCTGTCTTTTGTTGAGTTATGGTAATTCTATTGAGAATATCTACCATTATCTACTTGTCTTTATAAAGCTAGATTTTCAGCATATATTTGGTTTTGAAAAATAATTTGATAAAAAATGTATTTACGGTAATATGTAATATGTTTACTCATGTTACTTTTATTCTTTTTGTGTGGTGGTCCTGGGACTTGAACTCAGGGCCTGGGTACTGTCCCTGAGCTTTGCTCAAAGCTTGTACTCTACCACCTGAGCCACAGCCTCACTTTTGGTTTTTTGGTAGCTAATTGGAGACAAGAGTCTCATGGACTTTACTGCCTGGGATGGCTTTGAACCGTGGTTCTCAGATCTCAGACTCTTGAGTAACTAGAATTATAAGCATGAGTCACTTATGTTACTTTTAATTAGTAATTTTTAATAGCTACTTAGATATCTGATAAATATCAGTAGGGATAACTGCTATGAACAAAGCTCTTTGGGCTAATTTTTTTGTTAAAATATTTTTATTAGTATATATTATTGTACAAAATGAGAGATTCCATGGTGACAGTTTTTGTACCTATATATGTGTTTTGATTGTATTTACACCATTACTTTGTCTTTATTTCTACATCTCTCCCTCTTTTTAACCTTACAAAGTTGGGGTGTTTTTTGTTAATGAGTTTTTTTTTTGTGAAAATACTGTACAGAGGGGATAAGAAATGTACTCATTACCTTGCTCATGTAATGGGCTAATTTTTAAGAGTGTCAAGGAGTCCTGATACTAGGAATTAACAAAACTATATTGTAGTATTTTATTGAAAGCACTTTTCATAGCCATTATTTTATAATCTCCTATTAGATGCAAATGATGACCTGATTTTATGAATGACACAAGATCTATATATAACTATATGTGTATATAATATATAGAATGCTTTAAAATATAACATTTAATAATAAAATAGTGATAATATATAATAATTAGAAACCCATTCAATGATAATATTCTTTACTCTCATTTGAGGTTTGCCTCTGAGTTTAATTTTGTACATTCCATCTCCTACAACATCTATTTACTTTTATCCAATTGAAGCTTCCTGTCATTTTTTCAGTGTAAAAGTATTACTTGGACCTTGAAGAAAACTAAGATATGCCAAGCAAAAGCATGTAAAGACCATTGTTAATCTTCCCCAGAAGAGGTAACTATGAAGTGTTCAGTGTATATTTACTTACATAGATGTTCTTCTAACCATGTTTATCAGTGTGAAATCAATACAGCCTAGTACTCAATTAAATGACTTTGGAGTAGATGTTTAGTTTGAATTTCCACTCCATGAGCCTTTGGACAAGCCTTTAAAAATTAAGCTTCTATTTCCTTGTGGAATGTAATTTTCTTTCTTTTTTCTTTTCTTTTTGTTTTTGTGCAGGTACTCAGGCTTGAAATCAGGGCCTGGGTGCATCACTTAGCTTTTTTGCTCAAGGTTAGTATTCTACCACTTGAGCCACTACTCCACTTCCAGCCTTTTGGCGATTAAGTGTAGATAAGAATCTTAGGGATTTTCCTGCCCAGGCTGGCTTTGAACCATGATCCTCATGTCTCAGCTTCTTGAATAGATAGGATTCTGGGCATGGGCCACCAGCACCTGGCTTGGAATTTTTATTTCCCAAAATGGAAATAATTGCAGTGCCTTTTTCATAGGTTTGCCTTGAGCCGTAGGTGATATCATGCTTGATGAACAGATTAGTGTCTGACATTCCATAAACATTCAATAAATATTAGGTGCTGATTTTGTTACATACATGTGCAGGTATATCAATAGATACATTAGATTTAATTACCCCCGCCCCCTTTTTATTTTTATTTTGCCTGTCGTGGGGCCTGAACTCTGGGCCTGGGCGTTGTCTCTCAGCTCTTCAGCTCAAGGCTAGCACTCTACCACTTGAGCCACAGTGCCACTTCCAGCTTTTTCTGTTATGTGGTGCTGAGGAATCGAACCCAGGGCCTCATGCATGCAGGGCAAGCACTCTACCACTGAGCCACCTTCTCAGTCCTAATTTTACCCTTTTTGTTGTATAGTTGTATGAGTTTTGATAGACTCAAATATGAAAATGCCATCCAGATATAGAAGAGTTTTGCCACTGCAGAAAAGTTCCTCAGATTTCCCTCAGCACAACCACTAGTTACTACACTGCTATATTCTGTGTCGAAAAGTTTTGTCTTTTTCAGAGTATCAAATAAATGAAGTTGTATGTTGTGTTTTCATTGTTATTTTACTTAGGATCATGTATTTCAGGTCCATTCATGTTGTGTGCAGCTCTAGTTTGTTCCTTTCTCCTGCAGATTGGCATTTCACTGAATGGTTGTATCACAAACAGTTTAACGATTCACTAATGGTTGTATCACAGTTTAATGATTCACTATGTTATATACATTTGGGTTGTTTTTAGTGATTTTTCATGACAAGCATTTGGTTACAAGCCTTTGAGTTATTATTTCCCTTTTTCATTGGTAAAAAGCTAGTTGTGGGGTTGCTGGGCAATAAAGCTAGGACTTTATAAGGAACAGCTGACATGGTTTTGAATGTGACTACTATTTTGTGTTCCTACCAGCGTATATGAGAGTTACAGTTCCCTGTTGGCCTTGCACTACTGTCAGCCATTTTAATTTTAACCCTTCCAGTGATTGTATAATTTCATCTTGTTGTGAGTATGATTGGCATACAGTAAAATTTTAGTGATGGAACTACTGGTCGTATTTTCTTGTGCTTGTGTAAGTCTTTGTATATTTTCTATAATGATGTATCCCTTTGTAATGTTTGCCCATTTAAAATTTTTTTAGAAGTTGTGAAGTTGTCAAACTTGTTCTTATAAACTGGATATAGGTACTTTTTAGATAGGTTTAGAATATGGTTTTTTTTTCTGATTTGTAGCTTAGCTTTTCATTTTCTTTACATTTTAGAGTTTTTAATTTTGAAGAAGTACAATTTTATATCACATCTAAGAAATGTTTACCTATGCTCAGCTTGCAAATAGTGTTTACTATTTATAGTTTGAGGTATTGCATTTAGGTTTGTGATCCATCCATGTCGCAGGAATTTTTGTATGTACTGTGAAGTTAACAGTCATTTTTCTAGCTGGTCCAGCAGCAAGGACTTTGGTGCAGTGGCAGGACTGCTCTACATCTGTATCTTTCAACAGCATTTACACAAGTATATGTATCTGACAAAATTCAGAACGTACAATAAAAAGGGCAAATTTTACACTATGTATAATACTTTCGTCACTGAATTACCTTGGCAATAAAGTAGCTTATAGTATCCTTTACTTCTAATTATTAGTAGTGCTTATAGTAATAATCCCTCCTTTCCTATTTTTATGTTCTGGTACTGGGACTTGAACTCAAGACCTGGGTGCGGGCCCTTAACATTTCTGCTGAAGGCTAGCACTCTACTACTTGAGCCACATGTCCACTATGTAGTTAGTTAATTGGACATAAGAGTCTCACAGACTTTTCTGGCTGGGCTGGCATCAAACTTTAATTCTCAGATCTCAACCCCTGAGTAGCTATGATTACAGATGTGATCCTCTGGTGCCCAGTGAATTAGTGAGTTTTTATGAGATGAAAAATACTGCTTTTATCCCTCTCTATTTAAGTATGAGGTTTGTAAAAATGCATCTTCTTGAGTAATTTTCTTTTTCCCCTAGTAAATTCCTCATCTATGCCTGTTTGCTGCTATTCTCTGTGCTGCTTGCCCTTCGTCTGGATGGCATCATTCAGTGGAGTTATTGGGCTGTCTTTGCCCCAATATGGTTGTGGAAGCTAATGGTCATTGTTGGAGCCTCAGTTGGAACTGGAGTCTGGGCACGAAATCCTCAATATCGGTAAGGTTACTTTTAAAATCCTCTGAGCTCTATCCTGAGGGAACAATATCTTGTTTTCTCTCATTCATGAAAAATTGAGTCATTTTCTTTTCTTCCTATTTGGAGTTTTACAAGAAGTGTTGTAAAGGCAAACAGATCTCTTCAATTTTTTTCAAGACTTGTTTTTTATCAATATGTATTTTCTTTTAAAAGCAATGTTTCAGTGATTCAGAACTCAGCCAGCCCACAAATGCCCACACATGACCTAAAATATATCCAAATACAGACTGATTAGGTTGTACTAGACTAAGAGTCATGAAATTACTGTGTTCTTCCAGCCTTGACCCTGAGGGATCTTTCCCCACTTTACGTTTTAAAACTGGAGTCCCCATGGCTCCACTCTCCACTCCTGGGTTTCTATGAGTGGAAGTGATGTCAGGAGGCAGAGTGGTCTTCAGAAGCCTGTAAGTGCTTTGGACTGTGGCTGGAGAATGCGGAAAATTAAGAACCAGCTGCAGACACAGAAGGCAGCACTTTGAGAAACAAGGCAGAGGGTTCAGTGTTGCTGAACTCTATGGACGTCTTTCCCTTCTCTCCTCAAGGGATAAACTACATGACAGCAGGGTGCGGAGGACTGCAAAATGGGCTTTTCTAAACCTTTACCATTAAGATAAGGAGTGAAGCAGTGCCCAGTAGGCCAGTGGGCAGGATAGGGGGAGGTTCATGAGGCTGCTCATATGGGAAGAGTGTAGAAGTTGGAGGCCCACCTCAACTTTTAAAATTTTTCATTTATTGTAAATACATTATTAAAAATAGAAATTGCTATTCAATGAACCTAGGGACTTTAAATACCTACACAAAGAGACTTAGTAGTTAAGGACCATTCATACATAGATAGTGATTGAAATTCTTAGATTATTTTTCCTGGAAGATTGTTTGCCTGTATAGAAGTACTTCTTTTCTTTTTGTGTTTGTTCCTCAATAAGTGTTAATATGTTAGTTTCCATCGATTGATATTTAAAAGCTATTTTATCTGTTTCTCTGCTGATTCAAAATCTTTTCCCTTACTCAAGATGCGTAAGGAAAGGAACTATGTATTTGGTTAAATTAAGGAAGGTCATATTAACTAGTAAAATGCCATTAGGTCCTTTGGGAATAACTTCTTTCTCGAGCTCATGTGGACTGACTATTCAAATGGTATTTCAGAAATGTTCATTTGTAATTTCAGTAAACATTGTAGGCCTTTATAGGTGTGTAAATGTGTTATAAAGCAATGTTCTCATTTGTGGCCTTATTTTTAAGTTAATAGCCTATTAAGTTCCTGATGATATTTAAAGAGCAGTTATAACTAATTGTGTTGTACACAGTATTAACTCTTTTGTTCTTTGTCTTTCATCTGCAGGTTTTAATTCATCCTAATGAAATAAAGGAAATATTTAAAAAACTATATATATACATATATATATTTACATTTTAAAGTAGGACCTTGCAATGTTACCGTGCTTTATTGACTGTATCCCATAGTCATACATAAAGCTAGCAATTATTACAGCATTGCATGAAATGTGATTTATATGGTATTGAATTTATTGTGATATGAACATCATGAGATTTAAGAGATATTTATTGGATTGTAACAATAGAGACAATATTTTTTGTGCCAGCACTTGGCTTGCATTTATTTCTTCTTATATACTGTTTTTTTGATGATTGAATGACATGGATGTTGGGCTAGGCATGGTAGTTCATGCCTGAATTCCCATCTACTTTTGAGAGAGATTGGTAGGATTATGGTTTTGAGACCACTCTGGGCCTAAAGTTAGTGATACTCCCATCTCAACCAATTAGACAGATGTGGTGGCATGTCTATGGTTCCAGCTATGTAAGAGTACAGTTTGAGGCTTGCCCAGAGCACAAACATGAAACCTTATCCAGAGAAATAACACAGAAAAGGGCTGGGGGCATGGTTCAAGAGATAGAGGCATGAGACCCTAAATTGAAACCACAATGTCAGAGAGAGAGAGATAAGGGAGTGTGATGGAAGAAGACTGCCTGTTAAAGATTAGGTAAAGGTAGCTTTCTACCTAATTTTCTTCTGTTTCTTGTCAAATTTCCAAGTAAAATTCAAAGTGCCGACTTGAATTGGTATTATTGTGGATTGCTTGTTTACAGCAGAAGGTCTGAACTAAAGATGTTTTCATTCTTCTGTCACTTTTTAGAGCAGAAGGAGAAACATGTGTGGAATTTAAAGCCATGCTAATTGCTGTGGGCATCCATTTGCTGCTGCTGATGTTTGAAGTCTTGGTCTGTGACAGAATTGAGAGAGGAAGCCATTTCTGGCTTCTGGTCTTCATGCCACTCTTCTTTGTTTCCCCTGTGTCTGTTGCTGCTTGTGTCTGGGGCTTTCGACATGACAGGTCACTAGAGGTGAGAATTGGTGTCTTTAAGGATGTTCTCTAAATAGTGAATTTTTTTTTGTCAGTCGTGGGACTGGGCACTGTCCCTCAGCTCTTCAGCTCAAGGTGAGCGCTCTACCACTTGAGCCACAGCACCATTTCTGGTTTTCTGGTGGTTTATTGGAGATAAGAGTCTCATGGACTTTCCTGCCCTGGCTGGCTTTGAACTGTGATCCTCAGATCTCAGCCTCCTGAGTAGCTAGGATTACAGGTGTGAGCCACTGGCGCCCAGCCTAAACAGTGATTTTAATGTAATTTTCTTGCATTTTGTTAGGAACAGATTGATCTTTAACCCTAGCTCATGCTATATAAGGAAACAAATGACAATAGAATAAATGGTTCTCTTTCTTGATTTTCTCCCTAGGACATCAGCCTTCTTTTAGCTTCTGTCTTTCCAGTCCACCTATATCCATCAAGCTTCTCCAGAAAAAAAGAATCAATAGGATAGGTAGGCATGTAGATGTAAAAAAAAAAAAAAACTGTTAAGGAACTGACTCTCATGGTTATGGGGCTGGTAAGTCTGAGATGTGTCAAACAGGCAGATAAGCTGCAGAGTCAGCAGGAGTTGATGCAGCAATTCTGATGCTAAATATCTTTCTCACCAAGGAACCTTATTAGTCTTTGCACTTAGATCATTCAACTGATTGAAAGAAGCCCACCCATGCCACATTTTCAAGGGTAATTTCCTTTGTGTAAAGCCAGTCCCTTCACATCAGGATGTACCTTACTGTTCCATTAAATAACTAGGTATTACACTTAGTCAAATGGATGTATAAAACTAACTCAGCTGGGCACTAGTGGTTAACACCTATAATCCTAGCTACTCAGGAAGCTGAGATATGAGGATCACAGTTCGAAGCCAGCCTAGGCAGGAAGGTCCCTGAGACTCTTATCTCCAATTAATCACAGAAAAAAAGCTTAAAATGGTGCTGTGGCTCAAGTGGTAGGGCACTATCTTTGAGCAAAAGGAGCTCAGGGACAGCACCCAGGCCCAGAGTTCAAGCACTAGGACCAGCAAAACCAAAAAAAAGACAAAATTAACTGTCATCACCACACACCCCGTGATCTGGCTCCACATCTGTTCTTGGTTGTCTTATGTGAATGTGCCATTTCTTCAGTATTTATTGTGTATTTATTCTATGCCACACACTTTTGCCTAAGAATAGGGGCTACACAGATGAATTCAACTTCAGGACTAGTAATAGTAGTAATGAAAATAATTGTGGGTAGTACCTAAGAATGGGGCTACACAGATGAATTCAACTTCAGGACTAGTAATAGTAGTAATGAAAATAATCGTGGGTAGTATTTATTGTCTGCTTACTTTGTGGAGAGGCAGTTCACATGGAGCAGTATCTTATTCAGTGTTCTCAGCAGCCATGTGAGTTAGGCACAGCTATTTTCCAGAAAAGATAATTGGTTCATTAAGTCTCCCTGCTTCCAAAGCCTGTGTATTTTCCAGCATGTAAGATGGGTTAAGAGAAGAACTAGAAGCATAGTCCCTTTATATGTGGTTTTGCTTTCCATGCTTTTAGTTACCTGGACAACTGCTGTCTGAAAAGACACCGTACAGTGCAGTGAGATGTTTGGGGAGAGAGAGAGAGAGACAGAGAGAGAGAGACCACATTCACAACACTTTTGTTACAGTATATTGTTACAGTTGTTATATTTTATGATTGCTATCACTAATTCCTCCCTTGCCTAATTTATAAATTCAACTTCATCATTGGTGGGTATGGACTGGGCAAAAATAGTACTTAAAGGATTGGGAGTTCATCCTCTAGGAGTCTTGGAGCATATCCCCTGTGGATAAGTAGGGGTGGTGACTATTGATGCCTTGTTCTAAATCATATAGAGCAGAGTAGAGGAAGGAGAATGCTTGCTGTTGGACTGGAAGGGACTTAGGAGTTGAGAGTGAGCCATGACCCCAGGTGCAGTTTTAAAAGGAAGGTGCCCAAAGAGAGGAAGAGTGGTGGAGCAAGGCCCTGTGAGTTGGAGGGAATCGGACCCAGAGCAACAGGTAAGGTTGGCCTCTGAATGAGGCAGGGAGGACTACTCCTCTGGACCTGGTGGAAAGCCATGTTGTAGGTGTGTTCGGTGGGTCAGGAGAATATAGAGGGATGTACCTCCTGTCTGTCTGCAGTTCCCTGATCCTTCACAAGTCCAGGTACATTTCTGCCCTGCTCTCCTGTAGCTGCTGCCACATGTTGGTGATGAAATTCACATGATGCATGGACTGGGCCCCAAGTTTATGGTCACCAGCTGCAGCCAGACTACATATTAACCGTATTAACTATAGCTTGCTGGCCCCCAAGGGATGAAAACAGGTTTGAAGATTGGCGTGAAGAAAATCTTACTTTTTTATGAATGAGAAACCCAGGTAGATAGACTGTTTATTACTTACAAAATATTGGGAGTATCAAATTTTCACGAGAAGCACGATTAGGAAACAGAAGTCTCTCTTACCTTCCTGGGGTATATAATGGGAGCAAGTTTTAGTAGCCCTGAGCTGATGCTCCTTGGGCTGGTTCAGTTCAGTACCCTCTTTGATTATACTGACAGCTCCCCACTTTCTAGAGCCATTTGCCTCCTCTGCCTCTATTCGTCTTTTCTTGTTCTTTACCTTCCTCTTTGGGGACCTGTCAGGGTCAGCATTTGGTGAGGAACTTAGCCACAATCACCCCACCAAGTTTACTGTCTCTCATCTGCAAAATAAAAGAAAGCAGGAACAGTGAGTCCCTTTCCAGCCTTTGATCAGAAGTCATGCTGTTTCCCTGCTCATTGGTGGACTTCCCACTACCTGCTATACTTGCCATGGGCCACGTATTCAGCAGGCTGCCCTGAAGCTCTGGTCACTATTGAGCATTTCCTGACACCAGAGGCACTGCCTTCACTTCTCTTAATGTGAAGCCTATGATGGTTAATTTTCCTTATTGACCTCTATGGAAAGCACTGAGATCAGGCCAGGTCTGTGAGGATTTTACCAGACACATAGGCTGGGACCTAGATGGAATTAAAAGGAAGGAGAAAGCCAGAGAGCACGGGTATTCTCTCTCTTCTCTTTTGTGTCTTCTCTCCAGTTTTCCTTCTTTTCCCTCTCTGTTTCTCCCTTTCCTTCCTCTTACTTCCTCTTGCTCTTCTTCCACACTTCTGAACTTCCTCTCACTTTCCCTTCTCCTCTCCCTTCATCCCTCCTCTCCTTCCCTCTCATTCTCATCTCTCTCTCCTCTCCCCTTTTCCCTCTTCCCTTTCTCCTCTCCTCTCCCTTCTCATACTCTCCCGTTATCCCTCTCATCTACCCTCTTTGCCCCTCTTCACTCTCCTCTGTTCTTCTAGCCTCACCTCCTGTCCTCGTCCTCCCCATCCCCCTTCCCCTTTCTTCATTTCCTCACCTTGTCCTTCAGTCTTCTTGTTTTTCCTCTCCCTCTTCTCCCTGCTCTCCTCTCCCGTATCTCCTCACCCCTCCTCTCTCTCTTCTCCACTCCCCTCTCCTCTCTCTCTCCTCTACTTCCTATCTTCTCTACATTCCTCTTATCTTATGTCCCCTCTTCCTTTCTAATCCCCCTTCATGCATCCTCTCCCTATCCCTTTCTCCCCTCCCTTCTCTTCTTCTCTTCCTCATTCCTGCCCCCCACCCCGTCCCTTTGCTCTCGCTGTTCCTTTGCTTTCCCTGTATTTTTCTCTCCTCCTTTTCTCTCCTCTCCCTCTCCTGTCCATCTCCTCTCTCCTGTCCTTTATCCTCTCTTTTGCTCTCTTCTACATTCTTCTTTCCTCTTTTCTCCTCTCCAGCTCTTTTGCTCTAGATCTTGTTTCTTCTCTCCTCTCCTCCCTCATCCTCTTCTTCTGGTCCCTGTGTCTCCTCCCTTCTCCTCTTCCCTGTACTCTCCTTTCTTCCTCTCTACTTGATCTCCCTTTTCCTCTCCTTTCCTCTCTTCTTGTTCCTCTCTTCCCCTCTCCACTTTTTTCTCTCCTCTCCCTCCTCTCTCCTCTCCCTAGCCTCTCCAAGTTCTTTCATCACCCTGTCCAATTTCATTTCCTCTCCTCTTTATCTCCTCTGTTCCATCCTTTCTCCTTTCCTCTCTACTTTTTCCTGTCCTTTCCTCTCCCCCTCCTCTCCACCTCCTCTTCTCTCTCTTTTCTTGTCTCTCCTCCCTCCTCTCCCTTCTCTCCTTCTCTGTCTCCTCCCTTTTTCTCTCTCCTTTCCTCTCCTTTGTCCTCTCCCCCCTCCTCTTTTACATTCCCCCCTCCTGTCTCTCCATCTCCATCTTCTCTCACTTTCCCCTGTCTGCTTCCTGGCCACAGTGGTAAGAGCTGATTGCTCTGCGAGGCCTTCCTCACCATGATAGACTGCAACCTCTGAAAAGATAAATCAAAATAAATCTTTTTCTTCCTACATTGTTTCCTAAGGTGTGTCTCAGCAGCGAAAAGTCTGAATCACACAGAGCCTTTGTCTCCCTTGGTCTTGTACTCCTTCGTGAGTTCCTCTTCCTTCGCTTCCTTACAAGGGGCCCTTTCTCAGCATTTTGTTTCTCAGTAGCTTTACTGATTGCTCGTACTTGATCTTATTGGCACTTCTATGCACCTTAGGTGCTGTTGCCCTAAATTCTCATTCCTAATCTCCCATTTCTGTACTAGTCACATTTGCCTCCTCATCCAGCTCCCCCCCCCCAATCCATCCTTCTTCCAGGTTAAGGGCACCTAAGCATACATGCATGCCTTTTCACTTTGTGCCAGTATTGCCTAGCATGTTGTTTCTACTAGTTTAGCAAATTAAGTGAAAGTAAGTTTTAAAAATCATCCAAAAAGCCAAGCTAGCTGAATGTTGGTAGCTCACGCTTACAATTCTAGCTACTCAGGAGGGTGAGATCTGAGGATTGTGGTTCACTGCCAGCCTGGGCAGGAAAAGTCTATAAGACTTTTATCTCCAGTTAACCACAGAAAGCCACAAGTGGAATTGTGATTGTAGTGGCAGAGAGATTTCCTTGAGCAGAAAAACTTAGGACCAGTGCCCAGGCCCTGAGTTCAAGCCCTACAACTCACAACAACAAGAAAAGCCAGTCATGGGTGGCTTGTAGATATAATCCTATTTGGGAAACTGAAAAGTCTGTGAGACACTTATCTTCAGTTAATCAGCTAGAGATGTGGCTCAAGTGGTAGATTGACAGCCTTGAGTAGAATCCTAAGAGACAATGCCCAGGCCCTGAGGCCTCTGTACCAGCACACACACACACGCACACACACACACACACACACACACACAAACAGCCTTACATCAACAAAAAAACACAGAAATCAGAAATGTTCTAGGTGGATACATTTGCTCTAACATTGTTCAGTGAAGGAAGGAAGTATGTTACTTGACATTCTAGGTAAGAAAGTTTTGGTGTAACAAGTGTTGTATATTTTGTAAGACACTTAACCTTGACTGTTTTGCGTTGAAGTTAAGTGCCGGTTGTAAGCGTTGGTGAAAGGAGACTGCCGTGTGGTTCAGGCAGAAGAGAGTTTATTGGGAGAACCACACTGCCAGCCTGCACCAAATGTAGGTGTGTGTGTGAAGGGCAGGAACTAATGGCAGAGAGATATTATGTAGGGAAAGGTAAAGAGGAGGTAAGGCTGCAGGAGATGTGAAAGTGACCTCAGGATGAGAAAGTGACCTCAGAGGATGAGGAAGTAACCTTAGTGAATGAGGAAGTGACCTCAGAGGATGAGGAAGTGACCTCAACCTAAGGTCCTTTTGTTGACTTGCAGTCAGGTGATTAACAGTTGCAAGTGATCACCAGTTTGGGATAGGTGATTTCTGGTAAGGCTGTGTGCTGTCCTTCACAAAGGGGAGGAGGGATGACCTAACACCAGTACTATGCCCCCGGCCTTTGGGACATCTAAAAGTAATTTTACACTAAAAAGTAATTTTCCTACTAACTCTACCACCTCTTGAAAGACCCTAGTCCCCTAGGATACTTTCGTCAATAGGAGGGCGCCTCAGAAACTCAAGACTCCAGGCCGGGAGATGCAACAAGCAAGAGGAGTTTATTGGGCGTTTGTGCAAATGGACTCTCTGCCTCTGGAAGGGAGAGAGCCCCGAGCAGCGATTACAAGCCTTTTTAAAGGCAAAAACCACAAGATTAACACATAACACAAAGCGTCCCGTGATTGGTCCATTTAAAGGTCACTATATACACCAACAATCACTTTGCCACGTGGGAAATGACTGGGGGGAGGACTCAAGTGGGGGTGGTTACTTTGGACAATAAGAGTTAGGGGAGTTCACATAGTTACAGACTTGTGATTGGTTGACATATGGCCTAGTTTGCTGGTCCTGCCAGGTGGTCGTTATCTCAAGGTCCTGTCTGGGGAATTTCTACATGGGATCTGAGGAACACGTACTGTCTGTTCTTTATCTAAGACCACTGACCTTGTCCTGGAGCTGACATCTGGGCTCTGAGACTTTATCCAATTCCTTATTTCCAGGGAGGGGGTTGGTGTTAGCGCACGCAAGTTTACAAAAGCAAAATCAGCAGTTAGCAATTGTAAAATGTAACTCTAATTTTTAATCTTTCACTCTGATCAGTGCTATCAGGCTAAGGAACACTGATAGGCTTATTTAGAAACTGTTTTGGACAGGAACTGAAAGACAGGTTTAAGAAGCCTATGAAAATATGTAACTTTGGGTTTTTTTTAGAGAGGGAAAGTAAGTACCAGAGGAGGCACGGTGTTAGGCATGACTTCCACAAAGTGAACCTTTCATATATTCACACTTTCGTCATTCCCACCTACAAGAAGCAACAACAGGTCTGAGTTGAGCTCCTTGTTGACTTTTCTGACATTGAAACAGGAGAATATACAGTGACAGGGATGTAACATGGGCAGCTGAGATGTGCCTGATGAGCTGACTGTAGTAAGAAGGAAGTGTGGGATCTGGTAAAAAGGAGTTTTCACATGGAGAGGACAGATCAAAGCCCATGTCCTGAGCTTTCAAAATGTGCCAAAGGTACTCTAGGCACTATAGTGAACTCAGGACACCAAGAGTAGTGGCCACTAAGAGGAAAACTGACGCTTAACATCTGTCAAAGCATCATACAGACTTATAGCCTAAAATAGTTTATTAGGTCATACTCCAGTCTTTTCCAAGAAGATAGACTATTACAATTCAGGGTTCTCAGCAAGTGCTGTGATATAAACCTAGTGTTGAGGGGAAATGTGGATGAAGAACACATAATAAGGGTAGATGTGTCTTATTTAAATAATTGTAGGGTTTGGGGAATTGCATAGTACATAACAGGTACACAGATCCCATCTCTAATTGTAGGTTTTAAAGAGTGAAATAAAACTCTTTATTTATGTAATTTATCTTTTCAGATGACATAGGATGGGAATACTATATTTACAACTAATTTCTTAAATCAGTGGAATTAGCTATTAAGCATTTCTTTTGGCCTAGAGATCAGAACTAATGACTCATGAATTGCACTGTGGATAGCGAACTTTGGAGTAATCTCTGAGCCAAGTCATACATCTCCAGTCTGTGGATAATGACAGGTACTGTCACCAGAAGGAAGAGTGCCCTGAATGCCTTTGAGAACAAAGGACCATCTAGAACTAGGGACCGACTGGACATGGGAAATGGATTATGGGAGGAGAATGGTGATACAGGGGCTATCTTAAGCAGTCAGGGCTAGAGAGCAGGCAGGGGATTCAAAAGAAGTTTGGGTGGCAAAATGGATCAAATTTGGACTGAATATGAGCGTGCAAGGAATACAATAGGAGGTGCTTCCTAGGTTTGTTGTTTGGGGAATCCAGCTACTATAGTGCCTTATGGAGATTGAAAGGAGAGGGGCAGGGTACCGAGGATAACAAGCTCAACTGGGGACTGACAACATTTAAGATACCACTGAGAGCCAAGTATCACTTTAATAGCTGCATCACCAAGGTAAGCCAGAGTGAAGCTAAAACTACTCCCCAATACCAAGGCTGTGATGAGTGAGTGAGTGTGTGTGTGTGTGTGTGTGTGTGTGTGTGTGTGTGTGTTTCTATTGGGAATTGAGTTTTAGGTGCTGGGATGCATTGCCATTCAATGAGGGAAAAAAAAAATCTCAAGAAAGACTTGTCAGAGCACTCGTAGGATGTGGACATTTGTGTGGTGGGGTGTGTGTGTGTGTGTGTGTGTGTGTGTGTGTGTGCGTGTGTGTGTGTGTGTGTGTGTGTGTGTGTGTGTGCGTGTGTGTGTGTGTGTGTGCTACCCTGGAGCTTGAACCCAGGGCTTGGGCACTTTCCTTGAACTTTTTTGCTCAAGGCTAGCACTCTACTACTTGGGCCACAACTCCATTTCTGTCCTTTTTTCATAGTTAATTGGAGATAATAGTCTCATGGGCTTTCCTGCCCAGGTTGGCTTCAAACCTCAATCCTTACATCCCAGCTTCCTGAGTAGCTCGGATTACAGGCGTGAGCCAGCTGTGTCCAGCTTGTGGTGGGACTTTTGAACCTCCAAAAACAGGATAACAAAAAGGAAGCAATCATTCACCAAGGTGAATGCTGCAAAGATACCCAGGAAACTGCAAGTGGAAATTGTGTGTTGTTTCCTGTTACTGGAGACGTTAACGAAGGCAGTTTCTTATTGGGATGGTCATAGGTGATGTTTAGAGTGGCAGCTGAGTCAATAGGGACTCACCTAGCCATTTCTGTCTCACAAAGCTGGAAGACAGCAGATAAGGGGCTAAGCCAAAAGAAGGGTAGAGGATCATGAAAGGGTAGGCTTATTTGGGCCTGGTTATTTTTTTCAAATGGTAAATAGATAACATGTTTCTGGTTGGTAAGGGTTGATGTTCTGGATGGCTAGATGTAACCTGTGGAGAAGAAGGGATAGGATATATAGGATATAGGGCCAAGTCCTGGGTCCAAGAGAAAGGAAATACAAGGGTGGTTACAAACAGAGATGACTGAGAGAGAGAGAGAGAGAGAGAGAGAGAGAGAGAGAGAGAGAGAGAGAGAGAGAGAGAGACAAGGTCATCGTTGGGTCAGAAGTGATCAAACCTCTAGTGGCAAAAGGAGCAGGGCACCGCTGGGCAGAAGGATGAGACGGAAGGCCAGCACACTTGTTATCACAGAGCTGCTGTGCTCGTGTAGTGCTCCAAATCAGGAGTTTCCAGTGTAACATAGTCTGAGTTTTATTATATTAAAATGTGCCATGCCTGGTAATGTGTAACCAAAACTGCAGAAGTAATATCTTTTATGATAACTGATTCTTCTCTTTATTTTTAGTTAGAAATCCTGTGTTCTGTCAACATTCTCCAGTTTATATTCATTGCCTTAAGACTGGACAAGATCATCCACTGGCCCTGGCTTGTATGTAACTTTTTAAGTCCTTAAGTAACATTTGAAAATAGAAAAGTAACCTATTTGTTATAGAAAATTTGGAAATGACAGGCAAACATAAGTAATACACCAATAATCACGTTATCCCACCACTGGGAAATAACATGCTTAGTGTTTACCTAGTGTTTTTTTTTTATTCCTTTCCTGTGTACTAATAGTTGGGATTATGTTGCATGTAAAATTTTGTATTCTGCTATTTTGTTTTAGCATACCATAAACATTTGCACATGTCAAGTAAATAAACAGCTTTCTGACTTTAGTGATGGAAAGTACTCTATTGAATTTATCAAACCATTCCCTTATTTCAGAATGTTTCAGATGTTGCCACCAGTGTTTACAATTTTAGATTTTAAGTTTTCTGAATTTTTAATTGATATATAGTAACTGTACATATTTAAGGGATCTGTTGTGAACTTCCTGAACATGTTACGATGTGTAATGGATCTGATTGAGTAATCGGATTGGAGTAATTGAAATCTCTGTTCCCTCAGATATTTATCATTTCTTTGTGTTGAAATGTTTAAAGTGTTCTCTGTAATTTTGAAATATTCAATAATTGTTGTTAACCATAGTTATTTTGATGTTAAGTAAACTGAAGTTTTTTAGTGTGTATTCCAGTACTGGGGCTTGAACTCAGGGTATCACACTATTGCTTGGCTTTTTCACTCAAGGCCAAGCACTCTCACTTGAAACACACTTCCACTTCCATTGAGATCCTTAAATATATGTGTGTGTGTGTGTGTGTGTGCATATGTGCGTGTGCATATGTATGTGTGTGTGTACTGTACTGACATGTTCCTTTTCCAAAAAAACCTGTATGTCTTTATGAAGTTACATTCTTGCTGAAAATGGGCTCATAAATCATGATTCAAGCCTAGCTTCAGTTAATGATTGTGGAGGTACATGCCTGGAGGGAAGGATACAAAGATAAATCACAATTTGTACATTACAGGTTACAGTATTATTTCAACTACTAAATAGACAGACAGTGGGAACAGAGACAGAAGAGTTATAGTGCCCTCTGAGATGTTAGGTTTTTGCCAAGTGGTTTGGATTCTGTTTTCCTTGTTGTTTGTCATGTACTTTTGTATACCAGATATTCTCTATACTAAATATAGTTTACTTTAAAAAATACCTAAACTAGCTGGGCTCTGAGAGCTCACTGTAATCCTAGCTACTCAGGAAGCTGAGATCTGAGGATTATGGTTCAAATCCAGTACAGGCAGAAAGTCCAGAAGACTCTTACAAATTACCAAAGAAAAAGCCAGAAGCGGAGCCATAGGTTAAGTGGGAGAGGGCTAGCCTTGAGCAAAAGAAGCTCAGAGACGGTGGAAAGGCCCGGAGTTGAAGTCCCAGGGGACTGCCAATAAAGAGATAGATGAGTAAAAAAAAATACTATACACACAAAAAGGGAAATTTCTTACTGGCAAACCAGGAAAAAAAATAAGGGAGTATAGGCTACCAAATTAAAGATATTTATCAATTCTGCCTACTGGCTTTGATAAAAGATTAATAATAAAAGTACTTGTTCAGGTCTCATCTTACATCTTCTGGGCTGTCAAGTTCAGAATTCATTGTATCATGACGTAGAGGAAATAAATCTAGTCAGAACCAACTTGTTGACATTATAGTAACCTCACAGGGCACCAAGGATCGTGGCTCCTTTGAGGAAAATGGATACCTCACATCTGTCAAGACAGCACAGACACCACTCAACCAAAATAGTTTGTTTTGTTTTGTTTTGTTTATTGGGTCCAGTCATGGGGCCTGAACTCTGGGCCTGGGCGCTGTCCCTCAGCTCTTCAGCTCAAGGCTGCGCTCTACCCCTTGAGCCACAGCACCACTTCCAGCTTTTTTCTTTTTGCTTATGTGGTGCTGCGGAATCAAACCCAGGGCTTCTATGCATGCAAGGCAAGTGCTCTACCACTGAGCCACTTTCCCAGCCCCCAAATCGTTTTTTTTAAATTATTATATCATCCCCCCATTCTTTTATAAAACTTGCTAATTGTCCCTTAGACCAAGTGTTGAATGCGTGACCAAGAATAAGGCAATATATGTGAGTGAGGGCTTTAGGATATGCAGAGGCCTTGGTTCAGATGCCAAGCTACCAGGTGAAGGAAGAGAGATTGTTGACAGGCCCTGTGGTGGTGATTTTGCTTTTCATGTTGCTTTTATGGCAGCCGGCCTGTCTCTATGTATTCCTGACATTACAGTGGCACCCATGAGGCTGTGGTGGAATCTCGGACTCTTGTCTCTCTGTTCCTCCCTGCAGGTAGTCTGTGTCCCCCTGTGGATCCTCATGTCCTTTCTGTGCCTGGTGGTCCTCTATTACATTGTGTGGTCTGTCTTGTTCCTGCGCTCTATGGATGTGATTGCAGAACAGCGAAGGACACACATAACCATGGCACTGAGCTGGATGACCATTGTGGTGCCTCTTCTTACTTTTGAGGTAAGCGTTCTATGGGAAACCTCTTTGGCCTCTGCAGCCACCTGTTTCCTCTACCTTTGCCCTGTGTACTTCAAATGGTAGCCGTCTAACCCTTGACATGTCAGTGGGTACCTGAGGACAGAAGGTCCAGAAGAAGGTCAGCACAGTGAGATCATAGTCTTTCCTCTCCACCCCCCCCCCCGTGGGAAGGAGACAGGTAAATAGGTAGACAGTGCACACTAGAATGAACACTGATGCTTCCTTAGAGAAAACCATAGGAGGAGTTTCTCATAAAACTAGTGATGAGCAATTTGCAAGCCGATGGACTTTGCTTGGTCCTGGGAAGGGAAATTCATCCAATTCTAACCCCAGGATGGGTGGGTTTTGGCCATTTCCTGGGGTGACTTTCCCTCCTCAGAGACCTGCTGGGGGAGGAGCTGCCTACTGAGGCAGCTTGTGACTTTGTCTATTTTTAAGCAATGCGGCAACAGGACGTTGACGGTGTGTCTCCTTCTGTAGATTTTGCTGGTTCACAAGTTGGATGGCCACAATGCTTTCTCTTGTATTCCAATATTCGTTCCTCTGTGGCTCTCGCTGATCACACTGATGGCAACTACATTTGGACAGAAGGGAGGAAACCACTGTATGTATTCAACTTCTCAGAAGCCCTTGGGCGGGGTGTGCAGATGCATATGCCTGAACTTTATGAGAGGATGAGGTCTGAGGGCCCCAGTTTAGCATCTGGAACATCTTACGCATGGATACACACCACAGCTAGCCTCCAGTGTATACTGTGATTGGAGCGTAGATGAAACGAGACAAGCCACCTGTCTGAGCTCCCATTTCCTCCTTTGCAAACTAAGTCTTCTGATCGCTTGTCCTAAGGCTTGGAGGATGGATAAAAAAAATCTTAGTGTCCCCCAATTAGCCTACGTCCCATTTTGCCCTGTCTCCTTTCTATAAGGAAGTCTTGCTAGCTGTTTCTGGCTGGAGCATACTACCTTTTCACTGGCACACTGTGGCATGCAGATTTGAGATGATCTTTGAAGAGAGCCCCTTCCTCACAAAGCTATGAACTGTACTAGATTGAAGTCAGAAAATTGATCTTCTGGCAACCTGGGGTTATGTCCTGGCCTAATCCAATTCCTTCCTCAGATTTGAGAGGGTAAGAGAAAGCTTTTGCTTAGATGATACTCTTTATCATCCATGAGTCTGGGGTGGGGTAGGGAAGATTGGAGGAAGATTACACAGGCTAAGCATCATAGGTGTTCGGGAATTACTACAGCAAGTAGGGATTTTCGAACTTCAGCATCAGCATCAGTTCCTAGAGGACCAGGTAAAACAGCTCTGCCGGCCCCATTCCATCCCACAGTAAGAGAATTTCTGAATTAGGAGGCTTGGGGTGGGACCCAGGAATCCCCATCTTAACAGGGGCCTTGGGCTGCCATGTTGTCAGTCTGAGACTTAACCTTGAGAATCTGGGGGCTGGAAGTCCAAATTCTTCTCTTTATTGAGCCTTTATACATTGGTCATTTATTTCTGAGGAATCTGGACAACGTGATACACTTCTCATTCAGGACAGGAGAGTAATGCACAAGCCAATCCTAAGACTTGAAAAGGAAAAAATAAAACAAAAACTCTTGTTTTGCAGGGTGGTTTGGTATCCGCAAAGATTTCTGCCAGTTTCTGCTGGAAATTTTCCCATTTTTGAGAGAATATGGAAACATTTCCTATGATCTCCATCACGAAGATAATGAAGAAATGGAAGAAACCCCGGTACCAGAACCTCCTAAAATTGCTCCTATGTTTCGCAAGAAGGCCAGAGTGGTCATTACCCAGAGTCCTGGAAAGTATGTCCTCCCTCCTCCAAAATTAAATATCGAAATGCCAGACTAAAGGGCACTGGCGGGGCCGGAGCATGAGTGGACTGGGATGCACACTCCTCCATTCCTCTGCCTCTCCCCTCCCCAGATGCAGAACGGAGCTGGGCCTCCAGGGACCTCCATCTCATGCCTCGTTTGCATTCAGTGTCGATTGGCCACTCACCACCATGGGACACAGAGGTGGCAGGGGACGAAGGGTATCCACAGATACAGATGCCAGGGTGTGTGAGGGAGGTTGGAGTCCACTTCCTTCCGTTTGCGTATCTGAGGCATGTGCTCCTCCCCATGGGACCCACCTGGGGTGATGTCTGCTGTCCATTAGGCCCGCAGAGGAGCATCTGTGGACCAGGCAGGTTTTTTTTTTTAAAGAACTAAATTTCCCATCAAAGTGTTGGAAGATGTGCTTTCCATGGGGCTGCTACAGGTAGCCTAGTGGGAACTGTACCCAGGTGTGCATGCACCTGTGTTCACACGGCGCAGCCATGCTTTTCCCTGCCCCGATGGTGGATCTGTTTCCCTATGGATATGCTGACAGTAGGCCTTCTTGGCCTCACCAGCAAGCCCTTCCCAGTGGAGTCACTCCATGCCTGTATAGTATTTATACAAATATTTTAGCATTGTAATATACAGTGTTAAATCCTAGTTCTGTACAGCATATTCTGTTAAAGTATTTTTTTACAAGCTTGTGCTGGAAATGGACATGTTCTGCCACAAAAGTGGAAGCAGATGGCATGCCTGCCTCACCACAGATGGGTGCCGCACCCCCACGGGACATCGCCATTAATGCTCTGGAATGCATTCATGTGCATAGTAGCTGTTACTGCCAGCATAGCCGCGAAAAGTTAGGAAAGATCTGTGCTGTCCCACTCCTCAGAAAAACTGGCTAGCAGAAACATAGAAAGTCCTTCCTGAGGCTCGGACACTGGAGCAAGTTGCTGACAGCAGAAATATCAAGGCCACTGAGTCCGGCCTCTGTTAAAGTCTGGCTTTGTGCCTGCCAGCAGCCGTGTCATTGCTGTCATCTGTCAGTGCGGTTTCTCCAGGCGCTGCTACTATAGCCAGCCTGGAACCCAGCCCGCAAGCATAGAAGCCCTCTGCTCAAATCAAGTAGGTCATTTTTCAAAGGACATAAAGAGGAGCATAGGTATTACTGACCAGGAGATGAAGACAGGTTTTCACTTGATCAGTTAATTGTTCAGTGGCCTCAATCAGACATAACTAAAGTCCTCTCTTTCCCCGATCCCACCCCTGGTGTAGGACCCATCAAATCTGTTCTATTTCAGAGGAAAGGGGGGACTGAATGGCATAGACTTTCTTCCTTGGTGTGTAAAATATGTAGCTAAGTCCACTATTTTTGCCTCCTGTAGTTGTTCAATAAATTGGTTCCTCATTTTATATGTACACTGTGAGTATCTTGTTTCATAGGTGTCCTGGGGAACTAGAATTGAGCTCAGCCAGCATCAAGGGCAATTTCTTGGTGCTATAGGCAATCAAGGCTAGAAGGTGTTGTGGGTGAGTGGTGGCCTTTGTGATGACTCTGTCTTCAAAGGACAGCAGGAAGGGTGCACAGAGAGGAAGACAAGCATCAGCACTCTACCATTGGCTGAGTATCAAGTGGGGAAAGTGGGGATGCTGTAAAAAGTCTTTCACTGGCTGGGTAATACCTCCCTGTCATTGTTAATGCTTCAGAGGCTTTGTAGATTTCTTTTGAGGATTCAGGGCCAGTCTGAAACCTTTTGGAGTACTGCTGATACCTTATGCAGCTGTGTCAACAGCCATGGATTGCTTATTGCTGCAAGACCAGCCATGTCAAGCTGTCGCTGAGGGAAGATGGTAGGAGATTGAGGAAAGCACACATACACACACACACACACACACACTCTCTCTCTCTCTCTCTCTCTCTCTCTCTCTCTCTCTCTCTCTCTCTCTCTCTCTCTCTCTCTCTCTCTCTCTCTCTCTACCTTGGAGACACCCTATCTACCTTGGAGAAAGCTGGGACCAGATGGGCTGTCAGCACCCAGAAGGCTGAGGGACTGAAAACAGTCCAGATTCTGGTTCAGCATATTTATTGACAGAGTTTTTTTCATAAAGGGAAGAGGCAAATCAGAATATTCAAAACAAGTTGCATTCAGCAGGTGCTGCAGCTTTAGCAATACAGGAAACAGAGGACCTGTGCTTAGAGATAGCTGAGCTCAATCTCTAGCTTGAAGGTTACGATGAGAGAAAGATCCTTTTGCTGTGCCTTATAGCCGATCAGCTAGTGCCATTTCAAGCCATGAGCAGGGGTGACAAGGCTCAGGACTGTTGCCCCAAGAACTCATATCTCTGCCCATGGACAGATGTAACCAGGCTCATGTCTCTGGCTCCCAACTTCTCCCCCTTTTTCTTTATCTAAATCTGCTGTTGCTGTTCCAAATGAAGATGATGTTGGATCCTTAATCCAGTGATTCTTCTTCCAACTGCCTGTGTGAGGACTATAAGAACAAAATAAAGAAATATCATTGCAAGTCCAATCACAATTAGATACCATGCAGAGTGTTTTATAACATTAGGAGATTTAAAGCCTTTCAATTTTTGCAAAATCATGTCAGCTATTTGTGTGGGAGAAGATTCCTCTATAGGAATCTTTTGTAACTGAATAATATCTTGGCTAAATTTCTGCAGATAAAAGGTAGTCTCTGAAGCTGACCGAATTCCTTGCAAATGAGCCTGTACTCATGTCCAATTCTACTGAGACTCACTATAATGAAGGCTGCTTATACACTTAGATTTTACCCATTCATGGCAAAGAAGGTCTTGTTTACATTTTAGAGCATTCAATTCATTGCCTAAAACAAGTACTTTTTATTCCAAAGTGTTTAGTCTGCCATTAGCCCTCTAAGCAAAATCAACCTATGTCTCAAAGGTTGGAAACACATTATGAGCCAATAGGTTTATGGCATGGCTGGTGTGGATGTTATTTGCCGGGGTAACATTAGAGGTGGCAAAAGAAGCTCTATGCATAACCAAGGACACTGCGCCAAAGACAGGAAGTGAGGTTACTCGCTTATGTCTAGCTAGTTGCGTATGCATCTCTTTAACAACTTGCAATATGGAGGGCTACTAAGGTTAATAGGAGTCATAGCAAAAGGTGGCTGGTGTAAAATTTAAAAGTTCTGCCCTTTACTTATGCTAGAGAGGCCATTTGTCAAGTTACAATCTCCACAAGTCACATTGTACAATTGTCCATCCTGGGTGACAACAAGCAGCACACAGGGATGGAATACACAGGCATAAATGCCAGTTCGATCTGCCTCTGCTCTATCATATTCTAATAAGGCCTATTCAGATTGGTTAAATCGATAACCATGAGAAGTTCCCATAAGTCCTGTTGCACAGGTCAATGGGAAGTCTAACTACTGGTATTACCCAAATACCCATGCTTGCTATATCTGCAGTACTGGAAGAATTTGTTGACCATAATACTAAGGAATAGTTGCTGAATGTCTAGGGGAAGGCAAAAGGAAGTAAACAATCTCTCCAGGGAGGAGCAGTCCATGACTTATACTCAATCTCATGAGAAACACAGGCAGTTAAAGTGAGTCACCAAGAGGCATTGAATGCATCAGTAAAATTAACCCCCACAAACTGAATTATCTCATCCCTTTCATGCCCAGTAGACATCATCCAGCCTTGCCTTTTTATGTATTTCTTTTACCTCTGGACAGACTTGAGGGGATCCAAAGCAAAGAGGAGGACCAGAACTTAATCCTGAATAATTAAAGGATTTATATTTGGGTTGTACATGATGACTGGCTGTTCCCGCAGTCAACCTGGTATCATTAGTTGTTACAATAATAAAAGGAGCATGTCAAGTAGTGGGGTGAAGGACTGGAGGTGAAGGCAAATATATCCAATAAATTCCTTGATTCCCTGCAGGACTTACCTGAATAGTTCTCAATAGCAAAAGAGAGAAGAATATACCTTCCAGCGGTCCCCAAATCCTCTTCTGTGGCAAAGGTTCCCTCTATGGACTGTTGTTTTCTGTCAGTGCTGCACACTGCCTCCTCCATATTGTTCTGCTCCTTCTAGAAAAACACAAGATTACCCTCAACCCTACACTAACAACCTATGCTGTCCCATCCATTGTCCAGTATCCTCCCATAAGACCATAGGACCAGCATCCAGAGGCTTAATGTCCCAATAGTTTTCAGCTGCAGTCAAGCCTTCACTACAAACATTTTTAAAAAAAAATTTAAATGGCCGGGCACTGGTGGCTCACGCCTGTAATGCTAGCTATTCAGAAGGCTGAGATCTGAGGATCGTGGGTCAAAGCCAGCCCAGGCAGGACAGTCCGTGAGACTCTTTATCTCCAATAAAACCACTCAGAAAACCAGAAGTGGCTCTGTGGCTCAAGTCATAGAGCACTCGTCTTGAGCTAAAGAACTAAGAGACAGTGCGCAGGCCCAGAGTTCAAGCCCCAGGACCGACAAGAATATAAAAGAAATTTAAGTGTAGAGCGCCAAATGAAGGATCTTGGAAGGTGAAAGGACAATTCCTGCCCCAGCTCCCCCTTTTAATTTTTCCAATTGAGGCTTTAGCATGCCATTAGGTTCAACTGTTGTTCACCTTGGGGATTATAAGGAGTGCCTGTGGTATGAGCAATGCAAAAGCTAGAGCACAAATTAGCAAACTTTGTGGAAGGATAAGCAGATCTGTTATCATTTTGTATATGGCAGGGGGCACCGAAGCATCCAAAAGATGAAAAATACCATGACTGGCAGCCTTTCCTATTTTGGGAGAGGCAAAAATGAAACCTGAACAAGTATGCTAACAAGTACAAATTTTTGTTTTCCAAAGGAAGTGACATGAAGTTACATCCATTTGCCATATAGCATTAGGGCTGAGCCCTTCCAGATTGAAGCCATCTTGGGGAAGAGACTGGAGAATAATGAATCAAGGGTATTTTTTAAAAAAAAAAAAAAACAATTTGTCTAGCTTTTTCTCAAGTGTTCCAAAACTGTTTATGTAAAAGCAGCATTTTGATGAAAAAAATGGAGTGATTTTGTTGAGCTCTTTGTAACTTACTGGAATTGATTACCCTGGCAACTGGGGAATCTACTTGTTTTTTTTAAAATTTTATTGTAAAGGTGATTTATATAAGGTTCAGCTGAAAGGAGACCATCATGTGGTTCAGGCAGAAAAAGAGTTTATTGCAGGGAAAGCATCCTACTGGCCTACACAAGATGGAGGGTGTGAGGGGGAGCAAGGGATGCAGGTGAAGCGAATGGAAAGGGAAGCGAGGTAAGGGGCAAGGGAAAGGCTGCATGGGTACCAGGAGCAAAACAAGAAAAGGCAGAACTAACCATGGAGACTGATACATAGGGAAAGGGTGGGGAGGAGAAACGGCCTCAGCCAAGACCTCAGGGCCTGGGGTGTCTCCCACTGCCTCCAGGTGGGCCACTTATGTGGGTTAGAAATGATTGGGGACAGGGAGGGCTCTTGGGAAGGAGTCACGTGTGCACCCAAGAAGAACAATGGGGAAGGGGTCATTTTTTCCCAGGCAGATCTAACATTGTACAGATGGGTTACAGGTGCGTAAGTCACTATCATTTTTAAAATATAAAGTGATTCCAGTGGATGAAGGTAGCCCGAGCTGCAAAAGTCCCATGGGTTCCATAACCTTGTTGACAGCTCTTAAGTCCTGTAATAATCTATATTTACCAGCAGATTTTTTTAAAATAATGAATATGCGAGTATTCCATGAGCTATTGGTGGGACAGATATGCCCTGCTCATTTACTGATTGATGTGCTATTTCTAGCTTCTCCCTATTAAGGGGCCTCTGATCTACCCAGACTGGCTCTTCAGAGTACCATTTTATTTTATCTGCAGTGTTTTGAGCTAGAGAACTCATCACTGGCCCAAGGGAAAGAGGAATCATAACCTAAACCCTGCCTATGCTGATGAGGTTGAGGCTGAATGGGTGAAACATTACCTTGAATTTTTTCCTAAGCCTTGAGTTGGCAAGTACCCTTGATTTAGCATTTGATTTATAACTACTGGAGAGGGACTGTACCAATTGGCACAAAATTAACTGGTAAGATGTCCTTTCCCCACAGTGTGACAGGGAGATCAGCAAGAATACAGGGAGTGAAAGGCCCACTCTGATCCTGTCATTTCAACCTTAAAAGTTGAAAGCTTTCCAATAATCTTTTAGATTGACCCAGCCCTGCAATAAGGTATTAGTAGGATTAGAGGTCCAGCTAGATGGCCAATGTCTAGCTGCAATCACTGAAATATCTGCTCCAGTATCCAAGCAGCCCAAAAAGTGCTTTCCATTAATTCATCATTGTGTTCCTGGCCTATTTTGAGGGATTTTCTTTCTTTCCAAAATGCTTTTGATGACCCAAAACCTTGTTCACCTTAGGGGATTGAGTTAATGTTTTTCTTCTCTTGACACTGAGCAGCAATACCAGTTGTGTTATTCTCTGGCCTAACTGAATACCTTGAGTTGCTTTTGTGGGGTGAACCATAATCTTGTTGTAAATTTAATTTTATTGTGAAGGTGATGTACAGAGGGGTTACAGTCACATACGTAAGGTAATGAGTACATTTCTTATGGAATATTGTTACTCCTTCCTTCATTTTTCTCCCATTTCCCCTTCTCCTCAACTCCCCCTCCCCTGAAGTTGTAAGGTTCATTTCCATCATATTGTCCTGTGAGCATCACTATTGCATTGGTTGACACTTTCTCCTTTATGTCACCATTTTGTTGTTCCTCTTCATTTCTCCAAATCAGATAAACATATATACAAGACACAGGGTACCAAAATCAAATACAGTGACAACAAGGGATAAATCAAAGGGAGGGGGGAGAAAAAAGAAACAACGTCACACAGTACATTAAAAACAAGAACAACAACAAAGAAACCTTCTTCTTTCCATATCTTGGAGTTCATTTTCATTAGCATCATCTTACATGGTCATATGTATGTATCTATTGATCTATTGTGATCCTCTGCTAGGACTATCCTAGACATATACTAATTATTACAAATGAGGGAAAGCATGGAGCCTAGGTTTCTTTGGGTCAAGCTTACTTCACTTAAAATGAAATACACTTAGAGCTCAAAATATGAAATCCCCAAAAACAAATCCTCAAAGACACAACCGCCATATTCACAAGTGGGCTAGAGACTTAAAGAGAGACATCTCTGAAGAGGAAATAAGAATTGTCAATAGACACATGAAGAAAAGCTCAACATCTCTGGCCATAAAAGAAATGCAAATCAAAACAACATTGAGATTCCACCTCACCCCAGTTAGAATGGCTATAAGCAAGAACTCTAATAACAACAGATGCTGGGGGGGATGTGGCCAAAAGGGAATGATACTACACTGTTGGTGGGAGTGTAAACTTGTTCAACCACTCTGGAAAGCAGTATGGAGATTCCTCAAAAGACTCCCCATAGAGCTCCCCTATGACCCAGAAATCCCACTCTTTTACCCAAATGACCACAAACAAGGCACAATCATGTTCACTGCAGCATTATTTACCAGAGCTAAGATGTGGAACCAATCTAGTTGCCCCAGATTATAAATTCTAGTCCTGATTGACAGGTTCTTGATCAGGAGTTAATTTGAATTGGGTGATGGAACAGAGGTCCAGTTCTGTGTGTCCTGCTGTGGCCCTATAAAGAGTCTTAATGGTTGGCCATTCTGGTCCTGAGGAGAAGTAAAGATTACTTCCCCCAAGGTTTGGGGGGAGGGGGGAGAAGAGTTGGCCCCTCTATCTGTTTCCCAGAACCAAACGATTTCCCTCCAAATCTCTCTTAAAGCCTTTTGCAGTGGGGGCAAATTCCAAGTTTTCTTATTCCCCACACCAGAGGCTGTCTGCACTGTCTAGCCAAGTGATGATGCTTCCCACAATTGAAGGATCTCTTGCTTTTGAATAATTCCTTCCTGCCTTTAAGAGCAGCAGCTGCCAAGGCAGCTCCTCAGATGTGGGCTGGGCCTCTTCCTGCACACAGACAGATTATTTCTGAAAGAGTATTCTTTCTCCAATGTGGCTGAAGGGCTGCCTTACCTGTAGGATTTTTTTCAAAAGTGAATTGTTTCACGATAATTCCCCTGCTTCTACATCTGAGGTAAGTCTACCTATATCTCTTACTAATCTGCTAATAAATTCTTGAGAGGGCCAATGAGGACCTTGGGTCAAACTGGTTAACGTGATTCCTCTGTCCCCATCTCCTGGAGGAGGAAATTCCTTCCATACCTGTCTTGCCAACTGTGCTATGGTCATGTAGACTCCTAAAGGAACAGGAAGTTGCCGCCGCCCTCCTTGGTATTGAGCCTGACCCAACATCATGTCCAAAGTAACATTTCCATTTGGGTGCCTGTGGCAATGATCCTGACACAACTCAGTATAGGCTATTTTCCACAATTGATAGTAACCTCCTTTAAAAGCTGCCCTGGCAAGATCAGCCTGGTCCTGTGGAAGAAAAGCTATTGTGACCAGGCAGTCAAGGATATGCATGGTGAAGTGGGCCATAGGCCCATAAGCTTCAACAGCTTTTTATTTTTTTTAATTCCTTTAGGGTTTTAAAAGGAACTGGCTCCGGATCTCAAGTATTTTGCCCATGGTTTTTTGGATCAAGTCTTCAAACACAGGGAAAGGCTGGAAACCAGGCAAATCCTCTGCTGCTCTCTATGCCTCTTTAAGGGCAGCCTATAAAGGTGAGGGACCTGAGGTTTTCTTTTGGCTGAGCTGGAAGCTCTAGGCTCATGACATGAGAGAGAGGATAATTTTGTGCCATATGATCCTAGACTATGATGTGAAAAGTGCCCCTGTCTGAATCACTACTTTCCTGATTCAGGGTCCCAGCCTGTGATGACAGGGCACTAGCTGGTGCTGTTGTCTCGGAACTATTCATATCCTTGTATCATGGTGGAAAGGTTTTGAATTATACCCCTGTCAAGGTGGAGGAGGAAGGCACCTTTCTAATACCCCAATTATCATCAGGACATTCATTGATAAGCACCCACAAACAAATATGGGAACACTGGTCCCTCTGCTATATCTCAATCCTATTTTGCTTGCCAACCTTCTCCCGAGTATCTTTTTAGAGTGTTCTGTGTGGGGAACAAGTCTATTGAACGAAGTTTAAAAATTCCTGTAGCTCATCCCATCACTTTTTTTTTCCCCTCCGTTGCTTGTGGGGCCTGAACTCTGGGCCTGGGCGCTGTCCCTCAGCTCTTCAGCTCAAGGCGAGCGCTCTACCACTTGAGCCACAGTGCCACTTCCGTCTTTTTCTGCTTATGTGGTGCTGAGGAATCGAACCCAGGGCCTCATGCATGCAAGGCAAGCACTCTACCACTGAGCCGCCTTGCCAGCCCCAGCTCCCTTCACTTTTAATATAGCCTTGAGAGTCTGCACATACAGATCTCACTTCATTGATTGATTTTTTTCCCATCTTTCCCACCTGGCTATAATCTACTCCCCTACCCCCCATTATATCGGGCCCCTGTGGAGAGAATCTCCTTACCTTAAGCCAGTGAAGTTTCCTTGTACTCAGGTCAAGTTTCTCTTCACGTGCCATTTGTTATGGAACAGCGGTGTCAAGCTGTCTCTGAGGGAAGATGGCAGTGGCAGGAGATTGAGGAAAACACACAAACACACACAGAAACAAACACAGTCAGTATATTTCACAAGGGGTTGATAGCTAAAATGTATGAAGAACTTCAAAAACTTAATGGTAAAAAGAAAGTCGAACTCAAATAACATAATTAGAAATGAGAAATGAAATAGACATTTCTACAAGAAGACATACAAATGGCCAAATGGATGTGTGAAAAAAAATTAAACATCACTGATCATTAGAAAAATGCAAATCAAAAGGCAAAAGGAGATACTACCTCTAGTAAGAATGGCTATTATCAAAAACATAAGGGAGCCCAGGAGTACTTTCCATTCTGGTGAGAGTTAAGGAAGGAGAAAGGGGAAAAGAGTAAAGAGGCAGAGGCAGCCTGGAAGGAAGGTGAGGGGTTGGGGTAGGGGTGGGAGTACAGTCCTCCAGCAGACCTGAAGTCCCAGGGCTTTTGTGATGAAGCAGGACTATGCTGACTGGGCAGTCAGATCAAATGGAACTCACCAGTAGATGGCTGGACTAGCCTTCTCCCTGACTATACTGTTCCAGTAGGTCTTGCCAGGCCACAGGTGCCCCTGCCTAGCCTGCTGCCTGGCCCCAGTCCCTATGCCTGTGCCTTGGTTATTGGGTAGGCTATTAAGAACCTCTCCTCACCCTGGGTCTCTGCACCCACCTCTCCTCCCCCCAGCATCTGTCCCACCCCCGCCCCACAGAAACACTTGCAACCGCTTCTCCTTGTCCTTCTGTGTGTCCTGTGCCTGCTTCTTCTGGAGTGGACACCCATGCCTGCACCTGCCTTTCCTCTCTCTGAGGTCCATACACTGAGCCAACACTCACCTTTCCTCACCCTGGCACTGACACACCTTCCCTGCCTCTCCAGGCCAGTACTGGATGACTAATGATGCTCTAGGGAAGATACCTCCAAAAGGGAGGACGCCTCTGCCTAGCCCTTGGGTACCACGCTCTTTATCTTGTTGTTGAAGTGGACACCAAGAAAATGTATTAGTAAAGCAACATGAAAAAAGATAGTACACCACCAAGACAGAGGTGAGGACACATCTGATAACAGGTGCAATGAGTGTTTAACATCATGGGTATTTATGGTGTATTAATGTGTATTATGTGTATTTATGTTGTTATAGTTTTATCAGTTCAACTGAGAGGTTTTAGGAATTACCTCCTCATTGAACTTTGATCATTGATATCTGGGCATACCTTCAAAGCAAGGATGCATTTTGCTATGTACTTCTTTTAAGATAGGTATTCATCCTCTTCATCCCACAAAGTTTCAGGGCATAGAAAAATATATGTAAGTTATATGAAACAATTTCACATGAATGACCTTACCTCAAATCCGAGTAGGGCTATGGGAAGAGAAGGTGTTTTTATGTGTGTTAGCTTTTGTCACTGTGACAAAACACCTGCAACAAGAACACCATCAGGGAGGAAGCATTTATTGCAGCTCACAATTTCAGAGCTGTCGATCCAACCATGCTGACCCCACTGTTTCTGGGTTTGTGGTGAGAGAGTATATCATGGTGAGAGGACATGGTGGAGCTGATTCACTCTTCTCATGGCAGCTAGGAACAACAAAGAATTCCATGAAAGAGACATAAACAAAATAACCTTCAAAATCATGCCTCCAGGGAACCACTTTCTCCATTCTGGGTTAAACTACCACAATTACCTGATAAAACAAGGCCCATGCCTGCTATCACCACTCTTAAGACAATCACACTGCTACCTATATCCAAGAAATGCCCCTAAACCACTCCTAACTCCCCACTTTGGTGGTAGGTGAAATTGGAAAACTATAATATAGCTCCCACCTGCCAATCCAAAATGACCATCATGAAGGGCTCATTTTGTGGAGAGACACTATGAACCCCCAGCTTGATCCAAACCAAGCTTAAATTGTCATAGATACCATTAGTAGCATTCAGAGCTCTCTTGGTGAGGCCCTCTTTCAAGCTATGGAGTGTATTCCCACTTTAGTCTAACTTTTACTTTAGCAAACCTGTGCTTTTCTCAAATTTCTTGTGTGCATTTCATTCACTTGTATGTTTGAGGCACCAAGAGCCTAGGATGATACCTAATTGAGACTTCCTATAATGTATTTGCAAGTTCAGACCATCAGAGGACTAAACAGTTGATCAGATCCTGCTTGTTAACACAAGCCTACAATGGTAGCTGTGGTGGCTAAGGCTGGAAGACCATGAGTTTGAAGCTGACGTTGGCTGTCTCTAAATACATAACCGTTGATGAGGTCAGAGCCGAGATGATCTGTCTCTAGAAACATTCTCACAGATATACACACAGAGGTATGTTTTAGTAATCGCCTTTGCCAATCCAATTCAATGCAATCCAGTCAAGTTATACATACGTGCACACATCCATAAAATCTGTTTGTGTTTAGTCGAGTTAGAAAGTAAGTTTCTGACTGTAAGTGAAATGTGAAATGAAGTTCAACACTGGATTATGAAATATGAGATCACTTGGCAAAGGACAATCTGCCCAAATCACTGGATTGTTAAAAGCTGTTTAAATTTAGACAATAAATTAATTCTAAAAGTGATCATTTGCTCAGTAATCAAATGGGGGTAATGAAATACTTATATCACAGCAGTAGTGAACATTAAAATAATAGTACAAATATGAAAATTTTAATAAACATCTACAAGAAGAGATATTGTCCTTGCTTTTGTTGTTATTGCTACTGTATTATTTTGACATCTTGGAAAAATTACCTATAATGATGTGTATAAATCAAAAAATAAAAAAGCTGCATCTTTAAAGTAGGTTCCCCTTAGGGGAAAGGGAAGTTCTTCTGTCCTACAGCCTTCAGATTACCCACTTCCATCCAGTGTGTTATTAATGGAACTTAGAAAGGTAGGATAGAGTCATAACTAGAAATACTTCTCTTGGATATGATTTCTTGCTGCTATGATGTGGTCCTTGTTTAGCCCTGTTGAATTCTATCATATGATAGATAGATAGATAGATAGATAGATAGATAGATAGATAGATAGATACATACATACATACATACATACACACATACATACACGTATACATACACACATAAATACATACCATAATTTTAGAAGTATGAAAAAAAGGTTACCATGAGGACAATCTGGTGGGAAGTGTGTTAAAATGGAATTTGCAAGAATTACTAAAAAGAAAAAAAAAGTAAAATCTGCCCTGTTCATACAAGGCCAAGACCCCCTCCCCGCTCCCCCACAAGATGTAACGGGATAAGTGTGCTCACATGTCCAGGTCCACAGCTCGTTTTCTATGAAGAGACTTCTAGAGGAGGAAGCGAGGGGAGGAACCTGAGGGCTGAGGAGGTGGGGATATTCACTGTATTATGCTGGAGGAGTCATCTCCACCGCCCGGAGGGGTCAGCTCTGCAGAGCCCCGATGGTGCCTTCAGCCTGACCTGGCCCTCACCTGTCTTCCAGCTCAGGAGATTCAGGCAGGCCCTAGGGGACAAGGTGGAGGTTCAGCCGGGAACTGAGTTGAGGCCACCGCAGGAGGCCGGACAGCACTCCAGAGAACCCACTTCCGCCCCTCTCATTGGCCGCGGGAGGACCCGTGCAGGGGGCGGATGTGACCTCACCACTTCCGCCCCGAGGTGTTTGTCCGTTCCACTGGCTTCCTGTCCGTGATCGGTTTGAAAGTCCCTCTCGTCAGTACCTCCGGGATCTGGAGGAGTTGGAACTTGCTCTGAGACTTGTGGAAGGACGACTCACTGGACCCTGAGGTGAGAGCGGAGGGCGTTGTGAGCAAGCCTCCAACCCATCTGCTGATGGACGTGGCTAAATTATCCGGCCCGGTCTCCTTTGTTCTTTTTTTTTTTTTGGGTCCAGTCATGGGGCCTGAACTCTGGGCCTGGGCACTGTCCCTCAGCTCTTCAGCTCAAGGCTAGCACTCTACCACTTGAGCCACAGCGCCACTTCCGGCTTTTTTCTTTTTGGTTATGTGGTGCTGAGGAATAGAACCCAGGGCCTTCAACTTCCCAGCCCCCTGTCTCCTTTTCTAGCCTGGATACCACTGAGTTGAGGTTCTGAGGGAGGCTAGAGGGGACGCCAGACAACCCACTTCCGTTCCTCAGATCAGCTATTGGACGATTCGCACACGGAAGCGGATGTAACCACCACTTCCGCCCCAGACGGGAGAGCCGTTAGAAGTCTCTAACCGGTGAATGTATTTTGAGTCTGTAAATTGGCGCAGTTCTCAACTAATTCCTGTGTTCCCACTTCTCCCTCATCTTTCCATCCTTCCCTCCCTACCCCTTTTTCTGCCTGAAGGAACCCTGGGAGTCATAGTGTTGGTCTAAATTCTTCGGAGTTGAGAAGTTTGTAGTCTCTAAAGGATCAAGGTGAGATATGAGGGTGGACAATGGATAACTCCCCAAAGAGGGCCCCAAATAGTTACACCTTCCCTTTGTTGTCATCTGAGCCCCACATGGGGATGTGTAGCAAGAACAGCACCACCACGCCTACTTTGGGAGTCACAGCCTTAGACATAAAGAGTTCAGGAAGACACAGGAAACTCTCCCTTCCTTTATATTTCGAAATAATCCAGCCCAGCCTCCCATTTTAACCCCGGGACCACAAGAGATCCAACTAACCAGTATTATAGGTCCCTGCCATCATCCACCCCTCCCCTATACCTTTCACCTTAGGTAACCATGGGAGTCAGAGTCTTGGTGTGAGGTAAATAGAGGGTCAAAGTGCTGCACACTGTGTGGTCAAGGTAAAAGCTGAAGAAAAATCAAAGTGAAATCCTTATTGTGAGGTTACTAAACAGTTTAGCCCTCTCTTTACTTCATGCCTCAGTCCCAGCAGGACCACAAGGGACCCTCTCATTAAGCTAGCCTGGCCCCACCCCTCCCCCATAAACTGCATCCTTACATTTGTCCCCCAGTTCTAACAGAGGTGTAAGCTGGCATTGAGAGGAGCCATTGTTGGACCACAGAAAGTGTTGCCTAGGATGTGCCAGGAGTGAAGGTAAGAACTCAGTAGGTCCAATATCCACAAGGGGCCACAAAGAATTTCTCCATCTGGCAGTTGTCCCTGGGCAGGTGTGCAAGATACAAGGTCCCCTCACTAACTTTTGCTCCACTTCAAAGAGGTGAGACCTTATTCTAACACCTTGCCTCAGGCCAACTGGAGTGGAGGATGGGATCTCAGCTCTGCTAGGATAAAGTTGATATCCAGAATAAACACAGGGGACCTTCTTCTCCCTCCCCCAGACCAGTATGGATCTCAAAGACAGGAACCTCCTCTCCCATTGCATTGAAGTCACAGTGATGTCCTTTAAGGATGAAGACATACATAGAGATCAAGTGAGGACTGCTTGGTGTCTCTGCCAAGAGCTCCAGGGCCAGAAGTTGAGAACATGTTTCCTTTGATTAAACAGGAGATGACACTCAGGAGTCAATACGGAGTTACACCTTGAAAGTTTACCATGGTCCCCATCTATCCGAAAACATAGTACTCAGCACATTGTCTAGCTTCACATGCTCTTCTGACACCTGTCAATTCTCACACAACCACTGGCACTATTAGCATCTTTTCACACAACCACTGGCACTATTAGCATCTTCTTTTCATACACGCTCATGGGACAAGACCAGCTAGGAAATGTGTGACCCTAAAGCACCCCCCAAACCAAAGTCCAGTAATAGGCTTTTTAGTAATAGACTTTTGTGAGAGCTCCTAAGGCTACAGTTCTCAGCTTAGGTCATGCATATGTTCCCTCTCTCATCTAGGTCTTCGAAGCCCCATCACTGAAGTCCTGCAAACTGTGACCTTCTCTGTTCAAGAAAAGTCATGCAGCGTCGTGCTCAGAAAGGCCAGCACAGCAAGCGTGCACTTGGCCCTAGGGCTCAAAGGCAGGCACCCAGCCCAATGATACAACTAATTCCTATTGCATTAGATGTGTCCTCTTTTGCTGCCACCTCTTTTCCCACCACTCTGATCCCCATCACCCAAAATGGGTTGCCTGCTGAGATCCAGCATGGTTTCCAGAGTTCTCAGAGAGTGTTAGCTACCCCCATGCGCTTGTGCTCCCTTCTGTATGGCCACTTCAGTCAGGCTTCCTGGACTCAAGAAAACTTGTGTCTCCAGGGTAGCATGATCGATCCTGAGTCTTTGCAGGAGGATGCATTATCTTTAGTGCTCCTCATGATCCTCAAATATGAGAAACATGAGGTGGTTACCAGGGCAGAAATGATGACCTGCATCCTCAGAAGCCACTGTGCTTATTTTCCTGTCATCTTTAGTAGAGCGGTTGATTGTATGCAGCTGGTATTTGGCATTGATGTGAAGGAAGTGGAGCCCAACAGCCACTCCTACATCCTTGTCATTACCCTGGGGCTCACCTATGATGGCATGCTTAGTGATGTCCAAGGCATGCCAAAGACTGGCCTCCTGATAGTCATCCTGGCCATCATATTTATGGAGGGCAACCACGCTCCTGAATCTGCAGTCTGGGATATTCTTTGTAAAATGGGTGTGTGTGTTCAGCAGAAGCATGACATCTATGGAGATCCCAGAAAGTTAATAACAGTAGATTTTGTGCAGGAGCAGTACCTAGAATACCAGCAGGTGCCCAACAGTTTTCCTGCCCGCTTTGAGTTCCTGTGGGGCCCAAGAGCCCATGCTGAAACAACCAAAGTTAAAGTCTTAGAGCACTGGGCTAAGTTTACTGGGTGTGATCCCAGATGCTTTCCATTCTTATATGAAGAGGCTTTGAGAGATGACCAGCAGAGCACCCACACATGAGTAGTAGTCATAGACGTATTGTGGTGGGAGGCTCATTAGTTTCCAATAGCAGCTCCTGCTCCATGTTACATGAAACCATTTTTTTACTTTGTATTTAAAAAGTGAGAGCCTTCTTAGTAGAGCCCAGGACCTGTTGAGGGGAAAGTGCTGCGTACAATTATGTCATTCTGTTGTATTTGTGTAACTCTCCCTTTCAATTGAATGTTTATCTAACTTCAGAATGGAAAATTGTAAATGACAATAGTCACATCTATTTGCTGTTAATATAATTTAGGAGTGAATCTTCCTAATTTTTCAACCAGTTGCCAAAACATAAGACTTCAATATTATATAAAGAAATGGATAAATGAAATGTTAATTCTTGACTTCTTCAATTGACTTCCCTGTGACATTAAAAAATATGTATGTTGATCTGGATTTTTCTGCGCTCTAACTTGAATGTAGATGAAAGTACATCTTAATAAATGTGTTCCCCAACTTACTGTTCCATTCATTCTTCACCCCTTCATTGAACACCTGCTCTTTGGAAGATGTTTGATTACTGGCAGAGGTATTAGTAAATTGGGTTTGGTCCGGTCCACATTTACTCATAGGATGATGGTGTCTAGGAGTAGCACTCACGTCAGGGGGTGTTGAGATGTCCTCGAAGATGAAAAGAACAGGCCGGGCGCTGGTGGTTCACGCCTGTTATCCTAGCTACTCAGGAGGCTGAGATCTGAGGATCGCGGTTCAAAGCCAGCCCGGGCAGGAGAGACCGTGAGACTCCTATCTCAAATAAACCACCAGAAAACCGGAAGTGGCGCTGTAGCTCAAGTGGTAGAGCGCTCGCCTTGAGCTGAAGAGCTGAGGGACAGTGCCCAGGCCCAGAGTTCAAGCCCCACGACCGACAAAAAAAAAAAAAAAAAAAAAAAAGATGAACACATGAAGTAGGGACGAGGAGGCAGGGATCCAAGGACAGCAGCCCATGGTCAATGTCCATAGCCAAGTCAGGCTCCCATTTGTGGAAACTCTAATTCTTTGTGTGGGAGTTTACTGCTGCAGCATGGGTCACATCCTAGGATGAAGTATCGTCAGCCAGAGAGAATGGGAGTCTGCTCTGCTCTGTGCAGCTCCTTTTGGGTGCAAGGAAGAATGTCTTCCTGGGGCACATATGTGAAGTGCAAAGGAAGTAGGTGAATTATCTGACCACGTAAGGTCTAGAAGCTCCTGTCCAAGTGCTCTTCTGGGTGGGTTGATGAGCCAGAACACACTATTAAAATAACATTTTTATTTTGTTATATTGAGTGATTTGACCCACTCTAAGCAAATACTAGATTTTAGTGCAGTGGGGGAGGGAGGCTGGTACTAGGACTTGAACACGGTGCCTCATGGTCTCACTGGAGGTTTTTTTTTTTTTTCTCACAGTTGACACTTTACCACATGAACACCTAAGGTCTGACATTTTCTTCCCAGGTTGGGTTTAAACATTAAACCTATGTATCTCCACTGCCTGAGTAGCCTGGATTACAGGCATGAGTCACCAGCTCATGGGGGAATTTCCTCCAATCAATTTAGTAAGGGACTGGGTTAGAAAGAGACCTCAGGTCTCATGTGGAGAGCATGCTGTAACCACTCATCCATCCTAGCCTAGGGCCAACCTTCTGACTCACAGTCCATGTCTCTTCTCAACATTACACAATGTCTCTGTAGTGACCAAAGAAGGGCCTTGAAAAGGCCAACACATTATAAACAGCCATAAACAAGTAACAGTGCAAAGCAAACACTGTTGCCTGCAGTTGGTTCCTAAAATGTGATTCTTCCCACATGTGGATATTTCTGTCAATTCTGCCCTGATTTACAACCTCTTTCTCTTGTTCATCCTCCATGTGCCCTCCCTTCCAATTCTACACTGCTTTCCTGATTCCTAGCTCTTCCAGACCCACTCCTCTGGAGGCCATAAAGAGTCACATGTCCTACCCTTAACACAGAGCATTGATGGGCCTTGCAGAAACCCCCACCAGCAAGGAAGTCAGACCTGAAGACCAGTGCATCTCAGAAAAGGTCTTTATGGAAAACAAAGTCCAGAGAGGGAAGCAGATCAGCCCCTGATACTTAGACTAACAACAGTAATTTAACCAGGTAAACAAAAAACCTCATCCACTTGGGCCCTCAAGGCAGTATTCATGTCTGTCCTTCTCATGCCTGTAATGTTCTGTAATGGTCTGTGTTGATCTAATATAAGCAACATCTTTTCCAAATCTGAGTTTGTTTCTGATAGTTACTCCCTTACTTCCTTCTGTGGGGATTTTTTTTTGGAGCTGGTCCTGGGACTCGAACTCAGGGCCTCAGTGCTGTCTCTAAGAAATTTTCCTGAAGGCTGGCACTCTACCACTTCAGCCACAGCTCCACTTCTGGAGTTTTTGGTAGGTTAGTGGAGATAAGAGTCTCATGGACTTTTCTTCCCAGGCTAGTTTTGAACCACCATCCTAAGATCTTAGCTTCCTGAGAACCTAGGGTTATAGATGTGAGCCACCAGTGTCTGGCTCCTGTGTTTTTAATCTCTTAGAATGCATTGTAAATTTTTTGAGAGCAAGACTCCATGTGTTGACTACAAGGTATAAAAGAAACAAAGCTTCAATGTGTGTTCTCTTTCTGACTAGGAGGTAGGCAGTGTTAACTTTTGGTTGATATGAGAGACAGAGTATTAAGAAAACTCTGGCCTGTGTCAAGGAACCCTAGAATTTTTCCTGTTCCTGTCTGTAAAGTTTTCAGGGTATCTGCTTTGACATTGAGGTCTTTGATCCATGTGGAATTGATGTGGTGCAGGGGGATATACGGGGATCTAGTTTTAGTTTTCTACAGGTGTTTAACCAAATTTGCCAGCACCATTTACTGAAGAGGCTGTCTTTCTTCCAATCTATTTTTTTTAGCTCCCTTATCGAAGATTAGGTGGTTATAGATCTGTGGGTTCATTTCTGGGTCTTTAGTTCTATTCTATTGGTCTTCAGGTCTGTTCTTGTGCCAGTACCAAGCTATTTTGATTATTATGGCTTTGTAGTAGAGTTTGAAATTTGGTATTGACATTCCTCTAGCACTGTTCTTTCTGCTAAGGATCGTTTTTGCTATTTGGGTTCTTTTATTGTTCCATATGAATTTTGGGGTTGCTTCTTCTATTTCATTGAAGAAAGAGGTTAGACTATTGATAAGTTTCGCATTGAATTTGTAGCTAGCCTTTGGCAATATTGCCATTTTCACGATGTTAATCCTCCCAATCCAGGAGCATGGGAGGCATTTCCACTTCCTAAGTTCTGCCTTAGTTTCCTTTTTTTAGGTTTTTAAAGTTTTCATCACAGAGGTCCTTCACTTCTTTAACTCCTACGTATTTTATTTTTTTGTGGGGCTATTATGAAAGGACTTGCTTTCCTGATTTCAGCTGCACTCTTCTCATTGTTGGCACATAGAAAAGCCTTTGATTTCTGAGGGTTAATTTTATACCCTGCTACTTTGCCAAAATTTCAAATCAGCTCAAGTAATTTGGGAGTGGAGTCCATGGGGTTCTTTAAATACAAGAGATAAAGAGATTAAACTTCCTGCCACTGCCATCTCCTTTTTGTAACTGTCCAGTTGCCTAGGCACACTAAGGACTCCTTTTCCTCTTCCTCCTCCCCTTTTCTTTCTTTTTGTCCTTCTTATCCACCTCCTCTTTGTTCTTTGTCTCTCTTTCTTTGAGGTAGGTTCTTGCCCTGTAATTCAGACTGTTGTCGAACTCATGTAGTCCAGGCTAGCAATGAACTCCAGATTCTTTTTCCTCAGCCTCCTGAATGTGGGGATTACAGCCAGGCACCACTATTCCTGGTTGAAGATTTCTTAAATGAGGTAAAAGATTTACAGTTCCTTCAGTTCTATTCCCATGGTATTTCAAAGGAGCCCTACTGACATAGGATCAAGTTGTGGGAGAGAGGAAGAATTTTAATACCCTTCTGGAGGTCTCAGTCTTTTTGCTAGCCTGTGCCCAGGGACTGTACCTACATGTGCTTTTCATTCGCTACACCTAAACTTTTTGTGTCGGGATCAGTGTTCTTCTCAGGAGTTGGATTCCCTGTCTTGAGAGCTTTAGGTGTCTTCCCAGTTGTTGCAGATGCTGCCAGGACAAGTTGGAGGCAGGGTCCTCAGGATCAAAATATGCTTTGTCTCATCCCCTGTATCCTGTAGAGGCCACCTTCTTCATTGGTGGACTGTAAAGGGTGGACTTTTGCACAGATCTCCTTCTTTAGACACAATATGAGAACTTTCAAATCTAGGCCACTTTTAGGCCAGGCTGGTAGATAGAAGAGAGAAAAACTAATACAAGAACTTCACCAGCATGGTGATCTTACTCTAACTGCTACTTTCCTAATCTCCCACTAACACCTATTCTTCATGAAATGGAACTTCTGATTTTACTGTAGTACTTGCAGCAAAAGTGCAACGTGTTTCTATTACCAAGTGTGGTAAATGACAGAATTCACTGCAAAGGTCAGTGGTGAGGATTATATTGGATGTTTGCAAAGCACTGCAGAGTCCTTGAGATCTAGATAGTACTCATGAACTTGTGAAAGCCTTTCCATTCTTCTCAGCAGTGTCCCAATCTACAACAACTTGGGTAGACTATGGAGGAGCTGAGTCCCCAGCACCAAATGGGGGACTTCAAACCATTAAATCAGGTATGAAAGCCTGCTGCACTAGGGAAAATAAGAGGCATTACAGAATTAACTCATGGCTACAAGTCATCCTAGCAAAATGGTATTGCACACAATCAGCAAGAAGAAAGATGCATAACAGGAAGTCTAAGGCAATCAGACACAAGTTTCCAAAACAGTCACATAGGATACACGTGATTCCTCCACAAGTGGAGGCCAGGCATATAGAATGTTGCCATCCAGTAGAGCTCACAAGAACCTCAGCACCCAGTTTTCCTGAGGGTGGTCAGGAGGTCTATTCTGCCCTAGCAGGAATCAAGTTCCAGGTCCCCTGTGAAAGTCTCTTCGTGTGATCCTATCTTTCTCATCCTCACCTATTTTGTAATATTCCAGTTCTCATAGGTTGGCAGTCACTGCACAGGAAACACTTCCTCCCATCCTGGCAATAGCACTGAGATAGAGCAACATCCACAGTGGAGACAGGGCACTCCATCCTACTTCTACCTGACATGAAGCCTCATGCTTGCTATACTCCAGCCTGAAAACACATCTGGATACTTTTACAAATGCCTTTTCTCAACAGTTGGACTATGAATTGTCTATTTGCAAGGCTTCTGGGGTTCTATGAAATGTTTCATTTTATTCACAGTCTGTCTTAGATCTAGGACCAGCCTCTCTTCCTTTCTTCCCTCTCTTCCTTCCTCCTTTTCTGTCTGTGTACATTAATATACACATGTATTTGTATGTTGTTTCAAGTAACAACAGCAAAAATACTACTATTGCTCAGCCAGCATGGCAACAATTAAGAACAGAAACAATAAATTTTGGCAAGGATATAGAGAATAAGGGACTTATATTCACTGTTGTTAGCAATGTAAATTAATGCAGCCACTGTGGAAATCAACATGAAGATTCCTCAAAAAACTTAAAATAGGTCTTCCATAAATCCTGGAGTATTAATCAAACACAACAAACAAATTGCATGTGCAGTAAAATGGATAGAACTGCAAATCATTATAGTAATAAAAATAAGCCAGACGAAGAAAGACAAATCTCCCAAAGTGAATATTTCATAAGTGAAATCTATAGGTGAAAACATGAGAGTAGCATGGGGGTTCTTTGGTGGTAGAACCAGTGGGAGGGAAAAATGAGAGGGTAAAGAGGGAATGAAAATGACTGAAGAACTTGATAAGCATGTCTGAAACTAGAATAATGAGGCCATTAAAACTGTTTAAAAATGGGTAGGAGCCAATGGCTCATGCCTGTAATCCTAGGTATTCAGGAGGCTGAGACCTAAGGATCATGATTGGAAGCTAGCCCAAATAGGAAATGGCTTGAGAGTCTTTTTTTTTGGGGGGGGGGTCCGGTCATGGGGCCTGAACTCTGGGCCTGGGCGCTGTCCCTCAGCTCTTCAGCTCAAGGCTAGCGCTCTACTACTTGAGCCACAGTGCCACTTGCGGCTTTTTTTTTCTTTTTGTTTATGTGGTGCTGAGGAATCGAACCCAGGGCCTCAGGCATGCAAGGCAAGAGCTCTAACACTGAGCCACCTTTCCAGCCCCAGCTTGAGATTCTTACCTCCAATTAGCCACCACAAACCAGGAAGTGGAGCTTGTGGCTCAAGTGGTAGAGCATTAGCCTTGAGCAAATAAGCTCAGGGACAGTACCCAGGCCTTGTGGTTTTGCTCCAGCACAGACACAGAAACTGGTAGGGACAATAAGAATGATGGAGGGAGTCAATCTGATCAAGGATATCATATGCAAATGTAGAAATATCAGAATTCTCCCCTTGTTTTCTTGTGCCAGTACTGTGGCTTGAACTTACAACCTGGGATGCTGTCTCCCACAGTCCAAGTTCTGGCATTTTTGTGATCAATTAGAGAAAAGAGTCTTATGGACTTTCCTGCCCAGGCTAGCTTTGAACTGTAATTCTCAGATCTCAACGTCCTGAGTAGCTAGGATTATAGGTCTGAGTCACTGGCACCCCACCCAGTACAATGTTTCCTTCATTAATGCATGATAATAATGAATAATGATTGATAAATAAAGCTAACAAGTACATATAAAGAGTTCTCTGCAAACTTTTTTCTCCTCTGAACCTATCAGCTACCTACCTCAAACTATAACCTTCTAAGAAGTTTAAAGTAGTACCACACACCTAAAGAATATACACCTAGGATGAAAATGTAAAGTGACCTCAGTGATGAGCTATTTCTCATACTCATGGATTCATTTTTTTCCCATAGAGAATATCAGAATAACAGAATGTGAAGGTAGTCTTTTTTTTGCCAGTCCTGGGGCTTGAACTCGGGGTCTAGACACTGTCCCTGAGCTTCCGTTGCTCTAGGCTAGAACTTAGCACCACTTCTGGCTTTATGTGGTACTGAGGAATTGAAACCAGGGCTTCATGTATGCTAGACAAGCACTCTACCACTAAGCCACATTCCCAGCCTTGTCTCAAAACTCACCAGTGTCAACAGCTCATGCCTGTAATCTTAGCTACTCATGAGGCTATGATCCAAGGATAGGTCCATGAGACTCTTATCTCCAATTAGCCAGCTAAAAGCCAGAAATGGAGTTGTGGCTCAAGGGGTAGAGCACCATTCTTGAGCAAAAAAGCTAAGGGATAGTGCCCAGGCCCTGAGTTCAAGCATAGTACCATGCATACACATGCACTAAGTGCCCCCGCCCACACACACACATGAATAAAGATAAAATTGAAGTGATCATTATTAGTTATTCCAAACAAAAAAATACACATTCACATGCAGATCAAAATATACACTAAAGAAACAGAAATGTGGGACTGAGTCAAATATTTGAATACTGGGACACACAATTTGTTCAAAAAGGATAGATACCTTCATCAATTAGTTGCCCAATGGGAATTCATTTTGATATGTTCATATATGCATACAATATATCTTGATCAGATCCACCACCTCCGTTACTCTTATTTCCCCTCCTCACTTCCAAACCAATTTCAACAACCTTCATTATTTTTATGGACTTGTGTTTAATGGTGTTGGGGCTTGACCTCAGGGCCTTGGTGCTATTGCTAAGCCTAAGCCTTTTTTTTTTTTTGCTCAAGACTGGATCTCTACCACTTGAGCCACAACTCCACTCTGGTTTTCTGGTGGATAACTGGAGATAAGAGTCTCACAGCCTCTCTGGGGTGAACTGCAATCTTTATATCATACTTCCTGAGTAGCTAACATTATAAGTATGAGCCACAGGTGCCAGCAGGACAATAAAGTTTTAAGGTTAACATGGAGCAAATATGAAGCATAAGCTGTATATATGTCATAATTCTGAAATTCAGTATGAAACTTCCAAAAAGTGAAGTACTAGGCTAGGGGTAAAGCTCAGTAGTACAGAGTTAGCCTGATATAGGCCCTGGATTATACCACCAGCGCTTCAAAACCAGCAAGCAGGCAAACAAACAAAACACTACAAGGGTTAGTCCATTTATTATCACTATGTCAATTTAACATGAATCCTCTAGAGGTAATAGAATGAGCTATATAATACAACTACTTCAACTCATGAAAACTAAGACAAATTATTTTTCATGGTATTAAGGTTTGAATTTAGTCTTGGACTTGCTAGACCAGAGCTTTAAGTTTAATATTTAGCCAGTGCCCAGCAACACATTGGCTAGCAAGCATGAGACCTTGAGTTTAAACCCCAGTAACTAAAGAAAAGCAACATATGTCTATTTCTCAGTTTGTTAAGGAATTTCCATACCCATCTTGGTCATATATATGAAGAACCATAAGTCAATACAGAAAAAGATGCCTACATACCATTTATTGTACCTCTGTTCACAATAGAAAGGCTGTGGGTATAATGAAAAATGAAATTATGTCATTTATAGGAAAATGAATTGATAAAGCCAAGTATATGTTTTCTCCCATTTATGGAAGCTAGACCTAATCATTACATATGCAAAGATCTATACATAATACACACACACACACACACACACACACACACACACACACACACACACACACACACACACACACACACACACACACACCATGATTTTAATTGTGGGTCTGTATAGGGGGAACAAGGGAAAATTAGAGAGGAAAAATTTCAAAGAATATGAATAATACCAAAATACAACTTGTAGCTAGACATTGGTGACTCATACCTGTAATTCTAGCTAATCAGGCAGTTGAGGTCTGAATATATAGCTAGGATGCCAGCCTAGGCAGGAAAATACACGAGACTTTTATCTCCAATTCATCAGTAAAAGGAAGTAGAGACATGGCTCAAGTAGTAGAGTACCTGCCATGTGCACAAAAAGTGGCAAAAGCTCACTGAAATTTGAACAATAGGGGGGAGAGGGGATTAAAAAAAGATAGCAATAGAGGGGGAAATTTGCTTAAAATCGAATCTATGCCCATTTGATTTTCATGAAATGCCATGGCAAAATCCCTTTGTACAATTTAACATGCACTAAAAAATAGAATGGAGAAAAATTAAACAGGTTCTGGTGGTAATGGGAACTGTGGGTATGGGGAAGGAAAATGGAGAGGGTGCATGATGGACAGCATAATTTATATGCAGATATGAGAACAGAACAATGAAACCGGTTGAAATTATTTTTAACATGTAGGTAGAGGAGGGAGAATAGAGAAGATGAATATGATTGTGGTACATGATTGTATGGAAATGTCACAATGAAATCCTCTTGTACAACCAATATAAGCTAATAAAAATGCCCCCAAAAATGGTTGGAAATTACTCAAGAAGCAGAGTGCCTGCTTAGCAATTGTAAGTCCCTGTGCTCTAATCCCAGTACAAAGAAAGAAAAAAAGAAGAAAGAGAGAGAGAGAGAGAGAGAGAGAGAGAGAGAGAGAGAGAGAGAGAGAGAGAGAGAGAGAGAGAGAGAGAGAGGAAGGAAAGAAAGAAAGAAAGAAGGAAGGAAAGGAAGGAAGGAAGGAAGAAAGGAAGGAAGGAAGGAAGAAAGAAAGAAAGAAAGAAAGAAAGAAAGAAAGAAAGAAAGAAAGAAAGAAAGAAAGAAAGAAAGAAAGAAAGAAAGAAAGAAAAGAAAAGAAAAGGAAAAGGAAAGGAAAAAGAAAGAAATGGGAGGAGGGAAGAAGGAGGTACTCTATCACTTGAGCCACACCTCCAGTTCCAGCTTTTTGCTGGTTAATTAAAAATAAGAGTCTCTTAGATTGTTGACTCCAGTTGGCTTCAAATCGGAATTCTCAGATCTCAGCCTTCTCAGTAGCAGGATTATAGGCAGAAATCACTAATGGTTGGCATAGGTATTCCTTGAATCAGTGTGTACACACGAGTATCTTACAAATGCTACAACTTCGGAGATGTAAACTCCTAAGGCACAATAGGCCTTCCTCAATTTTCTCCTGAATGGCTTTGATTGAAGCACTGACTTTCATTCTAATATTTTGTCAATTTGTCAGAAGCAACTCTTTAATGTCCCTCTACATGGAAAACATATCCTCATTAGAATTACTGTCAAGTAAATAACTGTAATGTCTGTTCAGCAGCATTGGAAAGACATTTAGCATTAACGAATAGGAGTCACTTAAAAATAAAGATTACTTGCTTCCTTTCTTCCAGTGAAAATTTATAGTGGCAATTACCTCAATTTGAAATTTTATACACTGTGTGTGTGTGTGAATGTGTGTGTGAGTGTGTGTGTGTGTGTGTGTGTGTGTGTGTGTGTGTGTGTGTGTGTGTGTGTGTGTGTGTGTGTGTGTGTGTGCAGGTCCTGGGACCTGAGTGCTAATCCTGATGTTCTTTGATGTTCTTTGCTCAAGGCTAGCCACTTGAGCAATAGCTCCACTTGTGTCATTTTTTGGTAGATAATTGGAGATAACAGTCTCATGGACTTTCGTGGTTGGGTGGCTTTGAACCATGAGCATCAGATCTGTTTGAGTAGTAAGGCATGAGCCACTGTTGCTGGGTCTTAAAATTTTATATGTATGCTTCATATTTTTAGTATTTTAAATGTAAAAAATCCAGCTAATGACAAAAAATGTTTACCTAACAATCTCAAAGGCAAGGTTTAATTTCTTCATGAGGAAACATTTCCAAAGGTTATTTTTTAACATGTCTAACTGGAAGACATATTTAGAGGGAATATTGTTGTGCCACTTTATGTAAAATAGAAAAGTACTCCATTTACAAAGTACTCTAAAGGCACAAAAGTAATGTAGCCAGTGAGCCTTCTGAATAAATTTGACTAGAAGATAAAGACAAAGAATAGCTTAATGGCATATGTGTGCTCATGTTTGCTCATACCCACTGTCTAAGTTAGGACAAAAAGTGCACACTGGCTCTGAGTCTTTGTTCAGAGTTTGACCTCTATTAAAGTGTAACTACCATCAGATATAGCAACTTAAAATTGGGTTGGATTCAGCTTGTACATTACTGGCAGGCTACCAATAGCGACATTAATTCTCACACCATGTGTCATTTATGTAGTTTAAACAAGGTCAATTTTAGAAAATTCAGTCTATTCAGTTCTCCATCCTCAAGATAAACAAAAGCATACAAAATAACTAAAGTGAAAAGGCAAAAATCAGATACTAAAACCATATAGATCACTTCCTTTGTGACAAAACCTGGAATACAAATTACCCAATCTAATTTTTTCCTAACATTTCATAGTATGCAAAGTAAAAATGTTTCCTGATGAAATGAGAGTTTGTATTCCACATGCCAGGTCTGGACATTCACCATATAGGCCAAATAAAGAGACATGATGAAAGGCAGAGAAAGGGAGATTTATTACATGTCACTTGACTTAGTATATATCCTCAGCTGTCTTTGGGATGTAGACATGAGGTTCACACTTAAAGAGGGAACTCGGGATAAAAGAAAAGAGGTACAAATAATATTACACTGTCCTAGTAAAAATATGGTGTAGTTGATAATTATTTCAGTCTATATTTGGGAAGGATTCTGGAGAAACTATAATGGCTGTCATCATTGGTCAGGTTAAATAAGTCATCACTCTCCAATGTGTACTTTGTCCTGAGAAAAGTCTATTGTACCTTTGAGGTAGTTTAGGTCTCCATAAAATTGTTATTGATCAACCCTGATCTTCCCAGATTCTAAGGTAGTTGCTGTAAGGTCTGTCCCGGGCCACACAGGCCCAATGAAGACACCTCCCTCCCTCTTGGCTAAGTTTCCACCCAGTATCTGTTACCTAGGTAACTGGCAGACCTGGAAGCAGTCACCTCCCCCTCCTGCTAGGTCACATCCTGGGCCACCTCTGGTCACATGCCTCCCATCTGACCTTAGGAGGCTCCCAGACCCTGATGTCACATCGAGATCCAGGGTGGCCATACCTTTCCCCCACCTGGCCACACCTCTTCCCATCCTTGGCCTAGATAAGTCCTGGCCCACAGTGGGTCGCCCCTTTTCGGCCATGCCTCTCCAACATGCATGGTGGGGGCAGCAGTTCAGTAAATAAACTTCTTTTCCTGCCTGAAAACCGTGCGGTGTTCTCTTCATTGGCTACCTAATGAAACCTATTTAATATGCCTTACAATTGCAAAATGACTAAAAAAGAATGACCTACACCAGAGCTCTTCTCCTGTTTTTAGTTACTTTGTGGGAACAAGTACAGAGTCTATTTCTCTGCATAAAGTGGTTTTTAAGTACCTCTTACTTTTACTTCTGTTAGCATGCCCTCCATCTCAGGTCCTGAGCCCCCTCCACTTCACTTTCCAGAGCACCTGAAATCCACCCTACCTCTCCCGGGGCTCCCACCAGTTTTTCTGGGCTAGGTCAGCATTCACACTCTCCACCCAGACCTAGCTGCACATGGAGAGTACCTCCCACCTCTAGCCCCCAATATTATTCCCCTGGATAGGGGCAGATGCCATATTGCTCCCTCTCCCAGGAGGGAGATAGCCTTGTCAGCCCCTCTGATAAACCTCATTATAAACCTTCTCCTGTATGTGACTGTGCTCATGTGGTCTTCTGGGATGTCTGCTTTCCTTTGGTGCCAAACTCAGATTAAGGATCCCCCAGTGAGTTTGCTCTTCCCCTCCGGGAATCTGAGCTGCCTAGGGGACCTTGTGCCAGTCCCAGGCCCACCCAGAGTACCAGCGAGGTAACTTTCTCCTGACTTTTTCCTCAGTGGATACTTACAGTGCTCTCTTTTCCAAACAAATATGACATTCTTATAAATGCATCTGAATTTTATGTCTTGAACTGACTGAGACAGCTATTCTAATATATTTTGTATTTGGATTATTTTGGAATTCAAATAGGAACAAGGATAAACAAATAAGACTGTATCAAGATAAAAAGATTTTGCATAACAAAGACATAACCATTAGGCTCAAAAGACAGTCTACAGAATGAGAGGAAATCCTCTGCCCGTTATACATCTAAAGAGGGTTAATAAACAATATAAAGGTAGCTCAAAAACTAAACTCGAAATTAATAAATGGGCAAATGAACTGAGCAGATACTTCTCACAAGAAGTACAAATGTCCAACAAATATATGAAGAGATGCTCAACATCTCAGGCCATAAAGAAATGCAAATCAAAATGGCCATCATTAAGAATATGAATAACAAATGCTGGATAGAATGATGACAAAGGGAAAAGGGAACAATTAGGACACTGTTGGTAGGAATGAAAACCAGTGAAGCTACTATGGAAATCAGTATGAGTTTCCTCAAAACAAACAAACAAACAAACCTAAAGATAAACCTACCATACAATCTGTTGAGACCACTCTTGGACATTTATCCAAAGGAATGTATGCCACCATACAATAGAGGTACCTGCACACCTATGTTCATTGCAGCCAAGTCCAGATGCCCTCAAACTTAGGTAATTCAAAATATTGCTATCTTTGGCTTGACTAGTCTGAGTTGAGCAGTTCTCATTCAGATTCTCTCCTGGACACATTTTTTTTCCCTCCCTCTTTCCCTTCCTTCCTCCCCCAACTCCCCTCCCATTTCAAGCTCATTGTCTTCAAAGAATGTGCATAAACAAGCACTTCTTCCCAACACATCAGCACAACCCATTGTTTACAGGAGATCCCTGAATGTCAGGGCAAGGATCCTGGGCCCCTTTGTTTCTCGTTACATGCCAGAGGAAGAAGGAAAGCATTCAAGCCAGGTAAAAAACAAACCAAGGCTATCCAGAGACCTTCTGGTTTTCTGCACACCAGTTGTTGTAACAAGACTCTATAAGGGTCTATCCAAATATGAAACCAATCATTATGGGGGGCAAAAGGGATATGGATGGCAGTAGACCAAAGGAGACCACTGCCACCTGACTCACCAACAAGCTCATCACACAACAACTAGAATAGGAACCCAAGGCTAGATCTGATTTCCATGGCCAGCCTTGATGCTCAAGAGCAACTTTGCCCAGCCAGAGTCCCTCACCTCACCAGGAGAGCAGCTATGGAGTCACCAGCCATTCTCTTCATTGAGCATGTCTTGATCTCTCTCCTGAGTACTCACGGTTCTCTCTAGTGCCTCCCCTACTCCAATTAAGCTCCCCTGGGTGGGCACCGGTTAAGTAAAAGCTTGCTTACCTGACAGGAAATCCTGAGGACCAGTGGAAAGAAAGCACTAAGTTCTCACAGAAGTGACAGGGACTCCCGAGGTAATTCTGTACTGTGTCAAAAGCAGAAAGGTGACCTCACCCTGGGGCCGCGGAGTTTCAAAAGAGTGTTGAGTGCTCTGACTGAGCCAACTCTGCTTCGGCAGTAATGCCCCCATCCAAACCACGCAGCTGGTGCCCACACATGCTCAGCCTCAAGAAGGTGGATGGCTGGAACCTGACTGTTTTCAGAGATTACCAGGTACGAATGCACCAATTGTCTGGACTGGCAGCAAAGAGAGGAGTACCACGCACCTCGTCCCTTGAGTTATAGCATCTCCAACAGTCCCACTCTGAAAACATTCCTCTAGGGCAGGGAGAAGGTATTTAGACTTCTGACAGACACCAAAGTTTCAAAAGATGGCAAAGAGGGAGAGGCAGCAAAGCTATTCCGGTTTGGAGGAAGAGCTGTCAGAAGCTGTGAACCATTTTCGGAACTGGTGAATTTGTAAATGCACGAAGGTGGCAGATGGGTGACTGTTGGGATTTTGAAAAGGGAAAAATACTCATTTAAGAAGAGGAGTGAATGATTTTTGGAAAGAAAGCATGACAAGCTCACCATCTAAAGGAGATTGATTTTTTTTTAATTTTATATTCTTTTGTGGGTCATGGGGCTTGAATTCGGGGCATGGGCACTGCCCTGAGCTTCTTTTGCTCAAGCCAAGCATTCTACTACTTGAGCTACAACTCCACTTCTGGATTTTTTGAATAGTTTGTTAGAGATAAGAGTCTCATGGAGTTTTCCTGCCTGGGCTGGCTTCAAACTGCGATCTACTGGTCTCAGCCTCCTTAGTAGCTAGGATTACAGGCGTGAGCCACTGGTGCCTAGCATAATGTGCCTACTTTTGACCAGGAAAGTTTTAGAAAAGAGACATCTCCATAAGGATTTTTTTCTATATATTAAAGGTTGAGGATACACCAGTAGGATTTCTAACCTGAGATTCAAGGCCATGCAAACAACTCAGTGGGCCAGGTCCCTCCACCAGGGTTTTTTTTGGTCAGTCATCGGTCTTGAACTCTGGGCCTGGGCACTGTCCCACTGTCCCTCAACTCTTCAGCTCAAGGCTAGCGCTCTACCACTTGAGCCACAGTGCCACTTCCGGCTTTTTCTGCTTATGTGGTGCTGAGGAATCAAACCCAGGGCCTCATGCATGCAAGGCAAGAGCTCTACCACTGAGCCACCTTCCCAGCCCCAGACACCAAGTCTTTAGACTGAACTTAGAGAAAGATTTTTAGCTCGGTCTTAAGCAAGAAAGCTCAGAGAAAGTGCCCACACTCTTAGTTCAAGCCCCAGGATGGGCACACAAATAAAGGATTTCTGTCTGGGAAAAAAATAGCAATGCAGTGGAACACAGGGCTCATTCTCAGAGCCAGCTGCCCTTTCTCTCATACTTCTACTTCAGGAGTCTTGACTTTAGGTCATTGAACATGTATTAAATTTCTTGCTGAGCTATTTTGAGCTTCTGAGATCTTCTTGTGTCAAGATTCATTCCAGAAAGAACTTGACAATCAAGTATCTCTATTCAGATAGCAGAAATCAGACACAACATTAGAAAGGGTGTTTTGCACTTGAGCATTTAAAAAATGTCAAAATGGCCAACAGAAAGAAAATTGCAAGACTTCTGTTGAGTGATTAAAACAGCAGAGGGGAGAACAATGTCCTCAAATGTGAAGTCTATGTAGGCAGAAGTCACCTTTATACAATTCACCACGGTATTCCCCATGCCTAAGGAAGTGAGAGCCCCACGGGCAGAGGGCAAGTGTGTCAAGACAGTCCATTTCCCTCTAGTTTCAAGAATAGATATGCTGACAATATGTGAAATCACCATCTTGTCGACCCCATCTTTGTGGGAATGCTGTTTTAATTCTTGGTTTGAGAATTTTAAAAGACCACTTTTGACCAGAGTAGCTTTATGGAAATGTACCATTGCTGACCAGGTGTCTTGACTGTCTGGTGTGGAACCCGGGTGAATTGGGCATAACCTTCTCTGGCCACCCTACCTCTGCCTGCCCAGAGGAGCTGGCAGGCTCTAAACACACAGCATGGTTCTTGACAACACTGTGCAATAAGTCCTCAGGAAGATTGTGAAATACCCATACTTACTGCCATCTCGGGGACAGTTTATTTAGAACTTCTTGATGAGAAGGCTTGAGCAATAGTAAGATGGTTTTTTTAATGGATACCCAAATAATCATTAGGATATGCTCCCAGGTGATTGGAAGGGTAAGATTTGAGATCCATTCATATGGGTCTCAAGTAAAGTTGAAATTCACCTTCCTGCTTCTCCTGAGGCAGCCTAGAGGAAAGTGCTCTGAGTTTATGTTAAATATGCTAAGGTTTGATCCCTGCTTTTGCTTTATGGCTATGGCATTTGGTAAGGTGTTCAACATTTCTGATCTTCCATTGAATAACCATAAAAGTAACAAAACTCTAGAAGCTACCAATGAGATACCACATGGAAAGCAGTGGACATACAGTATAACCCTCATAAAAATCAGAGCCCTTCCCTCTCTGCCCCTCCCTACATTGCAATAACAGCCATGGGAAATCTGGCCTGGTTCTGACCTGCTTCTTTTGACTGACAGTGGCCACAGTATCAGCCTGGATTTGCAGTCCTCATTCCTGGGTGAGCTTCTGAATTTGATCTGGCTCTTCTTTCCGGACCTCGTTTCCATCACCGGTTTCTGTTGCTCAGAACTATGGCCCAAGGAGATGGTTTTCTAAAAGTAGCTGGCTCCCATGCTGTTACTGCTCCAGCTGAGTTTCAGCACAGGGAAAGAGTATTACTAAGGTTACATTTGTCCAGGACTTACATCTGATTCAAGGCAAGGCCAGGCAAGCCCAACCTACCTTCCCAGTCTCTTGGAACTGGACTTTGCAGAAGGTTGGGAGTTATTGATTCAGAGTTGTGTGTCTACATCATACCAACCTCCTTATATGGAAGTTATTATTATTATTATTATTGTTGCCAGTCCTGAGCTTAAACTGTGAGCCTGTGCACTGTTCCTGAGCTTCTTTTTTGCTCAAGGAAAGTGATCTATCACTTGAGTCACAGTACCACTTCGGTAGCTTATTGGACATGAGTCTCACTGACTTTCCTGCCCAGGTTGGCTTCGAACTGTGATCCTGGGATCTCAGCCTCCTGGGTAGCTAGGATTATAGGCACGCATCACTGACACTTGGCCTTATATGGAATTTCAGTGCATAAAATCATTTACTTTGTTGGGTACCAGTGGCTTAGGCCTATATTCCTATCTACCCCAGAGGCTGAGATCTGAGAATCTCAGTTTAGAGCCAGCCCCACAGACAAGTCCAAAGGACTTTTATCACCCAAAACCAGCAAAAAACTGGAAGTGGAGACATGGTTCTAGTGGTATAGCATCAGCTGTAAGGGAAAAGGCCAAGTGAGAGCTTGAGGCCCTGAGTTCAAGCTTCAGTACCAGGAAAACAAAATTGCTCCAAGGTCTGCTCAGATTTGAGCCCCCAGTGCTGTGCTGAGCGAGCGTAATGACAGAGGGCCTAGAGAACATGCACTGGGATATGAGAAAGGTGTGGGAACACATGGGGCTGCTTATAAAAATCAAGAGTGGCTCTGAAGCGTCTTGAGATGGTATATGTTTACAGCATTTCTAGAAGAGCTGACCTGCTTCCCCCAAGTCTAGGTAGAGGGAATATGCAAAGGGAGAGCATAACTTGCCCAGCCAACAGCAAAGAATTTGATTATATCGATGTATGAAGGTCTACATGCAGAAAGACAGAAACAGATGGGCCTCTGACAGGCACTGAGGCGATCCTCAAGCCCTGCTCCACTGCTGCAGCAGGGCGTTTTTGTCACATCGTCTAGAACCATCTCATTCTGCTTTTTTTAGAAACATAGGTAATCTCCTTTGATGATCCCATTGTCAGGTGTATAGATTTTAATGAATAAACTGATTCATAAAGAGGCTAACATTGCAATACAGGTTGCATATGATAATGGTCTGATTTGATAAACAAACTTTGGAAAAGGAACAGATAGGAAAGATAACTGAGATTACATGTAGTACGTGGCAAATGAATGAAAGGGAGAGTAGAGTGAAGAATGACTCCTAGGTTTCAATTGGACTAATTTCCTCATGACAAATAATTAGTCTTCCTTCCAGAATGCAAACTTCTTAGGTGAAGCAATTCAGAACGACAAGAACATCTTGAATACCTTCTACAGGTCAGGCACACTAATTCCTCACAAAAACTAAAGAAGTCTTTTCCCTTCCCTTCTTCCTCCCCCTCCCCCTTTCCTTTTCAGCCATACTTCTCCACCATGCATGGCAGGGGGCAGCAGTTCAGTAAATAAACTTTTCCTGCCTGGAAACACACACACACACACACACACACACACACACACACACACACACACACACACACACACACACACACACAAAACTAAAGAAGTGGCTAGGCTCTAGTGGCTCATGCCTATAATTCTAGCTTCTCAGGATGCTGACAGCTGAGGATCATGGTTCAAAGCCAGCCAGGGCAGGAAAGTCTGTGAGACTCTTATCTACAGTTAACTACCAGAAAACCTGAAGTGGCGCTGTGGCTCAAAGTGGTAGATCACTAGCCTTGAGCAAAAGTGCTCAGAGACAGCGCCCAGGCCCTGAGTTTATACCCTATGACCAACAACAAAACAACAACAACAACAACACACACACACACACACACACACACACACACACACACACACACACACAAGGAATGAGTACATTTAGTGAATGAATCCTACAACTAGCAAATGGATAAAAAATGGATAACTCACAAATGGTAATGGGTAATTTGAGTACAGTGTATACAGTTCAGCTTCTTTAGGAAATTGCTTGGATTTCAACAGAAAGCCATGTTTGAATTGGCTCTCAAACTTACTCAAGAATGGTAGGGCTCATAAAGATGCTCTCACAAGGGGCTGGGAAGGTGGCTCAGTGGTAGAGCTCTTGCCTTGCATGCATGAGGCCCTGGGTTCGATTCCTCAGCACCACATAAGCAAAAAGAAAAAAGCTGGAAGTGGAGCTATGGCTCAAGTGGTAGAGCGCTAGCCTTGAGCTGAAGAGCTGAGGGACAGCGCCCAGGCCCAGAGTTCAGGCCCCATGACCGGACCTCCCCCCCAAAAAAAGGAAGAAAAGCAAAAAGATGCTCTCAAAAGCTATGGCATTGATATTTCTGGGTCCCCTTTTACTGAGTGCTTACATGCACGCTTCCGTGGTTAAGGTGGGCCTTGCTCTGGGAGGAAGGGGCCATTTCTTAGCTTCTTCCCCTTCGATCCATGTTCTATAAAGTTGAGAAACGTGCTCTTCTAGCCAGATAGGGCTTCTTCTGAGCCATCAAACTTATGCCAAGAACCAATTAATGTCAGCAGGAAGGCAGATATTCTTTCAAGGGTAAACCAGATATCTGATTTAACATTTCTATTTGCTGTTATCTGAATGGGGTAAGGAAATCTTTAAAGTGAAGGTTCCATTCCATCTCCATTCCATCAGGCATTCTATATTGTATTCTTCCTTGGGAGTAAAGCAACCCACTTCACTCTACAGCTGAAATGTCTGTCTTTTTTAATTAAAGTTATTACTATTATTATTATTTTATGTTAATACTGAGGAATCGAATCCAGGGCCTCATGCATGCTAGGCAAGCACTCTACCACTAAGCCACATTCCCAGCCTGTCAGGGACATTTTTATCAGCACATACTCTATACTCTTGTGGGTTATTTCCTGAAAACTGTCTTGTTTCCTTCCCTTTGTCACATGGCCCAAACTAGCAAACCAATGTACTAATACGAGGGAAGTATTAACATTCCTTTATTTTATAGAAGATGAAACTAAAGTGGAGGAATGAAGATAGTGGCTATTCCAAGGCCACAGCTGATTTCTCCAGAGCCTTTCATTATGCACAAAACAGGTCATACTGATAGCACCTCAAGCCCAGGGACCAGACAGTGAGTGGAGTGATACTCAGAGGGCTTCAAGAAGTTGCATATGTGGGAAAGAGCTTGGGGTGAGAGACAGTGTGTGTGGGGGGGCAGGGGTGTTTATTTGGAAAGGAGGAATTCTGGGTCTCCCTCCTTTTGATGCCTGGGGCTCATTTTAAGAGATGTTTAAGGCCTAGTTGAGTCTGTCTGCACACAGATACTTCCATCTCTTCTGGGAGGTAGAGGGACAAAGATCTTTGCCTGCAGCTGCCAGAACAGGTCTGGATACCTCACAGTCAGCCTGAAAGAGGAATGCCAGTTACCTTTCAACACCAGGCTGGCAGGACTCTCTTCACAACAGCTTCTGGAAATAGGTGCCTCCCCAGAAAGGACACCTCCTTGTTCTCCATATTGAGGTGGAGCAGAATCTAATTCAAGTAGGTAAACTGAAGACAGCTCTCCCTTTCAGATTACAATTGTTCCCCTCCCATGATCACAAAGCATTTGTACTAAATGTTATGAGTATTTGTATTTGCTCTATATCCTTTTGAAAAAATGCACAGTTCTACCTCTCAGCTCCATGCCCTGGGACCCCAAAGTTCGTTGAGGGATCTAGATTATTATCAAAGCTAACTGTCATCATCTTGGATTAAGCTCCACACCCTGAAGATCGTCACTTTGTGTTCCTACCTCCCAAATGAAAAAAAAAGGCAGGGAGGTAAGGAAGGAGTGAAGGAGCAAAGGCTCCTTGTCATATATTACCTTGGTCTACAAAGGATAGGAGTAGGGTTTCAAGATAGAAAAACTGGGCATTGAAGCCAGTTGTGTGCTCATGAACAAGTATTTCCACCTTGGTTTAGCTTGCTTTTCTGAGCTATGGAACAGGGGTGTTAACACCTGTCCTGAGTGAAGCATCAAGACGTTGTGAAGATCACAGGTGAAGCCAAGCAAAGTGCCTAGTGTAAGTCTGGGACAGCCTTGCAGCTGGAACTTACTCTGTCAGAAGCACATGTCAGGATGGCAGCACTACCAGACCAGATTTTGACATGGGCATTGGGAGTGCAGAAATGAAGCAGTGGGCTGGTGGTCTTCAGTTCCAAAAGACAGGCAGATGTGGGGCTTCGTGATACCAGAAGGACTTGCTTAGAAATGTGTCTCCCACATTTTTAGCTGTTCTCAAAATTTTTTTTTGCTATTTTTTCCATTGTAAAGATTCTGCAGAGAGGAGTTACAGTTACATGAGTAATGAGTCCATTTCCTATCGAACATTGTTACCTCCTCCTTTGATTTTTTTCCCTATCACTTCCCTCCCCACCTCCCCAAACTCCTCCTTCCCCCCAACATTGTAAAGTTCGTTTTCAGAAGTGTTCTGTACATCTCATCGTCACAATGGGTCAACCTGCATCCCCATTTAAGCATTCTGCTATACTCCTTGCCCTCCCCAAATTACCAAAATATATATACAAGATGCAAAACACCAGAATCAAATATGGTAAAAACAGCAGTTATACCATGGAGGAAGAACTTACAAAAAAATGTACATATGACCATATGAGATAATGTTAAGCAAAATGTATCCCAAGATAGGGACACAAGGGTTTTTTTTTTTTCTTGCTTGCTATTTTTTTTTAACGTACTTATAATGTTCTCAAATTCTTGAGATGTCAGATATGCAGTCTTGGTGGGCTTCACAGCACTTCTGAGAAACCTTTCAATGCTGGGCTACGTGGAAACTGAACCCCATGCTGTGAGGCTCCACCTGAACCCAGTCTCCATATCCCCAGGCTCCATATCAGCTACTGGTAGGGAGGGAAATTTTGATCCGTGGGTAGATTTACAAAAGGCAGAATTCTTTGGAGAACAGACCACTTCACAGAGGCAAAGAGTACAGTTAGGGGAGCTTCGGGAGGACAAGTTTAGTACCTACAGAATGAAGTAAGGACCCTGGGTCCCAAATCAGGAAGTAGGAGAGAAGGAACAGAAAACTGTCCACTTATTCAGTGGTTTATTCTGATAGCTCTTTCACACAAAATGCCAAACTGATCAGATGTACGCAGGCTTGTCCATAGGCAGTTCTAGTCTGCCCCCTGGTGGGTGAAGAGGGTAAGGAGCCATTATCTTAGGCAGTATCAATCAGTATGTAGTCTTATACGTATAAGTCAAAATGTAGTCTCATACAAGAGGTCTGATTAGGTAGTCTTGCTCTACTTGATCCTGTGCTTTGAAGGAAGAAAATAGCAACAGAAGAACAAACACATAAGAACATAAGAAGAGCTGGGAGCACTGGTGGCTCATGCCTGTAATCCTACTCAGGAAGCTGAGATGTGAAGATCAACTTTGAAGTCAGCCCTGGCAAGAAAGTCCATGAAACTCCTTTCTCTATTTAATAAACTACTCAGAAAAAGCTGGAAGTGGAGCTGTGGCTCAAGAGGTGGAGTGCGAGCCTTGAGCTCAGAGAAAAAAACCAAACCAAAACAAAACAAACCATGAAAACAAAGACCACTTGTATCAGTACAGTACCTTGGTTTCAAAGGCATGGTATATAAGTGCCCTTCCTTAAGAAGAGCTCTGGGAGAAAAACTTAAACTCTTGCAGTTATTTTTTAAAATAAGGTAGCAGAGTCCTGTGGCTTATTGTACAGGTTTTGCTGTCAAACAAAAACATGAGGACAAATTACCACTCTAAGCATTGGTAATCTCATCATCACCTTTGAATTGTATGACATCTGTTTATTTTTGTCAGTCGTGGGGCTTGAACTCTGGGCCTGGGCACTGTCCCTCAGCTCTTCAGTTCAAGGCAAGCACTCTACCACTTGAGCCACAGGGCCACTTCCTGTTTTCTGGTGGTTAATTAGAGATAAGAGTCTTATGGACTTTCCTGCCAGGGCTGGCTTTGAATCATAATCCTCAGATTCAGCCTCCTGAGTAGCTAGGATTACAGGTGTGAGCCACCAGAGCCCAGCAATTTGTGATATTTCTATGCCTGTCTATAATGTGTTTAATCTTCTTCACTTGAAAACAATGTGTCAGTGCAATGTAGAATGACTGCTACACTAGTGCCTCTGGCTACTGGCTATGACTTGTCCCATAAAGAGAACGTGCCACTCTCCTAATTGGGGCCTTCCATGTCACCTTTCTTCTTGCAAGCAGAATTTGACATCGGAAATTTCCCTTCATGAAAATATCTTTTGCATATAGACATGCTCTCATCATCAGGTGTGGAAGGGTTAAGAAGAAAATATGCTAACAAGGGAGAGTAAGACTAAGTGACCCAGCTAGGAGATCATGTTATCCCAGAGGCGAGGTGAAGCCAGCCTCTGATGACATGGGAAACACTGACCACTGACTGGCAAACTTAGCAAAGTGGAGGTTATTGGTGCCTTGGCCAACACCATGTTGACCCAGTGATGTGGTGAAATTTTGATAGCAACTGGATGTATCAGGTACAGATTATTCTTTTACACGTTTCTATAAAGAATAGCAAAGACATGGAGTGGTAACTAGACATATAAATGGTTTATTGTTTATACTTAAATGGGCATAATTTTATTTTTTATTGTAAAGATGAGGTACAGAGGGGTTACAGTTACATGAGTAAGGCAATGAGTACATTTCTTGGTTTATGTTTTAAGATGAAAGAAATAATTTTAATAACAGTGGAAAGGGATTGTTAAGGGGAAAATGGTGATGCAGAAAAGAGAGGAAAAAATGAGAACAAAGAATCATGTACAACACCCAGAATGGCTGATATTAACTGAAATAAAGGTACATCACAAGAGCAAGTGGGTTGGGTTTTGCTAAAACTAGATAGTGAGGGGTTCACTTAAATGCCAACTTAAAATTCCAGTAACAAGCTGGGTGCTCATGGCTCACACCTGTAATCCTAGCTACTCAGGAGGCTGAGATCTGAGGATCGAGGTTCAAAGACAGCCTGGGCACAAAAGTCCATGAGACTCTTACCTCCAATAAATCACTAGAAAACCAGAAGTGGTGCTGTGGCTCAAGTTGTAGAGTGCTTGCCTTGAGCTGAAGAGCTGAGGGACAGTGCCCAGGCCCAGAGTTCAAGCCCTTATGACTGACAAAAAATCCAGTAACAATAAACATATGTGATGTTCTAAATTTCCTTACTTTTGAATAATTATTTAAACTATTTCAAAAGATGGTCTATAATATTATTTAAGAATGCCTCTGGGTCTGGGAACCCAGCTCAAGTGGCAGATCACTTGCCTAGCAAGGATAGGCCCAGGTTCAGAGAGGGAAATCAGACCTCACTCACCTACCATCACCCATGCACACAACAGGCAATATTTAAGTTGGTGAGATTATTTTACATGACGGGATATTTTAATTGCATGCTACATTAAGAATTTACTCCAAGTATGCCAGGCATCTGTGGCTCACACCTGAAATCCTAGCTACTCAGGAGGCTGAGTTCTGAGGATCACAGTTTAAAGCCAGCCCGGACAAGGAAAGTCCGTGAGACTCTTATCTCCAGCAAACCACTAGAAAACCAGAAGTGGTGCTGTGGCTCAAGTGGTAGAGCACTCGCCTTGAGCTAAAGAGCTGAGGGATAGCGCCCAAGCCCAGAGTTCAAGTCCCACAACCAACCAAAAAAAAAAAGAATTTACTCCAAACATAAAACTTAAAATATTGTGTGTGTGTGTGTGTGTGTGTGTGTGTGTGTGTGTGTGTGTGTGTGTGTGTGTGTGTGTGTGTGTGTGTGTGTGTGTGTGTGTGTGTGTGTGTGTGTGTGTGTGTGTGTGTGTGTGTGTGTGTGTGTGTGTGTGTGTGTGTGTGTGTGTGTGTGTGTGTGTGTGTGTGTGTGTGTGCTGGTCCTGTATCAGGGCCTGGGTACTGTCCCTGAGCTTTCTACCACTTGAGTCACATAAGTACTTCTGGCTTTTTGGTGGTTAGAGGAAAAAGAATTTTAAGGACTTTACTCCTGGGGCTGACTTCAAACTACAATCCTCCGATCTCAGCCTCTTGGGTAGAATACAGGTATGAGCCCACAGCTTGTTTGTCTTTATAACTTTTTCAAACTAAGGCATTTGTAGTTTTTTTTCCCCTCACTTAAAAGTAAGTTAAAAAAGTAAGTTAAAACTAAGCTTGAGCCTTCCCCACCTCCACCGCCCCCTCCCCCCCGCCCGGTGAGCTTTTGGCAGATTTGTATGAAGCGTATCAACTATCAACTACTTGCTGCATTTTCATGAAATGATGTTAATGATGAAATCATCAGATGTAGAAGAGACAATCAGCCAGGCCCAAGCTTGGCTCCTTGTGGATGCTTTCTGCCACCAGAAAGGTCAGCTTGTGTGCATACTGGCATGGTGCTGGGACACTAATCAGACCCTGAGGAAGGAAAAGCAAGATGATCATCAAGAAATAACCTTGTTCTTTGAAGCACTTGTCTTCTTTCCGAGTTTTGTCCAGCTAGATGGGATTCTTGAGCACCATCAGTAAATAGTCTTACTTACCTGCCGGTTGTAGTACAGATGGCAGAGTTTGAATGTCAGTCTCTGAATGTGGTCAGGGTTCAAGCCATTGTCATCATAGATGATATTATAGTAGGTGGGGTTAATGGTTCCATTATGGGCAGTCTGGCTGACCAAATAAAAGTCATACCTGAAGATCATAAAATGAAATTAAATAGAGTGAGACCAAACCTAAAGAACACATAATGAATGATCACTATATTGTTTCCAAGATCTCTTACCACTCAGGATGTGTTGCTTCTGAATCCACGACAGTTCCCAGAATAGGGTTCTTAAGGGTGTAACCCACTTTTGTCAAGAACCAGGTCATGCACCTCTTCCTGACCACGACCATGGACAACCTGTAGGCAAAATTCAGAAACAGAAAAGCAATCCAAGTAATTTTGTAATTTTAAATATTAAATAAATAAAATTCACTAGAAAACACCAAAAAATAAAGAAAAGACTTCCTTCCTTAGAGAAATATACAACTCCACAAATAGATTGTTCTCAGTAGTTGTAAAAAGTATTATGGCAAATCATTTGCTAATTTATACTGTTCAAAGGGCAGGAAGAATGGTCAGTAGAACAATGAACTTCCATTGCAAGTGTGCACATGCACACACATGCTTGCCAGTACCATGGCTTGAACTTGAGGCCTTGTGTTTTCTGGATTTGCTTGCTCACAGCTAGGTCTCTGACACTTGAGTCACCCCTCCACTCCAGCATTTTGCTTCTAGCTGTCTTTGAACCACAATTCTCTGATCTCAGCCTTATGAGTAGCTAGGATTCTAGGCATGAGCCACTAGTACATGGCTTTGATTGAATTTTGAGGAAAATATTTTCCAGAATTATTCATGGAGACATTTTGTCCCATTAGCAGGAGTCACCTTATTTTTCCCTTTACTCTTCCTCTTGAGTGTATTTCTGAATAGCAAGAAAGAATCATGAGTTCCTGTTACTCCTAAAATCGTCTCTTATGGATCATACAAAACCAACATTCCTCAGGTAAATGCTGATTGCCAAGTGCTAAAATACTTCATAAAGTCAAGGACAAATCTCAGTATTCACCATCATATAAGGACTTCTGAGATGCAGGGATCAATGTGAAGTTTCAGTTTGAACGTTGTAATTAATTTGAAATTAATTCTGAATGTTCTCTCTCTCTCTCTCTCTCTCTCTCTCTCTCTCTCTCTCTCTCTCTCTCTCTCTCTCTCTCTCTCTCTGTGTGTGTGTGTGTGTAGGTCCTAGGGCTTGAACTCAGAGCCTGAGCCCTGTCCCTGAGCTTTTCTGGACAAGGCTAATGCTCAAGCCACTTTGGCTTTTTGCTAGTTCATCAGAGAATGTCTCATGGACATTATTTCCTGGGCTATAGATTTGAACCACGATCCTCCTATCTCAGCCTCCTGAGTAGCTCAGATTACAGGTGTGGGTCACAATTGTCCCACTTGAATGTTTTCAATATTGATGTTTTTAATAGTTGATGTCACAGGTCAAGAAAAGTAATGTCTATCTCCTTCAGTTGCAGAACTTACTTCTGCCTCTTTTAATTACATATTGAAGTTTTTATTTTTAATCATTCATTTGAGATACATTCACCTGAAGTCAGGGGGAGAAATCTGGGTGTAGCTTCAGTGACCTTGCACAGGGAGTAGTTAGGATTTTCCTAACAATAACTGGCTGAGGTCAAGATGCAAGTCTTGTGTGACTTTGGTTGATGGCAGTTACAGAGTGCAGTGTATCACTGAACCTGAGATCATTGTGCTTCCTAATTTTGCTTTTTCTTTGTTAAAGTCTTGGGGCTTGAACTCCAGGTCCCTGAGCAATTTTGCTCAATGCTAGCTCTCTACCACTTTGAGACATGGCACCACTTCCAGTTTTCTGGTGGTTATTTTTGGAGATAATATTCTTGCAGACTTTTCTGCCTGAGCTGGCTTCAAACTGCGATCCTCATATCTCAGCTTCCTGAGTAGCTAGGATTACAAGCATGAGCCACTGGCACCCAGCCCTAATTTTGCATTTTTTTGGTCGATCCTGGGGCTTGAACTCTGGGCTTGGGCACTGTCCCTCAGCTCTTCAGCTCAAGGCGAGTACTCTACCACTTGTGCCACAGCGCCACTTCCAGATTTCTAGTGGTTTTTATTGGAGATAAGAGTCTCACAGACTTTCCTTGCCTGGGCTGGCTTTGAACTATGATCCTCAGATCCCAGCCTCTACAGTAGAGAGGATTACAGGCATGAGCCACCGGCACCCGGCTTAATCTTGCATTGTTATATCTTTCTTGCCTTTGACACGACATTCTCACCAAGAAAAAATCTGTACTGAAATGCTGAATGTACAAATGCAACAAGGGAGCCAGTGCTTTGTGTTCAAGATGGTCTGATTTGCAACCACTGCTTGGATTTCTTTCATGGTTCTCACACCTTCCAGCACTTTTCAGCACCATAACTAACTCAGCACACTAGAACCTACAATTTATTCTCGTGTGTTACTTGTGCCTTCAATCTGAAATCGCAGGTTGTTTTCTAGGCACATTAATATACGTTCTAATACATATTAAAATAAGCAAAATAATCATCTTTATTTACCAGCAGCCCTGAAGACTTTCTATGAGTCTGTGTCAGCTGCCTCCAAAGTATCTGTCTTTCTCTAGGTGACCCACCTCGGGCCCCCAGAGTTTCTGTTTGCAGTCTATGTGAGGCCATCTTGACTACCCTTGGAATATCCATACAGCCATACTGAAATGGTGCAGAAGCACACTGCATAGAAAGTCATATTTGTATACTTTGCATTTAATAGTCACAGGTGAACATGCTATCATTGGGAGTGGCAGAGAAAGAACAATAAGTACCTGGAATTTGGACTGGATTCTCTGATGCTGTTCAGCAGTTGCGGGACTTCACATTCAAGAATTGTTTGTAGCTGGCCATCCTCAACACCATCTCGATACACGATTATCCGTGCTGGCAAATAGTGGTTGTGCCTGAACCATTTTTTCAGTGCTCCTGCAATAGTTGGTATAAGAATGATGCCAGCCAAAAAGAGTATTCCCACATCATATTTCAGTGTTTTAAAAACAAATAGGGCAATATCTAATTTGATTTAATATCTAATTTGGGTAATTGAGAATAAAGATATAGCTAGTTTTTATTATAGTGCAGTAAGAGTGAAAGATTTTAGGAGCATCTTTCATCTTTACTTGTTGATCTCTATGACATGTTATATTCTTAAATTTAATATATGTCTTTAGTCCAATTTTAATATTTAAGAAACAAATTCAAATTTTAACTTATTTGACAGACAAGTGCCTAAAACCAGATTATTACTAATTTGCCTTTTTCTTCTAGCCTTTAACTTCTCTCAGTAGATATAGACTATGATTTATTTGTACCACTTTCTTCCCCAATGAAAATATGAAAACATATGAAAATGACTTTTCTACCTACTCTGTAGAAACTGCCTAGGAGTAGGAATTGTATGTTAACTTCTACACAGAGAAACTTTCAATAACAATTGTTAAAAGAAATATTTACCAGGTTTTGAAATGAGGGGCAAAGTAATAGAGTGCAATAATTCTTTTCATGCACATATTATACATTTTACTTTAGGAGAGTTTATTTTAAAATTTTCATTTCAGTTTAAAAGAAGATAATCATATATCCCGGATGATCAACGTGCTCACCAAGTTCATTTGAAAAAATTATCACCCCCGTTTACAGATTGGAAAATACAGACTGGAAGAGAGGTGATCTGCACACAGCTGGAAGCCATGCACTGTGAATTAGAGTCTCCTTTCTAGTCTGCCATCTCTCTATCATTTCCCATTTTGCCACAGTTTGCCTGTAAGCATGGCTATCTTAGAGCCAGAGACTTGTCTCCTGTGTCTAGACTTACACAGCTCTGTCATAAGCCTACTTTCTTTTGGCAGTTTTCTTTTGGCCTTCAGACTGCTTTCCAGAGGCCACCAGCAATCACAAACTTTTGTCCCTTTTGGATTTTTGTTTATCACACAAAGGTAAGTGCCACACAGTCCTACTTTTTAGCCTGTAGAGTCGGCACAGAAATTTGGGATACCCAACTAGGTGACAGTTGGCAAGTTTAGTGAGTTTGCTTCTGCCTAGCTTGTCTGTTTATAAACACATAAAATTTGGGTCTATTGGACAGTCCTTGGAGCCCACCCTCTTACTGCTGTAATTTTAGTACCAGTCATGAAGATTTTTAAACAGTCCGCAATATTGGTGTTTGTTTTCTGGAGGATGCAGCGGGAAAACCACCTAAGGCAAGCAAAAGACAAGAGTAAAATTCAACTTCAATATTTCCACTCTAAAAATGTAGTAATACTAAATTAAGAAATAGACATAAAATCGATGTTCATAATTTGGTATGTGCTATGTGATAACATTTTAAAAAGTACCTCATCCAAGAATCAATTTATTGTTATTTGAAACCATAGTGTTGGCATTGGGGTGCAAATCCTGGCTACTCACTAGTTATATGGCTTGGCTATGTGAACTTCATCTTAATGTCTCCAACTGTACCAAAGAGATTGCCAAGATAGTAAAGTACTTACTACCTTCTAGGTTTAAGATAAACATTTAAGAGGCTGGGAAGGTGGCTCAATGGTAGAGCGCTTGCCTTGCATGCATGAGGCCCTGGGTTCCATTCCTCAGCACCACATAAGCAAAAAGAAAAAAGCCGGAAGTGGCACTGTGGCTCAAGTGGTAGAGCGCTAGCCTTGAGCTGAAGAGCTGAGGGACAGCGCCCAGGCCCAGAGTTCAGGCCCCACGACTGGACCCCCCCCCAAAAAAAAGATAAACATTTAAGGTCAGTGATATACAAAAAATATTTAGGACAGTATTTGGAATATAGTGAACACTAAGAAAGGCTGCTATATAATTATAATTATTATAATTGGACTCCTATTATGATTATTGGACATACTAGTTTAGCAGTAGCTCTTATGCATATAAAATTGTCAAGGATTTCTCAGGCACAGCCTTCCATTTGTATAGGTAATTCATTTGAATTTCACCATCAACCTATCTAAATTTAAGAAGTTCTCATGATAAAGTCATTAATTAAAAGCAACTGTAACCCTAGCTACTCAGGAGGCTGAGATCTGAGGATCTCAGTTCAAAGCTAGCCAAGGCAGGAATATCCATGAGATTCTATCTCCAATTAACCACCAAAAAACCAGTTCAAGCTCACCTTGAATTGAAGAGCTGAGAGACAGCTCCCAGACCCAGAGTTCAAGCCCCACAACTGATGGTTTAAAAAAAAAAGCACTTGGAAAATAAATATCATGACAGAATATACTCTATGGTTTGGGTATAAAATGTCCCCTAAAAGGCTTGTGTGTTGAAGAATTATTCCTATTGAAGATGATTGGATTGTGAAAGTACTATCAATGAATTAAACCACTGAATTAATGACTGAATGTTGTTAGGAAGTATGGCCTATATTTGAGGAAAGTCACCCAGTGGGGCTCTCTGTCTCTCCCATCTCTCCCCCACTCCCTAATGTACACATGCACACATATGCATATATACACATATACTCACACGTATATACACATATATGCACACACATACACCATACATGTACATACAAACACACACAGATAAAAGCATTTTGAAAACTACCCATGGATCAGAGTGCCTCCATGGAAGTTTAGAATTCTGATGAACAACTTTCAGTGTATTGTTGTAGTAAAAACCAAGGCAACATATATATATATATATATATATATACATATATATATGTATATATATATGTATATATATATACACACACATACATATACACATATATATATACATATACACACACATACATATACACATATATATATATACATATACACACATACATACACACATATAATACATATGTAATACATACATATGTATATACAGCTTTTTTTCTGTCGGTTGTAGGGTTTGAACTCAGGGCCTGGGCACTGTCCCTGAGCTTTTGGGCTTAAAGCTGGTGCTTTACTACTTGAACCACAGCACCACTTCCATCATGGTTCATATTGTAGAAAAAAAATTGTTGTGCCTGTTCTGGAGTTTGAACTCAGGACACTGTCCTTGAACTTGCACTCAAGGCTAGCACTCTACCACTTGAGCCACAGCTGCATTGCTAGCTTTTTTGTGGCTAATTGTAGAGAAGAGTCTCCCAGGCTGGCTTCAAATTGCAATCTACACATCTTAGCCTCTTGAGTAGCAAGGATTACAGGTGTGAGCCACCAGAGCCTAGAGAAAAATAGTTTTATATGTATTATTTATAATCATTAAGTATTAATGTTTAAAATGAGTAAATCATTTGTATTTGTTAGTTGAACTATAATTAAAAGTCTAATTGAAGCCAGGCATGATAACACATGCCTATAATCCAAGCACTTGGGAGGCTGAGGCAGGAGAATGACAAGTTCAGGCCAGCTTGGGTTACATAGTGAATTCAAGGACAGCCTGACATACATAGTGAGATGCTTTCTCAAGCAAAAGAGAACAAAAGGATCTAATTTAAGAATATATTAGAGTAATTTGCAAAGTACCTGGTGATTCTGGGGTTAACACTGGCCACAAATCCAACCGCCACCACCTCCTTGTTGATGACATCTTTACAGAGATCAATACCAACCACCATCAGGGACTTTAACTGAAAAAGTAAATGTGTGATGAGTTAATTCAAGTATTTACCCAGTGATTAATATGATTAATGTGACTTTATTATGATTAATTTCAATATGAATAATGACTTCATTGTGATTAGTGATTAAAATAACTTGAACTAAGGCCTTGTGCTCTTGCTTAGCCTTTCTTCTTTTTTTGGGAAGGGTCTGGTCGTGGGGCCTGAACTCTAGGCCTGGACGCTGTCCCTCAGCTCTTCAGCTCAAGGCTAGTGCTCTACCACTTGAGCCACAGCGCCACTTCCGGCTTTTTTCTTTTTGCTTATGTGGTGCTGAGGAATGGAACCCAGGGCCTCATGCATGCAAGGCAAGCAATCTACCACTGAGCCACCTTCCCAGCCCCTTAACCTTTCTTTTTAAGGCTAGCTCTTAAGCCACATCTCCACTTGTGGCTTTTTGCTGGCTAATTGGAGATAAGAGGCTCAGAGACTTTTTCTGCCCAGGCTAGCACTGAACTGCAATCCTCAAATGTCAGCCTCCAGAGGAGATAGGATTACAGGTATGAGCCATTGCTGCCGGGCTTAATCTGACATTTAAAAAATTGTCTCCAGTTACTGAATTTTTTAAGTTAAGGTATGTGTCAAGGAAATCAAGATCCATATTATTAATCCAGAACCAGAGAATTAAAGGTGGAGGAAAGAGCATGATACATGCTTTGCTTAAGTGACTCACTACGGGCCACTGTAACCATCAGCTTCTGTTGGGCTGAACAAGGGGATGCCAGTGCCTAGAGTGTTAGGAAAGTGGTGAATCCATTTTCCCTTACTTCTGGTCTGTGGGAATTGAAGAGAGATTCCATTCTATTCCTTCAGATTGCTAAGGAATCTTCACGTAGACATGCAACAGCATATGTATTCACATCTCATATAAGATGGACGTGGGGGAGGGGAGGCTGAGGGGACCATATTTGTTCTCATGGTTGTGGCAATGTAAGGGAATGGGTAACATTTTTTACTTCTCATTCTCCTAACTTTTTTCCATACCTGCCTCAGTTCAGGAAATAAGAGGCTTTTCTGAATTCCTGCTACAGCTGAGAGGTGTGAGGAGCAGATCATAGGCTCTGCCAATGCTTTAAGAGCTGGGGAACCCCATGCAGGACACAAGGCTACTTGGAAAGTTAGCACTCTGCAGGAAGTAGGTAAAAGTAGAGGCCACGGAATACAGACTTTAAGACAGTAGTCCCCCCACCTCATCCCATCGCCAAGTTGATTAACTAGATTCTTTTGCATGGAAACAAATGTATTTCATTCTTCTTCTATGTTAACAGCTGAATTAAAATTCCTTGAGAAGAGGGGTCACACTTCACCTTCTCTTGGGGTATCTCTACAGTGACTTGTTTTATACCACAACACAGGACCAAGAAAACACAATTGGTCTTCCATGTCCATAAAGTTGCATTTACATTATATTACATATTAGAGGAGATCTAGAGATGATTTAAAGTACGCAAGAGAATGAGTATAGGATATATGCAAATACCACCTCTGCAAATTTTGGTATCCTCAGGGGGTCCTGGATCCAGTCTCCCAAGGATATTGGGGGACCCTACTTTGATTTAAAAGGTAACTGCCTGGTTGTTCACTAAAAGGAAACAGGTAATGGAGTCCTTACTGGAATCTCGACGGCCCACAGCTCCCCTCCGAGCTTACAGATCATCTGCATGGCAATCTTGGAGGCAATGTTCATCATTATCTCTGATCTGCTCAAGGTCTCAGCAAGCACACACTGGCTTGGGACTGGGCAGTCACAGCACAGGTATTTTTTAATGTGATCATAATAGTTTTGATTGGAAGGCAGAATGCACATGACCTAAAGGCAAAGAAAGCAACACAAGATGAAATCAGTTTACTTATGTCTGGGAAGTTTCTGGGAAAAAGTGAAGCCTCTAAACATCTTTTGCTTCTAAGTTTCCAAGAAGCAAATATTAACATACCTACAGTTGTCTTAAATGGCCTTTAAATGAATCAAGGCAAAGCCCTTCTCCAACCAGTCCTAGCTATCTCTCTTTGCTTTCCCTTCCTCCTCACTTTTCTCTTGAATGAAATCTGTGTTTTTAAATTCTCTTCCCATTACCTCTTTCTCCTATGGTCAGTTGGTTTTCCATGGCTCTGCAAGATAGTAGTCCCTTTTGCAGGAAATGCACAACAAGTATTCAAGAGTAGCTGCATGTACCCTACCCTCCAATAGTTTAGGAAATGGTACTAGCAAATATGGTAATGATAAAGAAATATGGTTACATGTCAGCCAAGATTCTGGGAAAGGTACATGGAAGTTCTTTGTATAGTCTCACAATATTTCTGAAATTTTTACTTCATTTAAGTAAAACAAAGAGCACCTCATAGTAAGAATTCTATTCACTTAGTATAACACAGATTTGTGTGTGTGTGTGTGTATGACTGAAAGAGAAACAGATGGCTAATACTGTTTTTCATGAGATATGAAAGAGGAAGCAAAATATGAAGTAAAAACAATGTGGTATCCGGTAGGCAGAGGTCTAGTAAGAAGAGCAGAAATATCTAAAATGTCTAAAAACTTGGAGTTTAGGGGTTAGAGGCTTGGCTCAGTTGGTAGTGCACCAGCCAATGGGTGAAAGTGTCAGATACAGAGTTTGAGTTCCAGTTTCAAACAACAACAAGAGAAAGATGGAGTGTGGTTTAATCACACTTTGGCTCCAGTCTTACACATGCATGTAGTAGGTACAAACACACACATGCTTACACGTACAACTTTGGGAAATGAGGCAACTGCAAGTGTCCAACCTGGTGGTACAGTGCAAGAGGAAATGGCTTTCATAGAAGATGAAACACACAGATGGCAGGGTTTCAGAGGAAGCAGAAACTTGGAGCCACAGGTACCCTAACATTTATGAGAAGAAATGGAAGTCAATTTAAGTAAAAGATGACCCTCAACAAGTCAGAAGAAATGCAAGCAACAGAAGTTGACAGAAGGCTAACAATAAATATTTTAAACTGTTAGCTAAAACACTGATGAACAATAATACTTTCTTAAGCATTTTAGGGAAATGCACAGTAATTTGCAAGCCTACCATGGAACAGAATGTTCAAAAACATGTAAACTGTACATCAAAAATACAAAAATGTCCTGTACTTACCAGTTGAACACTGGGGTCAACATGTAGCTGAATAGCTCTAATGAATGCAGCTACATTGTCTTGAACTTTTATGCTATAATAAAGAGATTAAGTTCTTCTTAGAAGCACATAATCATATGATATCAAAAGTCACATAAATGAATTTGCAAAAGACTAGTAATTTTAGGGAAAAAGCCATTAGGAAAATATAAAAACCTTTTTAATCTAAAATAGTTTCTCAAGATCTTGTACAAGATATACAATCAACATTTAGCAACCATTTTTATTATTATAAACATTGTTGTGAGGCCAATGACATTTTTTCAACTGTACAGAATTCTTTAATGAATATTTATATTCAAAATTGGATTGAAAGTGAACTTTAGAAATTTATCAAATTCTAAAACAAGGCTCACATTAAAGCAGGAATATGATTTCTCTAGTACTGACTCTCTAATACAATTTTAAAATGAAAGTTTCAGAAATCATCAAGTTAGTAAAGCGAAGGTATTCAACTACGTTCCTGCATAATTCAAGAAAATAAAAGGGATGGTTTGTTTGGTTTGGTTTGATTTTTTTTAGCCACAGTGGTAACTTGTTTTGGAGCCTGGTCTAGGCAACCTTAATCAGTCAATTGTGTAACATTATGTTAGGGGCCAAAGGTTACAAAAATAAATTCCATTTAAAGAACTTCTTACCCTTCCAATTAGGAATTTCATACCTTCACAACAAAGAAAAAGAAGTAACCATAGTGTCATAAGCATATCAAGTTCAATATAAAGAGATATCAGCAATGAATGAATTTCTAAAGGAAAACTGCTCAATTTTGAGTATGTGGTCCCTTATTAAGTTAAATGTCTGTGTTTCTTATTCTCAGCCACTACTCAATAAGTGTTCAAAAAATAGGTGGCTTTACCAAAAAAGCCCTTTCTAAATAACTAACTTTATAAAGTTAGTTTGTGTGTGTGTGTGTGTGCGCGCGCGCGTGCACGCATGCGCGTGCACGCACGCGCGTGCTCATGTGCACATGCATGCATGCCCTCTTATGGCTTTGTAGTGGTTAATTGGAGATATGAGTCTCAAGGATTTTCCTGCCCAGGTTGGCTTTGAAAACCTTGATTCATGGATCTCAGTCTCCTGAGTAGTTAACATTATAGGTATGAGCCACTAGCACCTAGCTAGATTTGTTTATTTTTAAATAAACTCATTTAAATTTTTATTTATTTTTATTATTATTTATAATTTTTATTATTTTATTTAGTTTTTGTCAGTCATGGGGCTTGAATTCGGGGCCTAGGCACTGTCCCTGAGCTCTTTTGATCAAGGCTAGTGCTCTGCCACTTTGAGCCACAGCTCCAGTTCCAGTTTTATGGTGGTTAATTGGAGATAGGAGTCTCATAGACTTTCCTGCCCTGGTTGGCTTCCAACTGTGATCCTCATATCTCAGCCTCCTGAGTAGCTGGGATTACCAGCATGAACCACCAGTGCCCAGCTTTTATTTTGTTCTTGTTATTATAAAGGTGATGTACAGAGAAGTTACTATTTCATAAGTCAGCTAATGAGTACATATTTTTTGGAGAATGTCACCTCTTCATGTGCTCTCTCCCAGTTTGGAGTTATTTCTATAATTGAATTTTGAAACATCATAAAATCTATCAAGTAAATCATGATATATAACATTTAGTTTTTAGTATCCTGTTTGCTGTTAAGGTTCATTAATAACTGATAAGAACAAAAGTATAGATGGCAAAATATGGATAACTAAGGATTTATACACAACTAATCTGAGTGCCAGTAGCTCACTCCTATAAGCCTGGTTATTTAGGAAGCCGAGATCTGAGGATCACTGTTTGAACAGAACCAAGGCAGGAAATTATGATTCAAAGCCAGCTTAGGAAGGCATATCCGTGAGACTCTTATCTCTAATTAACCACTCAAAATCCAGAAGTGGAGGTGTGATCCAAGTTGGAGGACACCAGCCTTGAGTGGAAAAGCTAAAGGATAGCTCCTAGGACTTGAGTTCAAGCCCCAGTACCGGCAAAAATTTATTATACCCCAACCAATACTGAAAAGATTTTGAGGAATGAGACTTTCCCAAGGAGAACTGTGAAAATAAAGTTTTCAAAGATCAAGGTAAAACATGTCTATCTTTATAAAACAATGTTATCAAATCTCTCTTCTTGAAATGAATTTCTTAATGTTTTATATTTAAAAATTTATACTAAAACAAAGCTTTTGCAGATAATACCAGCCATTATTTCCTGCCTTCTAAGCAAACCAAATTGATATATTGAAAGTATTAAGTGTCTTCTCACATTTTAGGGTAGTCCACATTAAATCCCATGGAACTTCCGACTCTTCTCAAACACCTCGGAAAACTCTGGATCACTTTCTCAGTTCTGTTACTACATAAAATCAACCATTTATTCAAAGTTGGTGCACTTAGCATCTTGCAGGTTTGTATATCCTTGGACCAATCATCAGCAGATACAGGTTGACACTGAGAAAATAAAGATCATAAAAGGATTAGACAGATTTATTTAGACAGCAATGAAATTGAGACTTGCTGTTTATTAAAGCAATATGAAGACTAACCTCTGACCATGACCCTAATGGAGGCCTACATTTTAGTGCTTTACAAGGTTTTGGAAATTAGTTTTCCCCTCAGCTTTTCCAATAAGGGTAATTTGGATAGATTATCAAAAATAAATGATGAAAAATTTCCACATGCCAACATAAAACATTTGATGTTCAGTTACATTAGTTTAGAGACATACCACATAAAGACAAGAGAACCTGTAAAAGTGAAATGAAATACAACTGGCCTTAGAGGGAAAAAGTAAAGAATAATGTAATTTTTGCATGCAATATGTTCATTTTGCCAACTGAAACTCACAAGTGGCAGCAGATTGTTTCTTCAGGTTTCAGTATGCCTCTTTTCATAAGTAATGTCTGGAGTGAATTTCTTCACTTTATGCCAAATGGCTATCATTTAATAATTTGAGATTAACAGACACAACTGACACAGCAACTGAAAAGCAACTGTGGTAAAAGGAAACATAGTCTATTAGAGTTATCTTTCACCAGGAAATAGAATTTTCTCAAGTAGTGGCCCTTCCTTCCTTCCTTCCTTCCTTCCTTCCTTCCTTCCTTCCTTCCTTCCTTCCCTTCCTTCCTTTCCTTCCTAGAATGGCAGGCAATAATAGGTCTTTTTTTTTTTTTTGGGTCCGGTCGTGGGGCCTGAACTCTGGGCCTGGGCGCTGTCCCTCAGATCTTCAGCTCAAGGCTAGCGCTCTACCACTTGAGTCACAGCGCCACTTCGGCTTTTTTTCTTTTTGCTTATGTGGTGCTGAGGAATGGAACCCAGGGCCTCATGCATGCAAGGCAAGTGCTCTACTACTGAGCCACCTTCCCAGCCCAATAGGTCTTTTTTTTATTTGAATGGTTAAATACATCATTTTCTATCAAACCTAAACTGTATCTCCTGGGTGCTGTATGTCCAGTAAAGGAAGTCTGGTAAAGTCCTGAAAAGGAAATCATGGAGGACCTTAAGTCTTAAGAAAAAAGGGAAGGCAGGGCAGGGATATGACCATGGAGAAACATAGCAAATATTACAAGCCCTCTGTCACTCTGGCTAATGATCAAACATACATATTTCCAAATAAAAATAAAATCACAGCACTTACTATGTGGTCTTGCATTAGTAGTTTTTCTGAAGGCAGAATCCGGCCTGTCAGAGATACTTGGCTTCCAAAGTTTAGTCCCCAGGTCTCTAGCATAAATCGAGCAGATTCATTTCTGTGGGCAGAATTATTTTAAACCATTAGAGTGTTTACTTCCTTTAATTTTGTTTTAACCACTAGAGAGATAATTACAGATTACTACATTATTTGGGTGCCAATTTTCTGTCTTTAGTATTCCTGGCTCCTATTTCTTGTCATTTTTTTTCCTGCTAAAAGGAATAGCGAAAAGTTGGGCTTTTTGGGGTTACTCAGGGATGAGAACAAGTTCCCCTGTGAGCACTGACTGGAAAAAATAGCTTTTGAGCCTGGAAGGCCTGGGTTTAATGCCTAGATCTATCCTGAATAACATGTGACCTTGAACCACTATTACTGGTTTTCTTACCAGTAAAAAGGAAAGTGGCTACTTCATAGACTTGATGTGAATAGGCCAATACCTAAGAAGTGCTTATCATACTGGCTGGCACATGTTGTAAGTGCAATAGGTGTGAGGTAATATTCTTAATAAATTCTTAACAAGGTAATACCACAGATTTTCTGAATATGAAACTCTTGCCTAGGAGAGAGTAGATGGAGGATGAGAAAGGAAGGGAACATAAGGATTTAAGTTTGAGAAGATTCACAGACTTGACAGGGAAGAATATGAGGAGATTAGTGTTGGCAACTTTGATTTTGTAACTTCAGAGTTTCGTGTCATGGTCTCGGACACAGAGCAATTTCTACTAAGCTGTAGCTCCTTGAGAGCAACCACCATACGGATCCTGTCTCCTGTCCCCAGCATGCTGTAGGCATGCACTCACAGGACACAGATGAGTTCTACACTTTGATTTCCTGGTAAAGGTCCATGTCTTCCTTAGGGAAGTTAAACCTCACCACTGTCACACTATAATTGCCCATAATTTCTTCCATCTACTAACTTTATCTCTGAATCCTTTGAATTAATAATTTTCTTCAGAAGTATCTGCCAAAGATGAGATGGGGATGGCCATCAGCAGCCGGGAAACAAAGTGAGATAAATGTTGTTAGTGAGATTTAGCAGGTGGATGAATTAGGAAGACTAATCTATAGACTCATATAAGAAAAATGCACCAAAATCTTTTCTTGGCTATGTGTAAATCAAGGGGATGTCCAAAATAAATGGCAAATGTGTATCAATAGAATGGAACCTATGAATCCACTAGGATGATAATAGAGATGCACATTCATAATATATAAATGCTTAAGAAAAATCTTTAAATGAAAAAAATGGGAAGGAAAGGGAAGGGAAATAAAAGTAATTTATTCAACAATGATTCAATGTTTTATTAAACCGAATTACTGAGTTCCCTCTCCTTCTTTCCTCCCTCATCATTAGTTTATGTAAATTTCCAAATTCTTCCATGAGCTACTAAAAAAAAATGAAGCTGGGCACTGGTGGTTCACACTTATAATTTTAGCTACTTGAGAGGCTGAGATCAGGAGGACTGTAATCTGAGACTGGTTTAGGTAAAAAAAAATTTACAAGACCCCTTCTCCACTGAGAACTGGGTACAACAGTGTGCATCTGTCATCCTGGTTATGTGGAAAGCTGGCAATGAGAGATAGCAACTCTAAACAAGACTACTCAGAAAAGTCTACAAGGCTCCCTCCCTCCTCAGGGTTCGTGAGGCTCCCTCCTCAGTGAGAGAAGTGGGGAATGGGGGAACAGGAACCTCAGTAGCAACAGGAAGTCTGGAATATGTGGCGTGCAAACCAACTATGTGCCCATGCAGGAAGCAAGGCCTGATTTCATAAATAAATAGCACAACTTTATCTTTCATTGGGAGGTCAAGTGGGGAACAGAAATAGAGGGACAAGGGGTGACCAAATGCAGCAGTGGTACTCACTGGACATTATGCTAAAAATAAACTATACAACTTGTGGGTGGAGACAGGAGGGAAAAACTGGGAGAGAGCAAGGGAAGGAGTGATACTGTCCAAAAAGAAATGTACTCTTCACTTGACTTACAAAACTGTAACCCCTCTGTACATCACCTTTATAATAACAATAAAAAATTAAAATAAAAAAATAACCAGCACAGCAAAGGCTTCGCATGGCTCAGCCAGTAGAATTCCTGTTTATCCGCACTGAGACCTTCCATTCAAGCCTTAGTGCTACCAAAAAGGACAAAAACAAAACAATTTAAAATTTCCTACTACACTTTAACAAAAACAAATGAAGTCATATAAACATGCTATTTGACCTAATAAATCCAAAATATTGTCACCTAAGGATGTCACTGACCACATTCTAAGTGCCCAGATCTAATGTATTAAACATGAAAGCTTAGCTGTCCAGCTGAAGCAGTGTTCAAAGCTTACCAGCACAGGTTCTCACTGCTGCACTTCAACCTGAGACTGCTCAGTATCTGGGCTGACCTGCTAGACTCCAGACATCAATGTCAGGAGCCATCAAGATGAGATATTTTCATCAAGGAAGAAATGTAAGAGCAACCCAATACCTCTGGATGTTGTCAGCCAGCCTGTCCAAGTGCTGCTGCCTGCCCAAAGGACTCAGCCTCATTTCTGCAGCCATGGTCTCCATCAGTTCAAAGTCAAAGACTTCTTGGGCAGTCAGGCCTGCGAAATACAGCAGCATTTGTAAACACACAAAAATCAACTAAGGGCCATTTTGGTGTCACTGTAATAATATACATAATGAAAAGCAAAATTATATTGGTCTCCCTGCTACCAAATCCAAACAATTGCTGGGTGCTGAAAGCTTACTCCTGCAATCCTAGTGATTCAGGAGGCTGAGATCTGAGCATCACAGTTCAAAGCCAGCTTGGGCAGGAAAGTCCATGAGACTCTTACCTCCAACTGGAAGTGGAGCTGTGGTGCAAAGTGACAGCGTGCTTGTCTTGAGCCAAAGAGCTCAGGAACATTACCCAGGCCCCAAGTTCAAGCCCCACAACCAAAAGGAAAAAGAAAAAAAACTGCAAAAAGCAGCTTGGTTTTAGAAAAATATCTAGAGGCCTATTTTATACCAAAGTAACAAGTGGAACACATGGGATAGAGAAAATAGATTTCAAATGGCACTATGTCCATTCCCTTGTCATTACTATTGAGTACATTACTTTAAAATAGCCATTCTCCAGGATTTAATTAGTTGCCCTGCCACTCATCTACCATAAAGAAGTGTGTTCTCACTGCTAAGATTCAGGAGCCTGTGGTGTGCAGCCCAGCAGAGTTTTAAAACATAAACATTACCTGTTAGAAAGCAAAGCTCAGGTATCAGGTGGACAATCTGAGGTTCAGTGTTGTCATTTCTCTTGCTTTTCAGCAGACTAACAAGCACTGGCTGATTTAGGTCAGATAAAGCAATACCGTATCTCTATAACATGCAAGATTGAGGGGAAAGTTAATATGGAAACACTGCAAGAAAGAAGCAAATCCCAAAATGTATACTATAAATGAGCCTTTTTAGTAGTAGGATATCTCTCAGTTTCTTGAACTTTACAACTTTCTCTTAAGGACTTGTTCTTTTAAATATAAGGTTCAGCTTTAAGATTTTAATTATCTTTTATAATGTCACAAGACTTAAAAAAGCCATTAGCATGCTCCTCTGGGTTGCATCCATATTCAGAATAGCCTCCAGCTGATTTGTACATAGTCCAGTGACTTTCCCCAGGGCTGACTCAATGCCAGTGTCTAGAGCTCCTAGAGGCACTCAGAGACCATCATTAAATATCTTTTGAGAATCTGCTACATGCAAGGAACTGTGCTAACTGTGGTGTCCAGAAATAAGGAGCTTAAGTCACACTTTAGAGAGACTAAAGTTTAAGAGAGGTCAGACTATTCGTATCTTGCTTAAGATGATCTAATGTAGCTAAATTTATTAAACCCTCGGAAGAGAATCATAGAGCTTCCCTGAGAGGTGATTGCTGAGCTAAATAACGAAGAGTATTTGTTGTCTGGTTTAAAACAGTAGGGGGAAAAAGAAAGCTATTTTTGTGAAAATACACAGGAGAGAAACAGCCAAGAAAGGGAAGGGACAGAATACAAGAGATGAGGCTTAAAGGCAGAGGGTGACCAAATAAATGATAAAGGATTTTGAAAGGCCTGTAAGGCATTGTTGGTTCACACCTGTAATCCTAGCTACTCAGGATGATCATGGTTTGAAGCCAGGCCAGGCAGGAAAGTCTATGAGACTCTTATCTCCAATAACCACGCCTTCAGCAAAAAAAAAATGCTCACAGACAGGGCCCAGACCCTGAGTTCAAGTCTAATTACTGACAAAAAAAAGGAAAAAAAAGAAAGGTGTGCAGAGCCCATATTTAACTACCAAAGCAATAACAAAAATCATGGATTGTTTCAAGACTGTAAGTGACATTATCAGGAGAATTCTGAGACTACCAACAAGAAGCAGGAAGCAGAATGAGAATCTCAGCCCAACGAGGGACAGGGGATGGAGAAGAAGGGTCAAGATGTAATGTTACGGAAGGCAGACTCAGCCTGGCAATTTGGGGAATTTCCTGCATTGGGAAGGAATATGAGAAGTTTTCTAAGCTAAGAGGAAAGGAAGTACACATATTTTTACCTGCACGTAATAATCCACATAGGAGATCTCTGAGCCGTCTCGCCTCCGGAAGGTGTGCACCGGCTTCAGCGACCAGTTGATATTTTCAATGCGGTAGGTTCTGTTATTGTATCTGGTAAACACAGGACACTTTTTAAAAAGTTTCCAGAACACTCAGATAAGCAGTTGTTTCACCACACTTGTACCTCAAAGTGTAAGAAAGACTCCAGAATGTCAGAAATTATGAGATAGTAACATAAGATAGTTCCTTTTGGGGGGGGGGGCATGATCAAGTCTTACCTAGCAAGAGTATTACCATTTTGGCATAGAAGATCTTGTATTCCAACAAATCCAGTGAAAAAGTTGGTAGAATAAAATGTGTGTTTCTCACTGACAGACACTAACTTCTGTTAAATTGTGGTTAAATGTTCAATTGAGGAAGCATTAGTTTAAATTTTCCCATCTGCTCTGATGTCATTCAAAGTGTTCTGAGACCAGGAATCCTTTCTGATAAAAAATACCAAGTAGGTTAACCAACCACAGAATTTTGCCATCTTGTTTAATCAATGTGGGACCACTCTGATTACCTTTTCCCCATCAGAACTGTGTAGCCTGCAACATTCTGTCATGTGTCTCAGCCTGCAGGAATCTCCAAGGCAAGTTTCTCCAGAGAGCTAGGTATCCTGAAAGGCTGTTTATTCAAAGAGTGTGGTATGCTAACCCATCAAGATCTTGATAAAAGCACAGAGGAAGGTCTTGGCTCAGGTAGTATGGAATTCAACTAGTTCTACCCCTCTCCTATATGACCCAGAAAGTAACTTTAAGTGAAAATTCCAAACCAGGATAGGCGAAGACTACCACGGTTACTAAAAGATGCCTCTTTAGATCAGCAAAACTATATGCTGTGTGGGCAGGGAGAGGAGGGGAAACTGGGGAAAGCAAAGGAAGGGATGACAATGTCCAAAAGAAGAAATGTACTCATTACCTGACTTATGAAATTGTAGGTCCTCTGTACTACACCTTAAAAGTAATAAAATTATTCTTACAAGGTATATGCTGATACTCAGGAGGCTGAGCTCTGAGGATCACAGTTTGAAGCCAGCCTGGGCAGAAAAGTCTGTGAGACTCCAATAAATTACCCAGGAAAAGCCAAAAGTAGTGCTGTGTCTTAAGTGGTAGAGTGTTAGCCTTGAGTGAAAGAAGCTCAGAGACTGCGCCCAGGTCCTGAGTTCAAGGCTCAGGATCAGAAAAAACAAGTATATGCTGTGTTTTTTTTTTTTTTTAATTCAGGAGGTCATTTAACCCACCAATTTTTAATGCAGTTCAATGTGCATGGAGGGAAAATTATATATAGATAAATGTAGAGGTTTACAAAAAGTGGTGTGCTCTTGATCTAAAAGACCTTGAATCTTATAGAAAAGGTGAGCTATGGATTTCCTGTTCAGTACTGTAATAAAATGCAATATAATGACCATCAAAAGTTGGCTGAGAGCAAAGTGTTTATGGGAGTAGGCAGGTGAGAAACAGACTTCATCTGTGGAGGTGAAGATTTGAAACACAGAACTTGGGGTAGAGAACCCAGGCGGGAGCACTAAAGTAACAGAGTTCAGGCTGCTGAGGATCAGAACAGAAAAAGGGGATACAACAGGTAATAACATGCCAGTTTGGGACAGCCTGAACTTTAGACAACAGAGAGTAGCCACACCTTCTGCACAGGTGGCCAAACTGATCAGACTTGTGCCATGGCCAGTGCTCTAGTGAAATTCCTATTCACAGAGAACTAAGTAATTCACTCTATAGAAAACATTGAGTAGATTTTTACCTTGTAAGGACAACACGCCCTATAAGCTGTTTCTCACATATCTGGGTGAATTCAGACATGCCAGCGCTGTGCTCAAGATCAGTCAAAAGTTCCAGAACACTTTTATTCCGGAGGATTTTATAATTCACATCAGCACTAAACAGAAGGCTGCTTTCATAATGTGACACAGAAATGGCATACCCAGGCCAAAGGGATAATCTTTAAAAACATAAAAGAAGAAAAAATATCATATTTAAAATGTTATACCAGAAAAACAATAAAGATACTTGTGTGTGTGTGTGTGTGTGTGTGTGTGTGTGTGTTGTTTGTAGGGCAGTAACTCAGGGCTTAGGCACTGTTCTTAACTCTTTTGCTCAAGGTTAGCGCTCTATCACTTGGAGCCACAGCTCCACTTCCGGTTTTCTGGTGGTAAATTGAAGATAAGTCTCCGGGACTTTTTCTGCCCAGGCTGGTATTGAACTGCGATCCTCTGACCTCAGACTCCTGATTAGCTAAGATTACAGAGATTTTTATGTAATGGTTTTTCACTCTAATTTTCTACAGATAACTTTTTCTTTAGTGTGATTTCTTCCAGTTGCTAACTAAAATTTTTATTTTCTGTTGGAGTGTCTAGCATACATGTAGGACAAATCTATTCCTGGTAAGGCAGTTTCTCACTTTGGCACTAATGGTATTTAGACTGAATAATTCTTTGGTAGGAGCTGTTCTTTGCATTGTAGGATGGTGGGCAGCATTCCTTGTCTCTACCCACTGGATTTCAGTAGCATGCTCCCAGCAGTGAGAACCATTTTTGTCTCTCTATAATGCAAATCTGCATGTGTGGGGAGAGGATAGCAGCCTGTAGAGAGGCAAAGATGCGGTAGAAACAATGTGTTAATAAAGCCATCTGTCCACACATGTGGTTCAGCAAAATGCACCCCTTCCAGCTGAAGTGGATAGATTTAATCGTGAGATTAAGACATACAAAAGTGAAATGAGATACTGGTCTATGAGACATTCATCTCCAGTTAACTGCCCAAAAGCTCAAAGTGGAGGTATGGCTCAGTGGTAGAGTGCTAGCCTCGAGTGACAAGCCAAGGGAGAGCTTGAGGCCCTGAGTGATTTCATTTGCAGATATACGGAAGAAACCAAAGTCCAGGCTATAGTTCCTTTCTATATGGACTGAAAAATCTTGAATAAGAAGTTATAGAAATGACATGAACAAATAGACAAGGCTTGTTTAAAAAGAATTCTAGTTTATCCTTTATGCGTAGCTTGCTGTGATACTAGGCCAATCTGCAGGACAAGCATATGTACTGGGCACTTGTTGTAACTTAGCTCAACACTGAACCTATGGATATTCCTATCCACAGATTTTCAATCCTTTATGCACTTTGTTTATGTATCTGTCGTTTGTAGGCTAGTTGCTTATTTTTAACTTGATCACAAAATTCTGGAGACAGCCAGGCACTGGTAGCTCACACATATAACCAGAGCTACTCAGGAGACAGATGTGAGGATTGCATTTTGAAGCCAGTGGGAAAGACAAATCTGAGTTGTTCTTATCTCCAATTAATTAGCAAAAAATGGAATTGTTGGCATGGCTTGAGTGGTAGATCACCAACATAAGAAACAAACAGAAGAAATAAAGTGAGAGTGAGGCCTTGAGTTAAAGCCCTAGTACCAGCATATCAATATACACAAATATATATAAACACATATTTAACATTTTTTATTCACATAATATATATGAGAATAGAGAATATCCATATCTGTTATACATGTATGTAAATATATACATATGTACTTTTTTCCTAGAGTGCTATGTATCAACCAGTTTAATGTAATACAGAACAAGCATATGTTATATACATGTAATATATATTAAATATACATTGTATATATGTGTATATGTTTTTTTTTCTGGAGAGCTATGTACCAACTAGTTTAAGGTAATAAAGAGTAACAGAAAACAACCATATGTATTGTATATATATATATGTATATATACACATGCACACACAAATCTACATTAAATGTACATTATATATGGGTGTATATATACATATATATATATATATATATATATATATATATATATATACATATGTATGTATTTGTTTCTAGAGAGCTATGTACCAACAAGTGTAAGGCAGGATTGACACTTTCCCTGCAGCACCAACTTTCCAGTTTAGGAATAATATTACACAAGTATTCAGAAAGATTTTGCCTTCACTAAAGTAGCTCTGTTGATTTCTTTGTCTGACCTCTATTTACCCAATGATGTCATGTCAACCACCGTGAATGTTTAACTTCAGTCAGACCACAGAAAACCAGCTATATGTTACAACACAGTTGAGCTTATTCTTTTTCACTTCATTTTTATATTCAGAAAATTCAGTTTCTGGATTCCTTCTAGAATTCATGATAATGTCCTTGTACAGAACAATATAAGGCTTCAAATTTCACTCTACTATTCTATAAAAAATATTCAAAAATTATAAAAGTCCATTACATTGCAAACTACAGAGACTCTCACAGGAGGCATAATGTTATACTGCATTACAAATGATCCTACTCACATTATGTGCACTTCAGAGGAACAGAAAATATAAACTTACCTGTGCTGGGGAATTTCCACTGCCTCTGAGAGCTTATAGAAGTTCCGTCCAATTCGGCATGTGAACAACTGTTTTAATATCCTGCAAGGGCATTTTTTGAATCTTTGGTAAATATTAGTCAATAAAGTGTAATTCTAAATTGGTACTCAAACTCAACACAAAATACTTAGACTGAGTAGAATTTTCCTACTAGAATATTTTGAGACTAAATATCCATCTATATTTGGACTGTCACTTCATATTTGAGAATGACATAGTGAAGTTACTTTTCTCTAACTGAGAGCCTAACTGCAATGATCAATTTGTGATCAATTATAAACTACAACTGTGATTACTGTAACATTGTAGTTAGCTGGAAAGGGTGAAGCAACCCACTTCTTCCCCATTTTGAGAAGAGGCAAGTATTTCTGATAAAGCTGTTCAAGCTGTCTATGGGTCTCACATCTCTGGGGTGACCCCTTTGCCACTGGTCTGGTCACCTGCAGTAATTCAGATCACAAAAAGGAGGTGACCACATTGGAGGGTATAGGAGAGTTTGAGTCCAAGTCAGAATGCAAGGCTTCTACCTCTGTGATGTGGGCTACCAAATGTCACAAGTTCAAGTCTCACTTATTTATTATTTCTTTATTATCTTTATTGTGGGGGTACCGTGGCTTGAACTCAAGGCCAGAGCACTCTCCCTGGCACTCTACCACTTGAGCAACATCACAACTCCTGCTTTTTGCTACAGATAAGAGTCTCATGGACTCTTCTTCCCAGGCTGGATTTGAATCACAATCCTCCTATATCAGCCTTCTAAATAGTTAGGATTATGGGTTTCAGCCACTAACCTGAATATTATAGTTTCCCTATTTATAAAGTAGTATTCCTATAACAAGTACCTTCCTCAGGTTGCTCATGTAAGAACATTATAAGATAAAACAACTGAAAATGCTTTGCCATTAGAAGGCATCTTACAAGTGTCAACTGATTTAAAATAATTCCCCTCAGAGGGGTATGAGCCAGAATGGCGTCTGAAAAGGTAAATGTCAGACATGATCAAGAGAGACTGGACAAATTAGTGTTAGAATTAGGAAAATAGTGTATTTGTATGTGGTGTTTCATTATGTGCATCCACTACTGGCCAAAAGTAAAACTTCCCTCAGTCCATCCTCTCTGGAGGCTGGACTGGGCAAATGGGTTGTTGGCTAAGGTTTCTGAGCAGCTTATCAGAATGACTTACACAAGCTACACAGAACTAATCATATGCTTTAGAGTATACATTTGTCAATTTGTCATCTGGGAAGCACTTTGATTGCCAGGCCCCACTCATGATAGTCTATGTATTAGATCTGGTGATTAGCTAGAGAATTTTCACTTGATCAAATCCTATCCAAGATGATTTTGGAACAAATGATCCTTAAGTTACACCTGAAGAACATGAATAGTTTAGTTCCTTCCTTCTATCCCAGGTGTGTATATGACCAAGGGAAGGAGAAAGAGGGTACTGCCCGGACATATGGCAACTGACTTTTATATTCTAGTCAACCAGGTAGGACAAAAATAAATCCTTCAGTTGATTAAGGCAAACACAGTGAACACTAGGGGTCAAGATGTAATGGAGTACTAGAAATGAAGAAAAGCAAAAAGGCACCCTCCTTCTACCAATGGGATGGCAATAACCATTGAATGCCTGGTCTCAGTTCTGATAATACTCAGTTCTGATAATGATGATTTGTGTTAACAAGAGACCATGACAGATTTTTGAAAATTACTGTCAAGTACATAAAAGTAGGTAAAAAAACTGCCCTAATGATGATGATGTTGCTGGAGCACAGCCTACAAATTGTTAGGTTAAAAAGGTACATAGTAAAAGGGCTCACTCCTGTAATCCTAGTTACTCAGGAGCCTGAGATCTGAGGATCAGAGTTCAAATCCATCCTGGGCACTCAAAAACCATAAGTGGAGGTGAGGTTCAAAGTGGTAGAGCACTAGCATTGAGCAAAAAATGCTCAGGGACAGCACTCAGGCTCTGAGTTCAAGTTCAAGCCTCATGAGTAACCAAAAAAGGGGGGAGACATAGTAGACAATCAGATGGCTGAACACCAGCATAGGTTTACTCAGAAAAAGCCAGACAAGGGGAGGGGTAAGGCAACCGTACTTCTAACTCAAAGCACTGGTCTGGAGCTCATTATAAGGACTTGGCATTCAGATCTAACACAAACAACTGAACATTTTAATTCCCAGGCTCCATGCTGAGAGGTATCCATAGTCCAAATTAAATTTACATTTAAAATGCCTTACTTTTTGAAGATGATATTGAAGAAGTGGATGCACACAGGAGAGCGTAAGGGCAGTTCACACATTAGAGTGATAGTCATCTTTATGGTCTCATCTCTGTGAGTTTTACTTGACAGTTCTGTGACCTGGAAAAATAGGCATTTTAAATGCACTCTTGGGCATCCTCAAATATTCATGTTTAATATAGATGACTGAAAACAGAACTCCAGATGTTCCTATATAATTAATAACTTAATGCTTATATTATATTGGGAGGGCTTTTATTTCCTTGGTGTCTCATTGTATATATATATATATATATTGTATATATATATATAGTATATATATGTATACATATATACATATCTATCTATTTGATCTATCACTCTATTCTCTAACAAAATGAGAGAACATTAAAGCCAGATTCATAGCGAAAAGATTTGATACAAGAAGATTCCAGAACAGTAGACTGTAACCATTTTGGTGAGCAAGGAGGAGATCCACCATAAAGCTTCACATATGTACATACCACAAGAGTATACATGTGCCCGTTTTCAGGGACTGCTTGGAGGGCCAGAAGCCTCTTAGCTGCTGTCAGGTTTGTGAATTACAGAGGGCACACCCTCAAAAGCTTATTCATAAAACAGAAAAGCAGAGAAGAGAAAAAAGCAAAAGAGAGGATATAGTCAAGAGGGAAAGTAAAAATGAGGAGTGGAGGAATAATGGTAGAAGTTAGAATAAATTCCAGAAATTTCATTCTAAAAATTTGAGAAGGAATCTTTGAAACCATGTGACAAAACTCATCTTTTCCTCATTAAAAAAGGAAAAGAAGAAAAGATGAGGTACTGGGGAAATGCTTAGGACTTTTCTAACCTAGAACCATGTTTTAACAATGTAAAAATACATGCATTTGTTTCTATAACAGCTCCTGGCACGGTATACGTTTTTTTTTTTGGGGGGGTCCAGTCATGGGGCCTGAACTCTGGGCCTGGGTGCTGTCCCTCAGCTCTTCAGCTCAAGGCTAGCGCTCTACCACTTGAGCCACAGCGCCACTTCTGGCTTTTTTCTTTTTGCTTATGTGGTGCTGAGGAATCGAACCCAGGGCCTCAGGCATGCAACGCAAGCGCTCTACCACTGAGCCAACTTCCCAGCCCCAACGGTATACATTTTTAAATGTAAGAATTCAGAAAACCATCAAGTCTCAATCTATCATCAGAAATTTTTCTCAAGGATAACAAATTAGAAACTGGCTAATTATAAAGGCCTCAAGAATGCTTGCATATGCATTTCTTGAGTAAATTTCCAAGTATGTACTTTTAATCTGGAAATTTAAACCTACATATACCATGCTACTTAAAATGTTGAGTTTAAGGATTCACATTCTAAGGGTGAGAAGTATAAATATTTAATTCTGTGTTTTAACTTTTCATACAGAAACTGGTTCTTAACATCATTTTGAACATCAATAAAAAAGAATGAAGATATTAAAACCCTAACAATAGATAATAACAAAATATCAATTTCCATTTCCAGTGGTAATACTTTAAAAATACTTCCAGAAAACATCATTATATAGTTCATATGATGGAACAAGTCGTAAAAGAAATGTCAGTTCTGTATTCAGACTGATGCTGTTTGGACACATAGGCATGACTGTACAGAAGCAAATGCAATAGAACAAATTAAAAGCTCTGAAGCCATAGGTAAATGCTGTTTTTTAAAGTCTTGCCCATTTATGGAAAAGTTTTAAAAAATGATGCCTATTTTTAGGACACTTATAGATCTTATTTTTAAAGTGCCAGAACATCGGGGGCTTAATCATGTAATCAAATACTGATAACTTAAGAAGTCTTTGAGCTTTCCAGCTGGGAACAGGAGAAAGTGAAGAGTTAAATAATCTAATGCTCATGAGAAAAAGGAAAACCCTAACTTTTTAATTTTGTTAGTCAGTAGTGGGGCTTGAACTCAGGGCCTAGGCATTGTCCCTGAGCACTTCCACTTTGAGCCACGACACCACTTCCAGTTTTCTTATGGTTAATTGGAGGTAAGAGTCTCACTGACTTTCTTGCCTGGGCTGACTTTGAACTGTGATCTTCAGTTCTCAGCCTCCTGAGCAGCTAGGATTTCAGGTGTGAGCCCTCAGCGCCTGGCCCCTATCTTTGAAATACACCTGTCTAAGCATATATCTGCATGCATATACATATGCATATACATATGCACACTCACACACACACACACACACACACACACACACACACACACACACACACACATAGTGAAAATTAACCATTGTCTACCTTTTTTTCTAGCTTTTCTGAGAGAAAAAGGATAGCTCCATCAAATGCTTTTGCTTTGTTAGCAAGGTCACTGTGATTATAAAGCAAAGCATTCCTCAGCCTTCTAGATTTGATATCTGGATTGTATGTCACATAGTACTGGTATAGCTGCCAGTCTCGGGGAATATCTAAATTGAAGAGATTTGTAACCAGAGTCACAGGTACTCCACTCGAACCTAGGGAAACAAACAAAAGTAACAATGCTTTTTCAATAAAAATTACACCATGTTAACATTAATCATACTTAAAATTTTAATTTACATCTGCATAATAGTTGCTATAAAGCAAGCATTTTTAGTCAGTGGTACAAGTTAATGTCTAAAACTTGAAGCTTTGCCATACCATATTGTGAATTAAAGTACTTTCATTTGTGAAGCAAGGCAACAGAGAAACACAGAAGCAGAAGCTAATGTTCTTAACTTTGGGAGAAGTTAATGAACCCAAACTCCTCCCAAGCCTGCTTCCAGCTCTAATCCACTGCCATTCAAATCTGCTGCAGTAATGTTCTCATATGCTGCCATAAAGTCATGCTGTTCTCAGATTACAAAGAAACTGATAGGTCCTTAAAATGAACAGTATAACTCCCCAACCTCTGAGAAACCCAAAATAATCAAAAAGTAACCATACTTCTGGAAATTCTGGAAAGGTTCTATCAGAGATAAAATCATTAGGCAAATAGCGAAGGAGACCCTGAAATATGGAGGGATGGGATAGGCGTTAGGAAGGAATTTTATCTTTTTGGTGTAAAAGCCAACAGGACCTGGAGCTTCTGGTCTGTGTAGAGAGACCATATGAGTGTTTAGAAGTTCCTTCCTCCTCCAGAAATTTTTATTTACACCTAATGTGTATAGGATAAAATCAGAGATAAACATGGCATAGTCAGGACTTAGGATGACATAAGCTCCACTCTGACTCAGGACAAAATCTAGGAGTTTACTAAGGAGTTTCCTATTATCACAATCTTTTTTCTTCATGAGGACACACAGTCTATATTATAGAATGCATGATTCTTACAATCTTGACTTCCACAAAAGAATGACATCAAATAAGCATGACTTTTCTTTTCTCATGGAGGAAGTGGAAGCATGAGCCTCCAAAGTGGTGAAGAAGAAAAAGATGTTGTGTGTACATCAGTGTTTTCTCAGTCTCAGTACAGAACTGTTAGGAGCCAAAAGTCATGGTACTTTTTTAATTAAAGAAAAGTCTTTTGTTCTTCCTGAGGAAATGCAACATAGCAGCTCCAATAAATGGACAAAGAAAAGTCAACCTAGAGAATGTCAGATGAGATCTTTTAAGATTTTCTGAATCAGTGTTTTCAAACTATAGCCAACCCCATCCTGTACTACAGTTAGGAAGAGACAAATACATTGCAGAATTGATCAAAATACCTGACATGTGGTAAGGTAAGGACTATTTTACAAAACATCTTCTTTTCTCTTTGTGTGTGTGTGTGTGTGTGTGTGTGTGTGTGTGTGTGTGTGTGTGTGTGTGTGTGTGTGTGTGTGTGTGTGTGTGCGCGCGCGCTCACGCACATGCGCGCGCACAAGTAAGTTTGCTAGATGATGACATAACATCTAAAGTGTCCAGACAGTGCTTCACATACAGCAAATATTCTGCAAGCATAGGAACTTATTTATCTTAGATCTAGGAATGGAAATTTCTTAAGCAAAACTTGGTACCATTAAAAAATAAGTAGTATGAGCCGGGTGCTGGTGGCTTATGCCTGTAATCCTAGCTACTCAGGACACTGAGATCTGAGGATTGCGGTTCAAAGCCATCCCAGGCAGGTAAGTCTGTGAGACTCTTACCTCCAATTAACCACCAAAAAACCAGAATTGGCGCTGTGGCTCAAGTGGCAGAGCACTCACTTTGAGCTGAAGAGCTCAGGGACAGCACCCAAGCCCAGAGTTAGGGCCCCATGACCAACCAAGAAAAAAAAAAGTACTGTGAATATTGCATACCTGTTTTACAGTCTTTCACATGTGCCATTTTCTCTCGGATACAGATACCCAGGTCCATGACGTCTGGTGTCATCTTCACACTTCTTTCTGCAACAGTACTTCCAACATCATCCAAAGATACACCATCTTTATCTAAAATATGAAGAGAACACAATAACAACCCACATATCATTCTAATGATCAGTAATGAATCTAAAAACTCAGATGCTTGTGAATTTTAAAACATTTTTGACTATACAAGTTTTTCACGTAAGAATCAGACTGTGAGTGGAGCATTTTGTTAGAAATGAAATATGCTGAGTTAGTGCTCTTAATATATTCTTAATTATTATCTTTAAGTAGTTATACAAAGGGATTCCAATTTGACATGTAAGTGTATGAGTACCATGTATTTTGATCAGTGTCATCCTTTCCATCATTTCTCCCCATCTGTCCCAATCCCACCAATACCCTTTTCATTATATTTTAAACTTTTACTTTTTTGTCAAGGAGAGAAATTTGTCTCTATATGTCTAACTCTATATGTCTAACTCCTTCTTGACAGCATGCTGAAGCTTTATACCAATGTCTGCACAGAGTAGGGCTGAAACCTGTTCTTTTCCCAGTGAAAAGGAACTATCCAGAACACATAAAATTAAAATTTCTTCTTTCCTTCTTTTTCATTTTTTTCCATGAGTTGTGGGGCTCAGGGCCCAGGTGCTGTCCCTGAGCTTTTTTGCTCAAGGCTAGTGCTCTACTGCTTTGAGCCACAGCTCTACTTCCGGCTTCCTGATGGTTCATTGGAAATAGGTGTCTCACAGAGTTTCCTGTCCAGGTTGGCTTTGAAGTGCAATTCTCTGATCTCGGCCTCCTGAGTAGCCAGGATTACAGGTGTCAGCCACCAGCGCCTGGCTTAAAACTTATTTCAAAATGAATGTTCTTTGTTTAAGTAGTATTAAGAGGTGCTTGGGTTTTGGATGTACCTTTGACACTTTGAAGACAACAGAATGCCAAAAATCAAAATATTAAAGTGTATTGCTTCAAAATGATATGAGTAATGCATCTCTAGAACTCTGGCTTGGACTGTCCTGTGGTACAGATATTACATGCAATTTCCCCCATGTTGTCACTTTCACCTGCTCAGAACAACTGACCTTATCTTTCTCAATGGAGTCTTAGTTTCCCAAGAAAATAATAAAATTTAATTTAAAAATCTATTAAAAATCTTTCAGTAGAATGCTTTCCTGCTAATTCTGTTCTATTCTCAAATTCTATCAACCTCAGTAGATTGTCTATATCATCCAATGCTCCTGATTTCAAAAGATGTTGGATATTTTCTAAAATTTCAAGCTACTGTAGGATGGCAAATATTAAGGACTGAGGGCAAAGGAGAATTTATCATGTAAAGGGGAATCGATTTTCAGTTGAGCAAGGCTGGGGAAACTTGCAAAGGATAGATTTAACAGTTAAAATGGTAATTATATATGCATATCCATTGTATAAATTAAATAAACAAACAAATTGAATCTGTTTTCCAAAGATGAAGGATTTCCATCACTTGCTGTTCATAAGAATGTACAGGCAACATGGAAAAAGTCTGTAAGGTGGAATGATGTCTGAATGGTGCAGGGTCTGGTATACTCCCCTTTCATTGTACAAATCCAGATTACACAGGGGATGTGAAAGTGGGACTGGACAATCTCCTGCCAGAACAAGAAGGGGTGTCTAAGTGGGACCAGCAAATCTCCCACCAGGAATAGAGAAGCCGAGCATGGGATAGGTGAGAGCTCCAGACTCTCAGTTTGGGAGGTCCTAAGTGCCTAGAGCATTCATATTTATTAGAACTTGGAAAATTGATTTGGTGGCCAGAACAGGGCCACCTGAGGTTATGGGGTGAACTGTGTCCCTACTACATGCATATGTAGAAATCCTAACCCATGGTACTTCAAAATTTTATTGTTACTTGAAGACAGGGTCTTTAAAAAGCTAAGTGAAAGTTATGTTATTTGAACACAGAAATGTGCAGAAGAAACATGTGAAACCAGGGAGAAACAAGCCATCTACAAGCCATGGAGAGAAGCCTTAAAAGATACTAACCCTGCCAACATCTTGATCTCAGACTTAATACCTCCAGAATTATGAGAAAATAAATTTCTATTATTTGAGCCACCTATTCTGCTATCTTGTTATGGAAACTCATAATTAATGTGCTGGGCATGCCAACTGCTATTGTGACAGTGGTACTTGAAGTGGCATGTTGACAAAGATCCCAAGACCACATCAGGGTTTTAGGGAAGAGAGCTACCATCAAACAGGGTGCTTGTCCCAGGGGAAGAGAGAAAGTCAGCAAGCAGCAACATTTTTCCATGCTTCTACCATCCCTACAGGTAATGACAGCATTGCATTTGGATGTCATAGATCCCTAGAGGGTTTTTTTTTCTCCCTTCAAAATTCTTCACTGAATAGAATCAGAAAACTGACTTCCTCATGACAGTGAATTTCCACTTACTAAGTGTTAGCAGCTGTTAGGGAACTTCTAAGTACATGACTACAGGCATCCAAAAAAAGAAAGATGTTCAAGAAGCAAGCCTAGGTCTCTAAGGTTGGGTGAAGTCCCTCTTGCTCCATTCAGGTTGAACAAAGCTAAGGGGAACAGCCTCAGCTGAGCTTACCTTGCTGTGAAGTGCTGCTGGTTTCCATGAAGTCACTGCTTGAGGCCATTTCATGGTCACTAGGATCAACAGATGTGGCCTATCAAAAGGGAAAACATTTTGTTCAGATACGAGTCACAAGTCAAAACATCACAAGAACAGATCAGCCACTGTCATGTCCTAAGTCACTAGATAACCATGAATGAGGAAAATAAAATGAATGGGTAAAATTCTTGAGGTGAGAAATGCCCATTCTAGACAAAAGGAAGAGCTATGGTCATTCCAATTTATTTATTTTCTCTCTCTCTCTCCCTCTCTCTCTCTCTCTCTCTCTCTCTCTCTCTCTCTCTCTCTCTCTCTCTCTCTCTCTCTTTTTAATTGTGAAAATACCGTATAGAGGGGTTACAATTACATGGGCAAGATAATGAGTACATTTCTTCTTATTATTATTATTATTGTTGCCTCCTCCTTTGTTTCCCCTTCCCATCTCCCAACCCCCCCACTTTCCCCTCGTCCCTCCCCTCCCCAACCAAAGTTGTAAAGTTGTTTTTTGGACATAACGACTTGTACATCTCATTGTTGCAATGGGTCCACCTGTATCCCTATTTAAACGATTTGTTTTTTCCCTTCCCGTCCACAAATTATACCAACATCAAATACAGTGAAAGCAGGGGTTATACCGTGGGAGAAGGACATACAAAGCAATAAAGAAATCATCTTATAAATATGTTAGAAACAATCGCATGAAAGAAAAAACATTTGAATACTTATCTTGGGGTTCACTTCACGTAACATCAACTTATCTGGCCTTTTTTGCTTGTTAGTTATTTATTAGTTATTGCAAATAAGGGAAACCATGGGACCTATGTTTCTTTGGGCCTGGCTTACTTCACTAAATATATTTTTTTCCAAGTCATTCCAATTTATTAAACTGCTTTTCGTACTATCAAGAAAATACAGTGTGAGACCCAAGTGTAAGGATGTGATCTTTGTGTTCAGGAAACCCATAAGAACAAAGGGGCACAAGTGTGCATGGACCTCATGCCTCTGTGACCGTGAGACATGAAAATAAATTAAACCCAGACAGGGACCTGTAGGTACAGGTCTAGAAGATGACTCCCTCTGAATAAAGTGGCCCAATCTGTTTTAAAATGAGTGGAGAGAGAACCATTAATATTTTCTCTTTTCATGGGAAATGTTTGTCTTTGTTCAAGAAATTACTACAATCTTGGCCAGCTGCAAAAATGAGTGAAGTTAAGAGAAGACTGCTTTCATGAAAATAAAAGTAAAACGACTGCAGACAATTCAATTAAGTACTTTTACTCTCAGTCTAAAAGGTAGCTCAAGCCTGGCACGGGTGGCTCACGCCTGTAATCGTAGGTACTCAGGAGACTGAGATATGAGGATTGCAGTTCAAAGCCAGCCCGTTTAGGAAAATCCCGGAGACTTTGATCTCCAATTAACCACCAGAAAACCAGAAGTGGCACTGTGGCTCAAGTGGTAGAGTGTTCGCCTGGAGCTGAAGAGCACACAGGCCCAAAGTTCAATCCTCACAACCGACAAAAGAAAAATAAATAGATAAATAAATAAATAAAAGGTGGCTCAAAATACTGGAAATATAGTTGAAATGTAATTACTCATGGGTCCATTCAATCTAGTCACCTAAGAGTAACAACCAGCCAAACACACAGTGGTTAATGAAGCAACGGCAGTTGAATCAAACTAGATGTACGTTAGAGATTTATGTTCCAGTTAAACAAGACTAAGTTGTATTAGTATTTGCGCTATATAATGATCTGAATATGGTCCATTTTCTCCCAAAAAATGTATAGCCAAATTATTTAAAACTCAGAAAGTAAGCTGGGCGCTGGTGGCTCACGCCTGTAATCCTAGCTACTCAGGAGGCTGAGATCTGAGGATCGCAGTTCAAAGCCAGCCTGGGCAGGAAGGTCCCGTGAGACTCTTATCTCCAATAAACCACCAGAAAACCCAAAGTGGCGCTGTGGCTGAAGTGGTAGAGCGCTGGCCTTGAGCTGAAGAGCTCATGGACGGCGCCCAGGCCCAGAGTTTAAGCCCCACGACCCACAGGGAAAAAAAAAAAAAAACACCTCAAAAAATAGAAAGGAAAGACACCCTTTCTTCCAAAGCTCTTCCCTGGCTAATGTACCTACATTCCTATCTTACTCACCTGAAATTCCTTCCAAGTAAAAGGTGACAAACTTCAGGAAGACTCAACGTTGGGAGAAAGTGCCTTCTTTCAGAGAAAGGAGATACACAGAGAACAAGGCTCCATCCAGGTTGAAGGCAGAGGTAGGAAAAGAAGGAAAGGGAGCGATTCACCAAGCTACTTACCAGTGGCGTGGCTAGGGAGTGCTCGTTGGGGGTGCTGGAGTTTTGAGGGGACATTCCAGCACTCACACCGGCCGGTTCACTCATGTTTCCACGCACTGGAAGGGCTTCTAGAGCAGTGAAGTTTGAACACCGGCTGTAGAGGAGATGCGATTAGGGCTGGGGTGGGGCTCAGTTTCACGAAAGACAAGAGGACAGCAGGGAGGGGCGGGCGAGGCCACCGGGCCCGGAGGCCGTCCATCCTTTTAAGGCCCGGGGACCCAGGCGTTGGACCGCATAGCAGCATCCTCCGGGAAGGGCGGCTCTGGAGGAGGGCCAGGTTCCCAGGCTTCGATGGGCGCCTGGCGGTGGCAGATGTGACTGGCGGGCACCAAGACCAGGGGCGGGGGGAGGTGCGGGCCTCGGAAGCCAGGAAAGGCCCTGCCCGGCCCCGCCCGAAACCCGGTGCCCGGTGCGGGGTCCCACACCTCAGCCCTAGCAGCTCAGCCCGAGTCCTCCCAACGGTGTCCTGTTTGTCCGGCCACCCGACGCCCGCGCGCTTGCCCGGCCCGGCCGGGTCGTGCGACCCTAAAGCCGGCCGCTGCGGCGGCAGCCCCCCCACCCCCTCCCGTCCCGCGTCCCGCACGGCCCGGGTCGGGTTGGGCCGCGCCGGAGTGCGCTCAGAGCGTTGGCGGCGGCCTCCTCCCTCCTCCCCGCCAAGCTCGCGGCTGGGACTTGCCCGAAGTGCGAACCCCAGCGGGGCTCCAGCCCGTGTCCCGGGGGTTGGCGGAGGGTGGTGGTGTCGGGTCCCCCACTCCTCGACGGACCCTCCCGAGCTCCCACACCGGGTTGGTAGCCCAAGCCTCTGGAAAGGCGGACGAAAGCCACGCGCACCCGAGCGCGGGCTCTCTGGGAGGGCATCTCGAGACCGCGGGAAAGCTCACCTTCCTCCACCGGCGCCGCTACTGCTACTGCTACAGCTCCTTCAGAAGCGGCCAGAGGCAACTCGCGGCGTGAGGGGCGGGGCGGGGCTGGGCGGGAGGAGGCGGCACGTGAGCGGCTCCTGAGGAGCCTCAAGGCCACGCGGGAAGGTTGGAACGACCAGGCCCCGCCCCCGCCCGAAACCGACGCTCTCTGTGGGGGTCCCTCGCCTCAGCCCCTGGGCTTCGCCCGCGCCGCCACCGCCGCCGCCCACGCGGCTTTACCCGCGCCCGCCCTAGGGTGACTAGGGCCCGGCTGTCGTAAGCCCACCGGTCTTGCCAGGCCACGCGGTCCTGAAGCCCACCCGCCGCTGCTGCAGACCCCCCGGGGCCCTGGGGGGGGGGGAATTACGAAGTACAAACGCCCAACACGGCCAGTGTCCCGGGAGCTGGAGAGGGGGAAAGGGGACACAGGGAACCTTGGGAACAGGCACACGGATGCCCATTCTTGTTGCCTCCACTCTGAAGGGGAGTGGCAGAATTCTTCCCATAGGGGAAAAAGGGTTCAGCACACACTGGGAACATGGGAACCAAGACTTCGCTCTTTCCACTGAACTCGGCTTCCTGAGCAAAAGGAGCCACAGCGTTGTTTGGATCTGACCTCCCAATCAGGGGACACCGGAGCCATTCCAGGGGCCTCAGCAGATGGAGACCTGGCCCGAGATCATTGTGGATGACTGTCTTCTGCATGGAATCTGGGCCCGCAACGTGGAGAAAAAAGAAAGATCAATCTTCAAGGAGAATGCCCATAGTGAACACAGGAAAGAGGAGGCTGGGAACGTGGACAAGAACTGGGGAAAGGCAAGGAAGTGTTGGGAAGTTGATCTTGACCCCTAGACTTCCGAGGAAGTGCTTGGCATTGCTGGTGGGCTCAAGAAGCTTCTGAGTTATCCAAAGGGTTCCCCCTTCTCTTGCCCAACCTCTTCATCTCTAAACAGTTTTTACTAAATACAGAGGGAAAGTGGATGCAACTGTGCTACCAGCTGAACGGTGAAGTGGCCTCTGTGTCTGTGGAGTCAGTGTTCCCAGGCTAAGTCCAGCACCCTTCACAAACTGACCACGTGGCTACCTGCTAATTCCTACAAAATTTAACAAGGCAATGGGCTCATCTAAGCTTTCTTTTCAACAGCCATAGAGCAGTCCTTTATTCCAAAACAGAATATTAGGATATTCCTGATAAGGATAAAGGCTGTGAAAAGGGGGGGGGGGTGTTGGCGAAGTATTGGAGATATCTAGATAGATCTAAGTTCCCATCCAGGTTCTCATTACCCACTAAGCAAATTTAAAGTCCTTACCAACTAACAATTTACTGGGTGCTAAGGAAGTGTCATCACTTGCTAGGAGCAAGCAGCTAATGGCAAAGGCAAGAGGGTGGACATGACCACAAAAGAAACAGCTACTGCCCAACCTCCCTTCGCACAGTTAATTAAATGAACTTAAATGAACAAACGGTTGAATATAATAACTTTTTTTCCACACACATAGATTGTTGTTTATGAGCTTGAACTCAGGGCCTGGGTTCTGTCCCTCAGCTCTTTTGCTCAAAGCTAGGGCTCTACCACTTGAGCCACAGCACCACTTCCAGTCTTTTGACTGGTTAATTTGAAGGTGAGTCTCACAGGGACTTTTCTGCCTGGGCTGGCTTCAAAACTCCATTCTCAGATCTCAGCCTCCTGGATAGCTAGGATTATAGGCATGAGTCACCAGCACCCAGATTAAGTTCGGATATTGAAAAAGGCCAAGTTCCCCAGGGCTGTCCAAAATGTGCTTATGAACCAAAGCACGTCAAAATTTAAATTCTTCCTATCTCACCTCCAGATTTTGGAATGCCTAAGGGTAAGGTCTCAAAACCCACACAGGTCAATTCAGCATGCTGGCTCACTGGGGTCCTGGTGATCTTGCTATTCTCTAACTTAACCCACTAGAAGCAAAGGATGAGTCAGCTTATTAAATGTTAAAAAAAAAAAAAAGCATAGAGGGGCATAGATATAAAAGGATAGGTTCCAAGTAATCCAAGTGCTGAAAGAGTATATTTCTAGCAAAGCCATAGACCCACAAAAAGAAGTATACACTGCCGTGCATACATAATGTGCTTTCTTTACAGAAAAAAGGGGGGTATATATTACATTTTACAGTCAATACTTTTTTCTTTTACCTGCTTCATAAACATAAAATTGTCAGACCCAAACCTGATTTAGTAAATCCCTGTTCATGTCTCACAAATAATAAGTCCTCCTTTATCTATATTTTCTCTTTCTGTGTGGCAGTTAACTCAGTCAGCTGCAATCCAGAAATACTAAATGTAATATTTTAAGATAAAAAAGTCCTAAGATGTGCATACCTCTGTGAACAATGTGGCAGGCTCTGATGTGCCTGCACTCCTTTGTCCAGGGTGTGAGTTCAGAATGTGCTATCCACCCACTCGGATGACTGGTGCAAGACATCCCAAGACACAGAACAATGCACACACTTCTATTACAGTAGCTTGTGATAATTATTTCATTTCATTACTTATTACTTTTTTATTGGCTTAGTTATACAGGAGACTTTGTTCTCTCTACACACACTTACATTGTATTCCAATCAATTTCACCTAGTCTGTCACATTCTGTTACTCTTCTCTTAAAAAATAGCACTCCCAACAGGTTTTCTTGTTCTGTTTTTCATAGTTTACTCAATCTATTACCATGCCTGTTTTGTAAGCTCAACTTTATCATGTGTATGTGTAGGAAAAAAGATGGCACCTGTTTGACGATAAAGTTCCAGGCCATCTTGGAACATATCTATCGTACATAAGGGCGTACAACTGTGTTATCATCAGGAAAAATACTTTTTCCAAGCTTTTCTTTCAATCCTCTGTTTCAAGAAGATAATAGTTGCTCAGCCCTCTGTACTCCCCAGCTTCTTTCCAAAGATAAAATCATGTTCTTGAATAGGCTTTTCACATAGTGCATGCCTCCTCTGGAGACTCTTGACACATTCCCTGTCCTCAATGTACCAACAGTTGACAAGGGCATAATTCAGGGGACACTGAGTGCCCTTGGGTGCTGTACATCAGTACCACGAGAAATGGGATGAGCCCTTGCCAGGACCAGATGGACTAAGAATGAAAGAATTAAGAAAAAGAAAAGGCAAGATATCCTGTAGTTCTGGAAATAGCAGGTACCTATGGTTTAAGAAACAGCTCCTAGGAAGAATTAAATGTTATATAACGGAATTAAATGTTATATTCTGAAATTCTACTCCAAGGATCCTGCTTCAATTATGGGAAAAACATCCCAATAAATGTTAGGTATCCCAAGCCAGGTGCCGGTGGTTCACACCGGAGGCTGAGATCTGAGGATCATAGTTCAAAGCCAGCCAGGGCAGGAAAGTCCATGAGACTCTTATCTCCAATTAGCCACCAGAAAATCTGTAGTGGCACTGTGGCTCAGGTAATAGAGCCCTTGCCTTGAGCTGAAGAACTCAGGGACAGCACCCACCCTGCTCCAATATGTGCTCTGCTAAAATTTGGTTTCCTACATAAGTGGTTCAGGAGCCAGGAATGCTGGCCAGCACCTGTAATCCTAGCACTAATGAGGTAGAAGCAGGAAGACCACAAATTGTAGGCCAGCGAAGTCTACAAACTATCAGGACCCAGTGTCAGGAACCATCAGGAACCATGATAAATTTTATGTTCGTCTAGGCACTGCTGCTGTTCAGAGCAAGAATTCATTGAATGAACTAAGAAGTGTTTGTGTGAATGCCGCAATAGACTCCATTATGGAAAATTCCTTTGGAGCATACTGAATACTTGAGTACAATAAAATTCATGCATATCTGGACAACAACTATCGATTAATTAATCAACAAGCATGTCCTAAATAGCCACTTTCTCCAAGTTCTCTGCTGCATACTATCAACCCTCTATACCCATAAGGACCTGGCTCCCTGATCACTCCCAGAGATACCAAAAATCGATGCATTCTCTAGTTCTCCATATAAGATGGCTCAGTGTTTGCATATAGCCTATGCACAGCCTCCTACACTATCTCTTGATTACTTATACCTTATGCAACGTGAACACTGCAGTTACACAGTATTACTTAGGGAATAATGACAAGAGTGTGTACATATCCAACGAAAACAGGTTTTTTAAAAAAATAGAGTTGGTTGAATCTGCAGATGTAGAAACCATAGATACAGGTACGCTGTATTTCTATAAATATTATTTTATTCTGCCCACAACAGAATCTCCCTGGAAAAAGAGGAACTTGTGTATTCTTCACTGCAGGATACTGAGGTTGACTCTAGAGATATATTCAATCTAAAACTCTAAATAGCTGTGTGTCACTGGGAAGATAATTTAACTGCTCTGAGAAATGCTTCACTGAGTTGTTCTGAAGATGAAATGACTTGATATGCCCTAAAAGTCATGGGAGAGCCCATGCTGCTCAGAGGTGGGGAACTGCAGTGAGGCTGAAATCTGTGATTGTTTTCTTGGAGCCTAGAGGCTGGACCCACTGTGTGGTAGGGTGAGCTTTCCTGTGAAGGCCATAGAATTTTCCACCCCCAATCATTCTGAGAAAAAGTTAAAATGGAGTGAGAACTCCCTCCCTTCCAGCTCTGTCTGGAGCCCATAGAAAGATGACAGGACAGACAGGCTTGTAAAAAGGTGGAGAGATCTGAGATGGACCAGCCAGTTCAGAGCTGGGCGGATGGCCAAGTGGGTCCTACACTCCTGAGTGAGTCTGCTGATGCAGTAATTCAAAGGTCCTGGGCCCACTCTGGGGCTGTCAGAGGACCCAGAAGATAGCTTCCCTCATTTCTTCAGCCAGCAGAAGACAGGACAGCAGGAAACAAGCTCTCAGTATGTCAGCACCAACAGTCCAGGTTATAATGAGAACAGAGACAGCAACAGCAATGGCAGTGTTATGCAGCACTGTATAGGGAAGAGAAGACATGGAACATTTACCATGGTGTTCATCGGCTCATTAAGGTACACTGAATTCTTGTCCCTTGATAAGAAGCCAGAGTAGCCAGGACTTACTGTGCATGCAGTTGAGCACCCCAAGGGCAAGACATAAAACTGGAAAGTAGCCTTAAAGAAAGCCTTCATTTCTTAGTAATATGGGCAAGTGAACACTTGGAAATTATATTTGGAAGTACTAATGGGATAAGAGGATTTAAATCCCACACTGGTGAGCTAGCATGCTGTTTACACTGTCTAAAGTACCTGGCACAGTGTAGAGATGTATTTGACTCAGCTGGGTTTGTTCACAATGCCTGAGTCCTGACACAGAGTATCACAGAGAGTGTCATGAGAGGCAGTGAGGAGAAATGTTATTTGACACATGTAAACTGTATGCAAATAAATATATACATATGTATGTGTGTATACATACAAGGGTTTGGCTGTGCCTGAAGGTGTCAGAGCATCTGCCTAGGGATAGGAAGATATTTAATGATGTTCAATGATATTTACTATATTCAAGCATTTCTCAACACTAGGTCTAACACCAGTGTCTTCTTTGTATCAGTCAACACTCTATCAGGAAATGGACAGTCCATTAAAAGAGAGTAACTGATCAGCCCAGTGAAGAAATGACTTAATCAGTGTGATGGGTATGGTTGAGAGAAAACAACAACAGTAATCCCACTACCACCTTGTCATAGTAGGGTGAAAATGTCCCAGAACATTCAAAAGTGAGCCAGATGCCAGTGGCTCGTGCCTGTAATTCTGTCTACTCAGGAGACTGAGATCTGAGGATCGCAGTTCAAAGCCAGCCCAGGCAGGAAAGTCTGTGAGACTCTTATCTCAAGTTAATCACTAGAAAATGGGAAGTGGCTCTGTGGCTCAGTAGTAGAGCACAAGCCTTGAACTGAAGAGCTCAGGGATAGTGTCCAGGCCCAGAGTTCAAGTCCCACAACAGACCAAAAAAGTGAGTGGATAGAAAAATCTGTAGTCCCATTGTCTTATGGGATTGCTGGAACAAAAAAGGGTAGAGGAAGGACAAATTCTTGCTCTCATATGGAGCTAAAAACCTTTGAATTTCAGAATGCTGGATTCAGATCCGTGTTCAGACTGAAAGAGCACTAACATCTTGCCAGGTATAGTGATACATACCCATAATCCCAGCTATGCAGAAGGAAGAAGAGGAATTGCAGTCCAAGACTGGCCATGGCAAAACTGAGAGCCTTCCTGAAAAATAAGTAAAATGGGCTGGAAGTGTATCTCAATTGGTAGGGCACTTGTCTAGCAAAGATATAGCCTAAGGAGTGGGAATGTAGCTTAGGGGTAGAGTGCTTGCCTAGCATGCATGTAGCCCTGAATTCGATTCCTCAGTACCACATACACAGAGCTGAAAGTGGTACAGTGATTCAAGTGATAGAGTGCTAGCCTTGAGCAAAAAGAAACTCAGGGACAGTGCCAAGGCCCTGAGTTCAAGCCCCAGTACTATCAAAAAGAAAAGAAAAGAAAAAAGACATAAAAATGAAATAGAATATCAGCTTTTGGTTGTGACTACTATTTTCTTCCTATAAATTGGAATATGGATGTAATAGTATGTCAAAACCAGCTACTGAGGACCACTGCATTGACAGTATACAAAAAACATGCCCATTTCAGCTCTGGACAACTTATATTCCAAGACATAGGGTTGGGGAGTGTCCATCCCCCTAGCCATATAAGACCCATGAAATCATTGCAGACAGACATAGGTTCTTCTCATAGGCTTCCTGCTGCTAGTCTACCTGTACTGATAATTTTGTATGGCCTGCAAATGGTGTTATGAATATTCAAATGGGCATTAGCAGAAAAATATTCTCCAACCCTACAAGTGAAAGAAAAACTAGTTGGTATCTTCTTTAGGTAATTGTCATTTTGACTTTTGTTATAGCAGCCCAATGTATTGTAAATAAATAAATAAAAGAAAAGAAAAGAAAAGAATAAGCACCCATGGCCAAAATGAGGCTCAGTCATGGTAGTTGGAGTAATAAAAAAATATGGCATTACAGACCATTTGGACCACTCTTTTGACCTACTGAGCATCCTCAACTATTTTTGGAGACTAGATAGGATAATGAGACACTTCCAGAAATAAAGGTAGGTTGGTACTATGTGGGACAATAAATTCTTTTCTTTTCTTCTTTTTGTCAGTCATGGGGCTTGAATTCTGGGCCTGGACGCTGTCCCTCAGCTCTTCAGCTCAAGGCAAGCGCTCTACCACTGGAGCCACAGCTCCACTTCTGGTTTTCTGAGTGGTTTATTGGAGCTAAGAGTTTCACGGACTTTCCTGCCTAGGCTGGCTTTGAACCGTGATCCTCAGATCTCAGCCTCCTGAGTAGCTAGAATTATAGGCATGAGCCACTGGCACCTGGATTGACAATTCCATTCTTTTAGCAAGAGAAATAAGTCTTTCAAGTGAATAACAGCAATAAAATAAAATTGCAACTCCATTTTTAGGACTTCTGTAATGTGACACAATTTGATCTTTATCCCCAGTTGCAGGCAAAGCACTCCTAAAACCCTTGTGACTTCTTGGGTGATGGAAACCATAGCCGCATCTTTTGTTAAGAGTATTTGGAGCTGGGCACTGGTGGCTCACACCTGTGATCCTAGCTGAGATCTGAGGATGGAGATTTGAAGACAACTCAGGCAGAAAAGTCACTGAGACTCTTATCTCTGATCAATCATCAGAAAACTGAAAGTGGAGATGTGGCTCAAAGTGGTACAGCTCTAGCCTTAAGCAAAAAATCTCAGGGACAGTGCCCAGGCCCTGACTTCACATGACTAACAACAAAAAGAGTATTTGGGTTTTATCGTTGATTTCTGGCATAGAGCCGCTCAAACCATTGAAATTTCCCGAGTGAGGAAGGTGACAGGAGTATTTTTTTTATTTATAGCCATTTCCTTCCACCATATCTGAGTTTATGCTCATGAGATGACTGGCAGCTCAAAGTCCCTACTTAGATTCTGAATTGAGGCTGGTTGCCAGCAGAATCAACTTGAGACATTTGGAACCTTCAGCTTGATGCAACTCTTTCACACCCAACCCAACTTCTAGGGAAAGAGAAAGGCTAGGAATCCAGTTCATCTGAAGGGGGAGGGGCAGCTAAGCCCTCAACGTGTGTGAGCTGCACTAACTCTGACCACTGTCAGGATTTAATTAAATTGTGGGGTTCAGTTGACATCTGCTTAGATGTCGACAGGCTAAGCAGATTTGGTTTGGAAACTCACACATTGCTTATTGTCAAGATGTGAGTACAAAACTAGTTTTCCTTCCTATCTTTTTTAGCTTTTCTCTTTTGAATTTTGAGAGAAAGTTTTGCAATGTAGTTCAAGTTGCCCTGGCACCCACAACATGACCCAGATAGCCTCAAATCCAACATGTTCCTGCCTCCACCTCCCAAGGGCTAGGGTTATAGACAGTTTTCCTTCAACTTCCTTCTACCACTTATATTCTAACCAGAGCTGAACTTGCACTTGTCCTGTAGAAAGAATAGCTGATAAGCTCACCAATATTTACAGTAGTAAGTGATACCTTGCACTCTTTCTTGTATTCTCAGGGTGTGGCATATAATAGGTGCTCAGCAATAGTCTCAAGCAGATGAATAAATGACAAGTGAGAGGTGTATTTTTCCCATTAGTGTAAATCTCCATCAGGTTTGGGGGATGGACCTAACAAAGGACCACAGCTCCGTGTCAGGGTTATTACATTGCATTTTCCACTCTAGGAAAGCAGCAATCTCACTACCTTTTAAGGCTATATTGTATTGATCAGATAATTAAATAAAGAAAAAGAAGCAAAGGGGAGCTGACCTACTGTTTGCAGTGGTTGTTTGGTCCCTCATTTGATGTTTGCATGGATGTTCAGAGGAGATGAACACAACAAAAACATGGTCAACACACGGTAGGTGATAAAGATGTTGACTGACATCCTGGTGAGGGACAGAACTCAAGAAAATGAAAGTCTACATTAATGGATGATCCTTGCAGAAATAAGAATTCTTACTGTCATGTTAGAGCCCAGGAAACCATAGGGTTTCTTAAGGCCACATAGTTTATATGGAGGAAATTCAGAATCTGAACCTAGGTTCATCTAACTTCAAAGCCTATGCCTTTCCTATCTATCCAGCTGCTTTTGAAAAGTGCAAGCACACTGGGCATATCCTAGGAGCACCTCGGCTGGCATAATGAGCTGCATGCGTTGAAGAGCTCCATGTGTATTAGGGACATCAAAGATGGCCATAACCCATCCAGTGTTTGGAAAGTGATGACTTCCAGCCTGGGACAACCAGCTTCCTTCCTCTAAAGCCCATGTTTCATCAAGGTCCATATTTGCACCAAGCCCCTTGTGTGTGCAGCTCTCACATCCATGAGATCTCCTAAAATATATAATAAGCACAAAAGTGGCATAAATTACCACTGATGCTGTCCTGCAGACTGAAAGACTGAAGGAAAATAGCCAATTTCTAGTTCATTCCCTTAGTTATTTCAGGGAAGCATACAATGGGATCTTAATTTCTATAATACCAAACCAATGAAAACAAAAAGAGAAAAGAAGCATATAATCTTAAATGTGCCTAAAATGAAGATTAAAAAAAGGTGGCCAATTTTCAATTAAAAAGTTGTGAACTGGCTGAATGCTGGTAGTTCATACCTGGAATCCTAGCTACTCAAGAGGCTGAGATCTGAAGAACAAGGTTCAAAGTCAGCCCAGGCAAGAAAGTCTACAAGTCTTTTATCTCCAATTAACCACCAGAAAACCACAAGTGGTACTGTGCTAGAACATTAACCTTGAGTAAAAAATGCTCAGGGGCAGCACCCAGGCCTGGAGTTCAAGCCCCACTACCACCAACAAAGAAAGTTGTGAAGTAGCATAGCTATCATTGTATTGAAATTATAACTCACTTTGATTTTCTTTGTAATATTCTGCATTTTTTACAGAAAACATATACTTTTATAATCAGACACATGCAATGAATATTATTTAAAAACCCCAGGGCCAAGGACAGTGGAGACCAATTTTCAACTTCCTTTTGAAAATCATAATAAAAAGGCGGTTGTCACAAAGATTCCTAACGTTCATGGAAAAGTTATCCCTCCATGCTGGCTGCCTCTGAGAAGGATGTCCTGGAGAATATGTTCATATAAATGATATCTGGACTGATGGTAACTCATGGCCAAACTTTTGTTCACCTTAAAAATAAATTTTAACAAAACTGTGCATGTCGCATGTCCTCAGAATGAAACTGGTTAAATAATTGAACGTGACTGAGTCACATACCTATGAATGCAGAAAGTAGAACATATACTGTGGCAGGAATCCCACCCGCCTGTCATCAGACCAGCTTTGTTTAGTCTCAAGAGTACTGATCAGAGTTACTCTGTAGGTTCCCCTGATGCCTGCTTCATTGCAAACACAGCAGATGGACTTGTTACATTTGGAATGTCTGTCTATAAAAGGATAGTACTCTGTGGGAGTTGCACTAAACAAACAAAAATCTGAATAAAGTAACCAAGGATTGTTATGCTACCCACCTTCTACACCTTGCTCACCATAGTTTATCCTTCAGATTTCATTTTGGACATGGTCACGCGTTTCCCGGAACTCCCATAGGCCGTTTGTGCTTACCTTGTTTTATCTTTTATCACACTGTATTTTGTTTGTGGAACTTAGTTCATTGTTTATGTTCTTAAGAACAAACTTTGTTCTTATTTCATTGATACCCTTAACATCTGTGTAGTGGCTATCACAAGGTGAGCATTCAATGTGGCTATGTTGAATGAATGAATTAATGAATGAGGACAAATGAAATGGTTGTGTTTGGCATAGTGTACCTCAGGTTGACATGTCAGATTAAAAGTATTCTGTTTGCAACTTCACCCACCGACTCTGCTTCTTTGGTCATCTCTCTACCTCCAAACCACACCTTGTTTGCCTCTGCAACCTTATCCAGTCTAACTGGCTGACATTCTCCCACCCAAATTTCAGCTCATATATGTCTACCAGCCCCTAAGCCCAATACGCCTCCAGAACACCTCTTATGCATCGATTCTCTCTCCAAGCTTGAGATGAAACGGTGCTTCCCATTAACCATGGGAGACATCTGCTACCCGGTGTACTGAGTCACCCCAGGGGCTCTACCTACCACTTCCAGGGCTATTTCTAGCACTAGAAATATAAATTCAGAAATCCTTGCCCATACTTACAGGCCATTTTCTGGTTCCATCTATAGAGAAGAAAATAGTTACATCTAAGTGCCATACTTGGAGAATCAAGTAACATAGTTCACCATCCAAATAGCGAAGGAATCATTGGTTCTAAGGAATACAAACATGATCACAGCAAGCAAGGCAACTTGCTGATAGCTTAAACTATAAATTGAGATATACATGTGCGTATACATACTGATATTCAACTTAAGTGCATTCGTTTGTCTGATATTTACTATGTCTTCTATGGGCTAGTTATTCTACTAAACACAAGCTAGAGAAGAATATATATTGTTCTTCAGCAGTCTTCAGACATGGCAGGGAGGCAAACAGAACACTGTACACAGAGTACAGAAAACTGTACACAGAGTAAACCAGGATGACTCCCTGGCATATGACTAACTCACTTTATTATTAAATAGCACCAGTGAAAAGGAGCTCACTTCCTCCCCAAGGAGCCCATCATGAACACCTCTGCTATAAATTAATTTTTAATTCTCAACAAGGTATTTTAAAATTCGTTTATTTTTATTTTTTGTTGATCCTGGGCTTAGCCTTTGGGTGTGTGTGCTGTTCTGTTCTTTATTTGCTTAAGGCTAATGCTCTATCACTTTGAGCCAGAGTGCCACTTCCAATTTTTGAGTGTTAATTAGAGATAGGAGTCTCATGGGGATTTGGGGACTTTCTCACCCAGGATGGTTTCAAACTGTGATCCTCAGATCTCAGCTTCCTGAGTAGCTAGAGTACAGGTTTGAGCCCATAATTCTGTGACCAGCGGAATTCATTTAATTTTTTAACGTCGTTGAACAGGGGAGTTTCAACATGTCAATTCATGAGCACAGGGCCCCTTGCTTGTGTCAGCACATCCACCATTCTTCCCCATTGTCTATCCCAGTCACATCCCTCCCCTTGTTATTGTGTTCCATTTTCACATGTGTACATGAGTATTATGACTGTATTCACCCGCTATCTATCCCTCTCTCCGTTGCCGACCACATCCATTCTCTTAAACCTTAACTTCTTAGACAAGATGACATTCATTCTGTTCTGACAACTATTTTTCTATCCCAACAAGATTATATTGTTTATTTTTATCTTTATGGTTTGTTCTTTCATGTTTATATATACACATTTTACATAGGCATAGACAATTTTGAGAAAGGAGCACTTGAATAGAATGGTGTCTGATCTTCTCTGTCAGAAATTCAAGCTCATAAGAGAGCATATTTTGAATATCTGTTTTCTCAATGGATACACTATGTAAGAATCACTTGGGGAGCTTCTAGAAAGATGGATGCTCAGGGACCTGCCCCAGTGGCTGACTTCACAGTCTGGAGCAGGGCCGGAGACACCAGTATATTAGAAGTTCTCAAGTGATTTGAATGTGCAACTCCAGCTGAGAGTCACAGCTGTAGACAATGTGTAGCTTAAAGGGTCCCCAGAAGGCCACTATGATGAAGTAGTCTCAAAATATAATTACTTGGGAATGTAATACAGAATAATCCATAACTTCTCTGGCAGGCTAGAAGGTATTGGCATGAGAATAAGTAAAAACAATCCAAGGGAGAGACAGAAAGTGACTTTTACTGTGTAATGGTAGGCCTTTTTATTTTAAATCAAAGGAAGAGTACTTCCAGCTTCCCCGACATGTAAGGACATATTTTGTAAACTAGCTGTAACCCTGAAAGACACAAGAATCTTACAGAAATCCAGGCACTTCAGCCAAGAACTTCACTCACGCTGTGAATGGTACTGAGGATCCCCAAAGAGCCCTAGGATTAAAAACTATTAAACCCTATCTAAAAAATAACCTTAAGCAAAAAAATGGCTAGAAGCATGCTTTCAATAGCAGAGGAACTTCCTAGCAAGCCCAAAGCCCTAAGTTTAAACCCAATACCACTACAAAAGGAAAAAAAATATAAAAATAGAGCAGAGAGAGTGGAAGAGGAGGGGGGAAAGAAGGAAGAAGGACAGAGGGAGAAAGGAGGGGAAGGAAGAGAGGGAAAGAGAGGGAGAAGGGAAGAGAAGGAGGGAAGGATGGAAGGAGAGGCTGGAGTGCATGCTTGCTCTTACTTTCTCCATTACATGAGCACAGGGAAAAGGTTACTACCCACAGCCCAGGAAAAGGTGCTTTCATAGAATCGGTGGCACTTGACCTTGGATTTTCCCAGTCTCCAGGACTGTGAGCCGTAAGTGTCTGTGGTTTAAGCCACACACCTTGTAGTATTTTGTTATACTATTTTGAGCTGGCTAAAATGTAGTATTAGAGAATTTGAAACACTATATGTGGTTCACGTCTTTCAAATGGCTTGCACTGAGTTGAATCGTAACCCCAATGTTTCTCCTGCCCAGATGTGGCTGCAAGATGTGTGTATGCACTACAGCCCTCATGGCGGGGCTCATCAACATGCTATTCTTGGTTGGTAACCAGAGATGTGGAGAGTTTATCTCTTTGGGCTGTTTGACTCCCAGGCTTCAGTCTAATGCCTTCTCTCAGCGCCACTTAATCCTTTCCTGCAGTATCCTTGCCTCTAGTGCCGCTGCCTCAGCAAGGACTTTCAGAATTTTCCTCTGCCTCTTCACGTCTGTTGCCCTGTCCTGGCTTTCTCCTCCCTCCCCCACTTCAAGGACTGGCACACAATAGTGGATTCACATGTGTATCTAATCTAGGTACCTGCTCTGCCCTTCCCAGCCTGCCTGTGGGTGGAGTCTCAATTAATGGCCTTGAGGCAGGACAAAGGAAAACAATGGGCAGTTTTAAACTCAAACCGCAAAGAAGCTCATCAGATTTGGGTGCAAGCAAATGTTTCTAAAAATTGTCTTACAAATCCCAAAGGTTTGAATGTATAGCAGATGGTATAGGTATATGTTAAAAGACAGAGATTGGGAGGAAAGTTGGTATGTGCTCCTAATGATAGCCGATTCTGGCAACTCCTTGGTAAGGTTTTAGGTCCCTGGCGAGGCAGGGTCCGCATCCCTGAGTCAGCTTGAAAAAGTCACAGAAGATGGATCTTAGGCCATCAACTCCCCTTAAGACCAAGGGACTAGAGTCATTTTTGGAAAAATTAGGCAGGATAAATTAAAGGCAAAAGCATGGGAAACAGTGGTAACAAGTGTGCCAGTGTGGAGACTGCTCAAGCCTCCTATGTCTGCCTAGAAAATCGTAGCCTTGTTGGAAGAATATCTGGTTAACAAAGTTGTCACCTTGGTAAATTACCCAGGGGCCACTGCCTCAACCAGTGGGGCACCTGTCAGCAAAAGCCAGTGTAAAGTCAGGCTCTCGCCTTAGGTTAAATGTTTTTCTTGAACTAGTCGGTGAAGAAATTTGCAGGCAAAACCAGCAGGACCACTGCACCTAGGCCAGACCTGACCAGGAATTCCAACCTTGATGGCCTGACAGGACGGAACTCTACTTCATCATCTGGACCACCTCCACTGTGGTAAAAGTAGATGGGACTCATGCCTGACTCCATCACATGCAGTTGATTCCTGGTGAGAGACTGGTTTGGATTTGCAAAAACTAAGACTCTTGTGGGATACTGTAATACATAGATTTGTAAATCTTACCCAGCCTGACCTTGAAAAAGCTGGCTCTATTGTTATGCTAGTGAAAAAGGTGTAGGCCAAGATAGCTTCTTGTGAGCTTTGGTTAAAGTAACTTGGTTAATTTAGGTATTGTTAGGGTCACCAGAAATCAGGTTCCCCAGACAACCAGGAAAGTGCTAAACAGGAATCCTGAAGGGCTATATTCAGTTAATTAGTTACTGTTTGAAAATTCATCACATCTACTGAGTTTTGTTATTGCAGAACTCTGGCAAGTATTTGTTGGTCAATTCTTAACAAGTTATAGGTAAGCTCTACTTATTTCTATTTGTCTCCTTGTTGCTTTAATTAGAAATTTAAAAAGAGTTTTTGTGACAAACACTCCTTTGATCTAAAGAGTGCAGTTCAAAGCCAAGCCTGGGCAGAAAAATCCCTCTGAGACTCCATCTCTCAACTAACCAGCAAAGAGCCAGTCTGGAATCAGGGCTCAAGGGACTCTTATTTCAAATTAACCCACCAAATGCTGGAAGCTGCACTGTGACTCAAAGTGGTAGAGTACCAGCCTCAAGCAGGAGTGCTCAGGGATAGTTGCCCAGGTCTTGAGTTCAAACCCAGTGACTGGGATGAGCCATTCCAGCAACCAGTACCTAGACCCCCAGGACGAGGCCAATCTTAAAAAGGAGGAACTGTGGAGAGGAGTAAAAGGAGATGATGCCACATTCTAAATGGAGTCACTTTTCACTCCCCCTTTCAAAATTAATCAGAGCCGGGAGATCAAGAGAAATAGTTAATAAGTTTTCCCATCTAATGTGCATATCTGTCTACTTTCTAACTGGATAGGAACTTACATTTTTGCCTTTGTTATATGCTGTTTGTTAAGTCTTCGACTCAGGACAGTTAGCCTTGGCCACTTCCTGGGTCTCCCATACATAGTCTATAATCCAGGCATCTATCAAGGCCTCTTGTTGGACCCTGAACCACTCTAATCCAGCCCTAGTCTCTGAATGGTTATTCTCAATTACTCCACTATGCTCTCCCCTACTGAGTTTTCAAAAACCCTAGACACTCCTTTCCTGCCCCCAGTCCAGTTATATGGAAATTCCTCCTTCCTGGTAATGGGCCACAACTGGGCTAATGCTCCAAATGGTACTTTTCTGTCTGTGGCCAGGGTGTGTTCTCTTCTCATTCATGTTAACAGGTCCTGCCACCTTGTCAGCATTTTGCCTGATTTCATTTTTTTTTTTTTTTGTCGGTCGTGGGGCTTGAACTCTGGGCCTGGGCGCTGTCCCTCAGCTCTTCAGCTCAAGGCGAGCGCTCTACCACTTGAGCTACAGCGCTACTTCCGGTTTTCTGGTGGTTTATTGGAGATAGGAGTCTCACGGTCTCTCCTGCCCGGGCTGGCTTTGAACCGCGATCCTCAGATCTCAGCCTCCTGAGTAGCTAGGATTACAGGCGTGAGCCACCAGCGCCCGGCGCCTGATTTCATTTTTTCAGTAGTCTCTAACAGGATAATAACCCTAATTCAGGACACCACCTGGGAACAAGTCAAGGCCATCCTATTACTACAGGCAACTGAAAGCTTCACTTACACTGCCCTGCCTTGCCCAGTGCAGACCTGGACCCTAAAAACTCCAGCCCCAGTGACTCCTCTATGCTCTCATACCAGCAAGAAGTATGCAGAAAAGACCACAATGCCCACTGGCACTGGTACCTTTAAATACTTCTGCTACCTCCTCCTCAGGCTCCTGTGATCCTAAGATAAAGCTGGAAAAGTCTTACTTCCCTATCCAGGATATGGAGACTCAGATACCATGCAATATGTCTCCAAGATGGAGAAGGCAATTTCAGGTCTTTGATAGCCCTTTCTGGGAATCAATCCCTCCCTGGCTTATTCCTCTCTTGGGTCCACTAGCAGCCATTTTTTTGCCTTCTACTAATTGTGCCTTGCATTGTAGATAACTATTTTCACAGAAAAGATGAGGATCTTTACCAATCCATTTGGCAAGCAAATACTTCTTGGACAGGACCTGGTTGAATGACAAATCAGGGACCCATGACTTCTCTACCCCTTGACATCAGGAAGTAGCTCCAGAAGAAATGACCTCAATTCAAATTCCTAGCCTGGTACCCATAACTTATTAAAGAACAAAGGGGGAAATGTTAGCACTCGCTCCATCTCAGGTCCTGAGCCCCTCCCACTTCACTTCCCAGAGCACCTGAATCCACCCTACCTCTTCCGCAGCTCCCACCAGTTTTTTCTGGGATAGGTCAGCATTCACACTCTCCACCCAGACCTAGCTACACATGCAGAGTACCTCCTATCTCTAGTCCTGATGGGTCCCCTTGGATAAGGGCAGGTGTCATATTGCTCCTCTTCCATGAGGGAAATGGCCTTGTCAGCCCCTCTGAAAAACCTAATAAACCTCCTTCTCCTGTATGTGACTGGGTCCTCATGGTCTTCTGGGATGGCTGCTTTCAACTTCACCATTTTAAGTCCTTCAGATGAACAATAAGTCAAACCAAGTGGGGTAGTTAAGGACTGAAGTCCAAGCACTAGGAAGACTGAGGAAGGATGGGCGCATGTTTCAGGACAGCCTGTGTTACATGGCAAGACACTACCATTAAAAAAAGGCACTTGGGGAGGGTCTCCTTCAAATGCTGATGAAAAAAGCCAGTTTGCACTCCCCTTTTTACAAACAATTTGAAAGAGCAAAGGGTACTAGAGAGTAGGATGGACCTCAACATCCCTTCTGCATAGGCTGGATTTCCACTCTTTTCATAGCATAAGGCCCAAGGATGAGACACTAGAGAACATGTACGAAAACCAGTAGTGAACTGGTAATCCTAGCTACTCAGGACCCTGAGATCTGAGGACTGCAGTTTGAAGCCAGCCTAGATGGGAATGTCCATGAGATTCTTATCTCTAACTAACAACTGAAATGCTTAAAGTAGAGTTGTGGCTTAAATAGTAGTATGCTAGCCTTGAGAAATAAAAGTTCAGGGAGAATGCTCAGGCCCTGAGTTCAAGCTGCAAAACTGCACACACACACACACACACACACACACACACACACACACACACACACACACACACACACACACACACACACACACACACACACACCTCATCTGTGGCAGGGGGTAAATGTCCCTAGGATCTTTGACTTTTCCCCATACATGCTCTCCACTTTTCATATCCACAGTGGTGTATTTCACTTCTGGATTAGTCATGCCCTAGGATAGATACCATGAAGATTAGACCTCAGAAATTAAATGGAACTCAGTGGCATTTCTATGGGGATCTACACATAAATGAGATTTGGAAACAAGCAGAGGTCAGTTAGGATCTCAAAGCACAGTCAAGGCTGTGGTCCTTCCATTGTACTCCAGATCTTGGTATAACACTATCCCAGAAGAACAAGAATTTCCCTGTCTGCCCATGCATAGGCATTCCACTACCATGGGTACACTCCCACCAACTGGCAGCAAAATACACCCCTGCCTTGGAACCATGTAATCAGACCAAAGCAACCAGCAAGAGTACTTGGAAGAAACCAAACAAAGACTATATGGGGGGTGTTAACAATCAATTTCAGACCAAAGATATCTTAGAAGGCTGGATACCAAGAAACCAACCTGACCTAGGTAGTCTAAATAATATCCTGACTTGGACTCTCTAGGGGCTGTTTCTTGATCAAAGAATGGCAGGCAGAAACAGGTCTCCCCTTATCATCAGGAGTGGTAGGGGCAATGGAGACTTGGGTTCTCAACTCAGGTAGGACCAGGCCCTCTGACCCTGGTGTGCTAGACACTGGACAAGGCACTTCTCTGTACCCTTTGAGATAATAGATGACCTTGAGCCTGCACCCGTTCCCTGTTCCCCATATTTGAACAGGGGACCATGTCCAGATTGGCTGACTCCTGTTTATGACACAGAAAAAGAATGCTGATGTCAGCAGATGGTTTCCCTAGTGACTAGATTCTACAACTTGGTAGACAGTCTTTTGTGGGCAAGCTACTAAGACTAAAGACATTTTTGTCTTATAAAGACAGTGATTAATAGGATATTTAGGCACAAAATGCTCTTGGTGCTCGTGTAGTACCATGGAGAATGAGTATATACAAGAGGAATGTGAAATTGAGTTGAGCCCACCTTTTGATGATGAGCCAGCATGGGGTATCCCTGATCTTCGTATGGATTCAATAGACACTATGGCTGGATATGGTGGCCAAGCCTTGGTTGGTGATCTAGTTTTCCAAGAGGATCTACATTGGGACGATGAAGACCATTGTTTTGTTAGCAGTCGTGAAAGAAGGGTGAATGATTTGAAAATAACGAAGCATAATGAAGATGTGGTCAACTCTATTTGGTGGAATCCAGTGACAAACTGTGAGATCAACGAGGACGAACTTTTCGAGCGAGAGATCAATGACCCAGAAGGTGATACCACACTTCCTGACACTCATCCCTTGAAGATACTGATTCGTCGACTTAACCTCCATAGGTTCCGAGAGACACCCTCAGATGACTCTGCAGTGCAGTCTTCAAGGAAGAACACAATGGTACGCTAGACAGTTATCCTGTTTCTTGCTATCTCTGTGATAAGACCATGTGCATAGGGCCCCAGCTTAATGAGGGCTTGTGTCCAAAAACAATTCTTTTTTTGAATTTTATTTTATTGTAAAGATGCTGTACAGAGGGGTTAGTTACTGTTACATGGGTAGGGTAATGAGTACATTTCTTGTCAAGCATTGTCACCCCCACTTTGTTTTTCTCCTAGCAGGAGGTATTAGTTACTGAAAGATGGTCGATGGTCAGGGAGGCAGTGGAGAATATTTTACACAGACTGGCTGAAATATTTTACTTTGTTTCAGATGAACAACAAACCCAATGCTGCAAGAAATGATCCAAGCATCGTCATGAATATTTCCACAGAAGAAAATCTTACAGACCCAGTGCTTCAAGAGCAGTGTATATCAACTCCACTCCAGAAACCTGCTGAGAAAAATGATCTAAGCATCGTCGTGAGTATTTCCACAGAAGAAGACCTTACTACTCCTGTTCGTCAAGAGCAGCGTATAGCAAGTCCACCCCAGAACCCTGCTGAGAAGAAGGATTCAAGTAGCATCATGAATATTTCCACAGAGGAAGACATTACAAGCCCTGCTCATCAAGAGGAGTATGTATCAAGTCTACTTAAGGATCCTGCTGAAGCAAATGATCCAAGCATCGTCATGGATATTTCCACAGAAGAAGGCATTACAAGCCCTGCTCATCAAGAGCAGTGTATATCAACACCACTCCAGAACCCTGCTGAGACAAACGATCCAAGCATCGTCATGAACATTTCCACAGAAGAAGACATTAAAAACCTTGTTTTCCAAGACGAGTATATATCAACTCCACTCCGGAACCCTGCTAAGACAAATGATCCAAGCATCCTCATGGATATTTCCACAGAAGAAGACAGTACACGTCCTGTTCTGCAAGAGCAGTGTATATCAAGTCCACTCCAGAACCCTGCTGAGGAAACTGATCCAAACATCGTCATGAATATTTCTGCAGAAGAAGATCTTCCGAACCCTGTTCTGCAAGAGCAGTGTATATCAAGTCCACTCCAGAACCCTGCTGAGACAATTGATTCAAGCATCCTCATGGATATTTCCACAGAAGACTTTATAAATCCTGTTTTTCAAGAGCAGTGTATATCAACTCCACTCCAGAACCCTGCTGAGACAAACAACCCACCCATTGTTATGAATATCTCCACAGAACAAGACCTTCCAAACCCTGTTTTTCAAGAGCCGTATGTATCAACTCCACTCCAGAACTCTGTTGAGGGAAACGATCCACACATCGTCATGAATGTTGCCACAGGAGAAGAGGTTACAAACCATGCTTTTCAACAGCACTGTATATCAACTCCACTCCAGAACCCTGCTGAGACAAACGATCCATGCATCATCATGAATATTGCCACAGGAGAAGAGGTTAAAAGCCATGTTTTTCAAGAGCAGTGTATATCAACTCCACACCAGAACCATACTGAGACAAACGATCCATGCATTGCTATGAATATTTCCACAGGAGACCTTCCAAACCCTGTTTTTCAAGAGCAGTATGTATCAACTCCACTCCAGAACCCTGTTTTTCAAGAGCAGTGTATATCAACTCCACTCCAGAACCCTGTTTTTCAAGAGCAGTGTTTATCAGCTCTACTCCAGAACCCTGTGTTTCAAGAGCAGTATATATCAACTCCACTCCAGAACCCCGTTTTTCAAAAGCAGGGTATATCGACTCCACTCCAGAACCCTGTTTTTCAAGAGCAGTGTATATCAACTCCGCTCCAGAACCCTGTTTTTCAAGAGCAGTGCATATCAACTCCGCTCCAGAACCCTGTTTTTCAAGAGCAGTGTATATCAACTCCACTCCAGAACCCTATTTTTCAAAACCAGTGTATATCAACTCCGCTCCAAAACCCTGTTTTTCAAAAGCAGTGTATATCAATGCCACTCCAGAACCCTGCTGAGACAAATGATCCATGCTTTGTTATGAATATTTCCACAGGAGACCTTCCAAACCCTGTTTTTCAAGAGCACTATGTATCAACTCCACTTCAGAACCCTACTCAGACAAACAATCCACATATTGTCATGAATATTTCTACAGGAGAAGACTTTATAAGTCCTGTTTTTCAAGAACAGTTTATAACAACTCCACTACCGAACACTACTGTAGCATACAACCCAAGGATCTTCATGAATATTGCTACAGGAAGTATTGCAATTCCTGTTCTTCCAGAGCAATGTATAACAACTCCACTCCAGCAACCTGCACAACATTCATCATGGAGGCCAATTGCACCAAGAATAAAGCTATCACTGGCCCGAAATGACTCACCATATGCTCGTAAGTCTGAGAGAGCAAGAAATGAATTTTTCCAGAGGGAAGCCGCCAACATCCCAAGACACAGACTTGTGCAGCCATTAATACTCCCTGCCCCTCCGCTGATAAAACAAATCCCTCAGCAACCAGTTTGGGCAAGCATACCTACAAATATCCAATATATGCCTGTGAATTATGGCATAAGGCAAGTGCAACCCTTGTACACAGGCACCCCCAATTATAGATTTGAAGCTCCTACACAGAACACATACAATTTCACCATGCCAATGGAATCACCTCCAGTGACGTATGCAAATCAGCCTCCGAATATTATAAATAAGCCGCCGGAAGTGAAGATAAAATCACATTGCAATTGTGACCTCTGTGAGTATATCAAGAAACATGGAAGAATCTGAATTCCTAGACAATTGAAGAACAGTAAAAATGAACATGTCCTAAAAATGAACCCATTCTTTTATTTAAATAAACATGAATCCCAAAATGTCCTGTCAAATAATAAACAAATTAAATGATATTCCTGAGTCTGTGTTGTTTGGAACGTTCCATACTGCTCACGCATCGTTGGCATATACCCTCCCCGCTTTGCTTCCCCTTGATGTCATTCGTTGGAGCAGCAGCATTGCCAGTAGGGGATTCCACAGGGTTGAGGGCAGTGCAGGAAGATCTGGTCCCCTGGACCTTGCTTGGGGTCAGGAGACAGAAAGAGCCAGGTCCTCACCTGAGTAGGGGGAGTCACTAACAATTTAGGTGTTTGAAGCAGAATATCACTTCCTCATGGATGCTCCCCAATCAACACTGCCAGAAATATCATCGGAGGGCTTCTCTTCACAAGATCCTGTGGACCTGCAAGCTGCCCATCCAGCAAGGAATGGACCACTACTGTCTCCTCATTCACGAGAGACAGGCCATTCCAAAACACCTTGGTACTGTGGTGGAGGGAGGTGGGGATTCTTTTATTTATTTATTTATTTTTGTCAGTCATGGGGCTTGAACTCTGGGCCTGAGTGATGTCCCTCAGCTCTTCAGCTTAAGGTGAGCACTCTACCACTTGAGCTTCCGAGGTGGGGATTCTTAGATATGACATTCACTTCACTGGGTTTCAGACAAAACCAGTAAAAGGTTGCTGGAAGAATAGCAGCCACACTTCACGTTCCAGAAACTCCCTGAGTGTGAACACAGATGTGTGTCACATCACAGTCCTTAAGGGTGAAAGCCAATGGGCTGCACCTATCCTCAACCTAGCCCAGGTCACCTGACATCGCACCGACCTCAAGAGTTCCCAGCTTCTACTTGACACCCTTCTCCACCATAGGATAAATACAAGGGGCTGGGATAGTTTGGGTCCATCCTGTGGATCTCATGGCCTAGGAGGAGACAGAAAGAGAAAGCCACAGGGAGGATAGTGGGCAGTGAGTGATTTGAGAGAGGTCACTGACCCTGGAAGCACAGAGGAGAAAGGGCCCCCTTCATAGCTGGGACATTGCAGCCAAGCCACTGGATTTAGTAGAGTGACAGTCTCAGCTCTGCTACTTTGCCTGCCTGTCTTACACCAGCTCCACCCATCCTCTCGGCACCCAAAGGCTGCGGGCGCAGATCTGCTTGGTTCCTACCCCAGAGCTTCTAGGCACACCTCCTTGGTGTCTACCAGAGCTCATGACTTGGACCAAGTGTGATTCCCACTTGGACCCATTGGTGTCACAGACGTAGGACCTCATGCATCACCACGGTAAATAAATCCCCCCTCCAACTCTACCAGTAGGTGACTGCCTGCCCCTAAGTATGTGCCCCAACTCATCCAGCTCACACCTCTCTTTCTCCTAATCATGACCTGTATCATCCAGCATGATTCCCAGAATTTCCAGTGTGTCCACAACCAGCATCCCAGCCCCACGCCATGCTGCTTGCTGTCTTAGCCAGCAGCACTCTGTGCACAGTCCATCTTCCCGTGTCCTGCAACTAGGAGCTTGCCTGCTACAACGTAACAGTGCCAGTATAGTCACAGTGTCCATGGGACTAGGAGAGACATATCATGTCACTCCTCTGCTAAAACCTCCCAATGCTTCTTGATTGAATAGAGAGAGACAAATTCAACCCTTTTAATGAGAGCCATTGGGATCCCCCTTGATGTGACCATTTCATCTCCTCCTCACTCCAGCAAAACCCTGTAGCCACACAGACCTTTCTTCCACCTTTGGAACAAACTTTGTTCCTGACTGTTGACCTTGAATGGGGAGGGTAAGAGGCTACATCATGTCACCTTACAATTCCTGTCCAAGTGTGCACCCCTAGCACCTCACAGTGAGACCTGATATAGAGATACAGGCTGTTTCCAATGCAATAGCATGAAACAAAGTCATTAGGATGGCCCATATCCAATATTGCTGGCATCTGAGTAAAAATGTGGAACTTAGAGACAGACATGCACACAAGCTAACTACTATGAGAATATGAAGGCACAGCTAAATGAATACGATGCTTCACAGATCACAATGTGCCAATGACTGCCAGCCAATCAGCAGACACTAGAAATGGGACATGACAGACTCTCTCTGTCACAGAAGAGCAGTCCTCACCAATACATTACCTTCATATTTGCCCTTCAGAAATGAAGGGCAAAAAAAAGTTTCATTTGGTAGATATAAACATGTCTAATCAAGGCCAGCAAGGCAATGCGTGAGTGCTCCTTTCATGCCATAGGCATAAGCTGATCCCCATGCATGTCCACCTGGAGTGCCCCCATTTTCCCATCAAACAGCACAGCAAGCTACATCTGCATGTGCCTTATTTGTTCACTGTCTGTGATGACGCAACCACTGCTCCACTCAAGGCCACTTCCACCTTGTTTCACACTGTCTGCCACTAGAACTGACATTGTCAATGATGCTGCTTGTCTGAAGACATGTTGAAGAGGATATCCAGATCCAATGGCAGGCCTATCTAAGCTGCTGGCATATTGCAACAGACCTCCCACAGACACCTGTCATGTACATGCCAGCCACCAAATGTCCTCTTTCCTCACAGACCTCATGGTCCTGAGACTCATCCGGTGACAAAGTATCACCTTTTTCGTTGAATGTGGAGTATTTGTGATGTAAAATTTTGCTTCTCCTAGCCCTGGCCATGTCTGTTTATTCTTCTGGGAGATCTGACCAGAAGAGATTTGCCTACTTCCCACCACTCAGCTTCTTGGCCATTCCAAAAGAGATCAGCGAGGCCCTCAGAGAGATGGAGAGGTCTACGGAATGTGAAGAGGCCTATGGAAAAGAAGAAAAAGGAAAAAAAACTTTCCCCCTTGGAGGTTACATCTGCTCCTTGTTCTGAGGTAACCTAGGACAGGGTTGCAGACCAACTAATAAAACTCCTTTTTCACCTTAAACCATGCCTCTGTGAATTTTCTCACTCACAAGTCATTACAATACCAGAAGCTAAGCAGATTCCTGAGCAGAGTCACACCAATGGTCCATGATGCACAATCACTTTTGCATCCAGGATACAGAGTGGCACATTACATAATCACTCCATGACGTCGTAAATATGTACTTGTGCACATTGATTTGTTGGAGACTGCTGAGGGACAAAGATGGCCTGCACCAGGGACCTTGGTGGTAACTAACTTTAGTGAGGGGGTCTGAAGAACAGGAAGATAAAAAAGCAGGAGGGAGAGGAAGAAGAGGAGGAGGAAGAGGAGAAAACAATCAGGCAGGAAGTTGGAGAGAGGTAGGATCTCTGCAGCCAGCACATCTTGCGTTGGAAGGGGTACATAGTGCTTAGAAAATTTTCTACTATCTGTGAGTGTGAGTTGATGGTACAGAAGGGAGGGGCTGTGAGAATTGAGGCAAAATGGGGGCAGCGCTTCAGGTGAAACCCGGCATAGCATCTGTGTGGGAGGTAGGGTTTTTGAGGTATGACTGTTGGAAAAAGGCAGGACCTTGAGGGAGAAGACTGGTTGGGTGCTAAGCTTTGAGAAGGAAGGAAGGAAGGGGAGCGGAGGGATGGAGCTAGTTAGGGTGGGGTTTCCGGTGGAGGAGGGTGGGGTTTTGGGGTAGGAGGCTAGTTGGGAGCAGGGCTTTGAGAGGGAAGGCTATGTCAAGGAGGGACTAGGCTAGGTAGGGGCGGGGTTTCCGGTGGAGGAGTGGCTAGGATGCGGAAGTGGTCCCTTGAACTGAGCAGATGTAGGAAGATTTTTAGGGGTGTGGCTTTGAGAGCGAAGAAAGAGGGTACAAGGGGGTAGTTTGGTTAGAGGCTAGGTTTCCAGTGAAGCCTGCCGGGGGTCCATTAGATTGGGTAGACTGTGAGTGGCGGGGCTTGAAGGAAGAAGGCTGGTCTGGTGCAGGAATTTGAGAGCTCAGGGAGGGCTCGAAGTACTACACTAGTTAAGGCCCGGGTTTCTGTTTAAGCCAGGCAACAGTTCGATTGAGGTGACAAGATTGCACGAGGCTTTCAGGGCATCAAAGGAGGAATCCTACTGGTGGCAGGATTTCCCTTAGGCTTCAAGGGAAGGAATGGTGAGGGTCTGGGGTTTCCGGTAGATCCATAAGGGGCTTTGAGAGAGGAGACCAAATGGTGGAGTATCTTCTGGAGGAACAATGTGGGCTTCCAGGGAAGGTATATGGTGCTCAAGGGTTTCTGGTGAAGCAAGGCGGGGCTTGGAGATAGAAAGCTAGTTGGACGTCAGGCTTTGAGAGCAAAAGCCCTGGATAGTAGTGATTAGGATTGTTATGGTCAATTTTTCCAATGGAGCATGGCCGGAATTCCATGCAGGAGCCAGACAGGGGTGGAGTTTATGGTGTAGAGTGGCAGGGCTTGTAGGGAGATGTTTGGGAGGTGGCTGAGTGTCTGATAGTGGAGTATAGTGTGGCTTCAAGGGAAGGACAGACGACCTTGTGAGTAGTTTCTGGTGATGCAAGGTGTGGTTTCCAAGCAGGGCACAGGATGGGTGAGAGTTTCTGGTGTAGCACTTGCAGTGTTACCAGTCTGTCTGGCCTTTTGGTTTTTACCTCAGAAATGAACAACTCTTTCCCTGGCAGAAGGAAATGAAGTTTGTCTTGATAGGGCTCTAAGAGCCCTATGCTTGTCAAAGGGTAAGAGTGTCCTCTGACAAGCATAGAGCTTGTAACAAAGCTTTGGGTTTATGTTCTGCAGGCCAAAGGGACCCGAAAGTCCTGGCTTCACTCAAGCCATATGGGGATTCCATTAAGTATGAGAACTCCTTTGTCCCTAAGGATCCGTCTTCCTGTCTCTTCCCTGAGTAATTCTGTAATGATAACTCTGAGAAAGTCTTCCTATATCAGAGAGGAACAAAGTAAACGGGGAAAAAGGGGAGACCACATGTACCCCTCATTCAGACAAATGCAATGCAAGTGGAAAAAGCCCTAGTCACAGCCCACTGACAGTGAACTCTTGGGGCCAGAAATGTAGGTCACCTAACTTGACCTTGGACCTTGTGTCTAGCAAGTGAAGGATTCACGTGAGACTTGATTTCAATGCAAGGTGATAGCAACATTTGTTAGAAAAGAAGTCTAACAGAGTAAGAGTGTGTGGCACAGACATGCCATGGGAAGATGGCCCTTCCAGCCAGCTCAGCCACCCTGCCTAGTTGTCTTCATTACAGAGATTGTCTTTGGGTTAAATAGGAGAATTGGAGTGCTGGATATCAGCTTTTTGGCTGCGAGTTCTCCTGACTGATTTCTATAAGGTCTTGACACCAAACATCTAGTGCCCAACCTGACATTCTTTATCCTGCTTCTTCATTTTTATAATCCCTTTGTATTGCAGTTGATACATCGGTAAGATGAATAGGTTCTGTTTCCTGACTGTCTACTTTTCTACAAACTCATATCAGTATTTCTGGTCTGAATAGACATTCCTATGCAACTTCGTTTGAAGCTCATGCAGGACAAAATTACGTTGTTAATTTTGAGTTGGTTAACCTCTCGGTTTTGGCGGCCCCTGCTGGAAGCTTTTATAAAACTTCTGCTTTCCAGCTCTGAGAGCCCTTGGCCTATCCTGTTCATCTGTTGTCAGCATGTTAAACCATTCATCCATCAGCCTGGCTATTCTTCCATTTCTCTGTCCATTCGTTGTCAGTCTATCCTTTGGTCGGTCCATCTGTCTGATTGTCCATTCATCCATCTGTTTGTCTTTCCATCTGCCTGTCCATTTGTATGTCATTCTGCCTGTTCATCTGTCCTGTGTCTGTTTGTCCATCAGTTTTCCCATTTCTCATTCTGTCAATCCATCCATATGCCTGTCCATCTCTCTGTCCATCTGTTATTCTGTCCATCTGTCCCACTGTTTGCCATTCCACTAGCCACTTTGTCATTGTATCCCTCTGTCGGGCCAACATTCCGTCTGTCTCTGTCTTTTCATTGATCATCCATCAATGGTGTGTGTCTCTCTGTCCATCTGTCCCTTTTTCTGCCTCTCTGTTTGTCACTGCATCATTAAATCCTTTGGTCTATTCATGTTTCAGACTGTATGTCTCTCTGTCTGACGTCTGTTTGCCATCAGCCGTTTATCTTTTGCAATATCGGTATATCTGTCATCAACCTCTCCACCTGTCAACTGTCCATCCATCCATCTATTTGTTAATCAGTAATATTCTTCCACATGTTTCTGCTTTCCTTCTTATGTCTTTTCTATCCACTTTTCAGTCTATGCAACTGTACGTCCATTTAACCATTTATTAGTTCACTCATCAACTTATCAATATACTCATTTGTTTTGCTATTGTGTCCAGATCTGTTCATTAAACTCATGTTTATTGGTGCTTCCTCTGTCTCTTTTCTGTCTGTATTTTCATCCATTTCTACATTCCTTGGTTTGCTGGTCCATTTGTCCATTCATCTGTATATTCACATGTGCAATCATGGAACCACTCACATATCCAACTATCATCACATTCATCTATCCATCAATCAATATGTCTATACATACATGCATACATACATACATCAATATATTGTCCATCCTCGCAACTACAACATCCATTTCTCCATCCATCCATTCCTCCCTCCATCTCCCCATCCACGATGCAATGATTCTCTATATAATCATTTAGTTGTTTCAGTGGTGGAGGACCTGATAATGCTATAGACTTACATAATTCTTTGAGTTTCTTTGTCTTTGTAAGACAAGTTTGAATAGTAGATCTGATATATATATATATATATATATATATATGCTTCATTTTTGGAAAATTACTGTTTTTTCTTTCCATGATCTATTGATTTTCTCTAGAACTTTATTTGTAGACTTTATGAGTAAAATTTTACATAGCTGTTTTAGTCTCTGGAACACTATTATCTTTCTACCTTTGATATCCTGACTTTCCCACATGTAGATGACTGTTTCATTCATTTTTCTGATGCCCCCATAAGCCATCAGCCTGACGCATGATTTTGCTGAGTTTTAAAGTTACTTTTCTACTGTTTCTTGAATAACTTCTTTACCTACATGTTCTCTGTCCCATTTTAGGATAGTCTTAAAACTGGCAATCTTCCCAGTTCTCTTTTGCTCCCCATTTATTGCTTATTATTTCTCTTATTTCATTGAGTCATAAAATACATAGGGATGTAGAGCTGAAGTGTTGCTTCAGTCTGCACTCATACACCAAGTCTCCAAACCAGATAGAATATATTCATCACCCTGAAGAACGGTTCATGCTGCCTCCTGCTGGAGAGTACTTTCTGCCACATCATCTCCCATAAAGACTATCTGGGACTCATGGCAACACCTGAATTGTGTGGTTCCTGCAATGCATAAGAATGTCAAGTGCTGTTTACGTTTCAATCTCTACATGCCTTTAGATGTCAGAGTATTTTTGTCTTTTTTGATTAGTGCATTCTCTTCTCTTTCATGATTACATCATAACTCATTTCTCCAACTTACTGAACACTCTTATTTTTCAATTTGTTCTTCTGAATACTGGGTGTTGAACCTTTTGGGGTAAGAACTTCCACCTAGAAACATTTCCTGAATCACTCTGGCCTACGGTTCCATTTCACTCCCCTGCCCATGATGATTACTCTTGACTCCAAGTTGGAAAATGGGTTTCCCCATTTGTTCTCTTCAAAGCTCAGGTTTTATCCCACAGATATGCTTTAGTGCAGTTGTATTGTTCTCCATCCACTGTGTTGGCATTGAGAACGTGGGCAGGCTTTGAAATCCACTGAATGATTAACAGAGTAATGTGTGGACAGACAGTTGACATGAGGATAGGATGACAGACAGACAAACATAACATTGATGGATGATCAATGAACAGATAGACGTCAGATAGAGAGACAGACAGAAAGTTGGCCAGACAGAAGGATATAATGACAAAGTGATGAATAGAGAGGCAGACAGTGGGACTGATGGACAGAATACCAGATGGACAGAGAGATAGACAGACATATGGGTAGACTGACAGACAAAATAAGAAATGGGAAAACGGATGGACAGACACATGACAGATGAACAGCCAGAATGACATACAAATGGACAGGCAGATGGAGAGAAAGACAGACGGATGGATGGACAGACAATCAGACAGATGGATGGACCAAAGGATAGACTGACAATGAATAGACAGAGAAATGGGCTTCTTCTTTATTTTTATATTGAGAAGAAAACCATATGTTATTAATCATTTTACTCCACTTAGTTACCTTCTTTGACTTAATGTCTCAGGGTAGAACTCAGGACTTCTGGTCATCTTGTCTTGGCCTTTTCCATCTATTCTCATGCTTTACCATATGAGTCATACCTCTACTTTACAGTTTCTCATTCTGTGTATCCCTGAGTCCATCTCGCTTTTTGTATTCAAATTAACTCCATTCCTGTTTCATTTTTATTTGCTTGCTTCATATCAGACAGTTTTAGATTGGTGGGGTTTCGATACACTATGTATTAAACGTATACCTCACTTTTCCTAATACCTCACTGAGATTCCCATAAAATGATGTTTTGTTACTTCCTAAAGAACTTCCATAGGCTCTTACCTTGTACTACAGTATGCACTGTTAAGTCTCTGGGACTACTACAGAGTTGTCATGATGGACAATATTTTGTGTTGCTATTTCTATATATTTCGATTGTTCATACATCTGTGTATCTCTCTATGTGTCATTGGTTCCTTCCTTCTATTTGTTGTTTGCTGATCATCTGTCTTTCTATCTGCTTGTTCATTTTTATGACCATTAGTTGATCTACGCAGGTGTCTGTCCATCCCGCCATCTATCATTATTGACATCTGCCTGTTCATCTGTTTCCTGTTTGTCAATCTATCTTCTCATCTATCTGTTGTTATGTTACATTTGTGATGTATGTCTGGGCATCTGTTTTCCACCCATCCATCCATCCTTCTGTTTGTGTATTTTTCTATCCATTTTCTTTCCATCGGTCCATTCACCACTCCATCTTATTCACATCTGCCAATGCATCTACAGTCTATGGGTCAGTCCACTCATTTGTGTGCCCCTCTGTTGCCTGTATGTCTCCCCATCTTCCCGTGTGTTTATCTGACTATCCATTCATCTTTCTGACTATCCATCTGTCAACCCATTTGTCCATGTGTCCATCTGACCATCAGTCTGCCTATCTGAATACTGTCTGTCCATCTGTTTTCCATCTGTCCATTCATCTGTCTGCTTATCTGTTGTCAGTCTCTGTATTCATCCATCAGCATGGCCATCCTCCCATTTCTCTGTCCATTCATTGTCAGTCTATCCTTTGGTCCATCCATCTGTCTGATTGTCTGTCCATCCATCTGTCTGTCTTTTTCTCCATCTGCCTGTCCATTTGTATGTCATTCTGGCTATTCATCTGTCATGTGTCTGTCCATCCGTTTTCCCATTTCTTATTTCGTCTGTCAGTCCACCCATATGTCTGTCCATCTGGTATTCTGTCCATCAGTCCCGCTGTCTGCCTCTCTATTCATCACTTTGTCATTATATCCTTCTGTCTGGCCAACTTTCTGTCTGTCTCTCTATCTGACGTCTATCTGTTCATTGATCATCCATCAATGTTATGTTTGTCTGTCTGTCATCCTATCCTCATGTCAACTGTCTGTCCACACATTACTCTTATCTTTCCACATCCTCCTGGCTATTGTTCTTCATGTTATTTCTATCCATTTGTAAGTCTATTATAGTGGATATCCATTTACCTACTTATCAATGCACTCATCAACCTATCAACTCATTCAAATCTCTCTCTGTCCTTCTGTCTAGATATGTTAATCAGTCTATTGTCTGTCCATTAGTCTATCCCTCCCCTCTGCATTTTGTGTCTGTAATTTCATCCATTACTACATTCCTTGGATTGATGGACCATTTGTCCATTCATCTGTACAATCATCCAACCACCCATTCATCCACCTGTCATCCCATCCGTCCACCCATCCATTCATCAGTCCACCTGTGCATCCATCCATCCATCCATATGTATATCTATCAGTATATTGTGGATCCACCCAACTACACATCTATTTCTCTATCCATCCATCCATCCATCCATGGCTCCATGATTCTCTATATAATCATTTAGTTGTTTCAGTGGTGGTAGCACTGATAATGCTATAGATTTACAGAATCATTTGAGTTTCTTTGTCTTTGTAAGACAAGTTTGAATAGCAGATCCAGTAGTAAATGCTTGCATTTCTGAAAAATTGCTTCTTCTCTTTCCATGGTCTTTATTGATTTTGTTTAGAACTTTATTTGTAGATTTTCTGAATAAAATTTTACACAGCTGGTTTAGTCTCTGGAACATTATTATCTTTTCATCCTTGATATCCCAAAGGTATATGACTATTTCAGTGTGTGTCATTATTTTGCTGATGCCCCAAGTAAGCCATCAGTCTGACTCATGATTTTGATGAGTTTCAAAGTTAGGTGTCTACTGTTTCTTGAATGACATCTTTACCTACATCTCTTCTGTTTGATAGTCTTAAAACAGGCAATCTTCCTAGTTCTTCTCTTTTGCTCCACATTTCCTATTGATTGTTTCACTTCCTTCACTGAGTCAAGAAATTCAGTAACATTTCAGAGGCAAAAAACGTCCACCTAGAAACCTTTCATGAATCACTCTGGCCTACATTCCATTTCATACCCCTGTCCATGATGATTGCTGTTGACTACAAGTTGGAAAATGGGTTTCCTTGTTTGTTCCCTTCTCAGCCCACTCTACCAATACACTCTTCTGTCTTTGTATTAGTCTCCATCCACTGTGCTGTCATTTAGAAAGCAGGTGGGGTTTTGAATCCATTGAATGATGGCTCTTCTTTATTTTCACATTGAAAGGTAAATCATGAAATATTAATCATTTTACGTCACTTATGTATCTTATGTACTCAGGCTAGCACTCAGGACCTCTGGAGCTCTATTCTTCACTTTTTCACTCTAGTCCTGTACTCTAACTTCACTTTACAGTTTCTTGTTCTTGGAGTCCATCTCATTTTTCTTATTCTAACTCATTCCATTTGTTCCATGTTGGACAGAGACTATGTTTCATCGGTTTTAGAAATTGTATTATACATATCTCAGTTACTCATATCAAATATGTCATCTTATTTTCTAGACATATCCCATAGGCACTATTCTTATGCTCGATGTGGACTCTAGTTTCCTTGCTATTACCAGAGTTGTCATAATGGAGAAATTTTGTTTTATCTCCTTATTTCAATGGGCTATTTATTCAAATGTCAGCCATTACATCCCTCTCTCTGCCCCTTCATCCTCCATTCTTATTTTTTGTTTGTTTGGACATCCATCTCTCTGTTGATGTGCCTGTCCTTCTGTCTGTTTTTTCGTCTATGTGTCCATGTGTCTTTCTGTCTTTCCATTATTATTCATTTGTCTATATGTTGTGTGTCAGTTACAGAAATGGAAAATATGTTCATTGGAGTTTGCCTAGTAGTGAATAGGACAAAATGCACAGAGCTTTTCATCTCATGGTAGATAGTAAGTAGATAAAGACTGGGGAATATGTATAACCTTCAAAGACTTGCCTTAAGTGACCTATTTCTTCAACCTGTGGAAACTGAGATTTTAGGATTTCAGTTCAAAGCCAGCCTGGTCAGGATGTTTGTGAGTCCCTTACCTCCATTTAGCGAACCGAAAGTCAGAAGTATAGGTGTGCCTCAAGAGATAGTTCACTAGCCCAGAGTGAAAAAGATCAGGGACAGTGCCCAGGCCCTGAGTTCAAGTCCTAAGACCAGCACAAAAGGAATACAACAGTGATATGGCCAGGTACTTGTCGTGTATGCCTATAATCCTAGCTACTCAGGAGGCTGAGTTCAAAACCATCCTGGTAAATATGTGAGACTCTTATCTCCAACTATCTACCTAAAAGTCGGAAATGGAACTGTGACTCACATGGTAGAGTATCATCCTAAGTGAAAAAGGTAAGAGACAATACCTAGGTCATAAGTATGTGAAAAATTTTTTAAAAAGTATAATATGTCCTCTCATCTATGTGGGCAGCAACCATCATTCCTGCCATTGTGGTCTTTTAACCCAGCCACACACATGCTCTCTGCTTTTCACATGCACACTGGTGAATTTTAGTCGTGGATTAGTGATGCCTAGCTTATCAGTATGAATTTTCCCTAGGATAGATTCTGTGAAGACTGGACTTCAGAAATGAAATGAAAATCAATGCCATTGCTATGGGGATCTACAGATAAATGAGATTTGGAGACAAGCAGAGATCAGGTTGGATCTCAAAGCACAGCTGAGGCTATGGCCATTTCATTCTACTCCAGATCTTGGAATAATACTATCACAGATGAACAAGAGCTCTCCTGTCTGCCCAAGAGTGTATGGTCTCCTATGGTAGGGACACAGACCAAGTGGCAGTAAAGTACACCACTCCCTTGGGTCCATCTAAAGTTGAGCCAAGCAAACAGTGGCAAAGTAGGACAGATACTGGAAGTGAGTCAGGAAAATAGATGGGTGACCAACCAAGTTCAGAAAATCTACCTTAGAGGAACCGATATAAAGCAACCAGTCTGACCTAGGTAGACTAAATAGCACCTTGGTTAGATTCACTGGAGCCTGGCTTTTGGCCAAAGCAGCAGAGGCAGAAAAGGGCCTCCCCCTTCATCAGGAGAGGGAGGGATAATGGGATCTTGATTTCTCAACTCAGGCAAGACTAGGACTTGTGACCCTGCTGGGCCAGTCAGAAGACTCAGGAGACTTGTCTGGGAATTCCAAAGGCTTATCTGTACATTTGGAGAGTGAGAAAGACCTAGGGTCTGCCGCCCCTCCTTCTTCCCACACTTGGACAAGATGCCATCTCCTGATTGGCTGTAGCCCATGTTTGTGACAAAATATGACACACAAAGAGACTGATGTCAGCAGAGGGTTGCCCCAGTAACTACATTATACAACTAGTAAAGAGCTTTTTCAAGACAGGCCAGTGAGACTAAGGACATTCTGGTCCTACAAGGACAGCAACTAGTAGTCTTCAAAACAAAATGCTTCTACTGCCTGTGTAGTGCCATGGATAAGATTATGCAAGATGAGAACATGCAAGAAGACCTTGAAGAGAAGTTGGTTCCACCTGTTGTCGATAAGCCACCAGGAGGTGGAGTGTCAGAGCCATTTCCTAATCCCACCATGGATTCAAGAGACAGTATGGATGAACAAGGAAACCAAGCCATAATCCAGGAAATGCCAACCCAATCTAACTTAGAATCTAGTGAGAACACACCGAATGAGGCCAATAAAGAAGACAACATTGATGCTCACCTCTCCTTTCCAAGAAAGTTATGGCTAATAGCAGAGAACCAGGCTTTTAAATCAGTGACCTGGAATGAAGAAGGAGACCATGTAATTATCCATGCCGAACAATTTCAGAAGGAAGTTCTCGACCTTGAAGGCACAAACAAAGTTTTTCATGCCTCAACCATGAAGAGTTTCATTCGCCTATTGAATCTGCATGAATTCACCAAAATCCGTCCCAACAACTCCACAGTTCAGGCTCAAGAGCAAGGAAAAGTCATGGTAAGTTAAAAATATTTGTCTCTCATTTTCTGTTTGATGGGAATCTTAGTGTGCTGTCCATGTATTGCCACCCTAAACTACAAACCCTTTATCTTTAGTGAGCTCTTATTGAGGGGTGGATTGACACCTGCCCACAATCAGGTTTATGATTGAGGAAAGGAAGAAAGCAATGACTATGTTATGTAAGAAAGAATGAAATATTTCATTTTGTTACAGATATACCATAATTCCAATTTTCGGAGAGACAACCCGGATCTTGTTAAAAACATCTGCATTAAAAGAAATAATAGACACATTGGTCTGCAAGAAACACACAAAACCAGTCTGGTGAAAGAAAGTAAGGAAAAGGCCAAGACCGCAGGTTTCCAGCTGGATGCCGAGCATGAAGTTAACCGAGATCCCCAGAGGGAGTGCCTCAGTGAAGCAGGATCCAGGGAGGATATAGCATTATATTTCCGTGGCATTCCTCCGAGAAACACCTGCCCTCAGGAACCAAAAAATTCTAGTGGAGAAGGCACCTCAGCGAAGAACCTTTTTGAGCTTCTGCCTGACTGTGAAACCAAAGGCAGTGAGGACGTGCCTAGCACGTCACAGTCAGTTCCTGATATGCGGTATATGATGGATTTGTATAACATCTGTTGCTCTTTTCTACTGGGTTCACTGCTATTCATAACCCCAGATGAGCCTCTGGATGGTGACAAAGATCCTGAGGACGAGCAATAGGAGAAGGAGGAGGAAAAGTGCTCCAGAGTTTACAAACATGTAACCTTTGTGAACATTTCAAAGTCAATGCAGAGCCCTGAAGTTGTTGGGTGCTAAAGGCCCATAAAATCAATTTCTAATGAAGAAGCAATTTTCATCTTAAGACAAGTCCCCAAACATCTTACCAGATAATAAACAAACTAAATGATATTCTTGAGTCTGTGTTGTTTGGAACCTTCCTTCCTGCTCACGAGTTATTGGCATATACCCTCTCCCATTTTGCTTCCTCTTGATGCCATTTGTTTGAACAGCAGCATTGCCAGTAGAGGATTCCACAGGGCTGAGGGCAGGTAAGACCCCTGGGTCTTACCTGGGGTCAGGCCTGGTCCTCACCTGGGACAGGGAGAGTCATCTCACTAATGATTTGGGTATCTTGAAGCAGGGGATTGCTTCCTCATGGATGCTCCCCAATCAACACTGCCAGGAAGGTCTGGTTCTACTTCCAAGATCCTTCAGGACTGCAAGCTGCCCATCCAACAAGACATGGACCATTGCCATCTCCTGGCTCACAGGACAGTACATTTCAGTCACTCCCACAGGGTAGGGGATCGGGAAGGCCAGGATTCTTTTTGTTTTGTCAGTTGTGGGACTTGAACTCTGGGCCTAATCATTGTCCCTCACCTCTACAGCTCAAGGCGAGTGCTCTACCACTTGAGCTACAGCACCACTTCTGGTTTTCTAGTGGTTAATTGGAGATAAGAGTCTCACGGAGTTTCCTGTCTGGGCTGCTTTGAACTGTGATCCTCAGATCTCAGCCTTCTGAGTAGCTAGGATTACATGTGTGAACCACCAGCACCGGGCTAGGCCAGGATTCTTATAGATAGCATTCACTAGAACATTTGCTATAAGACAAACAGTACTTGCTTCATAATCTCAGGGGGAAATTTCCTATGTAGTGGAAACAAGAGAAAGGATGTATGGCTACTCTGTTTCCAAGTGTAATGTCTTCTTTAACCTGGATACCTCAGGCCATTGCAGGCTGCTCACTCTCAGCTGATACCATACAGTGTCCAGTCCTAGGCCTCACACATGCTCCCGGGATGTTGTTCAACCATTCCATGAAGCTTGACTCAAAGACTGGGAAAAGAGTAAAGGAGGCTCAACAGTCATAGGCACATTTGTTTGTTCCCTGCAGAACATAGCAAACCAATGTCTGGGACAACACTGAGACATTTCCCAGCAGCCTTTCCTTTTCCCAAAGAGACAATGTACTTGATACCTTAGCAAGAAGCCTCAAGAAGAAATGCACAAAGATGGTCACTTCTTGTGACCTCATCACCTAAGTGTGGGAACAGCACTTACTGGTTACTGCTTAACAAGGTTGTGGTGTTTAGAGCTAGCTGATTTTTATAGGACTTAGCTATGTTTGGGAATAGATACCGCATGACTTGGCTGATTGAGAGCAATGCTGTCCTGAAAGATCTAAGCCAGTCATACTTCATGGCCCAAATAGATCAGTTTTTAGGAATGGCTTCCTGGAATATAGCTTTTACCCAGTTCCTAGATAAGGGCTCCAGTAACCACCTGGGACTGGAAATAATAGACCAGAACTTGTACTTCAGGTTGGTCAGCACAGCTTGATGTTCCAGCTCCTTGGTCTTGCGAGGAGATAAATTTCTGGGTACTCTCTAGTTCCCCACACTAATGTCAATGAACCCTATGCAAGATGAATCTTCTGGACACTGGAGGCATTCTAAACAGTGCTCATGGCTGTCTAGTGAGGCACATAGAGGCTCCAGACATGAAAAGGAGAAGGCCCAACATCCATGGAACAGTACAAGTAATCAAGTGACAATCAGGTCCCCTCTGTACACTTAAGATGGCAGTTAAAGCTGGCAAACCTACAGACAGTGTAAGATGCCTAAGCACTCCAGGTGACAGCTGCTGCTACAAGGCTTCATCCATGCTGAGGTGAACAGACTGCCCAGGCTGCTCCATGTTGAGCACACATGTGAAGCCAGGCAGGCATCCTAATTCCATGCACCCACCCAGCTCTGATTGATGATTCCTCTTTGGAGTTTACTTAGTGAATATTTGCTTGTGCCTATGTGAAAGCTCCACTATGGAACATAGAGCCATAGGCCCATTGGCCCTCCTGACCCCTTAGATAATGTTCTTGGGGAACCTCGGTGTGTGCACACTCAACAGCTCGCAGGACAATGGAAGCACACACTGTCTGCCACAACCCTGGGGCACATTGGAGAATCATCTGTCCCATGCTCAGCACATCCTCATTTTCCCACTACTACACCTTGGCCAAACTATTCCCCTTTTCTGGAGCAAGGTTGGAATCTGGGCTCATCCCCAGCCTTTCCACCAGCAATTCCCACCAGAAATCAATGCGGTGGCAGGTGTACAATTCTGTGGGCTCCTCAGCAGGAGTAGTTAACAGTCTCCAGGGGCTTGCCTCCACCAAACGTAGCACCAGCAAAAGACTGCTGGAAGGAGAGGCAGCGAAACTTTATCTTCTTCTAGCTCCCTGGACCTAACACAGACACATGTCATACCTAAGCACTTAAGCCTCGTAATGATGTGACTCATCTGCCAAGTACCCTGAAATCCCACTGATCCCACAGTGTTCTGCTTCTATGTGTCGCCATGAGTCACTGATATCCTGCTCCACAGTACACAAAACACAAGGGGCCAGCATGTCTTGGATCCATTCATTGAGCCTTTGGGTTGCTTATGACATACGAAGGGATAGCTAGAGAAAAGCACAGACTGCATCGTGTGTGGTTACTGCTTAGAAGAGCCCACAGATGACATAAGGCCATCTTAGTTATGTTGGGTCTTTGTGGTGAATGAACTAGTTTAGCAGAATGACAGTCTGGGTCCAACTACTTTTCATACCTGTCCAATACCACCCTCACCAATACTCCTAGTTTCCTGGTCCTGCCAAGCCAAGTGCTGTAGTCCCATATCTGCTTGGCTCCTACCTAAAAGCTGTTTGGCACACAGCCTTGGTATCTGAAGTCAGCTCATGAGTTGAATTAGCTGTAATCCCACAAGACTTATCATTGTCACAAACCTATGACCCCAGTGACCACCACCCCAGACATACCTCCCTTCCTCTCTCCCCAATGTGTGTGCCCTAACTGAGTTAGTTCTCTGTCCTCCCTTTCTCCCAACCACTGCTTATCTCACCCCAGAATTAAATGCAAGGGCCTGGAAGTGAGTAATGGCAAGCCAAGGCAAGGCAATGAACTGGCTGGAAAATGAAGAGAATAGCTGTTCAGAAGATGATACAGGATTCCAGAGGGAGGCCGGTCTTTAACCTCTTCTATTAGAAAACCACTTCATCTTACATCATAGTTGACAGTGTGTGATTCAGGATAGAAAAATTGCAAACATCAAGGCTGCCATGATGCTTAGTCCCTGACTGTCTCCTCGGGATCCCTTGGGCTTCGCTTGTATTGGGAGGGCAATAAGAGAGTCTGGTTGTGATATAACTCATTTTAATTCCATTCAGGTCCCAGGGAACTCAGGGCTGTGACTGCCACCACAAGGATAATGGTGTCCTCCATGTGGCTGTATCCATCCCCGCTTTCATACATCTTGAGAAATGAGTTCTAGTGGTGCCTTGCACATCTACATACAGACACTGTTGAGTGCACCGTTGCTGAGGACCGTTAAATGTTCTTATTAGTCTCCTCCTCAGGGCACCATTTCTCATGCCCCTAGACTCCAGGACTCTAAATACAATTCTCTGGGTAAGTGTGGTCACTGCATCAGTCTGCGTGGAGTAAAGGACTCTTCTTTCTTATGCAAGAAATTCCCATCGTGCTCTCTAGTCCAGACACACAATGATGGCCCTAGGGATACATTAATGAAAGGAAAGGGCAGATCGTGCCTTGATATGGTGTGTATCCAAGATTTCTGGAACTTTATTTCTTAACTCCATTTATGGTCAGTTTTCAGATGAACACAACCTTCAAGAGATAGTAAGTACATGTATTAGGTTCCTTAATTTTAACTAGAAGTGAGCCAATCATTATTTTGTTAATATTGCAGACATTTATTTAATGTTTACTTGTATGAGTTTTATGTGGAAAGATTGGTGTCATTGCTTTGGATGGCCCTAGTAACTCTCCCGGAGCTACAAAGGGGTGTCAAACTTGGAACGTCAGATATAGAATCAGAGACTTGATTTTATGAAGCTTTCCGCTAAATACTTTAGTTGTTGGTGAAATTAGACAAGTCCTTTAAGAATGTTCCATGAAATGAAGTTAGTTTGAATGCAGTTGCTAAGCAGCCAGGCCAACTTTGCACTCCGTCCGCAGCTCCGCCCCCTGTGGTGGACCTTAGTGCCATGTCCCGCCCACAAGGAGGCGGGACCAGGGAGAGGCGCACAGGCGCACTTGTGCTCTGCCGGGCGCCTCGGGCCTGTGGGCCCTGGGCCGCCCGGTAGCTGTATTCTTGGGTCCGAACGCTGCGGTGGTGGCTACGGTGGTTGCCGAGCCCTCCCGCTCCAGCTGGTCTGACCAGTGAGACCGCCGCACGGAAGCAGAAATGCCCCTGACGCCGCCAGCCTGGCTCCTATTGTGGCTTAGTCTGCTCCTGAGCTCCGTCTGCGCTGCCCTAAAAACAGCTGCGCAGGCCAGCGCCAGCACAGGTGCCGCTTGCGACCTCGCGGATTACCTTCCCTTTTCTGCCTGCCAAGCTCCTGCACCCTTCCCGCGTTCCCTGCCTGCATCCACCCTGGCCTCACTCTCCTCCTCCCTCCCACGGCTCCTTTCCTCTCCTTTCTGCATCCTGCCAAGCACCCGTTTCACTTGCTTACCCTCTACACATCCTTCTCTCTAGATCTCTTCCTGTCTCCATCCACCCTCCATTAATTATCTTTCCCCTCAATCGCTCTCCTTTTGATCGCTTCGTATTTTCCTCTGTCACTCCATCCCATCAATACATCTTGCCCCTCCTTCCTTCATTCCTTTTAGTCCATCTCTTTTCCTTTCTCCCGTCTTCCCTCCTCTCTTCCTTTTGTTCATCCAACTTTCCTTTACTTTCTTCCCCTCTTCTGTTTTCTCATGCAACTCCGACCGTCCTTCCTTCCCTTTATCCATCCTCTTACTACGTTCTTTTCTTTCCCTGGAGGCAGTGGCTAAAGCCTCACACTGCTCCTCCCCCCCCCATTCCCCCCTCGGGTATCTCAGTATTGGAAATGAGAGATGGGAGGGATTCTCAGGTAACTTCACTGAGGTCCTTCCCTTTCGTACAGGTGCTCTGAATGTCCTTCTCATCATTGTGGACGACCTGCGCCCCTCCCTAGGCTGTTACGGGGATAAAATAGTGCGATCTCCAAATATCGACCAGCTAGCAGCTCACAGCCTTCTCTTCCAGAATGCCTTTGCACAGGTATGTTTCCAGGACCTGGGTGTGTGTCTTCTCATGCACCTGGAGTTGGTGGCTCTTTGGTTACCTAGTGGTGGTGCTGACTGTTCCAGGAACCTCCATGGAAGAGGACAGCATGCACTGAAAAGCAAGGGTCTAGGAAATTTAGTGGTCTGCTCCCAAGGAAGCCCTCAAGACTGGTCCTTTTTCATGGGTGGAGGGAGGCCCTTTTATATGCATGATAGCCCTGGCCAACTTCCTCTCAGAAGGCAGAATTTCTGCTGTTGTAGAATGCTACCAACAGTTCTTTCTACCTATTGAGCTGGGGGGTGAATGCCAGCCCCCTGGCCAGGGTTGTCCTTCCTCAGGCCCTTCTTGGGGTGACCCCCAAGAATATCATCCTCCCTGGGCACCTGGAGATGCCATCACATATGAACACACACACACACACACATTTGCTGGTCTTTGGCTGATTTTGCTGCCTTCTTTTGCTGGGAAGATGCAAAATGTCTGGCACGTGGGTGAGGCGCATATCCCACTGGTTGGCGTTGGAAACTGCATGACTCAGCTGCCAGGCTGTTGCTGAGGACCTGGGGAGGTTGCTTAGTTACCTGACAGATTGAAGATGGATTTTGCTGTGATCACGTTGACCTCTGTTTCTGCTTCCTGACAGCAAGCAGTGTGCGCCCCAAGTCGTGTGTCCTTCCTCACTGGGCGGAGGCCTGACACCACTCGCCTGTATGACTTCAACTCCTACTGGAGAGCACATTCAGGAAACTTCTCCACCATCCCCCAGTACTTCAAAGAGAATGGCTATGTGACCGTGTCGGTTGGAAAAGTCTTTCACCCTGGTACTGCTGCATGCCTGAAATCTGAATTCTTTGGTTTCCTGCCTCGAGGCAGAAATCCCCTGCTGGGTTTGGGCAGCTTTTGCAGAGGCTTTTTGCTGCTGGATGCCTTCTTAGTCAATACTGCCTTTCTAGATAATCCACTTCCCAATTTGGCTTCATGTCTGCACTGAAAGTGAAAAAGGGAAGGAAGTTTGTCTTCTTTTTGGAAGCTGGAGGTGATGCTATGAGTGTCCCTTTTCTCCTTAGGTGATGGGAAGGTCACTGGCTAGTGAGGTATCGGTGTTGGGTGTGTGAGTTCACTCTGGGCCTCAACTGGTGCCCTGTCTGTAAAGGTGGGGTGGGATGAGCACACTGAAGGATCTTACATGTGGCCAGAGCTGCTGAGGACTTGTCCAGTAAACCGACTCTGTTTTTGTTGGGGTTACTCTTCACTCTCTGAATTGCATTAGAAAGAGGAGTGTCACCTGGTACCCAGGGTCTATAGGTTGTTCAGTTCTGATCTTAAAAAGTGGCTTGATTAACTAGTTGTCTTCATTATAGGAACAACAGTTTTGAAACATAGACAAGAGCCCTTTTGTTTGAGGGGGTGAGATGGGTGCTGGTGGTTCATGCTGGTAATCCTAGTTACTCAGGAGGCTAAGATCTGAGAGTTTTTAATGTATACATGTAACACAGTTTTGAGGATTTTTATTGGTTAGTTGTGCATATTTAAAGAAACCTTGATAACTCTTTCCATAAACTAGGACTAGTCCTTTGTAGTGAAGACACACACACACACACACACACACACACACACACACACAGACACACACACACACACACACACACACACACACACACACCCTGTACATTGCTGCTTTTACCTGTATTCCATTTATCCTTTGTAGTGAAGACACACACACACACACACACACACACACACACACACACACACACACACACACACACACACACACACACACACACACACACACACACACACACACACCCCGTACATTGCTGCTTTTACCTGTATTCCATTTATTCTCTTTCTCTACCAAATTATCTGTTAATCGTTGCATACTGGCAGGCTTCATAGCCTTCCTCCAGAGCCCATGAGCATAGCATTCAGTTGAACTATGTCAATCGACCAGAAATTATGGGGCCAAAAGCCCATCAATTAAACTTCTTATAGCTTGGTGCTCCAGCCACTATACCCTTTGCTTGAGGGCAGCTGGAGGGAAGTGAGTTTTAGAGAGAGGAGGAAGTAGAGCAGCAGGTGGAGCTTGTATTGGGGAAGGAAAGTCAACTGAGGCCTGTTACTGTTGCTTACCCTCATTCTTCCTGATGATTAGATTTGGAAACTAGATTCTAAGTGTGGTATCCTAGCTAGAAAACAAAATCTTGCTGCAGTCCTTGAGGAAACAGTTTTCAACTAGATCTGTTCTCAAGATCATTTTATCATGTTTGGGCCTGTTCATGGATGACAGTAGCATCATGGGTTGTCAGATGTGTATCATTTACTGTGCTGGCTGTTCATTGAATCCTCTGAACAGCAAACAAGGTCGGTTTTTTTTATCATCCTCATTTCATGAGGTAGAATTTGAGCTCATACCACACAGGTAGCTTGCACAAGCCTGCTAGGTGCTAAGGCACAGCGTGTGACCCTTGGCCTTCTAAAATCATTCCCACCATGATTGATTGCTCTGTCTATAAGCCCTTCATTCAGTGATTCTTGTCTTTGAACCTCTTCTGATGCTCCTGATTGGAGGCCACAACAGACCACTGTGTAGTGTGTGGTCTTTCTCCTGCCTCTTGTGCCCCTCCGATCCTCCTGGCTTTCCTATAGATCCCTCACAAATCTCACTGACTTCTAAACGTTCTCCTTGCAATCCTCACCTTAACTATGTGTACTCTGTCTTGAGTAATTCCCTAGCTAAAAGACACTTGTGTAATTTAAAAAGTTACTTGATTAGGATATGTTGTATGGGGCAGTGACATTGCCACACATGTCACCCATGTTTCCCAATCAACCTCCTTTCTCTCTGTCACCACTCTTCCTCCTCAAAACACATTCAGCAGGCTGCTTGATTTTCATATATGTAGATAAGCCACATGGTCTGTACTTGAAACAATTGTTTTCTTGTAAAGTTACTGTACAGAGGGGTTACAGTTAAATCAGTAAGGTGATGAGTACATTACTTGTTCAGCATTGCTACCCCCTCCTTTGTTTTTCTCCTTTGTTTTACTATCCCTTTCCTCCCCACCTCCTCAACTCATCCCTCCCCTAAAGTTGTAAAGTTCCTTTCCAACATACTGTCTTGTGGGTATCATTGTTGCAATGGGTCATCCTGTGTCCTTGTTTCAGCGTTTTGTTATTCCCCTTCCCCTTCCCAAATGAGATAAATGTACATACAAGATGCAAGGCACCAAAATCAAATCCAGTGACAAAAGGAATATACCACAGGAAGAAAAACATACAAAGAAACAAAAAATCGCATAGTACATTACAAACAACAACAACAAAGAAAGAACTCTTGTGTGCATATCTTGGGGTTCATTTTGCTTAGTTAGCATCATCTTATATTGTCATATGTATATAGCTTTTGAGCTTTTCTGCTCATCTGAGAAGATTATCTTAGACATATACTAATTATTGCAAATAAGGGAAAGCATGGGACCTATATTTCTCTGGGTCACTTCACTTAATATGATTTTTCCAAGTCTTTCCATTTCCTAACAAATGGGGCAGTGTCATTCTTTCTGATGGAAGCATAGAATTCCACTATCTATCTATCTATATATAGCTATATATCGATATAAATAATGTATATATAATGTGTGTACATACACACACGCATTTTCTTGATCCATTCATCTGCTAAGGGGCATCTGGGTTGGTTCCATATCCTAGCTTTGATGAATAATGCTGTGATAAACATAGTTGTGCTGGTAGCTTTACTATGATCTTGTTGGTGATCATTGGGGTAAATGCCCAGAAGTGGGATTGCTAGGCCATAGGGGACAGCCTCTTCAGTAAATAGTGCTGGCAGAATTGGCTAAGACATGTGGAAAACTGAAGTTAGATACTTATATATCACCCTGCACCAGAATCAACTCCAAATGGATCAAAGACCTCGAAGTAAATCAGACACCCTGAAAACATTACAGGAAGAATAGGAGAAACCCTAGGGCTTCATGGCACAGGCCGACATTTTCTTAATAAAAACCCAGAAACACAACAAATCAAAGTTTGGACAAATGGGATTGCGTGAAACTGCAGAGCTTCTGCACGGCAAAAGACATAGCTAGTAAGATCAATAGAAAGCCCATGGATTGGGAGAAAATCTTCACTAGCTATACAACAGACAAGGGCCTCATATCTATAATATACTTAGAACTCAAAAAATTAAATCCCCCAACAACAAAATCCCCAAAGAAACAACTGTCCCATTATAAGTGGGCTAAAGAATTACAGACTTCTCTGAAGAGGAAATAAGAATGGCCAATTGACACATGAAGAAATGCTCAATTTCTCTGGCCATAAAAGAGATGCATATCAAAACAACATTGAGATTCCACCTCACCCCAGTTAGAATGGCTATAATTAGAAATCTAATTAACAACAGATGCAGGAGGGGATTTTGCCAAAAGGGAGCCCTATTGTACTTTTGGTGGGAGTGTAAACTTGTTCAACTACTCTGGAAAGCAGTATGGAGGTTCCTCAAAAGGTCTGTACTTTTTAAACAACCATTTTCCTTTTTTTTACCTTTCCTATTCCTTTTCCAGAGGGCTTGAATTTTGGGCCTGGGTGCTGTCCCTGAGGGTAGCACTCTACCACTTGAGCCCACCTCCAGCTGTTTGTGGTTAATTGGAGATAAAGAGTCTCAAGGACTTTTCTGCCTGGGCTGGTTTGGAATTGTGATCCTCACATTTAGCCTTCTGACTAGTTAGGATTATAGGCGTGATCCATCAGTGCACCTGGCTTTAAATGACCATTGTAATTAGCATACTTCTATGTTTTTGACAGCTAGTCTTTCCTTTTTTTAAAAAAAAAACCATCCATGGTTTTATGTTTCCTTGTAGCTAGACTTTAAACTGCTAAGCTTTGGGCTGGGTTTCGGTTTCACAACTGAGAACTTGAATTTTGATTCTGAAGGCATGGGTTTAAATTTGAGATGACTCATCTAATATCTAACTGTGACTGGGCAAGGTGTGGGCTGAGCTTTCTCTGAGCCACCCTCTACTCCCCTGTCTTATAGTGATGCCGATGTTTCTGCTGTGTGTGTGTTGGGGGGGGGGGAGGTGGCTGGCTGAGGATGTTCTGGTTTGGATCTAAGGAGCTTTAACAGGCTGGCTGATCTTCCCTTGTGGGTCATTTCTGAAGAATCTAGCACAAACAAGGGCTTAGGAAGTGGGAAATCAACTGGAGATCTTGAGAGTTGGCTTTAGTAGGAATGTATCATCGGGCCTGCGCTCCTGATTTCATAATTGAGGAAAACTGAGGCCCAAAGAAAGGAGGCTCTACTTGTTTACAAAGTTTTAATTTGGGGTAATAGGCATTGAAAGACCCTTCATGTTTTGCTTAATGGCTTTCTTCCCTCTTTCAAGGTATATCTTCAAATTATAGTGATGACTCTCCATATAGCTGGTCTTTCCTACCTTACCATCCCTCCTCAGAGAAGTATGAAAACACTAAGGTAAGACAATGAAAGGGCTGCAGGCCTGAGGAGGAAGCACTTTCTTGTCTAGCAAATGAACTATTGTATGCATTGTACATGCTTTTAGGTTGATTATATGAGATTTATGAATTTCACTTGTGTTTATGTCTTGTAGAGACTAATGTTGGGATCTTTAGCATTAGGTCAGATAGAAGCAGTGACTTCACTATAGAAGCTGATGAGTACCTTTTGTCCTAGAACCTTAGTGGACTCAGACTTAATGGCATTTTTTTTGTTGGTCATGGGACTTGAACTCTGGACCTGGGCATGCAATCTCTGTCTTGTTAAGCTCAAGGCTAGTGATCTACCACTTTGAGCCACAGTGCCACTTCTGGTTTTCTGGTAGTTAATTGGAGATAAGAGTCTCACGGACTTTCTTGCCCAGGTTGGCCTTGAACCGTGATCCTCAGATCTCAGCCTCTTGAATACCTAGGATTACAGGCATGAGCCACTACCGCCCAGCTAATGGCTTCTTTTTTTATTGTACAAAGGGGTTTCATTGACACATTGCCATAGATGTGTATAATATACTTTGATCTGATTCATTCCCCTTTATTAAACTCTTTATACTTTATTCCCTTATCTCCTTTGTTCAAACATTATTTATTGGGTTTGATTATGCAATCTTTATGCTATATATATATATATATATATATCCACACATACACATATACATACAGACACATACAGACACACACACATACACACACACATATATGTAATTTTTAGTTAGTTGTTGGGCTTGAATTCACAGCCTGGGTGCTATCCCCGAGTTCTTTTTCCCAAGGCTAGTGCTTTACCAGTTTGTGCCACAGCTCCACTTCAATTTTTATTTTGGTCAGTCATAGGGCTTGAACTCTGGGCTTGGGGACTATCCCTCAGCTCTTCAGCTTAAGGTGAGCGCTCTACCACTTGAGCCACAGTGCCACTTCCAGTTTTCTAGTAGTTTATTGGAGATAAGTGTCTCATGGAGTTTGCTGCCTGGGCTGGCTTTGAACTGTGATCCTCAGATCTCAGCCTCCTCAGTAGCTAGGATTATAGGCAAGATCCACCAGCGCCCGGCTCCACTTCCATTTTTTGAGTGGTTAATTGGAGATGAGTCTCATGGACTTTTCTGCCGCAGACCGGCTCTGTCGGGATGACGGAGGACACCTAGGGGAGGAACCTGGAATAGGTGGGGAGATGGCAAACAGACAACCCACACACAAGAGGAGTGGGTGCTGAGTGAGATTTAATGCAGTGGATAACAAACTTTTATAGCAAAAGTCTCCATAAGAAAGTGCAAAAGGTTACACAATCTTGCTGCAGGGCTTCATTCTTGGGTGGTCACCAGTTGGTCGCCTGATAGGCACTTGTTTCCAGCTTATCTCTATTTTTAAGAAATACAATGGGTTTCGATGTTTGTCGCCAATTAACCATTACCTTTTTTTATAGAGGCCTTAACTGTCCCATAAGATCTTTCCTGTTCCTTTTTTAATAGTAAGCACCAAGGAGACTTAGATTTAGCAAGTCTCTTAGTAAATGAAAGAGAGTAACAGGAAGTTCTTTCTCCTAAGTAGTTATCTCAGCAATTGCCATACATTCTTTCTGTTCTAGCCGACCCTACAGCTTCTTATAAATCCCTTACAAACAATTCCTTCTGCTGAAGTGACTTCGTGAAACCCCCAATACTTTTATATTTACTTATGACTTGTCTACTAGCCTCCATAAGAGGGGCTTTCAGGGTAGCACTTAACTCTGGTGAGTTAGTCGTATTTTTAAGACACTCATCAGATGTTGGAGTCGTCAACACTCTTAAGAAAGAGCTTTGAATAAGGGAACGTTGACAATAAGTACAATGAACAGCAGAAACTAAAAGATTAATAGGCACTCTTATACAGTGAAGAAAAGAAAAGCAAGAACAGAAACACATCTTTCCCCCCTATTCTCTGAGGTAGACTTCGGTGAAGTCCCAATACTCAGAGATAGGTCTCTGAAGCCCCATTCTCAGGTCTGAAAGCTGGTTTCCCATGCTAAGCAGACTCCACTAGAGTAGGCGTGGCACTTTTCTACATGGGCTGGCTTTGAACCATGATCCTCAGATCTCTGCCTCCTGAGTAGCTAGGATTACAGGCATGAGTCACTAGTGCCTGGCTTGTACTGTTTTTCTATCATATTTACTTCTCACTCTCCTTTTCCACTCCTCCTCTGTGTTTCCTGCTACTTCACCTCTCTAGAGAGTTCTCTTTTACTTTCATATCCCATTAATAATAATAATAATAATAATAATAATAATAATAATAATTGGTTCCTTGGTGCTCGCTCTGGATGAGGCTCTGAACTGAGGACTATAGTTGCTGAGACATAGGAGAGACCAGGAGAACCAAAGCTACAGGATCCTCAGCCTGAGTCAGAGAAAGATATACAGTCTTGTCTTGGGATTAATGCATAGATTTAGCTATTGAAACTTCTGGTATGGATATCATAATTTCATAGCATTCATTTGTAGAATCTAGACTTTATTGTTCTAGAACTGCACCTTGACCCATGACCTTGTACATTTGCTTAGCTTTTTGTTCTCTCCTTTAGCTTTTTTGCCACTGGAGCCACAGCTCTACTTCTGGCTTCTTGGTGACTAATTGAAGATAAGATTGTCATGGACTTTCTTGCCCAGCTGATTTCAAATTGTGATCATCAGTTCTCAGCCTCTTGAGTAGCTAAGATTACAGATGTGAGCCAGCAGCATCTGATGAATTTATACTTTAAATACACAGACACAGACACACACACTCACACACACACACACACACACACACACACACACACACAGAGCAATAGTGAGAGCAAGAGTGAGAGAACTTAATTATAACTACTTGAGGAGTCATGAGGGGGGGGAAGAGAATGATGGAGGGTGAATAATATCAACACATTTGAAGATGGCATGAAGATGTATGAAGATGATCTTAAAAATCTCAATGAAAGCTATTGATCAATAGTGGGGTGAGTGGATGAGGGAAATACCAATAGAGAGGGTTATTCTGATTAAAATATATGCATGTAAGAAATACCATGGTAGAACTCCTCAGTGCAATTAATATACACTAACAAATGAATGAGAAGAGAGTAAAACAGGCTGTTTGGGTAGTAGGGAGAGGAGTACCAGGGGAGGGTAAAGGGTGAATTGAGAATATAAATGAGGGTGAATATGGGCAAAACACTTTATTAGAATTTTTGAAAATAATAACAATGAAACAAATTGAAATTGTTTTAAGAAATGAGAGGAGATATGGGAGATGAGATTAATAGAAGACATTAAACACATGTCTAGAAATGTTGCAGTGAAATCCCTTTAGTATGACTAATGTGTACTAATACAAAAATCTTAAAAAAGAAGAACATATCCACACCAAAGGGAAAAAAAAATAAAGCATTACAGGAAACAAAAGGATTTACAAAGAAACAGTCTTGGCTTGGGGGAAATTCCCAATGTATTAATGAAACTAAAGCCCACGTTTAAGAAATTGAGGTGCATACTATAATTATATCCAATTTCAATTGTCAATTAAAACTTAAAATTTTCATTTATTTATGTATTTGTTGCTGCTCAGAACCTGTAATCCTACCTAACCAGTAGGCTGAGATCTGAGAATGAGAGACACATAAAATCCTTAGCTCATTTTAATTGACTTATCTTTGTTGAGGTATTTTGCTGTTTTTCAAAATTTAGTTTATGTGGTATCCTTTAATTAGTTACCACCTAGAGTCAGAGAATTCACCTCTGAAGCTAAATATTGTGGCTTTCTAGTCCCTTTCTGGGAAAGTAGAAACATTTTCTGGTTGAATTCTATTTCATCTGTGCCTGTTCAGTTTGAAAGATAACACTTAGGGGTATGGTGACAGGTTTATTAACGTTGTGTTTTGAACAATCTATTTCTTACCCTTAAAATGCTGCTGTTACATATGTTGTTTTAAAGACATGTAGGGGTCAAGATGGAGAACTCCATGCCAACCTACTTTGCCCTGTGGATGTGAAGGATGTACCAGAGGGTACCTTGCCTGACATACAGAGTACTGAAGAAGCCATCCGATTATTGGAAAAGATGAAAACATTATCCAGTCCTTTCTTCCTGGCTATTGGGTATCATAAGCCACACATCCCCTTCAGATACCCTAAGGTGAAGAGCTGTCTGCGCGTGGTCTAGTAGTCACTACAGCTGTGTTATTTGTTGAGAGAGGCATTTGTATACCAAAGATGTCAATATCCCACCATCTGCAGTCATTAGGGATGTCTGCTGGGCACAAGTATACCTAGTGGCATAAAGATAGGGGTCATAGATCAAGTCCAAGAAGTAATTTCAGGACACACATGAATCTTAAAAGAAATGCTTAGCTATTCCTTTCCCTTTGCTGAAGGATTTTGTTACCTTCCATTGAATGCATTGTGCAATTATAGGTTGGATGGTGAGATCATCATAAAGAAGTGAGTCAGAAAGAGCAAAGCCTATAACAATTAGAGATGGTACTTAGGGAAAAATTCTATGACACTGTCTTTCTTCCTGGATCCTGTTAGATCAGACCTTGTAAACACAGGATGTTGCTTGTTGAGATCTCAAATCCTGTATTTGCTTGTCATTTAGAGCATGTAGTTCTTTTTATTATCCAGTTCAGGTTTTCCTTACATTATATTTCTCCTTTATATTTTCCTTGGGCAGTCCAGCCTTTGATTTTACAAAAATTGCCCCTTACTTAGAATGAAAATAGAAACCAGCAGTTATGCTATTTTGCTTTGATTGGCCCAGGAGATCTTCATTTTCCAGCAGAAGCTGTCAGCTCCCTTAGCAAAAGACAGTGAGACTATCTTCTTGTGCCTCTTTTCAGAAAAAAAAAATCCCCCAAACTGGTCTGACGGCAAGTCTTTGAAGAGCATTTTTATAAGGCCTAGCCCTTGGGTGGCACCTGAGAAGTTTCACTTTGGGAGTGTTCTCACCATTTCCCGAACTGACAGAGTGGCTTAAACTGTGTCCAAGCTGTTCAGTCAAATGTTAATAAATGCCAGAGTCTGTTTTCTATCTGGGAGTCTAGAGTTTTGATATGGTCTAGGTAAACAGAGAGTACGGAGCCCTGAGTCAAAAGTGAATGCTGAGGTTTGCGTGAGCCAGGGAAGCTCATGTGTGCTGTCACACACCTCATTGCTGGGACAGTAAATTGCATCCTGTGTAATTTCTCTGGAAAGACTTTCTCTGGAAGCTTGCCAGTGCTTTTTTTGCATTCTTCCCCCTTAGACAATTTTTTCTTACTTTCTGTGTTTAGTATCCTTTCACTATAATAAACTATGACTGTGAATGCGGCTGTATACTGAGGCCTGTGAGTTCTACTGGATTACTGAAGCTGAGGGTTGCTGGGGAATTCACGACACCTTATGACACCTTTATGGATTGGGAACGTGAGGGGGGACAGGGTAGCATCTATCTATATGGGGAAAGACAGCTGTTGATGCTTGGTTTGTAGGAAATAGAATGGCAGGATTTCATTACTGTTGGCATCTGACGAGAGTAACCTAAGGCCTGACCTTAGATTAGGGCAGGGGTGAGCACCTGGGGAGCACTGAAGAGCTACCACATAGAACACCCATAGTCACAGCATGGTGCCTTTATCACATGAATGACAGCCTTGTGGTTTTGTGTTTTCTTTTTTCTCAAGGAATTTCAGAAATTATATCCCTTGGAGAACATTACCCTGGCCCCTGATCCCCAAGTTCCTGGTGGCCTTCCTCCTGTGGCCTACAACCCTTGGATGGACATCCGCCAGCGAGAAGATATGAAAGCATTGAATATCAGTGTGCCCTATGGCCCAATTCCTGTTGACTTTCAGGTACTGAGGACATATTTTGTGCATATATCAGGCACTAATACTGTGATTTCATCAACAAGGCAACTTTTCTCAGTAGATTTTATTGTATCATCTTAATAAGATCTATCATATCTTATAAGAACCTTATTAATTAATGCTGTATGGTAGTGCACACCTGTCATCAGAGCTGCTGTGGAGGTAGAGACAGGAGGATTGTGGTGTGAAGCCAGCCTGAGCAAAAAAATTAGCAAGCCCCCTTCTCAAAAACAAGTCAGGTATGGCACCACGTGCCTGAAATCTCCGCTCTTTCAGAGGTAAGGATCACTGTCTGAGACCAGCCCAGGTAAACATGTGAGACCCTACACGAAGAATAAACTGAACCCAAAGGGGCTAGGAGGGGCACATGGGTCAATGGTAGAGCATTTCCTAGAAAGGATAGACTTTGTCTCATCTCTCACTTCAGCCTCTCAGTTCTGTCCTGGTCACCAACTCATCACAATCCCCCCTTCTTACTGTGTATGTATTCTGGGTATATTGAAAGCATGGCTTCACTCCTTCCCTGAATTTCCAAAGCCCTGTGGCAGGCCACTTCCAGTTCTTGCCAGTCCCTCAGCATGCTCTTCCTACTTGCAGTGCCTTGATCCTGAGACAGTCCATCGATGAGGGCTGCCAGAGTGAATCCATGCTGCCAGGGGGTAGAGACGCCCCCACTGTCCCTGAGAGCACTTTGCTTGGGTCCTCCTACATGTCCTGAAATGTTTTCCTTTCTTTATATTAACTTTTCCTGCAGCTTCCCTGCAGCTTCCCCTTTCTCCCCTGCCCCTCAAGGGCAGTATAGAATGCTCAACTCTGGTTGTGTTCATGGTTCCTGTGTTCATTTGTTCTTCATCATCCTCTGCTTGGGCTTCTACCTCCATTGACAGCACTCTGACTTTGTTGGCGAATAGAATCCAGCCTTGACCTTCTCTAACTTCTGTGCTTCTTTCTTATTCTTAACTAGCCACATCCCTTTTGGAATTGTCCAGCTTCTAGGCTTCCTTACAGCCCTTCTTAGTTCCCTCTGCTTCAGTCTACTTGGTAGGCCTCTCTGTCCCTCTCCCACTTAGGTGTGATCCTCAGGATCAATTTTGGCCTCCCATGGTGTGCTTTCTCCCCTTTTCTCTAACTAGCCTCATCTGAGTGCTCTGGTAGATTGATTCTGAGAGCACTCCTCCAGGCTGGCCCTCATTCCTGATTTTCAAAATTGTTCTCAGGCATATGACCATGGTGGCCTCAGTTTCCATAGGTTCCTGTGTGGTCTGGCTCCCCACTCCTACCCTGCATTTTCTTCTTCCTCTTCCTCCTCTGCCTCTCTCTTCATGCAAACCATTCACCATCACATGCCATTGAATCATACTATCAGCTGATTTACAAACTTGAGTTTTATGTCTGTTCTTTCTCCTGTTCCTTCTGTGTCCTCCCCAGGTTCCTCTCAAATGAACTCTGGCCTCGGAATAGTTCAGTATCTTGTTCTAGACCCCTGCAGTGGGTCTGCTTTGTTGTGATTGTCATTCTTCCAGTGTGCTGAGGCTTCTCACACGCAGTAATGTGGTGTTCTGTTGTTGAACGCTGCTATAGCCACAGGACACTGCTACTCTGAACTCGGTGATTCCTTAGGCTGGAAGGTTGGGCTCCTCCAGAGGGGCCTGCCAAGCTCATATCATCTGCCCCTCACCTACTGTTTTGGTGTCCTCTGACACTCCCTATTCTCCCATGTTATTCTCCAGCCTCAAACATGCCTTGTTCTCACTATACCCCTGAGTAGGGCATCTTACTTCTATTTGTCCAAAGCAAACATTTCTTCTTTACCTTTGAGGACCTTGCCTTCTTATTTATTTGTTGCCTTACCTCCAGGGGTCAGCATTGGACGGAGGTGGAAGTGTCCAGAACATGAAAGGTCTCTGTTACAGATGGAAGACTTTATTTAGCAGACAGTATAAGTATGCTGGGTCCACATAATATTCTTAGATGTGAATCTGTTCTCTTCAGCACAAGCAGAGTATGGAGCAGTCCCATGACTGTCCTGACCCTAGCAGAGACAAGAAGCTGACATGTCCAGCTGAGAAGGCAGGGGATAAACACACAGCAGAAACTGAGGCTGATAACTCAGTGTCGAGGATTTTAAGACATCCAGTTTATGGCACTGTCAGACCATGTGAAAAAGACCAAAGGGAGGAGGTAGTAAGTGATATCCATCTGCCATGAGAGCAAAGGCTGATTTGCTCACAAATAGGATTTAGGGCTTGCAGATTGGGCTGTGACTTTGAAGGGAAATGAATAAGAAAGTTATTAAGGGCATTGATGGAAATGTTGGGAATGGGCAAGATGCTCAAAAAGAAAAAAAGACATCATCTCTGTATATGCTAAAGTAAGTAAAACTGTAGGTAGTCTTAAAGAGTTTTTCTTTTGAATTTGCAGCAGAAAATACGCCAGAGCTACTTTGCCTCTGTGTCCTATTTGGATACACAGGTTGGCCACCTTTTGGGTGCTTTGGATGATCTTGGGCTGGCCAACAGAACAATCATTGCATTTATGTCTGATCATGGTAAGAATGGGGAAATGTTCTGGTGAGTAACTCAAAGCATCTCAAAACTTTCCTATGAAACATGCTTTTGGAAATTGCCATATTATACATTGGCATCTACTTGCTCCCTTGGGAGGCTTTTGTTTTGTTTTTTTTTGTTTTGATCTGAAACTGGGACTCAAACTAAGAACCTGACACTTTTGCTCATTAGCTAGTGCTCTAGCAACTGAGCTACCACTCCAACCCTTTTGGGATGCTTTTGTGATCAACTAAGTCTTGGAACCTGTCTTGAATATTGGGTGTGCAGGCAGGTTTTGGGTAGGGGGAGGTGCAAATGTAGAAACTTTTAATTTCCTAGTGCATTCATTAGGAAAACATCAACCCTATTTGTGTAATGGAAATCTGTGTGTGTGTATGCCTGTGTGTGTGTGTGTGTGTGTGTGTGTGTGTGCCTGTGTGTGCCTGTGTGTGTGTGTGCTCGTAGTGGGTCTTGAACTCCATGCTTTACACCCTTGCTCAGCTTTTTTGCTTGCAGCTAGGGTTCTACTACTTGAGCCATACCTCCAGCCCAGTTTTTTGCTGGTTAGTTAGAGGTAGGGTCATGTGGGTTTTTCCGCCTGGCCTGACTTAAAACTGTGATCCTGAAATCTCATCACACTGATTTAAGGGCTATAGATGTAAGCCACTGTTCAGCTATGTGTAATGGAAATCTTTTAACCCCTATGTTAACCTATAAGACTTCAGAACTTTTTGGTCTTTTTGAGAGGATTTAGTAGGATCCTGGTAAAGCCAGCAAGTCTCTGACTGGACCTTTTATATCCCTGCTCCCATTGTTTTGTCTAGTGCGAGACTGAGCTTCTCCACTCTATCTCTTCTTAGGCTATTTCCTAATATGGAATGTTTGCTAAATGTAGAACTATTATTTTAAAACATTCATTTTAATTGGAAATCTTTCAAGCACACTCAAGGATGGAAAATAAGACATCTCTCTGTAGCAGCATTCTTGTTCATATTATCCTTATCTACTCTTTCTACCTGAATTGTTCTGAACCAAATCTGAGATGATTCTGTTTCCACACACTCTATAAAAACTATTGTTTTTTAGGGTGCACATCTGTGGCTAATACCTATAATCCTAGTGACTTGAGTATCTGAGGAATGGAGCATCACACTGTTCAAGGCCAGCCTGGGCAGAAATGTTTATGAGACTCCTCAACTTACAACTGGTCATGTGGTATACACCTGTCATTCTAAACTGCATGGGAGGCTGAGATTAGGATGATCATCATTCCAGGACAGCTCAGGCAAAAATCTCTCTGAGACCTTATCTCAATGGAGGGAAATTCCATGTAGTGGCATATCCCAGCAGTAACTGGAAGTATAAAATAGATGCTTTGTGGTACAGACTTATGCCCAGGTAGGAAGTGAGACTTTATCTCAAAAATGAGCATCAAATACACACACACACACACACACACACACACACACACACACACATACACACACACACACACACACACGCGCACACACACACACGCACACGCACACACACACACACACACACACACACACACAGAAACACACTAAAACAAGGCTGCAGTTGTGGCTCACTAGAAACCTTGAATTCAAACCTTAGTACTAACAACAAATATTCACTATTGAAAGAAATAAGGAGGATAATTCTGGTCAAAATATAGTATATACATAGCTGAAATACCACGGTGAAAATTCTTGGTAGTTAGTACACACTAAAAACATGAATGATGGAAAGGTAAAAAGATTGGGAAGGTGTATATATTAGTGGAAGAGAGGATAGTGAATGGAAAGGGTGAATAAGGATGAATATAATCAAAGGATTTTTTTGCATATATGAAAATAGAACAATGGAACCTTTTCAAGTCATTTGAGGAAGGAGGAGGAAGGTCAGGGTCAGTAATAGAAGGGGTGAGTTTGGTATGCATATATAGAAATGTCACAATCCTCCTTAAACAGTTGTAAGATACTAATAAAAAAAAGGAACATTATAGCTTCTTTAAGTATGGCTATATTATCACCATACTTAGAATAAGGAAAATGACTCTCATATCATTATAGGAAATGGCACAATATTAAATGATAGCATTCTCATTACAAAAACAAATAAGGATACAGAACATACAATATAGGGTCAGGATAGCTTTCCCTTTTGTACCATTTGCCAAGGTTAACTAATGTTGACAGAGTGAGCCTCCATCTGCCAGCCATTAGTTGTATATATATGTACATGGAGATGTCATTTATGTATGTATAACAAGTAGCATATCACAAAACATGACTGATAGTGCTATGTTAATTTTTTCCTATAGTGTCTTTCATTTAATGGTGGCATGGATGATTCTCCTTGTCATTTTTCTTTTTCTTTTCTTTTTTTGTCAGTTATGGGGCTTGAACTCAGGGCCTGGGTACGGTCCCTGAACATCTTTGTACTTAAGGCTAGTGCTCTACCACTTGAGCCACAGTGCCACTACTGGTTTTTGAGTAGTTAATTGGAGATAAGAGTCTCACAGGGATTTTTTTGTCCAGGCTGGCTTTGAACCATGATCTTCAGATCTCAGCCTCCTGAGAATTTAGGATTACAGGCATGAACCACTGGCGCCTGGCTCTCCCTGTCCTTATCATTTTTCACAGGCCTAACATTTCCCTTATATAAAAGTCTGTCTGTTGTATTTTTTTAGACATGGAGGTGTCATAATTTTCACACATTACTAGTGATCTGTTGTTTTAAATATATGTAAAGGACTTTTTATAATCAGCATTAATGATTTGTATTAGAAGTTTTGTATTGTCTGTGTGTGGTATGTCTTAAAAGTGAGCAAGATTGCTAGGCACCAGGGGCTCATGCCTGTAATCCTCAGGATGCTGAGATCTGCTTATCGTGGTTCGAAGTCAGTTGGGGCAAGAAAGTCCATGAGACTCTTATCTCCAGTTAAAAACACACACACACACACACACACCACACACACACACACACACACACACACACACACACACACACACAGCTGGAATGCTAGCTTTGAGCATAGAAGCACAGAGACAGTGCCCAGGCCCTGAGTTCAATCCCCAGGACCAATACACACACAAAAAAGAGCAAGATAGACATTCTTATCTCACAGTTCTGTAGCTCATGTTTCAGTAGAACAACCTATCAAGAAATAGACACAGAGTAGGGCACTAGTAACATCACTGCTTTCAGTGTCCTAGCATTAAGAATGAACATCTGGGGTGTGGCTGAGTGGTAGAGCATGTTCTTCATGTGCACAAAATCCTGGATTCACTCATCCTGGCATGGTAAGCATGTTTGTTTAGGGCCCATTGGTCCCCCAAAGCCTAGTGTGGGTATAAATGACAAATTGTTGATTTTGAAAAGATATTATTAATTGTGGAATTTAATATTTTTTTCATTTTTAAAGGTTTCCTCATTTAGGGCAGATATCTGACTTTGAATAAAGAGACCTTCAGGTGAAATTTCCTTTTTGTAGTAATTCTAGAGAAATTTCTGCAAGATAATGAGGTTTTACTCCCTCTGGTGTTTACCAAAGAAAATGAAATGAAGTCTAAAATAAACGAGCTGGATCCAGTTATTCATTTTCTGTCATTGTGTGCTTTTTATGACCCAGGGTGGTCTCTAGGTGAACATGGAGAATGGGCCAAATACAGCAATTTTGACGTCACTACTCGTGTACCTCTGATGTTCTATGTTCCGGGGAAGACGGCCCCACTTCCAGAAGCAGGCCAGAAGCTCTTCCCTTATCGTGACCCCTTTGATCCTGCCTCAGAGTGGATGGCTCCAGGTATAAAATACACAAAAGGGATATTGCCATGTACTAAGTATTCCTTTAGCTTCCATATAGATCAATGTAGGGAATCACATGCTTTGTGCTTGTACAGTCTCTCTTCTGGATGTGTTGGAATTCCTTCAGCACATTGTTTAGTTGGCACATGTTCTTTCTTTGTTTTTGATTTTAGCACCTCCCATTCTCTGGGTTGAAATGAGCAGCACAGCTAGAGCTTCAGAAGGTGGAGAGACAAAAGAGCAGATAACATTCCCAAGGTGGGAAGTGCTGCAGAGGTGCCAGCAAATATGCTCCACAGCTTAGAGGAGAGGATTACACAGGCAGGGGATGCGTCTCTCAAATAGGTGAATGGAATCCTTAACCTGCATACTTGGATGAAGATTTGGTCATTTATGAGAATAATATCTTCCATTTTGGCAGACCAAATGAACTTCTAGATTTGTAAAATCTGCAGAGTGATTCTACTCTGGGCTCCCAACAGGGAAGGACACTGATTTCCACATGCCAATCCTTCAAAGCAAGTGTCTTCCCTACCCACAGAATGTGAACATATGTTCCTATAATTTTCATCCTGACTTGATCTCCTCAGTGACGAATGTCTTAATTCAGGTGGCATTTGCTCTTTTTGGAATATTTTTCTCCCCCCACAGACTGCTAAATCAGGGACCCTGCTTTGTGGATTTACGTCCAATCCATATTGAACATCTAAGTTTATACTTTATCTTGATCTCTGTTTAAATTTATTTTGGTTTTGGATAATCATTTTGACCTTTCTGCACCATTGAGTTTTCTTTACAATGTCCAGTTTTATTTCCTGCATATTTAATTTTTGAGCATTGCATGCTGTTTTACTGTAGTGGTGGAGAACATGAACCATTTTTAGGCATGACTTTAGCTATTTGTTTGCTGAGACCAATCTGTTACTCCACATTTTCCCCTCTTTTCTCTTTCTTTCTTTCTTTCTTTCTTTCTTTCTTTCTTTCTTTCTTTCTTTCTTTCTTTCTTTCTTTCTTTCTTTCTTTCTCTTTCTTTCTTTCTTTCTTTTCTTTCTTTCTTTCTCTTTCTTTCTTTCTTTCTTTTCTTTCTTTCTTTCTTTCTTTCTTTCTTTCTTTCTTTCTTTCTTTCTTTCTTTCTTTTCTTCATTCTTTTCTTCCCCCCCTCTCTTTTTGGTCGGTCGTTGGGCTTGAACTCTGGGCCTGGACGCTGCCCTCGGCTCTTCAGCTCAAAGCTAGTGCTCTACCACTTGGGCCACAGCACCACTTCTGGCTTTTTGTGTTTATGAGGTGTTGAGGAATCGAACCCAGGGCCTCGTGACTGCGAGGCAAGCACTCTACCACTGAGCCACCTTCCCAGCCCCTGAAGCATGTTTTTAAAAATACTTTTTACTTCACTGACAACAAATCAAGTGTTTAGAAGTTGAAATTGGACATGTAAAACAGCTTCTAACTCTTCAGAAAGGCCATTTTAATAGTGTAAAGCCAAGATTAATTAGAACAGAAGTCAGTATAAATACAGAACTTAGATTTTAAACATAGATCAATCATAAGATGCCCCCATCAGGATAGCTGTTAATAAACAGTGTTGGTGATGGTCACATGACCAAGCAACTTCACTCCTAGGTATACAAACTACAGAACCAAAAGCAGGTATTTAGACAAAAATTTGAATGTGAATGTTGGTAGCAGCTCTGTTTACAAATGTCCATTGACACATGGATATACACGGTGTGGTATATACATGCAGTGGAGTATTATTCAGTCTTAAAAAGAAGGACATTTCAACAATGTGGAAGATCCTTGAGGATGTGATACAGAATGAAATAAGCCAGACACAAATGGACAAATACCGTATGATCCTACTCACATGTAGTATCTAGAATAGTCAGATTCACAGAGATAGAAAATAGAATGGGAGTTACCAGTTGTTGGGGTTAGGGAAATGAGCAACTGTTGTTTAATGGGCATAGTTTCAGATGTGAAAAATGAACAGGCTAATCAGGAGGCTGAGATCTAAGGACTGCAGCTGGAAGCCAGTCTGGGAAGAAAAGTCCACGAGACTCTTAACTCCAATTAACTATCCCCAAAGTGGAAGTGGTGCTGTGGCACAAAGTGGTACAGTATTAGCCTTGAGTAAAAAAGCAAAGGGACAGTGCTCAAACTCTGAGATAAAGCTCTATGAAAAGAGGTTTGGAGATACATGATGTTGAGAGTGATACAAGAATGTTAATATATTTAGTGCCACCAAACTGTTCACCAAAAAAGGTGCAAATGGCATACTCCATTGTTTATGTAATTTACCATATTAAAAAGATGGGTCAAGCCAGGTTCCAGTGGTTCACATCCGTAATCCTAGCTACTCAGGGTTCTGAGATCTGAGGCTTGTGCTTTGGAGACAGCCTGTGCAGGAAAGTCAAAAAGCTAAAAAGTGGAGGTGTGGCTCGAATGGTAGAGCACTAGCCTTGAGCAGAAGGCTCAAAGCCAGTGCCCAGGTCCTGTGTGTTCAAGTCCCAGGATTGATACACACACACACACACACACACACACACACTCACACACTCACACACACACACACACACACACACACACACACACACACACTCACACACTCACACACACACACACACACACACGGGTCAAATGTAGACATCAAATAACAAGTGTCTGTGGGTGACCCTGAGACTCAGATTGTCATATTCTTCAGCAGAGTTTTACGCTGCATTTTGAATTTAATTGATGAAGCTTGCCTTGTTTAATTGTTATACTGGTAGTTTGAAATTCTAAGTAGTTTTAAAAAGTGCTGAAGGGCTGGGAAGGTGGCTCAGTGGTAGAGCGCTTGCCTTGCATGCCTGAGGCCCTGGGTTCCATTCCTCAGCACCACATAAGCAAAAAAGAAAAAAGCTGGAAGTGGCGCTGTGGCTCAAGTGGTAGAGCACTAGCCTTGAGCTGATGAGCTGAGGGACAGCGCCCAGGCCCAGAGTTCAGGCCCCACGACCGGACCCCCCCCCAAAAAAAAAAAAGTACTGAAGACATGTTAATTTTACATCCTGCAATTTGGTTGAATGAATAGCTAGTAGAGCCCGAAGTGCTCAGGTAGAGGTGTTTCTAAACTTTGGCTAAAAATAATAGTCTTGAACAAAAAGAATGAAAACAAAAACAGATGAAGCTGAGAGCAGGCTCGGTGACTCATCAGTCTTGATTTGGCAGGCTGCTATAGTGTGCCACATCTAGCTATGTTACTTCCTGTTTCAGGCAGGCAAAGCTGGGACCTCGTGGAACTCATGTCTCTCTTCCCCACACTCGCTGGACTCGCAGGACTACAAGTTCCTCCTCGATGCCCCATTCCTTCATTTCATATTGAGCTGTGCAGAGAAGGCCAGAGCCTTCTGAATCATTTTCGATTCCATGACTGGGAAGAGGATCCACACCTCCATGGTAATCCCCATGAGTCAGTTGCCTACAGCCAGTATCCCCGACCTGCAGATTCCCCTCAATGGAATTCTGACAAGCCGAGTTTAAAAGATATAAAGATCATGGGCTACTCCATACGCACCATAGATTATAGGTATACTGTGTGGGTTGGCTTCAATCCTGATGAATTTCTGGCTAATTTTACTGACATCCATGCAGGAGAATTGTATTTTGTGGATTCTGACCCATTACAGGATCACAATGTGTACAATGACTCCCAACATAGAGAATTTCTCCAGTCACTGATACCTTGAGTTTTATCAGCCACAGAGGGCAAATATAATATGTTCCCTTTGAGAGGAAAGATGATTATTTTATCAATACCCATAATATTGGATACAACCTAGGGGGGGAGGTAATTCAAACACACATCAACAATTTGCCTTATGTCAACAAGCCTTTTCATTTTGCCATTATTCATTTGAAATTGGCAGTTGGATTAGGACTTGGCTGAATCACTTTGTTTCCTTTTTAAAGTATTTATAGTTTAGTCATTGGTTGACAAACAAAAATTGTCTTAAAATATCAGGACCATGATAATAGAACATAATACTATAACTCAAGAAATTGTCCAATTTAGTACATTTCAGAAAGTAACAATATATCAAACTAGGATTGACTTTAAAGTTCTGGTTATTTTGTTTATAATTTAGTAATATATCTAGGGTAGGCCAATATATTCAAAATATTTCAATACTGAATTCACATTTCTTCCCCAAATACGAAGTTAAATGGTAATTCTAAGAGCCACAGATTTCAAAATGTGAAGTTGAGATACACATGAAATGATCAGTGTGTTACTTCATCAAATAATAAATGATGCACAGTGCAATAGAGACATGCAGTTATTTGGAAAGTTCAAGTAAAAGTTTTCAGATACATTTGAATAATTTGCTACTAAAATGTCCCTTTAACTCAGTGGCCATCTATTAAATCTGTTATTCACAATGGAACTTTTAAAAATGTAAGTATATCCATGGTTTCAGTTATGCAAATTCATATTAGTGTTCTCATTTATGGATTGATAATTGTAGAATCCATTTATTCAGGAGACAAAATATTCTCCTTTTAATTGCTAATTAAAGCATCAATTTTACTAAATTTTAAAGTGTGAAAACTTTATTAGTACAATATTAGGTAGTTTTCATTGGTGTATTTCTTGAATATGACAATTTTCAGAAAGGCAGTAATAAGCTTAATTCAAATCATCTTTAAGTAATGGAATATTTACAAGTTGTATTTAGATCATGATGAAGTGGATCAACTCTTTGTAGTCACTGGAAGAATATATTCCTTTCTAAACAAATGTAATATATCAGTCTTTATAGTAAAATGAATATTTAGCATTTTTCTCCTTACAGTGTCTTGGTGTTTTAAGGTACATGTTTGTGAAAAAAAATATAACAAAGAGCAAAGTGCAATGTATTAAATTGTGACCCATAAAAGACAAGATATACAGATATATAGATATATATCTTAAAATCAGTACCAAAACTTAAAAAAAACTATTTGGCCTACGCTAGGTGCATATAAAAATCACTATGGTCTTGTAAGCAGTTAAGTGAGTATCTTGGCAACAACCAATTTTTATTGGGGGAGTGAAGGGCCTCTTCATTGCTCCTCGCTGCAGAACTCGTTTCTTTCAAGGAGCTTGAGCTTTTGTAAATGGTTTCCTTCAGCTTTCACTTCGTTGTTCTTCATCTCTTTATTGCTTTCCTTATGTCCACTATAATTTTTACAATATAGTCTAGAAATTCCTTAGGACATATTTTCAGTGTATTTAGCTTTATCTCCCACTTTACTGTTACGATGGTAAGTTTTAAATTTCTTTCCTGGTTGGCTACAATGTGTGCACTTTTTTCTCATTTTATTTCTAAAATGAGCAGTCAGACTCCAAATGCTGCTCTGATGGAGTCATGAAGTGAACTCTGCTGGCCACTTTGTAGTCACTAAGCCTATGTGACTATCTCAAATTAAATGAATTGAAAGAAAATAAAATTTAAGATGCCTGGTCACACCATATTTCAAGTGCTTTGTAGCCGCAATCCTATCATGACAGGTAGTTTGGACAGACCTACCTTAGTTCTCTCTAGGTTTCTAGCTGGATCTGTTGAATGCTAACAAGTTTCTCCTAAACTGATCCTGCATTTGCCAACAAAGCCTTGTGTGGATGTGTTTAGGTGTAGGGTAGGGAGTTTGCTGTAGTCGTTGGCCTCTTTCTCTTCACTCCCATCACCATTGCCTCAGTCCTTGTCCCTTCCCTCCAAAGTAGTTTACCTTCCCTCCTTTTTCCTCCCCTGTTCCAAAAGGAATCCATGTGTCTTCCTAAAATCCCTCTTAACCCTGCCCTTTGAGAACACCGTCAGTGCCTACTATGGGTCTAGAAAGACCTCCGCTGAGCAGTCAGAGTCTTCCCTGGCTCCACAATGCCCCTGCCCTTGGCTGACTCTACCTTGCCTATTCCTACCTCCCGCCCATCATAGGCTGTGCCCTCTTTTCTCTGCTCCAGCCCATTCATAACCATTCTTCACAGCCTGGTTTCTGTACATTGAAGGCGAAGAGGCTGAGAGCATTTTGTGGGACAAAATGAACACACATAAAGAATCTTGGGATTTAACTTACCTAAAAAAAATGTACTCATGGGCTGGGAAGGTGGCTCAGTGGTAGAGCGCTTGCCTTGCATGCCTGAGGCCCTGGGTTCGATTCCTCAGCACCACATAAGCAAAAAGAAAAAAGCTGGAAGTGGCGCTGTGGCTCAAGTGGTAGAGCGCTAGCCTTGAACTGAAGAGCTGAGGGACAGTGCCCAGGCCCAGAGTTCAGGCCCCACGACCGGACCCCCCCCCAAAAAAATGTACTCTTTATCTGATTATAAAATTGCTGTGTTATTTAAAAAATGGGAAAAGAGAAACATGGTGAAAGGTGAGAAAGTGTGTGAATATTTTCTCCTGAGATTGCCACTTAATATCTTGTCTTTTTGGGGGTATGATTTTTTTCCACATTTCTGTGATCTCCTATATTCTTTATCATACATTTGCATTCTGACTTTTAAGCATTATATGTGGTTAGTATAGATTTTTTGCAAAGCAACTTTGCATCACTCATATTCTATTTTATTGTGTAGTTTTATTGTAATTTACTTAACCTTCTTTCAATAGTTGGAAATTTTAGTATAATAGATACTGCTGTAATGATCAACTTGGTGAATAAAATGGTTTTTGTGTATTTCCAACTATTCCCTTAGGATAGTATCTCAGTGCCAAGTTGTCAAAAAAAATAGCTGTATTTTCTCCTCTCATTGTCTTGCTATATTAGAGCACTAAAGTTAAAAAATGAAATTAACAAATAAAAACCCTAATGCCACAAAAGCACCTTACATTCTTCCAATAATAGGTGAGATTGGTGTCCTGCTTTAACTGTGGACTCTGTTTATTAATTACCTTGATGATTCTTGTATGATTGTTGCATATTTGCATTTCCAGTTTTGTGAATTTGCCTGGTAAATTTTGCTATTGGAGCTCACATTTTCAAGTGATCGAATGGTCTTTCCTGGTGTGATTTTTTCCCCCTATCTTTTCCTAATAAACACGAAGACTCCCTCCTTCTGGAGACTGAAAATGCCTTTGAATTTTTTGTGTTTTTGTTTTATATTAACTGTGACTTTCCATCCCATTCTAAGAGCAAAACTGAGATAATATGTGGTCAATTTCTACATTTTCCATATTTCACTCTATGGTGAAGATGGAAAGAAGCTAACTCTTCAGGATGTGGCTACTGGTGACATTTTATATTTACTTCTATGCCTTTTCCTACTCATATCCATACTAACAGATCTAGAGCATTTTGTTTTTCCCTAGCTGAAAGTTACCACATACAATCTTGGTCTTGCTCTGGTGATGTAGCATATTAGCCTTTGGTTTTGAGACAACCTCTTCATAGCCTGCTGGCTTGGAACTCCTAGTTCTTTCCCCTGCTTCTGCCCTTTGAGGGTTGGCTTTACAGGTTTGTGACACTGAATGGCTTAAATAATAAGAAAAAATGTTGTAGTGCTGGGAATCAAACCCAGGGCCTCAAGGATACTAGACAAGAACTCTACCACTGAGCCACACCCTTCCTCATAGAATGCTTTTTCATTGTTCGTAGTTAGTAGCTCCCATGATTATACCAGTCTTTCCACACTGATCTTTTTTTTGACAAAAATTCTCAAATTATGAATGCATTTTAAAATTTGTAAATGATTAATTGTATTCCTAAAAGACAGATATACAGAACATGATTGTACCTATGGGCCTGCTTGGGGACACGGGAATGAAGAGAATATTGGGCAGTGAATAATATAAAATTCATTGTGTGTGTGTGTGTGTGTGTGTGTGTGTGTGTGTGTATACGTGAAAATGATATTGGAAACACAGTGAAAGTTGTTGGATAATAGAGTGGTAAGGGGACATGGAAAGAAACAGGAATAGAGAGCATTAAATTTTAGTAAAATATAATATATGTCTGGGTGAAATGCCATGGTGAAACAAACACCTTTGTGTAATTATAGATAATAAAGAAAATTAATGGCAGAAATGTATAACACATTCTCTTTCGGGGTGGATATTAATAAGAGGAGAGGGGATGAATGGAGAGTACAAAGGAGGACAACTGTAATCAAAGAACTTTATATACATACATGAAAATGGAACAATGAAACTTGTTGAAATTGTTTTAAGAAGAGGGATGAGATCAGGAGATATTGTATGCATACATGGAAATATCACAATGAAAATCTCTTCTTCCACCAATATATGTTTCTAAAAAGCTGGTAAAATACATGCAATACATAATTTACCATCCTAACCATTTTGTGGTTCAGTTGCATTAAGTATGTTTGCAGTATTATGCTATTATACAGATAAGAACTCCTGGCCAAATTGAACCTGTCCCATTAAATAGCAACTCTTCATTTTCTCTTTGCCCCAGCTTATTGTGCATATAGACTGACTGTAAGTGCTGCCATACAGTATTATCTTTTGTGATAGGCTTTTATAATGTCCTCAAAGTCCCCCAGGTCATAGCAATTGACAGAATTTCTTTCCCTTTGAAGACTGAATACTATTACATTGTATGCATACATAACTTTTTTCATGTATTTGTTGACAGACACTTGGACTTTCACAAATGATGCTGCCCCATTACAATAGCTGTACATGTACCTCCGCAAGTCCCTACTATTCTTTTGGGTATATTCCTGGTCTACATTAATCTTGATCACTTGGGTGTTGGGGTATGTGCTGAATGGTGAGCCAGGTAATTGATGAATCCTTACCCAGACTACAAACCTCTTGCTTTCCCCAAACCCACCTTCCAGGTTATGTAAATATATGAAATCATGTAAATTTCAGGACAGCACTTTAGAGATGTCCCTTGAATTCTTGCCTGACATCTGCGATAAATTAGAACCTAGATTCTTCCTTAGCCTCGGTCTCTTTTAGCATTAGATATGACCTGTTGTGGCTCTCAACATAGTTCCCTCATTGTCGCCTGCCTTTGGGGTCCCATTGGTTCTCCTAGGGAAGTTTCAGAACATGACATGAGAAGGCTACTGGGAATTTGCGTCCTCAGGTCACCCATGGAGTTACCACGATAGGTGTACATCCTCATTGCCTTTGTCCATGTCCAGCTGAGGCCCTCTTCCCTTTACTCACTGGATGGAGCAGATGGACTTTCCACTCACATGTTCACTAAAATATAGGCCATATAGGATGTGGGGAATGTTCCCTCCAGAGTTTTCTTTGGGATCAGAGTTTAATCGGGAGTCCTGCCACATCCTGCCTGAGATTACTCTTGCCCATAGAGGAATCAAAGGATGCTCTTTTCTTTTTTTGATTCTGGATCCTAGGTTATGATCTTCATCCTCTGATGAGGGCAGCCTCTAAGCGAGAAATAACAAAGATGGCATAGGTGGGCTCCACATAGGATTTCAGGGAGACAATGTTCAGGTGCTGGGCATGTAGTGATGTAGCAGCACCCAGACAGGATGAGCCCTGGTGCTAAGTTCTGGTAGAGTATCCCATGCTAGGAAGTTAAGAAGTGGTCAAAAAGAGGTATGAAGGCTAAGGGTTGCCTACTTTTGCTTTTCTATCCATAAAAGAGACCATGATTTATGCAAGCAACAGGGTTTGGAGCAGGCCTGAAGTTGGCATTGATAAAACATTTGCTCTAATTTATTGTCTTTTCATGTGTGTTTCTGACAGAACCATTTGCAGGTGATTTATATTCTACACTCATTATTTACTTAACAGGCTTTATGAATTCATCTATTCCACACTATTGAGAAGCTTACCTTTGTGTTTGTGGGAAGTGCAGCCTGAGTTATTGTATGAATAAATCACATTAAATTTACCATTAGCATTGTGTGTGCATTTCTTGCTGCTGTTTTGGGACTACTTGATGCTTCTTTAAAGTAAATAAAGCCATTTAACAAATCTTGATATCACTGTGCAGGTGTTTCCCCTTTCAAGTAGCCAACTTGTTTCTCTCTGAGGAGTCAGGCAGCTTGTGTGGGTATTTGCTGAGGAGATGACCTTTATGCTTTTATTTTTGAGGGAAAGTATATTGCTGGTAGCCCAGGTGGACCTAGAAACTTTATTCTCCTACCTCAGCCTCCTTAGCACTGGGATTATAGACATGTCACCATGACCAGGTAGGACTTGATTTTCTTTCCTTTCTTGGTACCAGTACTGAGGCTGGAGATCAGAGCCTGGGCACCATCTCTTAGCTTTTTTTGCTCAAAGCTGGTCGCTACCACTTGAACTATACCTCCACTTCCAGATTTTTGGTAGTGAACTTGAGATATGAATCTCAAGGACTTTCTTGCTCAGTATGGCTTTGAACTGTGCTCTTCAGATCTTCACTTCCTGAGTAGCTAGGATTATCAGTATGAGCCATAAATTTTGTCTGCCTGCACCATAAATGTTCCTTGACTTGGGAAATTCCCTACTCTTATTATTTTGGACAGGAGACAGAGCCTGCTTGTCATTGTAGAGACATAACATGCCAGAATTTCACTTTCCTTTGGCCTCCCTGTGGCTGGAGAGTGGGCTTGTGATTTGTTACCGCACTCTTTCCAGAGCTTACACTCACAAGTAGTGGTGATTTGCTATAAGCCATGTTGTTGCGAGGCAGTTTGGTGGTGTGATTTTGACAGTGGTTATGGCAATTGCCTGATCATCTTTTTCTTTATCCATTATTCATGGCTGAGACTGTGACCTTCCCAGGTAGCCAATGAGTAGCCTTTCCAAGCAAAACAAAATGAGCAACCCCAAACAACAACAATCCTCACCTGCCTTTTCTGCTTAAATTTCTGAGAGCCAGTCAAGCCAGTGGGACTGTTGACTAATGTAGCTTTTGCATTCCAAATCCCAGAAGTTAGCGCCAGATTGCCCTCCAAAGAAGGGGAGGGCCCGTTCACATTCCTGTCAACAGGGTGCGCAGCCTCCAGCTTTCTGTCTTTACCAGAGCACAGTTTACATTGCCTAATAGTGATCTATTTCTGAAAGTGGAAGCATTTCTTACACATTTCTTTAATCTTTTAAGTCAGGGAGTGGCACATTTAAGGCACTTACATGTTTCCTAAAGAATGAGTGAAAGGAATTGTCTACAAAGGGTTTGGAGAAAGACTGCACGGCCAGAAGCACAGTGAGAGTTAGGAAGACTCTGGCACATCTGTATTCACGGGTAGGAGCTAATGCCCTCTCCTCCAGGAAGCAAGCCACTGGACTGAGACTTCACAGTTTGCGAGTGAAAGCAGCCCTCGGCTTACTGGACATCTAGGTCACAGTCCTTGGTAAAGGAGGCTGGCTACAGGGCTGCTGCCTCACAGTTCCAGCCTTGAGTTTCCTGACACAGAGGGTAGATTCCAGCTGAAATGATGTACAAAAGATTCAGCTGAAAGCTATGGAACTGTCAGAAAATCAACCTGGAAAAGGAGGAAGGCTAATGACTACCCATTTGGAAAATTGCCTTTGTATGTAACTGGACAGGATGGGGCAGGTGTGTGTGTGTGTGTGTGTGTGTGTGTGTGTGTGTGTGTGTGTGTGTGTGTGTGTGTGTGTGTGTAGCACTGCCTTTTTAAAGCTATATTTCTCATTTCTCTTTTTCTTTGTATTGCTTCCAAATCAAGGCAAGAGTATCGCTTGCCTTGAGCTGCATAAATGAAAATGAAGATTATAGCAGTTGTGTGCTTTCAATAATGGATTGGTAATACCTCTCTTTAGGAAATGAAGCAAAGTTGTTACCAGAATGACACCAAGAGGGGCTGAAGGGGCGTGGGGTCCCAATTCTACATCCTTTCTGATATCCACCAATGGATGCATTGATGTTCAGTCAAATGATAGAATAAGACTCAATTGTGGACTGTTCAGTCAGTTCTCATCTTATTTAAAGGGACCTGTCTGACATCCTTGGCATCACAGCTTGATAGAAAAATATTCACAAAACCAAGATCGTTTGGAAGAGAACATCTATAAAATTGGGTGACCCGATAGGTTACACGTTGGCACGGAACATGAAAAATAACTCTATCACCGCGATGGGAAAGAGCTTTGTTTTCAGGTTGCACACTTGGATTTGGGCTTTTTGGCTATAATCCCGCCACACGGCCCATGCCTCTGCACATCAAAGGGGCACTGCCCTGGCTTTTTTTTTTTTTTTTGCCAGAAGTTCTAGCCAGGCGGCAAACACAGTATGTGGTTCCTTACGTTGCCACTGGAGGGCGCTGTGGCACCAAGAACGCTTCAAGGGCATACAACTGACAGAATGGCTATCTCCAAGGAGTAAGTAATGACTGTCACAGGCACTGATTTTTCTTGAATTCGAGACTAGGATTTTAAAGACACGGTTATGAATTAGCGACAATAAAATACCCGGCAGATGAAGCTGGGTCTTGGATCCCCTGGGGTTGCTTTCTAACTGCTTTGGAACTCATTTCCCTCTCCTGTGGGACTGGGTCTCATTTGCAGCCCAGAGGCACAGGTTTTATCTGTGGTGGAAACGTCCTCCAAAAATGACACAAGTGCTAAAGTTGCAGCATGTACTATTTATTCCAAAATACTTTTGAAAACAGGATTTTATGCTTTTTCCCCTCCCTCTGCCAGTCAGTATTAGCAGCAGGTAGCAGCCGCTGCATGGGCTACAGGAATTGGCCTGCCTGCTGAAATTCATGATGCCTCACCCCCCCCAAACAACAACAACAACAACAAAACGAATTTCAGATGGGCAATCAACAATGGCTTAACATTAATGTATAGTAAACATTGCATGGATCATACTTATACTAAATACTGATTATCTCCTGTTCAAATTTCATTGGATTTTTTTTTGTATCTTTACAAGACATCTAACACAAGGGCGGGTAACTCAGGTATGGACGTGGGAAGTTACTCCCAGGGAACTCTGTGTCTCCGGATGGTGGGAGCTGAAGCTAAGCACAGAAACGAGGTGAGTGGTAACAGGTACACATGTCCACTTGGACAATAATAGGCCCAGCCCTGTCTGTAGGAAGGGATTTCAGAGGAAGAGATTTCTTACTTAGAAGCAGTCATTGGAGATCATGTTTGGCTATATCTTCACCCTAATATCTATATAGGCACACCACCTTTGGGCAGGTTTCAGGTTCAACCAGTGGACATTATGCCCTGCTTCTGAGAGGCCTTATATTCATGCTGCATTGACACCGTGAATTGCAAATGGCACATCAAACACTTTGAATGTGAGGCTTCTTAAGTCCCTGAGCTCCCTATGTATTCATGTCACCTCCTCTGACTCCTCCTAAGGCTCTTCCACTGGCTAGAGCCCTCCCTGAATGGGTGGAGACACACTTCCAGAAGTTCCGGCGTATGGTTTGTTAGATCAACCAGAGCAATGGAAGAGCTTCAAGTCTCTGGCTCTCCATTACAGACATTCTCTCAGTGTAAGTATCCAAACTCTAACCCTAAGCCTACCATTACCTCATGGGGTAACTTGGGCTAAATATCCTTTCTGGCCCTGAGTCTTCCCTATCTAAGAGCTGTCCTTTGCAGATGGCATACTCTGTAGACTAGAAAATGGACTGTTTCTCTGTGTATGGGAGTTGTCTTTGTTGTGGCTAGCAACATACATCTTTTGCACTGTTTAGTTTCCTTAAAGAATGTGTTTGAATAGTCTCAGATACACACATTTATTGATTTCCAGGAAGCAGCAGCTCCTAGACACACCTCGTGCTAGACTAGTCTATTGTCTCAGAGCTACTTCCAGAGAGAGAGAGAGAGAGAGGGAGAGAGAGAGAGAGAGAGAGAGAGAGAGAGAGAGAGAGAGAGAGAGAGAGAGAGAGAGAGAGAGAGAGAGAGAGAGAGAGAGAGAGTGTTAGAAGTTAGAAGTTAGAAGGCAGGCTTAGGGAGGGTTTCTGGCAGGACAGCATTGTGGGGCTGCCATGCAAGTTTTCATCTGGAGATACCAGACCCTATTCTGAAAGTGGGGCTTGCTATGGCACTCACATATGCACAGACTAGGGAAATATGATTTCCTCAACAGGCTGTGGGCCCTAGAGGTCATCATTTGCACACCTCATCCTTATACCTCTCCCACCTCTCACATTTGACCTGGCTTTACTTACTGTATGACATCTGTCATTTAATGCATCATGAGTTATGTTCTTATTAACCAATCATTAGACATTTCCCCTACCAGAATGTCAGGTTCGGGAAACAGAGGTTTTGTGGCATCCTATTTACCACTCTTTTCTCAAAACTTAGGACAAGTGTGGGAAAAACATTTGTTGCATCAGCTCATAACCACTCTTTGAGAGCTTGTAAGAGAAACCATGAAGGATGAATAGGTTCCTTGAATTGGATGTGTCAATTCTATCTCCATCTCAAATTAGCTGCATGGCTTTTAGGTAAGTACATCAGTCTCTCTTAGCTATTAGCAGTTTCCTCATGTATATATGTCGATGAAATAAAGAGGATGTATCTTTGAGCACTATTTTTTACACCTACCCAAAGGACTGTATGATAAATCCATTAGTCTACCTGAGAGATTCAGCATATTGCCAACTGAAATCTTAATACTCCTCTGCCAGGTTTTGGGGATGAGGATACAGGTTTTTTTTTTTTTATTGCAGTGCTTAAGACTTTGAACTCAGGGTTTCACACTACCATTTGAGGCATGCCACCACATAACTTTTTGTTTTACTTATTTTTGTGATTGGGTGTAACTGTTTTTGCCCTGACTGGCCTGGGACTGGGATCCTCCCTTCTAAGCCTCCTGTGGAACAAACATTATAGACTTATATTACCATGCTCACCTTGAGACCGAGTCTCAACTTTTTGCCTGAGCTGTCTTGAAACTATAATCCTCCCAAGAGCTCAATAATCTTGCCTGTGTTACTGGGCTGATGTTAGGATAGGATGAGATCAGATGAACTGTTCTGACTGTCCCAAACCCTGCCATTAGAACAGTGATGCTGCTGCAGCATTATCACTTAGCATTTGGCCAGTCCTTGACCTTGTGTGTGCCCCTGTAAGTGAGTGGTGATTTTGACCAGAAAAACCTGGTCCCCTCATCCTTGATGCACATGATGTATGGTTCCTGTGTGTAGCCTCATCAAAAAAACCTTGGTATATAATAGTCATACTGGAGAGAAGCTCAACTTGGATGGTGTACTTTCTAGTATACTTGTTTCCCCAACTGGACCTGTATTTGCCCTTCTGACACAATGATAGGTCAAAGGTAGGCATGAGGGAACAGAGGCCAGGCCTGGTTTGTTGAAGCAGTTCCTCTGATGAAGGCTCTGCAGACTCTCATCATTTCCTACTCCACCTGCCACCTGGGCCATGTTCTATAGCTTCCTTCTCTTGATAGGCTGCAGCTGTGCTGGGTACTGAGCTTTTTTTTTTTTTCTTCTGAGACTGAAGGCAGACATTGTCCAGGGCTCTGTCTATTAGTTGGTGCCCAGAACAATAGACATGGCTTTGTCCCAGGAGATCGTCTCAAGAGGCCTGACTAGGCCAGGGGGGCCATACCAGTTCATTTGGCTTATATTAACCTGCTAGGGCTTGTCATCTAGTCCAAGCTTGTCTTGCAAATCCACTTCCCCAAATCAATGGTTTTCATTAGATTCTGTAATATGAGAAGCTGCAGCATCTGTAAGCACTTTGACAAATATGTGAATGAACTCTAGGCTCATGTGTGGAGATGCAGGAATAATAGGATGGACTTAGTGACTCTTTGTTCTTTTATTTTCTCCTCCAGGAAGAAAAAAAGGCCATGGGAATAAAAGACTGAAATAACTTTACCCAGAGTGTTCATTCATTCATTTCCTCCTTCATCAATGCCAGCTCACCTATGTTTGGCTAGGACATGTTAGAAGAAGCCAGGGGCAAGATAGATCAACTGTGTGTAGACGATCCGATCTCAAGACTGGGGTGCCACTTCATTTCAGGTTCCAGCTCTTTTAGCCGTTCTTTGGGAAGTAGAGGGTTGTCTGTTGGAAGAGGAAATGGAGTAAGCTTGAATGAACATAAAAGTGTGTTGAATGGGAGTGAAACGGGGTGGGAGGGAGCTTGAAATTCATAATTGGATTCAGCCTGGGCTGTACTGCAATCCAGAAGAGGGATAGCAAATGCAGCCCTTCGTGCTCATCATGTATTGTTAACTTGAACTGCAAAAGGATTCTAAAACTGTGTACTGATGAAGTGCTTGAGGATGGAAGTAGGCCCAGACAAAGTCAACTCACAATGGCTTCCAGAGATGTAAATCAGTGCTGGTCAGGAGTTAGGGCTTCTACAGCTGTAGATCTAAATAGTCATAATTCTAGCATGTTATGGGGCTGGGAAGATGGCTCAGTGATAGAGCGCTTGTCTTGCATGCATAAGGCCCTGGGTTAGATTCCTCAGCACCACATAAGCAGGAAAAAAAGGCCGGAAGTGGTGCTGTGGCTCAAGTGGTAGAGCGCTAGCCTTGAGCTGAAGAGCTGAGGGACAGCGCCCAGGCCCAGAGTTCAGGTCCAAGATTGGACCCAAAAAATAAATAAGTAAATAAATTCTAGCATGTTATATACAGGTTTTCTTTGCTATAGAATCTTAGCCTGTAAACTCATATCTTCATTGGGCTCCCCCAGAATCAGTCTCTAAAATAAGGATTAATGAGTTGGATCTAATCAGTTTATTTGGGAGGCTGCATTAATTAGGATTCTCCAGAGAAACAGAAACAGCAGGAAGGACACATACACACGTTTTTTCCTCCCCCTTCGACTCAGTTATATTTTAGGAATTCAATCATAATAGTGGGGACTGGCAAGTCTGAAATTTGCTGAGCAAAGCAGCAAGTTAGAAACTCCAAGAAGAGTTGATATTGCAGCTTCAGTCTAAAAATAACATGTTGACAGAATTCTTTCCTCTTCGGGGATCTTCAGTCCTTTCTTTTAAGGTCTTCAATTAGATAAGCCCTACTCACATTATGGAGGGTAATGTGCTTTACTTAAAATACACTAGTTTAAATATTAATACACAATTTCATCTATTTTCCTGTGACACATTTTTATTCTTTATGGATGAATAATCCTACATTTAAATATATTCTTTTTGTTTAGTAATTCCATAGTTTGACTCTTATGAACAGTGCTGCTATAAACATGAATGTGTTGGTATTTCTTCAGGTATACATGCAGGAGTTTTATAGCAGGATCATATGATGGTTTAGTGTTTTGAGCAACCACCTTTATACTGATTCCCATAGTGGTTGCACTAAATTTCATTCCCACCAACAGTGTATAAGAATTTCTTTTCCCCTTTGTCCTTGTTGATATTAACTAAAATATAGCTTCATATAGCATCTGGATTTTGATTGACTACAACCTGAGTACCATGGGATTAGCAAGTTGATATATAGGATAGATTTTTCACAGAGGTGAGCTCAGGAAATACTAATAGAGGAAGAAGTGATACAAGGAATGGGCATGGCTCAAGTGGTACAGCACCTGCCTGGCAAGCACAAAGCTTAAGTTCAGTCCTCAGTACTAAAACAGAAAGTCTACAAGACAGAAAATAATGCATTCACCTTCTTTGTTGAGAATTTGTAAGGATAGAATGAGTAAATTGATATGAAAGTACTAGAATTTTAGTCATTATAAATGAAATATTAATCAAATAAGTATAAAGCTAAAATTTTAAATTAAAATAAATGTCCTTTAAAAATATTCTGCTTAATTAAGATTATACTTCTAGATACTATGCCAAGGAAATTCCAATTCATCTTTCCATTGTTACTGAGGATGTCATATTTTCCATGAGGCTTTCTCTGAGTCCTTTGACCAGCTCCCATGTTAAACAGTCTCAGAACTCCTATCCTTTTCCTTCACCTCTAGTCTTTCTTACGAAGGAGCCATTTATTTACTGTTTACTACAGGTTCCTCGATACCAAGCAGAATCCCTGGAATGCATGTTCAACAAATATTTAACTTAAAACAACTAACAAAAGGTGGTGGAAATGAAAGGGTTTGGTATCCCTACAAATTAGTGAGGACTATAAAACAAATATATATAATCACTCAAACCATGACTGTGAAGTTATCTTTAGGAATCTATTGTTCAAAAAGTAATAAGTACTTTTCAATTATTTGAGGAAAATTAATTCATTGGAGACTCTTTATTTCTATTTTTTTTTGTGGTGCTGGGGATGAAATCCAGGGCCTTACACATTGTACACTCTATGCACTGAGTTACATCCCCAACACTAAGTTACTTAACTGTATTTGTACTACAGATTTCTTTGGGTAATGTTCCTCAAAGATGAATTAGTCAGAATGGGTTAGATTATGCTTTGCTAACAAATTACCCCACACCACTGAATGACACGACAAAGTTCTACTCATTCACAGAATTTCCCTCATGCAGATCAACAGAGAGCTTTGTTTTTCATAATTACTCAGGAATACACGCCAACATTTATCTAAGTAACATTCCCAAGAATCAACATTTAGTGGAGGAGTTGAGTCATCCTCATAAATAGAGCCTCTGAGAGGATCTACAAATATGTTGTTGTCACAGACTTCAAAAAACCCTGGATGTCAGCAGGGCGAAGGAGACATTTTTCCTCAGTGACTCATATAAAGAAAAAGGAAAAAATATTATTTTATAAATAGAATGAGTAAAACAACTTCTGTATTTTGGCTATGGTCATGTGTTATTCTCCATCTTCAGTTATGTGTAAGAGGATATCCTCTCACTGCCTTATGGCCTTCAGAGCACACATCTTCACATTGAAGGACTAATCTGTACCATAGAGTCCAGGCTGACCATTTGCATTTCTTTTGCTAAAGAAATGAGAGTGGACACAACTAACTACAGCCCAGTAGAAGTCTTGAGAGGCATTTTGAGTTTCTATTCTTCTCTGTCTCTGCCATCTTTCATTAGTTGCCAAGTTCTCACAATTTTACATTTATGTTTAATATGCTTTGTACTTCATTTCTTTTCTGTTTTATTTGATGACATTGATTTGCATTTCCTTTATGGCCAGGGATAGTGAATGTTCCCTCATGTATTTTCTGGTCAGTAGTACTTCATCTTTCAAGAACTATCTGTTCAGTGCGTTTGTCCATTTATTAATTGAAGTGTTTATGTTCTTAGGGGTTTAGTTTTTTGGAGTTGCCTGTATATTCTCATTATTAGTCCCTTATCAGATATATAGATGGCAAAGATTGTCTCTGATTCTGTAGTCCATCTCTTCAGTACAGCGACTGTATCCTTTGCTATGCAGAAGGTTTTTCGTTTGATACAATTGCATTTGTCAGTCCTTACCCTTACTTGGTGAGCTACTGGAATTCTATTCAAGAAGTTATTGCTATGCCAATATGTTGCAGCATTTTCCTTATTCTTTCCAGTAGAAGATTTAAAGGTTCAGGTCTTCTATTAAGGTCCTTAATCCACTTTGAACTCATGTTAGTATAGGGTAAGAGACAAGGATCTAGTTTTAGTTTTTTTTCATGTGGATATCCACTTTCCCTCAGTGGCATTTGTTGAAGAGGCTTTCTTCCAACGTATATTTTTGGCATCTTTATTATTAATCAGTTGGCTGTAGCCATGTGGGCTTATTTCTAGTCTTTTATTATGTTAATTTGGTCTACATATCTGTTTTTGTTCCAGTGCTGTGCTGTTTTTGTAACTAGGGCTCTGTAGTATAGTTTGAAGTTAAATGTTGTGATATCTTCTGCCGTATTCTCCTATGTGAGTACTGTGATATCCTAAGGAATTTGTTTCCATGTTAGTGCAATGGGAAGAAGGTCAATGGATTGGGAGCCCTTGACTGCAGGATGATTCTGAAGAGATCATTCTATCTCTTTGGCCCTGATTCACCATATATAAAATGAGAGAGGCTGATCTTGGAAAATCTACAGCCTCTAATCCTATAGGAGTTAGTGATTCCTGGTATTTCAGTCAAGTCCCCTTGTAACCAAGCTTTGCTTGTTGAGATACCACTAAGCCTGCTTGATTTGAAAAACTTTTAAAAATTGGTGACTCGTCAAACTCCATATTCATTCAAAGACAGCAAACAAATCAACTATAGATGTATCTTTGTACAGATCCTGTCATGGAGAGATAATGAGTGAAGTTTACAGATTTTCTTTGTAGTGTTGAGGATCAAAGCACATCTTTGTACATGCTAGATAAGATCTATCACTGACTTACAGCCCTCAAGTTTTCAGTTATAGATGGAGTATATTAATTTTTTTCCTGACTAAGGAATCATACAGAACTTCCAGAGGCTCTAACCTCATACTGAAATGTGGACTGGTTATTCTCTAAGCCTGTTACATAATTGTTACAATAGAGAATGTTTTGGGTTATCTCTCTATTTCAGTCTAGTCCATGTGTTCATACAAGTGTCAGTGTGGTCCTCTCTCAGTCAATCTGTACTTTCTTCTGAATTGACTGTTTGACCATCCGTCCTTCGGTCTGTTTGCCTATCCATCTGTACATCCATACGCTTGTCCATTGATCTGTACACATATCTATTCAGTTGTCTCTCTGTCCATCCATCCTTCTCTGTCTGTCCCTCTGTCTTTGTGTCTGTGTTTCCATCTGTGTGTCAATTTATCACTCCACCATATCTGTCCATACTTCTGTCTGTCCATTCGTTGTCTGTCTATCTGCCTGTCTGTTCATCTATCTGTCTCTCTGTTGGAAGTCTGTCCATCTGTTGTCTGTCAGTCCATTCATCTATTTGTCTGTCTGTATGTCTGTCTGCCCATCCAGCTCTCTGATGTCTGTCTATCCATCTGTTATCTGTCTTTTCCTAATCTATCTGTCTGTCTGACATTGTCCATCATTATCTGTCTGCTTGTCTGTCCACTGTCTGTCTGTCTGTCAGAGGTCTGTTTGTTCATATGTTCTCAGTCCATCCATTCCACTCTGTCATTACGTACATCTATCTGTCTATCTCTGTCTGATATCTGTCTATATGTTATCTGCCCATCTGTACATACATCTGTCTGGCATCTGTCTAGCCACCTATAATCTATCTGCTAATCACTATATCATCACACATGTATCCAAATCTTCATTTTTTTAATCCATTTGTCATTCTAGTCAACTGGACATGTATTTACCCATCCATTCATTCATCTATCGATCCATGTTTCCACCCACCCATCTATCAATTATTTTTCTATCTATTCTTTTATCTTTCTCTATTAATCTGTCTATTGTCTATCATTCATGCCTCTGTTTGCTCCTCCATCTTTACATTCCTTGGTTCATTGGTCAATTTGTCCATTCATCTCTGCATTCATCTGTCCATTCATCCAATGATCCATCCATCCATCCATCCATTATCAACTTACCCATATACACATCCAACCATTTTTCCATCCATCCATGCATGACTTCATCAAATCAATTGTTTGCTATCTTTCTCTATCTGTCTATGGGTTCCTCCATAAATCTTAAAATGTTTATGATTATATGTTATTTATCTTATATAAATATTATATTTATAAAATTACAATTTATAAACATATACTATTTATATGAAAACTCTATATAGTGTTTATTGAACTAATATGGAATCTGTATTAGTTGTTTTAGAGGTAGAGATAGTAATAATGCTATATACTTACATAATTCTTTGAGCCTTTTGACTTTGTAAGACAAGTTTTAATAGGTCAGTTATTAAATCCTTACATTCTGAACAATTAGTTCTCCTCTTTTCATAGTCTTTATCATTATCCTTGTTTGGTTTAGGTGAGTAGGTACATGCTATGACCAATCTATGAGACAGAGGAAAAACAGCAAATTGATGAGGAAAAATAATGATATTTTGGATGCATTAAATTTGAGATGCCTTTGGAATATATTGAAAAGTATTTGACTATTTAAAAATGTTATATCTGGGGGCTGGGAAGGTGGCTCAGTGGTAGAACACTTGTCTTGCATGCCTGAGGCCCTGGGTTCGACTCCTCAGCACCACATAAGCAAAAAGAAAAAAGCCGGAAGTGGCGCTGTGGCTCAAGTGGTGGAGTGCTAGCCTTGAGCTGAAGAGCTGAGGGACAGCGCCCAGGCCCAGAGTTCAGGCCCCACGACCGGACCTCCTCCCCCCCATAAAAGAAAAAAAAAGTGTCATATCTGTAAAGAAAAGCCATATTAAGTTTTAGATCTTACCATAGCAGCTCTTTCTCATATCAGCTCTAATATAGCCTCTCATCACTCTTTTTAAAAATAACCTTTATTTAACATGTGCATTACAGAAAACATATATAAGCAAAGAACAAAGTGTTATTGCCACAGGCGGTTCAATTGGACATGACCGTCTAGATCTTCCATGTGCACAGGCCAATCCATATTAGGTAACTGAGATCATATTTTGTGTCCTGCTTTTCCAAATGTTATGAATTCACCAATTCAGAATCCCAAAGCTACACAAAGATTTTTATAACCACACCAGCTCAATGTGTTTGGGAAAAATTAAGTTGAAAGTATTATTTCCAGTTGAGAGAGATAAGAAATGAAAAAAGCTCAATCAAGGGAAATGAAATGATGAATGAATGTAATTTATAAACATTAAAGTGAAATGTACATGAGAAAGCTGGTTCTCTGCTATAGGTCCCCAAGAAAGGGATAACTATAGCCTGATTATATTCTGGATGATGGCATTACTCCAATGTTTTTTGGGGAAATTCATTATGTATCTGTAAGTCATTAATTCATTTCACAGATTAGCTAACCAGCCAATATTGTTTGAACATCTATATGTCTTTAGGTTGATGAACAAGATGGGTTTATTTTGTCCTGGAAGAACATTCAGGCCAGAGAGAAGATACTCCCTCAAAAGATGGCAAGATAATGTTGCAAATGCTATTGATAAGGGCGGGGCAGTGGAACCTGAAGTAGTTTGCTGATTTTTGGAGTTTCCTGGATAATGTTAATTTAAGACCTAGAAGACAAAGTCATACAAATAAAATAGCCCAGTGATGGTTTTGTGGTGGTGATACATTGTGTACATGAAACCTTGAGACAGAAGATCTGGATGGTCAGTATTGGTGGATAGAGAAAGAAATAAGTATGTGGACAAAGGATAGGCTAGGTCATGCATCATCTTTAAAGCTATGAATTCCAAGTATCTACTTAACAAACTACTTCCACACTTCATGGCTTAAAGCAGCCATTTATTTTGCTCCCAATTTGTAATTCATTAATCTTGGAAGCTTGCCATGGATCCTCATGGTTTGAGAACTGATATTAGAAGGTCTATTTACTATTTACTTTTCTGCTTTCTTCTTTATGTGTCTTGAATTTCTTTGTCTTTGACTTTTCTCCCTAAAGAGTATTTACTCTTGCAGTATGGCTGTATCAGGTCATTTGGCTTTCTTATATGACAGCTGGTGGTCCCTAGAGAGCTTTCTAAGAAAACTAGGCACAAGGCGACTTAGTCTTGAGAGGCCCAAGGATCACATTCTATTATGTAAGCAAGTCAATATGGCCATTGTAGATTCAAAAAAGCAGTTGGATTCCATCTCTTCGTGAGCAGATAGGGAAGGGATAACAAAGAATTTGTACTGATTTTAATGTGCCACAGCATGGTAAGTAGTTTGATTTCTCTTCCCAGTTCAGAGGGTTTGTTGTGATATTCTGAGGAGATTGATATGATGATGAGACAACAATTTTATTTTATTTTTTGTTTTTTTATTATGAACATGATATATAGGGGGATGGGATATAGTTACATAAGTCATTAGTACATTTCTTTTTGAACAGTGTTACCTCTTCCTCATTTTCTCCTGCTTCCTCCCCCCCAATATCCCACTCCTCCAAAGTTGTAAAGTTCATTTCTAACATAGTGTCACTGCACACTATATCACTGTTGCTTTGGTTTACTTTGTCCCACCCTTTCTGTGATTTCACTTCCCTTCCCCAAATCAGATAAACTTATATATAAGACAAATGGCACAGAAATAAAAAACAGTGACTACAGGGAATAAACCAAGGGGGAAAAGGTAAATAGAAATAACTCTAAACAGTTCACTTTACAATCCTCTTGTATCCATTTCTTGGAGCTCATTTCAATGAGCATCATTTTATATGGCGATATGCACATAGCTATTGAGCTATTGTGAGAGTTTTTAAAGAATATCCTAGACATATTCTAGTTTTTCCAAATGAGGGAAAACATATAGCATATGATTCTTTGAGTCAGGTTTGTTTCGCATAATATGTTTTCCAAGTCTTTCCATTCCCTTACAAATGGGGAAATGAGACAACAATTTTAAATAGGTATATTTGGCTTCAGAGTGATTGGAACATAAATTGGGAGGGGAATACAAACGGATAAAGGAGCATGATTTTAGGAAACTTTGGACAGATCCATGTCAGACATGCTCACAGTGGTGACAGTGGTGACAGAGAAAGGTAGCATGTAGTAGATATTGACTTCCGATATTCTTTCAGTCACTATGTATTCAGTAGCCCTTTGGTATTTATTTCATAAGCAGTTTCTGTGATCGTTTCATAATGTAGCCATCTGTAAGTCTGATGGATGCACTAGAACGTGGGTGAGTGGGAATGAATCTACTTCAGTACCTCACACCGGCAAGTCTACGTGGTTTTGTTCTTCTCTAGGCAACATTTCTCACAGAAAAGCTTGCATTAAATATGAAAAAGTACCTATGAAATATCCAGGGATGATGATTTGTGTGGCATGGAATTATTTGAGCCCCAACTTTAGTTGTGGGTATTATTACCTCCAACGATTTACTCTCAGAGGTCAGAACCATGAAAAGGAAAAGGCTCTGTGCAGGATTTGGCTGTGAGTCACTGGACAGGAGCAGATAAACCCTTTCCTCCTCTTCTTCTTTTTTTTTTAATGCTATACAGAGCAATTACAGTTCCATGAGTAAAGTAATGAGTACATGTCAGAACTTTTTCCAAAACTTCTAGTGAATTAGAGGCCATTTGCCTATGGGAAATAATGGAGTCCATTTTTGGCATATGAATCCCACTCATCTTAGCAGTTGAAGAGTTCTGCCTAACCCATCTCTCTGTTTGTCTCCACTGAGCACCACTTTCTCCTCTTGTCTCTCAACACTCTGAAAAATTGATATTTAGAAATTACGTCTGAGTAATGCAGTTTGGTAACTACCAGCCCAAGGTGGATTCAACCCAGTGACCTCAGGGGGAAAGAATTCTTAAATGGATTTTTTTTTCTTTCAGATTTTCAAAGAAGCTGGTACTGTACTTTTCATTTCACACATCACAAATTTATATCTTCAAAAGCTGGAAGACGTCAACACCTCAGACAAATATAGTGTAAAGTATATGGACATCTGCTCACCTGGAGCAGTAGTTATCAGAGAGAAAATTGTAATCTCCTAGACTAGGCCAGCATTAGACTTGTATGCTTAGACCTGTCTTAAGGCCGTCTTCAACCTTCTTAGCTTTGTATAACATAAAAGTCCAGGCAGCACATACCCTGGATTAAGCTTCTGGTAAAAAGAGAAATTTGTTTCAACAGAAAATCAACAGTGAAGCCGTTGTGTTTCACTGGAATGAGGCAGGGTTGGAAGAGCTTAGCTTCCCACTGTGGTGTAACACCTTCACGGGGGCCTTCCTGTCCAGCCCAGGCCTGTTGGGATAGGAGTCAGCATTCCACAGGTATTTCCTGAGAGCCTCTCTTATGGTCTCCTCTCAACGTGTGCATTCATGGCCAGGTCATTTATCCTGCCTGCCACCTTGGGCTGATGAAAATGTTACTTTGACTTATGGCTTGAGCACTTCCTTAGAAAGTTGGGGACCCCAAGTGAGTTTTATCCCTAAGTTTTCTTCATGGAAAGCTTTTCATTGTTTATAGTCTGTGAATTTTGGATGGCAGCCAATGCTGAAGGCAAAAGGAAGGCTTTCTCTGTGGGATTTTGCCTGCATTCACCACCATGATAAATATGCAATGATATTACTAGTTTATTTGACTTTACAGAAATCATGTCTTTGTGTACAAGGACAGATGTGTGGTTTGCGTGTTCATAAATACATTGTCCTATGCTGTTAATTGGCAATCATGTTTTTATTTAATTATTATGACATTGATGTTACCTTTTTCTTCAATCCTAATATATTACATAGTAAAACACAGACATTTTTGTATTGAGCAGAACTACCTTTCTACCACATCTGTCTTTTAATTTCTGAAAGGAGACAATTATGCTAACATTCAACAGTACAACAAATTTATCTTTGGGATAAAGAATTGGTAGCTGATTAGAGGAGAACCATTTGACTTTGAGAATGGCTATCTTTTCTGATAAACAAGTGAGGGGAATAATAAAGCCTTTCCTGACAACTTTTGGGCCTAGTAGGAATGATCCTTGTTGGCTTGGTTACAGGGTTTGGTGTTCAGTCTTGAGCTGTCTCAGGTTGCTAGAAATGAGGATAGCTTTAAACTTACTGAAACACTGGAGAGTAATATACAAGAGGGAATGCATCTATGTCTACTTCTCAGGGCTAAAATACATGGGAACAGAATCATTTAGCCAAAAATTGCTTAGAGAAATATGTGTCTTGAAGGTGACTATTTTTTCCCCCACCACTGAGGAATGATCTTTTGACCCTGCTCCCAAGCAAAGATCCTCTCTTTAGTGACCTCACATTCAGGATCTCTCTTCCTTTGTAGTGGACACAATAATTTCTGCGTGCCAGTGACTCACATCTGTAATCCCAGCTACTTAAGAGGCTGTGATCTAAAGATCACGGTTTGAAGCCAGCTTGGGCAAGAAAGTCTGTGAGACTCTTATCTCCAATTAATCCCCAAAAAGATGGAAGTGGAACTGTGGTTCAAGTGGTAGAATGCTAGCCTTGAGCAAAAAAGCTTAAGGACAATGCCAGGCCCTGAATTCAAGCCTCAGGGAAGGCACAAAACAAACACTCATAATTTTTACTCATAAATTAAAATTAATTAACAAATCCTTTAAAACTCATGTCCATTGAAGCAATGATGTTCATGATTCCCATGTGATGCTCGCAAACATGGGTCTCATTAAGTTATTTTATTTTTGAATTAACATATATTAATAATATAGGGAGATTCATTAAAATGATTCCATAGATGCAATACAGTGACTTTATTTGAATTGGTGTCATTTTGTACCATTTTCTATGCTAGTTACCCCTTCCCCCAATTTATACATTAATTTTCTTTAGAGAATATGCATTATTTTTGGCTCAAGAACTTGTCTATTTTCAGATAAAGGGCGCTGACACTTTTTAGCTCCACAGGTACACAGGATTCATGAGACTGACTTATCTCAGTGTATATTTGATGAATTTTGTGGCAGTCATATTTCTTTTTTGTGTACTCTAGCCATGTACTAGAGCTGTATTTGAACAAAAGGAGGAAGCAGCGATCAAGGGTAAAATTCAGGTTTAACTATCTGCTCAAGTCTTGTATAGTCAAGAGGATTGTGAGCCACTGTTGTCCCCAAATGGCTAACCCAGAATATATATGTATATTTCAAAGCTATTTGTTCTTATTGCAAGCCCTAATTCCCGGCACTTTGCCAAGAACCAATGTATACACTGTGCCACCTTGAAGCAGCCTCGAAAATGGAATAGCTGAGTGCCAACTTGAGCATAGTCCATGGTCCTCTTGAAACATTGATCCATGCAGGTTCTTTAACAACGCAGACCATCCTCAATGACTCAGGTAACCCAAGGTGGCAGGAAGGAGTCTTTTTGCCATCTGATATAAATACTCTCTTGGCCTTATTTGGACCCTAATGGAACAAGGTTGCTTTGGACCACAAAAGAATCTGGGAGAATTTGTGCTGTAGCAATGCCTGAGGAGGGAAATTCTAGCCAGTCCATGCTTTTATTTACCAGTAGGTGAGTCAGACATCTGGAAAGATGATAAGTATCTTAGAACAGTTATTACCTCCCTGTCAAAAGTTTGACAGTTGAGCTGAGGTCTAATATTTCTAACAACAAGAGCAAAATGTTGCTCTTGTAATGGCTGGTCCTGAAAGAAAAGAGTGTCCGGATCCCTAAGGCACTGCCTTGTATTTTCATTCTTTTGACTGGCCTTGCACCTCATAAATTTGTCAGTCATTTCAAATAACGTTTCTGTTTGTGTTGGGCAAAGCATTTTCAGTATTTTATATGAACTATTTGACAAGCTGGTAAGACATGAAGACTGGATTTCCCATTGAAATAAGGCAAGAAAATGAGTTTTTAACTGATCATTTCTTTGCTACCTCTAATGCTGCATACCTATTAAAAAGCTAGTGTCACATTTCCTTCACATTGGAGAATTTAAGTTGAATCTTCTCATTTGTATTGCCATCTGGTGTGCTACTAACAGTCTTAGAGAGTAAGAGGCCATCTGTTAATACTTTTTCCAGGAAGCTTTTTATAGAGCAGTGAAGTGGCAACTCTCAAAAACACATTGTAATGACTTCCATGATCTTGGGTAATATGTACAAGTTGAAGCTAGTATTTTATTTTTACATACATTTCTTCTATTGGGAAGAGAAAGGAATGCAGACATCATATGTATTTTCAAGCACAAAATATTTTCCTCTAAAATGTAGAGAGCCATCAGGTTAACAAGTTATTCATCTGATAATGTTTCAAATAAGTTTATAGGCATATTATATTATACTTATTATTTTATAAGTATATTATATACTGCGAAATAATAATAATGGTGATTATGTTAGGGGCTTATGGACTATTGTCTTTCAACTAAGATGCCAAATGCTTTATATGCAGTTTTATTTTATCCTTACAATAACTATGAGAAACATCTGTTGATATTATACAACTTACAGATAAGAAAAACAATTGGTCATCTGGCACTGTTGGCTCCCACATGTAATCCTAGCTATTCAGGAGGCTGACATTTTAGGCTTGAGGTTTGAAGCAAGCCCTGGCCGGAAAGTCCATATGAGCAGGAAAGTCCATGAGTCTCTTATCTCCAATAAACCACTCAGGAAAAAACCCAGAAGTGGTGCTGTGACTCAAGTGGTAGAGCACTAGCCTTGAGCAAAAGGAGCACATGGACAGTGGCCAGACCCCAAGTTTAAGTCCTAGGACCAGCAAAAAATTTAAAAAATGAATTGTTCAGAAAAAATTAATAACTTGCTTGTGGCACAGAGGTAGTAAGAGCAAGCATTTGAACAATTAACTTTTTTTCTGACTCCAAAGCTTTTGCTGCTCTTTATGGGGTATTCTTTTCTCTCTGTCTTGTGAAACTATGAACACTCACCCTTTTGTAACCATCTAGATATGAGCAGTGAGATTGTCTATTACCAAACGTAAAGTTGATCAGGGACAGCTCCTGGTTTGAATTAATAACAATATGGGCCACTCTGAGGTAGGTTTTACTATTGTTACAAATAACCTGCAAATGCAAATGACTTCGTAGAACAACCTATTGGAAATTCAGACTCCAATGCAAGTCTAGTTAGAACATGGGGCATAATGGGCAAGATGTAGGTCACAGTGTTTCTGTCTTCATGAATAGACTGATGGCACCACACAAGGACAAGTTTAGTTTCCATTTGCTTTCTTTGCCCTATTACTTGCCCCTGCTGCAAGTGTTCTCCGCCCCTCTCTATGGTGCTGCAATCACAGTGGCTTTTGCCCACATCTTAGTGACCTAAGAAAAGATTTGCCCAACTCAAGTTGGAAGATAAAAGTTTCCTCACACTTGTCTGGAGCAATTTTAATCCTAACCCAGGTGTGCCAAGAAAGAGAGGATGAAGAATATATTTGGAGCTATCTCTCTCTTGTCATGACAGTGACATATTGCAGTCCATTAAAAGGCTTCTGCCCATTGGACAGTTTTCAATTTGAGGTTATAATAAATGTTCCTCTGCTGTATGTTTGAACTGAGTATGCTGTAATGTAGTTCTATATTTTTTTGTCTGATGTTACTAATTGCTCTTCAAGTATTGCTTCTTGTCCTTTTTAACCAGCAATTATCATATTTGTGCTCTGAGTCTTTAGCTTATAAAACATATGAAACTGCAGGATACAAATCATGCCAGTATCTTTTACATCCACTTGATTTTATTCTAAAGGTGATTTCAGATCATATTGTTGAATTTTACTTTTTGGTTAATGTTACAGTATTTCAGTAGCAATTGCTTTTAAAAAACATTTACTCTTAGTATGTTTCCACTATATTCAAAAGTAGGCTGTGTTCTTGTATTTGAGAGGTAAACCAGTGGTGGAGGTATTAATGATGGTAATTAATTTGGGGGAGGGGCATGGTACTGGGGGTGGACTCAGGAACTGGTACTTGCTGGGGAAGTGTTCTAGCTCTTGAGCCAGTCTTCAGATCTTTTTTTTTAAATTGTCGGTCCTGGGGCTTGAACTCTAGCTTGGGCTCTGCCCCTTAGCTCTTCAGCTCAAGGTGAGCACTCTACCACTTGAGCCACAGTGCCACTTCTGGTTTTTTGGTGGTTAATTGGAGATGAGTCTCATGGACTTTCCTGCCCTGGCTGGCTTTCAATTGTGATCCTCAGATCTCAGCTTCCTGAGTAGCTAGGATTACAGCTCAGAATTTTATCCAGGCCAGCCTCAAGCTTAGATCCTCCTACCTCTGCCTCTTGATTGGCTGGGCTTACAGGTGTAAGTCACCACTTAAGTCCTTATATTTATGTGTTTTTACATAAAGTTTACAAGAAAAATTGAAGAACAATCTGAATAAGCCTGTTGATTAGGAATCCTTATACACTGGTAGCTCCTTCATCAGACCATAGAGTGTGTACATCCATTCAAAGACCAGTGGCCAAGTTGCCTTTGCTAGACTTTTCTAGCATTTATAAACAAAGCACTATTTTAAATATATTTGACCTTATTTGTATCTTTTTTCTTTAACATTTACCATTTATCTCTGTACATATGAAAGTAATACATATTGTGTTGGTCTATTTGTGATGTTAGAATACCACAACTTGGGAAACTTATAAAGAACAGAAATTCATCTTCTATTAGTTGCAGAGGCTGAGAAATTCAAGAGTGAGATTCTAGAGTTTTGTTGCATCCTTGAGAAGGGACCCACAAGTTGTCCTCACATAGCAAAAGGGCAAAGAAAACAAATGAAAACTAAACTTGTCCTTGTGTGGTGCCATCAGTCTATTCATGAAGACAGAAACACAGTGACCAACATCTTGCTCAGTATGCCCCATGTTCTAACCAGATGTATTAGAGTCTGAATTTCCAATATCCATTTTTGAGGACTCATTCAAACCATAGCATATCCTATTGCTGAACACTTGGAAAGATATAGCAAATATGATGATAATGAGTCTATTAAAATAATAACCATTTTTGAACATTTTGTGTGCTTCACCCATTGCACTCATCCCCCCAGTGATTTAGTAGCTCATTATGTACTATCGTGGCAACATGTAATGTCCTCAAAGTACTTATTAATTCCATAATTATGTCTTTGTGTATATAATATTTAATAGATCTGCCGGGCTAGAGTACAATGAGGAGAGGCTCGTGTCTTTGTTTACAATTCTATCATTAGACTCTATCACAGTTCTTGACATAATGAGTACTTAATATTTATTGGATACATGAATAAAATACACACATATAGTTTCAAATTATGTAACTGAATTTCCTTTTGGTAATATATCAGTACTTCCCTTTAAATGTTTAAAATATATTTTTTTATCTTAATAGGTAGACATTTTCAAAATAGGCTTTCTATTTTATTATCGTATATTGCTTGTACAGGGGTTGTATTGTGACATTTCTATACATACATACAGATTGGCATATTCAAGTAGAAATGAAACAAATGGTGTGGATATTTATATGTTTAAAATATGCATTAAAACTGAGATCATAGTTTAATAGTAAATGACAGCATGATTTTGATAGCATTATATTATAGTTTACTGTATTTTACAAATATTTTTATCATTAATTTTGTTATAATTTTAAATGACTATGTAGTATCTTATAGAAAGACCAGGATTTCTTTAGTCATTTCCTTAACATCAATTATCTGTACTATTTTTAGCATTTTGCTTACATGTACTGCTGGAGACTATTCATACTTTCATAGTAACAGGAAACGTGATATATCCTTAGGATAACTAGATGTACTAAATAAGTATGAATGAATTTCTTTAAGGCTTTTTTTATATTGTACTTTAGAAAACGTGTGCTCATTTGTATCATCATCCACATGTCCTGATCTGTTTCCTTCCTGAGAAGCATTTTACATTATGATTCCCTATTATATCAGCCAATTTATAGACTTAAAATATTATTTATCTTTTTATGCTTATTTGTAATACTCCGTTGCATATTAAAGTTCTGACCCTTGTCTATCACATATACTACATTATAATTTATCTTGTTATTTCTGTTTTATTCTTATGATCCTGTTGAAATAAGTAAATTAAAATAGTTATCTAGTCGACACTAGCAGTTTATCCTTTGTAACTTTAATGAAAATTAAAGAGTTGTAAATACATGAATTTGATCATGACACACTGTAGACCTGTATTAAATTAGCACACAGATTTCATATACAATTTTTGAAATAACTTTTTAAAGGAAACAATTATTTCTTCCCCAAGATGGTGATATTCATCACTATAATTTCTAGTTTATTTTAATCTAGTGGGTAAACATTTCCTACTTAGCTATTAAATTCATATGCTATTTAGAATAACATACAAGATAGTGATACACTTTATTTTTCCTCACATTTGACCAATTCGACTCCACTCAAGCCCCTTTCCTCTTGCATAAACAGAAGTTTAAATGGAACCAGGTAACTTGAAGAGATAGGTAAGGGGATGGAATGATAGAAGGGGTGACATTGATTGGGATACATTATATTTATATACTGATTTGTTGAATTGAGAAAAAGAGAAAAAGATGCATGGTACACATAAATTGAATTGAAACTCCTTTTTATGATTAGAGATAAAAATAAAATAGTTTTGTTTGTAAATGAAGCCTCCTTTTAAAACTGTACTGAATATTCTAATTTAATTTGTTATGGTTCAAAAGAGAATACTGTAAATATTATATGTATTTTGTAACTGAATTTTCATAGTAGTCCTTGTAGTTTATTCTTTCAGTTCCAAAAGTAGAGTGTTACAGAATTTATAAATATGATAAGTTTGAATTCTAATTTTTGATATTGCTTTATTTTTCTTTACTATATGTTTATCTATGGATATATATTTAAATTTCATTGTATAGGTGATATACAGAGAGGTTACAGGTACATGATTCAGATAATGAATCCATTCCCTTTGGAACAGTGTCATCCCCTCCCTCATTCTCTCCGAGTTTTTTTCCTTCCCAACTTCCATCCCCCTAAAGTTTAGTGTTTAGTGTTTAGTGGTTCCACTGCTAAAATTCTTGACCGTTTGCCCACCATTTCTGTGCCTCTTTCCCCTCTCCAAATCAGATAAACATATACAAAACAAAGGGTACAGAAATCAAAAAGAGTGACAGAAGGGAATTAACCAAATAAAAAAGGAAAGAAGAAAAGAAAAGAAAAAGAACTGAAAACAGTATAGTGGAAAAAAAAACCTGTTACTTCCATTTCTCGGAGTTCATTTCAACAGGCATCGTTTTTTTTATATGATCTTATGTACATAGCTATTAAGCCCTTGAATTCCTTTCCTAAGAATATCCTCCTTTGTTCTTCTGTGTGATTGTTTACATTGTTGTTTAATTAATCATGTCCAGATGTAATTATTTGTCTTTTACTATCCATTGGGTTTACTTGCAGATTTATAGGCACATTCTAATTTATCACAAATGAGATCAACATCTCTGGCCATAAAAGAAATGCAATTCAAAACAACATTGAGATTCTACCTCACCCCATTAAGAATGGGTATAATCAAGAAATCTAATAACAACAGATGCTGGAGGGGATGTGGCTAAAAGGAATGCTACTACACTGTTGGTGGGAGTATAAACTTGTTCAACCAAGTATGGAGGTTCCTCAAAAGACTGCACATAGAGCTCCCCTATGACCCAGCAATGCTGCTTTCTGGGCATTTACCCAAATGACCACAAACAATGCCATAAACCTACCGGTACAACTATGTCTATTGCAGCATTATTCACCATAGCTGGAACCAATCTCAGTAGATGCATGGATCAAGAAAATTCTATGTTTCCATCAGAAAGAATGATACTGCCCCATCTGTAAGGAAATGGAAAGACTTGTAAAAAATCATTTTAAAGGAAGTAAGCCAGACCCAAAGAAACATAGGTCCCTTATTTGCAATACTTAGCATATATCTAGGATAATCTTAGCAGTTGGGCAGAACAGCTCAATAGCTACATACATATATAAGATGATTCCAAGTGAAACCAACACAAGAGCTTTTTCTTTGCTGTTGTTTTTAATGTACTATGTGATTTCTTCTTTCTTTTGTGTGTTCTTCCCCCTATAGTTTATCCCTTCTGTATTTGATTTCAGTACCCTCGTATTGTATATGTGTTTATCTGAACTAGGGAAGGGAAGGGGAACAACAGAATGGTGAGATAAAGAACAAGGGGGGAACCAATGCAACAGTGATACTCAAAGACAATATATTGGAAACGATCTGTATAACTTGGGGGGCGGGGGGAGGGAAACTGGGAGAAAAATGAGGGAAGGGGGTAACAAGTTCAACAAGAAATGTACTCATTACCTTACTTATGTAACTGTAACCCCTTTGTACAACAAAACAAAACAAAAAACCCAAATGAGAAAAACCATACAGCCCTTGTTTCTTTAGGTCTGGCCTACTTTGCTCAGTACAAATTTTTTCTAAGTCTTTCTATTTCCTTAGGAATGGGCAATGCCATTCTTTTTGATGTAAGCATAGAATTCCACCATATTTTCTTGATGCATCTGGGTTGATTCCGTATTATGTTGGCTATGGTAAACAATGTTACAATGGACATGGTGGTGCTGGTGGCTTTAGTGTTGCCTGGTTTGTGGACAACTGGATAGATGCCCAGAAGTAGGATTGCTGGGTCATAAGTTCTTCTTTTGAGGAACCTCCACTTTGCTTTCCAAGGTGGTTAAACAAGCTTATATTCCCCCCAACAGTGTAGTAACATTCCCTTTTGGCCTCATAATGTTCTATGTATTTATTTAATAAAGTTAGGCCCATTTAGAATATAAAATTTAGCTGTGTGCTGATGGCTTATGCCTGTGTAAACCTACCTTCTCAGAAGGCTGAGATAGGAGGATTGTGGCTTGAAGCCAGTCTTGGCAAAAAAAAGTCCTTGAGGCTGTTATGTTCAATTAACCAGCACAAAAATAGGAAGTGAAGGTATGGGTCAGTTGGTAGAGCACCAGCTTTAAGCAAAAATGTCAAGTGAGAGCATAAGGCCCTGAGCTGGAGCTCCAGTACTGGCACGTGTGTGCACACACACATACACACATGCAGACACACAACAATATAAAATGTATACATGTACACAAATAGTAGAATGTATATGAACATCAGTGACATACTGTGAAAATTTAATATTGTGAGAATTTTCTCATTGAGATTCTATTCTTTAAGAAAAAACTAATTTTAGTGCTTGCATACAGTTTCATAATTTTAAATGTATACAAATTTGATTGTTAACATCAGACTTTCAGCTATTCATGAAACATGCAAGGAAATATAATATATACTCTGTAGAGCTCCATCAAATGTTAATATTTATGCAATACTATTTTAAAACATCTAGACTGTATATAGAGTTTTAAAAATCAATAAGCCAATCTACAAAATATTTTGTGTCCAGAATCTATCTCGGGACCTCATATTACATGTAGTTGACAGGTCTTCTTATGTACCTATAATCTTGAACACTTTCTCAGTCTTTATTTTTATATTTCTGGAACTTTCAAAGGGAGTTGTCCATTTCTATTATATTATTCAGTTTGAGTTTGAGATTTCCTTGTGATGAGATTCTGAGTTTACAATTTTGGCAGTAATTACTGAGAAGTTTTGTTTGTCCCATCATAGAATTTATGATGCTAAACCTTGCTCATTGTTTCCAGCTGTCTCCATGGTAAAGGTACCGTTTTCTTTTATTCAGTGTAAGTATCTTGTGAAAAAAAAATAATTTTGTAAGTTAAGGGGCTTGATTGAACTCAGGGCCTGAGCACTGTCCCTGAGCTTTTGTACTCAAGCCTAGTGTTCTATCACTTTGAAACACAGCTCCACTTCCAGTTTTCTGGTATTTAGTTGAAAATAAGGCTCACTGGGGCTGGGAAGGTGGCTCAGTGGTAGAGCACTTACCTCACATGCATGAGGCCCTAGGTTCGATTCCTCAGCACCACATAAACAGAAAAAGCTGGAAGTGGCACTGTGGCTCAAGTGGTAGAGCACTAGCCTTGAGCTGAAGAGCTGAGGGACAGTGCCCAGGCCCAGAGTTCAAGCCCCATGACTGACAAAAAAAAATTAAGACTGCAGAAAATAAGGCTCACGGACTTTCTTGCCCTGTCTGGCTTTGAACTGAGATGTTCAGATCTCAGCTTAGTGAATCACTAGGATTACAGGTATGAGCCACCAGTGCCCAGCAAAAATTATATTTTGATGCTATGCAATTATCTTTTTTATCATACTAATAACCCTAAATCATCCACTTGAAGGAATTACTGTTGTAATGTTTGCCAAATGTGATTTTCTGTCCATTATACCTTCTACATTTATTAATTGAAAGAGATTTCCTTTCTTCCACAGTTGTTGTTAAATTAAAAACTGAAAATATGAGTAAGAAACTGAATACCCAAAATAATAAATATCCAAAGGAGCCCTCACCAAAAGCTAAATTGATGTGGTCACTTGATCTTGCACTTTCAGCCTTTGAAACTGAACTAAATCAATTGATTTTACTTATAAATATCCATGCTGTGTTCTCTGATATGTGGAAAGTAGATCTACTTTACACTGGGATATGATAAATTACATAGAAAAAATACCATCCTCAGGTATTTTATTATACTTATAGAAGTCAGGCTAGGATAATACATTTTTTGTTTTTGACATCAATTGTGCTAGCCTCATTTATAAATCTATTTCATATAATATGTGTTATATGCATAGATAAGTTTATAAATGTTGGCATCTGACAATAAGTTAGTATCTGGTATGTAGTACTAAAATTTTAATGTATGTTCAGGATTTATCAATGCATACTACAGTAATATGGTTTTTTATTTTTTAACATAATCATACATTTGTGGTGCTTTTCACAAAGATTAAATTACTCAAATCAGCTCTAATCCCATTAAAGAGCTTTTATTCTGCCATATGCCATACCAAGTCAGGTTTACCTTCCAGTCCTAATGCCATTTTCTGAGGAGCCATTTGAACTTGTAAGATTTCTTGGATTTTGAGGGGTCTATGCATCCTCTACCAGATCTAGTGAATAACCTGAAGAAGGACAAGAACATTAGAGTTTGGCAAGTTCTTCAAGGAACATGTGTGACAGATGGTGACATGGGAGGAGTGGTCAGTGGACTGAGACAAACTTGGCAGAAGGCCATGTTATAAAGGGTTTGGAAGAGGGGAATGCAATCCTGTGCTCTTGGAGACTTCTTGAATATCCATAATCTTGTCTGTTTGTAATTTGGTTTATATTAAGCCTCTAACAGTTAGAAGCTCATCTGGCCAAAAAGGGTGTTTAATCCAATGTTACCTAACAAAAGCAATCAAGTCACAATCCAAAAGCTGATCCTTAGTGTTCAAAAATAATTCATTTGAATGTTCTTCTTCATTTCTGTATTATATTACCTGCTCTCCCCCTTTTTATGTCAGTCATGGGGCTTGAACTCAGGGCCTGAACTCTGGGCTTGAACTCTGTACCTGAGCTTTTCAGCTCAAGGTAGTGCTCTCCCGCTTTCAGCCACAGTGCCACTTACAGTTTTCTGGTAGTTTATTAGAATAAGTTTCATGGACTTTCCTGCCCAGACTGGCTTTGAACTGAGATCCTCAGATCTTAGCCTCTTGAGTAGCTAGGATTACAGGCATGAGCCACCAGCACCGGGTTGCCTTCTTTTTGCTATAGGATCTCAGTGTGTACCCTAGACTAGCCTTTCATTTACAATCCTCTTCTCTCTACTTTCTACATGCTGATACTATAGGCAGGAACAATAGGAATGAGGAAGTCAATTTATAGTTGATGATGATGAATGTGTCAGTCAGCTTTCTCTCACTGTCACACAATGCCAAAGGAAAACAAAAGAGGAAGGATTTATTTTGGTTCAGGGTTTCAGGGTTTTCAATCCGTGATCATGTGGCTCCATTGTTTCTGTGCTTGTAGAGATGCAAAGATCATAGTGAAAGAGTGTAGTGGAGTAATGAGGCTCATCCAGTGATTGCCAGGAAGAGGAAGAAGGAGGATGAGGACGCAGAGGAAGAGAGGGAGGAAAGAGAGAAAGGAAGACAGAGAAACAAAAGAGAGCAAGAGAGAGCACAATTAAGGTGGTTAGTTGCCTACATATTTTGGCTAACTAATATGGTACTTGCTTAAATCCAATCAAAATGATCACAGTTAAGCTATATTTTGAAATTTCTTAAGTATTCATTAATTGTACAAATAAAGGGTTTCCTGATGATGTTCCTGTACATGCCTATCATGTACTTTAATCAGAATCCCTCCCCCCACCCCAGAAAGAGCAATACACTCAAGTTTAATTTTCATAGAGAAGATGGGAGCTGCCGGGGCAGAGGCCTTCCTTGTATTGTCATGTACCTGTTTTTCAAATTAGACATTCCAAATTCTTCCACCAGGGCAGTGTTTGGTGTATCTAGCTAGGCAGTTTTCCACTACTTGGAAGTGGAACAAAGGCTTTGGTTCATCATGAAAGAATTTTCTCATTCCTGCCTATGGAAATTGCCAAGAAAGAGATCTGTTACAGTCATTTAGAAGAAGGCTTGCCAGCCTTTGCCTAATGCCACGTAGTAGAATACAGAAGCCACCTGAGCTGTTGCAAAGGCAGCAGCCTGCTGTGTGGATCAGCAGAGGGGTTTAGGAGGTGTGCTTGGGTTTCTTTTTATGATGGGGTGATTCCTTATAACCATCTCTTCCCATGGGGATTCCAGGTTTTTGCAGCCTTTGTAAAGGACCATGCACTTTTGAACCAGGCCATACATCTCCCTTGTTTTTCAGATGGGGAAACCTGACATCCAGATTCAAGAAAGAATTTGTTCCATTTTGTACAACTGGGCTAGAAAACTCAGTGTTCTGACTTCTGTGGGGGAAATGAACTTTCTCTAACCTCATTGAGGAATGTTGAAAGATACGACTAATCATACATACTAGATAAACTGTCAGGGAAAACTGTAGGAGGTGCTGATAAAGAATCATAAAGAACAAAATGTCAAAGTAAGCCTGATAATTAGGAAAAACAAGACTTCAGAGTAACTATTGTCAAGGCAACTGCTGCTGTAACTTGAACAGTTGCCGTTTCATAAAATATGATGATGTAGAACTACTGTAGCTTGAGCTTCATATAAAAAAAAACTGAAAAACCCACTCTTGCTTTGCAGAAGCTTGCTTCTTGTATCTGTGCTCCATGGGATAATCAGCTAATTCTATACTTAAAAACTGTCATTGCTCCTTTGGGTCTTAGTCTTTTAAATTACTTTTCCTCCTCCAGAACTTTCAAGCAAGGTCACTGCACTGGGGCTGGCTTTGCACCTTCATGGCTGTTTGGTTTTAAGGGCCAGGAGTTTTTAGGAAATGAGATAGTGGTCTTGTTCAATGAAAATAATACCAAACACATTTTTTCTCAACTTCCTGACTTTGAATATCTCCTCATTTCCATCTTCTGTGAATTTGTAATAACACTGTTGTTTTATGAGTGTGCCTAGCATTCTCTGTTGGATACTAGACAGTCTCCCTAGCCCTAGAACTAATGGATATTGGAACAAATGACACGTAAGCACCAATGATTGTTGTGATAGACTGAAATATGGCCCTCAAAGATATCAGGCTATCATCTCTGGAAACCTAAAACATGACCTTATCTGAAAGGAGCCTTTGTTGACTTAAGGATTTTGAAAAAAGGGAGATTATTCTGGGTAGACAAGAAATGCAATCATATGTAGCTTTCTAAGAAGAAAAAGAAGATTTTACACACAAATGAGAGAGAGAAAGAATGAAAAAGAGAGTTGAGTATAGATGTTGTGTACTTTTGGACACCTCTTTTGAAATTTTTTATTAGCTTACACTATTCAGTTTTTTAAATATCTTTACAATGACATTTTTATTTCGTTATTTTTTTCCATGAAACTTTTTTATTGTGAAAATACCGTACAGAGGGGTTACAATTACATGAGCAAGGTAATGAGTACATTTCTTATCAAGCATTGTAGCCTCCTCCTTTGTTTCCTCTTCCCATCCCTTCCCAGCCTCCCCCCCACCCCCTGCCTCCCTCTCTCCTCCCCCCCACCAAAGTTGTAAAGTTTGTTTTCAACATAACATCTTGTACATCTCATTGTTGCAATGAGTCCACCTGTATCCCTATTTAAACAATTTGTTTTTTCCCTTTCCCTCCCCAAATTATACCAACATCAAATATAGTGAAAAGAAGGGTTATACTGTGGGGGAGGGACATACAAAGCAAAAAAGAAATCATCTTATAATATGTTAGAAACAATAGCAAGCAAGAAAAACCATTTGAGTCCTTATCTTGGGATTCATTTCTTTAAATTATGGTAAAATCACATTTTCTATCTTATCTATTTATAAGAATTCACATAGTGGTGAAAAAGATCTTGAGAATATTTTCATCTTAAAGGTCTGTATTTATTGAACTAAGGTCTCTATCTTCCTTTTGCCCAGCCCCAACAAGCTATCATTTAGCAAGTTCAGATACTTTACATGACAGGAATCATACACTGCCTATGACTAGTTTCTTACCCTAAGACTGAAAAATCTCTTATTGCATGTATGTACTGCATTTTGATTATGTATTCATCTTTCAATAGACAGGTTGCTTCTATCTCTTGGCTATGTGTATACATGTGCAAATATCTCTTCAAAATCCTGTCTTTATGTCTTTTGGATATATGCCCAGAATCTGGATTGCTAGATAACATGTCAATTTTATCTATTTTTTTTTGAGGAACCTCAATAGTAGGTTCCATAGTGGCTTTCTCATGTCACATTCTAAGCAGCAGCACAGCAAAAAACTTCCAATTTATTCACATTCTGTCATTTGATTTTTCTGCCTATTTGACATAATGATTTCAGGGGAGACTTCATTGTGTCTTGTTTTGCTTTGTTTTTAAACAGAGTCTCACTCTATAACCCAGGTTGACCCCAAATTCTGATTTGGGCACACCAGTGCTGGGATTGCGGATATAACCACTGTGCCCAGCTTCATTGTGGTATTGATTTAAGCGTTTTTCCGAATGATTAATAGTGAAGTTTTTTTTCTGGTCGTGGGCCTGAACTCTGGGCCTAGGCGCTGTCCCTCAGCTCTTCAGCTCAAAGCTAGCACTTTACTACTTGAGCCATGGTGCCACTTCTGGCTTCTTTTGCTTATGTGGTGCTGAGGAATTGAACCCAGGGCCTCATGCATATAAGGTAAGCACTCTACCACCGAGCCACCTTGCCAGCCCAATAGTGAAGAATTTTTAAAACCAGTTTTTCTAACACTTATTTATTGGCATGATTTTATATCTGGACTTGATTTTTTTTCAAATTTATTCTTATAATTTTATATTATTTATAAAATTCAGAGATGTTTTTCTTTCAATACTTTACTCTTTTTTTTTTTTTGGGTCCGGTTGTCTTTTCATTTTACTTATGTGGTGCTGAGGAATCAAACCCAGGGCCTCAGGCATGAAAGGCAAGTGCTCTACCACTGAGCCATCTTCCCATCCCCTCCTTCAATACTTTAAAAATATTGTTTCGTATGATTTTACTGAGAATTAAAATTTCATGGATGTGGAAAAAAATGTATGGCTAGGCATTGGTGGCTCATGCCTGTAATCTTAGCTACTTTGGAGGCTGACAACAGGAGGATTATGATTCAAGATTAGTTCAGATTGAAAAATTAGGGAGTAAGCTCAACTCACACCTGCCTTCAGTGGCATTTGCCTATAGCCAAGCCACATGACAGAGTAAGATTAGGAGGAGTGTGGCTCCAGGCCAGCCTGGGTAGAAAACCCTAGAAGACTTCATCTCCATGGAGACAAGGTCGATGTGGTGGGGGTACACTATGTGATCCCAGCAACAACAAAAAGCTTAAAATAAGGGGAACATTGCTCAGATGTTTTGCTAGGCACACATTCTCCTAAAAATAACCAGTGAAAAATAAGGTTGGAGGTACAACTCAGTGGTAATGAGCCAATGTAACAAACAGGAAGCCCTGAATTCAAACCTCTCAGTGTCGCCTTCAAAACACACATACATAAATATGTCCAAAATCATAAGCAGCTTCATTTGCATCCTAGTCACTGCTTCTTCCTCCACAAAAGAAATTAATTCTAGCTTTCACAAGGTTAATTGGTTTTACCTACATTTAAACTTTATATAAATGGAATTGCACAATATATATACTTTTATAACTGGCTTCCTTTGCATACCATAATAAAATAAAATTCAGGCAGTGGTAAGTGCTAAATGGTATTTAGTTTTGTAAAAGTATTGCTATTTGTTCTATTTTTTGATGAACATTTAATTTGTTTTCAGTTTACATGTTATTAACACAGTACTATTATGAGCATTCTAGCACATCTATTTTGGTGGGTACATATGCACATTTCTGTTAGAGATTAGTTCCAGAGTGAATTTGTTTGATTGTAGTTCATGCATGCTTGACTTTAGTAGATACTGTCAACAAGTTGTTCAAAATAGTTGAGCACGAGAATTATACACTTATCAGAGTACATAGAGACCAATGAGTTCTCTATGGTACGTAGAAAAATGCTCTGTTTAAATCTGAATGAATGTATGGGTCCTAAATTGTCTTAGGAGATCACTTCTAAATGAACTGTACCACATGACTTCAATGTTTCCTTAGCACATGTATTTGTGATTGTGAAGAACTAAGTTGGCAGTCTGTCTCAAAGTTGAATATGCAGGATATTTTTCTTTAAAAAAATTCTTAGGGGCTGGGAAGGTGTCTCAGGGGTAGAGTGCTTGCCTTGCATGCATGAAGCCTTGAGTTTGATTCCTCAGAACCACATAAATAGAAAAAACCAGAAGTGGTGCTGTGGCTCAAGTGGTAGAGTGCTAGTATTGAGCTGAAGAGCTGAGGGACAGCGCCCAGCCCAGAGTTTAAGCCCTATGATTGGTAGAAAAAAAAAATCCTTACATAGTTGTACAAAGAGGTTCTAATTGAACATGTCAACTTGGGAGTATAATACATCTTGATCAGTGTCACCTCTTTTACCATTCCCTCATTTATTGTAATCCATTTTCACATATATTCATCAGATATTATGGCTATATTCTCTCCCTCTCTTCTATTCATTGCTCTACTCCCTTCCCCTTGACTTCCTCTGATATCATAAATTCCAACTTCCTGGTAGCCATTTTGTTAAACACAATTTTCTGAAGAGTACACAGATGATTATTCTCATGGTCTTAACTGTCAATTTAGTCTTTATAATATAATTACAATGTAGTTACTATTATTTATCTCATTTCATATGTGAAGAAACAGGGTCAGAAAAAGAAAATGTCAAGGAGAAGGGATGAATGAAGAGAGAAGGGTGGGGAAATGTAAGCATAAAATTCAATGCGTATCCTACAAAAGTAAGGAAAGTGCGGGAAGGGTTGTGTTGGGAGTGATGGGGGAGAATGAAGAAATGGATTACATTGATCAGGATACACTGTATTCACAAACTGCTTTGTTGAATTGCAACTCTTTTGTACAAGTACTTATAAAACAATTGTGTTAAGGCACCCTGGTTGTCAATACTTGACAAATGTGACTCCATCTTGAAACTAAGTCAGCACCCCCATTCATGGGACTAGTTCCTTGTGGTTTTAAAAAAATGTTCTTAGTATCCCCAAGAAATGGGTCCTAGAAAATGGCTTATGCTTAAAACACTTCTGTAGCTTCTGTAACTTCCTGCTTGGCTTTCACCTGCAGAAAAGACCTGTTAGGAACTTTCCACCCCACAGAAAACAAGGATGTAGGTTTTCTGTATAAAAGGAGCACTGAGAAAAGGCTTGGGACTGTGCTTGGGGACATGAAGACCTAGTGTACTCGCCAGCCAGCTAATAAAAGACTTTCTTTTGGCTATACTCCATGTCCACATGGTCCTCTCTGGTGGCATACCTCATAGCACAATAAAAAAAAATTTGCTGAAAGGCACATAGTTAACGAGTGGTAGAGTGAGTACTCAAACTCACGTCTGAACAATTCCAAAGCAGTACCTTTGTAGCTTCACTGAGATATACTCATATACCATCCAATTCATTTAAATCAGACTGTGCAGTGGTTTTCAATGTGTTCAAAGTCCTGGGGCCATCATGTCAACAGGTCAAATTTAGATTTGTAACTCCAAAAAGCCATTACCCCTTAGTTATCACCTCCCAGTCTCCTCTTTTCTTGGCCATTCTTAAGCTCCATTTATCTCTTTTATGTGTTTATATGTCTTACTACTGTGAATCATCCAGTATATTGTCATTTGTGGTTGGATTCTTTTACTTAGCAAAATGCTTTCAACTATGAATATTGTAGCATGGATTAGTATTTCATTTCTTCCTGTGACCAAACAGTTTTCTATTGCATGCATATTCTACATTTGTCTACTCATTCTACTGTTGATGGACATTTGGACTGTTTCTACATTTTTGCTATCATGAGTAATACTGTTAAGAACATTTATGCACAGATTTTTATGTGAATATATTTTTCATGTTTTTGTGTATATACACAGTACTGGAATTTCAGGGTCATATGACAACTCCATATGTAGTTTTTGGAAAACTGCAAAACCATTTTTCAAAGCTATGGTACCATTTTACATTCCCATAAACAGGGTCTGAGGCTGTATTTTTGTAAACTCATGACTTTTGGTTATTATTATTATAGTAGGTATGAAGTGGAGTCTCATTGTGGTTTTATTTTGCTAATAGATAATGATTATATTTTTATATGTTTATTGTTTTTTGTATTTCTTGGGATAAATGTGGGATACATCCCAAGCCCTTGGTTTAGTTTACATATTATATTATAGTTTATATTATATTTATTATTTCTTATTATTTAAAGTGAAGCTTTCTTACTTCAGGTAGTCAGGGTAGCCTTGAACCTTCAATTCTTCTGCTACCCTCTCCTGAGAGCTGAGATTATATACCTGGCTAAATCATACCTGAAATCATACCTGGCTAAGAGATTCTATCTATCTATCTATCTATCTATCTATCTATCTATCTATCTATCTATCTATCTATCTATCTATCCATCCATCTATCATCTGTCTATCCATCCATCCTAAGTTATGGTAAATGATGGGAGAGAATGGAATGAAGTGAAATGAGAGGGTTGTAGGCAAAGATTTGCAGGGAACATTCTATTTCTGTCACATGGATATAATAAGAAATGACAGCGAATTATTAGGAAAGATCTTTACAGGGATATTGATCAATATTCCTTCTTTTAGACCAGAACATCTTGGTGTCCTTGCCATCTTTACCCTTCTTTTTAAAAATTGTTATTGTAAAGGTGATATACAGAAGGGTTACAGTTATACAAGTCAGGTAATGAGTACATTTCTTTTTGAACACTGTCACCCCTTCCTTTGCTTTCTCCCAGTTCTCCCCTCTCAATTCCCCCCAGATTGTATGGTTCATTTGTAACATAGTGACTAGTGAGTATCACTGTTACATTTGTTCACCCTTGAGGGGCCAGATATGATGCTTTGTGACGACAAAGTCTCTCTCCCACTTAGTCCCTAGTGGTTCAGGGAAGAACCTAGTTGAACAAAGCTGAAGGCTATGGCTCCTCTTTAGTGCCCTGGTGAAGGTAATTTTATAGAGTGGTTAGAAACTGTAGAAAAGAACACTGGGAAGTTTAAGCATGACCAAAGTTACCAGGAAACCAGAGGGGCCTAGCCCAATTATGAACCAAATAACTCTATGCCAGAAGCAATTAGCTCCAAACACAAAAGAAAGGAAGACTTCCTATCAATCAGGGATCAGATCTTGCCCAAGTTATTATTTTTGCTTGATTTTTTTTCTCTTTGAGTCTCCCAACTTTTTCTTCCTGTCACAAACTCCTCCTTATCTCACTCCCCTTCTCATGTAGCACCCTTTCCTCTTTATGTCCCATCTTTTTCTCTCAATCCAATTATCTTTCTAGGACCATCCTGTTGCCTTTCCTCATGAAGAAGACACAGAGGGTCATAAAAAGACTGCTTCATGAGAGTTCAACTAAAGTAATTTTTTGTGGCACAACAATTCTAATAAATGGGAAGAATGGGAAAGGACAAGAAATTTCCATATTTGACAACAACTAAATAGGAACCTAAGCTAAAGTAATCAGGTCATGACCGAGTATTTCAGGAAATTATACTGCTGCATGGGGATTTAACACCATCATGAAACAGAGCAGTACTTAATTAAAATCAACAAATTTTATGTAATTATGTAAGTTTCATAAGGCAAAGAGGAGGGAAAGCAACAGGAAATTGTGTAAGAAAGGAGAAAGATTAGGTCCTGGAGAGTCAGGGTCCACAATTAGTTAAGTCAGATACTGGGTAAGAACTGAGCATTTTCTTTCTACTTCCTTACAAATGGTACAATATCATTCTGATAGATGAGTAAGACTCTGTGTGTGTGTGTGTGTGTGTGTGTGTGTGTGTGTGTGTGTGTGTGTGTGTGTGTGTGTGTGTGTGTGTGTGTGTGTGTGTGTAGCATTATCTTGATCCATTCATCAAAAGAAGGATATCTAGGTTGATTCCATATCTTAGATACGGTAATCAATGCTGCAATAAACATGGTTGTGTTGGTAGCTTTAGTGGGCCTTGTTTGTCATCCACTGGATAAATGTCCAGGATGGGATTGCCAGGTCATAGAGAAACTCTATGTTTAATCTTTTAAGGAACCTCCACACGGCTTTCTAGAGTGGTTAAACAAGTTTACATTCCCACCAACTGTGTAATACTGTTCCCTTTTGGCCACATCTCCACCAGCATTTGTTATTGGTAGTTTTCCTGATAATGGTCATTCTAACTGGAGTGAGGTAGAATCCCAATGTTGTTTTGGTTTGCATTTCTTTTATAGTCACAGACTGAACATTTCACTTCTTCATGTGTTTATTGTCAATTCTTTTTTCTTCCTCTCAGAAGTCTCGATTTATTGATTGGGTTGTTGAGTTTTGGGGGGTTATTTTTGGGGATTTAATTTTTGGAGCTCTTAGGTATATTTTAGATTCAAGGCCCTTGTCTGATATATGGCAAGTAAAGATTTTTATCTTGCTAGCTATATCCTTTGCTAGGCAGAAGCTCTTCAGTTTGCCATAATCCCATTCATCCAGCCTTTCTTTGATTTGTTGTGATTCTGGCTCTTGGTTTAGGAAGTTTTGCCCTGTGCCTAGAAGCCTTAGGGTTTCCCCTACCTCTTCCTGTCATGTTTTACCTCTTCCTGGCTTTACTTTGAGGTCTTTGATCCATTGAGTTGATTCTGGTATAAGGTGATATATAGGTATCTAGCTTCAGTTTTCTGAATATAAATAGCCAATTTGCCAGCACCATTTGTTGACGAGGTTGTCTTCATTCCAACCTATGTTTTTGGCTCCCTTGCCAAATATTAGGTTGCTGTCTGTGGGCTTATTTCTGGGTCTTCTATTATATTTCAATGGTATTCAAGCCTATTCTTGTGCCAATACCAAGAGACTCTATATCTTATTTATATACAATTATCTAATTTGGGGAGGGGAAGGGGAATAACAAAATGCTTGATATATACATTTTGGATATTCAGTGCAGATTTAAACTACATTTAAACTGTTGTCTGGGGCCTGTTGCATTAGTCAGGAATTTCCACAGCTTTATAGAAACAGAAAGAGACAATAATTTAGTTTCAGGAATTGGCTCACCCAGTTGTGGCAACTGGCCATATTAAAAATTTCAGAACTGGTAGACATGAGAGTCAAGGAAGAGTTGATTTGCAAAGGCAGTAGGCTAGGAGATTTTCTTTCCTCAAAAAAACCTTGATATTCTTTCTCTTCAACAGTTTGGACAGTGCACACACATTATGGAGGGTAATCTTCTTTCCAGAGTCCAATGGTTTTTATGTTAGATCTAAGAAGAGTATCTTCATAATAATAACTAGACTGACATTTGACCAAACAACTGGCCATCATAGCTGAGCCATGTTGATGTAAGCAGCACACTCTGGAAATGATAGGAGTCAGCCTCAGCAGGTTCACCTCTCACTGCCACCAAGGATTTCTCTGCTTTTGAACATATCTACATCCAAACCATTTTCTAAATCCTTCCCCAATCTCATATTTGGAAAAGTTGCAGGTGAGAAAAAAAGTAAATGCATTGAGATTGTAAAGGAAGAAACAAAAATATCCCTATTTACAGAAGACAAGATTCTTTATTCAAAAATTTTACAAAACACATACATGCCATTGCCAGAAACTTTAAAGAATGATAACTGATTATGAAAAGCATTTGTATCTAGGTATGATAATATATACACTTCTGATCCCATGCCTTGTGAAGCTGAGACAGGAATATCAAGTTCAAGGTCAACCTGGGTTATATAGCAAGTCTGTCTCAAATAAATGATAAATATTCATATACACATATATCACTCATACTTGTTTGTATATCCTAGCAATAAGAAATCGAAAATTATATTAAGGAATTAATTTAACTCAAAATGGAATCGATAGAATAAAATATTAGGAATAAATTTAACAATAGAATACAAGACACACATTAGAAGACACAAATGCTGCCTGCAGAAAATAAAGACAACAAATATATAATGTAATATTCCATGGCCATGGATTGTTCATATAGTAACTCTCCCCAAAGTGAATCTATAGAGTCAACATAACCACTGCCAATATCCTAGCACTGGCTTGGTATGGTGTCCCACACCTATACCCATAGCTATGTAGGCAGCTTAGATTGGGAGTATTGTGATTCAAGGACAGCCAAGACAGCAAGAAATGCTGGATATGGTGATGTGTGACTGTCATCTCCACTATGTTGAGAAGCATAAAGAGAAGGGGAGTGGTTTCTTAGTTGCTGGCTAGCTAAAGAGTATGTTCTATGCATGAAATAGCATATTATTCATCCATAAAAACACAGGACATATGGCATACTACAATTTGAATGAACTTCCAAAATATGTTAACTAAAGTAGCCTGATACAGCATACTACATACTGCACAATTGCATTATTATCTAGGGCCAAGAGTAAGCAAGTTCATCAACACAGGAGATTTTGGAAAAGGTCAACAGGAGTAGACAGTAGGTATAAATGGCAACGAGGAATTTTTTTTTGTAGAGAAAGCAATGTTCTAGAATTGTGATTTTTTAATGCAGAAAAATGTCCTTGGTAGTGATGTTTATACAAATAGGAATTTAATAAAAAAATCTTTGAATCATTTTTAAATGGATGAATTTTCAGTGTGTACATTCCATCTCAAGGATACAAGATCCTGAAGCTATCTTTTGTCTTCTGCTAACTTGCTCATAGTAAATTAGTATTTTTTGGTTGGTCCCAGGGCTTTAATTCAAGGTCTGGGATCTATCCCCGAGCGTCTTTGTGCTCAAGGGTAGTGCTCTAGCACATGAGCCAGAGCATCACTTTTGCCTTTTTCTGAGTAGTTTGTTGGTGATAAGACTCACATGGTCTTTCCTGCATGGGCTGGCTTTGAACCGTGATCCTCAGATGTCAGCCTCCTGAGTAGCTAGGATTACAGACATGAGCCACTGGTGTCCAGCACTATTATAGCTATTTATATTTATATTTAAATATCTTTAAATAATTAAATATCTATTTAAATATCTATTTATTTAAAGCCACCCTATCCCCACCTCTTTGCATCATTAAAGCTGTATAAACCTAGTGCATACTATAAAGACAGCTGAGCTTCCACTGCAATTTTCTAGCAATAATGTATGCAGCCCAGCAGGGGAGCACTATTTGTCTAATCTCACCTTCAAGCTTTTGCGTTCATAATGTTTGAGATGGAGAGCTGCCAGCCAGCTCCATCTCTACTGCCCATTTAACATGTTGCTTTCCTCCCATCACCCAGCCAGCCTAAGAGATCTAGAGTATAACTGTGCTCTGCCACAGAGCTATCAGTCATAAAATCATATATACCTTCCCAATGCTTACCATAGTCATTAGCTGTGCAGCATGGTAGAAACTTGTGACTATGAGAGAGGATTGGGGAGAAGCTATTAGTTCTTTAAAATAGAGACCAGTTACAGAACATCTGTAGCCCTGCACTGAGAGAACCTGCTTTCTTTTCGTCTTTAGAAATTTGGAATGATTTCCAGAGAAAGCAGTTGAAAAATTAATGTTGGATGGAACTAAAATATCCCAGAAGGTGAGATGGGGGAGGATGGTGCTCACAGGAAATGCTCTTCTCTGAGGGCAGCTAGCAGCAGGCATTACAGGTGGGTGAGGTCCAGGGAGGATGCCAGATCCTTTTGGTTGCCAGTTTGGGCAGTGAAGCAGCATTGCACAGCTATTTTCAAGTCAAAACGCCTGCTAGCAAAGGGAACACTTCAGGCTGTAGGAAGAAAAATGTTACAGTATGAAAAATAAGTCCATATTCAAAACAGGACATTAAGAAATCTGCTTTTATATAGCAGTGATGTCCACAGAATAGCCATTCATCATTGATTGCTATTTAAGTTAGCATTAAAATGAAAGAAAATTCCAATTTGTACTTCCTCAGAGACATTAGGTACAGTTTCAATTGCTCAATAGGCACATGTAGTTAGTGGCTTCTATGATGGAGATGACAGATTCAGAACAGTTTTGTCATTTTTGGGAGCTCTTTTGAACGGTGCTGCTGAATCCAGGACAGTAGACAAGGTGTCGATTTTAAAAGTTCTACTTAATTATACTGTTAGTAGGTTTCCTGTGTCTATGAAATAAATAGGATTTGGGGGGATTACATTTGGCCAATCAACATTGTCAATATGATGAATCTCCTAAGAGAGATGCTGTCTGTAGCTTAGACTGTGGACAGCAGTAGTTCTGTATGCCTAGAGAGCTTTGAAAACTCCTCATACTTGATTTACAAATCTTATCAACCCAATCAGACCCTTGGGATTGGGGGACACCTGGACTCAGTTTTGTTAGAACAATTTTGGTGTTATATGAAAAGAAAATCACAGAGATACAGATTTCCTATTTATCCCAATCTTACTTTCCATTATTGTCATCATCTTACATTGGATGTTGTACATTTATCACAATTCATGAGCTAGTAGCAACAATTCACCATTACAAAACTCCATGCTTCATTCAAATGTTCTTGATTTTTCCATAATGACATTTGTATATCAGAATAAACATCATATTTTGACAAGCATATTTCTACAAAGGGGTTTCAATTCAACATGTCAGTTTATGAGTACAGCACATCTTGATTGGTGTTTCTTTCCCATCCTTCCCCCCATCTCTTTCAATTCAACACACCTCAATTTTCCTACTTCCATTCTCTTACATGTACATCGAACTCTATGACTGTATCCACCTACCCTTCTTGTCTCCATTCATCTATCTACCCTCCCTCCCCTTGGCCTCATCCTTCCCAGCAACACTTGTCTCGGCTTCCTGGTATTCATTTTGTTAAACTATAAGACAGTTGTCAAAAGGAGTTATACCACTGGAATTTTGCACTGCACATACCATACTGTATGTGTTTATGTACATGAGATCTGACTTCCACATATGAGAGAAAACATGCATCCTTTGTCTTTCTGGGCATGACTTCATTTAACATCATCTTCTCCAGGTCCATCCATTTCCCTGCAAATGACATAGTATCACTTTTCCTGATGGATGAGGAAAATTTTGTTGTGTCTTGATCAATCAAAGATCATCTAGACTGTTTCTGTAACTTGGCTATGGTAAAAAGTGCAGCATTGACTGTAAGTGTGCAAATGTTATTACTATCTCATGACTTGTGATCTTCTGGATAAGTGTGTGAGAGTGGTATCACTGGATCAGTTTATTTAGACATCATGTCTTCTTAAGTTCCTTTTGGAATTTCTAAGCGCTTTGCTTTACTGTTTCCTATGATCACGACAGTTTGAGAAGTAACAGATTTTGTGGAGTGACCCTTAATTGGGGTTTATCTGATGTATTTCTCATAATAAGAATGAAAGAACCTGTGGGTTCCATGGTGTAATGGTGAGCACTCTGGACTCTGAATCAAAAATGAAAGAAGATGCTCCCAACATGACTCATCAGCACTGATGATGATATGATTGAGCAAGTGTTCTGTTTGTCTATGAAAAGCCACTTCCTTATGGCTATATTGTCTTCTTCAGAATGAAGTTACTATGCCCAGATCACATTTAAAGACTGGGAGTTGCACTCCACTTCCTTGAGGGGGCAGTATATCCACAAATTATTTGAAAGTCTGCACGGGACATTTGTCTCTTCTTTCATTTATTTATTCAACCATTTGATTTTTACAGTACAGACTCATATAAATTTATTTTCTCCTTTGAGATACAGTTCCATAATAAATCCCATATTTTGTTGCTCATTCTCCATTTCTGGCTATTGGGAGTCCTTTCAGTTGACAGATTTACCCATTTGCCATACCCTATCAGTTTAGTGTGGTTTTTTTTAGTTCTCCCTAAATTTACAGTTCTCCACGGTACTTCAGCATCATCTTGTATAATTCCTGGTGTTTTCTAGAATCAGCCATTTCTCTCAAGATTCCTGGGTCCTTTAATAGAAGGATGGTACCAGAGACAAAAATCTGGTTACTAGAATGTCATTGCTTTGAAAGCCTGTCAGCTGACAGAAAAAAAGAGGTGTACAAAATAACCCAATATTTATTCACATCTATCTATCTATCTATCTATCTATCTATCTATCTATCTATCTATCTATCTATCTATCTATCTATCTATCTATCTATCTATCTATCTATCTATTTCTTAAAATAGCTATATACAGATATATTGAGCTGAACATGAGTTAATATTGATACATATATATGTATGTGTATATATTGGCGGTTGTGGGCACTATCCCTCAACTCTTTTTTTCTTTTTTTTTTTTTTTTTGCCAGTTGTGGGGCTTGAACTCTGGCCCTGTGCACTATCCCTCAGCTCTTCAGCTCAAGGTGTTCTACCACTTGAGCCACAGCACCACTTCTGGCTTTTTCTGTTTATGTGGTGCTGAGGAATGGAACCCAGGGCCTTATGCATGCGAGGCAAGCACTCTACCACTGAGCCACTTTCCCAGCCCTATCCCTCAACTTTTAAGCTCAAGGCCAGTGTTGTACCACTGGAGCCACAGCACCACTTCCAGTTTTCTAAGCGGTTTATTGGAAATAAGAGTCTCATGGACTTTCCTGCCCAGGCTGGCTTTGAACAGCGATCCTCAGATCTCAGGCATGAGTCACCGATGCCCAGCTCATATTGATATGTCCAACTGTGCATCACTACATGAATCATTCTGCTCAACTAACTTCACATATTTGTACTTTCTCTTATTAGTAATGTATAATGTGGCTTCTACCCTACGCCTCTACTTATCTACTTGGTCAGTTGTGGTATATACTGTATGTGTAGTAGTATCCGAATTTCTAATCCCTACCCTTGTGGGATAAATATATCAATTAAGTAGAATAAAGCATATATGTATATGTATACCTCTCATTCTTTCTGTCTTTTGTCTTGCAGACTAATGCATTACGTATTTATTTCAAAAGTTACTTAAGTGAGCAACTTTTCCCCAGTCTCTCTCAATAATTTGTTTCACATATTTGTAGAGTTAGATTCCCTTTTCACATTACAATTTCCATCTTGAGATCTCCTGACCTGGTGAGTTCTTTCTCAAATCTATATACCCCAAGCTTTACTATTTGGAAAGTTCTGTGAGTTGTGAACCATGAATAGCACCAGGTATCCCATCATTACAGTGTTTTTCTCAGTGATTTTGCTGGAGACCAGTGATTCACACCTGTAATCCTAGCTGCTCAGGAGGCTGAGATCTGAGGACTTTGGTTCTAAGCTAGCCTGGGCAGAAAAGTTCATGAGACTCTTAATTCCAATTAACCAAGAAGCTGGAAGTGTAGCTATGGCTCAAGTGATACAACACTAGTCTTGATAAAAAAAACAATCCAAGGAAACAGCATCCAGACCCTGAGTTCAAGCCCCAACACCAGCACAAAAATATCCTATATATGTATGTATGTATGTATGTATGTATGTATGTATGTATGTGTGTGTACATATGTATGTATGTGTACATATGTACATATATATATATATATATATATATATATATAGGTTGTTTCCAACTTGGAGTTAGTATGATTCTCTATGTTGTGAGCATTTTATGTATCATTCACTTGGTTAAAGCCAGAAAAATGACTGGGTACAAATCAGATGTTTGCTTAACATTTTAAGATCTATCAATTTTCAAAATTAGTGTGGCATTTTAGAATCTATTAGCTGCATGAGAGGCTCAGTCAATTCAATCTTTCTTCCACCAATATTTGGTATTGATACCAGTATTTTTATTATTATTTGACAGATATTACATATGGTTCAAATTTATATTTATCTGATGACTAACTAGATTAATTTTATTTGATTATTAATACCTCATATTCATACATCAGTTGACCATTTAAATGTCATTGTTTATGATGTGTCTTAAAATTTTTGACGACTTTTTTTGACACAAGGACACCTTATGTAATCCAGTCTGGCCTCAAATTCTCACTCTTGTTGACTCAGCTTCCTGACTGGTGGGATTACAGGCATGCACCACTGTTTTTGGTTTGTTAACGTTTTGTCTTTTCTTTCCTTATATTGTGTTGTAAATATTGTAATATTATATGCACATTTTGGATATAAGTTCTTCATAAAATAGCTGGGCACCAGTGGCTCACACCAGTAGTCCTAGCTACTCAGGAGGCTGAGATCTGAGGATCATGGCTCAAAGCCAGCTGGGGCCGGAAAGTCCATGGGACTCTTATCTCCAAGAAACCACTCAGAAAACTGGAGATAGCAGTATGGCTCAAGTGGTAGAGCACTAGCCTTGAGCTGAAGAGCTGAGGGACAGTGCCCAGACCCAGAGTTAAAGCCCCATGACCGCCAAAAAAAAATTCTTTTTTCCTTGATCTTGTGTTTTTCTTAATTCTTTTCTTTGAAGAGAAGACATATTTAAATTTAATGAGGTCCAGTCTATACTTTTTAATAAATGATTATATTTATATTCTACTTGAGAAACTTTTGCCTAAGCCAAGATACCTTCATTTCCTCAACTTAATGCAAGGTCTCCTTAGGTTTACCATACTTGTGCTATGTGCTGGAAACTGTCTCTAGATAGAACTCACCTTATGTGTTTTCCTAATTTGAGGAATAAATTATTTTATTTCCTACTTTCCAGTGTCATTAGTGCCATTCCTTGCATATTTTATGTAGTTTACTTAGTAATTCAATATGGGAAGGAAAATCCTTTTCATGGTTCTCTGTCTTATAATACAGACTGGTAATTTATTTTGGACAAATTCTAGGGCATGAACTCAGGGCATTGCAATCTTGTTTAGCTTATTTTGCTCACTACCAGCAATCTACCACTTGAGCCACATCTCTACTTGGGGCTTTTTTTCTTGGTTAATTGGAGATAAGAGTCATATAGATATTTCTTCCTAGGATGGCTTTGAACCTTGATCCGCAGATCTCAACTTGCTGACTAACTATGAGTAGAGGCATGAGCCATTGGAGCTTGGTTCAGAGTAGTTTTGTGGCTTATAAACAAATATTTGAAACTGAAAGACCAGCTTATATTAATATCTCTCTCAAACCTGCAAAACTATATTGTCTGTATCAACAGGGGAGTTCCCAGGACATAAGGTCTGAAATATGATCTCTGTGACTTATTCAAGTTGGTGTTATTAAAATAATTGACTCAATTCTATCATGATTGCAGGAATGTTAATTCTAGAACACTTGAGGCATTTATAGACATACTATTCAGTGGAGTATTTCATATTAGGGGTAGTTATGGAAAGAAGAAGCCAGATGTTACTCTACCTCTATTACTTACTTGGCAAAGACTTACATTCTCCCATAGTTTCTTATCTACCTGGCTGTTGTCTGTGTCTAGAGTGACTCACATTTACTGACATGTGCTTTGGGTGTGTAATAGACAAGATTTAATGTCATAAAACCTCAATGCCATGCACCAGTTCACTGAACTGGTGTCAAACACATTCTTCAAGTGGCTTTGGTGATACAGCACCAATAATGCAAAGCATAATACTTAGAAAAAGCCCGTCTACCAGGCCCTCTCCGTGACTGTCTCACATTTTCCTGGAGCGCTATTCCTGGTGGAGTTATTGAAGTGTCTCATTCTCAGATCATTATTAATTTAATAATCCCTACCACTTATTTCCTTGGCTTTCTTTATAAAGCTTCAAGGGAAATACCAGGGTGAAACCCCTTGGTGCAATTAATACACTAAAGAATGAATGATAGGAAACTAAAACACGATCTGTTGGGGGTTGGATACCAGTGGCAGAGAGGAGGGCTAATGAAGAGAAGTAAATGAGGATGAATATGACTGAAGTACTTTATATGTATGTGTATATATATAAAAAGAGAACCACCAAACCTGTCGAAAGTGTTTTCAGAAGAGGGAGTGAGATGAGGGAGAATGATAAAGGGACTGAAGTTGATTGGCATAATTTCATACATGTGTGGAAATGTCACAGTGAAGCTTCCCTTTGTACAACTAATGATTGTAAATTAAAAAAAAGAAAAACAGATTCAAAGGGCCAAGTTACAAGTCTAAGATGATTTGTAATTAAACAGGCTGCATTATTAAGAGGTGCTTAGTAGAAAGATAGCCACCAAAAAACCTACCGAAAATTCTTCTATTTCCTTCAGGAGTGTAACTCAGTAAGTGTGTAAGCTCCTCTTTACTGTTACTTAGCAGCTTAATCTTTAGCCCTTTAGTAGTTAGAGAGTAATATCACTGCCATCTGGACTGTTACCATTTCTTCCAAAAGACTAGTAATCAATCAATGAGCAGAAAGTATAATATGTAAGAACTGGGTTTTCTGACTTAACCAAGTGACGGGTGTCTCTATGACACTATTTTGTGCTTCCAGAAATATTTTTACTTCCTGAAACAAGAGACAAAAAGAAAAAAAAACAGTGAACAAATGAAATATTTTTTATTTTGTTATTTTGTAGAACCATTATAGGATGAAACCAGTAGATTTCCTGGTGAGATGAGTTTATGAGAGATGCTGTTGGAATGTGTTTAGTTGAAAGCTTGTGGCCAAATGTGCAATCAAGACAAGCTTACCGCAATGGTCCTATGGAAGTAAGAGAGAATAATCTCTTCTGAGTGAGTTTACAACTGCAACATTATGACCTGGCCAGAGTTCTTCTAGATAATAATAGTAATGGGATATGCTGGTCAGTATTTCTAACCACACTGAAATCAGGAACATTGCTTTCTACTCACCATTTATCTATCATTTTCCTTATCTCGTCCATATCAGCAAAGAACTGGCCTGAAAGCTATCCAGTTTTTACTTGGTAGCTGCTGGTATTTAAGCTGAATCCCTATGAACACAGCACATAATTAGAGCCTAAGCTATTTGTGAGATACAATTTGATTATGATTTAGTTTGTGCAAGATCCAGCTCAACATTTCTTACATTCTCCCTGGCAGGATATAGACGGTGTTGCATTTTACACTTCCAATGGGTACCTTGGCATAGTAAAGTCTTTAAAAGCAGGAAAAATTCAATTCATGTCACAGACCCATAATTTCCTCAAAAACTTCTTTTCTGCCCAAGATCTGGCACTTGTAGATCTGGCTACATAAAGTATAGGCGTCTTTGGAAAGAGCAAGGTGGTAGACTCCTGTGTATTTTCATCTGAGCTTCATGATGGGCATCATGGGAAGAGCTTAGAGAAGGTTTGGTCTTGTGCTTAGCAAATTGGTAAAGAAATGTCATGGTCTTAACATTGTTGCTCTCCTTTCTCCTTTCTGCTAGGTAGATTCTCATTTACCAAGGGAAGTGTCCATACTGGCTATGAATCAGTGAAGGATAAGAAGTCTGCCACACAAAGATCTTAGGAATTTGAGCTCTAGGTTGTTTTTGTTATGACAGAAACCTTAATTCTTAACTTATGCATGTATTTATTGGCAAGATATTGAGAAGCTCTCAGAGTCGGTGGATGAGCTGCAGGAAAGGAAGTTCTTCAGACTTTGGTTGGAACTAGAGACTTGATAGGATCATTGCATGCATGCTTACAGTAGGCTAGTTATCTCTCTGTGTGTATCTTTTTCTCCTACACACATATCTCTATTTATTCATAGTTTCAAACTCTCCTACTACAGATGAACTCTGCTTACTAGATGAAAATACATGGTTTATTTCATTATTGGATTTCCAAGTCACAGCTTAAAGGCCTCAGAGGAGAGAGAAGCATCTTTTGTTGGGATTTAAGCAATCTTTTATTTAAGCAATCTTTAAGGACGGATTCTGCTTTTGAATGTAATACTGGAGTTTTGGTTGGATAAGACGTCTGTGTGACATGAGACTGGTGAAAATACAATCATGATCAGAGCTACAATGACACAGGAAGATTGACTATAGCAAATGAATTGGTAGATGCAAAGTAGCCTTTATTTTTTGTCAAAAGGATGGTGATTGAGTGTGTGAGTCCTTTGAAGGTCTAGAAGCTATGAATCATGTGGTCAATTTCAAGAAACTGGAGCCAGGGCCTGGTGGCTCATGCCTGTAATCCTAGCTACTCAGACGGCTGACATCTAAGGATCACAGTTCAAAGCCAGCCTGGAGAGGGAAGTCTATGAGACTCTTACCTCCAATAAACCATTCAGAAAACCAGAAGTGTGCTGTGGCTTAAGTGGTAGAGCGCTAGCCTTGAACTGAAGAGCTCGGGGATAGTGCCCAGGCCCAGAGTTCAAGCTCCATGACAGACCAAAAAAAGAAAGGCGATCCAAGCAATGTTACTAAAATAAGCAGTAGGTAGCATAACATAGTAGAAAGTTCATTTATCTTTAGGGTCAGGAGAACTGGGCCTTGGCTTGGTTTTTGCCTCCTGTCTTAATCTCCCTCTTGCTTATGGTGATTCAGCCACAGCTTAGATTGCTTGGGCCATGTCTCAGATAAGATTGTTGAATTTATGGGGGTGGAATCAGTGTAGCCAAAGGTAGAAGCCAGGTTGAGGATCCATGTTTAAGTTCCTTACTGAAGAGTTGGAAACAAAATCAAGGACACAATTTGAAAGGTGCATAGGTAAGACTCAAAGGATATTGGAGAGGAAGCAGGTCAAGAATACGTGGAGTAGATTGGTCTTGGGGAATTTGGCAACCAGAAATAGACTTTGCTATTTGTCTCTAGGCATATGAGGGGTCTGGTGGGTGCTAACAGCATACAGAGCTAAGGCAAGGAAGTCTGCATGTAGCCACACAACTCTGACTAAATTTCTTCCCATATCTGAGCCTTAGTTTTCACAGCTGAGAAAAAAGGAGGTTGAAGTTAACATCCAAGGTCTTAGTAAGAGCCAGTGCTTTAAAGAGTTGCAGTAAGAAAAAAGCCTGTTTATTTTAGTAGAACAGAATTTTCTACTAACTACAGGAGTCCTTTCTTGGAGCTGGCAACCTTGACAAATAGAGAGCAGGTTTCAGATCTATTGGCAGGATGAGGAAGGCTACATTCTGTTCTTTTGAATCGTTTTAGTAAGAACCCTTCTAGAAAGAGCAACTGTGTTGCCTGAAGGTAGAGCCTTCTACTGGCATCAGCTTCTCTATACTTGGCTGATTTCTTCTAGTCAGTGAAGCTATTGAAAGAATCGGATGTTCTCTATTTTGCCACAGTAGGAAGCAATATAAACACTCTGAGATTTTCACTGGTGAGAGAATTTTTTTTTGTCTTCTCATTGGAAAACCCTCACGGCTGCCACCATTTGACTATCTGAAGCTTTTGCATGCATTACAAACACCATCTGTTATAACCCTAGACACACATACTGAATATGATTAGTAATATAAGCCAGTGTTGCAGCTGTACATGGCAGAGGGAACTGACAGGACCACAACTTCCTTTGTATGGCTGACATGGTGAATGGGGCATTTGTAGTTTCTCTGAGCTTTTGTGTTTACCAACTAAAGATCTCTTTTGGCTGCTATGGAGATAGTTCCTATTTAATTATAAAATTTTGCCTGGAAGATAGCAGTAGCTGTTGGGTACATAATAAGTAGGAGGTCCAATAAAATATATATTTAAAAAATAAGCAAGAGGTCCAAACTGTTTTTTTTCCCCCAAGGGAAAATCAGGAGAATTCCTTGGCCATGGAAATCTTGGTCTCAGCAATCTAGATGCAGAAGTTCTCTCCTCTCCCCACCTCTCTCCCCTCCCCTCCTTTCTCTTTCCCTCCCACTCCCCTCTAATCTTTTCCCCTCTTTATAGTCTCTCTTACTCTCAATAGCCTTAAGCAAGCATCCAAAGGGTCACTAGGCTGGTATGGTCCTTACTCTCTAGTTTTCTACAATAACCTTTTTAGCTTACCTATTTGTTTCCTGTCATGCACAGGACCCCTGACTACAGCCCAGATTTTATACCCTTAGCCTCTGTCTTGCTCTTTATTTCCTCTCCTTTATTCTTGCCCTTTTTTTTTAACCAGCCCTTTTGAATTTTCACTTATGAAACTTGTGAGAATATCCTGAGGAATAAGTTTCTAGTGCTTTGATGATACCCACAAGGAGCTGGGCACTGGTGGCTCACACCTGTAATCCTAGCTACTCAGGACAGTTCAAAGTCAGCCCAAGCAGAAAATTCTATGAGCCTCTTGTTTCCAATAAACTACTAAGATAAAAGGTCAGAAGTAGCACTGTGGCTCAAGTGGTAGAGCACTAGTCTCGAGCAGAATAGCTCAAGGTCCATGCCCAGACCCTGAATTCAAGCTCCAGGACCGGTATGAAAAAAGTAAATAAATAAAAGCTGGGTGCCGGTGGTTCAAGTAGTAGAATGCCAGTAGTAGTAGAATGCCAGGTTGAGATCTGAGGATCGTGGTTCAAAACCAGTCCAGGCAGAAAAGTCTGTGAGACTCTTATCTTCAATAAACTACTCAGAACAAACCAGAAGTGGTGCTGTGGCTCAGCTGGTAGAACACTAGACTTGAGCAGAAAAGCTCAGGGACAGTGCCAAGGCCCTGAGTTCATGAAGTCCATGCTCTTAACTAACTATGGTGAACATTTTCCCTTCATCACATTCACTTCAAATGATAGAAGTAATTGCAATGCAGTAATTGCAACTTATAACTGTATGTGAATTATATATGACATATCAGGACATGCAAGTGGAGACCAGGTTAACCCAGGCTGATCTCAAAGTCACGATCTTCTTATCTCAGCCTCTGGAGTACAAGCTGACCCTAGCTGTGGTTTGATTACAAAACTGTATGGCAAAGAATCATTATCATCAAAAAAGGGAAAAGAAAATTGTATAAGTCTGTTTGGGTTGCTGTAATGACTGCCAGCATATAAACAACAGAAATTAATCTCTCATAGTTCCAAAGACTAGAAATATATCAAGGTGCTAGTACATCATTTTTTGATGAGGGGCCACTTTTTCATAGTTGTCACCTTCTTGTTCTGTCTTTAGATGATAGAAGGGACACTTCAGAAGGAAACCCAATTGTCTTTTTATACGCTGGTCTGCATTTTCCAAATTCTCTTAAAAGTGGTTATTACATTCTTTTGCTTTTAGGTGACATTGCTGGGGCTTGAACTAAGTGTCTGGGCACTGTCCCTGAGCTTTTTTCCCTCCTCAGGGCTAGCACTCTACCACTTGAATCACAGTTCTTCAGGCTTTTTTGGTGGTTAATTGAAGAATCTCATGTACTTTTCTTCCGGGATGGCTTTTCAGATCTCAGCGACTTGAGTAGCTAAGATTACAGGTATGTACAACTGGTGCCTGGCTAAAAATGGTTATGACTTTTATCATAGAAATCCCGCAAATGGCTGGATGCATGCCTGTAATCCCGGCTACTCAGGAGGCTGAATTTGTGAGGCTTCAGGGTCAAAGCCAGCCCAGGCACAAAAGTATCTGAGAGTTCATGTTTAAAACAGCCAGAAAAAAGCAGAGATGGAAGTGTGGCTCAAGTGGTAGAATGTCAGGCGAGCAAGCAAGCTAAGCAAATATGAAGCTCTGATTTCAAATCCCAGTACCAGAAAATTTAATAAAAAAAAAAAAAAAGCAAAGAAAGGAAAAGTCTGAAAATGAACTTGCCATTGAACAGGAGAACATCAAAGAAAACCAGCTTCATTTTTCCCACCAACGGGTCAGTAGACCAGAAGCCTCACTTATATGTAGTATCAAAGTCAAGGAACTGAAACTAGCGAAGTACTTCAGTTGCTTTTCTTCAAGTCCTTGCAAGAAGCAGTTATCATTTCTACATGTGTTAGTGTTAGAAAAATGGGTTTAGTGACAAAGACTTCTATAAGCTTCCATATTTAGATAACATTGCTGGTCCATTTGCCTTTCTTCTCTCTAATTAGCCAACTTGAAGATGTGAAAAGTTTAAGATATATCATCATTTAGAATTGGCACATCCAATCTCATAATTCCAGACCTTACAGGAAAAGATTAGTGCCCCCTTAAAAGATTAAAAAACCCCTTTTCTTACATCTGTGCAATAATTTACAGAGTGAAAATGAGCTGGGCACCGGTGGCTCACACCTGTAATCCTAACTACTCAGGAGGCTGAGATCTGAGGATGGTGGTTCAAAGCCAGCCTGGGCAGGAAAGTCCGTGAGACTCTTATCTCCAATAAACCACTAGAAAAATGGAAGTGGTGCTGTAGCTCAAGTGGTAGGAGCTCTTGCCTTGAGCTGAAGAGCTGAGGGACAGCGCCCAGGCCCAGAGTTCAAGCCCCACAGCCAACCAAAAAAAACCAAAAAGAGTGAAAAAGTCAGGTGGGCTGTTTGCTTGACTCTTGTGATGGTTCTTAGACATCCAATACCCATTCCAAGGGTTTAAACACTCTCTTTGTAGGTTCAATAGACTTCTATTTGCTGTGAATCCTAAATGAGCACAGTCTGGCTGTTCATGATCACAGAGATCACAATTACTTTAATTAAATATTCACCTTTCTTATTAAAAGCTGATTTTAAAACTCCACTATGTAATATCCTATTTAGGAGCTTTGTGCATTACATAATTCTTAAGGTTAGAAATGCACATGTGTGTATGGTTCAGAATACTTTTTGTGTCTAGGGAATAGCAATATTCAGTCAAGATTTTTCCCCTTGCAAAATAGTATTTCCAGACAGATTGTCAAGGGTTACTTTAAGGATCTGTATGTTCCTGGTTTTAGAAAAAGAAGGACAATTTTTTGTCTTGAATAAAGCGAAAACAAATTCAAGGATACTGAGTTGTGCAGGACCAGTCTGTCAAAATATGGCTTGGAGTTTCTCAGTTTCAGTATTTGAAATATTGAGATACTGGCCATTCTTATTTCCTCTTCAGAGAAATTTCTCTTTAAGTCTTTAGCCCACTTATTTATGCAAATCAAAACAACATTGAGATACCACCTCACCCCAGTTAGAATGGCTATAATCAAGAACTCTAATAACAACAGATTCTGGAGGGGATGTGGACAGAAAGGAACCTTACTTCATTGTTGGTGGGAGTGTAAACTTGTTCAACCACTTTGGAAAGTAGTATGGAGGTTCCTCAAAAGACTCCACATAGAGCTCCCCTATGACCCAGCAATCCCACTTTTGTGCATTTACCTGAATGATCACAAACAAGACCACACTAAAGCTACCACCACAAATATGCTTATTACAGCATTATTTACCATAGCTAAGATATGGAAGCAACCCAGATGCCCCTCGGTAGAAGGAATGGATCAAGCAAATGTGGTATATATACACAATGCAATTCTATGCGTCCATCAGAAAGAATGACATTGCTCCATTTGTTAGGAAATGGAAAGACTTGGAAAAATTGTATTAAGTGAAGTAAGCCAAGCCCAAAGAAACATAGGTCCCATGGTTTCCCTTATATGCAATAACTAGTATATATCTGAGACAAGCAGAAGAGGTCAGATAAGATGATGTTAAGCGAAATGAACCCCAAGATAAGGACACAAGTGTTTTTCTTTCTTGCTTGCTATTGTTTCTAACGTATTATTTATAAGGTACTACGTGGTTTTGTTTTTGCTTTGTATGTCCCACCCCCACGGTATAACCCCTGTTTTCACTTTATTTGATGTTGGTATAATTTGTGGAGGGGAAGGGAAAAAACAAATTGTTTAAATAGGGATACAGGTGGACTCATTGCAACAATGAGATGTACAAGTCGTTATGTTGAAAAACGAACTTTACAACTAGGGTGGTGGGGGGGGGAAGTTGGGGGTGGAGATGGGAAGGGATAGGAAGGGGAAACAAAGGAGGAGGCTACAATGCTTGAAAAGAAATGTACTCATTACCTTGTTCATGTGATTGTAACCCCTCTGTACAAGATTTTCACAATAAGAGACTTATTTTTAAAAAAGAAATATTGAGATATTGTTTGAGATATTGTCTCCTATTAGTCTGTTCCAGTTCCTGCCTCTGTGGCCATCCCTACTCTCTCCACCTTGATACTTACTTAGCCTGTGGCCTCTGTCCTTTTATTTCGCTTTGCTTCTTCAGGCATTTCATTTCCCTTCCAGCAAAACTAGGGCCAGGCGTAAGGGCTCGCATGTGAGGCTGATGTTTCTCTTGCTGTTTTATCCCAGTTTCCAGTTACACTTTCTGAAAACAGAGCTGAAGGATCCCACAAGAATATTTTCACAGAAATTGCCTGTTTGGTGTTCTTCAACAGTAAATTTTACCACAGTTGTTCTGTCTTTATTTTCTTTTTATTTATTTCTTTTTACCTTTTTGGTCATGCTTTCTGCTAAATCCAGAATTTGCTTTTTTTTCTTTTAACTTTTACTTTATTGTAAAGTTGATGTACAGAGAGGTTACAGTTACATAAGTCAGGTAATGAGTACATTTCTTTCTGTTTCTTTCTTTTTTTTTTTTTTTGTTGGTCATGTGGCTTGAACTCTGGGCCTGGGTGCTGTCCCTCAGCTCTTCAGCTCAAGGTTAGCGCTCTACCACTTGAGCCACAGTGCCACTTCCGGTTTTCTGGTGGTTAATTGAAGATAAGAGTCTCATGGACTTTCCTGCCTGGGCTGGCTTTGAACCATGATCCTCAGATCGAAGCCTCCTAAGTAGCTAGGATTACAGGCATGAGCCACTGGCACCCGGCTACATTTCTTTTTGAACATTGTCACTCCGTTTCTCATTTTCTTGCTTCACAATCCCCTTTTTGCCCAAGTTGTATAGCTCATTTCAAACATAGTATCTAGGGAGTATTACTGCTGAATTGGTTTACCCTTTGTCCACCAGTTTTGTGAAATCCAAAATCTTCCAGCAAACATAATTGTAGCAATTTGTGCTTTAAATGTCTTCTTATAGATTCTTCCCCTTTCTCTTGTGAGAGTTTATTTTCCAATTTTGTTCACTCAAGTTGCTTTTGTTAGCACTGATTTTTTTTTGTTCAGTGGACATTTTGAATTTGAAGAATTTGAAATGGTTGTAGTGATAATGCAAAGCATCCACGATGCTGCCTGAATCATGACTGCCATATTTCTATGGCTCTGTACTATGTTGTATGATCTGTGGATTATTAGAGTAAGATGTTTGCCTATAATGCTATTCTTTTCTTCACAATATTCACCAGTTCCTGTGCATAATAGAGAGGACCACCAGTGAGGAGGGCAAGGCTGCTGGAAGCCTCACTCTCCTGGGGATGTGTGAGAAAGCAATGGAATATTTTTTTTCATTTGGTCGTGGGTCTTGAACTGTGGGTCTGGGCACTGTCCCTGAGCTCTTCAGCTCAAGGTGAGCACTCTGCCACTTGAGCCACAGTGCCACTTTGGGTTTTCTGGTAGTTCATTGGAAGTGAGAGTCTCAAAGACTTTCCTGTCTGGGCTGGCTTTGAACCATGATCCTCAGATCTCAGTTAAAACTAAGAGAGAAACATAAATGACTGAACCTTAAATATAATCTGTCATCACATGGGCGGGTTCAGATTTCCAAGGGGAATGATTCCACTGAGTTCTTAAATGTCAGTGATGGAAGGGCCTGTGATAGATTATTCCAGCAAGACACTTTAGGTTCCATACTAGGGGTTTGGAGAACAGTGAAGAATGAATAGCATCCAGTCCAATCCTCTCTCTTTATAGATAGGTATTTTCATTTCCCCAAAGACTCTTATTTTTGCTTGCTCACGATCAAAAAGCAAGTCTAGCAGGTCTAGGCTGGTACACAAGGCCTTTAATATGCCAGCTCTCAAGTTACCCTTGATTGTGTTTTAGGTATGGTTGGACAAATTCCTCAAAGGGAGTTGAACAAATTTCCCATCTCCACCTCCTCCTGTCCTAAAGAAACATAGTTCAAAGTCAGATAGGTTAAGTGGCTCTGGGCATTAGTCACTTGGACAGGGGCTTGATGTCTGTTCCTATAGGTGTGTATGTTTAATTTCATAGTTCTTGAAATCAGGTGATATTATTGTAAGAAATAATAGAAAAAGACTCTGCGAGTAGTAGAGCCATACAACTTGGTGATAGTTTCCAAGATTATTGTATGTGTTCTTCATTAACTACAGTTCCTTTGGAGCCCGTGGCTTGTAAATTTCCAGAGTCCTCAAGATTGCACATGCTCAGTGAGGGCAGATTTGAGCCGACTTAGCAAGAGGAGCACGATGGAGGAAGATGACAGCATCATTGAATGAAAAGAGTTGGTTATTGAGTGTCTGGACCATGAACTTATTTTCTTCTGGCAGGTGGCTTCTGTGGTTTGGCTGTAGAAAGCTGCTGTTTGCCCCTCCAATGCTCATTTCCCAAATTGTCATAGGAAATGGTCTAGCCAACACATCAGGAACTGTGCTGATAGCTGTGGGGCTTAGGAAGCCTGTTACATTAGCACGTCTTTCTCTTCTCAGAGATGAGAGTGCCAGTCACTCTGATGGACAGGAAGACATGATTCATTGTTAATTAATTATTAGCTGTCAACCCAGAGCCTTTGTGAAAGAAGATTCAGGCAGGTTGTTGAATTCCTCCCTTAAAGATACCATAATAACATTGTTTAGAGGAAATGAAACACATTTTATTATCATCAAAGTGTGTTCAAAGCCCTTTGTACTTGCTTCTATTGGCAGCAATAGATTTCATGAGATTTCACATTGTGATGCCCTTATCTATGGTTTGCTCTTTGCATGGAAGATCTTAATTTTCTATAACTATTTGTATTAACATCTGGAAGGTTATGTTGTTTTCTTTTTTTATATTTTATTAGCATCAATTTGTCAAAGGGGATGTTATTTTGACATGTCCATGTAAATATATATATATATATGTACATGTATATGTGTATATATATATATATATATATATATATATATATATATATATACACTTTAATGACTGTGGGGCCATTTGAGGTGATGAATGGAGAAAGAATATTAGAGATAAAGCTTATTGGAATACATTGCACCTGTGAATGAAGATAACTCTGGCAGGTGGCTTCTACAGTTTGGCTCCAATCCTCATTTGCCAAATTGTCATAGGAAAAAATTGTCAGAATGAAGCTCACTGAAATCTCTTGAATTATTGGGGGTAGTGGGCTTGGGGAAAGTGAGAGAGAACAAGAGGATCAATCTGATTGAAACATTCTAGATGCATGTGTGAAATACCCCAGTAAAGTCCCTGTGATCATCTGGGTTCAATTTTCTATGACTCCTTGGGAATATTTGTTATTATTTGTGTTCTCCATGATGGCAATGCAACTGGAGTAAGATGAAATTTGCATTTTCTTTATGTCAATGAATATTCAACATTTATTTACATATTTATTGGCCATGTATGCTTCTCTCAAGAATTGTCCATTCAGGTCATTTACCCACTTATTAATTGGGTTGTTGATTCTTTGAAAATTTACTTTTTTGAGTTCTATGTATATTCTGGTTATTAATGCATTCTAAGATGTGTTGCTAGCAACAATTTTCTCCCATTCTGTAGGCCTTCTTTTCAGGTGAGTGACTATTTCCTATAAAATCTCCTTTTTCTATTTTTCTGTCTCTGGTCTTATATACTGAGCTATTGGAGTTTTATACTAGAATGTACTCCCTGCGATAGTGTGTATGTTCTAGTGTTTTATCTACTTTTTTCCTATAGTAATGTCAAGGTTTCAGGTCCTAAGATCCTTGATCCAATGTGAACTGATATTCGTACAGGTCAATAATAGGGCTCTAGTTTCAGGCATCTGTACATAGATACCGACTTTCCCACCACCATTTTTTTCCTCAGGAATAACTTTCCTGGTGGATTGATCTCAATTGTTACAATGCTGCATTCCATGCCGTCTTTACTTTTAAGGTTTCTGTTGACAAATCTTCTGTTATTTTGATCACTTTACCATTGTATGTGATGTGGTGCTTTTCTCTTTGATCTTCAGCATTCTTTCTTTGTTTTATACCCATGATGTGTCTTGGGGTGATTATTTTCTGTTTTTTCCACTGAATGGTGTAAAGTCCTCCTGAACCTGAATGGATGGGTTTTTCTCAAGATTCTGGAAAGGTTATTTATTTATTTGAATGTATTTTTTCTACATTTAGCCTTTTCTTCTTCATCTTTTTCCTCTACAAACATTATTGTAAAGTTTGGTCTTCCAGTAGATATCCAGAATTTTTACTCATATTTTTACTTTTATTTCAAAATTCTTCCCCTAGTTCTTCATTTGACTTGAGCTTACATTTCCAGAATTTTAGTTTGATTCTTTTTCAGTATTTTTGTATCTTTACTGAATTCCTCTTTCATATCCTGAGTTGTCTTCCTTACTTGTTCAGCTGTTTTATTTGTATCCTGTACGTATTCACTCAGTTTTTTTTTTACATCTCTCCTTTAACTTTCTTGGTCATTCTCAGAATCATGCTTTTGAGTTTTTTTCTGTTTTTTTTTTTTTTTCTGCTTTTCTATCCTTGTCACCTATTACATTGGGGATGTTGATCTTTGAAAGTGCACTCTTCAGCTCAAGGCAAGACCTCTACCACTTGAGTCACAGTGCCACTTTCTGGTTGTTTATTGGAGATAAGAGTCTTGATAAGAAATGTATTCATTATCTTGCCCATGTAATTGTAACCCCTCTGTGCAGTATTTTCACAATAAAAAAAAAGTCTCACGGACTTTCATGCTCGGGCTGGCTTTGAACCACAATCTTCAGATCTCAACCTCCTAAGTAGCTAGGATTACAGGAGTGAGCCACTGGCACCCTGCTATATTAAAGTTCATTTTTCAACATAGCGTCTTGTACATCTCATTGTTGCAATGGGTCCACCTGTATCCCTATTTAAACAATTTGTTTTTTCCCTCCCCCTCCCCAAATCATACCAACATCAAATACAGTGAAAACAGGGGTTTTACCGTGGAGGAGGGACATACAAAGCAACAAAAAAATCACGTGGTACTTTATAAATATGCCAGGCACAATAGCAAGAAAGAAAAACCACTTGAGTCCTTATCTTGGGGTTCATTTCTCCTAACATCAACTTATCTGACCATTTCTGCTTGACTCAGATGTATACTAGTTATTGCAAATAAGGGAAACCATGGCACCTGTTCTTTGGGCCTGGCTTACTTCACTTAATATAATTTTTTCCAAGTCTTTCCATTTCCTAACAAATGGGGCAATGTCATTCTTTCTGATGGAGGCTTAGAGGTCTCAGTTTCAGACCCTGCCCAGTAGTTGGTGATTCCATTGTAAGGCTTAAGTTGAAGAGGTAGCTATCATGTGAGCATGGTTTGTTGTGTTGTCCCCAAACCAACAGATAAGCTCCTAGTACTGAGCACTCTGCCAGGCAGAGACTTAACGCTTTTTTTTTTTGTCGGTAGTGGGACCTGAACTCTGGGCCTGGGCACTGTCCCTTAGCAATTCAGGTCAAGTCTAGCACTCTACCACTTGAGCCACAGTGCCACTGCTGGCTTTTTCTGCTTATGTGGTGCTGAGGAATTGAACCTAGGACCTCATGCATGCAAGGCAAGCACTCTACCACTGATCAACCTTCCCAGCCCACTTCATGCTTTTTTTGTAGTGATTCCTAGAACTTGGACTTTTTTCCTAGCTAGGGATGGTGCGGTGATTGATTCCCAGCCTCTTCACTGCCTAAGCTCTTGTTGCTGCTTTAAATTCTCAAATTGCCTCCAGCTGATCCTCTTCCTCCCCAGGGCTCTTCCTGTGGCTGTCTGTTGGTGTCCAAGCCATGGGATGCTGCTTAGTTTGTAAGCCTTCTTGGCTTTCAGGCTGTTTGCAAGAATCGCTTTAGAGTGATACCTCTGGAATCTCTGGAAATCTGAAATCTCCACTAGCAGAGGTGAGTGTCTTGCTTTCTGAAGTGTCCTACAGATACTGAAACTTCTCTTGCCAGCAGAGGGGGGCTATCTTTAACCTACACTCTGTGGCTTGATTACCCAGAAACTCTAAATCTCTGTTGTTTATAATCTTCCAAGTCCACCCAACCCCCAGAAGTGGCTCCTTCAATCTACACCCCTCTCCAGTAGTGGCTCAGATCCACAGGCTGTTTGTAATTATTCATGTAAGCTGACTACTCTGTAGTCTACTCTGGTGCTGTCTACCAGTGGAAGCTAAGTCTTTTGTTTTCTGTAATGGCCCCCAAAGAATGAAGTTGCTGGGTTGGGCTACCAACTACCAAGCCTGAGTTAAAAGTCTTTCTATGTCAGCCTTTGGTGGCAGTCAGCCACCTGGACCCTGGCTCAGTGTCTCAGCCCTCCCAGATCACCAAACGTTCTTTAATTTCCAGGACCTTCCCTGTGTTGTGACTAAACCCCAAAGCCTGCCTGGCTGTAGGCTGCCTGCCAGCAATCACTGTAAAGCAATCACTTGGTAATCAGAGAGCTCTCTGCTAGCAGAGGCTAGATCATTTGTATTCTGGAATACTTAGGCCTCCAGTTTTCAAGTTGCTCTCCTTCAGAACAATGTGTTCTCTCCTTCTCTATGTCCACTTCTGATGGCTGTTGGCCACCTAGACATTGACTAGGTATCACAGAGCTCACTGATTGCCATCCCTTTCTATCTTTCCAATTCCCCACGTGTATCTCAGTGTCAGAACCTGATTGGCTACAGTTGGCTTGAATGCAACTAATATGATCAGATACTCTTGGCAGCTGTGTCTCAAGCAGGAGACTCTCACAAGGTGATTCCTTTGGGAGGCTCCATTCTTAAATTTGGGGAGCAAAAATCTGTTCCTTCTGATGCTGGCCTATCATGCTGGGGAAGTCACTCATTTTCCAAGTCCCAGCATCTGAGTTTCATTTTTGTGAGAGGTATGGATTTGTCCCACAGCTAAGTTTGCTGGTCTGTCACAGAGATCACCTGGCTTACTTTGGGCTGGAGCTTCACTCCCATGAGACAGAAGACTGGAGCTGCAATTATTTCCTAGTTTTTCCGATCTCCATTCTGTATTGTTGCACATTTCCCATCCTGTTCCTTTCTGGTGCTTCTCAGTGCTTTTCCTCAGTTGTAGTCTTTTCAAATATATTATATCTTCTGTTTCTCAGATGATTTTCATTCATGGAGTCTGATGAAGAAAGCCTCTACTCCACCATCTTGCTCTACCTCCACACACTATGCTATATTTTTAAAGAAACATGTCAATACAAGGATCACTGGGCATACTGTTAACTTCCAGTTTAGAATGGTGACCTCTACAAATCAATAAAAACAAAATAAAATATTCACCAGATCTAGCATGCTGATATACACCTATAATCACATCTTTTGGAGGGTTGAGGAAGAAGGATTACAATTTTGAGGGCAGGCCTGGAAATGAAGTGAGCTTATATCTGAGGAAAAGAAAGAGAAGAAATGTCTCTATACTAAGTTGTCCATGCAATAACAGAGGAAACTTTGGAGACCATTCATTATGTATACACTTAGAAAGCTTAATACTATCTTGATATGCTTGTACTCTCAATGTACTTGTTTCCTTTTTGTCTTTGTTAATATTAGATTGGGAGAATCATTTCTATTTTTGTCCTTCATGGGTTTTGATAAATGCTGCTATGGAATGATATGTAAATGGAAGTCACTGTGCTAAAAGTTTTCATGTTCCTAAAACAGAAAAAAGTCAATTATTAAATATTTATTCTGGAAAATAGTGTCTTGCCATTCAAAGTGTGATCTGAGATTCACAGTATCAGCTTCTCTTGAGAACTTGTTAAAAATTCAGACTGTCAAGTTTACCTCAGAGAAAATGAATCAAAACCAAAACTAAAATGTGTGTGTGTGTGTGTGTGTGTGTGTGTGTGTGTGCATGCGTGCGTGTGCACTGGGGCTTGAACTCAGCGCCTCATGCTCTCACATAGCAAGATTGGCACTCTACCACATCTCTAGTTTTGGCTTATTTTGTATAGCTAATTGTAGAGAAAAGTGCCCAGATTTGTATGCCTGGGCTGGCTTTAAACCATGATCCTTAGATCTCAGCCTCTTGAGTAGCTAGGATGACAGGTGTGAGACAACAATACACAACTCAAAGCCAGCATGTTTAACAAGATTAATAGACTGGTGCTATTTTTTTTTTTTTTGCTGGTCTTGGGGCCTGAACTCTGGGCCTGGGCGCTGTCCCTCAGCCCTTCAACTCAAGTCTAGCGCTCTACCAATTGAGCCATAGCGCCACTTCTGGCTTTTTCTGCTTATGTGGTGCTGAGGAATTGAACCCAGGGCCTCATGCACGCAAGGCAAGGACTCTACCACTGAACCACCTTCCCAGCCCCTTGACTAGTGCTATTTTTGAGAAATTTTAATAGTCTTGGTTTTAGATTCTAGATCTACCAATATTTCATGATTTAACATTGAGTATGTTCATTAACTGCTTTAATTCTCACTTGTAAAATTAAAATGCGATCCTAATCATCCCTGTCCAGTAGGGTTTAAGTGATGATTGTGTGATTAATTACTTATAAAGAAGAGAGCATGGAGCTTGTTATGCAGTGCATCTCTATGAAAGGGGATAGTATGGCCAGAAGTCTGGTTTAAGAAAGAGGGAATAAGCTGGGTGCTGGTGGCTCACGCCTGTAATCCTAGCTACTCAGGAGGCTGAGATCTGAGGATCATGGTTCAAAGCCACCCTGGGCAGGAAAAGTCTGTGAGACTCTTATCTCAAGTAAACCACCAGAAAACCATAGTGGTGTTGTGGCTCAGGTGGTAGAGCACTCACTCACCTTGGGTTGAAGAGGTGAAGAGCACCCAGGCCTAGAGTCTAAGCCCCACGACCGACCAAAAAAGAAAAAAAGAAAGAAAGAGGGACTGATGAGGAGCAAGAGTTTGGTTGTCCTATCCATCCTCTTTCCACTGTAGGAGAAGGTGTGGAGGTTTTTGTTTCAGCCTAGAGCAGGTGAGAGGAAGTTTAATACCATCAGCCACAACTGTGAGGAAAGCATCTCTTAACTCCTGTCCTCATTCATCATACATGAAAAATGACAAAAACAATAGACTACAGGATGTACTATAAGTTGATCTAACCTCAGCCTCATCACTGGAGGGAGGGAAGTTCTACAAAGATAAAAATCATAATCAGAATTGTTTCCTCAGGGCTAGACACAAGAAAACCCAGAGCCTCTAGCCAAGCAGAAAACATGGTCCTCTCACCTCAGATATGGCTGTTTTAAGATAAATCTTCTTTCCTTTTATTTTTGTCAGTCATGGGGCTTGAACTCTGGGCCTGGGCGCTTTTGAGCACTCAACCACTTGAGCTACAGTGCCACTTGCCACTTCTGGTTTTCTGGTAGTTAATTGGAGATGAGTCTCACAGACTTTCCTGCCCGGGCTGGCTTTGAACCATGATCCTTTGATCCCAGCCTCTTGAGCAGCTAGGATTACAGGCATGGGCCATCAGCTCCTGGCTGATAAATCATATTTTTACAGGAACAAGATATTCCCATGGTTACTCTAGGTCTTTCTAAGTCCTGAAATCCTGCTGTCGGAGGATATTCGCTGGGCCCACACATTTGACCTGCACACGATCTCACTGTGGCCAACATTTGCCTCTATTTTGCCAAGCTCAGTACCTTGATTGTTCTAACCTCTGTGCCATACCTTGTATCTTGCTTTACCTCATTCTTCTCCTTCATTCTGTGGACCAGCTACCTAATCCTACTTAGGAGCAAGAGAAGCAGAAAAGTGGCTAACATCCTTGCTTGTCTTCCTTGCAAGAAAGCTCAGAAACTGACTTAATGTGCATTGTCATCTCATCTCAGATTTGAAACTTTTCTTGAATTGTTTAATCTATTACTTTAGGAAACCTTTATTTTTAAAGGCAATTTTGAGCAGCTTAGGCTAGAATGAGTTTGTTTTCTGTCCCTCACAACCAAAAAATTCCAAAGTAAGAAAAGTGGCCAAGGTTTTATTTTATGCCATCTGGAAAATATCAGAGGAATCAATCATGAAACTAAATAGCTGAAACTCAAACGATGACTACCCAGACTAATAACTGAGCCAGAGTACAGAAGACTCTAACAATCAAATTCTTCCTCGGAAAAAAGTGAAGGATTATGATGTTTGAATTCCAACGCTGCCATGTGACTCTAAGTAAGATGTTTATACCTTTGGTTTCCTCACCTGTCAGGTAAATAATAACAGCATCTCAGGAGCATTGTGAATCTTAATGAACTATACATGAAAGCACCCAGCATTGTGCCCTTGCTCTGTACAAACATAATGAAAATTAATTTTCTTCCACCCATTATTTCCTTGACTGAATGCCATGAGGGAGTCAAATACCCATGCTTTTTAAAGTGCTCTTTGATGAAGCTATTTATCCATAGAGACTAACTTCAAAATTTAATTAACTACTAGCCATCTTCTTTTAGCTGCCCTATTTGTAGTCATTTCCTACTTTCCTAGTATTTTTCTCCTGCCCTTCATTATGAAGAATTTTGGATCACATGTGAATTCCTTTTAGACCGGACAGAAGCATGCCACAGGAGTTATTCATTATGTTGCAGGCATGCCTCTCCTCACCAGAGTGATCTTCAAATGATGCCCTTAGTGATGAAGATGCTGTGGATTAAAATCATGTCTCTTGAAAGTTAGGGCTGAGATGCAAGCTTTAGAAAATATTGCCTCATCTGTTCTCGAGGTAGGTTTCCTTGTTAAAGTGTTTGCACTATGTTTCTTCCTTCCAGAGATGAAGGATAAAACAAGAACAAACCCATCGGGCATTTTTGTTTAACTATGTCATTGTAGTTTTATAGTCTTTTTATTACCTGCATGTATTTATGTATGCGAATTCAGAGAAGAATGGGAAATATATTCCAAGGCTTCAGGGGTAGCAGAGCACTATGAACTGGTTAGTTGGTGTGTCTCTCAGGAGAATTATCTTCTAGGCTGAAGAATATGACAGAAGGCGCTCTCTACCTTTTATAGCCCTGCTCAGTGAAGGGGGAGGTAGAGGAGGACTGGCTCTGAATAATGTCTTGCAGAGGACTAATAGAGCTCTGTATTGCTTTCAACAAGGTGTTTCTATCTCCGCTTCTTGCTTTAAAACTACCTGCAAGCCAAGTAGACCACATAAAATGGAGGAAAAGGAAATGAATCCTGTTAATCTTTGAAGACAGGCATTTATTACATAAAAGTCAAGTGATAGCTTTGAACCTTTGCCTCCCCTTCTGCAGAGGAAAAAATGTAAGCCTAGAAATTGCAAGTGTCTTGGATCTGCTTCCTAATAGGGGGTGTTGTGGTGACTATGGCTAACCCCAGCCAAATGTCACCTCCTTGCATGAAAACCCAACATAGTTCGGTTGCTGAACTAGTTATTGATTAAAGAATCATGGTCAGTAAGACATGACTGTATATAATAGGTAGTGTCTTGTAAGAGAAAGAGCACTGCATGTGGAGTCTAACCCTGTTAACAGAGGGGGGGGCTTAAAACTACCTTTGTTCATCAGCATAATCTCATGGTGACAAGTCTAGATCTGGTGGCACATGAGCTGATTCCAATTTCAACTCTGCTTCTCATGAACTACATGAGTTGGTGTATATTACTTAAACTCTCAATGGCTTTCTTTTTCATCTTTTGTAATAAGAACATACAAATATTATCTAACTCAAAATTGTGGTGACTATTAAATGATTCCTATGACAGTGTGTCACATCAAACATGATGCATGATTTCCCAATTAAAATTTTCTGTCCTCTTATTTTTTTCCCCAATAAGTCTGTTCTTGTCATATTGCTGCTATAGACATTGCATTGCTCATGGCCCTCCAGACAAACAGAACCAAAAGGAATCACATCCAGAGGGACTGGCTCTGATTATGGAGACAAAGGGCCATCTTTCACTGTCTGCAATCTGGAGGCGCAGGAAAACTAATGTTTCAGTCCAAGCTCCAAGGTCTGGGAATCAGTGAAGTCAATGATGTAGTGTCAGTCTGAGTCTAAAACCCCAGGAACCAAGTGTTCTAGTGGGTAAAGAAAGAAAAATTGTATGCCCTTTATGAAGCAAAGATAAGTGCATACTTCCTCTGTTTTTGTTAAATTCTGAATGAATGGGTTGCTACCCACTGCATTGGAGATGGCCATCTGCTTTACAGAGTTCATCAATTAAAATGATAATCTTATAGCTACTCTCAGAAATAATCTTTTATCAGTGATATGAGCATCTCTTAGTGAAGTCAACATGGCAGACACAATTAGCCATCACAGAATCACCCCTTTTCAATGAAGTGACCACACATACGGAACCATAGTCTCAACAGATATATGCATAAATATAGGTATTTATACATATAAAATAATTTGTAGTCAGGTATACAAGAATTTCACATGACAATGTCATAGAGCTGTACCTGGTAATAACTACCTACTTGTGTTACCCTACAGTAAAAGGAATGAACTTTTATTTGTTGGTGCATCTTAAACCTTCATTCTTGAAGTGTTTTGGGCTATTTGTCATTTTGCCTTGGTAGGAAGGCCATCATGTCACATTGACCTTAATCACGGGGCATGGCAATACTGAGACACCCTATGTGACTACTGCACTCCTGATGTACCTTTCCTCATCTCCTAGAATCTCCAAGGAAGTCTGGATTAATGACTCCCACCAGTACAAGAACTCCATTCTTGGCCTGTTGTCTGAGAGGTAAAAGAGGCCCAAAGTGATCCAGTGGCAATGGAACTTCCAATTTAATGGAATTGTCAGTGTCTCCTGATGGGAGCATGCTTCCCACACAACTAAGTTCTCCAGGCCAGCAAAGAATTAAGTGCCAGGAAGAGAAAGCTAATATCTTACTAGTTGGCCACCAAGGTTGATAGTGAGTAATGCTACTCCCATGTGAACCATTGATTCCCGAATCTGTGTTGTGGGAAATCTTGGCTATGGAAGAAACACCTGATTCAGTGTATATGCAATCTCCTGAAGAAACTTGCCTGGGCCCTGTGAGGTATCATCACTTGGTGATCACTGTTACGGGGTCTTCAAAAGACCATTCCACTCTGTCTGCTTTCAATGGTGTTTCAGGATGAAGAGCATACCAAATCATAATTCTAGGTGTATGGGGAATTGTTGCACTTCTGTTTCCGTGAAGTGAGTTCCTTGATCAGAAATAAAGCTGTAAAGCATTGTCTAAATCTATGATGGCAGTTTTGGAAGAAGCATTGCAGTGTATAGAAGACAAATCTATAGTTAAAGTATCTGGTAAGAACAAAGCACTGTATAGTTGAAACAGTCTATTGTTCACCCACCTCCAAACATGATGCCATAGCAGAACCTTCTGACAACTAGAGGAATACAAGCAGGGCCTGACGTAGTCCTTGAAGCTGCTGCTGAAGAAGAGATTCGACCAACAGAGAGGACTCTTGTCTGATTTTTAGAGTGTGTGAAAATCCAGTTCCCTCACTCCTCTCTTTGGGCTTTATGTCATTGCTCTGGTGGCTGGTATTCTTGGGAGTATGAATTAGGTGTGAGGTAACTTCTGATCTTTTCTGTCACAATGTAAAGTTGTGTCAGGCTTATGGAAATAGCTATACTGAATGAGATTTTCCCAAGTCAGTATTGGGAGAAAAAAAACTCGATTAGAAGTGCTAAATGAGGATCATAATGAGATATCCAAAGTCTTGCCAAGTGAATTTAATCACTTTCTGATCCCAACAGTCACACAATTCAACTCTTTCTTAGCATAATTAAGCAAGTGACAATGAGGATACTATTCTAAGGCATGGTAATGAGATGCTGAGGGGCTTGAATTCAGCTGGAGGGGAATTCCTATTAAATGTTTATTAGATATGCAAGTTCTTTAATAGCTAGAAAAAATAGAAAAGGAAATTTAGTTAAATGAAGTCCATTTCCTTTGAAAGAAAACTGTTCAAAAACCAAAGCTGCCAGTCACTACTTACAGGTATCTTCATTTTTTGACCATAGGGTTTCCTATATTCTGCAGTCATAAAAGTCCAAGGTGAGGAGAGGTTACAGAAAAGGAGTCAAGATTAGGGACAATGGAGTTTGTTTTTTTTTTGACTGAGTAGTAAAGAGGAGAGAACGGAAGTAGTGAAAGGTAGTGAAATAGAAGAATATGATTTCTGCAATCTCAAAAAAGACTTACACTTGAATTATAAATACCTTGTATGTTTGTATTTGTATGGATATATGTGACTGAATTTGATCATTTTCCCTTTGTAAGTCTATTCTTTTTTTTTTTTTTTGTCGGTCATGTGGCCTGAACTCTGGGCCTAGGCACTGTTCCTCAGCTCTTCAGCTTAAGATGAGCACTCTACCACTTGAGCCACAGCACCACGTTCCAGCCTTTTCTGTTTATGTGGTGCTGAGGAATCAAACCCAGGGCCTCATGCGTGCAAGGCAAGCACTCTACCACTGAGCCATCTTCCCAGCCCCAGTCTATGCTCTTTAAAATGGGTAAAGTGGCAGCACACGCTTGTCTTCCCAGCTACTCAGAAGGCTGAAATGGTAGGATCACTTCAGCCCATGAAATTGAGACCACCGTGTGCAACATATCAAGATCCCGTTTCATCCGTCATATGCTCAAATATAAAAAAGAAAACGGGCTCACAGAGTGATTAGGGGACCAGCTGTGAATGTGCCTTAGAAATGTAAAAGGCCACGTTAAAACTGCTTTTGTTGGGCCTGTGGACTAACTAAAAGCTGAACACCTAGTCCTTCCTTGTCCCTCCTTTGCATTTGGGCCCTTCCATCTGAGACATTTCCTCTTGTCCCTTTACAATCACTTTGGGCTTCAGGAAGAAAAACAATTCAGTATTTTCTCAATAAAAAAATAAAAATTAAAAAAAAAATAAAAACAATTCAGCAGTAAGCTCCTTGACAAAAGGTAAGCACAAAAGACGAAGTGTCGCTCAAACAGGCAATGATCTTCTTCTCATCTTGAAGAGAAAAACCTGAAGCTACAGACAATCCACCCACCTGGCCTCTGGAATCAAAGATGGAGCTAACGGTCAACAAGGACTTACCTGTGATGTAGACTATTTTAACTATACATACTGCTCTCAACCTGTCCCCAATTCTCCCTATTTAACTTGACACCAATGTCTATAACCCCAAAGACAGCTGAAGATGTACTAAAGTGCTGTTGTCCTAAAGTTGCTCTGTAATAAATATCCGTTCTCTGTCTTTTGCCTTATCTCACTATTTGAGTGGTCAAACTTAAAGTGTGACTCCTGGATTTTGGTCCTGGGGTCTAAGAATCAACTTTCCGAAAGTGGAAATCACTGTATACATAAAAGGGCTTGGGTTACTTTTTGATGCTGCTTGAGAATTTCCTGTGGTGCTAGTAAACTCTCAGCAGAGTTTAAGCCCCTCGTCCAGGTGTCATTCAAGGCAGAAAGTACATGGAGCTGGCTGTGAAAGAATCAAGTTCCATTGCACTTTGGATTTTTTCCCACCTGGCAAGGGACATCTTGCATACTCACAAAGTTAATGATCACACATTTGTCCCAACTACTGGTAATCAGTATGCAAATAAGACACAAGTTCCAGGCCTGGGCAGCAGGAATGGAGCTTTTCGCAGTCTTTCAGGGAAACCCCAAGAGGCCAATGTGGGCATGTAGCGATGAGGGATGAGCAGATGATTGTGAAGGTGTATGTCTGTTATAGAACAGGAGAGCAATCCTGTTTCAATCCTCCAGAAACTCACAAACTGCTGCCCTTTCAAGAGGTTTCCTTAACTAACATTATCACAACCCAGACAAATAGCAACAGCTGTGTTAGTTGATGTGTTTAGTTTCATGACTCTTGTTTTGCTGAACTGGATTTCTTATTTTTACAAAAGTCCCATTGTTCTTCTTAATTCTTTTGTCCTGAATTTGATCACGATCGTACTGATCTTGTTTACTTTTCCTCTTTGTGATATGTTTTTGGGATTCAGTGTTCTAACAGAAGCTCTCAGAGTATTGGAGGAAGAGTTAAGGATTTAGGACAACTGAGTGCTGAATAAGTACCAATTGCGTTCAGAGGGATCAGTTAGAAATACATCCTCAGTCCAAGTGACTGTCTTTGGAGAACCTTGTCATGGTGTATGTATGTGTTTGTTTATTCTGGCTTCCTAAAACTAGCAATATAGTTTAATTACCCTTTGGCAATTTGTGATTCAAATTATTGTCCCAAGTAGTACAGTCTACCGCATAATGTATGTGTGTATGTGTGTGTATGCACATGTGTGTATACTAGTACTAGGGCTTGAACTCGGGGCCTCATGCTTTGGTTTAGCTTTCTTACTCAGGGCCCTCACTTTACCACTTGAAACTCACTTCTGGTTCATCATTTTGTGGGTAATTGGACATGAGAGTGGTCTCAAAGACTTTTCTAATTGTCTCACCTTGAACCAGGATCCTCTAGATCTAAGCCTCTTGAGTAGCTAGGATTACAAGCATGAACAACTGGTGCCTGGCTAGTCCAGTCCGATTTTACCTGTTATCCTATCTGCCACTGACTCTGTCTGTGATTCTCACTCAAGTCTTATTGCCTTAATACCTTCCCAAGGGTAAGGACCTCAGAGAGTAGCAGAGTTTTTAAGTAACTATCTATGATGTATCAAGATCTGATTTAAATACAAGGAGTAGGCCTTTCAAGTATATTAGTGCTTTAGAAATGTGGATAATTTCAAGTCATCATCCAAGCTGAGGGAGCACGTTATTAGATGCCATTGCTGATGCCCATAAATTTAAAGCAACTGGCTAACTTGCAGAATGCCAGCTTTGCTGAGAGTCATGGGATATGAAAGCCTTCACAGATTCCTAGACTTGAAATCATAATATCATTTGGATGGGAGAAAAGATGTAGAGAACATAGCATGCATTCTAGTGCACATGGCCTCTATGTAATACACTGTGTTGGCATGATGGGTATGCAGGCATGCTGACACAGCAGGCTTCAAGAGGGCAGCGTTTCCTCCAGGTGGGAGCTAAGTAAGTCTTTATGTCTTTAATTAAATAACTAGTCATTTGGCTGTTCATATACTGTATTTTCTCACTTGAAGGAGTTTACATTTACGTGCTTTGCACTTTACTGTTCAGAATGTTTGTTAACACATTATTCAGTTGGATTCTCAACACAAAGGTCCTTGTCAGACTCATCATCAGATAAGGAAAAGTTGGTGAAGTATGGTGGCTTACTAAGTGCCGCACTTGGAATTTCTGAATTTAATTTTATTCAGCTGTATTTTTTAAACTTTTCTTCCAATCAATTTCTTAGTTACTAACATAATTTTTCTCCTATTGTTTAGGACCATATTTCATTATTTATTTACATTATTAAATTCCCATCTTTATTGAGACATAATTGACAAGTCCACATACACACACATACACACACTGTGCAATATATTTTTTGGATAGAGAATTTAAACCAAGGCCATCTGATATCTAGTTCAAGGTTCATTCTGCAAAACCACCACTGCTGTCATCTCAGTTTGAGCCATAACAAATAACTATGTTTGGGCACTCTTCACAAACCATTAAAATGCTAAAGATGTATGGCTGCAAAAATTGGATTTTTTACAATTGTGCTTCATGCTTAAAGCCTCAGGACAGAAGAATAATAAAACCATTCATTAGAATATTTAGATAGACTGACAGCAGCAATAATTAAATACTCATAGTAACATTAAGCTGCACTTTAGATTAGTCGGAGTGGAATGGCTCTTTTAGAAAAGAGTATCTTCATTGTTTTAGGAAAAAGCTTTTGCCTAACATCTGTAGGTCACGGAGGTCAGGAGGTGGAGCAATGGGAAGTCGTTGACTGTCTACTGGGGCAGGGTTCTCATGTCCCTGAGAACCAAAGAGCATGACATCTCAGGAGCCAGATCTGTCTAATGATGGCTGCTTTCTTGCGTGAATTGCTTGTGGGAACTTGAAGGGAGCCAAAACAGGTACCAAAATGGTGTGGGAAGCTTGCAGACATGTCAGTGCCTACTCCATAGTTTGTTTCTCACAGGCAATCAAGAGATCACTTGAGTCCTAGAGAGGAGACTGTAGACTAGATCTTGAATCCAATGACCTCCAAAGTGACATTTTCTCAAGTCCCTTTGGCCTCTGGATGATTCCTATCAGAGCTTACCATTGTGAGTCTTCACAGACTCTTTAGAGACTCTGAATGTAAATTGAGCTCTACTGCTTTTCCCCCCTATTTTATTGGCATCAAAAGGCTTTCATTTCGACATGTTCATATATGCATAAAATGTATCCATGAGGAAAGACAGCCTTTGCCAAGCAGTCCTGCTGCCTGAACTTCTGTCTTGCCTCAGGCCCAAATGAATGGATTTAGCCAACTCTGGACTGAAGGAAGCTCTTGTAAACATGAACCCAAACAAATCTTTCCTTCTCTAAATTACTTCTCTCAGGAGCTGACTAATACACACATCTTGTTGGCTGGTCTCCTCTATTTGTTTCTCTCGGACCTCTGCATTCAAAGAAAGTACATGTCGAGTTCCTTTCCTAGTACAGTATTTATAAGGAAGCATGTTGATTTGATAATTGCATTTACATAAATAAATATACATGATCAAACTCAAGTAGCATGGATTTTACTAAAATGGAAAACACTATCTGATCTTCAGTCTCTAGGAGTAGGCATCTTGACCCACTGTATATCTGCATTTAGCTCTTTGACAGGCTACCTGTATGGCTCTAAAGAACAGACTCAGAATGTAGTCATCTCTGTGTATCTACTTAGTTGTTGTTGTTGATTATGGGGCTTGAACTCGGGGCTTGAACTCAGGGCTTGAGCATTGCCCCTGAGCATTTTCACACACGGTTAGTGCTGTACCACTTTGAGCCACCACACTCCTTCTGGTTTTCTGGTGATTACCTGGAAATAAGTCTCATGAGCTTTCCTACCCATGCTGGCTTCGAACTGTGATCCTCAGATCTAAGTCTCCTCAGTAGCTAGGACTACAAGTGTGGGCCACTGGTGTCTGTCTCTGTGCATCTTTCTATCTTTAACTAAATAGTGTATACTGACTCAATGAAATGAAACTGAAGAAAATTACACATGTGTATTGTCGTTCACCACTTGGAGGCAGCCAGGTTCCAAGATGGCCCCAATGATCCCTATCTGGTATTTATACCTTTCTATAAGTAATTCCCTCCCGCATTGTACAAGGATACCAGCATTGGTCTGTGTGAGCAGTGGCATTAGTTAAAGTGATGCTATCTGATTTCTAAGGATAGGTTATAACAGACACTGTAGATTTCCTCTTGATCTCTCATTCTCTTCACTTTCTCACTCTCTCTTTATTCATTGTAGTGGTTATTAGTTGTCAGATACTGAAGATCTTGAGACAGCTTTGTTGAGAGGCCTACATGGGAAGAAACTTGAGACTACTAGCCAACACGTTGCAAAGAATGAGGCCTTCTGAAATAACCATGGGGAACAACTCTGTTATCGTTAAAGTCGATCCTTCAATCCTAGACAAGCCTTTAAGTGCATGTGGCCTTGGACAACTTATTGAAAGAATATGAAGTAAAATCATCTAGCTGAGCTACTCCCAGGTTTCAAACCCTCAGAAGTAGCCAGGTAATAAGTGTTTATTGTTTTTTAGCAAGTTGGTTTGGGGAAAATGTATTATGTAGTAAAAGGAAACTAATATATCCTACTTTCAGTATTGGATTGATACTTGTCTAGTTTTTCTATTAGTTATGCTGTAACTGTAAATAATAGATCTCCATTTCTTGGTTGTAAATTTTAAAAAGAATTTCTTGAATTTCCATTTTGTAGGATGATAATATTGATGAAGTTTCTCTCCTTTTTCTCCTTTCTTTCCTCCTCCCTTTCAACAACTTAACTTCTGATAGTTTGACTTCTATTTAAATAATATAGGGAATTTATAATGTACAATAATAGAATACTATGATAAACTTCCACAGAAGTTGTTTCAAGAAATTTTTTTGGTGAATTTCTGGGTCTTCTTACTTTTACATTCCAATATTATTTTGAAGAAAATCTTACGACTTTTTATCATTTAATTAATAAATATTTTGGTAATATCATTCAAGGTTATGAAACACTTTGTATTATAACCACAATGCCATTATCAAATACAAAGTTAGCAATAGTTTCCAAAACAGTGTAATCAAATATCTGGTCAGTGTTTAAATTTTCAATCATCCTCCCACATACACACGTACACACACGTACACACACACACACACACACACACACACACACACACACACACACACACACACACACACTGTGCTATTTGCTTGAATCAGGATCCAAATAAAACCCATACATTATAATTGGTTGATTTGTCTTTCAATTTTCTAAACAATGAGAATATTTCTCTTCATAATTTATTTGCTGATTGAATCCTCATGATATAGGTTAAGATGTTCCTGTCAGTATTTCCTATGAACTGGTGGGTGAATCTATAATATTGATCTGCAGAAGATCTGAGTTAGGAAGGGACAAAAATGATATACCACAGGTCATGTTGATTGCCTGTTTTTAGAAGCATATCATGTCCACATTGTCTTATAATAGCAATCATTATTAGTCAATATCGAGGTCCATTAGTTCCTGACTGTAAAGGAGCAAGCTTCTAATTACATCTGCATTTATTTCCTAGAATATTTTATGAAGAAAAATTTCTCACATTTATTATTTGGGTACTCAATGTTATAGTCTAAACATAAATGAAGAATAATACCTGATGCTTTTTTAATTACATATTTTAGAAAAATAAGTTGCTTTCCTATTATCATGAAAAAACTGACCAATTATATTTCAAATAATAAGTATATGAATTTTATTTATTTGTTGTGTTCAATCCATTGCAGTAATTATTTTTGACACCGCAATTACTCCATGTTTGGCCATTAAGTTGGCCTCTGAGTCATTTTGCCACGCTTCAATAGTCTTTGATAGTTTCTTTGCTATCTTGTAGAATAACCTGCTCTATTCTCATATAATTTTTGGACCTCAGATATGGCTGGAATCAGCTACTTTTCTTAAAAGGCTATGTTGCATTTATTGGGTATAGTATTTCAAGACATGATCTGCATTTTAAGATTTCAATCATTGTTTCTAGAGCTTTCAGCAAGAAATGCATTTTTGTACCAATTCAAATTTAGGTCTACAGGGTGTTTATGTAACTACTTCTATCTTACATCTATATCTTTTTACTTCCACTCTATGAATCACAGTTTTCAAAGCCACTGGGGATGGTTGAATTAAATATCACACAATTTCTTAGTCAATTTTATCTCATCTTACACATAGAACTATTTTAGAATAACAGTACTAATGCTACTAGCATCAATATGATTACTGTAAATAATTTACAGATTTTATAGCTCTCTTCATCCTTAAAAAATATCTCTAGGGAGCTACTATCAAGCACTATGCTTAGAAGTTATGTGGAATAGTTTCTCTTTGCCACTAACTACATATACAATTAGATTCATTTATTTCATTTTGCCTTCAATTTTTGGAAATTGCTGTTTTATAGTGCTGTTTTATGATTATGTAATATGGTTGCATGGTTCCAAAATCAAATGTACAAATCAAAATGTATTCAAATAAGTCTAGCTTCTATCTCTACTCTCTCCATCATATTTCTAAACCTTCCTTACAGGCAACCATTACAGAAAAAAATTAAGGTTCATCCTTATATTTTCAATGTTTTAATATGAGAATATTCAGATATTTTATTGTTTCTTTTCTTCCTTGGATAAGTGATAGGATGATACAAACATTTTTATACATCCTATTTTTCTTAAGAATATATCCTGGAAACCACTCTACAGTAATATATTGACATACTCATTTAATTTTGTTCTAGTAATGTAGCTTGAATTCAAGATCTCCTGCTTTTCATTCACCTTTGTACTCAAGGCTAGTGCTCTACTTCTTCAGACATGCCTCTCCACTCTGAGCCTTTTGGTGGTTAATTGGAGATAAGAGTCTCTCAGATTTTTCTTTCCAGGCTGCCTTTGAACCTGGGTTCTCAAATTGCAGCCTCATGAGTAGGTGGGATTACAGATATTAACTGTCAGTGCCTAGCAACATCTTCATTTTTTAACTGCATATATTTAATGTATAGATGCGTTTGAGGATATATGGACATTGAATGAGATTAGGATCGCTAAACACCGTAGTCTCATCCATGACCTCCAACAGCCACCTTCCATCTCTTTTATTTATAGAGAACTTCTTCATTGTCCACCAGCTGCATCACACTCCATTGTGTAGACTCTGTATAGACTGTTGAAATAATCTCCCATAGCTGAACATTTCAGCTGTTTCCACACCTTTGCTTCCACAAATTGTTCTCTAAAAGATAATGTTGTATATGCAGTAAGTGTACCTTATCCTCAGTCTTATTGCACATAGTTTTGTTTTGTTTATTTTTCCCGGTCGTGGGGCCTGAACTCTGGGCCTGGGGGCTGTCCCTCAGCTCTTCAGCTCAAGGCTAGTACTCTACCACTTGAGCCACAACACCATTTCCAGCTTTTTCTGCTTATGCAGTGCTGAGGAATTGAACCCAGGGCCTCATGCATGCAAGGCAAGCACTCTACCACTGAGCCACCTGCCCAGCCCCTTCCACATAGTTTTGATCAGGCATAGTCAAAAAATAAATACACTAAAAATAAAAACAAATTTCAAAATGAAAGTTTGAAATCTAGTGTGTATATTATGCAGATCAATTGCTAGAGAGAACCTCTCAGACATGTCTGCATTATTGTCAGTTGTGTTTAAATCATTATGTGATCTGCTGAGTGTTTATCTTTAATTTTGTTAAGATCTACCACCCTGAAAACCAATTGTGGTCGCAAATCAAAGCAAAAGAGGGTAAAACTTAAATAATAAAGTTAAAAATTTAGTTAAATAAAGTTAAAAATAAAAATAATAAAGTTAAAAAAGGGCAGGATGTCTTTAATGGAAGTTGGGTGGTATATGGGAAAAAGGAATTAATCATCTGCAGTACAGATTGAAGTTTGCATCCTAAGCATTCACAGATTTTCCTCAGTGGTGGTCTCCTTGAAATCATTCCCACAGATACCAATAGTACTGTATGCATTTTTAATGTTTTGATCATCAAATCTGTGGTTCCTAAATTTGATATTATCTGATCAAAATACACATATTTTTGCTAAATTCTATCAACTTTTTCCCTACTGGGTGAGTTGTTTTGACAGCATTTCCATTCTGCTTAGTGATTATCATTTGCCCCTCCATGCTTTATCTGCATTTGAAAAGCACTGCTGGTAGGAAGCAATAGTAGAGAGGTAAAGTGGAGCTAGTGCTTAAAACGTACCTCATAGGGTAGTTCTGCAGATTAAATGAGACTAGTTGGAAGGACCACATTCAAATCATAAAAATAGTGTTTCTATTACTCAAAGGGAGATTTTTTTCAAGGTACAATTCTCTCTGCATCAATAGCATACTGGGTTAGCATTATTTATACCCTAGATCCTAGACCTAAACTCTAGCTGAATAGGAGATCAAAGAACTAATTTAATAACTGAACAAAAGACAAGAATGAGCTTCCTCATTGTCCACATTTTGGCAGGGTCCAGACAGTGGTATAATTATTCGGGTCTTGGGAGTATGATCCCAGTTGCTTCTTGATCTGGGAGACACGGAACATTGAAAAGGGGGCATGAATACCAACAATTCCCTCCACCCCTGCCACCTCCTGTAGAGGCTATAAAGAGGCTGATGGAGGCTGTGAGCCACCAGTATATGATCGGTTGTGGGCCACAGGTGAATAAGGGGACAAAGGGGGAGGGCAAGGCACAGAAGGTTTGGCATGGGAGGTGGGGGCTTTGAGGGGACATCGGGCATAGGCGGAGCAGAGTCTTCAGAGTCTTCAGTGTCGAGTAAGGGATCAGGCACTTCCGGTTCAGCAAGAGGATCCAGGCTCTTGGGTGATTTGGCAGGGCAGGGCCACCCATGCGCCAGAGGATCTGATGAGTTGAGCAGGATTGGTAAAGAGAAGGATGAGTGTGAAGAACTAAGAAAGGCTGAACGTATGGAACCTCTGACCATTTACCACTGCATTATCAGAAATTGTCCAGATCTCTGTGAGTATTAGAATCGAAAGTCCCATTTTTGGGCCACTGAGACTGATTGTCTAGCTTATATTGTGCCCAGATCTGACTGTGATAAGACACAAAGTGCTTTGGCTTCATGGAGTCCTTGAGTAGAAGAGTAAAGAGGGTAGGAGATATCCCAAAGGAGTGTCCCAGCTCAGAGAGAATAAGAATAAGGAGCATGAGGTAAGAATCTAGTGAGGGCATAGAGGTGGAAGAGGAGATGAATGGAAGGCGTCTCTATCCACCCAAAGTCTCTTAGAGAGAGAATCAAAATCTTGCTTCAGGTGACCCTGAACCAAGAAGAGACTAGCCAAAAGGCATAGAGGATCTCTCTGGTGTGGCACCACATCAAGAGAGAGAGAGAACAGAGGGACTCCTAGACAGAAATAGAAGGGAGATGGTGTGGTAGATGTGTGGCCAGCAATGGTAAATGTGAGAGGTGGGGTTCCTTCAGCAGTCTGGGTCCTAGGAGGGGTAGTGAAGAAGGAGATCAACACTTGGAGAGAGAGAAATGGAGAGGATCCAGCAACTCCTGACACTATGCCCTCTTGAGTTTCAGCACCAGATGTAAGGGATGTCGAAAGGAGACCACCACACAGTTCAGGCAGAAGAGAGTTTATTTGGGAGAACCAAACCGCTGGGCTGCACACAACGAAAAGGTGCAGCAACTCGAACTAATGGGGGAGAAAGATTATATAGGGAAGCGTGAGGAGCCCGTGTGACTGCAGCAGATAAAGAAGTGACCTCAGAGCCTGGCAGATTTGTAAGTGTGTAGTGACCATTTACCTGGCTGTTACAGGTGCTGGGAGGGGACTTCTAGGGAGAGCCACATATAGTTTTTGCATAGAGATGGAACAAAGGGAAAGGAATCTATGTGTGCTTTCGCATGGACAGAAAACAAAGGAAACGGGGCATTTCCCCAGGTATACCTAACAGTACCCTATTTGAATATGATTTTATTGTTGAGCAAAGAAGCTGTTTTCAAGTTTTAGACAATCTGCTGCAATAGGCTTCCTTGCACATGAGTGTTTATTTGGTAAGTTCTTAGATGAGATGCACGCAAGTAAGAGGGTCAAAGGGCATGGACATATTAGAGCTATTTGTACTTTCTGATAAACTAGTTTTCTAAAAGATTGCATTCATTTTGTGTGCTATTTGTTTATGAGCTTTCTCTTTTTATTTTAAGGTTTTAATTATCTTCTGAATGATCTGTAGTGGTAGTAATCACAGATTGCATCCATGGAAAACATAAGGCATAGCAGGTCCATTTCTTTACACTTTATACTTATAAACTCAATTAATCATCACAACATGTAAACCAATAGTGTTATTTTAACCCAGTTTATGGGTTAGGTAAATAAGAGCAGAGGAGTTAAACAAATTTCTACAAGTCACACAACCAATTAGCGGCAAAGCCATTTGAAATACTGCTACCACACTGAAGATTTTAGCCCTGTGTTACAGTGTCTACATAATCTTGTCCATTTGATCATTTTTTCCTTCTTCCTTCTTGTCCTCCTTCTTTTTCCCTTTCTTCTCTTCCTTTCCCTTCCTATCCCCACCTCCTTCTCTCTCTCTCTCTCTCTCTCTCTCTCTCTCTCTCTCTCTCTCTCTCTCTCTCTCTCTCTCTCTCTCTCTCTCTCTCTCTCTCTCTCTCTCTTATTTCTAAAATACTTTCATTACCCCAATGAAATTCTGGACCCCATTCCAATCAACCCCTAACTTTAATCTGTCATTTTAAAATTATCTTGAAATAGTTGTACAAAGGAGTTGCTGTTTAACAAATTAGTTTATGGATATAATGCATCTTGATTAGTGTCATTCCTTTCAACAGTCTTTTTTTTTCCAGTCCTGGATTTTGAACTCAGGGCCGGTGAACTGTCCCTGCACTTCTTTTGTTCAAGGCTAGTATTCTACCACTTGAGCCACAATGCCACTTCTGACTTTTGCTGTGTGTATGGTACTGAGGAATCAAACCCAGGGCTTCATGCATGCTAGGCAAGCATTCTACCACTATTCCACATTCCCAGCCCCTTTCAACATTCTTATCCCACTTTGACTGCATTCTCCTCCCCTCCCTCTTGATTTATCTAATTCTCTCCTCTTGGCCCCACTTCTTTCTTGCAAGTACTCACTTCCTGATGCGTATTTTGTTGGGCTTTGACTTTGTCTTCCTAAGGAATTATTTGAGTTCTCCCAAGAGTCTACCATATTTCATTTAATGCATTTGTAACCACTTGAACACCACCCAACATGTTTACTTATAGATTAGTAGGCAAATTTTAGGGAAACCATGCAATCTGTATTTCTCCGGTCTCACATACTTCACAATATAATTTTTCCAAATCTTTCCATTTCCTTATGAATGGTACACTATCACCATATCTTGGCTATGATGAATAGTGATACAATAAACATGATTGTGCTGGTGGCTTTACTGTAAACTTGTTTGTATTCTATTGGATAAATGCCAAGGAGTGGAATTTCTGGGTTATAGTTCTAGGTATAGTTTTTTGAGAAACCTCCATACTGCTTTCCAGAATGGTCGAACAAGTTTACATTCCCACCAACAGTGTAGAAGAGTTCCCTTTCGGCTATATCCATTTCAGCATTTGCTATTGTTAGTTTTCTTGATAATGGCTGTTCTAACTGGGGTGAGGTGGAATCTCAGTGTTGTTTTCATTTGCATTTCCTTTATGGCCAGAGAAACTGAGCATTTCTTCATGTATCTATTGGCCATTCTTACTTCTTCCTCTTAGAAGTCTCTCTTTAACTCATCAGCCCATTTTTTAATTGGGTTATGTTTTATTTGATTGTTTAATTTTTTGAGCTCTAAGTATATTCTGGATATTAGCCCCATTGTCTCATGTATCTACTTATTAATTTTTTATATGGTGTCTTTTTGTGCCAGTCCTGGGGCTTGAATTCTGGGCCTGGCACTGTCCCTGAGCATTTATGCTCAAATGCAATGCTCTATCACTTGAGCCATAGCTCTACTTCCAATTTTATTGGTGCTTATTTGGAAATAACAGGTTCATGGATTTTCTTGCCTGGGCTGGCTTTGAACTATGATCCTTAGATCTCAGCCTCCTGTGTACCTAGGATTACAGGCATAACCACTGCTACATGGCTTTTACATGGTATTTTTAATGTAATACTTATTTAAAGTATATGATGTGGGCAAATTTATGTGTTTTTCTTTTATGCTTCTATTTTTCCATGTTTGAAAAATGCTTTGATAAATATTGCCGATGTCTTCATGTAATGCTTAAGAGCACTTTTTAAAAAAAAATCAGTGCTTGAATTCACTAGAATGTATTTGAATGCAAAAAGTGAGGCAAAAAAGACATTTAGTGAATTATTTTCATATTCTGTCACCTTTATGAAATACTAATTGTAAAATGAAGATGGAAATTGTTTATACCTCTCAAGATCATGAGATATTGAAAAAATCTAAAACACACACAAAAAGTTAGTAGTAGACAAACAGAAGTATTCTTTTCCCAAATCATCTTCCTCACTCTGGAAATCTTTCTATGAAAATCATGACTTCATTTATCTCATCTGTATTTTCCTGATTGATGTAGGTGGTATGAAGTCCTTATCCAGTTTTGGAGTCTTTAAAATGTTATAACCCCCTCCTTAAAACATTTTATGAAGGCTTTGAAATAATTTAAATAGAATAGACTTCTCTGAAGGAAGTTACACACATAAGCAGTTACTTTAGTCATTTTGTCTGAGCAATGATATTTAAACAATTTATTCATAATGATAATGGATGCTCATTGATATAAGGAAATCAATATGTTTCAATTGGTTACTTATGATGATGGTTAAAAATTGATTTTCTATCTACATGTTCCTTCCCTTTCATCAATATTGTACTGGGGGATGGACACAGTTAAAATGGGCATGTTACTTTAATAACCATAATCATAAAAATGACATCATCCTTATTACCTTACTCTCTCACTCTTTTTGTTCAACTCAACAGCAAAGTCTGTTGGTTTCACCTCCATCGAGTTCTCACTAACCCCTTGTTTCTCTTCTGGTCAAACTAATCACTGGTCTACTGAGATGGCTATTGCTCTTGATAGTCCCTCTGATTCTAACTCTGCCCCTCACCCATGCAGTCTCCATGCAGTAATCAAATGTGAACCTCTGAATATGTAAGCCTTACTTTTTCATTTCTCTGTTGAAATTTCACAAATCACCATATAAGCCAGTGCCTAATCTTACCTTATAATCCTTGTACTACCTGCACATGAATCCTAAGACATTTGTTTATAGTATGACTGCTTCAGTCCTGTTCACCACCTAATGACTGACAATCTGTGTGTGGGGACTAGGAGATAGCATTTTTAAACAAGTATCCCAGGTAAATCTCTTCCTTTTGAGACTCAAGTTCTTGCTGTGAGGCCCTAGGGAACTTTGAATTTCTCAAGTCTCCTCTTGTAAGAATTTACACTGGGCCTGTTCATAATAGGTGTCCAGGGTCTCTGCTTTGAATGAATGGAACCGATTGTACAATGGTAGATATTTCGATGCAAGTGTGAAGTAGGGGGCAAGACAGGGAATGATTACAATGTCAAACTGAGCTGCTTGTTTTGCTTTACTGTTTATATCTCTGCTTTTTCTCATCCTTCTATCTGTCAGTATTCCTACCTGTCCTTTCTCTATTATTGCCTAAAATATTCCTAGACTGACTGATTCTACATCTGTGCTTGATGTGCTATCACAGTAGTTTCCATGGTTTAGGTTTTATAAACACGTGCTCCATATTGTCCATTGTCTGCTATAATCCAAAGGCATATATAATTGCTACTTAAAAGCAACTGAGTGTGTGGCATGTGTTCTATTCCAAGAGTTCCTAGAATTCTCATAAGCTCTTCATTGAAAGCCTTTTGTTTTAATTTCTATTACTGTGTAATGAAATGCAACATGCACAGAAGCTTAGAACAGCATACCTTTATCATGTCAGTTTCTGTGGGTCAGGATTCTGGGCACAGCTTACCTGGGTTCTCTTACACGGGGTCTTATGTGGTTGAAATTAAGATACTGCCAGGACTGAGCTCTTTTCTAGAGGCTTACGTTGGGAAGAATTCACATTCATACTGGTTCAGGTTGTTATCAGCGGTAATTTCTTTGTGGTTTTATGATGGAGGCATATTGTTGATGTGTGTCATGAGTCATCTGATATTTCCTGACATGCTGGTTTCCTGAGCATGGCTGCTTACTTGAAGAAATCAAGGAAAAGTCTTTCCTTGCAGTTGGCTAAGATGGAGTCTGATGTGACAAGATAATCATGGGAGTGACATCTTGTCACTTCTGCCATATATCTATTAGAAGCAAGCCTCACAATAGTATGTGTGACTTCACCAAAGGATGAAGATGATAGGGAAGCCTTACTTTTGAAATCACAGAGGAATTTTGAGCTCCTGAAAGTCTCTGGAGTTGAGAAAGCAAACCTAGTAAGCCAGAAAGAGGAGTCTGCAAGGCTGTCCAATGGAGACTCCAGAAGCAAACTGTGAGAGCCAGTGGACAGAGTCTACCATGGAGCTGTGATGGGACAGAGTGATGGCCATGTTATTCACACATTTTGTCTTCCATTTTCATAGAAAGTGTTTTTGAATGAATGCATACACTTTAGTCATGCTGCATATATAAGGATTTGACATACTATAAAATCTATGCTTGGGTTCAAGTCAGATTCATTTGAGTTATCAATAAATGCTGAATAAAATAGCATGCTAAAATCAAATGTTTTTCCTTTATGGGAGCAAGTACCTCCATGAATGGCCATCTCATTCTCATTCTATTGAGGTAAAGATTGCTCAAGTTGTTCTCTCTTGATAGATTACCTTACAATGTCAGTGGGCTATTAAACACTTAGTTTGGTGCAGTCCAATTTTTAAAACCTCCTCTGCCTTGTCCTATGTCTGTCTCTAGATGAGCTGGTAGTTCTCCAGATCAGTTAGGGTAGGAAGATATTCTAAAATGCTTCTATTCACTTGAATGAGTCAAATAGCGTCCATTTGTGGCCAGTAAGATGGAGATTTCTGCTCCTAGTCAGTTTGCACTGGCGCTGAATAGAAGCCATTTGCACTCTATCTCTGGTGCCTTTATCCTGGGCCCTATGGCGGCAGCTGCCACCACCAGCATGTGCTTGAATCTCTCTCCTTAAACAGGCTGCTTGAATTCTTCCTCTCTGGCTAAACTCTCTGTACTCTGGTGGCTCACTGGGTGTATCTCTAGCCTTGGATTTTTCACTGGAACACTAAAACTCGTTTCTTTGAGAGAGCTCAGTTAGACCCAAGCTGCTCTTCCACCATACCCAGGAGGATATTCTTAGGAGAGGATCACAAAAGTTCAAAACCTATGTTCATAAGAAATTATAAACGACTTGTTTTTCCCCTTCCCCTCCACAAATTATACCGACATCAAATACAGTGAAAGCAGGGGTTATACTGTGGGGGAGGGACACACAAAGCAACAAAGAAATAATCTTATAAAAGCGTTAGAAACAATTGCATGAAAGAAGAAAACATTTGAATACATATCTTAGGGTTCATTTCCCTAACATCACCTTATCTGACCTTTTCTGCTTGACTCAGACATATATTAGATATTGCAAATAAGGGAAACCATGGGACCTATGTTTCTTTGGGCTTGGCTTACTTCACTTAATATGATTTTTTCCAAGCCTTTCCATAGAATTCCATTGTGTATATATACCACATTTTCTTGATCCATTCATCTACTGAGGGACATCTGGGTTGGTTCCATATCTTAGCTATAGTAAATAATGCTGCAATAAACATAGTTGTGCTGGTAACTTTAATATTTGTTTGTGCTCATTTGGGTAAATGCCCAAAAATGAGATTGCTGGATCATAGGGGAGCTCTATGTGGAGGCTTTTGAGGAACCTCCATACTTCTTTCCAAAGTGGTTGAACAAGTTTACACTCCCACCAACAATGTAGTAGGGTTCCCTTCTGTCCACATCCCCTCCAGCATATAAAATGATGTTTATTGAAATGAACTCCAAGAATATCAACAAGATAATTTTTTATTACTTTGCTTTTTTGTTTATTTTTTCTCTTTTTTTAAATATGTAAAGATACTGTACAGAGGGGTTACAGTTACATGAGTAAGGCAATGAGTACATTTCCTATCGAGCATTGTTACCCTCACTTTTGTTTTTCCCCTACTATCCCTTCTCTCCCCACCTCTCCAGTTCCTTCCTACCCCTTGCAAGCTGTAAAGTTTGTTTTCAGCATAGTGTCCTGTACATCTCATTGTTACAATGGGTCATTCTGTATCCTTATTTCAGCATTTTGTTATTTCCCTTCCCGTCCCCAAATTAGAAAAATGTATATACAAGATACAGGGTACTGAAATAAAATACAGTGACAACAGGGGTTATACCATGGGGGAAGAACATACAAGAGAAACAAAAAAAATCACATAGTACATTAAAAACAACAGTAACAAAGAAAAAACCCCTTGTGTCTTTATCTTTATCTTAGGGTTCATTTTGCTTAGCATTATCTTATATCACAGCATTATTCACCATAACTAAGATATGGAACCAACCCAGATGCCACTCAGTAGATGAATGGATCAAGAAAATGTGGTTATATATATGAAGGAACTCTATGCTTCCATCAGAAAGAATGACATTGCCCCATTTGTTAAGAAATGGAAAGACTTGGAAAAAATTATATTACGTGAAGTAAGCCAGACCTAAAGAAACATAGTTCCCATGTTTTCCCTTATTTGCAATAACTGGTATACCTACAGCATAATCTTACCAGACAAGCAGAAAAGGTCAAAAGCTATGTACATATGTTTATTTTTCTCTTTTGTTGCTGTTTTTGATTTCTGTACCTTTTGTCTTGTATGTAAGTTTATCTGTTTTGGGGAAAGTGAGGGAGAACACAGAAATGGTATTACAAAGGGTGAACAAATTCAGTAGTGAGACTCACTAGGCACTGTAAATATGAACTATTTTGAAGGAGGGTGCTGGGAGGGAAATACTGGGAGAAAACAAGGGAAGAGGTGACATTTTTCAAAAAGAAATGTTTACAACTCCCTGACTTATGTTTCTGTAGCCCCTCTGTACATCACCTTTACAATAAAATGATATGAAATTCACAAAAATAAAATAAATTTTGCATATTTTATATTAATAAAAATAGAACACACAGGGGCTGGGAAGATGGCTCAGTGGTAGAGCGCTTGCCTTGCATGCATAAGGCCCTGGGTTCAATTCCTCAGCACCACATAAGCAAAAAGAAAAAAGCCGGAAGTGGCGCTGTGGCTCGAGTGGAGAGCGCTAGCCTTGAGCTGAAGAGCTGAGGGACAGCGCCCAGGCCCAGAGTTCAGGCCCCATGACCGGACCCCCCCCCAAAAAAAAAATACAACACACAGTATGGAATTTTTTTGTTTCTGGTGTCTTAGCATCATGTTTCTGAAATTTATTCATACTGTAGCTTGTTGTACTTTATTTTATTTATGACCAAGTAATATTTTATTTGTGATTATCCTGTGTTTTACTTATTTATTCTTTGTTGATAAATTTGGTGTTATATCCATCTTTTGGTTATTGTGAATAAAGCTTCTGTGAACATCCTTAAAAATAAACATAAAACATATAAAAACAAAATAAAAAAGCGATTTGGACTTCTGTTGATCAGCTTAATAGAACAGAATGAACTGGATAAAAATGACATTTTTACCTCTACAACTGATGCAAATCACCCAGCAAAGGGTGGAATCACCTCAGTGGTTGCCCTGTTGGAACAGATTTGATGCCAGCTGGGTGAAATGTTCTCTTCCTCCCTAAACCTTGTCTTAGTGGAGAGAACTCCTAACCATTCAGTTATTTAGTCCAGAATTTGAGAAATCATCCCTTTTGAGTCTTTTCTTAATTTTATGTTTATCATTAAGTAGTTGTACAAAGGAGTTCCCATTGAACAAAGTATTTATGAATACAATGAATTTTGATCAGTGTCACCTTTCATTATTCTCTCCCATCTTTCTCAACCCACCCATTCTCTCAGTTTTCTTAATTTGTAGAATATGCATTGAATTTTATGACTGTATCTCCTCCCTTCCCCTCTTCATTCATCTACCTGCTTCCCTTGATCCCACTAATACACTTGCAAGTACTGATTGAGAATCATTCTTGCTATCTCCTTCTCCCTACTCCCACAGCCACTCTCTGTAGAACTCATCTCTTTGTGTCTTCATTTTAGGTCTACCTTTCTCTTCCTTTCTTCTTATCTATGTTTCTTTGGGCCCAAAGAAACATAGGTCCCATGGTTTCCCTTATTTGCAATAACTAGTATATGTCTGAGACAAGCAGAAAAGGTCAGATAAGTTGATGTTAGGTGAAATGAACCCCAAGGTAAGTTTTTTCTTTCTTGCGATTGTTTCTAACATATTTATTTTTATTTTTTATTATCCTTAAGAATTGTACAAAAGAGTTTCATTCAACATGCCAATTTACATGTACTATACATCTTGGTCAAACTCCTTCAATCATTCTTTTCTCCTTCACATCTATCTCAAACCTATGTGTCCCCTTCTAGTTCCATTTTCACACATGTACAGCTGAGTATTATGACTCTATTCATCCCTATTCCTCCCTCCATCCTGATCTATCTTCCTTTCTGCCTCCTAGCCTTTTCTAATGTTTCATCTAGTTAGTTTTTATTGATCCTTAAAACTATCGTTCAAATGTCATTATGTCAGCGACACTTCTGTGACCCTTACCTAAGAACAGATGATTCTTAGCTGTGGTTTGGTCTCATACTCTTGCATGCCTCTTTCTAGCACTTATCAACAGTATAGTCAAGGAGACAAGATTTTCTGTGTTGTTCACTGTGTTAACCCACTACTGAGAGTGAGGCCTGGCATGCATTTGATGCCACATACTAGGTTGCTTTCAATTGATCCAATGAGATGTAGATATTATAATGGTATACTTTTAGGCAAATCACTTAATTTTTCTAAGAATCCTCATTTATAAGGTGTGCCATTTGCATGATTCAGTGATAATATGTATCAAATAATGAACACATGACAGGCACTAAACAAATATTACTGTTATCTCTAAGTAAGGAATTAATATTGTGGGAATTTGTCGCTGCAGAATTTTTTCTCCCAGAGGGGCTGGGAAGGTGGCTCAGTGGTAGAGCACTTGCCTTGCGAGCCTGAGGCCCTGGGTTCAATTCCTCAGCACCACATAAGCAAAAGGAAAAAAAGCCGGAAGTGGCACTGTGGCTCAAATGGTAGAGCGCTAGCCTTGAGCTGAAGAGCTGAAGGACAGCACCCAGGCCCAGAGTTCAGGCCCCACAACTGGACCCCCCCCAAAAAAAGAATTTTTTCTCCCAGGTCAAACATGTTACAATCCATCCTATTATTAGAATTCCATCTTCTTTAGACAGGCCAATATTATTTGGAAGCAAAGTTAGAAATCCCACCATCCTCCAGAGGAAAATGGAGTGCTTTTTCCATTCTGTAGATTGTCTCTTGGTTCTGGTACTTGTTTTTTTCTGCTTTGCCAAACCTTTATAATTTGATGAAGTCCTGTTTGCCCATTGTTGGTCATATTTCCTGGACATTAAGAATGCCATTCAGGAAATAATCACCTATGTCTGTATCTTTCACAGATTTCCCATATTAGTTTAACAGTTTCTGGACTTAAAAATTACGATCTTTGTTCTACTCAAAGTTGATTGTTGTACATGGTGAAACATAGGGATCAAGTTTCAGTCTCTTGCATGCAGATAATTAGCTTTCCTAGCATCATTTGTTGAAGATGATGTTTTTTTTGTCTACTGTATATTTTTGGCTCCTTTTCCAAAACTTTGATAGCTAGAGCTGTGTAATTGATTTCTGGATGGTTTGTTTTGTTGCATTTGTATTCATCTATGTTTTGGTGCTCATATCCTGCTGTTTTTGTTACTGTGGCTTTGTAGTATAATTTGAATTTCATTATTGTGATATTTCCAAGCGTTTGTCATTTTGCTCAGGATTGTGTCTGCTCTTCAGGGTCTTTTACACTTCTGTGTGATTTTTAAGACTGAGTTTTCTATTTCTCTAAAGAATGACATTGGCATTTTGGTGTTACCAGCCACTTAATGGATAAAGGATTAATATTTAGTATATATGAATAGCTCAGAAAAAAATGAAACAGCAACAGAACATAGTCTAGTTAATAAGAGGGCAAACAAATTGAGCGGTTCTCAGAAGATGAAATACTAATGGCTAATGAACTAATGAATAAATGTTCATCAGCCTTAGTTACAAAATAAAATCAAACCAAAACTACACTAAGATTTCATTTTACCCCAGTCAAAAACAGAATGGTCAACAAATGGTGGTAAAGATATGGGAGGAAATACTCTTCATACACTTCTGGTAGGAATGTAAACTACTCTACTATGGAAATCAATACAGGGATACTTTAAAAAACTAAAAATAGATCAATTTTATGACCCTTATCGTATCAGTCTTGGGCATATATCTGAAGGAGAGTAAATCAATATCCTGGAAAGATGTCTGCATACTCCATGTTTATTGCAGTTCTATTCATAATGGCCAAACTGTGGATGAAGCTGAGGTTCCCATCAATCTATGGCCTGATAAATAAATGAATATATACATATATAGATATATATGTATGTATACATATACACAGAGACACATATATGTGTATATACATATAGGTGCACACAATGGAATATTATTTCTCCATAAATAAAAATATAATTATGTCATTTGTTAGAAAATGATTAAAACTGGGGATCACCATGTCAAGCAAGATAAGCCAAGCTCAAAACTCCAAATATCACATGTTCTCACTCATTTATGGAGTATAGATCTAAAATGATGATGATGACAACAATAATAATGATTATAGGTAATGAGCATAAGCAGAGCACTGTTTTGGTGGGGACCAATGGGAGGGAAAGAAATGGGGTACTGAAGGATAAGGAGGATTAAAAATGTTACATACATATGTGTTTTGTGTGTGTCATAAATATGACAGCATAGTGAAATCCATCAGTTAATTTTTTTTTTAAAAAGGAGGAAAGCCAGGTGCTGGTGGCTCATGCCTGTAATCCTAGCTACTCAGGAGGCTGAAATCTGAGGCTCACGGTTCAAAGCCAGCCCAGGCAGGAAAGTCTGTGAGACTCTTATCTCCAATAAACCACTAGAAAACCGGAAGTGGTGCTGTGGCTCAATTGGCAGAGGGTTAGCCTTGAGCTGAAGAACTGAGAGATAGTGCCCAAGCCCAGAGTTCAAGCCCCACAACCAACAAAAAAAAAAAAAAAAAAAAAAAAAAAAAAAAAAAAAAAAGGGAAGGGGAGGAAAGAAATGAATGGGAACATGGTGGAAAGGTGTATAAAGAGCACTGTGCACATATATGGAAATACCACAATAAAATCTCTATATTACAAATGTTTACTGATTCAAAACTCTAAAAAACAGCAATCTCTTTGTTTACTAAAAAATTCTTGTTGAATACCTGCAGAACAGAGAAAATATCTGCTGGTATAATAGTAATGAAGGAAGATATTTTCTCTGTTCTATTGGATTTATAGCCAGGTCCTTTTAATTTTCTGGCTTTCATATTGTCAAACTATGCCATAACTTTTTTGTATTTGTCTTTAACTGGCTTTTGGTATATTGTGAAGGCGTTTTAACTCTTTTGTCTCAGTTAACGTCAGTTTTCTCTCTGTAAAACTTTCACTTGGATTTGAAATCATTCTCCCTAGCATCTCTTTTTAATTTGGAATCATTTTGTTTAATTTAATTTTTTGAAGTTTAGCTTTTTTATATTGTGTTCTGTGTTCCCATGCTCTTGTCCACTGCATTCAAATTGCATTTCTCATAACATGCACACACATAGGATAGCTATCATCAGGTCTGGGAATTGTGGCTACTTATAAAGCATTGGAATGAAAGTTGTCAGATGAGTGGAAAATAGTATAATATATATTTATGAGAAAATTTATTTTTTCTAAATATTTGTATTGGTTTATAAATATGATGTACAGAGGGGTTACAGTTGTATAGTTCTAGCAAGTGGCATAATATATTAAAAGTGATTCCATTCATTTTTGTTCACAATCAGGTGTACAAATTCCCTTTGGTCCTAAGGTTTATTTGCATTTGTTGATGATCTTAGCTAATCAACAACAGCTACCTATGGAAAAACACCAAGAAAATATGTAACTTCTGAGAGCAAGAACCACTTCTCTGCAGTTTCCAAAACAGTGATTATTCGCATTGTGGAGAGACACCTCATTTAAATATACACATACAAAAGTACTCTGTAGACTACTTCATTTTGGTAGGACAGGAAAGACCCTCAGAGCCAAGAGCCTCTTAAAACAGAGAAATGGATTGTTTTGCAAAAGCTGTTTTCTCATCATCACATGGATAAGAATATGATGGTAGGGAAAGAGAAACTTGCCACTACCTCATTTTTTTTTCTCATGGAAATGAGTATTACAGCACTTCTGAAGTTATGTGGTTGGAGATATTTTTTTTTCATTCTGCAAGTCTTTTTTTAAAAAAATAAAATGGTATATTTGCAAAAGATTCATTTTTTTTAATTGTGAAAATACCATATAGAGGGATTACAATTACATGGGCAAGATAATGAGTACATTTCTTATCAAGCATTGTTGCCTCCTCCTTTGTTTCCCCTTCCTATCCCTTCCCATCAACCCCTTCCATACTCCCCCCCCCCCCCGCCCAGGCCAAAGTTGCAAGTCTTTTTTTAAAATGCATTTTTATTGTAAAATACTGTACAGAGGAGTTAAAGTTACATGAGCAAGGTAATGAGTACATTTCCTATCAAACATTGTCACCTCCTCCTTTGTTTTTCCCCTACCATCCCTTCCCTCCCACCTCCACAACTACACTCCCCCCACCTAAATTTTAAAGTTTGTTTTTCAACATAGTGTCTTGTACATCTCATAGTTACCATGGGTCAACCTGTATCCCTATTTAAGCATTTTGTTTTTTCCCTTCCCCTCCCCAAATTAGAGAAGATGCAGGGCCACCGACATCATATACAGTGAAATCAGGGGTTATACTGTCAGGGAGGAACAAACAAAGATACAAAAAAATCACATGGTACATTATAAATATGTTAGAAACAAGAGCAAGCAAGAAAAAAAAACACTTGTACCCCTATCTTGGGGTTCATTTCACTTAACATCATCTTATCTGGTCATATGTACATAGCTTTTGACCTTTTCTGCTTGTCCCAGACATACACTAGTTATTGCAAATAAGGGAAACCATGGGACCTATATTCTTTGAGCCTGGCTTACTTCACTTAATATAATTTTTCCAAGTCTTTCTATTTCCTAACAAATGGGGCAATGTCATTTTTTTGTGATGGAGGCATAGAATTTTATTGTGGGTGTATATATATTTTCTTGATCCATTCATCTACTGAGGGGCATCTGAGTTGGTTCCATATCCTAGCTATGGTAAATAATGCTGCAATAAACACAGTTGTGCTGGTAGCTTTAATATTTGTTTGTGCTCATTTGGGTAAATGCCCAAAACTGGGATTGCTGGATCATAGGGGAGCTCTATGTGGAGGCTTTTGAGGAACCTCCATACTTCTTTCCAAAGTGGTTGAACAAGTTTACATTCCCACCAACAATGCAGTAGGGTTCCCTTCTGTCCACATCCCCTCTAGCATCTGTTGTTATTAGAGTTCTTGATTATAGCCTTTCTAACTGGGGTGAGATGGAATGTCAATGTTGTTTTGATTTGCATTTCTTTTATGGCTAGGGAGATTGAGCATTTTTTCATATGTGTATTGGCCATTCTTATTTCCTCTTCAGAGAAGTTTCTCTTTAATCTTTAGTCCATTTATTTATTGGACAGTTGTTTCTTTGAGGATTTGTTGTTGGGGTATTTAATTTTTGAGTTCTAAGTATATTTCACACTTTTTTTGTCAGTTGTGGGGCTTGAACTCTGGGCTTGGTGCTGTCCCTGCGCTCTTCAACTCAAGGTGAGTGCTCTACCGCTTGAGCCACAGCCCCACTTCCTAAGTATATTTTAGATATGAGACCCTTGTCCCTTGTATGGCTAGTGAAGATCTTCTCCCAATCTGTGGGCTTTCTATTGTTCTTGCTAGCTATGTCCTTTGCCATGCAGAATCTCTGCAATTTCATGCAATCCCATTAGTCCAACCTTTCTTTGATTTGTTGTGTTTCTGGGTCTCTATTAAGAAAATTTCAGCCTGTGCCAAGGAGACCTATGGTTTCTCTTATTCCGTCCTATAATGGTTTCAGGGTGTCTGCTTTGACTCCGAGGTATTTGATCAGTTTGGAGTTGATTCTGGTGAAAACTAAAGTTAGTGGTTGGAGATTTTGAGGGGAGAAAGATCCCCATTCTTCCACTTTTCAGAAATGCAGGGGCCACTCATGTGACATAGCCCGTTTCACAGCTTCGCCTTTAATGGAGTGAGCAGATTGCAGGAAGAATGTGATGCTGCTCAGTAAATTTAATGACTTTATGAAGATAAATGTTTCCCTTCCGAGGCTCCTACTTGTCAGAATACATTTAATACCGCCATTCCTTTGAGAACTAAATTCCTATAGCACGTTGCAGCATATTAACATGTTTTTCTCACCACATGAAATTGCACTTCAAGCAAGAAATAATAATGTTTCTGCCTCCCCTTGTACATTTTTATTACTGCCAATGAATAGGAGTAAATTAACTATTATGGCTGACATTATTCATGGGGACAAATTCCTAACTCATTTTACAGAGAATAATAAATAACGGAATGAATAAGATGCCTTTAATTTCACATGTGAATTATCAAAGATTCCTCAAAGTAACAGAAGAGAAGCCATCATGTTTATATACAAAATACAAATACATAGCCAGTGTTTAGCATCACAAGCTATGTCATGTAATAATCCCTTGCTGTCAAATATGCATAAAACCATAGTGATCCTTGTCTCTGAAGCCAAATTCCTTTTCATTGGTCAACTTCAGTTATATAACATGTGCTCTAATTATATACTGGATGAACTATACTTAGCTTTTACAAACTAGTTACAAGTTTGGTCCAGGCTTTTTTGTCACTTCCTTCCATGAGAAACCTCAAAACTTGGTAAATCTTTTTCCTGTTGATGAAATTACAAAGCAAATTCCACTCTAGTGGAAACTGCCAAAGTTCTGGCCATTGGCTCTTTCATTTGGAATTGCCTTCAACACCCAAATTCCAGTACAATGACATAATTTGAACACCTTCTTATGGCCTGCTGTAATGGGATTTTGCTGCAACATAAATTGTCAAGGACTTGAAAGGCACAAGCAGGCAGGCTAATAGGGACCAGAACAGAACTCACACCCTTCAGAGATATTATTCTACTTAATAACCTTCCCAGATTTCCATGGCTGTACTGCCACATCTGTGCCCTTCCTGCCAGATGTCTGCTGAGCAAGATCTATGTTGAGGAGCAAGATAGAAAGTTAAGGGATTTACAGCTTCACTGACAGACCATATGCTTCTGCCTGATGTCCTAGGTCCTGGCCTAAGGAGGGTCATAGGTTGGACTTCTGTAGGACAGGGCAAGCCTTCAGGCAAACAGAGGATCTTCTAAGTGGAGAAGGGGAGGTGGGAATATGCCGGGATTGCTAGAGCAGAGAGCAAGGAAGAGGATGTCCTATCTGGCTGGAGCCAAAGAATCATGGAATCAGTGGGCATGGAAACAGACCATGACTTGGGATGCTTGTCCATTAGACATTGAGAAACTAGAGAAGAATGTTGAATAGATACATCCACATATACATAGAAAATAAATGTAACAAGGCAATGCTAGGAAGGTAGGTTTATTGATGGTTTTTAACTTTTCTTACTATTTCAGAATAATTCTAATCTGGCCTTCCTTTCAAATAATTGTGTCTTTACACTCTTCAATGTGCTTTATTTCCTTCTCAGTTTTATGTCCTGCACATTTCATTGTTAAGCCCTTATTGTCTTCATCCAAATATCTGTTGGAAATTTTTATCTAGATGGGTCCAAGGTCTCCTCCAGGTAATATAGTTGATTTAATTAGAATTTAGGTCACATGATTTACAGTACTGGCTGCCTTCTCATTCTGAAAAATCCTATAGCATTACTATTTTACAAAAGAATCTCCTTCAGGAAGCCAAACTTAAATTATTATCTTTAGATTGAGCCTTGGCAGAATTCATCCAGCCCAAGAAATAGAAACTCATTTAAAATAATTCATAGCTGCTGTTCAGTAAATACATGTATTTTCGGATTATATACTTATTGAATAAAATTTATAGAATATGGAAAAATAAGACAATTTAAAAATCACCAATAATGTTGGTTCCCTGTTATGCCCTTTTTAGAATTTTTTGTGTACATTCATGGTTTTCTATGCATGTGTAGATGCTTACATGGATTGATAAAGTGTGTATGTGTATGTGTATGTGTGTGTGTATGTGTATATGTGTGTCTTTATAAACATAAGATTGTGGCGATTTTCTATTGTTTCCTAACTTTTCATTTGTTAATTATATCATGAACTATATATATATTAATACAAATTTAATTGAGGTTGAATTCTACCATACAACTCTGGCAAAGTTGACTAACTGAATTTTTATTATAATTTTAAGTCTTCTTATTTTTAAATTGTTACATTTTTGGGATGCTGGGAAGGTGGCTCAGTGGTAGAGCGCTTGCCTTGCATGCCTGAGGCCCTGGGTTCAATTCCTCAGCACCACATAAGCAAAAAGAAAAAAGCCAGAAATGGAGCTGTGACTCAAGTGGTAGAGCACTAGCCTTGAGCTGAAGAGCTGAGGGACAGTGCCCAGGCCCAGAGTTCAGGCCCCACGACTGGAACCCCCCCCCAAAAAAAAATAAAACTGTTACATTTTTATAATTAACTCTGTAGGGTAAATTCTTATGAATAAAAGCACTGAGTTACTGCAGATTTTTAGTTTTTCCCTATAATTTGTCAAATTATTTTTCATTAAAATCTTATTTGTTGATCTTTTAATGTTAAGTGTATAACTACTCATACCCTAAATGCATTTACAAATTGTATCATTTTGTGGTAGAAGTACTAGGGATTCAATTGAGAACCTCATACTTCCTGGCCTTGTTTTTGTGTGGAATTCTATGGCTTGGGTCATACCTCTAAGGACACTGCATTGTGGCAGTCTTCTTACAATAATTAGGTAGGGATGAAACTTCTGACTCCTAAATGGGTCTTCTTCCACATCACCATGTTCATGGTGGTCTTAGGTAGTAGAAGGCTTACTTTTAGAACTGGCTGGAATATGTTGGAGTCACAGCTCTTTGGTAAGAGTAGAGTTGTCTGTTGTCTAAAAGTTTTCTGTTTTGCTCCTCATTGCCCCCTTTCCAGTCCTTTGACTTGAGAGAGAAGTCTTTTCTGTTTTTTTTTTATTTGCACCTCTACATTGCCAGATTATTCTCCCACAGGTCTTTAATATATAAAGCAAAAAAATACCAGCTGTGAAACTCACTGCCAGGCCATTCTCAGGCTGTGGAGTGGTTTCATCTCCCTCATATTCAAAATCTTCTTCTGTTTATTCTACATGCAGCGTTCAGGGTAACCAGCTGAATGTAGTAGGAGGAATAGAAAAAATGGATTTTTTGAATGGGGAGTCAAGAATGGAAACAGTGCCATTGTTTCTCCTAAACTGGAAGTCTCCATGTAGTTTTAATTAGTACTTTTTTGTGGTTTGAGTAGATTGATCATCTTTCCATATGGTTCAGGATGGTTATATACCTATTTGAAAACTATCTGCTGGTGGTGCCAGGAAGTCTCTGTGTTTTGTCCTCTCTTCTTTTTAAATTCCAAAACAAATTACATTGCCAACATATTTTTTCAGTTCATGCAGAGCTTTCAAGTTGCCGTCATTGCCATAGAACAAGTTTTGAGGCCATAGTCACTATTTTTTCTCTTAACGCCTTGGAACAAGCATGACTAATTTCTTGAATACTGGGGCTGAAGGGAGGATACAAGGGAGGATTCTGTCCCATCAAAAACAGGAAAATTAGGAAAGAGAGGATCATGAATTTGAGAATGAAAACTGTCTACGATTGAGATTAAATTAGTGGAGGATCCCTGGGTGTGAGCTCAATTACCCATGGCATACTCTTTGGGTTTTGTAAAATAATTGCAGGTTAAAATTAAATTTAAGAACAACTAGTACCTCTAAAGGTGTTAATGGAAAATACCTATGTCTAAAATGCCTATCATAAGTGTAAATACCATTAATATAACTAAAGGTCTGATGGACCTCATATCTACTAGCCAAGATCCTTCCAGTCTTGGTTTGGTACCTTAGTTCTGGCTCACAAGCCACGGATTGTGGTTCTGGGTTCTCCAACAGGCCTCAAACATTATTCATTTTATAGGTATTTCCAGGTGACTTTCAGGTACAGTTGTGAGTAATTCCATTTTCAAGTTCAACCTTATAACACAGAAAAAAATGAACCTTTATGTTCTCATGCTTACCTCTCTCTTAGTACTCCCATCTCCTCTAGCACTCCAGTCAATAGGTGTGGCGAAAGACTTAAAGAGAAACTTCTCTGAAGAAGAAAGAAGGATGGCCAATAGACACATGAAGAAATGTTCAACATCCCTAGCCATAAAAGAAATGCAAATCAAAACAACATTGAGATATCACCTCTCTCCAGATAGAACGGCAAAAATCAAGAACTCTAACAACAACAGATGCTGGAGGGGATGTGGACAGAAAGGAACTTTACTTCATTGTTGGTGGGAATGTAAACTTGTTCAACCACTTTGGAAAGCAGTATGGAGGTTCCTCAAAAGACTTCACATAGAACTCCCCTATGACCCAGCAATCCCACTTTTGGGCATTTACCCAAATGTTTACAAACAAGACCACACTAAAGCTACCAGCACAACTATGTTTATTCCAGCATTATTTACCATAGCTAAGATATGGAACCAACCCAGATGCCCCTCAGTAGATGAATGGATCAAGAAAATGTGGTATATATACACAATGGAATTCTATGCCTCCATCAGAAAGAATGACATTTCCCCATTTGTTAGGAAATGGAAAAACTTGGAAAAAATTATATTAAGTGAAGTAAGCCAGGCCCAAAGAAACCTAGGTCCCATGGTTTCCCTTATTTGTAATATCTAGTATATGTATGAGTCAAGCGGAAAAGGTCAGATAAGGTGATGTTAGGAAAATGAACCCTTAGATATGTATTTTAATGTTTTTTTCTTTCATGCATGTGTTTCTAATGCATTTATAAGATTATCTCTTTGTTGCTTTGTATGTCCCTCCCCCACAGTATAACCCCTGCTTTCACTATATTTGATGTCAGTATAACTTGTGGAGGAGATGGGGAAAAACCAGTTGTTTAAGGATACAGGTGGACCTGTTGCAACAATGAGAAGTACAAGTTGTCATGTCCAAAACGAGCTTTACAACGTTGGTGCGGGGGGGGGGGTAGGGGGGGAAGGAGAAGGATTGGGATTGGGGGGGAGGGGTGAGGCTGGGAAGGGATGTGAAGGGTAAACAAAGGAGGAGGCTGCAATGCTTGGTAAGAAATGTACGCATTATCCTGCCCATGTAATTGTAACTCCTCTGTACAGTATGTTCACAAATAAAATTAAATTAAATTTTAAAAAAAGAAAATTCACCTTCCCATTGTTTGATCTGCCTAGAGCATCCTTCCTCATCATGATGGCTAGTTATATGGCAAACAGTCACCCCAATTGGAAACCATTTTTCTGTTCCATAGAACAAAGTCCTTTGGAGTACCATGTAGACTTTTCTTCCATTGTTACTTTTTGATGTCTATTAAAAGAATATTTCTCAAGGGCAGGCACTATAACTGATATCTTCTATGATCTTTTTAAGGCTTGATATGAGGCATGCTCAAGTGAATTAGAACAGCATGCTTAAATTTGGAGATTTTGATGTGAGGCATTACATGATGTATCACCAGTGTAGATTTGTTAGTGCAAATTTCTCTTGCCAACTGTCATCCTTGACTCTAAAAGTCAACTCCGTTTCCCCTCATTTATAGAGAAACCTTTCTAGGGATTGCTGCTGTTTGGACTTGGTCATTTCCTCAAGAGATCAACATCTACCAGTTTGGAAAGCAGTATGGTAGTTCCTCAAAAAACTAAGCATAACACTACCTTATACCCAGCAATTCCATTCCTGGGCATTTATCCAATAGAACCAAACAAGGTTACAGTAAAGCCACCAGTGCAACCATGTTCATTGAAGCTGTATTCACCATAGCCAAGATATGGAATCAGCCCAGATGCACCTCAGTGGACAAACAGATCAAGAAAATGTGGCATATACACACAATAGAATTTTATTCTCCCATCAGAAAGAATGATATATTACCATTAGAAAGGAAATGAAAGGACTTGGGAAAAAATGTATTAAATAAAGCCAGACTGAAAGAAAGGTTACATGGTTTCCTTCATTAGTGGTAGATAGAATGTGCCTGTAAATCTATAAATAAACATATGCGATTGGTTATAAATGAATTAATTGAAGTATTATAGAATCTACAGAGAGCTCAAATAGTATAATTTTTTATTGTGAAAATACCATACAGAGGGGTTACAATTACATGGGCAAGGTAATGAGTACATTTCTTATCAAGCATTGTTGCCTCCTCCTTTGTTTCCCCTTCCCATCCCTTCCCATCACCACCCCCTACACCCCCTCCCCCCAGTCCCCCGCCAAATTTGTAAAGTTAGTTTTTGACATAACATCTTGTACATCTCATTGTTGCAATGGGTCCATCTGTATCCCTGTTTAAACAATTGGTTTTTCCCTTCCCCTCTACAAATTATACCAACATCAAATACAGTGAAAACAGGGGTTATACCGTGGGGATGGGACATACAAAGCAACAAAAAAATCATCATATAAATATGTTACAAACAATAGCAAGAAAGAAAAAAAACCACTTGTGTCCTTATCTTGGGGTTCATTTAACTTAACATCATCTTATCTGACCTCTTCTGCTTGTCTCAGTTATATACTAGTTATTGCAAATAAGGGAAATCATGGGACGTATGTTTCTTTGGGCCTGGCTTACTTCACTTACCTGGAACTCAAAAACATTAAATCCCCCAACAATAAATCCTCAAAGAAACAACTGCCCAATAAATAAGTGGGCTAAAGACTTAAAGAGAAACTTCTCTGAAGAGGAAAGAAGGATGGCCAATAGACACATGAAAAAATGCTCAATCTCCCTAGCCATCAAAGAAATGGAAATCAAGACAACATTAAGATACTACCTCACCCCAGTTCTAATGGCTATATTCAAGAACTCTAATAACAACAGATGCTGGAGGGGATGTGGACAGAAGGGAACCCTACTGCATTGTTGGTGGGAGTGTAAACTTGTTCAACTACTTTGCAAAGAAGTATGGAGGTTCCTCAAAAGCCTCCACATAGAGCTCCGCTATGACCCAGCAATCCCACTTTTGGGCATTTACCCGAATGATCACAAACAAGACCACACTAAAGCTACCAGCACAACTATGTTTATTGCAGCATTATTTACCATAGCTAAGATATGGAATCAACCCAGATGCCCCTCAGTAGATGAATGTGGTATATATATATATATATATATATATATATATATATATATATATATATATATATATATATATATATATATACAATGGAATTCTATGCCTCCATCAGAAAGAATGACACTGCCCCATTTGTTAGGAAATGGAAAGACTTGGAAAAAATTATATTAAGTGAAGTAAGCCATGCCCAAAGAAACATAGGTTCCATGGTTTCAAATAGTGTAATTTTTTACAAAGACTAAATCAACGTCCAAAAACATAAGTACCAGAAATGGGTACTTGCACAAGGGCGCACAGGGCCAAGGGAAGAGGAGTGGAAGCGGAGAATATAGTCAAGAATTCATTGTATATACCACAAATTTAAGAAAAATGAGGGAAAGGGTGGGTTGAATGGGGTGAAAATGTTGAAGGAGTGATACTGATCAAGATCCAATGTATTCATCAACTGCTTTGTTGAACAGCAACTCTTTTGTACAACTACTTAACGGTAATAATATATATATGTATATACATATATACCAGTTTATTCTGCAGTATACTGTCAGGTAATTTTATTAAATAGCTTCTGCCATTGCTTTCAGATTTGTTTTTCCAAGCCAGATTATTTGTACAGAATTCAGTTACTCTTTTAAAATTCTGGTGCCTATACTTTTGCCTCAGTTGTTTCTTCTTTCTAGGCTTAGTACCACATAATTTTTTCAAACCTTCCTTGAGAATTTTGTTTAAGAAGTGTATCCACAAAGTGAGTGCACAAAATGATTTTGGAGATACTGTCTTTTCTATCAAACATAATCTGACTTTGGCCTTCCTTTGGCTTATACTCTGTGACACTGTTTCTGTTCCTAAAGCTTCTTTCATCTCCTGACTGAACTACCACCTCTACAAAGGCCTGTACTAGATAGCGCTCTTTCAAATTGAACTGAAGTACTGAAGATACGTTCTTGCAAATAGTACCAAGTCCAGTGAAAACTTTCCCAAACTTTGCTGCAGAAGAGGTATTTATTCAAAGGGTATATTTGCAAACCGCATGGTTTATCATCCCCTTCTTACTTGAACAAGCTCTGCTGATGTCTGACTTGTAGCACTACCCAAAGCAATGTTTCCTTTTGCCTTAGATATATACATCAATTAGTTAAATCACAAAAATTTATTTTCTGTTTCTTATTGCTATTATAAAGGTGATATACAGAGGGGTTACAGTTACACAAGTCAGGTAATGAGTACATTTCTTTTTGGACAACATCTCCCCCATAAACATTTATTGAGTACCTTTTGTGGGTCAGATTTTGGGTCAGGAGATGGATTAAGAACACAGATAATTTTAAATCCAGTTTCCAGAATGAGTAGCAATCTCTTTTCACCCTTGGAAATCTCTCCTGCCTTTGAGCAGGCCAGTGAAACAAGAAAAATGTGGAGTCACTGAAATGAACAGGAAAAAAAATAGCATATGGAATAATTTCTGATAAACTCCATGTTGTCTAGAGCTTTGTACCAAGAACTGATTGAATATCAAATTTTTCATCGAGTCTCTCTGGCTTCCAAGGTAAGATTTTATTTCATCAGTTTGTGCATAGGGCACATCTTCCGTTACCAGACCAGAACTTAGGGGTTTCTGGATTAGGACCATATCCCACCTTTGCTATTTTGCTTCTATTTTGTATCAGTCTCTGCTAGCCCATGCATTTCCTTTCTATAAGTTTATAACTATCTTAACTTCTAATTCATTAAGACTACTATCCCCAAAGGATCTTTGGCCTAGAGCATTAGGTCTGTATCTATGTCCTATTTATTGTTTATTTGCAAGCTTTTCATTCCATTCATATTGGACTGCAAGATCGGGTAAGGTGGGCACATTTCCCTCTGCCTTTCTGTCATCCACAGAGATCCCGTGCAAAGGAACTGCTTGACAAAGCCTGGAAGCTTTGAATTAAAATAGAAAGTTTAAAAATAAACCTTCTTTATTCTTTAAACTGCTGAATTCTGTATCACATGCTCAAATGAGAGACAATTTGTCTCCTAATTAGGTTTTAATGAATTGCACTTGACCTTTGAGCTCTGTTTTCAACCTTGAGAACAGGTGGTGGATGTGTAAATTCCAAGGCTTCATTTAATAATAAAAATCACTTTCATTTATCTAGTCCTCGCTAGTCCTCAAATTACATAGTGTTTTCTTCTCTAGCATGAGCGAGTTGAGTAGGTAGAAATCCACCCCAAGACAGACAAGAAAACTGAGAATCAGAGAAGTCAAGGCCCCTACCTGAGGTCACTTGATTTATAAGAGGCAAACCAAGGAGTTCAGCGAGGTCTCTTGATTCCTAGTGGTGCTTTCTGCAAAGAGAATAGATGAATTTACCAGTTAGAAAGGCAAAGTAGAATACTAATAGTTAAAAGTAAAAGTAATGGAGATTTTTAATTTTGAGACTTTGTATTGAGTGGAAGGGAACAAGCTCTTTCTCCTGGATTCTCTCTGCATCTACTCTCAGTAGGGTCTGTGAAGCCATTTTACAATGCTCACTGGACCATTGTAAGACATTCTCCATTATTTGCCCAAACCAATCCTGATATGTTGTCTGACAGCAGTAGCTCTAATTTGCCCATGGCAAGTTGCTTTTCAATTACTTGATATATTTTCTTATAAAATAGTAGAACTCGGATATTGCACAACTGGAGCAGTGAAAGAGAAAGACAATGGCTTTGGTTACTAGACCATTGACAAGCAGTTCAATATCTAGTAGCTCTCTACTTCTTCATTTCCTTTTCACCAATGTGCATCTGCTAACTTGCTTTTGACTCTGCAATGACACTTGGAGTAAATAGAGGACAGTGCCACAGAGGTTTTATCTTTCTTGCTGTTGTTTTTAATGTACTTATAATGTACTATGTGAATATTTTGGGGTTTTTTTGTATGTTCTTCCCCCATGGTATAACCCCTGTTGTCACTGTTTTTGATTCCAGTGCCCTGCATCTTGTATATACATTTTTTCTAATTTGGGGAGGGGAAGGGAAGTAACAAAATGCTGAAATAAGGATACAGATGACTCGCTGTAGCAATGAGATATACAATGCCACTATGTTGAAATAGAACTTTACAACTTTGGCGGGGGAGGAGTTGGGGAGGTGGGGAGGAAAGAGATGGTAGGAGAAAAATAAAGGAGGAGGTAACAATGCTCGATAGGAAATGGACTCATTACCTTGCTCATAACTGTAACCCCTCTGTACAGTATCATATATATATATATGTATATATATATATATATATATATATATATATATATATATATATACATACATACATAAAGCCGACAGTGCCAGAAGTTGTGCTGTGGCTCGAGTGGTAGAGCAATCACCTTGAGCTGAAGAGCTCAGGGACACCACCCAGGCTCAGAGTTCAAGCCTCATGTCTGACAGACAAAAAAGCAACTATAAAGAGGACAGTGCCATTATTATTTGGTCATAGAGTCAGCCACAGATAAGTTTGTTATCTGGGGATATGGATCTGTCTTTTGTTGCAGTGGAATCTCATGACTCTGAGAAGATCCCTTTTACTTTGAAATGTCCTTCTCAGACTCCCAGACACATTTCACATTCTGTGTCAGACTTATTCAGATTAGTCAGTTGTTGCTTGAACCAGCAAGGACGGATTGGTCACACAGTGCACGTGGACTGAAAACCCTCCTGTGGGCACTTTTTACACAATATTACAGTGATAGAGATTGTCCACCAGCTTAGGATAACAGGGAAATAGGATTATTTTATCAACAGACTTGCCAGAAAACCAGACCAAGTAACCAAAATCAGACCAGGTTGCTATAAGTAGAAAATTGATCAGGAGCCAGGATAGAGGGAGAAATCTAGTCTTGTCTCTTGACCCCTCATTGGTACTGTCACTGCCTGAGCTGTACATCTCACCCTTCAGTCAATGATTTCATGTCTCATTTATCAATGAGGGAAGAATTGTTATGGCCATCCAAGAGTGTGCAATTCACCTACTCCCTGGTATTTGTGTGTACCCTGTGCTAACATTCAGAGAGCAAATCCTCAGCCCCAAGTCTATAAAATGTTTTATTCTTGTCTTCATTTGTTCCTTTTAGATGAAAAAGTGAATTTTACTAAACATGGAATTAGTGTATGATACTGCTATAAGCACTTCTGTGCTCATGTCTAAAGGGATGTATATTATCAGACAATCACACACATAATAGAAATACTGTTTACAGTAGCTATACTATATCCTACGTGCCTATCGATAGATGAATGGATAGATAACTTTATATAATTTTATTATATATCATATAGTATATTATGTATAGTATTGTTCAACAATAAAGAAAAATGAAATTGTGTGGTTTGCAGAGAAATGGATGGAACCGAGGACTATAGTATTAAGTAAAGTAAGCCAGGTTTAGAAGGACAAATATGTTTTCTCTTATATGTAGAATCTAGATATATAAGCACAAATTTAAAGCGAACAAAATGACCTGAACCTAAGTGGAAGGTTATTTTGGGGTGAGGGTCTGAGATAAAGGAGAGATACATAAGGAATAGGGATGGAAGATGAATAGGATCAAAGTACAATGGAATACATGTGTGGAAATGTCATAAGAAAAGCAATATTATTATTATTTGCAGAAAGAAGATAGGACCACAGTCAGTGTTAATATAGCTTGGAAAAACCCACTCCTGGCGGAGGCCAGACCCCATCTGGAGTGGTTAGTGAAAATGATCATAATGTGCCATTAGGAGTGCCTACTGTGTAACACGCACAACTGGCAAGCACTTTGAGACTTATAATCTCCCTTTAATTAGCCTTCTTGACTCTGAAGCTCATAGTATTTTCAGCTTTTTCTTTTTATGGATAAGGAAACTGAGGTAAAAATAAGTGAAATCATTTCTTTCTCCATGCCTAAGTGGTAAGAGGTAGAGCTGGGATTTAAAATACTGCGTATGAAATGGGTTAAATGCATCTGTATACATAGGCAATGTTTCACTAACAGTACTCACTTGGCCATGTGAAGGCTTGGGAATATGAGATCTATTCTACTAAATAGATGCTGTGTGATGTTGGGCAAGTGGGCTAACCTCTCAGAGTCTCAGACTCCTCACCAATGAACTGGTGATAAACAACTCTACCTTTTCCTTTCACAAGAGTAGTGTAAAACTACAATGTGGCAAATCAAAAGCTCCTGGAGCTGGCCAATGCCGGGTGTGTAGCAAATAAGACAGTCGATTCCATGCCCAAGGCTCAAGGAAATCCTCAGGGAGAGAGGATAGGCAGTATCAGGAGCTTATGACATCTATACAGTGAGGATAGTACAGATGAGGGTCTGCCAGATGTATGAGGGGTCTACATTGAACAGAAGGAGCCAGCAAGTCAGACAGACATACACACACACACACAGAGCGAGGGGAGGGAGAGAAGAAGGTCATACACTAGACAATTTCTCATTTACTTTTCTCCAACATAGAGCATTTCATTTCAGTGCAGCATTGCACAATTCCCATCGCACTGAACTGCTGGCTTGCATGATAATCAGTTCTGAAAATTATTACAGTGCAAACTGAAGAAAAATGAGTGTGGCATTTGTTAATACTGTAAACACCATTTGTTGACAAACAATAAGCTTTATTGATACCCTAATGTATGTATTAGCAAGAACAATGCAACACAAAATGTTAACATCTGTCAACGCAGTACAAACAATTATAAGTAACTTTTTAAATGTAGAAATTATGCAATAACACAAGGTATGGCTGCAAATTAATATGGCACAGAGCTAGGTTTATGTGTTTAGAGGCATAAACAATCATTTTACATAGAAAGCAAGCAAAAGTTCCTTTAAGCTTTGCTTTGTCAAAAATGACTCTCTGACACCAAATGCAGGAGAAATTCAGGGAATTGAGATGGTTATTAAATCTGACCTTGATCAGATTTTTATTATGTCAGAAAAAATGGTGAGAGAAGGGGGCGGAAAAGAGAGGAGAGAGAGAGAGAGAGAGAGTTGTCATGGGATTAGAGTCCATCTACAGCAAGACGTTTCCATGGCAACAAATCAAACACCATTTCCTCTAACTCCAGTCTCCTGCTTCAGAAGTATGAACTTAGCATTGAATAATTAGAGTGAGGCACAGAATGTTTTGTAAAGACAAAAACCAGAAGAATCAATCTGGAGGCAGTGAATTATTTTAAAATGGCAATTAACCTCATCAGTGTGACTGTCTGTAGCTCATGCTCGCCATGATAGGCCCCACACAGGTATTTGGTTTTACAAATTGAAAGGACAATTTTTTTGTCATATACAACATCAATAAAAAGACAAAGCTAAACCATAATTCTACCCAAATTAATGAAGTCTGAAAGTAATGGATAAGACCATAATAGAAATGCAGGGCTGTGCCCAAGTCTGCAGTAGGTGGTAATATGCGATGCTCTACCTGAATTCTCCTCATGTTTGAAGGATCTAAAAACATACTTGATACTGGTGCGTGGTTAGTGTCCCACAACCAATGAGCTATCTAAATTCATAGGCTCCAATGTCACACTCCTAAACTCTTGGTGGAATGTTAAACTCATGCACACAAAGCCACTTAGATCTTAGGGAGCTACCTAAGCCTTTTAGCTTCTTGGTTGGCTTACAATATTGTCATCTAATTGCATTAAGGGTGTATTGTGCTTCCTCAGGAAATGGATCTTGGGAGCTAATCTGGTAGATGGCATCTGATGTTCACTGCTGGGGTGTGTTTTCCCCAGATGTTTCCCATTTCTTTCAGAAATGTGTCTTATCCATGGGGAGAGAAGAAAATCCAAGATCTGTCTTGTGCCAGAAGAACATGTTGTTTCGCCCATGTCACCCGAGTCGTAATGATTGAACTCATCAGTACAGCAAATCTGTTTCAATCTGATCTATTTTTATAATGGGTCATTAGGCTCAGGATCCTGGATGCTCCCACAGGACTGACACATTTCGGAAACTCTCATTCCATTTGGGTCTCACCCAACTCACTGTCAGAGCCCTTTCCCCTGCAGCACCCCTTCTGTCACTCATAGCAATGTTTTCTAGGTTGTGTGTATGTTGGACAATTTTTATGTTGCTTTTGTACATATACAGACATCGTGTAATTAGACATTTAGTAAAAATCCCTGACAACTCAGAGCAATGGAAGAAGGCCTTGCTGGTGGCCTTGATTTAAAGGAAAACTGGGCTTGCCTAGGTGCAAACTTTCTTGAATGTTCTTTGCTTCTCTCTATTTCTAGACTTCTTTTGGCCTTAGCTCTTTGTCATTCACATCTGTGCTGCTGATTATGGACTAGGAGGGGTCACAGAGTTCTAGAAATGTAAAGAATGAGAAGCAATGGTAAATAATACTGCAGTGATTATGATTGTGCTGGTAGCTTTAGTGTGGCTTTGTTTGTGGTGTACTGGATAAAAGTTCTGGGTCATAGGGGAGCTCGATGTTCCGTCTTTTGAGGAACCTCTATACTGGTTTCCAGAGTGGTTGAACAAGTTTACATTCCTACCAACAGGGCAGTAGCATTCCCTTTTGGCTGTATCCCTTTCCCTTCAAGCATCTGCTCTTATTAGTTTTCTACATAATGGATATTCTAACTGGGGTGAGGTGGAATCTCAATGTAGTTTTCATTTGCATTTCTTTTATAGCCAGAGATGTTAAACATTTCTTCATGTGTCTATTTGTAGAAGTCTCTCCTTAGGTCTTTAGCCCACTCATTAATGGGGTTGCTTTTCTTTGAGGATTTGTTTTTGAGAGGTTTAGTTTTTCTTTTAATATGTGGCCCTTGTCTGTTGTATGGCTAGTAAAGATCTCTCAATCTGTGGGCTTTCTATTTATCTTGCTAGCTATGTCCTTTGCCATGCAGAATCTCTGCAGTTTAATGCAACCCCATTTATCTATTTGTTGTATTTCTGGATCTTTAGGAAGTTTCAACATGTGCTAAGGATCCCTAGTGTTTCACTTATCCCTTCCTGTAATATTTTCAGGGTATCTGATCTTACGTTAAGGTCCTTGATCCATTTGGAATTGATTCTGGTGCAGGGTGATATATAAGGATCTAGCTCCAGTTTTTCTAGACATGTATCACCAATTCTGACAGCGCCATTTGTTGAAGAGGCTTTCTTCCATCCTATGTTTTTAGCTCCCTTATAAAAGATTAGGTGGCCATAGGTATGTGGGTTTATTTCTCGGTCTTCAATCCTATTGCAGGATTATTTACCATAGCTAAGATATGGAATCAACCCAGACGCTCCTCAGTAGATGTATAGATCAAGAAAATGTATATATGCATACAATGGAATTCTATACTTGCATCAGAAAGAATGACATTGCCCCATTCATAAGGAAATGGAAAGACTTGGAAAGAATTATATTGAATGAAACAAGCCCGACCCAAAGAAACATAGGCTGCATGGTTTCCCTCTTTTATAATAAGTAGAATATGTCTAGGATATTCTTAGCATTAGATCACAATAGCTCAAGAGCTATGTACATATGACCATACAAAATGATGCTTATTGAGATGAACTCCAAGAAATGGAAACAAAAGGTTTTTATTAGTGTACAGTTTGCAGTTCTTTCTTTCTTTCTTTCTTTCTTTCTTTCTTTCTTTCTTTCTTTCTTTCTTTCTTTCTTTCTTTCTTTCTTTCTTTCTTTCTTTCTTTCCCCTTTGTCTTGTGTATAAGTTTATCTGATTTGGGGAAAGGAAGGGACATTAAAGAAATGGTGGGACAAAGGGTGAATCAAGGCAACAGCAATATTCACTATAGACACTATGTTGGAAATGAACTTTACAACTTGGTGGGGAGGTGAGTTGGGAGGCATGGTAAGTGGTAGAAAACATAGTAAGGTATGAAACTGCAAACTCTCTGTACATCATCTTTACAATAAAAATTTAAAAAATAAAAATATCTAAAGCTAAAAATAAGCACATGAAGCATAGATGGAAATAAGGAGAGAGGTGAAAAAGAATGGCAAAGAATTTGGGTTTGATCATGGTATGTTATATGCATGTATGGAAATAGTACAATGAAACATTCTTGTACAAATAACATGCTAAAAAACTCATTTTGAAAACAAACTTTACAACTTGTGGGGGGAATGGAGGGAGGAGTTTGGGCGATGGGGAGGGAAAGGATGGTAGGGGAAAAACAAAAGAGGAGGTAACGATGCTTGATAGGAAATGCACTCATTACCTTACTCATGTAACTGTAACCCCTCTGTACAGTATTTTTACAATAAAAATATATTAAAAAAGAAAAGGAAGCAAATGAGGATCTAGTAGCCCCTTTATTTATTAGCTCATTCATTAAATACATACAGTGTACTTTCATATACAGAGTACCCTATAGTAACAATCCAGAGAGAATAAGTTATGGAGATGGACTGTCCAAGCAGGGGACACTGAACACTATTTGGAGGGAAATATAGACTCGGTCTTATGAATGAGTACTCCCTCCTCCATGCCTCAGTGGATGGAGTTATTGTATCGGCTTATCACTAAGACTAATTATGAGAAGATATGGGACAGGTGTTTCATATTTTCTTTGATTGAGTAGACTGGTCTTTAATCTCCTACAAAGGAGAAAATAGCTTTGTCCAAATGATTTTTTCAGCATGATCCATGCTCGGGCTAGTATTGGTTGATTATGGACAGACAGTAACAAAGAAAAGCAAAGACTTTGATTATAGCCTGGCTGTACTTCTTATTAGCTGTCTGCCCTGGGGCAAGTCAATTCACTTGTCTGGGTCTCAGCCAACCTACTTGTAAGTGATGTTAATATCTGCCTCATCAGTTTGTTGCCAAGAGCATAAGATAAAATATGAAGTATCCAGTTTAAGATCTGCCATACAGCTTGAAACATGTTAGTTAATATACTGATCAAATTGGTTGCCAATTTTATTTTTTATTTTTGGTTAGATCCAAAAAAAGATGACTATGAGGACTCTTTGATGGTGAATCTAGAAGCATTATTTAAAAAGGCAAGTATAAATTGAGTAGCTAATAAAAATGTATTGTGCTAGTATGGCATTTCAGTTCTCTACTATATTTTGTAGTTTAAGTAAGGCAAACCTTACTCTCACCTTCATTTTCCAATTTATTTCATTGCATGAAATCTCTTCCATGCAAATTATTTGATACTTTTAAAATAGAACAGCTACTGACTTAGGCTCTTGACCTCATACATTTGAACAGTCTCATGATTTCTTTTATTCCAGGACAACTTAAAAGCCATCTCTATGTTAATGGTGAAATAGTTACTCTAGGTCTATTCTAATGTCTTTAATAATAGTTGGCAGTTAAAAAGGTGACAAATAAACGTGTCCCCAAATGAATTGTGTGTCACAGGTCTTCAGAGGAAACATTTACAAGGCTGTCTTTAGGCAAATGTCTAACTGGCAAGCATCTTGGCACAAGGATAAGTAGCTTTGTCAGAGAAGAATTGCTTTTGGAGAGCTCACCCTCCCTTGGGATCATTAGTGGCAGCCAAATGTCTAAGTATGCCTTCTCTTGAGTAAAAGCAGCTGCTAGTACTCTCTTGTATCCCAAGGTCTTAGCACCCAGACAATAAACTTGGACACTGCCTTCCATAGACCCTTCTGCATTCACCTTCTAAGATCCCAAATTTGGTTACCTTGCCATCTATTCATTATTCAATCAAAGATGCATACGTTTCTCTTCCCTCTGCCCCTTCCTTTTTCCCTTCCCTACCTCTCCAGCAGCTGGCAAGATTTCAACAAACTGCATGTACACTAGTATGCTTGGACTTTATGCAGAAATCTCTCTTACAGTTTCCACATGACATGCGTTTACTTGATGTCTATTTCCTGGCTTACCAGCAGAATATAACCAGCACTGAGATACAGGCACACATGTTTCTGAGGCAGGCTACCAACAAGTTAGAAGTAACTACTGACTGAGAGGATAGAGACATGTAACTTTTGTAAAGCTGATGCCTCTTCTATAACCTACCACCCCAGCCAAACTTTGTTTTTGCTTGAACTCAGAGCCTGGGCCCTGTCCCCGAACTTCTTTTGCTCAAGGTTAGCACTCTACCACTTGAGCCACAGCCCCATTTCCAGCTTTTTCTTTCTTTTTTTAAAATTTTTATTTTTATTGTGAGAATACCGTACAGAGGAGTTACAATTACATGGGCAAGATAATGAGTACATTTCTTATCAAGCATTGTTGCCTCCTCTTTGTTTCCCCTTCCCATCCCTTCCCATACTCCCCCCACCTCCTCCCACCTGATCCTCCGCCCCCCCCACCCCAAAGTTGTGAAGTTCGCTTTTTGAATTTTCTGTTTAAATGGTACTGAGGCATCAAAACCAGGGCTTCAGGCATGCTAATCAAGCACTCTACCACTAAGCCACATTCTCAGGCTTCACCAAAACATTTGGGGGGTGGTCGGTTGTGGGGCTGAACTCTGGGCTTGGGCGCTGTCCCTCAGCTCTTCAGCTCAAGGCTAGCACTCTACCACTTAAGCCACAGCGCCACTTCTGGTTTTCTGGTGTTTTTTTTAAATACATTTTTTGTAAAAATGCTGTACAGAAGGGTTACAGTTACACAAGCGGTAATGAGTACATTTCTTATCGAGTATTGTTACCTCCTCCCTTGTTTTTCCCCTACCATCCCTTCCCTCCCACCTCCCCAACTATACTCTGCCACCCTTCCCCTCCAAATTGTAAAGTTCATTTTTCAACCTAGTGTCTTGTACATCTCAGTTACAATGGGTCAACCTGTATCCCTATTTAAGCATTTTGGTTTTTTCCCTTCCCCTCCCCAAATTAGAGAAGTGTATATACAAGATGCAGGGCACCCACATCAAATACAGTGAAAACAGGGGTTATACCGTGGGGGAGGAACCTACAAAGTAACAAAAAAATCACATGGTACTGAGTCTCATGGAGTTTCCTGCCTAGGCTGGCTTTGAACCGCATTCCTCAGATCTCAGCCTTCTGAGTAACTAGGCACAGGCACCTGGCTTCAGCCAAAACTTTTTAACACCACAGATCTTAAAATTTTATCTGGAACAGAAAAGGCATATTCATTCAAGGGAGAGACACTGCTTTTGCACCTTCAGCACAGTTCAAGGCAGCCATTCCCAATCACGCAGAATCAGAAAGTAAGGTCAGTTTTACTTGCTATTCCCAATCTGAAGAAGGTACACCTCCTGGTAGGTGATGCTCCCAGATACTGGGCCCCAGAGCTTCTGATCCTTACTTATATACCTAAGCCCTACGTGGGCCTGCTTCTCAACTTGTAGAAGTAGGGTTTGTGAAGTGTGCGGTGCTGTGGGCCATGAGGAGAGTGTGATGAGACTGTCTGTTCCCCACTGTTCACCCCTCCCATGAGAAGACTGAACTAGATAGATTATCTCATGAAATAAAAGAGAAAAACGATGCCTACATTACTTTTAAGTGGGTGTTTATATGATTTTGGGTAACGAGAGCAGTCATGATTATATTAGTCCAGTAATAAAATCGAGAAGTATTGCACATCTGAGCTGACCATATGGGGAGCATCAGGCCTGGCAGCAGGGGCATTGAGCAAATCACTGCTACTGTGGTATGAAGAACAGCCATGGTGGACCGCAGCTTCTTGTCCAGCCATGGTGGACTTCTGCCAAGCAGAAAAGTGAGCCTGATGATGGATGGGAAGTCCCGTTTAGGTCAAGCCACATTCTTCCTGCTGTGCAAGTGCATCCAAGCTTTCCTGCCTCCAGACTTTTGCTCATACTGTGTTTTCTTAGACACACCCTGCTACTTTTTTAAAAATTGTTTTTTTTTTTTAAATCAAAATCTACGTCCTAAAGCAGCCGTCACAAGTGACAGTTCTTCAGGAAGATGTTCCTCACACCCTGTATCTTCACGTCTTTACCCTGTCTAAATGAATATCTCCCTGCACTTTTGACTCTCTTTCAGAATCCAACAATTCTATTTGTATATTCACAGCTAGGCAATGGTCCCATCTCTTGTATTAGACTCGCAGTCCCTTAAGTGCTACACCTGCTTTGTCTCTAGAGATCCTTAGGGGCTGACTAGAACTGACTTGACATAGAATGTTACTGAGTTGTATTTTGAATGCAGTGATCCAATCCCAGCATAATTAAAGTAGACTGAGGTGTGGTCCTTAATGATTTTTTATTTCTATCCTACTGACTGGGATAAAGCTATTGCACTCCCTAGCACACATAGAACAGTGTGAAATGTCCTTGGCTAGGCTTTTCAGTAGGCGAGCCCTGTGCTATTGCTTTCCTGGACAATGATGAGTAGAAGGAAACCCTAGTACCTGGATTAGCAACAGGCTTTTATGTGGTGAGTATGCGTGGGAAAGAGGCCTGGACATTTCCAGGTTTTAAGTGTGTAGTTCTTTAAAGAAAGCTTCTTACAATTTGTAATTGATTAATTAGGATATACTTTCAGTATGTGTAGAAAAATTGCTCTAAACAATTCGCTAGATTCTGTATCTGATCACGAAAATTGGTAAAGGAGTTGGAACTTCAAAATGTGAGAGCAGAATGTCACAAACTTCTCTGGATGCCAATTGTTATTATTATAAGGATGCAGTAAGACTGGGGAACTGGATTGTACAGAATGGAGCAACCTCTTGGCCTTATATTTCAGGCCACCCACTGATTACTGCTCTGCTCATTTACTTTTTCATTCATTAAATCAACTATTACGTACATATTGAACAATGATTATAGGTCAGTTACGCTGTCCTTTGCAATCTTGCTTCCCCTAAGACAGGGTATAGTGTAGGATTTGGTTGTCTTAGTGTCTTCTAAGTAATCCCAGGGCAAGACAGATCAATTTGTGTACTTACAGGTGGCCACTGGAGCTTTCTTTTGTTTATAAAAGTGTATGCATATGGAAGTTACTGGAAGGAGATTGTTGAACTGACTCAGGGCAATCACTGGTGTATGTGTAGTGATTACTGCCGTTGGCTATGAAGACAATGCATACTCATGGAAAACAATTCTGATCAGTGAAGCAACACCTATAATGCAAGGCTGTCTGCAACACTATGGTATTCATGAACACATGGGAGTGCTAGAAAAAAAAAGAGCCTATAAAGAGATTCTTCAAAAAGAAAGTGATAATTTTGTTGTGGGCCGTGATCTATTTTCTCAACTCAGTATGATGTAGTTTGATTTCTTTTACTTACTTCAAAGGAAACAAAGCCGGATGACTGCAGTGAAGGCAATATGGTGCAGTTTTGGTGTTCTGCCAGCAGATGGAGATGCCCTGCTTTCGGTTCTCTGGCAGGGAAGTTACAAGAAAAGCCTTGGTCGCAGTCGGAAGGTCCTGCAGATTTTCTGCATTTTTATTTAAATATCTAACCATGACTTCTCCAGTACCCAATGAGCCCTGAAAGTTATTTCTGAACAAGCTATGTGGCTTCAAGGGAGCAGATCCAAGTTTTATAGGGCCTAAAGCTTACATAATGTGAGGGACCACTTTGTGAAAAATAGTTCAAAATTGCAAGTAGGAAATCAAGTGCAGAGTCTTGGAAGGGATTCCTGGGCATATGGCCAACTTAGCTTTTCAGTAAATCTACCTGAGATTTCTGCTTTTGCAGAATCTGTCTGGTCTGTACAGGAAGAGCATTGCCAGGGGAAGCCCCTAGAATAAGGGAATTATGTTTTCATTCCCATCAGACATTGCTAAAGGATTGTTATCTTTCCTATTGTTTTCAGTATAATGACTAATATATACTGTACTGTTTACTGTCAAATGACAGGGAGCAGAAATAGGTCAGCAAGAAGCATGGAACCCAAACTTATCCTATGGAAGGGGAAGCTCTTACTCTATGTTGCCTTGTGTTCCATTCTTCTGGGGGTTCCTATGGATTAGATGGCAGCGACTACACTGGATTTTCAACCCATCAGCGAATTCATCTTTGGGCTCTAAAAGATTTGGATTGTGTAGTCTTGTTCTACAAGGGGAGAATAACAACTTGGAAGGACCCTAAAGCATGAAGTAGTTAAAATAAGCTTTTCCTTTAAATTAATCTTCCTCCCTTTCTCTCCCCTCCTCTCCTCTCCTCTCTTCTCTTCCCCTCCCCTCCCCTCCTCTCCTCTTTTCCCCTCCTCTCCCCACCCCTCCCATCCCCTCCCCTGCTCTCCCCTCCTCCCTTCCCCTCCCCTCCCCACCCCTCCTCTCCTCTCCTCTCCTTTCTTCTCCTCTCTTCTCTCCTCTCCCTTTCTCTCCCCTTCTCCCCCCTTTTCTCCTCTTCTCTTTTTCTTCTTGAAGTCCAAGACCAGAACTCAAACTTGGTACCTGGTGCTTTCACTAATAGGCTAGTGCTTCTACCAACTGAGCCATACCTCCAACCCCCCAAAATGTATTTCTAGTTCATATAAACATCCAGAATAGTTCCAGACTAGTGGGGTTATTTTCTACTTAGTCACTCAGGAGCCTGAGCTGAAGAAGGCTCTCTTCTTTTGCACATGTCTTTCAGTGTCACTATGGCTATCTCTAACACATTCAGGCAGAAGAAGGGAGGTAGAGAAAACTGCATATTAGATGTTTTTAATGGACTAGACTATTATGTGACATATCTTGCATTTTCTTTTTTTTAATTTTATTTTTATTTTTTGTGAACATACTGTACAGAGGGGTTACAATTACATGGGCAGGATAATGAGTACATTTCTTATCAAGCATTGCAGCCTCCTCCTTTGTTTATCCTTCACATCCCTTCCCAGCCTCCCCCCGCCCCCCCCAATTCTCCCTCCCCCTGCACTGAAGTTGTAAAGTTCGTTCATTTTTGACATGACAACTTGTACTTCTCATTGTTGCGACGGGTCCACCTGTATCCTTAAACGACTTGTTTTTCCCATCTCCTCCACAAATTATACCGACATCAAATATAGTGAAAGCAGGGGTTATACTGTGGGGGAGGGACATACAAAGCAACAAAGAAATAATCTTATAAATGCATTAGAAACAAATGCATGAAAGAAAAAATCATTTAAATACATATCTAAGGGTTCATTTTCCTAACATCACATTATTTGACCTTTTCTGCTTGACTCAGACATATACTACATATTGCAAATAAGGGAAACCATGAGACCTATGTTTCTTTGGGCTTGGCTTACTTCACTTAATATAATTTTTTCCAAGCCTTTCCATTTCCTAACAAATGGGGCAATATCATTCTTTCTGATGGAAGCATAGAATTCCATTGTGTATATATACCACGTTTTCTTGATCCATTCATCTACTTATTGTGTGTCTAAGAAGATTAAATAGACTGCAGTGAATACTCATCTTTTCCACATTTTATTTAACATAGCAGATATTTTGGATCATCTAGGTTCTTTTCAGATGTGAATTTTAATATTTTGGAGTAAGAAAGTCTTTCCTTCTTTTTCTTGAAACCAATTTAACAACAATTTGTGTGGTATAATAGAATCTCTGTGTATGTTTGGCTGTGGGAATGTCCTGAACCCCCTTGGACACTGTGAAGTGGCAAAGGAGGTCGGGATGCATGACAACACTCACAGATACTCCATCTTTGTAAATGTGCAGCACGTGGAAGAAAAATTTGTGGGTGTTAAGCAGCTCTGTAGTAGTCATTCTTTGTGAACTAAAAAGAAAGGTTAAACCACCTCTCAGTCATTTTCCATCACACACAAAACACATTCACAAAACCCACTTCACCACCTTCTTCTACAAGTCTATGAATCATAAAGGATTTTTACCAAGAATCAGGAGATTTTCTGCTAACCCAGAACACTTTTCTGGCCTCTATTTCATACTATTCCTTTAGAGTGTCTTGTCTAGAAAGATTTCTGCTTACTCAAGGATGACTAATAATGAAAAAGGAACAAGGACATCTATGTAAAAATGTAGCAAAGTAGTAGAGAATAGAAGGAGAAAGAAGACAAATTAAGCCTATACAGTATGAATAATTTGATGTTATGTCCATACAAATTATGACCAAATATTTGTTTAAGTATTCAAACAACTTAACAAAAGAAGTCTTATGTACATTAACAGTTACACACAGAGATATAAAGAAACAAGAAAAAAACAAACATAGATAAGAATTCAGTTCTGTTTCAGAATTAAAAAGAAATCTGAATCATCACAGATTATGGCTGTTTTACAAATAATAGTAATTGATGATACAGCAGTACAATATTAATGTTATAATATTGTTATGACATATAATACAATAATATTAACTGATGTAGTAGTGGAAATTGAGCACAACAGGGAAACAAATGACAGTCCTAAGACAAATAGGCAAAATAAAAGGAAAATTAAAAAAATAGAAAAACTGTAGGTATAGAAGACAAGCAAAGGAGAGACAACATGAACATACATGTTTTCTTCTATAAGAAAACATGTTTAAAATGATAACAAAGATAATTTAAATAACAAAGATAATTTAAAAACAGTATTAAAGAATATCTGTCTTTGAACATTGAACAGATACAGTATATTTTAATAAGAAAAAATAGCAAGCAGTAAACATAATCTAGTAACATTCCCCAATTCACAAAGTAAACTTTGGACAAATATTTGGGCAAAAATGATCAAGCTACCTATGATAAAAGGTTGGTTTCAGATAAATATAAACTCAGCATTGTAAAATAGTAGACATGATGCCTAGTATAATTAGTCACATTCTCATTCAAAATAATGACAACCCACAAAAATTTACAATTTTTCAAGATCCCAAGGGACATAGTATCCAGGAACATTCTTTAAAAGATGCCACTAGAAATCAAAGCTGAGTCAAATTATGAAGAGAAAAATTATCAGTAAAAATAAAGAAGTCTGTTCAAAGGTTAAAAAACTCATCAGAACTACCATTAAAACATAAAATGTGAAGTACAAAATGTAATCAACCATGACAATGGAAAAATATTAAAATTTTCAACAAAATTAGTGAATGTAGAATAAGAGAAGTGAGATAATTTGCATAAGATGGCTTTCTTATTTTTAATAGTGAATGGGGTCAAAAAGGTAGTTAAAGATAGTCATTAACATTTAAAATATGTAAATATACTTAAATATATAAGATCTACTAGTGAAAAAAAACTAGAAGAAATAGGTTAATAACATACTCTACAAAATTAAGTAATGGAGGTTCAGGAATATCCATTTAATGTATTACTGTTAGGTTGAGTTGTTACATACTAAGTGGAGAACTGAATAGAGTATCAGCCACTAGAAATAAAATGATACTATCCATTTTCCAACATAACAGAGAAGTCAGTTTGAAGTATTTGCAACACTTATACCATTGATATGATCTGGACCTATTACAGCAACACTCAGAAACAGAAATGAAACCCACTCTAAACGTATCTCAAATAGAATTATTCAGAAAAACTGATACTAAAAGAATAGGCAAAGACATATTAGAAAATAAAAGTAAAAAGTAAAAAATCATGAACCCCCAAATGGTAGGTTAAAATGTACTACTACAGTTTCACAGAAATGAATATCTATGTACTAAATAACGTCATCAAAATTTGTATGCAAAAAAATTGAATGAAAAGAGAACTAGAGACATATCCATGATTTTTCTGAGTGTCTTTATTTTCAAGGATTCATACAACAATTATATGCATTGATAATATATTTAGATGATAAAGACATCATTAAAACCAAAACTTTAAAAACTGTGCTATATTGTCTGTTGTCAACTACATATGACTTTTGTGCCTATGGAAAACCAAAGACTACATTTTTGAGACTAATCTCCATGTAATTCTTCTAGATTAGAGGTGGTCAAAGGATATATCATGAGACTGAGGAAACAGAAGAGGTAAAGACAAGCCATTTGTCCCTGCAGATCGTGCAAACAGTTATGAACATGTGAGAGATTCACAATGGCTCTTTGGTGAGGTTTGCGAGAATTCCAGTTTCCGTTTCATTTTACATGTTCTCATAAAGTCAACTCTGCAATATCTGTTTCTCAGACTTTCTGGCTGCCATTTGTCCCGGTGTTCTATGGTGACTTAACTTACATGTTCCACAGATTTCCCCCAAATTTATATAAATCTTGAACTCTACATTACATGATCCTCCACTTGCATCTCAATGAGCATATTGCTCATTGGAAAAAAATCTTAAATGGAAATAACATAAACAGGAGATCATCTATTTAGAAGTAGGAAAAAGACAATGTGAAGATTGTCTTATATAGTTATCAAGATTGAGAAATCCCATGTTCTGTCACCTGGAAGCTGGTACCCCAGAATTGCTGGTGGTTAGTATCAGTCCAAATCTAAGGTCCTGAGAGCACATGAGTTCTGCTGTGAGTTCAAAAGTTAGAGAACCAAGCTGGGCAGTATCTCAAAGAAGAAGATGCTCCTAGAGCTCCAGAAGAGAAAGTGTGCTAATTGATAAATGAGAGTTTACCTTAGTAATTCACAATGCAAATTCAGTATTTCAAGCCGAGTGGTGCTTTTGCTTACCTCAACTTTGCCATCTCTGTAGCCGCTATTATTTAACAGCTTTTAGTGAGTTTCATTTTTCCATCTTCATTCACATGTGCAAAGTAGTTTAGTATTGTTCACCCTCATTTACTTATCCCCTTCCTTCTAACCACCTCAAGCAGTCCTATAGTCACGACAAATATGTCACACGCATAGAAACACACATATGTTTGTATTTGTGTGTATACATATATTTATCTTTATGTCTAGCAGCTACATACGAGAAAAAATGAAAGCTGTGCTTCTAAACTTGGCTTACTTTGTTTAACATGGTGAGCTCTTGTTATATACACTTCCCCTGCAAACAATATAACACTAATGACCCTGCTAATAACTCTGCTGAATATCACCTTGAAACAACAATCCAGTAAATAAAAAAAATAACACTAATGAAACAAATGACAGAAGGCTAAATAGATCCTGTCTTTGGTGAGGATACTAGTAGAAGGGAAGAGGACAAATAGAGAGGGTAAAGATGATGAATATGGCCCAAATGCATTATGTGTATGTATATATATATATATATTTATATATTTATATATATATGAAACTAGAATAATGAACCATGTTGAGATTGGTTTGGGAAGGGAGGAGGCAGGAAGAAGGGAGGGTGACAGAGGTGACTCTGATCAAGGTGCATTGTATATTTATGTGGCCATGACAAAATGAAACTCCCTTGTACAACTAACTTATACTAATTAAAATAAGGAAACAAGAATTTCTTCCTTCTTTTTTCCTCCCCTTTCTGCTTCTTCTTCTGCTCTTCTGCTTCTCCCTCTCCTCCTCCCCCACTCCTCCTCCTCTACCTCCTCCTTTTCCTCCTTCTCTTTCTCTTCCTCCTTCCTATTTGCTGTTCTATCTGAGCCCCCAACAGTCTGGATGATGCCCACCAGAAACGAACTTTATAAATTTGGCCGGGAGGGGGTGGGGGTGAGGAGATGGGAAGGGGAAACAAAGGCAAAGGAGGAGGCTACAATGCTTGATTAGAACTGCACTCGTTATCTTGCTTATGTAGTTGTAACCCCTCTGTATGGTATTTTCACAAAAAAAAGAAACACCCTTATTGACATAACCAGAAACAATGTTTTACCACATAGCAGGGAAACCTTTGCCTAACCAAGTTGACATATTAAATTTGTCATCATACTTTTTTTTTTTGGTGGTCGTGGATCTTTTTTTGGGGGGGTCCGGTCGTGGGGCCTGAACTCTGGGCTTGGGCACTGTCCCTCAGCTCTTCAGCTCAAGGCTAGCGCTCTACCACTTGAGCCACAGCGCCACCTCCAACTTTTTTCTTTTTGCTTATGTGGTGCTGAGGAATCGAACCCAGGGCCTCAGGCATGCAAGGCAAGCACTCTACCACTGAGCCATCTTCCCAGCCCCGGTGGTCGTGGATCTTGAACTCTGGGCCTGAGCGTTGTCCTTGAGCTCTTCAGCTCAAGGCTAGTGCTCTACCACTTGAGCCATAGTGTCACTTCTGGTTTTCTGGTGGTTAATTGGAGATAACAGTGTCATGGACTTTCCTGCTTGGGCTGGCTTTGAACTGTGATTGTCAGATCTCAGCCTCCTGGGTAACCAGGATTACAGGCATGAGCCACCAGCTCATACTTATTTTTTTAATATTGTGAGAATACCGTACAGTGGAGTTACAATTACATGGGCAAGATAATGAGTACAATTTTTTACTGTATGTTTCCTTCCACTGAACATCAGTGCTTTATTCTCAGTGCAGTGCTCCGCACACAAAAGGAACTCAGTGAAGATTTATTAAACTAAAACTGGTAACAGACAGTTCACAGAAAAGTAAATGCAAATGAAAGTTATTTTCATTTAAAATGATTCTGTGATTACTTAATCAAATATACAGATTATCCAGAATCAGTGTTATGGAGCTGTTACATTGTTTTTTGATGCTGCCATGGATTTCCACTGTAAGGTTGTACCAGAATTTGTATAAGGAGTCTTCTATTGATCAGCATTTGCATTGTTTCCCATGGCATCATATTACAAATATGTGCATTCATAGAGTAATGCTGATCTTTTCAATAAATTGTGATGGAACAATTACTACCTCACTTTAATAAGAAATTCACTTATCTTGAAGTAGGGAGAGAAGGAGACCAGATAGGACAGGAAGGAAGGAAGTAGAGGGGAAGAAAGTCCAGTAAGAGGGCTCTATCACCCTTTCAGTTCTAAGTGACTAACATTGGTAGAACAAAGGCTAGAATTTGGCTTATGGAGTTGCCAAGTCCCCTGCTATAACTAACTGCATCACATTTGTCTTTCTTTGGGGGTAATAAAGCCCACGGTCTCTGCAGCTCCTCTCTTTCAGTTCCAGACAGCTGCAAGGTATTTCTGTTCCATTATGTAGATGAGTAAAACAGATGTTACCATAATCCTTGAAGTTTCTGCAAGCAACTTCCCAGTGGCTGGGAAGGCCAGAATGCTCACCTTTCTAGTGCATCCTCTCTTCTCTCAGTGCATCTCCGATGCACTAAGTTGTAGCTTCCCTTTCTGTGAGCTTGCAGAAGATGTTGACTGACTAGCTAAATTATGCTATTGATGTGGCTTAATTAATACTAATGACTTATCATGAGAATTACAGATATGTACCAGTGTCTAGGAAGTGTCAGTGACAAGAGAATTAAGGTGTCAGTTCTCATAAAACATGAGCAAAAAATTCCTTAGAGTAATTGGAGACAGTTACCTCTTCTCCCAGGGAAAAAATGCCCTTGAATTATATGAGAGTGTGTTTGTGAATGTGGAATATCTAGTCTTCCTAGTTTTAGGATGAGTATGCTAGGATTTAATTCATTCTACCTTCCACACCAGCCATGTAGTTCCAAGTAAGCAGATATAAAGGCTGTGGAGCCAGGTGGCAAGAGTGTATTGAATACTGCTATGCAAGGGCTGGCAGCATAACCAGGCATGCATGGGTAATATATATCCAGGCAGATGAATGTATAGATTAGCATCCTGGGGTTAATTTCACTCTGCAGATAATTAACATGTCCTTATTTTGGAAATAAATGTTTCTGCAGTTAAAATAAATGTATTTAATTAGTAGAGACATTTAGTTCTGAAGTGGGAAGGGAATGTACTAATGGAGTAAATGGTTGTATAAACATTTTATATTCCAAACAGTTAAATGTACCTCTTTCATGTCCTAGCGATGAGAGGTGAAAGCTAGGTTGTGAGAATTCATTGCTGGAAGGCTGCACAGCCTGTGCTCTGTGGCAGATTGCAGGCAAGATCACACAATTTGAACCTCTATATTCTCTATCAGAGCCAGTTCTGGCTTGGACTCTGACAAGTCTTGATATTGTCTTTTCCTTGTGTCCACTGCAATTTATTATATACAGTACTAATCTGTCATTCAAAGTCTCTTTGTCCTTCTGTCCTTCTGTCACTAAATTGTTATTCCATCCAAACCATTCTACACATTACCATCACGGGATCCAAAGCTGATTGTGTCATTCTCCTGCCTAAATCATTTTATAAGCCAAACCCCTTACATTAAGTTGTTTGGTAAATGAAGCCCAAACCTGCTTTAAAAGGTATTTAAAGATCACCACAGTCTGGTCCCCCTTCTCGGTCCCAGTGAAGTGTCCTTGAATCACTCCAGTAGGGGAACAAAGCAATGGGAGTATCCTCTCTTGATGAATCTCCTGCTAGGTGCTTGGTTTGAAGATTGAACTTTTCTTTTTCTCTTCCAGGTCATAGAGCTCAGGGTTCCTAAAGGTATCCTAAAGAAAAGATTCCATAGTTAGGTATTCCTCTTGAGATTTATTGGCGTGAAAGGTTTTGCTCCAGAGCCTCAATTCTGGCTGGTGACGGCAGGAACGTAGCATGGCTCTGCTAGTCTTTTGTTGGTCCTAGGGTTAGAGATAATCTCAAGCTTCTTTAAGAAGCCTGATAAAGTTTGCAAACATTTCTTATGGTTAAACCACAGGAATCCATATTGTGTAATAGCTTACAAATACTTGCATTAGGGTCATTAGAGTTTAGAATCCTGACTTTGCTCCTTATTAGGTGGGCGACCTTGGGAAAAATGCTTAACACTTCTATGACTGCCTCTATTTTCTCCCTTGTAAAAGGCAGATAATAATAGCACCACCCCAATTGGTCATTTCGTCCTGCCTTTGTGCCTTTATGTTTTATGCTCTATAGGCTGACATCTCTTCTTTTTCTCATTGTCATGAGTAAATGAGTGAATATATGCATTCTGTTTACAACAGTGTCTGGCATATAGTATGCAGTCCACAAATGTTAGCAAACAGGAATAGGAACAATAGCCATTTCAGCAATGAGATGTTGACAATTCTGAACACTTTACATTGTAATTAGACTTGGAAGAAAAGAATGAAAAAGATAGCATTTCCTCAATGCTAATCACATGTTAGGTCATTGCAATATTTTCCTCAGAGACCTTTTATGAAAACTCTATTAGTACTCTGTGTACTATCCAAGTATGGAAAAGGTATCAGCAAGAGTAGCTGAGATTGAATTCCAGTCTCCTTCCAAGGTATCTCTGGATAAACTTGATCCACATACAACTGATGCATCAAATTGTCAAATCTCACTTTTTAAATAAAGTTAGATGTTCACAGTGACAAAGAGTTGCATAATGCACAAATTTCTAATAAGTGCTGGTGGTCTTCTTGAAGAATATACTATATCAACTATTAACTTTTTTTGGTCTTGGATCTGATGGTCTTGACCATGTATGGCTGTTTTCCCCAGAAAGTTCACTCAGGTCCATATGCCCAAAGTTGTTTTCTCCAGAAAATTCACCCACGCTCTTAGACCCAATGTTGTGTGGACTACTTCCATAGTTTTTGTGGTACCAAAAATGAACTGCTGTGCAAGAAGAAAGTAATGACAGCTACTGCCTATAGGATTCCTGCCTTGTGGTTTGCTGTTTTACCTGCATGAGCTCATTTAATCCTCATTATAACCTGGGATCCACTATGGCTATACCAATTTATGTTTTATGTGGTTAAATTACCAAATAGTCCCAGGCTTCAATTTCTTCAACTGCAGTTGGAGGATAATTCCCAGGGTCCTTGTGAAAATTGAGATCTTCTCCCTGTGCTTGAATCATGTGAAGATCTCAAGAGGCAATTTCCAGCTTTTTATAAAAGTATATTTTTTATTATCTTTAAGTAGTTGTACGAAGGAGTTACCATTCAGTGTATCAGTTTATGAATACAATGCATTTTGATGTGTGTCACCTCTTATGAATTCCTTTTTAAAGTAACTCAGAATTAGTTGTGCAAAGAAGTTAACAAAGTAGTTAACAAAGCAGTTTATGAATATACTGTATCTTGATCAATGTCACTTGTTTCAACATTCTTACCCATTCTTCCACTATCTTCTTATCCTCTCCTATCTCTTAATTTTGTAGGGTATACATTGGACTCTTGTCTGCATCCCCCTTACACTTCTCCTCTTCATTCATCTACTGTGTATACCTTTCTCCTCGATCCTACCCTTCTCCATTCAAATACCCACTTCCTGGTGTTTTATTTTGATGAACTATTCACAATCTCCTGTCAGAGGGGAGTACATGACCACTAACAAAGGGATCATAGCCTAATTGACTGTGGAAGGACTCTGCAATGCATATATAGGTTTTCCCAGCAACAAGAGTAAACAAATATTTCATCACTTACAATTTTTGACACCTTGGGCAGCGTGCAATCAGGACATCAAGACCTTGTTTTCCAAAGTCATATACTTACAATAAGTAAACAGAGTAAACTTATTTGAAAGTGAAACGAAAGTTATGAAAGAAAGCATTGAGACTCTCCAGCCATCTGGAGATGGGCCCAAAGAGGAATCCAATGGAGTCCTCTCAGAGGACTGCCATGGGTTACGTCTGCTACCCAAAGTCATATCTTGACTGAGAAGTTCACAGCAGCAATGATGTAGAACGTGTAAAGTGCATAGCACATAGAAACCGTCAGAGAAAATGATATGAGAGCTCCAAGAATGAGCTATACAGTAAAGGCCAGAGAGCTATGGATATCAGGTTGTAGATAATTCCTGAAAGAAAATTGTGAATGATGAGAAATTCCAGACAGACTCAGCAGCTCTAGGATCCAGTTGATAAAGCTGACAGCAAGCATGGCCTGCACTGGAGATGCTTCTCACCACTGACTCAACTTTTAATGAGCCACAAAAAAGACTTCAGTTGCTGTAATAATCTATACAAGGCTTTTCATATGAATGGGCTCCCCACCTGTGCATTATAGCAATATGCTAGCAAATATGTTGGGAGGAAAAATCTGTGAGTATTAAATATGTTCAGATATTTTCCATGTCATTATTTCCTACATGATACAATGTGCAAATTATTTACAAAGCATTTACATTGTATTAAGTGTGTAAGTAATATAATGATGACAAAATATACATGAGGATATGTGCAGTTTATATGCAAATGTGCCATTTTATTTGAAGAACTTGAGCATGCACAGATTTTAGTATGTTTGGAAGTAAGTCTTAACATTCGTGGATAGACAACTGTGCTTTCTACACAGTCTTGATTGGTTGACTATATACCATAGAAACAGTAGGGTAGTGTGTTTGGTTTTGGTGACCAATTGTCTAAGGTGGCTATACTTTTCCTAAAGGTTGTAATCAGCTCATGAGAGAGGCAAAGCCTTTTCTCACAACATCCACTAACACTATGGACCACCACATACCTCGCTGCTGGAGGCTCACTATGTTACCTTAGTTTAGCTGCTAGAACAGCCTCCTTGACCCTCCCTGCTCATAGCCGGCACTGAAGTGAAAGCTATCTGGGAAACTAAGCTCCAAGCTAGAGGAGGTCATTTTAAAATAACCTACGGAAGTTCTTTGAAGACAACGCTGTCATGGCAGATAAAGGAAACTCAGGGGCTATCGTGTGCTTAGATTTTTAAAAAGCATCTGACAATGTTCAACATCTGAGATAAATGGGCAAGGTAAAGGGTAATAGGAGAGGCTGTTAGAGGGCATAAGAGTTGAATTAAAAATAGTACTAGGTCCTTTGGTGAACATCTTTGAAGGTTGATTCCTATGAAATGCCACTGGCCACACCCAGTTTCTCTCACTTCAGAGTTCTCTATATGTCCCTTATCCTGACTTCTCCTGAGCTACAATATTTTAGACCACCAATAAAATAATCCCTTCTACACAGGGCTCATTTTTGGTGCTATTCTTTGCTTGTGCTGTTTCATTCACCAACTCTTGTAGGAATGAAATATGGCTTCAGGTCCTGGTTTCTAGCCATCTTTTTCTTCCCCAACACCCTCCCGGCATATAATTAGCACATACAGAGCTGATGCTCACTGTAGCATGACTTTTCAAAGGCTGCTACGGGATTGGGCACTGAAAACTCTTCCCTGGTGTTCCTCATTTGAGAAATATTGCTGTAGTTGAATGAGTACAGTGGACGGGGGTTTTAGTTGTGACTCTATCATTGGTTAGCTGTGTAACCTGGAACAAGGTACTTCACTTCCCTAGCTGAGCTTCTTTATCTTTGGGAATGATGATTTCTGCCCTTCCTTTTACTCTGGTGTCCATTAGTTGCATTTTTGTGTTTCTGTTTGGACCTACCTGCTTAAGAACCACCTGGGTAGAAAAATGCAGATTCATGTGACCCTCTAAATATCAGAGGTTAAGGTTGGGGATCTCCTTACCTAACAAGGTGATTCTTATTAGAGAATTAGAGAGCCACTTTCCTGGTGTCCATTAGTGATTTCCAGCTTTGTGACTAATGAGATGTCTTCAACAAGTGTACATGTAAAGAGGCTTCTATAAACATCACAGAGAGGGGAATCGCCAAGGAGGGCTGAGGCTCCTTGAAGTCTCTTAGGCTGCAATTTTTCTTTTTCTGTTGTGCTTTATACACTATCGAAGTCAGAGCAGGAGATCGCTGTTTTTGCTGAATTATGATATATATCCCTTCCAATAAGTGCTGGTCTAGTATAGAATGGTAGCATATAAGATGGTATTAGATGTGAGAAAAAAAGATTAGTGTAAAGGAACAGATACAATGTTGTGGTTTGTGTAAGAAATGTCCCTCTTAGGCTTGTATTTTAAATGAAAGTTCAAGTTAGAGGCTATAGATCCCAAGGAGCATGTTGTTAAGGTTATATCTTATTCCTGAACACTTCTTGTTTCTGCTTCCTTGATACCATGTGGACAACTCTATCTGTCATACTTTCCTGCTGCCATTAAGTTCTGCCCAAGTTCTCTGGACAGTGACTTTGGACTTGACCTTTTCACGCTGTGAGCAAAGTAAATCTTTCTTCCTTTAAGTTTTACTCTTGGGAATTTTGGTCACAGCTGCACAAAAGCAACTAACACACCAATTTCAGATGTTAAAGACACAGTGCCCCCCAAACACACCTCCAGCCCCACTCCAAATCACTGCACTGCGATTTACATGAATGATTGTGTGATCAATGGGTTGACTACGTTGAAAGTGTCCAGAGAAAATTTTGATTCTTAGATGTGATGAGGGCAAGTTGTGCAAGAAACCATCTGAATCAGAAAATGTTTGGAGCACTATTCAGGCTTCAAGGTATTGTAGGTCACTATGCTTAGAAGAAGGAGTAACCATGGACCATTTCTCCTCTCAGAACTTCCAGTACAGCCCTTCATGCTAGACAGACATTCATAAATACCAACCCCATCAGCTCAATGGGTTCCTTTGAGAATCTGCTGCTGCTCATCACAATCTTTATGATAACTACATTTATTCGACTGGTTTATTAGGCACCAAGAACTGTGCCACACATTTTCACAGTTAAAGTATTTAGAGATGATCCTTAAAAATCTAAGTCACAGTAGGGAGTGCAGTGGTGCATGAATATTATCTGAGCACTCAGGAGTATCAGCACCAATCAGCCCTACAAGACTCTGTGTCAAAAAGTAGAAAACCCTCATGCCAAAAACCTTTATTACAACATTATATGATAATGACAATTATTTCTGTATATCAACCAGGAGGGTTAGTTCCAGGATTCCCCCCCCCCATATACTAACATCTACATATGCCCAAGCTTTTTAAATAGAATGGGGTAGCTTTTTTATAGAATCTACATGTACATCCTCCCTTATACTTTAAATGTCTTTTACTTGTCATACCTAATCCAATGTAAATGCTATATAAATAGTTGTTATACTGTGTTAGGGAATGTCAACATGAGAAAAGTCTGTATTGTGTTCAGTAGACACAAATTGTTTTTCTAATATTTTTCATGTGCTGATGGTGGAATCCATAGATGCAGAATCCATGGAAATGTTTCACAGACTTCACTATTATCCTCAGTTTCACAGATGAAGAAACAGACAGAGAAATCTTAAGTAATTTGCTTAAGGTCATAATCATCAAGAATGAGAGGTCAAACGAGTTTATCTGACTTGAAGCTATGAACTGAAACATTGTATAACATTGATGCACATTTTGAAGGAAATTGATACACAAATACACAAGTGTATAAATGTTCCTCACATCAACCTCCCCACAGAGAAGTACATAAGCAATCTATTCATGTAGCTCAATGTCTCTCAGACATACATGTATGTATCCCTTCACACACCCATGTTGTCCTCATGAATTTCCTTCTCACTTTTACCACTGAGAGTCATACACTTACATGTGTAAGTGTGTATACTCCCTCCTTCATTGTTTCACATACATTAATAACTGTACAGAGCATGTCCCATACCCCCAGGATAAAGGAACATACGTACTTTGTTGTTCATTGTCTCAGAGATAGGTCTCAAAACAACATCTGTGCCCTTCATTTCAGAACACAATTGAATTTTTTTGTACATTTTTATTGTAAAAATACTGTACAGAGGGGTTACAGTTACATGAGTAAGGTAATGAGTACATTTCCTATTGAGCATTGTTACCTCCTCTTTTGTTTTCTTACCAGAACTTTTGAAACTCATCCAGGTCCTTCCTTCTAGGTTTTTGTAGGCCTCATGCTGAGAAATACAATGTCAATCTGAGAGCTTCCTGCCTCCCTGGCCCCTTTCCAGGAAGCAGAGGGTGGTGTTTTCTCCTGGCATCCTGAGATGTTGTGCCATTCTGTGCCATTAGGCACATCTTGGCCAGTTTCAGTGGGTCTTGAGACTGTCTGTGCTCTCATCCTCCTGTCTGGTCCTCAGCGTTTCACTTCCATTCAGAGGTGACAGAGGGCTATAAGTTTCCCCTCCCACACGTCAGGGTACTAGAACAGTCTGAGTGACTTTCTGTTCTTACATGTCTATTTTTAATTACAACTAACTGGGGACCAGAGTGAAACATTTTAGCAATTTAATCTTAGTGTAAAATGGTACATTTTCACTTCATTAACTAAAAGGGAAATCAAATGGCTTATCAAAGGTTGAGCTGCACATTTGCATAAGGGCCTGGGATTCATGAAGCAGGATTTGTAACAGCTATAAAAGCTCCACAACTATCTCTGGGGAACACTGGCTTTATCATTTGGACTGCAGCAGTGTAAAATGACATTTGGACGTGAAGTAGGATGACTAAGTCTCCTGCAGCCATCTTGGCTAGCTGGCTGTACCCCCATAGTTAGCAACATCACTTTCCTCTTGACTTAGAAAACAAACATGTAAATTGTGTACTGCTGCTTAACAAAATGATCCCCAACCTTAGTGACGTAAATAGCAATGCTCTTAATTTGCATGCATGGAGAATTTGGATACAATTCATTTGGGAGCCTCTAGCTTTGTGTCTGTCGAGACAGCAGCTAGAACCTCAGACATATGGAGGTTTGAGTGTTCTGGTTTTGACTCCAAACTTATTTACATGGATCACTCAAATGTCAGCTACATGGCATATTATCAGGCTTTCTCCACGATGAATGATCTATAAGGTTGCCAAGAGTATATAAGGAAGAAGAGAAAAACAAGATGGAAACTGGATACTTTTTAATATTCTAAATGTATGTCTATTAGATCATTTCAGAACCTCATCTTGAAAATGACATCCCATCACTTCCGCCATATTGTTTGGTTAGAATTGAGTCTCTATGAGAATGCATTTACATGAGTGCTTTACTAAGTCTGGATAGCTTTGGGAGCCATCTTGGAGGTTACTTTGGGGATTAGTAGCCACAAGTTACAAGGTGGCCTTGGAAGAAACAGCATTTTCAAAGGCAGAGGAGACATCTAAGCTCCTGACTCCCTCTTCAGGCTTTCCTTTCAACTGTCTCTTTTCTTCTTTCTAAGACTTCTCAGGGTGTCTTACTGATTTATGATGAGAACAAAGGAATCATTATTTTTGTCTCTTTAGGAACTTTGTGCACTGGCTAGAGATGCAGCCATAGAAAACCAAGATAAAGTGTGTAAAAGTCTTTCAAAGTGAAAAGCAATTCCAAGGGAGGACAGGATTGAACGTGAAGCATCATCAAGGATGAGAGATTCTTTTTTAATGAAGAAGAAAGGGGAGAAAGACACAGGTTAAGTAGTTTCCAGAAAGAATGGGTTTGGGATAGATTAGTCGAAAAATATTTTTGAGGATATTTTCCTGCATATTACAAGATTCGTTTTCATCTGTACCCTCTTGCTAATCTCTTCAACCTTCCCAACAGTCATTTAGTAGTCTTCAAACTCTTCAACGTTCTATTCTGGAGTTGGACCTGAGATCCTTTTATAGAAACACCATACTGAGAACGATCTCAGGATGATATGTTTCAATTGTTGTTGCTGGTTCCTCTGCTCTCCTTGTATGCTTTGAGTACCAGACCATGTCTTGGCTATTGGTCTATTCCTGTGGGTTTGATCCACTTTTCTAGTGTTCTCTCAGAGTGTCATAGAGAATGATTCTAGTCTCAAGCCATGCACTTATATCCAAACATTTCTATGGAATATCTGTTGTGTCAGAAACTGTGCTAAGCTATTTACAGGAGAAACAAAGCATGTAAAATAAGACAATGGAGAGAGGAGTTAATAGATGAGCTAAAATAACAAAACCAGAAACAGAATATGGAATACAATAAATGACCAGTGCCTATAGGAATGTTGAGCCTGTTCTTCCATGATGGACTTCCCAGAGGCAATAGTAGTTGAAGGGGACTTAGGTATGGTCAGGGATGTGGGATTCAAGGTTAATGGCCTAGTACATATAAGCAAAAGTGTCCTGTGGTAACCAGGAACCAGTGAATGACACCTGTAATACTATTTGCTAAGGAGGCTAAGCTCTGGAGGATCCCAGTTTGAGGTCGCCCCTCGATGAAAATTTTGAGTGACTTTGTCCAAATGAACCAGTAAAAAACAGGACTAGATGTGTAGCTCAAGTGCTAAAGCACCAACCTGGAAGTATGGCCCAAGCAATAAAGGACCAGCCTGGCAAGAATGAGAATCTGAGTTCATACACCAGCATTATAAAAGAATAAATGTCCTGTGGGAAGCTAGGAGTATCAGCATGGCTAGGGCTTAAGCATGGCAGTGGTGGTGAGTGTGAGGTAGCATTATCAAGTTGGATTTGGATCCAATAATCTTTCATCTTTGAAGAGCACATGTAGGAAGAGTTTTTTGTTTGTTTGTTTGTTTGTTTGTTTGTTTGTTTTTGGGTCAGGTCGTGGGGCCTGAACTCTGGGCCTGGGCGCTGTCCCTCAGCTCTTCAGCCCAGGGCTAGCACTCTACCGCTTGAGCCACAGCACCACTTCCGGCTTTTTTTCTTTTTGCTTATGTGGTGCTGAGGAATCGAACCCAGGGCCTCAGGCATGCAAGGCAAGCGCTCTACCACTGAGCCACCTTCCCAGCCCCGCACATGTAGGAGTTTAGGGAACCTTCTGAGGAGAATGCCCTGTACTTTGGCCAAAATATGCCTGGAAATCATCTGATGAATGAAATAATTGGAAGAAATTTGGTCATGATCAAGATGAGAGGTAAAAGGCTTCTGGATTCAGCTGGTGGTTAGAGAAGTGGGTAGGAAGAGACCAATGGGGAAGCCAAGGCTAACTCATCTTCTTTGGTGCTTGAGACAGATGATGCATGCAAACTCAAGAATAGGGAAAAGGGGTAGCTGGTATGCTTCAAGTCTGGGTTTGGTTTGTGGAAGAAAATGGTGTTATATAGGCAAGCCGGGGACTGGGGTAGACCCAATCAAAGGGCCAGGTGGCTGGCCAGAGTTGTCAGGAAAGTGCTAAATATAGCATTGACTGATTTAGTAAATAAAAATTCCAGTTAAATTTGATTTTCAGAGCAATAGCAAATTAATTTTTAGTACATAAAGGTTTGTGTCCTGCAATTTTCACAAACAAAAGCCTGACCATGGAATAGCATTATACTAAAATTTTATTCTTTGCTCATTTAAAATTGAAACTTAGCTAGGGCTCTTGTATTTTGCCCTGCAACCTTGACTAATTCTGTTATTGGAATCTTAGTCTCAGTTCCTCTATCAGGGAATGCAAGTGTAGAATCCACAGCGGTTTGCTGCATGGGACCTGGTAGTAGACCAGCTTGAGTTCAAATTCAGTTTCGACAGCTTATTAGTTGCATGACCTTGGTAAAGTGGCTCAATGTCTCTGAAAACTCATCTAGAAATTGGGAAGAATGCCTTTTCTTTTGACCACCTACTATGGAGATTGTGGGGTCCAGATGTGACAGCGGCGTGCGGTAGTGTTTTGAAACCCATGGGGTACTGTGAGGCACTGTAATGATCCCCAAAGAAGATGAATACATTGGCCTCATTAAGAAACCTGCTGGCTGGTGTGGGATTTGGGGCTCTAATTAATTCTAAATATCAAATACTAAGCTGCAGATTTTCCTTTCTTTTTCTTGCAAGCTGGCAAGGGGAGCTGAACAGGCAGGCACTGTCCATGCACTCCCACTTCTGAGATTTCATGATGTCCTAAGGAGAGATAGTCTCCAAACAGCTTGCACTTAATTTCCCTGTAGCCATCATGCAGCTGAGAGCAGAGCCTTGAGTCCTCCCAGGTACCTGCGTAATTGTCACATTGGCATTCCCCAAACCCATTTCTGCTCAGCCGCTGCTGAGTGCAGGCTGGAGGACAAGTGAGGAGAACTTAGTTCTGAGCACATCTCTCAGAAGGAGATAGGCCTCTTATTCAGGGAGGGCTGTCATATAACACAGAGACAGCACAGGCACCAAAACTGATCACAGCCTGGCATCTGAATAGAATTCTAGGGAAAGGGCATATTTATCAGGGAACAAATAGAGGGGTGGCAGGTATCAGCAGAGAAAGTATATGTGTATAATTGTGATTTTCCTGAAAAGCTTGACAAGCAAATCAGGACAATGTGAATGACAGAGGAAGAGCAGATTATTGCAATTCAAGTTTCTTTTATTACTTGAGATATGCAGCCATACTGAAAATCAACTACAAAACAATGCCACGAAGCTCAAAACTTCTCCACTTCAGTAAGCAGATGCAGAGTCATTAAATCAAAACGTTCTAAATTAAAATTTGCCAAAACATGGATGGATGAATGTGTGTGTGTGTGTGTGTGTGTGTGTGTGTGTGTGTGTGTGTGTGTGTGTGTGTGTGTGTGTGTGTGTGTGTGTGTTAGAACAAGGGCCATTTGTTTGGTTTTTGCAATGGATTTTCTGGAAAATTTTTCTTAGTAGCACTGTAGCTATACCCATTGGTCAGAAGACATCAAATATTTTGTCCTCATTCATCTAATCCTAGTAATTCAAATTGTGACTATTTTGAAGTGGAGCCTGAGAAGACGTGATATGCGGTCGTATGGATGGGCCTACATTCAATGTTATGAGTGTCTTTATAAAAACTGGAAATTTGCATCTAGACATACATAGGGAAAAGAACACACGGCACTGCAGGGAGAATTTATCACCTGTAAGCCAAGAAAAAAGGTTGCAACAGACACTTCCCCTTTCCATATGTTTATCTCATATGTCTAGTTTCTAGAATTATGAGAAAAAATGTGTGCTGTTTAAGCCACCTACTCTGTGGTACCAGACAAACTATGACTGGGTTCTGGGCAGTGGGGAGAATCTGTGTTGTGTTCTTTCTAGTTGAGTTAGTTCATTTTTATTTCTAATTATATAAAATATGCTATATATAAAAGTCAACTATAATATATATATATAACTTTTAACTATACATACAAATGTGTATATATGTATGCATATATGTATATGTTTGAGTGTGCACAGGTGTGTATGCCAGTCCCGAGGCTTTAATTCAGTGATTGAGCACTGTCCCTTGTGGTTTTGTGCTCAAGGCTAGTGCTTTAACACTTAACTCCACTTCTGGCCTTTTGGTGGTTTATTAGAGATAAGGGTCTCATGGACTTTCCTGCCCAGGCTGGCTTTGAACCACAATCTTCAGATCTCAGCCTTCTGAGTATCACAGATACCCCATGTAAATTTGATTCGCATTATCTTTAAGTAGTTGGACAAAGGGGTTACCATTCAACATGTCAGTTTATGAGTATAATGCGTGTTCATCAGGGATTAGAGGGCTGAGCTTCTCAGGCCTTTGCATTCATGTCAATCGGTATCTAAAACCATTGGATGAGGACAGTATTTAGAAATTTCTGAGGAAATAAATTTAAAACCTGAATTTGTATATTTGGTTACAGAATATAGGACTATGCCTGAATAATTCTGGTGACTCAAATTACCTTGGACAAGTAAATATCTTGCTTGCTTTGCGTAGGAATTGGGAACTAAATTACAGCAAACCTTGCTGGGTTCATGACAGGCAGTGGGAAGTAATTACAGAGTTTTGATGAGGGAATCTGGCTTAGGTTATGTTAGAATCTTCATTTATCTAGGTAAATACTTCCTTTTTAGATGAGATTTAAACGAGGTACGAGTAATTAAAACTTGTAACTCTAATTGTAATAAAGATGGGCTAAGGTAGGTTCTGAGAGTGCAGAAAGAGTTAGCATAATGCGGGGGGGGGAGTTGCAAAACACTGAAAATTGTTATAGAGTGGCAAAGACAGACTGAATATTCACTAATGCTCTCTTCTCTCTGAATTTACAGAAGAATTACATTTCTCAGTCACCTTTGTGTTCAATTTGGGATGGATGATCCATTTCCAGCCAATCAAATGTGGGCAAAAGTGACAGTGCACCATTTCTAAGCCTGCCTGGGAAGTCTCTTATCTGTGTTCCTTCCTCCCTTTCTTTAGAAACCATGAAGGGTTTTCATTGAACACTACAGCATCACTAGGTAGAATAAACTTGGATCCCTGGTTCATCATTTGCAAAATAGCCAGAAACAAAAACTTCCCAATCCAAATTAGATTTGCATGCAAATGAGAAATGAATCTTTATTGTAAGCCACTGAGATTGGAGCTATATGTCACTGCAGCTACTGCTTCTTTTTCTGAACAACAGAGGCACAGAGCTAGCTTAATGATTCATCAAGTAATTTCTGAATGTTCACTGTGCTGCAAGCAGTGTTCTTCAGTGCCAGAGGTATAGCAGTGAGTAAACCACACATGTTTCTTATACTTGGTGCCTCAGTTTGGTGAGGGAGATAGCATTAAGCAAATGAATTCACAAATATAAATAAAATTGCAACTACAAAAAGTGCTAAGATAGAAAGGATATATGATCGGATGAGAATGCACAGTAGGGGATTTGGCATATTTTGTTGAGGAAATGATTAAGGGTAAAGAAATGGTTTAGATATAGTTTAACTATGCTTCTGAAATGTCTGGATATTGGAGTCTTGGTCCCCAGAGGAGTGGAACTGGGAAGCAATGGAACCTTTAAGAGTTGGAGGTCCTTGTTGCAACAATGAGAAGTACAAAATGTCATGTCAAAACCAGCTTTACAATGTCGGTGTGGGGGGGGAGGGGGGTATAATTGGGTGGGGGGAGGGGGGTAAAATTGGGTGGGGGGAGGGGGGAGGCGGGGAAGGGAAGTGAAGGGTAAACAAAGGAGGAGTCTGCAATGCTTGGTAAGAAATGTATGCATTATCCTGCCCATGTAATTGTAGCCCCTCTGTACAGTATGTTCTCAAATAAAATAAAATACAATTAAAAAAAAAAAAGAGTTGGAGGTCCTTACATCATTGGGGCCAAAGTTAACTTTTTCATAACCCCTTCATTGTTCTGTAACTCCTTGACTTCTTCAGAGAGAGTTGTTATGAGAAGAGCAAGCCTAGATCCTTCAATATAGCATAGCCCTTCCCTTTTTCCTAGTATGGAGATATAACTTCCTTTTTCTTTTGTGTACTTTTTTTCTATTAAGATTTTTATTGTGAAAATACGGTATAGAGGGGTTACAATTACATGAGCAAGGTAATGAGTGCATTTCTTATCAAGCATTGTTGTCTCCTCCTTTGTTTACCCTAACCATCCCTGTCCTCCCGTCCCCCCCCCCACCTCCACCAAAGTTGTAAAGTTCGTTTTTCAACATAACGTCTTGTGCATCTCATTGTTGCAATGGGTCCACCTGTATCCCTTCTTAAACAATTTGCTCTACATATATCCCCATGATTGTAATCTACCATGCGGTGATGTAGCCATAGAACTTGCATTATGTTTGGACTTGAGCCTCTGACAGTGTGAGCTAAACAAGCCCCTTTTCCTTATACAAATTTGTACCTTGATAAAAAGCTGAACAACACAGATGCTAAAGGATATGTAGGAATTAGCTAGGTATGGAGATAGAATGAAGAGTCACCAAGAAGAACGAACACATATCATGTATATAAGATAGAAAGGAGGCTCAGGGGTTGGTTCTTAGGTAACTTTTAGCTATAGTCACTTGCTTATCAGTTGAATACTTTCTCATTCATTTTTTTTGCCAATCCTGGGGCTTAAACACAGGGGCTGGTTGCTGTCCCTGAGCCTCTTTGTGCTCAAGGCTAGTGTACCACTTGAGCCACAGTGCCACTTCCGGCATTTTTTGAGTAGTTTATTGGACATAAGAGTAACAAGTTTGATAAGAAATATACATATTACCTTACTTATGTAACTAACCCCTCTGTATACCACCTTGACAATAACAATAAATAAATAAAAATAGGGATAAACTTTCCTTTAAAAAAGTCTCATGGACTTTCCTGCCTAGGCTGGCTTTGAACCATGATCCTCAGATCTCAGCCTCCTGAGTAGCTAGGATTACAGGCATGAACCACCAGCACCTACCTTCTCATTCCCTTTCAATAGCATTTCTTTCTCATAGTTAGGGATAAGTTTCAGAAGTAACTTCACCCACATTTCTTGTTTAGCAGGGATTTTAAGACAGGAAGGAGCACAAATGTAGTGATGGGGAATGTTCTGAAGATATACTTTAGCATAATCAGCATACCATTTTAATAATAAAGAGAAACTTTTCATTTGGAGCTATTGTAGTTTATTGTATCAGAGCCTATTCAAGGATTATTGACACTAAAAGCCTCAGCAATGTAACACAATCTGCTTGGGGACCCCTTAATCCATGGATATTGACACCATTGACTATAACAACTTCTTCTGAGGGGAAATAAAATAACTGCATGATATTACTGCAGCACAATAAAAAAGAAAGTTGTAAACTTCACAATGTGAATTACTTCATTTTCTTTTTTATACAACAGATGTTGTTTGACCTAGAAGAAGGAATAATATTATAGGATTGTGATCAGTCTGAAGGAAAAAATAAATATGTCTAAAAATAAAATACAAATAGCAGCTGTTTGAATTGTTTCCCTAATATATCAGGGTTGACAGCTTTTTTCTTTTTCAATTGAGTTGGGAATTTTGAGGAGGCAGTTGGATACAAAAACTTTTCCAGGAGGACACTCACCATTTGTAGCATATGACCCTTTCCAGCACTAGGAAACTTGACAATATAAAGGCATCTCTGATCTAGCATTAAATTCTGAGAACAAAAGCAATGGGATATATGGATTAGGGGCTGACAGGAGCACGAATCTTTTACCATTGTATTTCCTTGCTTGCCTTTGTCTCTTTTCCCACCTGCCCCCTGATTTTGAGGGTAGGCTGACATGAAGATTTCAATTTGTTCACATACTCCTATACTCTACACTTAAAAACTGAAAAAGGCAAAATATGTAATTATAAAACTTTCCAAAGGTTTGACACTAGAATATGACACTTTAGTGCATGGTAGTAATTAGTGGAGAGCCATTATAGTTTGAGAATTATGGAGAGGCCTTTCAAGAATGGTTTTATTTGCTTGAACCTTGTCATTAACTACACAAGATAAGAGCCACTTCTGTATTACATGGTTTCTAGCTGCCAGATACTATTCTTTTTTTCCCTTGTTTCCTTTTGTCAGTCATGAGTCTGGGTGCTGTCTGTCAGCTCTTCAACTCAAGGCTAGAGCTCTACCCCTTGAGCCACAGGGCCACTTCTGATTTTTTGGTAGTTTATTGGACATAAGAGTCTCATGGACTTTCCTGCCCAGGCTCACTTTGAGGCACAATCCTCAGATCTCAGCTTCCTGAGTAGCTAGGATTGCAGGTGTGAGACACCAGTGCCTGGTTATATGAAGTACTTTCTTCATATTATCTCACTTCAGTTTTATGATGAATTAAAGATGGATGCCTATTTCTCATCATCAAGAGGAATATACATTCCCTTTGCTTATATATGGACAGGCTCTATAACTGTAGGCAGTAGAATAAGAAGGCAGTGATGTTATACTAACTTTTGGAAGCTTGAATCACTTCTGTGGATCCACATGTTGCCATGTAAAAAATCTTGTTGGTGCCAGGTGCTGGTGGCTCACACCTGTAATTGTTGCTATTCAGCAGGTTAAGATATCAGGATTGTGGTTCAAAGCCATTTTGGCAGGAAAGTCAGTGAAACTCATCTCTTATTAACTCAGAGTGATAAGAATGCCTTGAGCAAAAGGCTCAGGGAAAGTGCTCAGGTCTTGAGTTCAAGCCTCATGACTGACAAACAAAAATCTTGTAGCCATTCAGAATTTTGATCACTCTCCTTCTTTATATGGAAATTTCCTGTCACATTGACTGAGGAATGAAACACGTAGCTCAAACCATGCTGAATATTGTAGATCAGTCCATCTACCAGCAGATACCTGAGTGATGTTGTGTGGACAGATTCTCCGAAATGAGCATTCTTCACATGGGTTCATAATTAGGCTTCTGCAGCCTTATTTTTTGCTTCTTTTCTATTAAATAAGGCTAATCTTGGTTCTCCCACCAGACCAAATTTCTTTGTGTTTCCAGACCTTGTCCTATACTTCCTTAACTCCAAGTTGTTGGCCATGTGGTTTTCTGGGGCTATGTAAGGTCTACCTGTTCATGCAACTTTCTTTTTCTTACTCAGAAACACAATGACTTGACTGCTCTGCAACCCTCATACTTGAATCTTAATTCCTGTGGCCTTGAACCCAACCTAGAACATTTGCTATTTCTAGTTCCTGATACACTTCCTTAAGCCATTGCATAAAAGATCACGCATGTTCCTTCACACAGAGAAACTGGTCCATGCTTTAAAACAAATTCCTTAAGATAACATATAAAACCCGGAGTCTGATGTCTCCATTGTGTTGGCACAACACTTGGGTCTATTACTCTCACCACACAGGTCACATGTTCAATGTCTATTTTCTTGAGTTCTCCTTGAGGGCCAAGGTCACCTTCTGTTCTATGATGTTTTCATGGTTCTTCATACACACACACACACACACACACACACACACACACACACACACACACACACACACACACTTTTCTTGAAAGATCATAGGTTGCCACTGTGGATACACATCCTACCTGTTGTATCAGTGGAAAAATGACAAAAGGGGAACAAATTCAAGGACTGGCAGTGGATAGTCCTTTCTCAACACAATCCTGTGCCCTTGCTTTCTGTAGACAATGCAGCTGATCTCAGGCAAGCTCTGTATTACAGAATTGGGGCGGGGGGGGATATGGCTGCCTTGCTGTCAGTGAAACGTTTAGGAACTCTTCAGAAAGTGCATCCTTTTGGGCTCATATTTCCACTGACAAGCAGCTTGAGCTCTGAGGTAGCTGATATTGAAGGAGATTGGCAAAGCATTTTTAGATGCCAGAAAAGATGAAATTCATACTGCTGCAAAACAGATTCCATCATTCTTAAGTTATACTACTATGCTGAACTATCCCTTTCTCTGGGCTGCCCTATCAAAGCAGGGGATTCATGATGCTTACTGGTCAAATTTTGGGTCTCAGTCCTCACTATTCACAGTGAGGCACACTCATGGATTGATAACTCTACTGCTGTGAAGGACACGATTTCCAAGTTCTATCAGTAGGTTTATATATTCTATAACTCAGTTAAATTGGGAAGATACAGCTTTGCTCTCAGAGGGTAGGAAGTACTGAGTGTTGCTGATCATATCCTTGATAATGGTGCAAACTCCTGCCAGGCAAGGATAGAATGGGGTAGTAGGTGATGACTTTTGTTGGGATCTGTGAACCTTTCTGTCACAAATATGAGTTCCTATCCTGTGCCTGCAAAGCCTATTTCATTTCTTCTAATCTCTCTAGGTAACTGAAAACCAATAGACTACAATATGGGATAATTATCACAGGCTACCTACTGTGCTTAGAACCTACCTGCACTACAGACTGCCTGGGAACCTCTTAAAGTGGGCACCAATGCATACTTTCCATAGCTAGCATAGATCATATGCTCCCAAGACCATTCATAACTAGGAGGCCTGGCTCCAGATAGGGCTTATGTGAGCAGTCATCATATAATCTAATAGAATCTTATAGCCATATTTGCCCAGATAAAGGGACCTAATAGGTTGTGCTTCTGTTTGTGTTGTGGTGGCAAGGAGGGATTGTTGTAAGTCTATATTCAGGAAGAATTCTTCTACTTAAAGAGGTTACCTTCAAGGGTGGATGAGAATGTTGAAAGAAGTGACATCGATCAAGACAAATTTTATTAATAGACTCCTTTGTTAAATGACAATACCTTTGTGCAACTATTTAAAGATTAAAGAGGTTACCTTCAAATTATAAAAATGATGAAACTTGGTCCTAAAAGAGTGTTTTGAATGTATTTTATATGTTCCTATATTTTGTCATGTTTTTCCAATGATCTATCTTTGTAATCTTTTAGTCCCTTAAAAACAGATTCCATATTTAAACAATTTGTCCTTCCCCTCCACAAATTGTTTAAATAGGGATACAGGTGGACCCATTGCACCAATGAGATGTATAAGATGTTATGTTGAAAATGAACTTTACAACTTTGGTGTGGGGTGGGGGGGAGGGGAGAAGATGGGAAGGAATGGTAAGGATGGAGGCAACAATGCTTGATAAGAAATGCACTCATTACCTTGCCCATGTAATTGTAACCCCTCTGTATGGTATTTTCACAAAAAAACCCAGATTCCATTGTTCTTATAAATAGAGCTAAAAGAGAAAAACAAGGACCTTTTCTGAAAGGAGATGGTTAAGGTCAAGGAATAAAGTAAGTCTGAAACCTAGTCATATTGAGGGAAATGTGGAGTAGTAGGGGACAAAATGTGAATGAAGCTAGATGTCAAAACCAGGGGAGGTGGGAACAGAGATTTCCCACTGAGAAAAGTAAAGTGACTAAGCCTGTATGAACTGGTATCTGCCAGTATTTGAAGTTTGAAATGTCCATTTACTAGCTTAAGGACCTTGGTCAAGTGAATTGATGCTTCTGTAACCTCAGTTTTCCCATGTATAGAATGAGTGTATTAATAACTCATAATGATAGTGTGTTATAAAGATTAAATTAATGTACAAAAAGAACGGAATTTTTGTAAAATATGTTACTTATGATCACAGCTTTTAATTTTATTTTTGAGATATATAATGTGTTACTGTTCATATCTACCCTGCTGTACGTTAGAACACAAGAAGCAATGGAAGGACTGGGCTTAAGGGGGAATAGAAAGATGGAGAGAGTACTTGTGGGAAAATATTGTCATAGTACCCAGTGTACATGTGTGAAAAGGGAACTGGGAAACTTGAGGGCCTGGATAGATTGAGAGAGGTAGAGATGGTAGAAGGGGGGAATCTAATGATGATGCATTGTACACATAAAGTTACATGTTGAATTGCAACCCTTTGGTACACTAATTAAACATAGTAAGAATGATTTAAAAGGTACAAGAAGAAACAATTCATCTTATTGATAATATTCATGTTTAAATTTATTTAATTTCAATTATTAATTTACTTATAGTTGACAAGGAAACATTTCATATGATTATAGTATTCAAAATGCTATTTGAACTATTTATATATTATGAAATATCTAGATTAAGCAAAACAGTGTGTATCACCTCACTTATTATTTTTTGTTCAAAATATACCCCTTAAGAATTTTCAAGTTTACTATATATGTTGTTAACTGCAGTCATTAGAGTGTATAGTAGATGTTTTAAACATATCTCTGACTGAAATTTTGTCTCCTTCGGCCAACAGATTCCCAACTGGCCAAACTTTCTTCCAGAATTGAAATGGACTTCTACCAAGTACTTCTTGAACATATGATCACAATTGAAATTAGAGTTGGACTAGTGGCCGCTTTATTGAAAGTGCCACTGTGGTTGGTCTAGAGGAACATGTCTTGTTGTTTGCTCACTGGCAACACCTGGGAATACTTACTATTTAATACCTGGCCTCACTTCCAGACATCTGAATGGAACTGTCTTGATATGGATGCTGGCCATAAACATTTAGAAAAACTCTCTAGTTGTTTGTAATGTGTAGCCAACATTGAGAACTATCAAGCTAGGCACTTGCAAAGCAAGAGTTTGTGACCTAAGCCAAATTGACAGAAAGCTGGGTGCTCCTATAATCTCAGTTTCCCTCGATTCTCTTGTTTTGATGTGGTGTGCAGGACATTGCCTCACAGTAGTGATCTAGCAAGGCTTGATGTATGCGTAGAAAGATACCACCACAGATGTATGGGTAGAAAGATATCACCACACATGAGCCTCTGTTTGTAGATTAGACTTGAAAGGATTGCATTTCAGTGAGCCCTGTCTGCAACAGAGAGAAGCTTCCACGACGACAACAGTTTTGGGGTTTCAGGATTAGCCATATGAGTGGGTAAATAATGAATTTTAATATTAACTTACACAAGCATTTATTTTGCTGGATTCATTTGTTTTGTGCTATGTGCCTCAAGAATATTGGTGTTCATGAGAGACAATGCCAGAATCAGGATCTATTTTAATTTATTAGACATATAGTTGATTTGGATATTCAGATAAAATTTGATTGGCCAAGAAGGAATAATGTGAGCATGTGCGATCACTATAATCACTACAAATGCTGCTGGAATATTCCAGAAATCTTATTCACAAACGGACAATTGCTGGATTCTGGTTTTAAAACTGTGGATGTATAAAATTTACCAACTTTCTAATCCAAGAGAACATGACACATGACTTGCCAAAATTTATAACCCTGACACTGTAACTCCTATGAAGTTATTCTAAGGATTTGGTCTGAAATTCTGAGAATCAGAAGTGATAGAAGATCTATCTCAAAATTGACATTGAAAGGTCTGTGAAAAATGCATACAGTATCATATAGGATACCTTACCAATTTATCACACATTGTCTAAACAAGAAGTCTGGTGAGCAAATGAAAGCTCCCCTTGATCATCCCAGCAAGATTTAACAGTGCTTGGAGTGAGGTCACTTGTGTGATGGTTTTAGACCTTGCATTTGGCTGCTATGTACAATTAAAATGTGTGTGTGTGTGTGTGTGTGTGTGTGTGTGTGTGTGTGTGTGTGTGTGTGTGTGTGTGTGTGTGTGTGTGTAGGGGACAAAAGTGTGGCTCATCTTCATAGAGATATGCTGGAACCGTTACTATTTCTGTGTGCAAATGTGAAAGGCCATGGTCTGGATTCTATTTCTGAGATAATCTGCCCACCTGTATCCATGCATCAGTTTCCATGTTCTTCTGTTTTGACTCTGCCACTGCCCCCTTTTGTGTAAGGAGTCAAAAGGGGAATGCGATATGATTGTTTCATTTGAGAACTTCATAGTTCAGCAGTAAACACAGGCATATAGAGCTCAATGTATCAGAATAGGTGTCTAAGAATTGACACAACTATATATTGTTCTCTACCGATGTTTTGCTTTTTTGAGAATGTCATATAAATGGATTATACAATATAAAATTTGATACTCGTCTCTTTGACTCAGCATAATCAACTGGATGTATTTGTGTGGGTCATTTACTGGACTACACTTAGTTCCATCAATGTATATCACTATCACCTATCATTCTGTCAATAACATACTGTACTTGTAGCTATATGGCATATTATAAAATTCGGTAGTCTGAAGCCTCCAACTTTAGTATTTCAAAATTGTTTTGGATGTTGTAGTTTGTTTTCCTTTACATGTAAATTTTAGAATCACCTTGCTTTTATTTATGAAAATTGTGCTAGATTTTTCTGGGACTAGTGCTTAATTGACAAGCACTCTACCAGTTGAGCTATATCCACAGTCTTGTCCTGAAATTTTAATTAGAATTTCATTAAATCTGTAGAACAATAGTGAGAGAACTGATATGGTTAGTATGTTTCAACTCATAAACACTTTGTCTTTACATTTACTTATGGTGACCTTTTTCCTAAGTGCCTTATAACTGTCACCATACATATCTAGTGTACATTTTTAGATGTATACCTAAACATTTCATTTTTCAAAAAGGTAGTACAAATAATTTTTTAAAGTTTGGGTTCTAAGTGTTCATTACTAGTATGTGAAATATAGTAGATTTTGTGAATTGACCAGGTATGCTGTGATTTTGATGAGCTCTCTTCTTATTTCTAGAGATATTTTGAAGATTCCCTAAGATATTTAAAAATATAATTTTATTGTTATTATTAAGGTGTTGTACAGTGAGGTTAAAATTTCCTAAGTCAAGCAATAAGGATATTTCTTTTTGCACAATATCTCCCATTCCTTCACTTTCCCCCAGTTTTTCCATGCCAACTCTGTCCACAAGCTGCATAGTTCATTTTCTATGTGTGTAATTAGTACCATGTTGCACTTTTTCATACTTCCTCCCTCCATTTCTGCCCCTCTTTTGTCACAAAACAAAACCAAGAAGGATAATCAGCAGCAGCAGCAGCAGCAGCAGCACCACCACCACCACCACCACAAGCACCACTAGCCAAAACAACCCATGGATCCATTTCCTGGAATTCATTAAATAAACAGTATTTTAAATGTTCAGAGCTGTTGGGCCTTTGAGTTCCACGCTGAGTAAGCTTTTTAATAGAAATAATCATATGAAATACAATAGGTATTGTTTATTACTTTTTCCAATTTATATGGCTTTTAGTTCCTTTCCATGTTTTAATTACATTATTTTTAAATATATTTTTATTAAATAGTTGTACAAAGGAGTTGCCACTCAAAAAGGCAGTTTATGAATACAGTGTCACTCCTTTCATCATTCTCCCCCATCTTCTTTATTGAACTAAGCCTTTCAGTGTGATGCTAAATAGGAGTCTTGAAAGCATGTATCCCGCCTTGTTTCCAATCAAAAAGGGAAAGTTTCCAGTCTATAACCATTAAATATACTCTGAACAATAGGTATTTTTTACAGATGCCTTTTATTAGTTGAGGATGTGTTTATCATAAATCAATGTTCAATTTTTTCAAATGCTTCTTCTGCACCTATTTGGAGGATTATGAATTTTTCTTTATTCTGTTGATAGAGTGTATTTTATTCATTGATTATTTAATATTGAATCAAACTTTCAATTTCACCATTAATTCTACTTGTTAGTGACATCTTTCTATTTACATATTCTTAAATTATGTTGGAGAATATTTTGTTGAGGATCTTGAGTTCCTGAGGAATTTCTGTGCTTTGTTGGAATTGTTTGTCTTAGTATTGTGGTAAAGATGGTCTCATGAAATTCTCTTCCTTTCTAATCTCAGGAAGAAATTATGTCATTTGAATCTTTATACTAGTCTGGCAGTACTTACTAGTAATGATGTCTGGGAATGTAGAACTTAAGTGTTTTTTGAGTAATTTTGCATTTCTTCTAAGCTATTTAATGTATGTAAATAGAGATCTTCATATAATTTTTCTATTTTTTAATTGTCTGTGGGATTTGCAAAGTTATCCCCAATTTGATTTCTGATATTGCTCCTCTCCTCTTCTCCTCTCTTCTCTCTCCTCCTCCTTTCAGATTTTAATATGTTGCATTTTATTTAGTTGGTACTTCTGTATAGAAAAGAAAGGTCACCTCTATCCTCTGCTGTAGTAACTAGAAATCACCACTTAGATTCAAAAGCAACAAGTAAGGTTTAAACCAGAACTTTCTGAATCTAACATGCAAAACCATTCTTTTATATTGTTTTATTTATAGTACTTTTACTTTTTAATTTTAAGCTATATTTTTAATCTTTAAGTAGTTGTACAAAGGTATTACTATTGAACATATCAGTTTATGGATAATGCATCTTAATTGATTTCACCTCTTTCAGCATTCTCCCCCATCTCTCCTAACTCCACCTATCACTTGAAGTTTCCAAGTTTTGTATGTGAAATCATTCTTTTTTGTACATTTTTTATTGGAAAAATACTGTACAGAGGGGTTACAGTTACATGAGCAAGGTAATGAGTACATTTCCTATCCAGCATTGTTCCTTCTCCTTTATTTTCCCCCTACCATCCCTTCCCTCCCACCTCCACAAGTACTACCCCCCCCCACCGAAGTTATAAAGTTCATTTTCAACATAGTGTCTTGTACATCTCATTGTTACAATGGGTCAACCTGTATCCCTATTTAAGTATTTTGTTCCATGAAATCATTCTAGATTCCTGTATCTTTATACCTCTTGGTGGTCAGCAAACCCTGTGAGCTGTTCATTCAAGTTATATCCATAATCCCCAAACACTTTTTATATACCTCCATTGACACCACTTGGATCTAATCTGCCATTATCTCTGGCTTGCTTTATTGCATTAGCCTCTTTTTATAGGTTATATTTTTTCTTTATTTCCATTTTTCAAATGAAAATTACTTTCTCAAATATAATAAATTTCCCCTCCATATATTGAAATCACTACAACTTTAAAAGCAATGACAGATCAATATAAGTAGATGTCATAATGTTATGTAATATAATATATGCTGAAATATAAAAATGTGAATAGATTATGAACAGACTGTACTCATCTTTTTATTCATTTTATTTATTTCTAATATATACATATATTTTCTCCTTAAGTTAGTTGTACAATGTAATAGCTTCTTGACTAGAATTGTTGCCTCTACCCTTGCCCCAGTCTTATGTCTGGTCTATCAGTATAGTAGCAAGAGTAAATCTTTTTTTTTTTGTCTGTCATGGGGCTTGAACTTTGGGCTTGGGCGCTGTCCTTGTGCTCTTCAGCTCAAGACAAGTGCTCAACCGCTTGAGCCACAGCACCACTTTCGGTTTTCTAGTGGTTTATTGGAGATAAGAGTCTCACAGACTTTCCTGCCTGGACTGGCTTTGAACCACGATGCTCAGATCTCAGCCTCCTGAGTAGCTAGGATTACAGGTGTGAGCCACCAGTGCCCAGCACAAGAGTAAATCTTAAAACATATCAGCTTTCTTCTATCACTAATACTCAACACTCAGAGTAAACGAAAAAGTTCTGTCTATGCTGATGCCTCTATCTGAAGATGTCTACTACCACTCTCTTTATTCTTTCCACTTTAACCATACTGGCTCTACTGTTTCTCAGACAAATTGGCCATATATCTTAGCAAGTGCTGTTCACTCTGCCTAGAATCTTCTTGCCTCAGACACCCACTAAGTTTGCTCCTGCCGTCCTTCATGTTTTTATTCTAATGACAATTTCTCAGGGAGGCATTCACTCATCATTTTGTTTAAAATTACAATCTTCTCTTCTCCCCAACCCCTAATTTTCCCTCTCAGCATTATTCTTCCCAATAGCACATTTCAGCAACTAACATGCTATTCAATTCATGTGCTTACTACATTTACTGTCTTTCCATATCCCCATTGGAAAATAATGCCTCATGAAGGCAGTGATCTAGGGATCTTAGTTTTGATCATCTCTCTATTCTCAGCATTATCATAGTTACTAACATTCATTAGCTATTTAAAAATAGTTTGAGATCATAATGAATGAATGAATTATTTTTCCTTTTCCTGATGCTTCAGTAAACAATAAGAATTATCACTTGTAAAAGCTATTGTTTATTGAGGATCTACTGCTCAGGTGCTGTAAGTACTTTATGTTATTTAATCATCCATATATCCCTCTAATATATACCATATTACTGTTATTTTATGGAGGAATAAAGCTGCTACCAGATAGAATATAAAGTAAGTGGTAAAATAATAATACCCTTTATTTATAGAACATAATACTCTACTGCTGGCTAATAATCTGAGCATTTAATTATCTCATTTAATTCTTTAACACTGTATAAAACAATTATCATTATTTTCCCACTTTGTACGTGAGGCAGTTGAGTTATAGAAATATTTATTTATTTTTTTATTATTTATTTATTTATTTATTATTTATTTTATTTATTTATTTTTTTATTTATTTATTTTTGTCGGTCATGGGCCTGCACTCTGGGTCTGGGCACTGTCCCTCAACTCTTCAACTCAAGGCAAGCACTCTACCATTGAGCCACCTTCCCAGGCACATCATAGAGATTTTAAATGAGTAGGCCAAGGTCACACAATATGTTAAAAGCAGCTTAAAGCAGGGTGTTGATGGCTATGTCTGTTATCCCACTTAATGAGGAGAACAAGATTTCAGGATCATGGTTTAAACACCACAAACAGAAAAGTCTGTAAGATTTTATGTCCAAATAATCAGCAAAATGCACTATCTGAGATGTGACTCAAGTGATAACATGCCAATTATGTGCAAAAAATGTTGAGTGAAAGTACAAGGCCCTCATTTAAAATTCCATTAGTAGTACACACACAGACACAGACACACAGACACAGACACACAGACACAGACACAGACACAGACACACACAGACACACACACACACACACACACACACACACACACACACACACACACACACACACACACACACACACACAGCCCTGAGATTTATGGTTAAGTAGAAAATTTCAGGATCCAGTTCTATGTCTGAGTATGATTTTGAGAAGAATCAAGAATGATGAGAACTCCAGCTCACAGGTTTTTGGCTTGAACAGTGGAGATGTTGATATTTACTGATGTGAATAAGAATGGGAAAGGAACAAATATGGGACACTTAAAATATGTTTAGTTTTGACCACGCAAGATATAAGATGCTGTGAGACACCTGGTGGGACATGTAAAGCAAACAGTTGACTATGCAAGTCTGAAGCTCAGGGGAGAGGTCTAGACAAGAAATATCAATTTGGAAGCCATGAGTGTAAAGTTGGTATTTATCACTGAGGGAATGAATGTGATCATAGCCCCTTGTGTATCTGTGTTATGCACAGATGTGTTGCAGCCAAAGGCTGGAGAAAGGAAGACTATACTCCAAATCTATGAATGAAGCTTCCCTTTGAGACAGACATAGGCCTAGCCCAAAGGTGTTAGTATAGCTACTGCCATGCTGAGTTGGATATGGATACCCTTTCTGTCAACAGTGAAGAGAATATCCATTCTTTCAGACCTTCTCTGGGACAGTTCCTGTCTAAAGCCCAGAGGAAGCCAATGATATTAAAGAATGCCAATTTTAAGGAATTCTCCCACATTTTCAAAGCTTTATCCCTATTTCACCCCAGAGCACTATGAAGGTACAGACCTGGTCTGTATCACTTTGTTCTCAGTGGGATTGCATTAACAGACTATGGGTTAACATCATGCACTTGGATTTTTGCTGAGCATCTATGTAATAGATACCATATGTGTAACATCAGTATATTTCTTAGGTAAAACTCCTGTGAAGCATGCCATCCATTATATTGTGTGACTCCCTTGTTCTGCATTTTTTCTTGGAGTTCAGGAATAAGAAACAGGTTGTCTCTCTTCTCAGTTGAGTCTACTTGTTTTTTTAAATGTTGAAAATCCTGGGGCCATTACCTGTATATTCTTGCTTTTTCTTCCCAGAATTAAATAGTCAAATCATGGCTTATTTTTTTAAAGTTTCTCTTCAACTGGGTTGTGTATAGATGAATTGTGTTCAGCCAGCCTTGTGTATAAAAATAACAAAATGACTTTTGGACTTATATCCACTCTTCACTTCACAGGCTCTACCTACTCCATTGCCTTAAACTGTGGCATGATGAACATATTTGTGTTGCTTGCAGTTCCTGTCACCATTTCAGTTTGGACCATCTGAGTTCAGTCTGCCCACAGATTTTATTTCCCTCTTAGTATTACATACTTGGTCATTCTACTTTTCTACTGTGCAAACAATTTTGGCTTTTTTATTTTGGTTCAATCCTGTGGCAATGCTACATAAAATCCTTCTGGAGATGTTGATATGGTATAAATATATAAAGGCATTGATTGTCTCTACACACACACACACACACACACACACACACACACACACACACACACACACACACACACACACACACACATATTCCCAAGACTAATTATGTAAGAATGACTTATTCTATCATGTTAGCAATGGAAATTGTGTTGGAATTCCCACCAAGACTCAGCTTGCAAGCACGTTCATAGCTCAAGGTTAGCCAGAAAGCAGATGGACATGGAAATGCTGGGGTCCTTTTCCTTGGGAGTATGACAAGAAGGAAGGGAGGAAACAATTTAGAAGGATGAGCATTCTTTTAAAGAATCCTATTATGTAGCTTGAGAGGAAGGAGTAAGATTTGTTGGCCAGAGTAAGATAGTATACATTCTAAAATAGCAAATAGATTAAAAAAATGATGACAGGCCCTATGTTCTCTTGAATGACCTTCTTTACCCTAGATTTTCTGTAACTCACTGTTAAGCTACATGTCCAGGTTGTATCAGATGTCTGTCATTACTTCTATGGATATTTTCAACTTTGCCTTGCAGGGCAAGAAAATAGAAGGCTGCTGTCAAATTAGGGAACTTGGTGAAGTAGGTAGTAAATAGCCTCTGGATTAGGAGGCTAAAAGAAGGATTTAGAATGATTTGTGAATCATTGATCTCTTTTCTTTCTAGTTAGTGGGGATCAATGAAGGATTTCTTTACAACATGTACTGCATCCACTTCTCATGTGCTTTTGAGGTGGCCAGGACTAAATAGCTCAATGTTGGCAGAGAAATTAGAGGTCAGGTGGTACAATCCACATCCAATGTTTGAATATCTGGAAGTTGTTTTTTTTTATCAGCTTCTATTTCAATGTCTTAAATGATAGAGAATTTACTTTGTCAAGAAGCATGGATTCTACTGTTGTCTATCTTTAAACATTGAGTGCTTCTTAGGGTGAATTGCATTACATAGTGTAAAAAGCAATGGCCATGATGCAGGACAGAACTGAAGTCAGGATTCACTCTTCTTCACTTGACTCTGGGCAAGTCACTTTGTCTCCCTCAGTCTCCTATCTTTGCTAATTATAAAAGAAAGGTGATAGTGTTTCTCAGGTATGACTTTATTTCATTGGTGATCCTGAGCATTCACTAAGATGCTACATGAAACCTGTACTTTGCGTTGTAGTTTGTACTAAAGTGTGACTTGGTACATAAGAGGAACTCAACAATAGCTGGTTAAAATGTTTTATATACAGTTTTAGCTTTTCTCTGGGAGTTTAGAGAAGACATATGGCACCTTGTCTTCATGATTCCCCCACTAAAATAAATGAAACACCAACCATGTCCATTAGGATCCACTGCTTTACCAGCAAAAATCCCGGCCATCTCAAGGTTTCCCCATGCTGAGAGCTGAAACCCTTGTCTCTGATTGTTCTTTGTACTTGCTTTAGTTTTTCAAATTGACCCTAAAAGCATGAGGCCCATCTAGGACCCCCATGCTACATGCAGAAAAGCATAGTATTAGCTAATGTCCTTCAGAGTCAGCCCTAGCTGGGAGATAACCCCTCTACTGAGCCCTTATTACCTTGTTGAAAAGCTCTTCAGTAGTATTATGTCCTGATAGCAAAGAAGATGGCCTGGATTCTCAAGGGAAAGACCACTTGCCAGCATATCTTTAATTTTAATACTTCAATTATCCTCTAGTGCCTCTTTATGGTCGCCATCACTTTCTGCTAATTTCTTGATTATTCTGCCCAGGCAGTAGTAGAAGCCAATCTTCTTCTGAGCTCCCAATTTTCATATTCCTTAACTATAATTAGCCTTTATCAGACTCCAGATACTTCTCATCAGAACCCATTTTCTAAATTGCAGACTTATTGGAAAATGGAACAGCCATGATACTAAGCAGCCCAGGATCTGGAGGTCTTGTGAGATGAGCTATTCCATAGTGGAAAGTGGTTGTGTGCTATATATCCTTAAAAAGGTATGAGGCTGGTAGAAAAACTCAAGACTAGGAGCTAGGCCACTTTTCTATGTCCTTGGCTGGGTGGTTTATCTTAGGGAAGGATTATCAATAAGATAACAATTACCATGGAGCCAATCAGAATGATTTCTGGACACTACTGTGTCCAGATTCTAGGCCCTACATTTTCCTTTCCTACTTCCAGGACCCCATTTCTTTGGCTTCTGCATCTGTATAGCTTCCTAATGTCCTAGCACATACTGCACTGCAATATACCTCTCCAATTTCATAATGTATTCCAATAATAGTAACTTGTATCATTGTTATGATCTACCTCCCTATCTTTTGAAGGCTGTAGTACCTATCTTTTGATGACTGTAGTGTTTTCTTTTATGGTAGTTCAGATGGGAAACATCTAGAATTGTTCAGAAGTAGCCAGAATGATAGCTTGTAGCAAAAGTTTTAGTAATGCAAATGTCAAATAGCTCTTAACTGCTGATAAGCTGCATAGATCCATTTGAAGGTTGTCATAGGACAACCAGATGCTCTGCTATAGATTTTGCAAGACAGAAGCACAATATATTCAGTGATGTTTGTGATACTCATCTCAAATCAGACTGCGAATAAATGGACTTGTGTTTAATGACCAACTCAGGGTTCTAGATCTCAGTGGAAAGCTTCTTTATGAATACCTGAGACACACTATACCATGTAGGTAAATGCTGAACTTTTTCCTCTCTATGTCTGTGTTTCATTACCATCTACGACTGCTTTTGGTTAGGTGATGTTTTGTTGTATTTATCACAAACCTAGTTATTGTAAAATTTTCTGGGGATAGAAACAGTGCAAGATAACAAAACCTTAAGGGAAAATGGACATTTGGCTTATAGAATAAGTATGTGGAAAGCATTCTACATCCTCAGCTATACTGAGTCATAAAACTTGGACTTCACCAGTATCCATGGATGAGAAGGCATCATCTTCCACGTAGTTTCCCACTGGGCACGTGTGTCTTTCTCAATTCAGAATCAGATGTTGGACAGATTATTGGACCCATGATACCTAGGCCTCAACTGGAAAAATTGAGGTTTCTGCCAAGTTATCAGGATAGTGCTTTGAGCCTGAAGGGCTCACAGCCAGGCCTACAGCAGTGAGGAATTTTCCTATACCTACAGCTCAGGTAATTCTGTATATACTTTGATGCTGACAAGTAACCCATGCTGTATATCCTACTCCCAAATCCATTATTTATGCAAAGTACCATTCTTGGTGCAGCAGCAGGAGTGTTATCATGCACCGAGATTTGTTGTTGGTGCTCTCATGACTGGTAACAGACAGAATTTCTCCTTAAACCTAGCTTCAAGTCTAACTTAATTTACACATCATTGCAAACATTACAAAGCATAAATCAGTTCAATTATTTAAAGTTCCTGTATGATATTTTGAGAGCAGCCAAATTCCCCTGCTTGTCTGGACTCTTTCCCGCTGCCTGCCACAGCTCGTGGCAGGCTAAATAACTGTGGAGAAAAAGCAGGTTTTCAGCTGCAGCTCAGATTACTCTGTCACCCTTCCTGAATGGTAGACAGGCCCCTGCTGACACAGGGAATGAAGACAAGAAAATTACTTCATTATAGTGTGTCCTGATCAATTACAAACATCTAGGAGTTGGTTCTGTCCGTCTGCTGCTCTGGCTTGGCCCTAGACACAGCTTGGGGTTATGAAAACAAGGATTGTATTGCCTTAAGCCCCCAGGAATTAGCAAGCAAGAGATGTTCAAATCCCTAACCAGAGTGCTTCTTGTGCAGTATGTTCCTGTTGAGCTCAATGTGTTCAAGCTGGATGTCTTTTGGAAATCATCTCACTTACCTCTTCATATTTCAAAGGTCCAGAGAGGGCAAGTGGCTCATTCAAGGTCACAGTGCAAGTTGATTTCACAGTCAAGTCTAGATCCTGAAGGATGTGTCAGGTCTGGATCATTGAAGCCCTGAAGTGATGGTAGTGAAGTTTACTTTCATCAGTAAATGTTTCCGTTCACCCTCCTTCTGAATCCTCATCACCAGATGCTGTAGGGTTCAACTTTCCAGTGATGGCAGCTAACTCCTAAAGTAGAGGAAGCTGGCTGCCTGGAGATCTTAGGTTCATGCCAGTCGTTCCCACGTCATTATTCATGGTGTAATCCACCTTCCAGGCACTGTATGTTCTGTCATAATTTTCACAACATAATGAGTCATGTTCCATTATTTTTACCAGAGTTTAGAGAGGTAAAGTAACTTACCAGGGGCCACACAGCTATTGAGTGGTAAACTTGGGGCAAGAACCAGACAATCTGACTTCAGAGTTTAACGTTTTAACCATTTTTTAATTAAGTGTCTGCACTTCTTTGCCTGAAATCCTTGGAGCCAAATGTAGTTCAGAGTTTTACGATTTTTAAATTAAAAAATGCCCTATATATTATATATGATATTAAATCAGCATTACCTAGTCAAACAAATGATATTTTTATAGTGATATGTAGGAATATTCACATCATGTACAGTAAATAAAAAGGCCAGATATACTACCCCTCCCTCAGTTTGTCAGAGTTTGCTATAAAATGTATTAAGGTGAAAAGGTTCAGGCTTAGAGCTATTTGGATATTCAAAAATTCATGACCTCTATTGTCATTCTCATAATAATTGTCATAACTTTCCTTTGTGTCCCCCAAACTGGCTTTTGAAGTTAGAGCCAACATCACCTTCATCACTTCCAAGCTGCCTGTTACAGTAGTCTGTACCTTGGAGCAAAGCTCACAATGAGGGGCTTTCTTGAAGTTAGAAGTCTGCTTGACATTGTAAAAGGGCTTTCTGGACTCTGTCTATATTGAAAAAGTCACCAATACTTAGGTTTCCTTAGATTCTGTAACTTTCCTTTTGAGAATCATTGGTGTTTCCCCCAGAATCCTTTGCCAAGCCATGAGTTTCCACCATTGATAAAATAAAACTATCAATGTATCAGGTTTGGGGAGTTACAAAATGTATTAAAAGCTTCGGGCTCTAAGTAAATCCAACTGTTACAGGATTCAGCATGTGTCATCTGAGAAGGATATTGACAATTAAGTGTGTGATGTTTCCCTTGTTGCTGCCACTTTTGGCCTTCTACAATTGAAAGTCTGATTCACCTTGTCAATAGGATAAGTATCATAGGTGAGCTTGCTATTCACATGTGGACAGAGCAGCACAAAGAATTTTTTTTTTCTTTGTGTCAGTCATGGGGCTTGAACTCTGGGCTTAGGTGCTGTCTCTGCTCTTCAGCTCAAGGCAAGCATTCTACCGCTTGAGCCACATGCCACTTCCGGTTTTCTAGTGCTTTATTGGAGATAAGAGTCTCATGGACTTTCTTGCCTGGGCTGGCTTTGAACCGTGATCCTTAGATCTCAGCCTACTGAGTAGCTAGGATGACAGGTGTGAGCCACCGGCACCTGGCCACTCTAATTCTTGAGGCAGCTCAGAAATGAACATAGGCCCCTAGCAATATCATAGCAGCCTGGCTGGAGGCCTTTGAAATGCACTAAGATATATTGTATTCTTCATACAACAAAACAATAAAATGTAATAGCTAAATTTCTGCATTCTTTAGTATGCACCCACTAGTTTAGTACTTTTTTTCCTCTAAAGCAGACCCAGTATATTCAGAAAATTCAATGAACAACTGATCAATGACTACTTTTTTAAAAATAGTCCATGAATTGATATGGATATTGAAAGATTACAAGTAGATCCAAAAGGACCAAAAAAAAAAAAAAAAAAAAAAAGATGACAAGCCAGGTGCTGGTGGCTCCCGCCTGTAATCCTAGCTACTCAGGAAGCTAAGATCTGAGAATAATGGTTCAAAGCCAGCCTAGGGAAGGAAAGTCTGTGAAACTCTTATCTCCAATAAACCACCAGAAAACCGGAAGTGGCACTGTAGCTCAAGTAGTATAGAGCATTAGCCTTGAGCTGCAGAGCTGAGGGACAGTGTTCAGGCCCAGAGTTCAAGCCCCAGGACTGACCAAAAAAAAATAAGATCACAAAAAATCTGTAATTAGCTCAAAAATTGATGTAACAATGCTTATGTTTACTCAAACATGGGTGAGGTGTATGTAGAAAGAGAACTTTGGTTACCTAGCTATAAAATGAAGGCACTATAGCATTTAAAGTACTTTATATATTAAAAGATAATAGCATATTTTAAATAAGTGTAATTTCTTATATATCAATGACATGAAAAGAAAAAAATAGAAATAATCCTGTGAAGACAGGAAGGTAGCACATGACTCTCAAGGTGACCTTCAAGGTATCTAAAGAGATAGTCACACATGAAGGTCCCTTCACTACTTATCAGCAACATCCTCTGCAAGCCATATCACTTTACTTCTCAAGAATATTTTTCTGAGGACACTGTAGTTCATGGGTGAAACCATTCTTCTTAGAAGGTTCATACCTCAGACATTGTACATAATAACGATGGAATAGCAGCTGAACGAGGGTCTTTTGTTCTCTTCTTACCCAGGAAGTCCAGGAGGTAGTGGAGTAATTTTCCAAGATTATGAGGCCAGTCCATGCAGAACACAGACATAACTTTAATGTTCTTGCCAAAGTCAGTCTCTTCACTGAAACACAGGTGTTCATATTACGTTACTTCTGTCAATACTCTTTCTCCTTAGTTATTTCTATTTTTAAGGTAGTAATGATCCTCTGAGGTATAAATGGAAAATATTATTCCCAGGTTTCAAGTAGAAAGTAAAAATGTGGAGAACTTCAAGACTGAATGGATATGACTTTTACCAATGCATGTTTGTATGGAGCGGGGGAGGGCGGTTCTAGCCATGGTCTGTTAGGGCCATAAAGCTACCACAGTGAATTGCTTGCATACTCTAGTTGCTCAAAAATTATACTTTTTCTTTTCTGTTTTGGAGAAGAGCTAAAATATATCAACTTCTTTTTTCTAAAGCCATTCATATTTTACTTCATGAAATAAGAAAACATAACTAAAGGTTCCACATTTCTTGCTTTTAAGGCTGATTATGTAACTGTAGCATTTTAAAAAGTTATTTTTCCTGATCAATTCTCAGTATTGACACATAGAAATGCCAGCCTTTCAAAATATCTTCAGTGTCTCTTAACTTGACACCTTCAAATTTATCATTTATACCACTTAACCGCCATTTGCTTTTGCTTTTGATGACATGATTTATAAAAATAAAAGTAAAAAGATAATTCCTGTTTTAGTTTTTATTAGGTTTGAAACAGGATCTTGCTATGTGGCCCAGTCTAGACTCAAACATGCAATTCTCCTGTGTTGCCTCCTGATTGCTGGCATTGCAGGCAAGTACAACCATGCCCAGCTTGTTATGTTGTTTTGATTGCAAGTACAAAAATGAAAGTATAAAAAAGCTTGAATAGTTCAAGCTTCATTGCAAAAACAGAGCTAATAGGGTGCATGTACATTTGTAAAAAGGGATTCATTGTGAGGGATTGGCTTATGTGATTATGGAGTCAGAGAGGTTCCATGGTCTACCATATGTAATTTTGGAAACTCAGGAAACCTAAGAACCAGAGTGGCATATGATAGAAGTCACAGTAGATGCCTCCAAACTTAAGAAATGTGTGTGTGTGTGTGTGTGTGTGTGTGTGTGTGTGTGTGTGTGTGTGTGTGTTTATGTATATTTAAGTCCAATTTCAAAGGCCTGTGAAGAACCAGTGCTTTAAGATCTGTTCAACTTCTAAGTACAGAGACTCAGAAGTACGAATGTCTGAGGATAGGAGAAGATACATGTTACAGCTCAAGCAAGGAAGAAAATTGACCATTTCTCAGTCTTTGTGCTTTATCTAGGTCTTCCAGGTATTGGAAAAACTGAATAATAAACTGTTTATTCTATAATACGATTATTGTTTAGTTACTGTGACTCTATAGTATGGTATTGTAATATATACAGCTTTATTGGATATATTCTTTTAACTTTTTGTTTCTCATATTTTATTAGCATCAAATTGTTGTACAAGAGTGTTGCATTTTGACATGTCTACACATGCATACAATATCCCTTGATCACTACTCACTCTTCTTCATCTCCCCAATCCTTTCCCAAACAAATTTCAATAAACATCATCATTCCATTTTCACACATGTAAATAAAGATTTTTGGACCATATTCTTCCTCCTTCACCTTCTTCAGACTCCCACCTCCCACTCTTACTAATTCTGAGATCCCAGTCTGAATCCATTTTACATTCCTGCCCTCAATATTTTTTTCTTTGTAAATAATAATTTTTCAGAGGAGTTTCATTGCAGCACATCAAACACATTTATACTATATTTTAATAAAATGGAGCCCCTCACTTACTTTGCGGTTTTTGCTCAGGACTGACAACTATTCAGATTCTTTTGTACTTCCTTCTGCAATTGACTTTGAATAATATGGTGGTCTCCAGAACCATATAATTCCCTGCAAATGACATCATTTCATACTATTTTTGTGGCTGAATAGTTCTATTGATCTATCTATTTATATCTATCACTTTTTTTGATCAAACTCATCAGTTGTAAGGCACCTGGGTTCTTTCTATTGCTTGGCTACTACAAATAGTGTCACAATGAACATGGGTGGACAGGTGTCTTTATTCAGACTTAACATTCCTTCAGATAAAAGAACAAGAGTGCTATCACTGGATCCTAGAGAATAGAGTTCTATTTTTAGTCTTTTGAGAAACCTCCATACTGACTTCCATAGTGGTTGCACTTAGTTTACATTCTCACAGACTATGTATACTACTATATGTATACATTTTAACCAACATTTATTCCTGTCTGTCTGCTGGATGAAGCCATTTTGACTGGAGCGAAATAGAATCTAAATGCTGTTTTGATTTGCATTTCTTTCTTTCTGTTTTTGGTTGGTTGTTGGGCTTGATTCTCACAGACTATGTATACTACTATATGTATACATTTTAACCAACATTTATTCCTGTCTGTCTGCTGGATGAAGCCATTTTGACTGGAGTGAAATAGAATCTAAATGCTGTTTTGATTTGCATTTCTTTCTTTCTGTTTTTGGTTGGTTGTTGGGCTTGAACTCTGGACCCGGGCGTTGTCCCTCAGGTCTTCAGCTCAAGGGGAGTGCTGTACCACTTGAGCCATAGCACCACTTCTATTTTTTTCTGCTTATGTGGTGCTGAGGAATGGAACCCAGGGCCTCATGCATGTGAGACAAGCACTCTACCACTGAACCACCTTCCCAGCTCCAATTTGTATTTCTTTTATGACCAAGAATACTGTGCATTTATTAATTAGTATATTGGCCATTTGCATTTCTTTGTTAATAATTGCTTGTTTTATTAATTTTCTCTTTTTTTGCTTGGGTGGTTGATTGTTAGTGACTTTATTGTTTTCAGCTTCCTTTATAGTCCTTTGTCCCATGTATACTGCCTATGGCACTTTTTACTATAGTAGTTTCAGAGTTTCAGGTCATATATTAAGTGGATTTGTGATCCACTTTGAATTTATATTGTTACAGGGTGAGAGACAGGGATGCAGTTTTAGTTAAGTACATGTGGAAATCCAGTTTTCCTTGTGATATCTATATATCTCACACCAAATCTGAGGCATGCAACCTGTTCAGAGGACAAGTGAGTGGGAAGCAATGATTTTGGGGGAAATCATTCTGGGTCAGTTTTTCCACTTGGATATTGTTTACAAATTGTAGCAAAGTGATTAATTTTTGGTTGTTACATATATGTGTATATATATGTGCCATAAAGTATAATGAAATTATGGCGCTTGGAAGAAAATGGATGCGACTGGCGATCATCATGTTAATTGAAAAAAGTCCATACAAGAAAGAGAATTATGTGTAATCTCATATGTGTAATTTAGACTTTGAGAATGAATGACTGAACATAAAAGCAAGCAGGAGTGAGGGGGCTTAAAAGAGAGGGAGAGAGTGGATGAGTATGGCTGAAAGACTTTGTATGCATGCATGAAAACAGAATGCTAAAACATGTTAAATTGTTTAAAAAGAGGGAAGGAATATAAGAAAAAGTAATAGAGGAGTTGCATTTGATCAAAGGACATCATAGGAATCTATGGAAATACTTCAATAAAACTACTTCATACAATTAAAGAAGTTAAAGAAAGAAGACTTCTCATTTTCGAGCTTCACTACATTTAAATAAGTATGTGACATCCAGTTAAATTTGAATTTCATATGAACAATGGATAATATTTTAACATAACTGTGTCCCAGTAATATGCTAAATTACTTTTGCCAAATTGGTAACCAATTATATATGTACATATATATTTTCTATATGGTTATATATGCATATATATTCTATGTTTACTTTTGGCTTAGTCTTTTGCAGCCTCAGTCTCTTTCTCTGGAATGCTCTAAATATACAGCAAGTAAAATAATATGTGCCATGTTTAGCAAATTATAATGTAGTTTTCAAATATTGCATCTTAGTATCAGTTTATAGATAATATACATAGAACAAGGACTTGCCTTTTCCTGTGTTTGTGACAACCAAGAAACATTCGGAGTAGATGAGGAAGTGTAGATTGTATCTCAGAGATTGTGGTGTCATATAAGGAATCACCATTCTTCCCAACACAAATGTAACAGTGTTTCATATTTTGTATTAAAGAAGCACTTGAGTTTAAATACAACTCTTTGTGTGAAATTGATTTTTTTAAATGTCTGCAACGGGAAATTATTTTCCTTAAAGAGTGCCAGGAATACATTGCAGCCTCCTTCCTGCTTAGCAGTGTATAGTAATAAAAGGTCTATCACCCTCCAAATGCTTATTACTGTGACAAATCACTAGGCGAAGGGGGGAGTGATTTACTACCTGCTCTATTCCGTTTATTCAGATCCTGCACACACCAAATCTGAGGTATGCAATCCTGTTCAGAGGACATGTGAGTAGTTAGCAATGATTTTGGGAGAAATCATTCTGGGTCAGTTTTTCCACTTGGATATTGTTTGCGAATTGTAGCAAAGCAATTAATTTTTTGTTGTTACTGAAGTTCGATGTCTCCCACCCGCCACTGCCTCTCCCCAAATAGCAATTCTGTTGTCTTCCTATCCAAGTGAGCCCTGCTATAACTTTAAGAGCATGAAAGTGAACGTGGGGAGGAGGTCAGTGTGCAGGGCACCCAGCAGGTTTGATGTGTCATTGGATAAATGATGGGATCACATCTGGAACAGTTTGGTGAATAAATAAAATGTGAAACCTCATATATCACTGCCCACCTTCCAATCTGTAAGGGAAAGAGCAAATAAATTCTCTAATGACCTTGTAAAGCACATAAAAGATATTGAATAAACTCTAGAAATTTTTGTGGCTAAAAGTGTCCATATAAAATAATGAATTTCAGACTGGGAAAATGGTTGAAATATAGAAGGAGTCTTCCTTATAAAGTACTGTTTGATTTTATGTGTTATTTATTACTGCACACTTGTATAGCTCCAAATAATGTAATTTGGATTTTAACTTCTGATATGTTCCCAGAGGAGTTTTAAATTTACACTTAGGGAAGGTTGTTTTTTTTTTTTTTTAATCTTTATGGCTTTCTCTGACATGAGATTCTGCTATCTCCATTCACCATTAATTTATGCATGTTGCTGATGCCATTAATTTTCAGAAATCTTCCAGACAACCTAGGCACAGGAAATTCTGTATAGCAGATATTAATGAGAATTGAAGTCTGGCTGATGGTTTCTCCTCTTTAGGGCAGGCCTGGGAAGGAAGCAAGGTATGGTAGTGGCATGTTTAGCTCTGTCAAGGATCCACTACACAAGCCATTAACATATTCAGCAGCAGTTAATGAGCAGGTAATTCTCCTCCCCACGGCCCCAGGAGGCTTAGATTGTGTCACTTGTGTCCTTAACTTTCTATATGACCATAAGCAAGCCCCCTCTTGCCCTTCCCCTTCTACTTCATCTGGAAAATAAATAAGAGGAAGAGATTCATGTTTGGCAAGGGCCCTTCTAACTCTCGCATTTTTCACTTTCCGATTAGTCAGACTGAACAAGTAAATTTTATCATAGTCCTGAGCAACAAAAAGAAGTAAAACATCCACAATTTCTTTGCTGACCACAAGAGAGGAGATAGTTTAAGCTTAATCTTGGCTTTTGTATTATTAAAATCATTATGGGATCCTAGTCATCTCTGTGGACATATGCACTAATTCAGAGCAATAGCCACGGTTCAATTGTGATGCATGTTTGTTAATGATGGCAGAGCTGTTCTGAGGGAATCTCACCAAACTTCACAGATGTTGGATCAATATTATCTCATGTCAGATCTGATAACATGTGAAGTGAACTAACTATACTCTGATTCTTTTCCTAGCTGATGCCTTGGAGGCCACTTCTTGGCAGTTAGTGAGCAGTTTAGTAGTCTAGCTCAGGTGGTTTGCTTGCTTTCTTTTCCACTTCATCACTCCTTGTCTTACCAGGATGCTTGATCCTGGAAGAAGTTGCTGAATTTCAAGTCTCCTCCGAGTTGCTAAGAAGGAATTTGATAATGTCATAACAAGGCTCACAGACATGACTTTTCGTGGACTTCTCTTTTGTATGTACTGAACACATCTGCAAATACTCAGTTAAGAATGAAATTAGGCAGTTATTTTTCCAAATGGCAGATGGTCAGCTAACTCCCATAATTGTACCAGTGGTTGAGTATTTACAGGTGTACTCTGGCCATCACCAGTATTGGACTACCTTGGGAACCAAAGTTATCTTCAGTTACAAGGTTTGGGAGGGACCCTTTAATGATATGTCCGTTAATTACACTGTTGTTCATTTTCTGTTTCTAAGTAGGAAATTCTTAGAATCCTTTCCAAATCCATTTTGCTGCTGCTGCCTGGTTCAAGCAATTATGTGTCTATGTGGTCTCAGAATGAGAATAGGGACTTTGTTATTGGTTGATGAACCTGCTGTCCAAAATGATTATAGCTGGGGCAACATCTAGCCATCTACTTCCTTCTTTATTTCCTTTTTAAGATCCCTCATCTATGTTTTGTTGGGAAATTGGGAAAAGCTTAAAATCAGCTGTGGGTGGAACTGACTTCCAGGTTTATGTTTGGGCATGTCATTTAGTCAGTGATTGGGATATTTGGAAGATAATGCCATACATTGGTGAGATAGGACTTTGCTGCTGTCCTCTTAACTTAAAGCTATCTTGAGACTGCAAATGCGTAGAGCTGTTGGGTGATGTGAAAATTCTTGACAAGAGATATAATTCCAAGTACTAGTGCTACTTCTGGTTTTCTCTATGATCTTGGTCAAGGTCTATGATCTTGTTTCTTTGTGTATCTAACAGAGTTAAGATTACAGTCCAGGCTATTTGGATGAGATTGAGATAATTTTTGTGCACTGCTATGTAAATTGCAAAATACTGTTCAGTACAACACAGAGATTTAACAGGGATTATTGCTACATCCTAATGCTGCAAGCATTTCTTCCATGTGTACATTACTGTGTTTCTATCTAGATGAGAAAATAGTGCACATTTAAACAGATACTAGTACAATTACATACAAGGAAATCTATGTATTAAATCAATACAGGAACAAAATATTTCTTATTGGATTAAAATATATAGTTGGAAATGATTGAAAATCAGATACAATGAACATATTTCACAAGTTTAAGCTCATCACAGGGCAATGCTCTGATCCTTCCCTGGTGTGACAGATGTAAGGAGTATAGGCTCAGCTGAGAAGGGAAGGACCACAAAGCAATTAGGTCATAATGTTAGTATGAAAAGTTCATTACGTATACACAACTTGGTAACTTCTCCTCTTGCATTTTTATTGACTGAACAGATGTGATTTGCCAGGTTATTTTGATATCAAGTCCTTTGTGTGAACCCAGAAGTGAAGATTCCTTCATAGAGCAAAGAAGCAGAATTTGCCTTTTCATGATCCCCGTGCAGGCAACAATGCTTGATAAGAAATGTACTCATTACCTTGCCCATGTAATTGTAACCCCTCTGTACAGTATTTTCACAATAAAAAAAACTCACTATACACAGGCTGGTGACAACTCAGCCAGGGAGATCATACAGCAAGTCTGCTAAGGGAAGGGACCAAAGTATTATTAGCTTAAATTTGGTGTTGACTAATTGTGGCTGGTCTTTTCTGAGCCAAGTCTTTAAGTGGCATGCTATTTTAATGACCATCTGCATAGCCATGCAGATGAGTTTATGTTCACTCATGGTTATAAGTCTGGCCTAAGGTGAAAGCACTAGTTGCTGTGGAACAGAAGGGCTATGCCTCTATGTAAGAAGTCTGGGAAAGCCTATAAACCATATCAGAAAGCATTATTTTAAAAATTACTTTTATTATAAAGATGCTGAACAGAGGGATTACAGTTATATGAGTAGGGCAATGAGCACACTTCTTATCAAGCATTGTTGCCTCCTCCTTTGTTTTCCCCTACTATCCCTTCCCTCCCATCTCCACAACTACATCCCCCCCCCACCTAAATTGTAAAGTTCATTTTTGACATAGCATCTTGTACATCTCATTATTGCAATGGGTCAGCCTATATCCTTATTACTCCTTTGTTCTTCTCCCAATATCCTTTCCCTTCCCCACTCCTCCTCCCTGTCCCCAAAGTTGTAAAGTTAATTTCTGACATAGTGTCTTGTGGGTATCATTGTTGCAATGGGTCATCCTGTGTCCTTGTTTCGTTGTTTTGTTATTCCCCTTTCCTTCCCCAAATCAGATAAATGTAGACACAAGACACAGGGTACGCGAATCAAAGACAGTGATTGCCAGGGATAAACTAGTAGAAAAAGAAAAATGAAATAAAATAAGAAGAAAGAATAGTACATTGGCAACAAGGTCAACAACCGGAAAAAGAAAAGACCTGTTGTTTCCATGTCTTGGAATTCATTTCAATTAGCATCATTTTATAAGGTCATATGTGCATAGCTATTTAGCTATTATGATTCTCTGCCAGAACTATCTTACTCATATACTAATTATTACAAATGAGGCAAACCAGAGAGCATATGTTTCTTTTGGTCTGGCTTACTTTACATAATATAACTTTTTCCAAGTATTTACATTTCCTTATGAAAGGGGTGATGCCATTCTTTGTGATAGAATCTTAAAAATTCCATTGTATATACATACCACATATTCTTTTTTATACATTTTTATTGTAAAAATACTGTACAGAAGGGTTACAGTTACATGAGCAAGGTAATGAGAATATTTCCTATCAAGCGTTGTTACCTCCTCCTTTGTTTTTCCCCTACCATCCCTTCTCTCCCACCTCCACAACTATACTCCCCCCAACCCCTGCCCAAATTGTAAACTTAATTTTTCAATCTTGTACATCTCATTGTTACCATGGGTCAACCTGTATCCCTATTTAAGCATCTTGTTATTTCCCTTCCCCTACCCAAATTAGAGAAGTGTATATACAAGATGCAGAGCACCGATGTCAAATACAGTGAAAACAGGGATTATACCATGGCAGAGGAACATACAAAAAAACAAAAACAAATCACATGGTACATTATAAATATGTTAGAAACAATAGCAAGAAAGAAATAAAACCACTTGTGTCTCTATCTTGGGGTTCATTTCACTTAACATAATCGTATCTGGTCATATGTACATTGCTTTAGACCTTTTCTGCTTGTGGCAGACAAATACTAGTTATTGGAAATAAGGGAAACCATGGGACCTATATTTTTTAGGCCTGGCTTAATTCACTTAATATTTTTTCCAAGTCTTTCCATTTCCTAACAAATGGGGCAATGCCATTTTTTCTGATGGAGGCATAGAATTTCATTGTGGGTGTATGTATATTTTCTTGATCCATTCATCTACTGAGGAGCATCTGGGTTGCTTCCATATCTTAGCTATGGTAAATAATGCTGCAAGAAACATAGTTGTGCTGGTAGCTTTAGAATGGTCTTGTTTGTGATAATTTGGGTAAATGCTCAAAAGTGGGATTGCTGGGTCATAGGGGAGCTCTATGTGGAGTCTTTTGAGGAACCTCTATACTTCTTTCCAAAGTGGTTGAACAAGTTTACACTACCACCAACAATGCAGTGGGGTTCCTTTCTGGCCACATACCCTCCAGCATCTGTTGTGATTAGATTTCTTGATTATAGCCATTCTATCTGGGGTGAGGTGGTATCTCAATGTTGTTTTGATTTGCATTTCTTTTATGGCTAGAGAGGTTGAGCATTTCTTCATATTTCTATTGGCCGTTCTTATTTCCTCTTCAGAGAAGTTTCTCTTTAAGTCTTTAGCCCACCTATTTATCATGCAGTTGTTTCTTTGAGGATTTGTTGCTGGAGGATTTAATTTTTTGAGTTCCAAGTATATTTTAGATATGAGACCCTTATCCATTGTATGGCTAGTGACAATCTTCTTCCAATCCACAGGCTTTCTATTGATCTTGCTAGCTATGTCCTTTGCCATGCAGAAGTTCTGCAATTTCATTCAATCCCATTTGTCCAACCTTTCTTGGATTTGTTGTGTTTCTGGGTCTCTATTAAGAAAATTTCAGCCTGTGCCAAGGAGACCTAGGGTTTCTCTTATTCCTTTCTGTAATGCTTTCAGGGTGTTTGCTTTGACTCCAAGGTCTTTGATCCATTTGGAGTTGATTCTGGTGTAGGGTGATAAATACAGATCTAGCTTTAGTTTTCTATGGGTGATTAACCAGTTTTGCCAACACTATTTACTGAAGATGCTGTATTTCTTCCATTCTATTTTTTTAGCTTCCTTATCGAAGATTAGGTGGCTATAGGTCTGTGGGTTCATTTCTGGGTTTTCGATTTTATTCCATTGGTCCTGAGGTCTGTTCTTGTGCCCTTACCAAGCTGTTTTGATTACTATGGCTTTGTAGTAGACTTTGAAATTTGGTATTGCTATCCCTCCAGCAGTGTTCTTTCTCTTAAGGATTGTTTTTTGCTATTCATGGTCTCTTATTGTTCCATATGAATTTTTGGATTGCTTCCTCTTTCATTGAAGAATGCGGTTAGAATATTGATAGGTATGGCATTGCATTTGTAGATAGCCTTGGGAAGTATTGCCATTTTCACGATGTTGATCCTTCCAATCCAGGAGCATGGGAGCTTTTCCCACTTTCTAACTTCTGTTTTTGATTTCCTTTTTCACGTTTTTAAAGTTTTCATCATAGAGGTCCTTCACTTCTTTAGTTAAATTAATTCCTAGTTGTTTTATTTTTTGTGGGTCTATTACAAAAGGAGTTGCTTTCTTGATTTCAGCCAAGCTATTCTCATTGTTGGCATATAGAAAAGTCATTGATTTTGAGGGTTAATTGTATACCCTGCTACTTTGCCAAAGTTTCGACCTAGCTTGAGTAATTTGGGAGTGGAGTCTATGGGATTCTTTAAATACAAGATCATATCATCTGCAAAGAGAGAGTGAGTTTTACTTCACCTTTCCCTATTTGGATCCCATTTATGTTTACATCTTGTCTTATTACTGTAGCTAGGCATTCTAATACAAAATTGAAGAGAAGTGGAGAGAGTGGACATCCTTTTCTCTTTCCTGAGTTTAGAGAAAATGGCTTTAGTTTATTGCCATTAGGTATAATGCTGGCTGTAGGTTTGTCATTTATAGCCTTTATTGTATTGAGGAGTGTTCCATGAAATCCTAGTTTTTCCAGTGCCTTCATCATCATAAATGGGTGTTGGATCTTGTCAAATGCTTTTTCTGCATCTATTGAGAAACCATGTGGTTCTTATCGTTGCTCTTGTTGGTGTGATGAATTATATTGATTGATTTGTGTATATTGAACCAGCTTTGCATCCCTGAAATGAATCCTGTTTGATTGTGGTGTATGCTTTTTTGGATGAATTGTTGAAGTCAATTGGCCAAATTTTTGTTGAGAAGTTTTGCATTGATGTTCATCATAGAAATGGGTCTATACTTCTCTTTCTTTGATGAGTCCCTGCCTGGTTTAGGGATGAGTGTTATGATGGCTTCATAATAAGAGTTTGGTAGTGAACTTTCCCTTTCAATTTCATTGAAGAGTTGGAAGAGTATTGGTGTGAGCTCTTCTTTGAAGGCCTTGTAGAATTCCACTCTAATACTATCTGGTCATGGTCTTTTCTTAGATGGGAGGTCTCTTACTGCTGTTTCTATTTTTATGCTTGATATGGGTCTGTTAAGTTAGTTTAACTCATCTTGGTTTATTTCGGCATGTCGATGTTCGCTAGGAAATCATCTATTTCTTCCAGATTCTCAAACTTATTAGCATAAAGTTTGAGAAATATTTCCTTACAACTTTCTGAATCTTGGTTGTTTCTGTGGTGATGTTTCCATTCTCATCTCTGAGTTTGTTTATTTGGGTGTGTTCTCTTCTTTTTCTGATGATTTGTTAAAGGTCTGTCAAATTTGTTAATTTTTTTTGAAGAACCAACTCTTAGTTTTGTTGATTCTTTCTATGGTTTTCTTAATTCTAATTCATTTAATTCTGATTTAATTTAATCATTTCTTTCCATCTATGGGATTGAGGTTTATCTTGCTGCTCTTTTTCAAGGTGGCTCAGATGTCTCAATAAATTGTTGGTTTCAGATCTCTCCAATTTGTTGATGTATGAACTCAGAGCTATAAACTTGCCTCTGAGTACTGCCTTTGCTGCGTCCCAGAGGAGCTGGTAATTTTTGTGTTCATTTTTGTGGAATATGAACATTTGAATTTCCTTTCTAATCTCTTCCATGACCCACTGGTGATTCAACAGTTGTTCAGCCTCCATGTGTTACAGGACTTTCTTTGGTGGCATTTGGTGTTGAGTTCTAATTTTATTCTCTTGTGGTCTGAGAGAATGCAGGGCATAACTTCAGTGTTTCTGAATTTGGACAAATTTGCTTTTTGATAAAAAATGTGGTCTATTTTGGAAAATGTTCCATGTGCTTCTGAAAAGAATGTGTATTCTGATGCTGCTGGGTGAAATATTCAGTAGATGTCTGTTAAATCTAGTTAATCTATGCAGTTGTTTAGAGCTGTGGTTTCTCTGTTGGGTTTTTGCGGGTTGATTATGTAGTGGGGATAGTGGTGTGTTAAAGTCCCCAACAATTAATGTCTTTGGATCTATGTGAGATTTGAGGGAAAGTAGTTTCTTGGATAAACTTGGGTGCTCCATTGTTTAGTGAATAGATATTTAGAATTGCAATATCCTCCTGAAGGAGAGATCCCTTAATTAATATATAGCAACCTTCTTTATCTCTGCTAACTGGTTTTAATTTGAAGTCTATTTTTTCTGATATTACGATTGCTGCTCCTGCCTGTTTATGGGGGCCGTTTGCTTGGTAGATTTTGTTCCAGCCTTTTATTTTCAGAATATATTTGCTTTTATGGGCAAGGTGTGTCCCTTGAAGGCAGATGGTAGAAGGATCTTGCTTTTTAATTCAACTAGATGGTCTATGTTGCTTAATTGAAGATTTAAGTCCATTAATGTTGAGAGTTAGAACTGAGAAGTGTTTGGGAGTTCCTGCCATGTTATCCACCTTCTTGGGGGCTGCAACAACTGTGTTCTTCCTGTGGTTCTTACATTCTCAATTTGGGTGTGTTTCTTGGCCTTTATTGTGCTCTTGTTTTTCTATGTGTAGGACATCTTTAAATATCTTTTGTAGGGCTGGTTTGGTGGAGATATATTGTTTCAGTTTTTCTTTGCTATGGAAGATTTTTATTTGGCCTTCCATTATGAAGGAGAGTTTAGTTGGTTATTCTTGGTTGATTGTTGTTTGTGTTTAGGGCGCGGCATACATCATTCTAGGCTCTTTTGCTTTGTCTCTGCTGAGAAATCTGAGGTATTCTAATTGCCTTTATAGTTGATGGATCTTTTCTCCTTGACAGCTTTAAGGATCTTTTCCTTGGTCTGAATTGATCCTGTGTGGATTATAATGTGACAGTGGGATGTCCTGTTCTGCTTTGGTCTATTGGGGTTTTAAAAGCTTCTTGGAATAGGCCTATATTTTTGCATGTTTGGGAAGTTCTCTGCTAGGATCCTGTTAAATAAATTTCCTAGACCATTAATTTCTGTCTCTAGGTGCTTCTATACACCCATTGTCCTCAGATTAGGCCTTCCAAGTGTTGAATAGATCTATCATATTTCTTGGATTTGTCTTGGATAGTTGTATGGTATTTGTCTATAATGTCTAGGTTGTCTTCAGTCCCAGAGATTCAATCTTCTGCATGGTCTAAAATACTGTCAAGACTTTCTACTTTTTTTATTTCCTTTCCTTCTAATTGGTTGGCTTTGATGGCTTCAAATTCTTTGTTGGAGCTTTGTTTTAGATCTTGTATTGACTTCTTTACTTCTTTTATTTGATGTTCAGTGTTTATTCTCAAATCCCTTTAATTGCTTGATTATGATTTCATTGGACTCCCTTTCCTTCTAACAGGCTCCATTCAATATTCCCTGTGTGGTCTCCCTGGATTCCTTAAGCTGTCTGTTTATGGATTCCATTAATGCCTCTACTATCTTTGTCTATTCTCATCCCACTCTCGAAATTTCTGTATTACTCTTTGATTAGTTTCCCCATGCTCACATAATTCCTGTATTTCTCTTTGACTGTTCTCAGCCTGCTCACACAATTCCTGTATTAATCTTTGAGTAGCTTCCTCACACTCATGAGATTCCTGTATTAATCTTTGGTTAGCCTTGTCTTGCTCCCTATCAAGCTTAAGTGAGGCCTTTGCAGGTTTTCAATCTTTTCATTCACCATGTTTACCAGTAGTAGTGTTTGTAGAGCCTTTTGGGACTCTCCTCTGGATACATACCACATTTTCATGATCCATTCATCTACTGAGGGACACCTGGGTTAGTTCCATATCTTAGCTATGTTAAATAGTGCTGCAATGAACATAGTTGAGCTGGTATGGCCTTGTTTGTGATCATTTGTGTAAATGCCCAGGAGTGGGATTGCTGGATCATAGGGGAGTTCTATATTTAGTCTTTTGAGGAATCTCCATACTGCTTTCTTGAGTGCTTGAACCAGCTTACATTCCCACCAACAGTGTAGTAATATTCTCTTTAAGCCACACCCCTGCCAGAATCTGTTATTATTTGTTTTCTTGATTATACCCATTATAACCGGGGTGAGGTAGAATCTCAATGTGGTTTTGATTTGCATTTCTTTTATGGCCAGAGATGTTGAACATTTCTTCATGTGTCTATTGGCCATTCTTATTTCTTCTCCAGAGAAGTTTCTTTTTAATTCTTTATCCCACTTATTAATGGGGTAGTTGTTTTTTGGGGGATTTGTTATTGGGGGGTTTAATTTTTTTGGAGCTGTAGGTATATTTTTTGTATGAGGCCCTTGTCTGTTGTATAGCTAGTAAAGAGTTTCTCCCAATCTGTGGACTTTCTATGTATCTTGCTAGATATGTCATTTGCCATGCAGAAGCACTGCAGTTTAATGTGGTCCCATTCATCCAGCCTTTCTTTGATTTGTTGTGTTTCTGGATCTTTATTTAGGAAGTTTTGACCTGTGTCGAGGAACCCTAGCATATTTCCCATCCCTTCCTGTAATATTTTCAGGATCTCTACTTTTACCTCGATGTCTTTGACCCATTTGGAATTGATTCTGGTACAGAGTGATATATAAGGATTTAACTTCAATTTTCTACATGTACATAACCAATTCTGACAGCACCATTTGTTGAAGAGGCTCTCTTTCTTCCATAAGATAATTTTGGCTCCCTTATAGATGATTAGGTGGGCATAGGACTGTGGGATCATGTCTGGGTCTTCAATTCACAAAGCATTCTTTAAATGCATAAAATAAAATTTACAAGAATACTAATGAAGTTCATAAATATTATAGAATGTTTTAAAAAATCTATGATACAATAATATATATATATATATATTTATCTAGGAGTTATGTATATGTCCTTTAACTTTAGAGTAGTGACTACAAAGAACATTGTAAAACATGTTCAGTAACTGGATTGTGATTTGCAAATATTTCTAAATTTTGTTACTAACCTGTCACAGTTATATATTGTTAATACTACTGTAGTGTGTGACATTAACTCTAGGAGATTCAATACCTGCTTAAGAAATGTCACTCAAGCTTAAGAAAAAATGTTACATGATTGTACTCAGAAGAGCTAGAGGAGTTCAGTGTATGATGATGGATGGGGTCAGTTTGATGAAGTATATTATATGTATGTATGGAAATGTCACAATGAACCTGCCTCTGTACTAATATATGCTAATACAAGTTTGAAAGACAAGATTTCTCAAATTAAATGTTCATTCAAGCATTCAAAAAAAGAGCTGGCACTATAAATAACATAAGTAATTTTTTTTTTCAATCCAGACTTACAGTGCGCAGACGAGGAACACCTGGCTAGAAAAGGACTCATCCTGAACAAGGTGGCAGGAACTAAAGATACTAGTTCTTTTTTCTTTCTCTTTTGAATAGTACAGGGGAGAAGAACACGTTTCTATACAGGGTTTCTCCTGGGCCTGAAAACTTCTTTTATTTCCGTCTCAGTTCTACCAATAATTTCATATGTGACTGAGATAAAATCACTTACTCATTTTAAACTTCAATTTTCTCATTTGTGGAGAGATGAGTAGACTAGATAATCTCTTGAGACCCCATTCCAGATGATATATCTGATTTTATGACACTATTGAAATTTTTCAGTCATACTAATTCTGGGAAAATCATACCATCTAGTCTTGAGTTAGAAGCATGGATTTTCCAGTTATTAAATGTGTTCTTCTAGTTATTAAACTTGGGGTGCCAAAGCCTTAGTTTCCTTATCCCCCAAATGGGGGAAATTGTAATATCTGGTTCCTAAAGTTAGAAGCATCATATAAAAAATGTTCTTATGATCTATTTATTTCTCACAATGTGTCACATTGTACCTACTAGGGCAGGTACTATGGATCACATTGCCTTGGAAAGGAAAAGGGTAACATACATGGACACTAATGATCATTATCTCCCTGTGGGAGCAAATGAAAGGAATGAGGCTCCAAGGTTCAATGTCACATTTTCCTTCAATGCCTTCACTACAGGTGAAGTGCCAAAGCTAATTTTTTTCTCTTTGTTTCCATTACACTTATCACAAAAAATAAATGTTTTAGGAAAAAATATTCTTATTTGTTAATTTCAACCCTGGAAGCAGACAGTGAAATATCAAGCTTCACTGTAGCTTTCTTTCTCAGATAAAAAGTGGAAATTGTTATGAAGCGTGACATGTGGTGATGTGATTAATGAAATTGCTATTATAGATATCATAAAAATTAATGACTATTTTTTAAAATTAATAAGAACATCCTCTAAGATCAAGATAATGTGCCACCTCATTTCCAGATTCTCATTTTAGAGATAATTTGTTTTTTTAAAGCATGGAAATCTAAGAAAATGCAGTACCAGCTGGGCATCAGTGGCTCACACCTGTAACCTTAGTGACTCAGGAGACTGAAATCTGAGGATCACATTTTGAACCCTGCCTGGGCAGACAAATTCATCAGAGTTTTATCTCCAACTAACCAGGAAAAATCTAGATGTGTAGATGTGGTTCAATTGGTAGATTGCCAGCCTTGAGCAAAATAGGCAAACAAAAGTACAGGGCCCTGCATTCAAGCTCTGGTAGTAGAATTGAAAAATCTATAAACAGATTTTGGATTCATCTAACAGAGTACCTATCTCACATGAAAAGTAATAAGGAAGAAGTTGAACTAAAATGTATACATCCCTTTTGTTTTCATGGTGGTGTATGTTTGTAGACCCAGCTTCTTGGGAGGCTGAAGAAGGTAGATTGTGAATTCAAACCAGCCTGGGATACATAATGAGACTTCCCTCATCTAAAATAATGTTTTAGGAATGCTTCCATGCAATGCAGAGAAAGTTAGTAATAAAACTAGGCTAGTCTTGTACTACTGGCTTTAAGTCTCTATGACAGATTATATTTTGTGTACCTTTCCATGTAGATCAGTAAGGCTCCTCTACCTTACATAAAGAGAAAGATCCCTATGGTCTTTGCATGACTGTCATCATCATTGAAGCATCACTGTACCTTAAGCTAGCTTCTCCCATGCAATGGGCTGGCCTCATGATGGCCTAAATCCTTCTTTCTTCAGGCATCATGTGGATTTATTGCTTGGAAGAAAAACAGCGTCTTCTGGGTCTCTAGTTTGTCAACACCACAGAAAAGTGTTTTATGCACACTCACATTTCACACAGCAATGGGGGATATTGATAGAAATATGACCAATCTAATCAAACAACTTTCTCTCTTCAAAAGTATGGCTGGTAATGAGAAGGATTATGCTCACGAGAACTATCTTTGTAATGTTATATTACAGTAGAAACATTGTCTTGGTCTGGAGCCTGTTTCTAAAACATTCCCAGGACTTTAAATTTTGAAACTAAAAAAGAGGAAAAGAAAGTTTTTTGTTATACTCTGCCAAGGCAAACACATAGCTGGTCCCCTGAATGCAGAAATCATAGGATCATACAGACGGTCTCCAGGGGATCATCATGATCCCTAAATGGAAAATGATTGTTCATGCAGAATATGAGAATATGAAAAGCAAATGTGGTACCTTCCCCCAATGTCTGCTGACCTGGATTGGAATGATTTATTAAAGCATCAGGAAGAGAACTACGAAATTCTCTTTCAAGATCAGGTCATTTTGTATTTTAGTTGCTAGTAAATAAGTCAGCACCAGATAAACGGACTCATTGTATGTTATGAAGTTTTCACTTGTGGAGAAATAAATACCAGATCTTTAAAATTGTTAGTCTTCGGTTCCCAATTCTTTATTCCTTTGTGTCTGGGTGTCATAAGTGTCTGAGGCACTCTTCATAATGTACAACATGTTTGAAATGACCTTGAGGAAGTCATCTTTGAGAGGATATGACATTTCAGAAAGACTTCACTTTTTTATCATGCCTAAAAATTAGGCCACCAATGCTGAATTAGTTTATGCTTTCTCCCACCATTTCTGTGCTTCCCTTTACCCTCCTCAAATCAGATAAATTTACATACAAGACAAAAAGTGCAGAAATCAAAAACAGCAACAAAAGGGGTAAGCAGACAAAAATCAAAACACAAAAAGCAAAATATAAAACCTACTTTCCAGAATGGTTGAGTAAGTTGGTGGGAATATAAACTTACTCAACCATTCTGGAAAGTAGTATAGAGGTTCCTCAAAAAAATAAATATAGACCTGCCCTATGATCCAGAAATTCTAACCCAAAAGATTGCAAGTCACAGGACTCAGTAAAGCCACCAGCACAACCATGTTCACTGCAGCACTATTCACCATAGCTAAGGTAGGCAATCAGCCCAGATTTAAAAATAAATAAAAAATGCTCAAATAATCCAGTTTCCTCTCACTCATATTCATCTGTAATCATTGGCTAGAGTTTCTTCAGAAAGTTTGGTTTGACCTATGGAGAAAAGATGGCTCCAGAGTTGCATTGTCACCCTATTGATGGACACTATTGTCATATTGCCATTCTTGCCGAGGACAGGCTCACCATAATCAACTTTGCTCACCTCAAAAGCACATATTATTTCTTGTCAATCACTAACCAGGAAAATATGCCTCATTCGGTCAGATTAATGGCTTTCCTAGACCCTATTTCTGACATGCCTACTGTGAAGGTCTAGGGTTGACAGATACTTGTATAGCGTATGCACTGTATTACCCTAAGGGATGTCCTTCATTTAGTAGACTGAAAAGATTTGTGTATTTATTACAGAAGATTTTTCTTTAGACACTAATGAAAATAAACTTTCAGATGATAGTCATTTCTCTTATTTTTCTGAAAACTAGTACCCTAGGAATATGTTTTCTAAATTCCATTGTATACCTTAATTATTTCATCAAATCACATCACATTGGGATGAAAAAATGACCTTCTTGTAGAAACTTGCCAAGCATTTGAAAGCAAATCAGAAGAAGAGCTGGAGTTGCAATCTAAATCCATCTTGCGGTTTTCAGTCCTTTCCCCTGCACTCATATGGTATCTGCCACCTGTCCCTAGAATATAACCTTTCTCTGTTGCTGGGGTGTATCAGGTAAATGACCATCATATCTTTAGCTTCAACTAACCTCTATCACTTGAATATTCCAAGATTTGTCCAACATCTTTCCTACATCTGTAGTTTGATAAATAGCAGCAAAATTCTGTATTATATGCTATTATATATGGTTTTCCCTTGCATTATTTTCCTCAAGCCTTAATACTCATTGGATAAAGATTCTGAATCTTATAGGCTGTTATTCCACAGAAGTTGGTCAACAAAATTATAGCCTTTCTCATGTGACTTCCTAGTTGAATACTGCATATACTTCCCTATAACCTATGGAATAAAATCTGCTTTTTCCAGTTGGAAAGACATTCCCCCTGTGATCTAACAAGTGCCCAGTTTCTTCCATCCTAACCTCACAGCACAATTCAATATCTCTTAGTGTCCACACAGCCTGCGTGCTATGTCATGAACATCATCCAATCTGTTCTGATTCTGCAACTTTGCTCTAGCTATTGTACTTGCCTGAATCTCCTCCCCTGTTTGTCTACTGAAGTATTATTGGATCTCCAAACTAAGCACTAAAGCTTTCCTTTCCATGGAGTCTTCCACTTCCAACCTCCTCAGAATGAAACCAATCAGTCCTATGAACACTGTGCATCAATCTAGTGGTCTTTTAATTATTCTGATTCTTTGTGTACCTGCATATGCTCTGGATCATAGGGCAGATCGAACCTCTATATTACTTTCCAGAATGGTTGAATAAGTTTATATTCCCACCAACAGTGTATCTAGGGTTCCCTTTTGGCTGCATCCTCGGCAGCTCCCAAATCACACACTCATATGTGGATAGAAACCATATTTATTTTCATCATTACTTTCACAACAAAGCTTTCATGATCTGAGTACCTTGTAGACTCAGAATGTGTGGAAGGAATTTGTCAATTGGCTTGCATCTCTTTATTATTTTATTCAGAATATTTTTCAAGAATCTAATCTGTGCTGGACCTTAGGCAGTCAATAATGGGAAAGAGTGATGTGGTAATCAATTACCAAAACATTTTGTAATTATCACTATAGGGCATGGAGAGGATGCTAGCAAGTTCATAAATGTATACTTTCAGGAGAAAGTGACTTTTAAATTGAGACAAGAATTATGAATATGAATTAGTTACGTGACCAAGCTAGGAAAGGAGAGTGTTGCAAACAGAAGGGATATCATTTAAGTATGCTTGAAAGTGAGAGACAGCACAGGTCATTCAAGGACTTGAGAGAAAGAGCTCCAATTCATGACATCAAAGCATAGAGATACCTGGGGCATGAACTTGGCAGAGGCCTGAACAGGCAATGCTTTTTAAACCATAAATTGAAGTCAGACTTATAAAAGCAAAAGGGGAACTCTGAAGAGTCTTAAACAGATCTGAGACATTTGTAGATTGCCTTATAATTATGGCTACCTTCATCATCTCTTTCACATACTATAGTTGAAGGAGTCTGGATGCTCCCTGAGTTTATATTCTGGTCTGCGCCTATGTTTACTAGGTCTCCTTCCTCTTTCCAGAGCCAGCCATCATTTGGTTTGCTTGCTGCTAAGAAAAGACTCCATTTCTTTCTACTCTACCATTGAGGCAGCTTTGGAGATGCTGCTTCCCTCTGGTTAAGTTCACATTCCACTTGCTTAACTTTACTGCCCGTTTTCCTAGTCTCCATTCCCCAAGTGATGTATGGCTCCAGCCTCTTTTCTCTTTAATGGGTCTGCAAGGCTATCTGCCACAGACCTGCCTCATGACAAGACCTCTGATGGCATTGGTTTCATCTACTGACTCCATCTCTGACTGTTGACGTGAAAGGCATTGTTCTTTGTTCTCACATTCAATTAGACTGTTTTGAATGGTAATCTCTTTGGGCAAGGAACTGGGCTTATAGCACTGGAAAATTGTGTTTATATCCATTCCAATCTCTAAATAAGTGCTCCCAGCAACATCCATAGCAATTCCCATAGTTACATTGAAAAATTACTACCCAGGCCCACTCTGTCTTTGATTTCTGTCTTTGTGGGAGCACAAGCATAATTTATAGGTCCTGAGACACTGTCTTTGTGGTGGGACTACTCTGGCTCATGAAAGTCTTACTGGCAATAAGCCTGTCTTTGGCCATTTGCACTATCAGAAGGAGACCTTGTAGACCTTGAGTTTAAAGATTCCTGGTAATGTTAAAAAATACAAACCATTAAATGATGCTCATTGTTGTTATTTATATAGCAAAGCTTCAGGAAATGATATACCACTCAACGATGGGGAAAATGTTTGAATGCATTTTAGCACATCCCCTTTGGATAACATATGACCTTAAAGTTATAATATTGATGATATAGCAACAGGACACCAATATATGATAAGTACAAGGGGCAAGCTACAAACTTGTGTATACAGTGATCTTAGCTGAGACAAGTCTGTATGTTTATAGACTACAGTGGAAAGAGAATATGAAGTATGAAAATGATTATAAGCAAAGTACCCAGTAAATTGGAGTTATGAGGAATTTTTATGTACATTACTTTATTTAATGCTTAGAGGAACACAGGGAGGTTGGCACCATTATCATACTTGTTCTCCAAATGAATTTAACTGAAGTTCAGTGAAGCTGAGTTACTCTAGGTCACTTTGCTATAAGGTGAGAAAACCAGGATCTCAATACAAAATCTTTCAGTGATGAAGCTCTTCACTCATTCTGCTAATGTAACAGCAGGTGCTTTTGATTCATACTAATGCTATTTTGTGATATCCTGAAATGAATATATGGCAATTGTTTTTTGTTTGTGGGGCCTTAACTCTGGTCTGGACACTGTCTCTCAGCACTTCAGCTCAAGGCTAGCACTCTACCATGAGCCACAGTACCACATCTGGCTTTTTTTCTGCTTATGTGGTGCTGAGGAATCAAACCCAGGGCCTCATGCAAGTAAGGCAAGCACTCTACCACTGAGCCACCTTCCCAGTGCTGTATGGCAAATTCTAAAAAATATTTGGAATGTATCAAAGATATTATTTGTCTTTTCTAGTTTGTTTCTTTGTTTTTTTCTTTTGTTTGTTTCTTTTCAAATACCATGGCTTATTTCCTCTTAATTCAGGAACAAGAAAAGGATGCCCACTCTCTCCACTTCTCTTCAATCTAGTATTAGAATGCCTAGCTACAGCAATAAGACAAGATGCAGACATAAAGGGGATCCAAATAGGGAAAGAAGAAATAAAACTCTCCCTCTTTGCAGATGACATGATCTTGTATTTAAAGAATCCCATAGACTCCACTCCCAAATTACTCAAGCTGATTCAAAACTTTGGCAAAGTAGAAGGTTATAAAATTAACCCCCCCAAATCAATGGCTTTTCTGTATGCCAACAATGAGAAAAGTATGGCTGAAATTAGGAAAGCAACTCCATTTGTAATAGCCCCACAAAAAATAAAATACCTAGGAAGTAACTTAACTAAAGAAGTGAAAGACCTCTATGATGAAAACTTTAAAATCTTAAAAAAGGAAATCAACACAGAACTTAAAAAATGGCAAAACCTCCCATGCTCCTGGATTGGAAAGATTAACATCGTGAAAATGGCAATACTTCCCAAGGCTATCTACAAATTCAACGCAATACCTATAAAAATTCCAACCTCATTCTTCAAGGAAATAGAAGAGGCAATCCAAACATCCATATGGAACAATAAAAGACCCCGAATAGCAAAAACGCTCCTCAATGGAAAGAACACTGCTGGAGGAATATCAATACCAAACTTCAAACTCTACTATAAAGCCATAGTAATCAAAACAGCTTGGTATTGGCCTAAGAACAGACCTCAGGACCAATGGAATAGAATTGAAAACCCAGAAATGAACCTACAGACCTATAGCCATCTAATCTTCGATAAGGGAGCTAAAACAATAGAATGGAAGGAAGACAACCTCTTCAGTAAATGGTGCTGGCAAAATTGGTTAACTACATGTAGAAAACTTAAGCTAGATCCTTATATATAACCCTGCACCAGAATCAAGTCCAAATGGATCAAAGACCTTGAACTCAAAGGAAACACTCTGAAAACATTACAGGATGGAATAGGAGAAACCCTAGGTCTCCTTGGCTCAGGCCGAAATTTTCTGAATAGAGACCCAGAAACACAAAAAAATCAAAGAAAGGTTGGACAAATGGGATTGCATGAAGTTGCAGAGCTTCTGCAGGGCAAAGGACATAGCTAGCAAGATCAATAGAAAGCCCACGGATTGGGAGAAGATCTTTACTAGCCATACAATGGACAAGGGTCTCATATTTAAAATATACTTGGAACTCAAAAGATTAAACCCCCCAACAACAAATCCTCAAAGAAACAACTGCCCAATAAATAAGTGGGCGAAAGACTTAAAGAGAAACTTCTCTGAAGAAGAAAGAAGGATGGCCAATAGACACATGAAGAAATGTTCAACATCCCTAGCCATAAAAGAAATGCAAATCAAAACAACATTGAGATATCACCTCACTCCAGTTAGAACAGCAAAAATCAAGAACTCTAACAACAACAGATGCTGGAGGGGATGTGGACAGAAAGGAACCTTACTTCATTGTTGGTGGGAATGTAAGCTTGTTCAACCACTTTGGAAAGCAGTATGGAGGTTTCTCAAAAGACTTCACATAAAACTCCGCTATGACCCAGCAATCCCACTTTTGGGCATTTACCCAAATGTTTACAAACAAGACCACACTAAAGCTACCAGCACAACTATGTTTATTGCTGTATTATTTACCATAGCTAAGATATGGAACCAACCCAGATGCCCCTCAGTAGATGAATGGATCAAGAAAATGTGGTATATATACACAATGGAATTCTATGCCTCCATCAGAAAGAATGACATTGCCCCATTTGTTAGGAAATGGAAAAACTTGCAAAAAATTATATTAAGTGAAGTAAGCCAGGCCCAAAGAAACATAGGTCCTATGGTTTCCCTTATTTGTAATATCTAGTAGATGTATGAGTCAAGTGGAAAAGGTCAGATAATGTGATGTCAGGAAAATGAACCCTTAGATGTGTATTTTAATGTTTTTTTCTTTCATGCATGTGTTTCTAATGCATTTATAAGATTATCTCTTTGTTGCTTTGTATGTCCCTCCCCCACAGTATAACCCCTGCTTTCACTATATTTGATGTCAGTATAACTTGTGGAGGAGATGGGGAAAAACCAGTTGTTTAAGGATACAGGTGGACCTGTTGCAACAATGAGAAGTACAAGTTGTCATGTCCAAAAGGAGCTTTACAACGTCGGTGTAGGGGGGGAAGGGGGGGAAGGAGAAGGATTGGGATTGGGGGGGAGGGGGGAAGCTGGGAAGGGATGTGAAGGGTAAACAAAGGAGGAGGTTGCAATGCTTGGTAAGAAATGTACGCATTATCCTGCCCATGTAATTGTAACTCCTCTGTACAGTATGTTCACAAATAAAATTAAATTAAATTAAAAAAAAAAGAAAGGAGGAAGAAAAAAAAAACAAATACCATGGCTTAAATTCAGGGTCTCCTGCTATTGCTCAACTTTCTGGTTCATAGCTGGAGCTCTACCATTTGAGTCCCACATCAAATCAAGCACTTTGCTACTAAATTAGAGATGGAGTCTTTTGAACTTTTCTGTTTGGATAGATTTCACACTGCAATTCTTCAGGTCTCAGCCTCCTAGTTATTGCTAGGATTACAGATGTCAACTACCAGCACCTTGTTCAAGGATATTGTTTTTGAAATTTTTATTATCTTTAAGTAGTTATACAAAGGAAGGGCCATTAAACAAAGCAGTTTTTTTTAACACAATGCATCTGAATCATTGTCAACTCCCTTAGACTCATCTTTTCTTCACTTTTCCTAAATTTGTAATATATATACATATATGTATATATAACATGTATATATACATATATATACATATGTATACATATATGTATATATACATATGTATATATATGTATATATACATATTATATATACATATATATACATATATATGTATGAGCTCTTGACTGCATTCTCTTCCCCTTTTCCACTACATTCATCTACCATTCTCCCCTTCTCCCCTTGGCCCCATCTCACCTCTTAGAAGTATCCGTTTGCTGGTGCTTTGGTGTTGACTTTGAGCTCTCCCTAGAGTCTATTACAATTAAGATAATTCATATGTAACCATTTACATACCACCCAACATTTTTACTTATATGTATAGAATCATTCTAGAGATGACAAGTGAGGGAAACTATGTAACCATTGTTTCTGTGGATCTGACTTACTTCACTTGTGTGTGTGTGTGTGTGTGTGTGTGTGTGTGTGTGTGTGTGTGTGTTTTCCATTTCTTTCCATTTTTCCTTACCAAAGGTTTAATATCACTCTTTCTGATGGATGAGTAGAATCCATTGCATATAATACCACATTTTCTTGATCTATTTGCCCAGCAGCATCTGAGCTGATTTCAAAACTTGGCTATAGTGAATAATGAATAGGGCTGCAATGCATATAATTGTGATGGTCGCTTTACTGTAACCTTGTTTGTGATCTATTGGATAAACACCCAGGAGTGGAATTGCTAACATCCAACAACACAACAAATCAAAGACTTGATAAATGGAATTGCATCAAAATTCAAAGTTTCTATATGATAAAGGACATAGATAAAAAGAGAGGTTACAGAATGGAAGATTTCTACTAACTATACATTAGACATGGATCTAACATCCAGAATATACAAGAGTTCAAAAATTAAACCCTCAAAATTAAACCATCAAAGAAATAACAATCCAACTATTAAATCGGCTAATGACTTAAAGGGAGATTTCTCAGAAGAAGAAGTAAGCATGACCATAGACACATGAAAATTTTCTAATAAAGGTATACCAAAGTATAAATAAGTGTGGCACAATGTTTAGCAGTTGAGCATGAGGCATTTCTATATGTTTCTGGGGATGAGGAATTAGAAATCCATCGAAGACCCCTAGTGCAATTTTGCTGCCTATGAAACACATTTGTACCAGTGTGTCTCTTATCAATCAAAAATGCTCAACATCTCTGGCCATAAAAGAAATGAACATTAAAACAACAGTGAAATTCCACCTCACCCCAAGTTAGAATGGCCATTATCAAGAAAACTAACAATAACAAATACTGCTGAAGATGTAACAAAAAGCAAACTGTAATACACTGTTGGTGGGAATGTACACGTGTTCAACTACTCTGCAAAGGATAGTCTTTTTTTTCTTCTGGTCATGGGGCTTGAACTCTGGGCCTGGGCGCTGTCCCTCAGCTCTTCAGCTCAAGGCTAGCACTCTACCACTTGAGCCACAGTGCCACTTCCAGCTTTTTTCTTCTGTGGTGCTGAGGAATCGAACCCAGGGCCTCATGCATGCAAGGCAAGCGCTCTACCACTGAACCACAACGCCACTTCCGGTTTTCCAGTGGAGATAAGAGTCTGATGGACTTTCCTGCCTGAGCTGGCTTTGAACCATGATCCTCAGATCTCAACCTCCTAAGTAGCTAGGATTACAGGCGTGAGCCACCAGTGCCCTGTTGCAAAGGATATCCTTTAGCAATGAATTTGGTAAGTGGAACCTAACAACTGTAAATTTGAAATTATTTTGTAAACTTTGTTTTTTCTCTGATTTCTTCCAGTCTGTTTATGTGTAGTGATTAGCAGTATATCCATAACTTTAAAAGAGAAGGAAAGAAAAAGGAAGGAAATGAAAAAGGGAGAATAGGGGCAGGTAGACAAGGGAGGGACAAAGGAAATGTGTAACACTATTCTGATCTTTTATACAAACCCTTTCCATATGAACATATTAGTTTAGTAATTTGGAATGAACATTCCTGCAATAACTATGGTCTTATAGCTCAGGTAATGTGCTTCTTCTGCTTTGTTCTCTCCTTGTAGAACTTTTTCTGCCCTCATAGCTGTTGACTGCTTTTTACACTACTCTATCCATGAAGAAGGCTGAATTCTTGGTGGTGATTGTTTCTCATTTTGAAATACCTATTGTTCACTCCAATCAAGGCTCATTAAGCATCAGTCTTCATGTTACAGCATGATGTAAAAGTTGAAAAGCCGAATCCACAACAATTTCTGTCCCATAAGTGACCATTAAAGCTGAGATGTCACAGGTTTAACTCCAGGCTCACCACTAACATTGTATAATGTCAGTGACATAGCTAAGCTAGAATGTATTTATCAAATAAGTGATTTTTTAACTAGAGACTTTCCATTTCAAAGTTTGAAAACCATAATATACACATATACTACATATGATAATGTATAGTACTTAAAATGATTGATATATTATTTTGAATAAAGTATCCCAAAGAAAGGAGACTATTTCCTACTTGACTCAGTATCATAGCTCTTTTCCTCTGCACAGAATAGCCTAATCTCTACATGGCTCTCCATGGTTTCATTGACTGCCAGCTGCAGTACTAGATACAGATGCTAAACACACAGACTGGGACTCAGGAGCTCTTTCATTCACATCCCAGTTCTTCAACTTCCTCACCCTGTATCTTGGGAAATATATCTAATCTTTCTAAGCCTCAAATTGCTCATCCCTTATAATGCATGTAGATGGAGCAAGATTGCAAAGCCGGGAGTTGTAATCTTTGTTCCCCTACAGAGATACTGACCTAACAATCATTTGCAATACAAAAGAATATATGAGAACTACAGACACAAGTTAAGAGGTCTCAGTAATCCCTAACAAGGGAGTTACTTTGAAACAACTAAGAAAGTTTGCTGTATGTTACCTATCCTAGCCCTTTCTCCAAGATTGAGCAACTATATATGAATGGCTGAAGACATTAAACTTGTGGCTTTTCTCTTGGGAGTGGAAAAAATGGAATGCACATCTAAAATAGTCAATCTTTTAGACTGCCTGCCTGAAGGACTGGTTTCTATCTTACTTGATTGAGAGTCCTGTTGGTGATATGACATACTTTGAATGCCTGGGGGCTACTGAGAAAAAAGGAGAATTTGCTGGATTGTTGTAACAGTTATAGATCTGGAAATAGTGTAGAAATACAAAAGAAGAGGCAAGGAACAAGCTCTTGCAAAAGGAATCAGTAAAACTCTGTAGCTTTGAAATAAGTGCATATTATAAAAGAAGATAACTACAGAAAAAAAGTTTGAGAGATTGTCAGAATCTCTAGCTAAACCAAACAAGTAAAGGTCTTAACCTGCTATGAAGCAAGTCAACAAGACCAGAGAGAGTTGGGTATTTTCCCAAATGTCCAAATCTAAGCTACAAAAAGTAAAACTTTTGAAGTAGCGGGACAATATAGCTAAATAAAAGGAAGGAACTGTATCTCCAGACACCAGCTCAAAAGAAACAGGTCAATAATCTGACAAAGAATTCAAAACAATCATTTTAAAGAAACTCAATGAGCTACAAAAGAATACAAATACACAATTAAGCAAAATTGGTGAAATGATACATGAAAAAATGTGAATATTAACAATATCAATGAGATAGAGGCTATAACAAAGAACCAAACAGAAATCTTGAGGCTGAAGGATATATAAATAGGTTGAAAAACTTATTAAAGGGGTTCAATAGCATATTTCATCAAATAGAAGAAAAAGTCAGTGAACTCTAAGACAGGTTATTTGAATGAGTTTAGTAAGAGGAAGATGAAAAAAAGATTGGAGAAAAATGAAGAGTGTTTTAGAAGTATATGAGAACCATTAAATGGACCAATATGTACGTAAAGATGGTTTCAGAAGGAGCAAAGAGACAGAAGGAACAGAGATAATGCATAATACTTCCCAAGTCTCAGAAAAGACACATACATACAAATCATCCAAGGAAGCTCAAAGGATTCTAACTATGGTGAACACAAACGGATCCACATGGTAATCTCACTTTCTTTTTTTTTTCTTCAGAAAATACTGTACAGAGGGGTTACAATTACATGAGCAAGATAATGAGTACATTTCTTATCAAGCATTTTAGCCTCCTCCTTTGTTTCCTCTTCCCATCCCTACCCATCCTCCCCCACCGAATCCTCCTGCCCCATCCCCCCCACCAAAGTTGTAAAGTTCATTTTTCGACATAACGACTTGTACATCTAGTTGTTGCAATGGGCCCACCTGTATCGCCTTTTTAACGATTTGTTTTTTCCCTTCCCCTCTAAAAATTATAACAACATCATAGACAGTGAAAGCAGGGCTTATATGTGGGGGAGGGACATACAAAGCAAGAAATAAATAATCTTGTAAATATGTTAGAAACAATTGCATGAAAGAAAAAAAACATTTGAATACATATCTTAGGGTTCATTTCCCTAACATCAACTTATCTGATCTTTTCTGCTTGACTCAGACATATACTAGTTATTGCAAATAAGGGAAACCATGGGACCTATGTTTCTTTGGGCTTGGCTTACTTCACTTAATTTTTTCCAAGTCTTTCCATTTCCTAACCAATGGGGGCAATGTCATTTTTTCTGATGGAGGCATAGAATTCCATTGTGTATATATACCACATTTTCTTGATCCATTCATCTACTGAGGGGCATCTGGGTTGGATCCCTATCTTGGTTAGGTAAATAATGCTGCAATAAACATAGTCGTGCTGGTAGATTTAGTGTGGCCTTGTTTGTGATCATTTGGGTAAATGCCCAAAAGTGGGATTGCTAGGTCATAGGGGAGCTCTATGTGGAGTCTTTTGAGGAACCTCCATACTGCTTTCCAAAGTCATTGAACAAGTTTACACTCCCACCAACAATACAGTAAGGTTCCCTTCTGTCTACATCCTCTCCAGGAATTGTTGTTATTAGAGTTCTTGATTATAGCCATTCTAACTGGGGTGAGGTGGTGTCTCAATGTGGTTTTGAGTTGCATTTCTTTGATGGCTAGGGAGGTTGAGCATTTCTTCATGTGTCTATTGGCCATCCTTCTGTCCTCTTCAGAGAAGTTTCTCTTTAAGTCTTTCGCCCACTTATTTATTGGGCAGTTGTTTCTTTGAGGATTTGTTGTTGGGGATTTAATTTTTTGAGTTCCAGGTATATTTTAGATATGAGATCCTTTTCCATTGTATGGCTAGTGAAGATCTTCTTCCAATCCACAGACTTTCTATTGATCTTGCTAGCTATGTCCTTTGCCATTCAGAAGCTTTGCAATTTCATGCAATCCCATTTGTCCAACCTTTCTTTGATTTTTTTGTGTTTCTGGGTCTCTATTAAGAAAATTTCGGCCTGAGCCAAGGAGACCTAGGGTTTCTCCTATTCCATCCTGTCATGTTTTCAGTATCTGCTTTCACTCCGAGGTCTTTGATCCATTTGGAGTTGATTCTGGTGCAGGGTGATATCTAAGGATCTAGCTTTAGTTTTCTATAAGTAGTTAACTAATTTTGCCAGCACCATTTACTGAAGAGGCTGTCTTTCTTCCATTCTATATTTTTTAGCTCCCTTATCAAAGGTTAGATGGCTATAGGTTTGTGGGTTCATTTCTGGGATTTCAATTCTATTCCATTGGTCCTGAGGTCTGTTCTTGTGCTAGTATCAAGCTGTTTTGATTACTATGGCTTTGTAGTAGAGTTTGAAATTTGGTATTGATATTCCTCCAACACTGTTCTTTCTGTTGAGGATCGTTTTTTGCTATTCAGAGTCTTTTATTGTTCCATATGAATTTTTGGATTGCCTCTTCTATTTCCTTGAAGAATGAGATTGGAATATTGATGGGTATTGCATTGAATTTGTAGACAGCCTTGGGAAGTATTGCCTTTTTCACCATGTTGATCTTTCTAATCCAGGAGCATGGGAGTTTTTTGCCACTTTCTAAGTTCTGTTTTGAGTTCCTTTTTCAGGTTTTTAAAGTTTTCATCATAGAGTTCCTTCACTTCTTTGGTTAATTCCTAGGTATTTTATTTTTTGTGGGGCTATTACAAATGGAGTTCTGATTTTCCTGTGGCTTGATTAGTTACTTAAATCAGTTTGTTTGAGCAGGCAGAAAAATGCTCTGATTTACCCAGGATTTTGTAATCCTCTTCCCAGGCTAGTTCAGTGGGAGGGAGATCTGCTTTGAGTATCACAAAAGAGGGAGATGGCTTTTCCTCTAGTTTGGAGATGCTGTGATGAGGCTAGGTTCTGGGTAGAGTTGAGGCCTTTCAGCAAACAATAGCTTTTCCCTGAGGGGCTAGCTTCTGAGACACTCACAGAGCCCAGCCTGGAGCCTTTCTCAGGGTTTATATTTACTGAATTTCAATTGATTGTCTAGGCTGCTGTAGGGAGGGGCAGCCTCTGGCTCTGTTTACCCAGTGAAGAAAGCCACTCCTGCTCTGCCTGGGCTGGGTGACTATTCCCTGGGTGGAGCTGAGCCTGGCAGGTCAGGTTAGGTTTCTGTGACCTGCTAAATGAATCTTATTTTCTTCCAAGGCCTGCATTGGAGCTAGCTGCTCATCCAGGCCTTTGTCAGTATCAAAGATGAAGATCTCTGGTAGTGGGTGGCGGATGGATGGCCTTCCCTCCTCTGCTCTCTGAGAAGGAGTAAGGATGTCAGGCTTCTACTCATGCCGCCGGAATGTTGGTTTCTGGGTCATCTCTGGTCTGCGAACTGCAGGATGAAGATGTCTGCTCCTTGCTAGTTCTTGCTGGTGTTCACTAGAATCTGCTCCCCCGCTGGGTCTGGCGCCTTTGTCCTGGACTCTCTGTGTTGTAGGTATGGAGGCTAAGGCTGATGCCTCTGCAGCAATTGCAGCCGTGGCTACTGGCAAGTGCTCAGATCTGTCTCCTTGCCTGGATTTTCCCTCTCTGGCCTAACTCTCTGTACTGTGATGGCACACTTGGTGTAATTCTCTGGCCTAGGACTGTTCACTGGAACACTAAAACTGCTTTCTACGTGAGAGCTTGTTTAGCCTCCAGCTTGTCCTCTACCATCTTCCCGGAACTTGTAATCTAACTTTCAAAAGGCAAAAGCATGTTAATTTAAAAGCAGCAAGAGAAAAGCAACTTGTCATATATTAGAACATTCCCTTAGAAAAAAAATATATTTCTCAGCAAAAGCAATACAAATCACAAGAAATTGGAAAGAAGAAAAAGTCCTACTCCTAAAAAAAATAGTGATCAGCCAAAATTATCCTAAGAAAAATAAAGTAGCCAGGTGTTGGTGGCTTCTGCCTAGAATCCTAGGTTCCCTGTGAGACTAGGCTGCTAAGATTGTGAGACTCAATTCCAATTAAAAACCCAAACATCAGGAAGTGGAGTTGTGCCTCAAGCATCAGACTTGAAGAAAGTATCTCAGGGACAGTGTGCAGGCCCTGAGTTCAAGCCCCAGCACAGGCACCAAAAAAAAAGTTGAAGTCAGATATATACATAGCTATAATTCCAGCACTGAAAGGACTAAAGCAGTAGAATCCCATATTTGTTGCCAACTTGGGAAACTTATCAAGATCTTGTCTCAAAGCAAAGCAAATAAAGACTGAGGATGTTAGCTGTAAAGTGTTTAGCATGTTCAGGACCTCAGGTTTAATACTCAGCAGCAAAATTATGAATTATTTTTTATGAAAGTAACTATTTAGAGTAGTACAGAATCTTGTAACTATATAATTTATCCAAGTACAGAAAGCAAAAGGAAAAAGCACAAGTAACTACAATTATAAAACTGTTAATAGATATAAAATCTAAAATTATATAAGTTGATGTCGGGTCTTCATCAGTCCCATGAAAGATGGACGGGGTCCAAGGAAAGGTAAGTGTGGCCACTCGCCCATTCCCCAGCCTCCCTTAGCCCAGGAGACAATCAGATGCAGTGGGGAGTCAAGTCAAGCAGGAAAACTCATTTATTAACACAGAGCAAGCACTTTTTAAAGCAAAAGACTGCGTGGGAGGGGATGAAATGGAACCAACCAATCACTGTAAAGGCCACACCCTACCATGCACCTAAGCTTCCACGAGTTGTTTACACACTGAACCTAAACAAATCAAGCTCTGCCCCCTGAACTTCCTCTCATGGTCATCTTTGCTGCCTGTGTGCCCCTCAATTTGACATTGATAATATAAGGTGGGAGGGGACCTTAAAAAAGTACATTTACTGTATGTATATACTGTCAAATCATTAGCAACTAAAAATAAATTAGTACTCTTTATGTAATCCTCATGTTAACCAAAAAGAGCACACTTGTAGGAAATAGATAAAAGAAAATAAGAAAGAATCCAGTGCAAGTCACTATAAAAAAATTAATGAAAGCCAGCAAACTATAAAACTCACAGAAAACAAAATAGTAACTCTTCCCTCCTGGCAGGCACTCTAAATGTAAATGAATTAAAATCTCTGTTATGGACTGAATTTTATCCCTTCTCTACATTCATACATATTTGGGGAGGTAATGTGTATTTTAGGGAAGTAATGAAGGTCCTATTAGGTGATAAGGGTGAACTCTTAATCCAAAAGGACCATGGATTTCTAAGCTTCATAACACTGGAAAAAGAATTTAGGTTGTTTTCTCTTGTGGTATGTTATAGCAGCACTTAGTAGAGTAATGCATTTCTCAATGAAAATATGCAGATTGCCTAAATAAATTAAAAAATAAGATTAAAAATAAAAATATAAAATAATGTAAAATAATCTATTGCTGTCTATAAAGACTAATTTTAGATGTAAGATATGCATAAACTTATAAGGATGGAAAAGAATATTCTGTATATTATGCAAAAGAGAAAATGTTGAGTTATAGTTGTATCAAGTCTTTCTATCAGAGATAAAGACAAAATGATTAACCTGGCAAGAAGATACAATGGTATTGATAAGTTCTTCAAGAAGTAGAGTACTCAGATATATAAACAAACATTGAGAAGAGATAGCTTGTGTAGGTAAGGATTTGGGGGAAATAGGAATTTTAGACACTTAGAGGAAAAGCAAACAGCAAAGCCATTATGTGAAGCAATATGAAATTTCCTAGAAAAATAAGAAAGGAACTACTATAGTCTAATAATCCTGCTGCTGGGTATACATGCAAAAGAAACTGATTCAGTCTATGAAAGACATATAGGTACCCACAGGTTTATTTCTACTACTATTCACAATAATCAAGCAATGGAGATAACTTAAATGTCCATCAACTGGTGAATGAATAAAGAAATAAAGAAACTGTGGTACAAGCACACAATGGACATGTACCCATAACATTTAACCATATAACATTTAACCATAAAAAGAAGAAATTCTGTGGTTTCTTTTGGACAACATGGATGAATTTGGAGATTATAACATTTTTTTAAGCCAGATAGATAAAATCAAGTATTTCATGACCCCGGATATGTGTGGTATTTTTAAAAAGTTGATCTCAAGGGAGTAGAATAGTGGTTAACAGAGCCTGAGAGTGTAGGGTAAAGGAGGAGGATAGGTTAATCAATGGACGCGAAGCTAATTGTTGGAAGGGGAAAAATCATCCCCTGATACCGCAAAGCTGTCACTGAGATTTGAATGTGCTCTTGTTGAATATAAATAATTTCACAGCACATCAACATTGCACAAGACTATCAGTAGCCATAGTGCATGAAGACAAGAACCAAAGGAAGGTACTCATATTCAAGTCTGAGTACAGGCAAAACAAAAAAGCTTTGCCCAAACCACAAAACTGACCAAGCATTCTACTCTCCTGGCTAGTATCAATGAGTACCTAACAGATTTGTTTTTATTTTTAACGTAGTACAGCCTTATTCTATTGTTCTCATATTCTATGTAACAATGAAGATGTCAAAATATTAGAATACCTATATACCTCGAGAGCATTAAATCCACTGCAAAGAGCTTCAATTCCAGGAAATCTCCTTGTCCCATAATGCAACTCCAAATCCCTATATGATGTTGCTATACACCTGTTCTTGTAACACCAATCCATTTCCTCTAGTATGTTATTACCTCCATTGTAATGAATCAATAACCTTGATCCTCCTGATGGTTGCTGGCTTGAGGAAATTGACAGTGTAGTTCCTGCCAGATAGAGCTTGGTATCTAATGATGCCCTTAGAAACAGTGATGGCATCTAGAGTCAGCCCTGTAGTAAGAGTGTACACATCTCCTCCTTCTGGATTTTCTCAGTGGTAGACAGTTCCTGCCTTCCTTGTACTTAAAGTGCATTTCTTTTTAAATTTGGATTTCATTGTAAAGGTGCTGTACAGTGGGGTTACATTTACATAAATCAGGCCATGAGTACATTTCTTTTTTTTTAATTTAATTTTATTTTATTTGTGAACATACTGTACAGAGGAGTTACAATTACATGGGCAGGATAATGCGTACATTTCTTACCAAGCATTGCAGCCTCCTCCTTCTTTTACCTTTCACATCCCTCCCCAGCCTCCCCCTCCCCCCCAATCCCAATCCCAATCCTTCTCCTTCCCCCCCTTCCCCCCCCCCCGCACCGATGTTGTAAAGCTCGTTTTGGACATGACAACTTGTACTTCTCATTGTTGCAACAGGTCCACCTGTACCCTTAAACAACTGGTTTTTTCCCATCTCCTCCACAAGTTATACTGTCATCAAATATAGTGAAAGCAGGGGTTATACTGTGGGGGAGGGACATACAAAGCAACAAAGAAATAATCTTATAAATGCGTAAGAAACACAGCATAAAAGAAAAAAAACATTAAAATACATATGTAAGGGTTCATTTTCCTGACATCACATTATCTGACCTTTTCCACTTGACTCATACATCTACTAGATATTACAAATAAGGGAAACCATGGGACCTATGTTTCTTTGGGCCTGGCTTACTTCACTTAATATAATTTTTTGCAAGTTTTTCCATTTCCTAACAAATGGGGCAATGTCATTCTTTCTGATGGAGGCATAGAATTCCATTGTGTATATATACCACATTTTCTTGATCCATTCATCTACTGAGGGGCATCTGGGTTGGTTCCATATCTTAGCTATGGTAAATAATGCTGCAAGAAACATAGTTGTGCTGGTAGCTTTAGTGTGGTCTTGTTTGTAAACATTTGGGTAAATGCCCAAAAGTGGGATTGCTGGGTCATAGGGGAGTTACAACAAATCAAAGAAAGGTTAGATAAATGGGATTGCATAAAGTTGCAGAGCTTCTGCAGGGCAAAGACATAGCTAGCAAGATCAATAGAAAGCCCACGTATTGGGAGAAGATCTTTACTAGCCATACAATGGACAAGGGTCTCATATCTAAAAAATATACTTGGAACTCAAAAAATTAAATCCCCCAACAACAAATCCTCAAAGAAACAACTGCCCAATAAATAAGTGGGCGAAAGACTTAAAGAGAAACTTCTCTGAAGAAGAAAGAAGGATGGCCAATAGACACATGAAGAAATGTTCACCATCCCTAGCCATAAAAGAAATGCAAATCAAAACAACATTGAGATATCACCTCACTCCAGTTAGAACGGCAAAAATCAAGAACTCTAACAACAACAGATGCTGGAGGGGATGTGGACAGAAAGGAACCTTACTTCATTGTTGGTGGGAATGTAAACTTGTTCAACCACTTTGGAAAGCAGTATGGAGGTTCCTCAAAAGAGTACATTTCTTTTTTGAGCAGTGTGACCCCCTTTAAAGTGCATTTCATTATAATCCTAGTCTTCCTCTCCCTGGAACAAATATGGTAGTTAGCAGAGGCGAATAGGGAAGGTATCAGCCCCAGAGTTGTAGGGCTGTGGGTTTGAATCTCAAAACTTTCCATTCAGAGCTGTATAGTTTTAGGTAAGGTACTATGAAATGCTCTTTTTATCCCTAAAGAGTTTTAGACTTCATGTTGATTTTAAAAACAGAACAAGAGGATGGAAATCCCAGGTCATGTTTAAGTCCTGTCTAGGTTGATCTAAGGCTGTGGAGGCTGTCCTTTCTGCAATAACAATCAGCCTGGATTATTCCTGAACTCCATACCACAGTGCTACAAGCAGTTACCCTGCTCATGCAACACACATAGTCTTGGCTGACCTTGGCTTTAGTGTGGGATAATAGCAAGGTCAAAATACACTGATTTAGGTTGTAATTCTGCTGAAACTTCTTTTGGTTCTTTCCAGGCATCATCATGAGTCTTAGCTTCTTCTCAGCCCTTTACATTCCTTTTCTTCCCAAATGGATTGGGTAGAATGTTACGTGAGTTATCATGACCGGGGAGAGCTAACTGTTATGTACAATGGTAGATGGATTATGTTCTCAAAATTATTCACACAAATTGCCATAGGAGTGCCAGACAAGTGCAGGGTTTAAGGGTTCATGAAAACTGCACAGAGAAAGCCTTCAACAATAGGACAGATGAACAGAAAAGACGCCAGACTGGAGTCCTGGAGATCCTTTAGAAGGCTCCTCAGATAGTCAAGTTGAAAAGTACTGTGACACTCATATAGGGAAGGGAGCATAGGTAAAAAATGAAGGGATGAGTATGAAAGACTTGTGCCACACAAAATCCATTGAAATCTCTCTGTCTCTGTCTCTGTCTGTCTCTCTCTCCCTCTCCCTCTGTCCCCCTCTGTCCCGTCTCCCACCCTCTCTCTCCCTCTCTTCCTCTCTGTCTCTGTCTCTGTCTCTCTGTCTCTCTCTGTCTCTCTGTCTCTCTGTCTCTCTCTCTGTCTCTCTATCAATATATCTCATGTACTTGGGAGTACAGAGCCTATAAATCAGCTCAGATCTGATGCCTGTGGATCTGTATCTTGATATCCTTGGTGCTTGTAAGCATGTCACTTCCCTTTGCCTCAGTTTACTATTAAAGTTAGTGGTGACAATAATAATAGACAATATCTATTATCCCCTTAAAAGTGCTATGGTAGTGATGAAATGGCAAGCCATTTCTTTTGTTTTGATAAAATAATTCTGTAACCTTGCAAATATTAGCAGGAGACAAAGCTAATGTGAGAATTGGAGACTGCAATAGTCAAAACATTTGGCCCACTTGGAGGTATATCTTCCAGTTTTTTCAGGACCATTCTGGGCATTTCGTACTCAATATGTTGTTGTTGTATTTAATGTACTATGCAATTTTCTTTTGTTTCTTTGTATGTTTTTCCCCTTATGGTATATCCCCTGTTGTCACTGTATTTGATTTTGGTACCCTACATATTGTATATACATTTATCTAATTTGGGGAGGGGAAAGGGAATAACAAAATGCTGAAACAAGGACACAGGATGACCCACTGCAACAATGATACTCACAAGAAACTATGTTGGAAATAAATTTTACAACTTCAAGGGGGGGGGGAGGAGTGAAAAAGGTTGGGGAGATGGGGAGGGAAGGGATAGTAGGAGAAAAACAAAGGAGGGGGTAACAATACTACACAAGAAATGTGCTCGTTACCTTACTCATGTAACTGCATCTTTACAATAAAATTTTAAAAAGAGTAGAAAATTCTTTCCTTGGTGAGAGATCTTTACCTTCCTAGAGCATGCTCGTCTGAGAGCAATGGTAAAACTAAAAGACTTGGTGGGGAACTCCTTGCTATGTGGCCATAGCAAAAGTGAGGCCTGAAATTTCATTAACAGCCCTTCATCACAACAGCCATGTTATGGAAACATCCCAGATGCCCAACAATAGACAGTGGATAAAAAATGTGGTACTTATACACAATGGAATTGCACTCATTAGAAAGAATAAGATTGTGTCATTTGCAGGGAAATGGATAAACCTAGAACAAATCATGTTAAGTGAAGTAAGCCAAGCTCAAAGAGACAAACGGCACATGTATTTTCTCATATGTGGAAGGTACAGCTAAAATACAACTGGACATGGTAACATCCACACAACTCTAGGCATTCACACACAGTTAGACCAAAAGAGGAGACCATTTGGGGAGGAACCCAAAAGAATAACTCTCCTGAATATGTAAAATACTGTTTGTTAAAATGAATTCCTGGAACTGGAAACAGGGATTATTTATGTTGTTGTTGGGTATATTTTTTCTTTTTCTCTTCCTGCTTCTTGGGCAGGATATGAGGGGTACAAAATGGGAAGGAGGAAGAGTGAATAAATGAGATCATGGTATTTAGTATACACTATGTGGAAAAGAAACTACAGAACTTGTGGGCAGGTTTGGGAGGGGCAAAAGAGGAAGGGAAAGGAAGGGGTGCCATTGTCCAAGAAAGAAATGTATGAATTGCCTAAATTGAATTGTAACACCTCTGGACAACACCTTAATAATAACAATGAAATTACATTTGCAAAAATTAGGGGTTCAGTCTGCCCTCTCCTTTGTGTTTGGAATTCATGGGAAGAATTGATTCTCCTATGGACTTGTGAGAGAGCTTCCTCACAAATCTACCTCTTCAATTTCTTTGATTTTTTTTTTGTCAGTCGTGGGGCTTGGCTCTGGGCCTGGGCACTACCCCTGAGCTTTTCAGCTCAAGGTGAGTACTCTACCACTTGAGCCACATCCCACTTCCTTTGACTTCTTTAAGGAAAGCATTCACACACAGCACTGAAAAATTACCCTTGTAGCTAGTTCATAATGGGCAAGGCATATGTCTGCTTTATTTTGTGTTCCTTTTGCTTCCTAATTGGAACTGGAGGCAGCATTTGGGCACCACACATATTTCATCTGCTATAGGGATTTCTGCTCTCCTGAGAACATTTCCCGGGCATAAAAAGAAGAAATGTGAAAAACATCATTAGCAACTACTTATGGGTTCCTTTTAGCATGTCAGCATGGTAAAGCATGTGCTAGAAGTTTAAAATGGGATTATAAAAGGTGTTTTTTTGTAAATTGCCATGACCTGGGGGTTGTAACATCTTCAACATTGTGTTGAATATATCACAATATAATTCTTCAACAATTAATACAAATAACTCACCACACACACCTTATGAAATAGAACATTATCAGTAACTTAGGAGATATCTATATTCTTTCTGCCTCTCCTTTCTCAACCCCAGTGAAGATCTTATCCCCTGATCAGTTCTTTTTCCTTCTGTTCAGTTTTAGTACACACATCCCAGAGTAGTGTAGTGTGTAGTTTTGTCACTTTTTGTGGTATATACAATGAATTCTTTGTTATTTATTTTTTTGCCAGTCATGAGGCTTGAACTAAGGGCCTGAGCACTGTCCCTGAACTTCTTTTGCTCAAGGTTAGCACTCTAGCTCTTGAGCCTCAGTGCCACTTCTGGCTTTTTTTCTGTTTATGTGGTACTGAGGAATCAAACCCAGGGCTTCAAGCATGCCAGGCAAGCACTCTACCACTAAGCCACATTCCCAGCATCTACCTGCCTTCTCCTCCCTACACCCTTCATTTGTCTAGCCCTTTTCCCTTAGCCCCCCTTGCATGTACTTATTTCCTGGTATTGATTTTTGTTGGACTTTGACCTAGTCTTTCTAAAAGATTATAGTATTTGAACTTTCGATCGAGTCAGTTAATTCATTTGTAACCACTTGCATACCACCCAACCTGTTTACTTACAGATTTATCTAACAAAAATGATGGAAACTGCAACCTTTATTTCTCTGGGGTCTGGCTTACTTTACTTAATATAAGTCTTCCAAGTCCTTTCTTATGGTAAAATACCATTCTTTCTAATGGCTGAGTAGAATTCCATAGTGTGTGTGTGTGTGTGTGTGTGTGTGTGTGTGTGTGTGTGTGTGTGTGTGTGTGTGTGTGTATGCATATCATATTTTCTTGATCCATTTGTCCATTGAGGGGCATCTGGGTTGATACCATATCTTGACTTTATTTCTTTTAATAAAGAGAATCAATCTATCTCTGGGACTCAGATATTCTAGGAGAGCATTCTATCACTTAGCTACATTTCAAGATCCACCGATATGTATTCTGACACTATTCACAACACCAAAGTTATGGTATCAATTTAGGTGCCCATCAACAGATGAATGGGTAAATAAAATGCAATATTTATGCACAATGAGGTATATTTAACCATGAAGCAGAATTATATCCTTTGTAGGAGAACGCATAGACCTAGTGATTATCATGTTTAGTAAAATAAGTCAGAAACAAAGACAAGTATCACATATCCTCCCTAATAAGTAGAAAAATATTTTTTAAATCTCTGAAAGTAAGAATGACATTGCTCCATTTGTTAGGAAATGGAAAGACTTGGAAAAAATTATATTAAGTGAAGTAAGCCAAGCCCAAAGAAACATAGGTCCCATGGTTTCTCTTATTTGCAATAACTAGTATATGTCTGAATCAAGCAGAAAAGGTCAGATAAATTGATGTTAGGGAAAATGAACCCTAAGATACGTATTCAAATGTTTTTTTCTTTCATGCGATTGTTTCTAACACATTTATAAGATTCTTTGTTGCTTTGTATGTCCCTCCCCCAAAGTATGACCCCTGCTTTCACTGTATTTGATGTTGGTATAATTTGTGGAGGGGAAGGGAAAAAAACAAATCGCTTAAATAAGGATACAGGTGGACCCATTGCCACAATGAGAAGTACAAGTCATTATGTCGAAAACGAACTTTGCAACTTTGGTGGTGGTGGTGGGGGAAGATAATTCGGTGGGGGGAGGAGGATGGGAAAGGATGGTAAGGGGAAACAAAGGAGGAGGCTACAATGCTTAATAAGAAATGTACTCATTATCTTGCCCATGTAATTGTAACCCCTCTGTACAGTATTTTCACAATTAAAAAAAAATAATACCTGAAAGTACAAATAGAACTATTAGGGACTGAGAAGGGGTTGTGGGAGAAGAGGAGCAGTGAATACAGGGAAGAGGGGTTAGAAGAAAGATGGTTGGACATAATCAATGGGCAATAGATGCCTGTATACATATGTAGTGTGAATCATCAATTTGTATGACAAATGCATTTTAATTGTAATATGTTTATTTATTTTGGTGACACTGGGTTAAAACATCAGGGTCAGGTGCTTCCTAGGCAGGTGTTCATTCACTTGAGCCTTATTCCTTGTTTTGTTTATTTATGACAGAATAAAAGCAATTTGCTACAATGAAAACATTGTTTTATGAAAAACAATATATTTTCCAAGATTAAACAATTTAATCACAAGAATTGCATTATTTTCAAGTTTTACTTGTCTCTTTAATATGTGATTTAATGAAAAATAGAGTCTCATATTTGTTTTATTTATTCAGTCTATTGCATTCCAGTGTTTGGATTGAAGTAGATAAAGTAAATCTGGCCTCGTAGAGAGAAATAGTACATGAGGTGTACTGTAATAGAATTTGTATGTAATTGTGGATGTTTTTCTTAATATTACAACAAAGCCAAAAAATATTAGTTTTGGGGCTGGGCAGGTGGCTCAGTGGTAAAGCGCTTGCCTTGCATGCATGAGGCCCTGGGTTTGATTGCCCAGCACCACATAAGCAAAAAAAAAGCCAGAAGTGGTGCTGTGGCTCAAGTGGTAGAGCGCTAGCCTTGAGCTGAAGAGCTGAGGGGCAGCACCCAGGCTCAGAGTTCAGGCCCACGTCCAGACCCCCCAAAAAAATTAAAGTTTCTTTAAAATTAGAACTGTATAATAAATATTTCATAATCAGTTAGATTTAAATATATTGGTCTTGCTTCAAAAAGATCTTTCTTCATGATTTTTTTTTTTAATATTGCAAGAGGCTATTTTGGTAAAAATACTGGTTAACTGAGATACAAATTTCAATGAGTTGACAAATTTCAATGTGCAATGTCATAAATTGGCATGTATTAATATCACTACTCAAAACATTAGGAACATTCTTTATAAAACAAAATGCCAAGTTTACGGTGACAGATTCAAATTTCTCAAAAATTCAATTTTTACCTAATAGCTGGAATTTTTCATAAGTAAAAATATTGTAAGTTTGCAATTGTCTTGTGCTCATTTTCAAGGTCATCTTTACTGAATACCAAAATCTGAGTAACCACAGTGTGTCTCTTGACTTATTCCATGAGTCAAATAGCTGGTTCATTTTACAGTAGGTTCAGATACCCATTGGACTTGCAGCCCAAGTACTTTCATATTTACTTGTCATTTTGAAAAATAGCATGTTGTGAAAGATGTATATTCGGGGTTAAGACAATACAATTAATTTTTAATGATTCACCATGGATACTTTTTTTTAATTTAATTTTATTTTATTTGTGAACATACTGTACAGAGGAGTTACAATTACGTGGGCAGGATAATTCGTACATTTCTTACCAAGCATTGCAGCCTCCTCCTTTGTTTACCCTTCACATCCCTTCCCAGCCTCCCCCCTCCCCCCCAATCCCAATCCTTCTCCTTCCCCTCCTTCCCCCCTCCCCCCCCCCCCCCGCACTGACGTTGTAAAGCTAGTTTTGGACATGACAACTTGTACTTCTCATTGTTGCAACAGGTCCACCTGTGTCCTTAAACAACTGGTTTTTCCCCATCTCCTCCACAAGTTATACTGACATCAAATATAGTGAAAGCAGGGGTTATACTGTGGGGGAGGGACATACAAAGCAACAAAGAGATAATCTTATAAATGCGTTAGAAACACATGCATGAAAGAAAAAAACATTAAAATACACATCTAAGGGTTCATTTTCCTGACATCACATTATCTGACCTTTTCTGCTTGACTCATACATATACTAGATATTACAAATAAGGAAAACCATTCACCATGGATATTCTTAAGTGAAATTGACTTTTTCTTACTGTAACTATGTCACAGGGAAAAAATGCAATGGTTATGTTAAGTTCACTAAAATTACCCTAAAACACTATAAAAAGTGGTATTTTGAAATTAAAATTTCAGATAAAGATATATTCAGGTAATTATTCTGCCCCGACTTTTATGCCACAAGGTATGATATAAAACAAAACTCCATTGTGCATTAAGTTTCAGTGAAAGAAACATTTTGCTTGGCACACATATGGCAAGTAAGAGGGAGTCGGACTTCCCTTCAGTCTGTTGTGCAAAAGCACTATTGCATATAGTCCAGTATTGTCTAATTTCTTGCCCTGTTTTTTTTCTAATGATTTTCAGTTCTACAACCTTTTCAAATTATTTTTTAAGTAGTTGTACAAATGGGTTACCATTCAACATGTCAGTTTATGAATACAGTGCATGTTGATTGGTATCACCCCTTCCAACATTTTCCCTCATCTTTCCCAAACCCACATCTTCCCTCAAATTTTCTAATTTCATAGGATATGCATTGATATTTGTAAAGGCAATGTGAGTATAGTTTGACCATAAACCCCACCTAAAAATCAGCAATGAAAATAGATGAAGAGAATGTATAAAGAAGAACACACAGAAACGTTAGGACAAAGGGTAAACCAATTCAGCAGTATTACTCACTGGACACTATGTTGGGAATGAACTATACAACTTGTGGGTGGGGAAGGGTGTCTGGAGAAGAAAATCTGGGAGCGAATTAGGAAGGGGATGACACAGTTCAACCAAAATGTACTCATTACCTGACATGTACTGTATATCACCTTTACAATAACATTTTCAAAAAGAAGTAAAGAACAGTATAATCAATCTTTATTACTTTGATTTATGTTCAAGCTATATGTTCATATTGTTTAGCTCCTACATTTTATTTATACACACTTGTTTCACTGCTTAATTTTATTATTCAATCTCTGTGATAATTTAGGGTATCTTGGATTGGGATGAATTTATAATATTTTTTATCATTAACATTAATGAGCCTTAGTCTAGAGCACATTCTTAATTTGCTCAAGGCCCTGAATGTAATCTCTAGCACCAAAAAGTATTTAAAACTTAGAAAATAAATTTAATGGCAAAAATTGCTTTTCACTTATAGCAGGACTTCAGGGAAAAAATTAAATTTATACAGTTAGGGATGCCTGTGTTCATTCTAGTATTTTAACTATGTTCATCAGGAATATCATCCAGGATATTTAATACATGGTTTTACTGGAAACAGAAATCTCCTAAATTTTCTTTAGACAAAAGTGATCAATTGATACATCAATGTAAGGGAGACCGTATATTAATTGTAATCTTATTGCTCATCATAAAGTTTCATCCTCACATGGTGATCAATCCTTCCTGACATGGACATACACAAGGTTTACCCTTATGGTTCCCAAAAGATTTTCAAGCAGATTACAATGACTTTATCTATAACACTAAATAAAAGTCTACCTGGAAAATCACAATAACTCAGTAAATATTTTCTGTTACTCAGCCAGGCTGGAGGTATATTTCTACAGCAAGCAAAATACATTAGCCACATATAAAATTTTCTAAGAATCTAAATTAATAAAAGTTAGAGTTAAATTGCACAAGCTTCTCTAATTACAACACTTCCATTTTAAAATTTTGCCATATTCTTACATATAGGATTTACCAAGTATCTGACACTATTCTAAGTGATTTACAACCACAAATTCACTTAATCTGCATGCTAACAGGGTCAAGCACTACAAATTTCCTTCATATTTTTAGAGATGAGGAAATTAAATCACATTCTTTTTTAAGCCGAATATTTTTTATTGTCATTGTGATGTACAGAGGGGTTTCAGTTACATAAGTAAGGTAATGAGTACATTTCTTGTCAACAAATTCTTTTTTTTTAATTGTGAAAATACCATACAGTGGGGTTTCAATTACATGGGCAAGGTAATGAGTACATTTCTTATCCAGCATTGTTGCCTCCTCCTTTGTTTCCCCTTCCCATCCCTTCCCATCTCCCCCCACTCCACTTCCCCCACTCCCCCCTACACCCACGCCAAAGTTGTAAAGTTCGGTTTTCGACATAACATCTTGTATATTTCGTTGTTGCAATGGGTCCACCTGTATCCCTATTTAAACAATTTGTTTTTTCCCTTCCACTCCACAACGCATACCAACATCAAATACCGTGAAAACAGGGGTTATATTGTGAGGGGGTATACAAAACAACAAAGAAATAGCTTATAAATATGTTAGAAACAATAGCAAGCAAGAAAAAACAATTTGAGTCCTTATCTTGGGGTTCATTTCACCTAACATCAACTTATCTAACCGTTTCTGCTTGTCTCAGACATACTAGTTATTGCCAATAAGGGAAATCATGGGACCTATGTTTCTTTGGGCTTGGCTTACTTCACTTAATATAATTTTTTCCAAGTCTTTCCATTTCTTAACCAATGGGGCAATGTCATTCTTTCTGATGGAGGCATAGAATTCCATTGGTTCTATATACCACATTTTCTTGATCCATTCATCTACTGAGGGGCATCTGGGTTGGTTCCATATCTTAGCTATGGTAAATAATGCTGTAGTAAACATAGTTGTGCTGGTAGCTTTAATACGGTCTTGTTTGTGATCATTTGGGTAAATGCCCAAAAGTGGAATTCCTGGGTCAAAGGGGAGCTCTATGTGGAGTCTTTTGAGGAACCGCCATATTACTTTCCAAAGTGGTTTAATAAATTTACACTCCCATCAACAATGCAGTAGGGGCCAGGAAGATGGCGGTGGAGAAGCTGGAATCTGAACAAGCTCTTGCATAGAAAGCAGTTTTAGAGTTCCAGTGAACAGTCCTAATCCAGAGAATCACACCAAGTGTGCCATCACGGGACAGAGAGTTAGACAAGAGAGGGAAAGCCATTGATTGGTATCACCGGCCGGCGGCGGCATGGTTGTGGCAGAGACCGCAGCTGGGGCCATACCTGAGCACTCACACAGAGAGTCCGGGATGAAGGAGCCAGATGCAGTGGGCAAGCGGATTCTACTCAACACCAGCAAGAACCGACAAGGAGCAGACATCTTCATCCTGCAGTTTGCAGACCAGAGACGACCCAGGATCCAAGACTCGGAGTGAGTAGAAGCCCGACGTCCTCACTCCTTCTCAGGGAGCAGAGGAGGGAAGGCCACCCCTCCCGCCCCAGCACCGGTATCCATCTTGGATACCGACAAAGCTTGGAGGAGCTGCCAGCTCCAACTCAGGCCTTGGAATAAAACGAGTCATTTAGCAGGTCACAAGAACTTAATGGCGAAATGACCTGCCAGACTCAGCTCCATCCAGGGAAAAGTCACCCAGCTCAGGCGCCAGCCATTGGAGTGGCTTTCCTCACTGGGTAACCTGAGCCAGAGGCTGCCCCTTCCTCTAGCAGCCTCAACAATCAATTGAAAAACAGAAACCCTGAGAATGGCTCCAGGCTGGGCTCTGTGAGTTTTTTCACAAAATAGCCCCAGGGAAAAGCTACTGATTGTTGAAAGGCCTCAACTCTACCCAGAACCTAGCCTCACCACTGCATCCCCCTCTTTTGTGATTCTCAAAGCAGATCACCCTCCCATTAAACTAATCTGGGAGGGGGATCTCAAAATCTTGGGTAAAGCAGAGCATTTTTCTGCCTGTTCGAACAAACTGACTTAAGAAACCAATCAAGCCACAGGACCTCAAGCTGACCAGAGACTCCAACAAGAGGCTGGTTACAGACAAAAGGGAGATACAGGATTATTCCCACCCCTCCCAAAAAAATAAAAAAAAAATCAAAGAACTTTTTTTTTCTTCTTCTTTTCTTTTTTTTTTTCTTTTTTCTTTTTTTGGTACCTTATATATATAAAATTTTTTTTTGCTTTTCTAAAAATTTTATTAATCTTTAATTTTTGCCTTTTTTGAAAAAATAATTGTTTTCCAGTAACTTTTTTTCCCTCTTATAATTTTTATTTTAGGAATACGTGAATGTGCGTTTTCCTTTCTTTTCTTGTCTTCTTTCTCTTTTTCTTTCTTTCTTAACTATCTTTTTGTTTTTTGTCTAGCTCTACTGAACTTCTGATCTTTTTTCTCCCTTTCTTATCCTTTTCACCTTTTCCTCTCTTTTGATCTTCTTTATGTGACTTAACTTGTCCTGCACATCCTCAGATAAACCCGTAGTCAACTAGTAGACCCTATCTCCCATTGTGTACACACTTAATCCACAAATTTATTACTCAATTCAAAACCTCTGAGACTTAAAATCCTTAATAGCAGTACTACCTCTTTATACCTATATAATATTTTAAGCATTTTTTTTAAGTTTTTCACTTCTCCTCTATGTCCCTTCCCTTCTCTTAATATACTCACATTCCTCTCTAAATAGATGGTCTTTTAATCTCCATAATAATATTAATTTTTACGTTTCTATTTTTTTCTGGTCTCTTTTCATTTCCCTTTCCCTTTCTTCTTTTTCTCTCTCTCTCTACTTGCATCCTACCCAACCTATTTCCTGCATTGGGATTAGGACATAGTTAACTCTCCCTGTGCCTCCCCACACCAATCTATTCCTATTTTTTACCCACATCTCTCCCTAACCCTAATAATTTCTGGTTTTCCAAATTCTTCTCTGCGGTTCGAAGCCCATTAACATATAGTTGTTTGATGTTGAATAGATGTATCTGTTGAACTAGATTGTGTCTGTAGACTATTGACTGTACAAATGCAAACTTTGATTGATGGTTGCCTTAAGATAGTGTTGTAGCACAAAACTGGTGCTATTTTCATCTCAAATGGGCAGAGTAAGCCGGAAAAACACAAGAAAAATGGCAAATCCGGATATCTCAATTCCCAATCTTTAAAATCAGGGGTCAGAACAGATAATGAATAATCCAGAGGAGAGTTCTCAAATAGCTCTACAAACACTGCTGGCAAACATGATAAATGAGAAGTTTGACAACTTACAAAGGACTCTGTATGAGCGTGAAAGGCAGAGAGAGGAGGCATCCCAAAAGCTTATACAGGAATATCATAAGTGTGAGGAAGCTACTCAAAAACTGATACAGGATTTGCGTGAACAACTTGAGAATACTCAAAGAGAAAGGGAGGAATGGCATGAGCAGGCTGAGAACACTCAAAGAGAACTGCAGGAATCCCACGAACGGGAGGAAAGAGAACTACAGAATGCCACGAACGGGAGGAAGTTAATCAAAGAGTAATACAGGAATTGAGAAACAAGGTAGAGAATACACAAAGATCACTAAAGGCATTCATGGAATCCATTAACAAAGAGCTGAAGGAAGTCAGGGAGACCACAAAGGGAATGCTGAATGGAACCCAACAGAAGGAATGGGAGTCCAAAGAAACCATAACCAATCAACTAAGTGATTTGAGAACAAACACTGAACACCAAATTAAGGAAGTAAAGAAATTCATACAAGACCTAAAACAGAGCTTCAACAAAGAACTTGAAGCCATCAAAGCTGACCAGTTAGAAGGAAAAGAGATAAAAAACAAAGTAGAGAGTCTTGACAGCAGGTTAGACCATGCAGATGATCGAATCTCAGGGATTGAAGACAGACTAGATATTATAGGGAAAGAACATACAACCATCCAAGACAAGTCCAAGAAATATGATAGGTCTATCCAACACCTAGAAGACACCATCAGAAGGCCCAATCTAAGGATAATGGGTGTAGAGGAGCACCAAGAAACAGAAGTTAATGGTCTAGGAAATTTGTTTAACAGGATCCTAGCAGAGAACTTCCCAAACATACAAAAAGATAGGCCTATTCAGATAAAAGAGGCTTTTAGAACCCCAAATAGACCAGACCAGAATAGGACATCCCACTGTAACATTATAATCCACACAGGATCAACCCAGACCAAGGAAAAGATCCTTAAAGCTGTCAAGGAGAAAAGGGTAATCACCTATAAAGGGAAACCAATTAGAATCACCTCAGATTTCTCAGCAGAGACAATCAAAGCAAGAAGAGCCTGGAATGATGTATGCCATGCCCTAAAAACAAACAACTATCAACCAAGAATACTGTACCCAGCTAAACTCCCCTTCATAACTGAAGGCCAAATAAAAACTTTCCATAGCAAAGAAAAATTGAAAGAATACATCTCCACCAAACCAGCCCTACAAAAGATTCTTAAAGATGTCCTACACATAGAAAACCAACAAGACCGCAATAAAGGCCAAGAAACTGCACCCAAACTGAGAATCCAAGAACCATAGGAAGAACCCAGTTTTTGCAGTCCCCAAGTAGGTGGATAACATGGCAGTAACTCCCAAATACCTCTCAGTCCTATCTCTTAATGTTAATGGACTGAACTCTGCAATTAAGCAACATAGACTGTCTAGTTGGATTAAAAAACAAGACCCTTCTATCTGCTGCCTGCAGGAGTCACATCTTGCCCGTAAAAACAAACACATTTTCAATGTTAAAGGCTGGAACAAAATCTACCAAGCAAAGGCCCCCATAAACAGGCAGGAGTTGCAATCCTAATATCAGATAAAATAGACTTCAAATTAAAATTCCTGAGAAGAGATAAAGAAGGTCGCTACATACGAATTAAAGGATCTCTCCTTCAGGAGGATATTACAATTCTAAATATCTATTCGCCAAACAATGGAGCACCCAAATTTATCAAAGAAACACTACTTTCCCTCAAATCCCATATAGATCCAAAGACATTAATTGTTGGGGATTTTAACACACCACTCTCCCCACTAGATAGATCAACTCGGCAAAAACTCAACAGAGAAACCGCAGATCTAAACAGCTGCATAGATCAACTAGACTTAACAGACATCTACGGAACATTTCACCCAGCAGCATCAGAATACACGTTTTTCTCAGCAGCACATGGAACGTTTTCTAAAATAGACCACATTTTAGGCCACAAAGCAAACTTGTCTAAATTCAGAAACATTGAAGTTATACCTTGCATCCTCTCTGACCACAAGGGAATAAAATTAGAACTCAACACCAAAAGCCACCAAAGAAAGTCCGGCATCACATGGAGGCTGAACAACACACTGCTGAATCAAGAGTGGGTCATGGAAGAGATTAGAAAGGAAATTCAAATGTTCTTGCTATTCAACAAAAATGAACACACAAATTACCAGCTCCTCTGGGACACAGCAAAGGCAGTACTCAGAGGCAAGTTTATAGCTCTGAGCTCCTACATCAACAAATTGGAGAGATCTGAAACTAACAATTTATTTGATAATGCTGAAAATCAAATAGTTACACTTTGAATTACCTAATTATCTTAAGCTGACTCTATTTTGAATAAAGAAAGGGAAGGGAAAGAATCAGGCTTGCTTTTGTAAAATTTCTACAAGGAGAGAATTCCACCTCCACAATTCTGCCAAGGGATTATGAATAGCAGTAAAGTTAAAAATTAATATGTGCAAGACATAAATCAAGATGGACCCACATTGATCCAGTTCCTGAGAGGACTTTACCAATCTGACTCACACAGCACCACGCATGATCACTATGAAGACATCCCATCATCCTAGGAAAATGTCCATCCAGCAGTCCATTTAGAGGCCTGTGCTGGGTAAGAAATGGCTGCCCTCTGGGACATGTGGCAAAAGTGGAAAGAAAGCAGGCCCAACCTGACTCTGCAGTTAGGTATGAGCATCCCTTAATATCACAGTTTAATAAAAGGTTTGTAAATCGAAGGCTTCAGAACTCTAAAGTCTGTCATTTACATAAACCCTGAGAATTCTGATTTCTCACACAAAAAGGTTACAGATTGTTAATTTTTTTCCCAATATACTGACAATGAAAGAAAAATAAAGACAGAGAGAAAATTTAAAATCTTCCTAATTCAAAACCAAATGTTATTTTGCAATTTTGTTATCCTAGAAATAGCTCTTTAAATAAAAGAAATAGCTCTAGAAAAAAAAAACTAACAATTTAATGACACATCTAAACCTCCTTGAAAAAGAGCAGCAAGATAAACCCCAATCCAGTAGACGGAAAGAAATAATCAAAATTAAATCAGAATTAAATGAATTAGAATCCAAAAAAACTATAGAAAGAATCAACAAAACAAAGAGTTGGTTCTTCGAAAAACTTAACAAAATTGACAGACCCTTAGCAAATCTTATCAGAAAAAGAAGAGAACACACCCAAATTAATAAACTCAGAGATGTGAATGGAAACATCACCACGGAAAGAACCAAGATTCAGAACATTATAAGGGAATACTTCTCAAAACTTTATGCTAATAAGTTTGAGAACTTGACAGAAATGGACCTTTTCCTAGCAAATATTGACATGCCAAAACTAAACCAAGATGAGTTAAACTATCTTAACAGGCCCATATCAAGCACTGAAATAGAAACAGCAATAAGAGAACTCCCAGCTAAGAAAAGTCCAGGACCAGATGGTTTTACAGCGGAATTTTACAAGGCCTTCAAAGCAGAGCTCACAGCAATACTCCTCCAACTCTTCAATGAAATTGAAAGAGAAAGCTCACTACCGAACACATTCTATGAAGCCATCATCACCCTTATCCCAAAACCAGGCAGGGACTCATCAAAGAAAGAGAACTGTAGACCCATTTCTTTGATGAATATTGATGCCAAACTTCTCAACAAAATTTTGGCCAATCGACTTCAACAATTCATCCAAAAAATCATACACCACGATCAAACAGGATTCATTTCAGGGATGCAAAGCTGGTTCAATATATGCAAATCAATTAATATTATTCATCACATCAACAGGAGCAAGAATAAAAACCACATGATTATCTCAATAGATGCAGAAAAAGCATTCGAAAAGATACAACACCCCTTCATGATGAAGGTTTTGGAAAAATTAGGAATCCATGGAACATTCCTCAATACAATAAAGGCTGTATATGACAAACCAATAGCCAGCATTATACTCAATGGTGAAAAACTAAAGCCATTTCCTCTTAACTCAGGAACAAGACAAGGATGCCCACTCTCTCCACTTCTCTTCAATCTAGTATTAGAATGCCTAGCTACAGCAAAAAGACAAGATGCAGACATAAAGGGGATCCAAATAGGGAAAGAAGAAATAAAACTCTCCCTCTTTGCAGATGACATGATCTTGTATTTAAAGAATCCCCTAGACTCCACTCCCAAATTACTCAAGCTGATTCTAAACTTTGGCAAGTAGCAGGTTATAAAATTAACCCCCCAAAATCAATGGCTTTTCTGTATGCCAACAATGAGAAAAGTATGGCTGAAATTAGGAAAGCTCCTCAAAAAATAAAATACCTAGGAAGTAACTTAACTAAAGAAGTGAAGGACCTCTATGATGAAAACTTTAAAATCTTGAAAAAGGAAATCAACACAGAACTAAAAAAATGGCAAAGCCTCCCATGCTCCTGGATTGGAACGATTAACATCGTGAAAATGGCAATAATTCCCAAGGCTATCTACAAATTCAACGCAATGCCTATCAAAATTCCAACCTCATTCTTCAAGGAAATAGAAGAGGCAATCCAAAAATTGATATGGAACAATAAAAGACCCCAAATAGCAAAAACGCTCCTCAGCGGAAAGAATACTGCTGGAGGAATATCAATACCAAATTTCAAACTCTACTATAAAGCCATAGTAATCAAAACAGCTTGGTGTTGGCATAAGAACAGACCTCAGGACCAATGGAATAGAATTGAAAACCCAGAAATGAACCTACAGACCTATAGCCATCTAATCTTCGATAAGGGAGCTAAAACAATAGAATGGAAGAAAGACAGCCTCTTCAGTAAATGGTGTTGGCAAAATTGGTTAACTACATGTAGAAAACTAAAGTTAGATCCTTATATATCACCTTGCACCAGAATCAACTCCAAATGGATCAAAGACCTTGAAGTCAAAGCAGACACTCTGAAAACATTACAGGATGGAATAGGAGAAACCCTAGGTTTCCTTGGCTCAGGCCGAAAATTTCTGAATAGAGACCCAGAAACACAACAAATCAAAGAAAGGTTGAACAAATGGGATTGCATAAAGTTGCAGAGCTTCTGCAGGGCAAATGACATAGCTAGCAAGATCAATAGAAAGCCCACGGATTGGGAGAAGATCTTTACTAGCCATACAACGGACAAGGGTCTCATATCTAAAATATACTTGGAACTCAAAAAATTAAACCCCCAACAACAAATCCTCAAAGAAACAACTGCCCAATAAATAAGTGGGCGAAAGACTTAAAGAGAAACTTCTCTGAAGAGGAAAGAAGGATGACCAATAGACACATGAAGAAATGTTCAACATCCCTAGCCATAAAAGAAATGCAAATCAAAACAACATTGAGATATCACCTCACCCCAGTTAGAATGGCAAAAATCAAGAACTCTAACAACAACAGATGCTGGAGAGGATGTGGACAGAAAGGAACCTTACTTCATTTTTGGTGGGAATGTAAACTTGTTCAACCACTTGGAAAGCAGTATGGAGGTTCCTCAAAAGACTTCACATAGAACTCCCCTATGATCCAGCAATCCCACTTTTGGGCATTTACCCAAATGTTTACAAACAAGACCACACTAAAGCTACCAGCACAACTATGTTTCTTGCAGCATTATTTACCATAGCTAAGATATGGAACCAACCCAGATGCCCCTCAGTAGATGAATGGATCAAGAAAATGTGGTATATATACACAATGGAATTCTATGCCTCCATCAGAAAGAATGACATTGCCCCATTTGTTAGGAAATGGAAAAACTTGGAAAAAATTATATTAAGTGAAGTAAGCCAGGCCCAAAGAAACATAGGTCCCATGGTTTCCCTTATTTGTAATATCTAGTAGATGTATGAGTCAAGTGGAAAAGGTCAGATAATGTGATGTCAGGAAAATGAACCCTTAGATATGTATTTTAATGTTTTTTTTCTTTCATGCATGTGTTTCTAATGCATTTATAGATTATCTCTTTGTTGCTTTGTATGTCCCTCCCCCACAGTATAACCCTGCTTTCACTATATTTGATGTCAGTATAACTTGTGGAGGAGATGGGGAAAACCCAGTTGTTTAAGGATACAGGTGGACCTGTTGCAACAATGAGAAGTACAAGTTGTCATGTCTAAACACGAGCTTTAGAACTTCGGTGTGGGGGGGGGGAAGAGGGGGGAAGGAGAAGGATTGGGATTGGGGGGGGGAGGCTGGGAAGGGATGTGAAGGGTAAACCAAAGGAGGAGGCTGCAATGCTTGGTAAGAAATGTACCCATTATCCTGTCCATGTAATTGTAACCCCCTCTGTGCAGTATGTTCACAAATAAAATTAAATTAAAAAAAGTTAAAATCAAAGCATTAAAATTATTGTAACAGATATGTATGCATTATCCTGCCCATGTAATTGTAACTCCTCTGTACAGTATGTTCACAAATAAAATAAAATTAAATAAAAAAAAAACAATGCAGTAGGGTTACCTTCTGTCCACATCCCCTCCAGCATCTGTTGTTATTAGAGTTCTTGATTATAGCCATTCTAACTGGGGTGAGGTGGTATCTCAATGTTGTTTTGATTTGCATTTCTTTTATGGCTAGAGAGGTTGAGCATTTCTTCATGTGTCTATTGGCCATCCTTCTTTCCTCTTCAGAGAAATTTCTCTTTAAGTGTTTAGCCCACTTATTTATTGGGCAGTTGTTTCTTTGAGGATTTGTTGTTGGGAGATTTAATTTTTTGACCCTACATATGGTAACATAGTCTACAAGTAACAACTAAGGATTGAATTCCAGCAGTAAGTCTTTAAAGCTATACCACAACCCTGATGTTATGCTGTTATCTGAACAAATATTTCATTGAAATTCTGGAGTTCCACAACCTAAATAAACTTTGAAGTTATCTTTACCTACAATGCTTGATAAGAAATGTACTCATTACCTTGCCCATGTAATTGTAACCCCTCTGTACAGTATTTTCACAATAAAAAAAAGAATTTCAGAGTGGTTTTTCTTATAACCATAGAAGATACTCATCCCTGGATTTTCCTCCCTAGATAGGTTGGTTGTTAAATATAGCCAGGATAAACTGACATTGATCAGTGACCTTCTGAATGTTTCAACGACTCAGTGAATGTATAGAAGGTCTATTAGGTTCTATATTTTAGTTCTGACTAGATTCCCTTGCATCTGAACGTCTCTCAAATTAAGAAAAGGTGTATAATACTGCTATTTCATCTCCCCAAAAAAGGAAATTATCAATCTTGCTAATATAAAAAAACCTATAGGAATATTTTTGACAAAACATGTGAAACCAATTTGGGGAATATTGTTCTCTTAACAGTATTAAATCTTCCGATTGTTTAATTTGAGATATCTTTGCATTTACTAAGTTTTTCAATTTTTATGCCTGTGTTGTCAGATGTTTTTATGTTGATGACTCTCCAAACTTATATCTGGCTTGAATTTTCTCCACTCAACTACAATGCTGCTATGCAATGTTCATGGCCTTAAGCCTCATGTGTAGTACATGTGTAGTACATCCTGAACGAAATGGTTTGCCCAGTATTGATTGCAGGCTTCACGGAGGCAGAAAGCCTGGCGCAGGACGTGGCCTGGGAACCACTGTTATAGTGCTATGTGGGGCTAATTATAGAAGCCTCATATCCTCTGTCTTCACTCACAGCCCCATGGACCCCTTTAGTCAACTAGAAGAGCTGTTGAACCACCCAAAGAGCACGACGCAAGTAAATATTTGCTAAATAAACAAATACATAAATACATTAATAATGATGTTTGGCAAAGTCAAATATTGTTCTTAGTTAATGAAACTCACACTGCTAAAGAAAGTACTATAATTTTTATTACTCTAGGTAGCACAATGTTTCTCTTTTTTTTTTAGTAAGTTTTTTTGTGTGTGTGTGTGAAAATACCATGCAGCGGGGTTACAATTACATGAGCTCAAGGCTAGCACTGTACCACTTGAGCCCTGCTTTGGGCTCTTTTGATAGTTAATTGGAGATACATGGACTTTCTTCCTTGGGCTGCTTTCAAAACCCACTCCTCAGATCTCAGCCTCCAGAGTAGCTAGGATTATAGGCATAAGCCACCAGTGCCCAACTTGTTTTTGTATTTTAGAAAGTAAAATCATACAACATGTACTTTTACACAAATGAAATTTTGGGCAGTGCTAGAATTTGAGCTCAGAGACTTGAGTATTGTACCACTTGAGCCACATATACCATCCCTTTTGCTTAAATTTATATTTTTTTCGCTAAGGCTTCATATTTTCACTAAAGTCAGCCTGAAACCATGATCTTTTTATAACTTTTACTTAGCTGGAATTACAGCTGTTTACTACTGTGTCTGGATTGTTCATTGACATTGGATCTTGCTAACTTTTAGCACTTGCTGGTCTTGAACTCCAATCCTTCTATTGCCTCAGTACCTGGGAATACCAATATGAGATACTATGCCCAGTCATATCTGACTTCTTTCAGTAAATATTTATATTTGCAAGATTCATCTCTGTTTTTCAATCAGCTTGTAATTTGTTCATTCTCATTATTGTATAAAAGTGTTTATGTAACTTACCAGTTTATTTGTTCATCCTACTATTGATGGACATTTTTATAATTTTCAATTTGTACTTGTGACAAATAATGTTATGAACATTCTAGTATTTGTCTAAAAATAACAAGTTGGTTATGAACAATAAATGTTGATGTTCTATAACACACCAGGGGTAAATGATTGCAAAATTTGGTTGACTATTTTATAATAGCTAATACAAATACTTTTAAATGATTCCAACAAAAAGAAATGAGGTGATAAATATCACCAATTACCCTACTCAGATGGTTACATATCATATACATGTGGTAGAATGTCACACTGTACTCATGAATATGTACAAATACTATGTATGTGTCAGTTAAAAATAATACATTGAGGCATAAATTTTTTAAAGCACATTGTAGGAATGTATGGAAATAGTACAATAAAACTTCCTCCTACTATAAATGTATGTTAACTCAAAAATAGAAAGTACTAAAAATAAATATAAACTTCTTCATTGATAGCAGGATTATATAGCAGTTGTAAATTTTTCTCAAGAGTTAGAATGCTTAAGTAAAATAAAATACAGGTAAACCAGGTTCAGAAGTGTGTGTATTGTTTACAATTTGGAATGTTCTATATAAGAAATACATTATTTCTCTAGTAATTATTTACCAATTATGTACAAATTGAATTAGAAAGATGAATAATCTTTCTAATGGCTCAACTTACCTCACGCTGTTTGTGTGAAATAGATATTTCAAGAGGATTAGTAGAAGTAGTGCCTTATAGAGTTGGCTGGGAACATGGAATAAGATACATTTCATAGTGTTAGTATTGTATTATTGTTTAAATCAAAGGTAATTGGCACAGAGTTATCACTACTTCAACTCTCTAAGGATAGTTTTTGCCTGTAAACTAAATATACCTGTTTTTGAGTGTAAACTGAAAAGATTGTAGCAATTAAAATATTTTAATTTAATCACTGCTCATATAGGTCAGCTTTGAGCACTGGAGTTATTTCTGATATTTGGTGTTTGTAACTTACTTTTCTCCTGAAGGTCAGATTTTCCAAATTTTTTGTCATCCACACTATGAAAAAGGCAAATTTTCAAAACTAATTTCATGCAATCTTGACTCTAAAGAAAAAATTGCTATTACTTAAATAGACATTTTATACTCTTTTAAAATTAACTTATGCTTTAAAGTGTTGTCTCTCCATTTTTTAGAACTTTTTAGTTCAGAAGTTTAGTTTTTTTTCAGAAGTTCTTAGCCTGAATGATGCATAGGATAATAGCAGGTGAAACATTGAATTAAGTTATATCTCTCTTGTCCATTTGTGGAATTTGTAGGATAGGCTGACTTATCCATTTGCAAATGGTATGTAGTATTTGTGTAACTGAGCACTACATTTAATCTGTGAAGGTTTTTACTTCTAAGATACCATCATCAGACTAACTAGTGTATTCAGCATTGGTAGTAAGACATGAGAGAAGTAAGTTGGTATTTGACTAGACCATATTGATAAAGCAAGATCAAACTTAAATCTTTCTACCAAAAAAGCAAACATACCTTCAGAGAACAGAAGCACTATTTAACCAGCAAATGTCTTCTGGATTATATAATGGCTGTCCCAATGTGTACTCTGAAAAATCATTGTTCTATCAGGAACTTCTGGAATTGTCTTTCTTTTATAGTTATAGTAAATTGTGGGATCTTTGGCAGAGAAAGAAATCACTTCTATCACACATAGTTTTAGCAAATGTAAGGTTTTGATAATTGACCATGTTAAAAATTTTTGGAAGGGGCTGGGAAGGTGGCTCAGTGGTAGAGCACTTGCCTTACATGCTCAAGGCCCTGGGTTCGATTCCTCAGCACCACATAAGAAAAAAGCCAGAAGTGGCGCTGTGGCGCAAGTGGTAGAGTGCTAGCCTTGAGCTGAAGAGCGCCCAGGCCCAGAGTTCAGGCCCCATGACCGGACCCAAAAAAAATTTTTTTTGGAAATAGTAAATTATTTTAACATGGTAAACTTTTGCTCTAGGTCTTGAACTGACTTCCTTACTTCATTCATCTGTCTGATGGTCATTGAGGTCATTTTCAATGATCCTTGTTTTGTTTTTAAATGATATCAGTCATTTTGACTGAGATTTTTAACAAAAAAAATACAAAGGGAAACATCAGCTATTCCCATAGTAATGTTAAACAATAAGGATATATTGGAAGTACAAAAATTATTAAGGTTAAATATTAAAATTATATTACAAAAAGGAAGAAAAGAGAAAAAGAAAAGCAAAATAGGAAAGAAATAAAAGTGTGTGGAATGAAGTTATAGACAATAATAGGATAATTTTGAGAAATGACACAATAAAATAAGCACAGGAAAAGAAAAAAACCACAAAACCACCAGTCAAGTAAAAGGTGGTAAATTTCCATACCATAGTCTTGTCTGGCAATCTGTTTCATGGGAAGGCATCTTTTTTTTTCTCTCTCTGAATTCCAAATGTAAGATCAGAAAAGTGTATTTGTAAACTCAGTCCTAGCCTGTCGTCTGTACTATCCAGTGAACTCTCCAGCCTTCTGGAAGTGTACAAAACAACCAAATCAAATCAGTTTGTACTGGATGGGGAAAGGCTTTGGAGACTCTAACTGATCCTGAGTGGCCTACTGTGACCCATCTGAATCTGAGCACTTCTGTCAATATTCATACACCTTTGTTTTCTCTCCTTTTAGCAGAATTCAGTACCCTTTCTCAGTGTTTTCATTCTTCGATTAAGTGCTGGGTCCACACTGAATGTCAGGGTGGACACTTGCGTGGCACTGAGGGGAAGTCTTTGGGGTTTGGAAATATGTAAAAGCAGAGTTTTCTTAGCTTCCCAGCTGAAAGACTTGATGAAATTTTCTAGGATTAATCACCTCCACTTCACCAGTAAATGATCTAGGAAGTGTAAGAGCTTCTTCACTGGTGCTTGCTATATGGTGTGTAATCTCTTGTCTTTCACTTTATTTTTCTTTCAGATTCACAGAGGTAACAGGAAAGGTGGGTATCAGGAATCTGCCATCTACAATGAAGACATTTCTTTGAACTAGAGGGAAGATCTAGGATAATTTCTTAAAGAGATGGAAACCAGCTTCTGAAGAAAAGTAGGTGAGAGTAAGATTAAAATGGATAATGATTAGAGAGAACTGAAGGCAAGCAATGCTTGAGAGTAAAGGAATATCTGTGTGTGTGTGTGTGCTCACACATACATACTTTCATGGAAAGTAACATAGAAGTAGAGGATGATTTTCCTTTAATGTGGACAAGGGTATGATCACAGGAGACATTAAACATTTACTTTATGTATCTTTGGATAATTTCACTTACTCTGACAAATTTATATGATATTTATGATAAAATGCGTACTTGTGAAATTGTTTATTTAAACTCCATAAGCCCAAAGAAAGAGCATAGAAGTGAGGAAGCCTAGGCCCTAGGCGGGGGGGGGGGGGGAGATGGGAAAGGGTGGTAAGGGGAAACAAAGGAGGACGCTACAATGCTTGATAAGAAATGTACTCATTATCTTGCCCATGTAATTGTAACCCCTCTGTACAGTATTTTCACAATTAAAAAAAAAAAAGCATGGGGCCAGATTGTGGAAATGCCAGAAGAATACCTGGTTTTCTCTACCTGGGATTGAAGATATTTTTGAAGCCCTTTTGAATAAGGGTTTTATTTTTAGTAAGTCCTGGTGCTTATTCAACTCAGGGCCTCAAGGTTACCATTCTACCACTTTGAACCACAGCACCACTTCCAGTTTTTGAGTAGTTAATTGGAGATCAGAGTTTCATGGGCACTTTTCTGCTTGGGGTGGTTTTGAACCATGATCCTCAAATCTCAGCCTTCTGAGTAGTTAGGATTACAGGTGTGAGCCACCAGCACCTGGCTTGAATGAGTTGTTCACATGTTGCCTCATCCATCAGACTTCAAGGTATGTGAAGACAGGAATTATGCCATTTTTATTCCTGAAGTACCTTCCAACTTCTTACTACTACCCCAGGATCTAACTAAGAGGAGCTGACTTTTATGACAGATATTGTGTACTTCATTCATGGAACCATTTCTTTCCCTTAGCCTATAAATTTAGGAAGGTAGACTCTACAGTTATGAATACTTCTTAACTTGTGAAAATGTAGGAAAATTACCAGTATTACCTGTAAGCAGCAGCCTTCTAAGTTGTAATGATAATATAATGCAATGATTTGTCATCCTACAAGCCATTCCCAAGCCATGGAGGCCTTCTTAGAATTCTGATCTTGCTCTAAAACCCACAGAGAAGGGGTCTAAGCCTATATTAGAATGCTCTAGTGTAACTCCAAGCCTATATTAGACTGTTCTAGTGTAACTTCAACTTCACCAGTTATGATTTTAAAGCCTCTTATCTATTAACATAATTTAATTGTACATAAGTGTATTGTGATAGTCAGATACATAAATATAATGTAATTGAATGAAATTTGCCTATCCATATTGTAATTTTTCTAGTCAGATACATAAATATAATGTAATTGAATGAAATTTGCCTATCCATATTGTAATTTTTCTCCTTCTCCCCCGCACCTGCCCTCTAAGTTTTCAGTAGATTTCATTATTCTGTTTTCATGTATATATAAATCTATATTTTACAGCCCTATAACCTTCTCCTTGGCCCTTCTCCAAACCTGTTGGCGCCCCCTCCAAGTAATCCCCCTTTCATAATCATGGAATTATTATTATTAATGTGTAGACTGCATATAAATGAAAATATGTGATATTTGTCTTTCTGAGCTTGGATTATCTCAATATATTATCTGAATATAATCTCTAGTTCTATCTGTTTTCCTCCAAGTGGCAATTTCATTCTTTGTCTGAATAATACTCCATAGGTATATGTACCACATTTTCTTTATTCAGTCATCAGTTATTGGGCAACTAGGCTGGTTACAAATCTTGGCTATTGCAAATAGTGCTGCTATAAATATGGGTGCTCAGGTGTCACTCTTGGATAGTCAGCATTATAGGCACAAAGGAGACAAAGCCTAATCTGCAACTGAAACTTTTTCAGAATTAAGTAGTGTTTGTTCTCAAATGTCTATTGTCCAATAGTCATCCTAATTCTCAAAGTATTCATGTGAATTATTGTTAATGATACTCCTATTAGAATCTGTCATTTTTCAGATCAACATGTTTGAAAGCTTAGTAAACCATTGTCCTGGATCTGAATTTCACCAGGCATTTTTGGGGGATGAATTAAACATGGACGATTTTTAAGCCAGGAACTTTTCCCTCCACAATGCCAGTTGTGATATTTCACAGACTGTGTGGTCAAATCTATTTATCAACAGATGTCTAATGATCTTGACAGGCACTTGCTCTGCTAAGCATAAGGAAACTGTGTGTGACGATGTACCGAGGGAAATAATGAATGTCTCCAAATGAGGCCTTTGTATTTTTGCAACCTAGGGATCTTCAGGCAAATTCTGCCTTTGCTAATAGTCATATATTGGCAATTTTTCTGTGGAAGGCGCTGTGCACACACTATGCAATATGCCTGGCTCGTTGATTAGTTAGAAAAGAACCCAAAGCTAGGGTTTCAACATGGTAATGGTGTTTCCTCCTGTGTCAACAACACCCCTGGCAGGTGATCCAGAGCATTGATTGGAGCAAATGGGGAATCAAGACATTGGTTTCCATTTCTCTGGGAGGAGAAAAACCATTACATGCCAAGCTAAAGGAGAGCCACTTTACATGTATTATTCAATAAAACACTTACAATGACATGCAAGATTTACATATATGTATACATATATATATTTCTATTTACTGGCTTTAAAACAATAAACAATTATCACATCAATATACTAAAGAAAAATATGTAATTACATCAATAGGTATAGAAAATGAATTTGACATAACTCAATCCTCATTTATGATTTAAAAAACTCTGCATACTAAGAATAAAGAACTCAGTAAACTTAAGAATATCTACAAAATGCTTATAACTAACATCGTACTTAGTGTTGAGAAATTTCAAACTTTTCCATTAAAATCAGGAAGAAGGATGTCTCTTCTTACTGCACCTTTTGAACATTGTACTAGAAGTGTGAGCTAATTCAATAAAGTAGGGCAAGGAAGTAAACTATATATTTACAGAGAAGGAAGCAGTAAACTTTCTTCACAAAGGGCATAATTATCTATATGCTAAAAGAATTGGTCAAAATGACTGTAACTAATAAGCAGCCTCAATAAGGATACAAAATTTCTATCAATAATGAAGAGTGGAATTTGACATTAAAAGTACATCACTGTTCACTGTAACATGCATAATGAAATAGTTATAAATAAATCTAATTAATCATATGTAATATGTTCGTTATTAGGAAAACTACAAAATTCAGGTGGAAGAAATAAAAGATCTAAATAAATAGATATTTTATGAATAGGACAACAGTATTGTTAAATATAAATTCCTCCCAATGTTGGTGATTTAGCATGATCTTAATAAAATTCCAATGAGTTATTTTGTGGATATCAACTTATTAACCCTAAATGTGTTATGGAGGGACAAAAATCACAGGATAATATAACTAGACAATATTGACCCAGAAATAAACTCATGCTGTTATGGCATCTGACTTTTGACAACTGAGCTCAAATTATACATTGACAAATAGACAGTTTTCTTAAAATTTTATTTAACTATTCTTTGGATTCAATTATTACTTTCAGAGGTTACTTTGCTCATTTTATTTTTTTGCTTTGTTTTTCTTGTATTATTTATTTCACTGAACTTCAACATGAAGAAATTCAAAAGTAACTACATTAAAAGATTTTTCTTGAATATATATAAAACTCAATGTTGCTATATTTTACCTGACTGCATGAAAGCTTAATTGACTGACAATTATACTGTAGGTTCCAAATAATTTTCATTTTCTCTGTCTCATTATTTTTTGGGAACATTCAGTATCATCAAGATATCTAATGTGAATCTGTATGCAATCTGTTTGTATATTTTTGTTACCTTTGGAGTTCTAAAATTCCACCATGAAATGTGTGTGTGTGTGTGTGTGTGTGTGTGTGTGTGTGTGTGTGGTTGGTTGGTTGGTTGGTTGATTGGTTGGTTCATTGTTGTTAGCTCTTAGTAGCCCCCTGCAACCAAAAGGTCATGTGTTTGTCTCTAACAACTTTTTCTTCTATTATTATTTTTAACTTTTTTTAAAACTTTTTTATTGTGAAAATGCTGTACAGAGGGGTTACAATTACATGAACAAGGTAATGAGTACATTTCTTATCAAGCATTGTAGCCTCCTCCTTTGTTTCCCCTTCCCATCCCTTCCCATCTCCCCCCCCACACTTAATCCTCCCCCCCACCGAATTTGTAAAGTTCGTTTTTTTGTACATCTCATTGTTGCAATGGGTCCACCTGTATCCCTATTTAAACAATTTGTTTTTTCCCTTCCCCTCCACAAATTATACCAACATCAAATACAGTGAAAACAGGGGTTATACCTTGGGGGAGGGACATACAAAGCAACAAAGAAATCATCTTATAAATGTGTTAGAAACAATCACAAGAAAGAAAAACCATTTGACTCCTTATCTTGGGGTTCATTTCGCCTAATATCAACTTATCTGACAGTTTCTGCTTGTCTCAGACATATACTATTTATTGCAAATAAGGGAAACCATGGGATCTATGTTTCTTTGGGCCTGGTTTACATCACTTAATATAATTTTTCCAAGTCTTTCCATTTCCTAACAAATGGGGCGATGCCATTCTTTCTGATGGAGGCATAGAATTCCACTGGTACTGGCACAAGAACAGACCTCAGGACCAATGGAATAGAATTGAAAACCCAGAAATGAACCCACAGACCTATAGTCATCTAATGTTCTATAAGGGAGCTAAAAAATATAGAATGGAAGAAAGACAGCCTCTTCAGTAAATGGTGCTGGCAAAATTGGTTAATCACTTGTAGAAAACTAAAGCTAGATCCTTAGATATCACCCTGCACCAGAATCAACTCCAAATGGATCAAAGACCTTGGAGTCAAAGCAGACACCCTGAAAACATTACAGGACGAAATAGGAGAAACCCTAGGTCTCCTTGGCACAGGCCGAAATTTTTTTAATAGAGACCCGGAAACACAAAAAGTCAAAGAAAGGTTGGACAAATGGGATGGAATGAAATTGCAGAGCTTCTGCATGACAAAGGACATAGCTAGCAACATGAATAGAAAGCCCATGGATTGAGAAAAGATCTTCATTAGCCATACAACAGACAAGGGTCTCATATCTAAAAATGCTCAACATCCCTAGCCATAAAAGAAATGCAAATCAAAACAACATTGAGATACCACCTCACTCCAGTTAGAATGGCAAAAATCAAGAGCTCTAACAACAACAGATGCTGGAGAGGATGTGGACAGAAGGGAACCTTACTTCATTGTTGGTGGGAATGTAAACTTGTTCAACCACTTTGGAGGTTCCTCAAAAGACTTCACTTAGAGCTCCCCTATGAACCAGCAATCCCACATTTGGGCATTTACCCAAATGTTTACAAACAAGACCACACTAAAGCTACCAGCACAACTATGTTTATTGCAGCATTATTTACCATAGCTAAGATATGGAACCAACCCAGATGCCCCTCAGTAGATGAATGGATCAAGAAAATGTGGTCTATATACACAATGGAATTCTATGCCTCCATCAGAAAGAATGACATTGCCCCATTTGTTAGGAAATGGAAAAACTTGGAAAAAATTATATTAAGTGAAGTAAGCCAGGCCCAAAGAAACATAGGTCCCATGGTTTCCCTTATTTGCAATATCTAGTATATATATGAGTCAAGCGGAAAAGGTCAGATAATGTGATGTTAGGAAAATGAACCCTTAGATATGTATTTTAATGTTTTTTTCTTTCATGCATTTGTTTCTAACGCATTTATAAGATTATCTCTTTGTTGCTTTGTATGTCCCTCCCCCACAGTATAACCCCTGCTTTCACTATATTTGATGTCAGTATAACTTGTGGAGGAGATGGGGAAAAACAAGTTGTTTAAGGATATAGATGGACTGTTGCAACAATGAGAAGTACAAGTTGTCATGTCGAAAACGAGCTTTACAACGTTGGTGTGGGGGGGAGGGGGGAGGATTGGGTGGGGGGCTAGGGGGGGAGGCTGGGAAGGGATGTGAAGGGTAAACAAAGGAGGAGGCTGCAATGCTTGATAAGAAATGTACGCATTATCCTGCCCATGTAATTGTAACCCCTGTGTACAGTATGTTCTCAAAAAAATAAAATAGAATAAAATGAAAAAAAATAAAATAAAATAAAATATGCCTGGAACTCAAAAAATTAAATCCCCCAACAACAAATCCTCAAAGAAACAACTGCCCAATAAATAAGTGGGCTAAAGACTTCAGAGAAACTTCTCTGAAGAGGAAAGAAAGATGGCCAATAGACACATGAAGAAATGCTCAACCTCTCTAGCCATAAAAGAAATGCAACTCAAAACCACATTGAGATACCACCTCACCCCAGTTAGAATGGCAAAAATCAAGAACTCTAATAACAACAGATGCTGGAGGGGATGTGAACAGAAGGGAACCTTACTACATTGTTGGTGGGAGTGTAAACTTGTTCAACCACTTTGGAAAGTAGTATGGAGGTTCCTCAAAAGACTCCACATAGAGCTCCCCTATGACCCTGTAATCCCACTTTTGGGCATTTCCCCAAATGATCACAAACAAGACCATACTAAAGCTACCAGCACAACTGTGTTTATTGCTGCATTATTTAGCATAGCTAAGATATGGAACCAATCCAGATGCCCCTCAGTAGATGAATGGATCAAGAAAATGTGGAATATATCTTCTATTATTTTTAAAATATTTTCTCCTCTGCTCATCATCCTCCTGTCTTTTTCTACAATGTCTATTGGAAAGAGTTCTGCAATTAATTATCTAATTATTTTTCTGGAGTCCTTGAAGCCACTTGTACCTTTCCCTCATATGCTTGAAGAGATTTTTCAAGGTCCAATGTAATCTGTTTTCTGTTTTCCTATTTCGTCCCGGAATGCTAAATAATTCTGAAAAGTAACTTTACATTCCTGGTTTCCTGATAATAATCTTCCTTTAAAAAAAAACAACACTACTTTACATTTTCCTTTCCTCTAAAACATACATTTCTGTTTTTTTTTTTTTTAATGATGTCGGGCTGAGAGGGTTGAAGATATATGTTCTTAATATGCTATCTTGAGCCAAGTCTCCACATTTATTTTTGCCTTGCAGTAGAGTACATCATTTATTTTGCCTCCCAATCTTTGTGGAACAATTCCAGCTAAAGATAACTAATGCATCCACATAAATTAACATCACAGAAATTATCAAGCTACCACCCATTCATTTTCATGCAAATATTTACCACAAATTCTGTAATTGTTAAAGCAACTGATAATGTGTTATTTTGCAGTAAGTTGGAGAATTTTGTCCTAAACCCTAAAAGCTCCAAGGGAAGAAATGTAGTGGGAACAGTATATCCCAGGTCTCTCACACCCACAAGTGAGAGGAAGAGGTAGATTGTAAGGAACGCGTATTCAGGGACTATATTAATTTCTGTCAATTACTCTCTTCCTTGTGACAAGTTATATATGCATATTAATAAATGGATGTGAATAAAGGACTTATTGTCCAGTAAGGTACAGATTTTGCTCTCAAGCTTTACCTATTATATAGATGGCAATGTATGATTTTAGCCACCAGCACTGTGTGGATTCAATTTTAACTTCATTATTGCTTAAGAATATTCCCTTTACCTGTCAACCCAAACAGAAACTAATAGTCAGTTACTCTACCATTCTTGGAAGTGCTTAACAATTATAATCTCCTTTCATCTTGAACACAACAGGAAAGAAACTGAAGCTTAGAGGCATTAAGTTGTTCAAATTCATATAACTGCTTATAGTACAGCTAGAATTTGAACCCAGGATTCTAAGGTTCACCTGTTGAACCACTATGGCTCAATATTTCCATGCTGCCTCTTTTCTGACAGACTCTGTAGTATCTTTTTTAAAAATATATATATATCTTGAAGCCTTTTTCTGAAGAGCAGCAAGTTGATTCCAGAGTTCTTTGGGGACATGGATTTTAACTTTGTTATCCTGATCTTTTCTCAGCCAGACCCATGCAGTCAGATCTGGGCCAACGCTTTCTGGCTCAAAACTCTGTTTGCTCCAGTAAAGGTGTATTGCATGAAACATTAGATGGATTTGGTTGTAAATTCTCCCCATAAAAATCTGTAATGGGTAGAAGCAATTTCTGAAGTTAATATCATTAGTAAGGAAATAGTCCTTTAACCGATACTGTACTGTCCTTTCGAAATGATATGGCTACCTTTATATATTGATTTATGGACCACACATTTATGCATTAACTATTTTTAACTCTGTCACACACCTCATAAAATGAGCAGGACCAATTCAAAAATGATGTAACAGTTCCCTTCTCTTCCCAGAGGGGTCTTTTCCTGCTTAAGACACGCAGTGCCTTAAATCTACCAGCCAGACTTTTACACATTCATTTTTTTGGTTTTGACCATTTTTCCAGGTTACATTAAAAGATTTTAGCCCTATTTCGAGGAAATGAAGTATTATAATAACCAATGGGTTGATGCAATGTTTATAAGGGATACATTCATTGCCTGTTTAGCTTCATTTTGCCATGTTTTGGCCAGGTACACATATGTCAATGGCAGACACTTGAAGTTTTCTACGTTTCATGCTGATTTTATGCTAGTTCATTTTTCTTTCCGTTTTTATGGATCCTTCTACTTGAGTGTCTTTAACACTTTAAAATAGCAGTATTATATGCTCTAAGAAGTAGTGAATAATCTCATAGGCAAGTCTTTTTTAAATTTAACAAAAATTTACTCTGTGTCTGTGTGTGTGTGTGTGTGTGTGTGTGTGTGATCAGCGAAGGAAGATTGAACCCTGTAAATAAGGTCATCATCTTGGTCAAGATTGAATGAAAATACAATCACCTTTATACTTTAATAATCTGAAGATGACTGTCCCTGTGCATTTTTTATATTTATATACTGGAAACTGGGGAGAGAAATAGTCCTTGCCTGGAAAAGTTTAAAATAGATTTGTAACCAAAGGAATATGTCCACAACTGTTTTTCCCCTCTGAGACTTAAATAAACTGCAAAAATCCTGCCTTTCACTTAAATGGATTGAGTCCAGGTTTTTCTCTTTTTTAAAAAAGAAATTGGAGACCTTCACCTCAAATAGCAAAGGTCTCTTATATTGAGCCCTGTGTAGGTGGGATCAGGTTTCTCTACTTACAAACAAGATTGAATTGGAAACCAGCCTGAACTGATCTCCCATTCCCACTCCACTCCCCTACCCCCTGCCTCAAACCTGGAACTGACCCAAAGTAGTAATTTCAATGTCTCAAACCTTAAGTGTAACCAAAGTACAATAACCTTCCCCCAACCAGACAAAAGCAGGGTACTTCTAGTACTTTTCAAAACAGAACTAGGTAAAATTATCTTGGATCTATATTTGTTCGATCTAAATAGAAGGAAGACTGTATCATTTTCAACTCAAAGGAAAATTTTGCATGTGGATTGCTTGGGTGTATTTTTTAAAATCTATCTGGAGCCGACTAAAAACAACTCATATTTTAAAACAAGTATAAACTTTCTTCAGCACAGTGGGGTAAGAAAACTTACTCTAAATGAAATCTACATGATATATGTGTATGTGTGTGTTGAGGAAATGATGTATATAGAAGAGCATAATGTGATTTGTGATCTGTGTTAAGTCTCTCAAAATAATGCTAAAATTGACAACAAGATAATGTGTCACTCAGCTTTTAATTCCAGCAGAAACTAATTATACAGTGGATGGTCTTGGTCTATTTTGTCTTACTGTCCTCACTGTACAAACTCTGCATTTTAAAACCTTCCGAGCCAACACAAAAGCTTCATCTATGTAGCACTCATAGCCACTGCAAAAAACACTCTGGTGAGAAATTTCCTGAGGGACTCTCATTCCCCTCCTCCCAGCAGAATCATAGTTACTGCTTCATGTTCTCGGCATCTGGAAGGCACATGAGGAATTTCCAAGATGAAACAAGCCTTGGGATTTTGGTACAATACGTGAATTGCTAAGTGACTTTCCTTGTTCAATCCAAATAACTAAGATGTAGATATAATAAATAAAATTGTCTGCCAAGTGAGACTCTACTACTACCTACCTCCTGCTCTTAGTAACTTCAGGGTGGCCATGGGTGTTGTGGAGAATAGAAATCTGCTCTTATTTCCAATTTTTATTAATATGCCTTCAAAAGCTTGGGATTTCTTTTACAGAGGGAAGAAGTCTTAACAAGAGAAGTACAAAAGGCAATGGATAGATAAATGCATGCTTCTGCCGTACAGAACAAAAGGATTCAGGTTGAGAATGAGAAAAAAATTGAATCCCATTTGAAAGCAGAATTTGCAATACTAGGTAGCAGCTGCCTGCGAACGTCTGTGGGGAATTTAGTTCCTCCAAGTTACAAATTAAAAAGGGTTCTTGGGGGGCTGGGAAGGTGGCTCAGTGGTAGAGCGCTTGCCTTGCATGCTCAAGGCCCTGGGTTCGATTCCTCAGCACCACATAAGCAAAAAGAAAAAAGCCGGAAGTGGCACTGTGGCTCAAGTGGTAGAGCGCTAGCCTTGAGCTGAAGAGCTGAGGGACAGTGCCCAGGCCCAGAGTTCAGGCCCCACGACCGGACCAAAAAAAAAAAAAAAAAAAAAAAAAAAAAAAAAAAAAAGGGTTCTTGGGATAAAGAAAGGTTTGAGGGAAAACAAACTCAAACTGCCATAAATCTGAGACAAAAATATTCTGTGTAGTAATGAGAGACATTTGGAAGTAATAGCATTATATGCCTCCTGAGTGATTGCTTGATTTTAAGGAAACAATCCTTTCTCTTTTATTTTTCCTCAAAAAAAAAACCTTTTGAACTTTTAGAACTCCATTCATTTGTGTTGATCCAATTCTTTTTTCAAAGCTGAAATGTCTGTGTGGGCGAAATTGACACCCATTTGTAGGCGTATGTGATATGTCATAATCAGATTACTGTTTTCCTGATTCCTTTCCACTGTTCTTCCTCACTGATGAGTCATTGCATGGTTGTGGGTTGCCACCTCAGGTTACCAAAGGAGGTCTCTAGACATCATTATGGCTTGAATCTGTCACTTTTGAGTGGCCCTTGTTTTGAAGCCAGGGATCTAGTGTTAGGGTAGTGGGCACCCTTTGACCTTCCTGGTGTAACTCCTTGCACACACTGCTTGTATAGCTTTTAGAGCCTTCAGGTTGATTAGTCAGAGTGATTAAATCTCCCGGATATGTTCACTTACATTTAATGTTCTTGGACATTAATTTTAATGCCCACTAAATGACTTGGCTTGATAAGGTGTTAAGTGATCTAAATGGATAGAAAACAGCTCAGGGACCTCCAACAGGTTTTCCCCCATCTGGGTGAGGGGGATGTGGAATTGTCATCATACTATCAGCTCCTAACCACTTGATTCTTGGAGAGGCCACAGCGACAGCTGAATGTGCAAGTATCATTCACAGTGGCACCCTCAGAAATTATTAGGAGAAACATTTTGTTTCTGAAAATAAATCTGGTTTAGCTCCTAAAGTACAAAAGCAATCCCCCAAAGGAAAGCAATTCCATACATGACTATTTTCATAACTAGCCCCAAAGAAAGTAATAGACCACTTTTACTCTCCAAAAAGGGTCTGAGTTGTGTGACTTGCCTTTCAGAATCAGGTATTTCCCATTCAGCTCATGACTGTTACCCAGTTAGAGCTGAAAATCACATCGCAAGATGAACATGTCATTTGACCTTTGGCAATTGGTATTAGGGGAAAATGATTTTTAATCTGTGGTGGCCCTGCTGCCTGTGGTACTCATCAGAATTTTATCAATACACATTAAAATGTATGCTAAAATGACATCTTTACTAATTTAAAAGATCTTAGAGAAGCATTCCTAGCTAATGATGATGGACTTTCTTTCTCTTCATAAGTAAAACTGTTTTCAGGGGAAAAAAGTCCCTGGAGCACTCCTGTTTTCCAGTTACAGTCATCTATTTGATCTGTGAACACATTTTAAGGTTTTTAAAAATCTTACATTAAATAAAATGACATTTGGCCTTGTTAGGGTGGGTATTAGATAAAAACATGGGAACAACATGTGATTATCTAGGAGGCTGACACATGTAGCAATCAGGCTAATTATAATTTTATAAGATGCAGTGAATGAATGTAATTATAGAAGTGAACACAGGGTTATAAGAGACTAGTGGTTGAAGCAACTCATTCTATGGTAAAGGTGACATTAGAGCTTAGTACAGACTGTTGTATTACAATGTCAGGGGGCCAAGATGATGAAGAGAGGTACAGAAGTGACCATGTTGAACAAAGACTTGAAAGATGAAAACTGATGAGTGTATTTGGAATAAATGAGATAGTCCAGTGCAACCCACACACCAAAGGGGTGCTGTAAGCAAGGCTGGAAAAGCTGTTTGGAAGCTACTTTCAGGACAAACCTGAATTTCCAACTAAGATGAAAGTTGAATGTAATTCTTCCAGAGACTCCTGAAGCTATAGTCAAGTATTATAACCTAAAGTTAAGGAAAGTAATAGGTCTGGAAGATTAAATTCTCTAATGTGCCTTTTTAGAATATTAATTGTATGAAGAGGTTCATTGTGATAGTTCCAGACATGTGTATAATAGTCTTTGATTAAACTTGCCCTCTCTGTTATTCTTTCTCACCCTCTTGTGTCCCTTTTAAGGTATCTTAACAAGTACAAGTTTTATTATTCTATTTTCATACACGCACAAAGTATTTTGAGCATATTTACTCCTTCATCCTTTCCTTTTATCCTCCCCCCCCATTCCTAATGGACTAACTTTAAGAGAGTCTCTATTTTATATTCCTGTCATGAATGTCCATTTGTGAGGTAGATGTGAAGGGGAACTAAGGTTACTAAGGTCGGAGACAGCCTGCAAAGCAACTCGGTGAATTTTCTAGTTACTATCTAACACAAGTAGATCTGTTCCTAAAACACGTTTCTGCTTTGGGTTATATTGTGTAGGAAAGATGGAAATTATTATTAGCTTATTATTAGTCTATAAGAAAAAATGGTGGCCAAGGGAGAGAGAGTTGAATTTTTTCATAGTAAACAATATACCATATACATAGTATACATAGTATAAAATATTCACTCAATCTAGGGGGTTACTCCATGCTTTATTTGCTAGGCACTGGGATAAAAGCTACAGATAGACAGAGTAGTAAAAAGCATGTCTTTGTCCTTGGTACATCACAGAGCTGAGGTTAAGTGATGAGCAATTCATTCCTACCTGAAGTGTCAGTATAGTGAGGCTCCAGGGTAATAACGAGGTGGCAGTAGGAAAGCAAAGGACAAAAATCTGTTTGGGTTAGGCCAGGAAATCTCCCAAGGGAAGAGAAGTGTCAGCTAAACAATTTTCTGTGAAGAGCAGTGCTTTGTCAAAGATAGGAGTTTGAAAAATCTTGAAGTTGTCATGGTGAGAAAGCCTAAGGTAACTGTCCAGCACCACTCAGTAAAGATGTAGGTAGTAAGAAGAGAACTAGATATTAATGAGTGCTTTTCTGAGGGTTGGGAGCAAAGGATCATGGAAAGCCATGATTATTGACAGCACTGTTAAATGGGTTTCAAATAGACATCAACTTCTTCAACTACTGCTAAAAGCTCTGTAGAAGAATAGAAAAAGTGACCCATTTCTTAGCTCATGATGCATGTGACTGCAGAAGAAGACCTAATATCTGAGAAACCCATAGAAATGGTCAGAGGAGGTATTCTGAATGTAACATACTTCCCATTTCCCTTTTTCAATCCACCCATCAGAGCTATCAGACTCCATGTATTCTATTTCTCTAACCAGGTTTCTGCAGCCCTCCCTATGGGAACTCCTGCCGGTGCCTGTTCAGTGTTTGCCTGCAGTTCTAACTAATTGCAACTGGCAGTGCTGAGATTGGGTCTTGATTGCTCAGAAACACATTGGTTATTTGATGAAGCAGGTAGAATTAAGTGTTGGGCATCTGTGACGTAGTCCACAGGGATGTTTGTAAGGACAGGCCTTGTATCTGTTGGTGAGAGAAGTCACAACGCTTTGGTTCTTGGAGCAGCTGCTATTGACCTAGATTAAAGATGGGGCAGCAATTAGCGCCATTTACAGCCCTACTGAAGTGAACTTTTAGAGGTTGGGACTGAGGCTTGCTGACATAAAAAAAAAGGAGGTAATCTCCAAGATGTCAAACAAACCCAAGAACATAGGAAGGGTCACTGTGTTGTTTATTCAGGTGTCACCCTGAAAACACAGTTTGGAAATAACAATGTTTGTCTGTGAAATGGAATTAAAACTTTTTCCTTGAAAATTAATAAGTATGATTGCATACTAAATCAAATATACAAATCAGTTTGTTGTAGGGTTATAGTTCAGTGCCAACTTCTGAATTGAATTAAGCATACACTACTCAATGAAAACACTTTAAATGGTTTAAATCAACAGTAAAGAAGTTGCTCAAACAACTTGATCTTTGTAGTAGAGGATGCAGGGTATGTGCCATGTGACTCATATTCATCCAACACCTACTAAGTTTACATAGCTCTGCATGATTTCATTTAATTGTCCCAACAGCATTTCAAGGTCGGCATTATCTTTCTATTTTCACTACGGGGGAAAAATGAGAAAGCCAGTGATATAACTTCTCTGTAGTCATGCTGCCAGGAATTCAACTTCCCACTCTATGCCTGGCTATGCTTTTCCTCGTAGCCTTGTTGCAGTGTGGCCAGAGAAAGAGACCAACCTGGCAGTTATACGTGGTTCTATATATTGCTTCCAGTGTTAGTTGCCTTCTAGAAGTCTCATGCCTTCTTGATCTGGCTTTTTAGTAAAATTAAGCTTTACTCAAGGAAAAAGCAGTGGAAGTAGACCTTAAAACATTTTGGAATCCAGGCAATGTTTTATTTCTTGACCTAAGTAGAATTTCAGGGGAGGTGGGGGACGGAGGGGAGGGTGGTGGTGATAATGGGAGAGTTTCACTTTGAAAAATCATTAGTTTTTATACTTTCCTGTATGTATGATCTATTTTTTAAAAGATCACACCCTGTTTGGCACTGATCTCTGTCTTTATTATCTATTTCCACTTTTAATCAATAATTCAGTCTCCTGGTAACTGGCTGGAAGAAAAAGACCTCTGAAAAGTAAGCTGAAGACCAGACAGGATGAAAGGACCAAGCTATCCACCCATAGAAAAATCTGGAACCTTTAGTATATTGAGCACTGTGCGGTAGCCAATTGCTGTAAATCAGTCTAGTGACCACAAAGACACTCTTTCACAAATTGGTCTTTTGCATCAAACAATGATTATTTTTACCTTCAAATGATTGGTTCCTATCCTTGTATGTGCTCTGGGCAGAGCTATGGGCAAAGCAGGATCAGAGATTAAATGCCTTACCGTTTGTGGGAAGCTGCTTTTGAAAAATAAAACTGACTCATCAGGGTATCTCTGAGCACATCTTATTTAGAAAAGGTCAGTAAACAGTTTGCTCCATTGATCTGTCCTAGAACAGAGGTCAGGTAAAAGTTGATGACAGTGGTAGAGGTATTTGTTTTCTCACGCCCTAAAGCCAGGGAATGTCCAGAGAACATAAGTAAAAGGTAACTTGTGATGTTTGTTGAATACTTCATTTGTGAACACATTGTCCTTGTAATGTTAGCTAAATGAAATTAAAGTTTATGAGAGGCCACAGCTTTGGCTTTGGACTAGCCTCTAACACTTAGCCCCAGAAGATCTGATCAAACCAAAATGGAGCAACTCATGCTAACTGCTAAAAGGGAAACATAAACAAATTTGAATTTGTATAAATTTGTAATATAAATGAATTTCATTGTAATTTTTCCACACATGCCCACTTTGAACAAAAGTGCATATTCTACCCTCTGTAGCATACTCCCATTCTTTCTCTCCATGCTGTTCCTATTTCAAACAGCAATTAATGAGATTCTTTCTTCTGTATTCATGTGTGTGTTTGTGTGTGTGTTTATAACATCTTTCCACCCACTTCCCCTCACTCTTTCCTTCCCCTTTCCCATTGACCCCTACCTGACAGATTTACCTACATCTTCCAGAATTTCCCTGATATTTCCTATCATAATTTAAAGTTTCAGGTCTTTAGAGTTGATTTTGTACAAGGTAGTGGATAGGGGTCTAATTATAGTCTTCTGCCTGTATATAACCATTTATCCAGCACTATTTGTTATAGGGGCTATATTGTTGACTATACATACTTTTGGCATGTTTGTCAAAGGTCAAATAGCTGTAGTTGTTCCATTATCATCCTGTTTTTATTATTAATACTTGGTAAGAGAATTGCAAATCTAATATTGTGATATTTCCAGTTTTAGCTCATAATCGTTTTTGCTTTCTAGGGTCTTTTACACTTTTACACAAATTTTGGTATTGATGTTTCTTTTTTTATATACAAAGATTTAATTTCCACTTATTTAATTTCTGTTTATTACCTTTGTGCAAAAGAGTTGCCATTTAGTAAAGCAATTTATGTATATATCCTATTTAATTTTTATTTTATTATAAGGTGATGTACAGAAGGGTTACAATTGCATAACTAATGTAATGAGGGTACATTTCTTTTCAAACAGTGTTATCCCCTCCCTCATCTTCTCCTGCTTTCCCTCCCCCCAACTCTCCTCCCACTGAAGTCGTAAGGTTCATTTCCAACAAGTGTCTAGTGAGTATCTCTGGTGCATTTGTCCCACTGTTTCTGTGATTTTTTTCTATTTATGTGAAGAATAACAATGGAATTTTGGTGGAGATTCCATTAAATCTATAAAGTTTTAGCATGATGGTCATTTTCATGAACATAGGTTATCTTACTAATTCTTGATATCTTCTTCATTTTATTCCTTCAATATTTTATGGTTTTGATGGTAGAGGTCTTTTCCCTCATTGGTTGAGTTTATACCTAAGTATATGTTTTTTGAGGGTATTCTAAATGGGATTGTTTTCCCATCTCTTTCTTAGCTTGTTTATGGTTAGTGTACAGAAAAGCTACTGATATTATATGTTTATTTTATATCCTGCTGTGTTATTGAAAGTGTCCATCAGATCAAGTAATTTTTTAATGGAATCTTGGGGCATTTTAACTATAGGTTTATATGACCTATAAATACAGATAATTTGAACTCTTTTGGATTCCTTTTATTTCTTTCTCTTGTCTTATTGGTCTGGTTACAATTTCCAGTATTACATTGATTAAGAGCAGAAAGTGGACACTGTTGTCTTGTTGCAGACATTAGGAGAAACGATTTCCCAATTTTCTCCCAGTTTTGGCTGTAGGTTTGTGGCATACAGCCTTTATTATATAGAGGTACTTACTTCTTCAGAATTTTTATCATAAGAGGATATAATTTTGTCAAAGGTTTTTTTTGCATCAATTGAGAAACTATGATAAACCAGAACTTTAATAAAGTAGTTAGATCCTTAGATAGACCAGTTATTTCTCTGAAAATGAGATTCACAACAATTATTCAAAAAAGAGATATCTTTACTAAATCCGTATAATTAATTTTCCTCTACTTTAACCCAAGAATGTAAGTGGCCTGTAGTAACATCATCTTAACCAAACTGCTTTTTAATTGATTTATTTCCCTGTTCCCACCTTCCCAAAAACATTCTGTTTTATTCAGAAAAACTCATTTTATTTTGAAATATGTGTTATCATCTGAATATAGAATTGTGAATAAAGCCAATTATATCTCTAAACTAAATATGTTGTAATTTTGATTGAGTAAACATAATTATGACTACTTTACAGACCAGAACTGTGAAGACAAAAACATAGAAGTGATTTGCCAAGAACATAAAGTTGAGGATGGCAGAATATAGGTTATATAATATAGGTTATATAGAAAATAGGTTATGACCTTCTACTATCTTAAAATATCTGTGTCCCCAAACCACTTCACTTTGTTTGTACATTGATTGAAACAACCTAGACACATAGATTGGATGGAGTTTCAGAAATGTACAGACTCTCCATTTATTATATATTCCTACCCTAGGTAAGGAGGTACTCAGCGGGGGTAGTTACAGAGAGAAAGAACAAGATTCAAATGTCTGTAAGAAAAAGGTAATAGGACAGTATCTGAAAAGCATGGAGAAACAGAAAGGCTACACAGAGAAAAGTAGGATACAATCCTCAGCAACAGTTTTGGATTCCCTGTGGAAAGAGAAGGCTGAGCCACACCACAAGTTAAGCCAGCCAGTCCTGGTGGCAACAGGCTGGCAGTCCTAGCTACAGGATATGCCCACAGGTCTTTCCAGCCTTAAGTTCAGTTTATGAGTACTATATGCATTTTGAATGTGTGTTGAGTGTGTGTTGGTGTGGCAGTCATTTTTCATGTGTGGTAGGCCAGCACTGGAGAACAAATCCATCTTGTTATGCCCCATATCACAGAATGCTACAACAAGGTGCCATGTTGTAAAGAAAGAAATTGTTGAAATTGTTTGAAATACACCTATTATGGGGATGTGCAAACAAAGAACAAGTGTGACTCAGGTGACTGGCAGCCTCTGTGCCGCAATGTGGATTGAAAACAGCCATATGAGGCAGTCTAGGGTGGGGGAAGTCCACTGAAATGTTTAAGTAGCATGGATTTGGAGCTATGGAGAGTACAGTGGTTGATATGTTTGCATTGTGTAAGAAACACTGAGCTCTAATACCTGTGGATTACTCCAGATTCGGAGAGGTCCAAGCTCAAGGCCATTCGTGATTACCAGGCCTCCAGAGAAGCAGCCTGGCAATCATAAATAGGCTGGTGCCAAGTGTGACTAACAGCTCTTAGCCCTGAGCAAGGAGACTGCTGGGTTTCCCTTATCTACTTGGCGCTGCAGGGTGATTTCTTACTGGAAATGATATAAAGATGTTGAGCTAGAGTGCCAATTCTCTCAGTCCACCTGCTTGAGTGCACAACTCAATGTCCTGCTTGCGTCTCCCACTCTCTGATTCACTTGGAGAATACTCAGGATTGGATGTTTGAAGCCTCTACTGTATAAGCTGAGGATGTGTGTGGAGAAAGTAAAACTTGCCCAGCCTACAGGCCACAGAGCTCAGTGAGGCCATCAGTGGCTCTTGGTACACAAAGAAAATAGAGCTGAGGACTAAACCTGGAATGGTCTGACCCTTAACCTACACACAGTTGCAGCCTGGACAGTAGAAAGTATAAGAGACACAAGATAAGATTCAGTGATGCCATTCCTTGCAGATTCCAATATTAGAAGAGTGAAAAATTCCTTCAATTCTTACTTTTCTTTTTAATATAATTGTTAACTTACTTTATTTTTAAAAAGTCTTTCATCAAAGACTTGGAAAAATTATAGTAAGTGAAGTAAGCCAGGCCCAAAGAAACATAGGTCCCATGGTTTCCCTTATTATTTGCTAGTAGACACCTAGGATAATCTTATCAGACAAGCAGAAAAGGTCAAAAGCTATGTACATATGACCATATAAGATGAGGTTAAGTGAAATGAACCCCAGGATAGGGACACAAGTGTTTTGTTCCTTCCTTGCTATGGTTTTTAACGTATTTATAATGTACTATGTGATTTTTTTTGGTTTCTTTTGTACGTTCTAACGCCTGTTGTCAATGTATTTGATTCTGGTGCCCTGTATCTTGTATATACATTTTTCTAATATGGGGAGGGTAAGGGAAATAACAAAATGCTGAAACAAAGATACAGGTTGACCCATTGTAACAATGAGATGTAAAGACACTATGTTGAAAATGAACTTTACAATTTCAGCAGAGGAGAGGGAGGAGTTGGGGAGTGGGGGAGAGAAGGGATGGTAGGGGAAAACAGAGTAATGGGCAACAAGGCTCAAGAGGAAATGTACTCATTACCTTATTCATATAACTGTAACCCGTCTGTATGGTATCTTTACAATAAAAATATATTAAAATCTTTCATCATATTTTTATTATTCCTCATATTTTTCTAATTTTATTCACATTTCTTAATTTTTTAAGACTTTTTTATCTTGCTTCTTCTTCCTCAGAGTCTTTTCTGGTTTTCTTCTTCCTGTCTGATTTTGTTTCTGCTAAGTAGTTCATTTACACCTCACTAAATTGTACTGGGGACTGAGCTCTCAAGAGAAGAATCCCAGATAAAACTAAGAAATATCCATCACCACAGATGTGCATATCACAACTTAGAAACACAAGAAATGTAAAAAGCCAATGCATCATGACTTTCCAGAAGTTAACCACCCCTGAATAATCGAATCCAAGAGTAATGGTTGAAATTTGAAACAAACAATTCAAAAGTCTAATTTTAGTAATGCTCACTGACATTAAAGAAGATTCAAATGAAAGGATGAATGAAGTAAATAAGTCAATTCAAGAGCTAGATATGAAGTTCAACCATTTGGATGACAAATTCAGCAAAGACAGTAATATTGATTAAAACAGGAATCAGTTTGCTCATTGAGAAATTCAATAAATCAAATTAGAATCTCAATGGTAAAGCTTGGCATCAGTGGCTCACACCTGTAACCCTAGCTACTCATGAGGCTGACATCTAAGAATCACTGTTCAAAGTCAGCCTAGTCAGACAAACTGTGAGACTCCTATCACCAATTAGCCAGTAAAAAGCCAGAAATGGGGGTGTGGTTCAAGTGGTACAGCACAACCTATGAGTGAGTCAGCATACAATACACACACTTGTACACTCATGTTCATTATAGCATTGTTTGTAATAACCAAGTTATAGAACAAGCGTAGGTGCTCATCAGTAGGAGAATGGTTAACGAAAATGAGTTATAAATCCACAATGAGATTGTTTTTCAGCAGCAATGGAGATAAAATTTATGTCATTTGCAGGGAAATGAGTGGAACTGGAGAACATGTTAAGTAAAAGAAACCAGATTCGGAAAAACAAATATTACATGTTTTCTCTCATTTGCTCACAGTTTCTGTTTGAAATGGTGCTGTGTTTTGATTGTGGTCCTAAAATTTGATGTTCTACCTGGCTCTTTTCTCCCATGGATTTCTCACCATTGAAACATTTGGTGAAATACTGGTCACATTGAGTCTAGCCTATACTTAGTTACATTTGGATGTTCCCTATGGTCATGGAGTTTTGTTTTGGCTGTTGTTTGCTTTTTTTAGCTTTTAAAAATGATCTTTAAGTGATGTTTATGAAGTGAGTGAGTACTTTGAACTGTGTCACTCGCAAGCTACCTAGACTGAAAATGCACTTCCTTACATAGCTGAGTCAGTACTGTCTTTTGGGTCCTTGGCTGAAAAAGTAGAATAAAGTCTCAAATAGTACCTTTTGACCTGTATACTTTAGCATTCAAGATATAGTGTAGGATTGTATCTAATATAAACTATCTTTTGCCTACTTTATAATACAAAATAGTGACTTTGTCAGAGCTCTTTTTAATAATGTTACTTTAGAATGTTTCTTTTGGGATGATGATTAGAAGCTAACAAAAATAATCTCAGTGACAATAATTTTTACCTTTTAAAATGAAATATATGTGCTGGATATAATTTTGTTAAGATGGCTGAAGAATCTGCTTGTGTGTGTGTGTGTGTGTGTGTGTGTGTGTGTGTATTGAATTTTTGGGAAACAAGTGGTGCTATCAGCTAAAAACTTTTCAGTTTATTTTGTCTATGTGGCATTGTACAGAAGTTAAAAGCCACATCAGACTAGAAACATTTTTTCCCTTTGGACTGACGTAATTCATTGTATTAAGCATGGAAAGTCTTACATGTATGATTTAGAAGAACCAATTTTTAATAAGCTTTTTATTGTGAAAATACTGTACATAGGGGTTACAGTTACATGAGCAAGGTAATGAGTACATTTCATATTAAGTATGATCTAAATAGTAAAATAAGTCTGTAAGACAGAGAGGCATGTGGCTGTAGCAACTGAAGAAAGCACAGACAAGGAAGAATGAGGCAAATATCCTTTGAAGGCTTTGGCCTATAGAAAGGGCAAAGTAGTAATGCAGTAGAACACAAATGACCTTCGCCACTCATGAGAGTAGTGCTAGTATCTAGAGTATTGGCTTTCTCAAGTGTGGATCCTGGCTATGTCTGCTTACAGTACTTCATGGGGACAAGTAGACAGCTATTCAAGCTTGGGTTGAATGAAGTCACTGAGGAGGGATAGGTCATCTTTCATTTGGCTGCTAATAATATTATAGACTAATAGAGTTCCAATAATACATTTGCCTCTCCACAATCCCAAAGTTGTTTCAGCGCCAGTAATATTTTAAGTAGCATGCACAATAGGCAATTTCTCTCTGGGATTTAAGAGGCTATGAATCTGCTTCTGTATCTTTAAATGAACATGAAGCATTTACTCAGACCTCTGGCCTTGTCTTGGTCCTATTGTTAATAGGCTAGACCCAGCCAAATGCTATCAGAGCAGTATGATTTATACATGAAAGATATTGTCAGAAACGGTTGAGGCAAATGTATGAAGGACAGGGGCATTTCATTTGTCTTCATGTAACACTTTAAAACCAGTGAGAGCAGAGAGATGACTGTATTCTTCAATAAACCTTTGATAAGGCATTAGGAGGCTGACATGGTGTCTCTGTATCGGCCATTACTATCTGCTTTGGATGCCAAGGACTTTCATCCAGGGCAGAAGTATATTAATGAGGCAGGAAAGGCGTATCTGGGAAATAAAATCATCATCTAAGCATGGCTTTTCTTCTTTGCTAATCATCTCTTCTTTTCTTTTTTTCTCCTTTGCATTTCAAAAGGTGGTCTGGGTACAGTGAAGCCTGCTGGGGTTTTAGGAATAAGAAACACACGCTATTGGCTCCCACTGGGTTTCACTGATTTTTTTTTTTCCTAACACATGCAGGGTGCAGGCATTTTGATGTTTGCTCCTGGGCGGCTTTTCCCAGGTGCTTTCCTCCCTCCAATTTCCCCTTTTTGCTGTGCTTCAAAGGGGTAAATGAGGAGTCAGTGGCCACATTTAGTAGTTGAAATAGAAACAATGCCTTTTCAAAGGGGTGCCACAGAGGCGGAGGTTTAAAAGGTGGCTCCAGTGGCATTTCTGGTAGCAAGGAGAGTTCAGCAGTGCGTGGCAAGTTGTTTCGTTCAACAGAGCTTTGCTGCATTCAGAAGACTTTTAACTCCAAGCTTCTGCATTTATTTTATTTTAAAGGGGCAAGAAAAGAAATGAGGAGCATTCTTCAGATGCGAGTCACTAGGAACCCTGCCTGTCTTCTGCACGGAAGCCTGTGTTAATCCGTAAAAAATTGATTTATGTCACTGCCAGTTATGTGCTCGTGTGGAGACGAGAGCAGGCCCCATGGAGATGAAGGGACGCCCTGCATGCCATATTCCTATGAGAACTTAGCAACAGAATTGCCCTCATCTTTTCCCTGGCTCTCTTCTTCTGGGAGAGACAGATTCTGGGTGTGTTCAAGAATAGTGTTTGCTTAATGATGCACTTAATGAAAGTCCTTGATCAATGATAATTTGTGCCTTTCGAGTAGGGGAGGCTTGAAAAGCACAATCATTTAGCTAGTAACTATTTTCTCAGGCAAAAGGGGGGAAATCGATGCTTCATGTCTGGCAATCTGCAAGAATATTGCAGAAAGATGTGGATGGCTAAATACTAGATAGACAAAAGCCGCAGATGAGGCTGGGAGAGAGGGTGTAAAGCATAGTGATAATTGGTGAAGTGGAGATGAAAAGTGGTGAGAGAAAGCAGCCGTATCTGGGGAAATGAGAGATGAACTCAAGAGAGGATTGTGCAGGAAGGACATGTTTGCCGGAATCAACAAGTTGGGAGACCACAAAGGAAAAGGAGCAATATAGAGATCAAAACCAAAATTAAATTATCTATAAAGGAAACCAGAGGAAACAAGGGAAATGGTTGATAACTAGTCAGCCACTAGACATGTAGTAGGCAGTAATTGAATTGTTAATTGAATCAAGGAGGGGACTTGCTGCAGCAGAAGCCCCCATCTACAACGACAGACAGGACGGAGGAACAGAACAGTAATAGCAGGTAACCCAGGAACCGCTCCCTAGGGTCATGGGGAACTATGAAACTTAGTTAGGAACCTTGCCTGGCACTGCTGCTCACTTTGTAGAGGTAGAACATCTCTGCTTCTCAATCCCTATGGTAAAAAGATAGTGACCTACCTCTATTGTTCCAACCCTTGTACTAACTCCACTGTTGCATTTATGGTGTCTGATCCAAGAGGGCTACCTTCAGTTTTCATTCTGAAGTTTGCAACATAAAAACCACCCTTTCCTTTCTTTTCTTTGAAATACAAAATAATATTCAAAGACCCTGGTCAAATTATATAGAGTTAGAGATTCTGACACATTTCCACTTTGACAAATGTTACACCCCATCTGAGAATGACTGACTTAGCTTATCGTTAAAAGGATAGTAAAAGGTAATTAATGTGAGTCCTTATAAGCAGATTTAAAAATTATATTTAATTAATATAATATCTTTATTTGTTTATAAGTCACAGTGTGACATCTTATCACATGTATACAATGTGTAACAATGGTCAGTATCAACATTGTCAGTATACCTATTAGCTCAAACATTTAGTCATGCTGGGAACTCTTAAACCTCTTTACTATTTTTTTAAATATACAATTAAGTATTGTCAGCTATAGTTATCTTATTGTGCTATAGGACATCAATGGTTCTTTCAGTTATCTAATTGATTTTTTATATATATCTTATCCTTTTCTATACATTATTAAAAATTAGCTTTAAAAATAGTACAAAACAGTTGCCATTTAACAAAGCAGTTTATTAATACAATGTATCTTGATCAGTGTCAACCCTTTCAATATTTTCATCTCCCATTGATTCTTTTTTTTTTTTTTTGTCGGTTGTGGGTCCTGAACTCTGGGCCTTGGTGCCATCTTTCAGCTCTTCAGTTCAAGGCTAGCGCTCTACCACTTGAGCCATAATGCCTTTTCTGCTTATGTGGTGCTGAGGAATCAAACCCAGGGCCTCATGCATGAAAGGCAAGCACTCTTCTACCTAGCCACCTTCCCAGCCCCTCCCATTGATTCTTAAAGCCATCAGTCCCCTAGTCTAATTCATTCCTTTAAAAATGGAGAAACTACGGATACAGGTGGACCCATTGCAACAATGAGATGTACAAGTTGTTATGTTGAAAAATGAACTTTACAACTTTGGGGGGAGGGAGTGGGGGGATGGGACGGGGGTGGGAGATGGGAAGGGCAAACAATGGAGGAGGCAACAATGCTTGATAAGAAATGTACTCATTACCTTGCCCATGTAATTGTAACCCCTCTGTACGATATTTTCACAATTAAAAAATGTATAAAAAAGTGTGAAAAAATGGTGAAACTGAGGCTCTGAAAGAGGAGAAAGGAGATGACTAATGTGAAATTTAGAGTTCAAGAATGATTAGTGTGTCTTGATTTTCGATGCAGTGCTGTTTAGGCATCTCTCTTTTTTTTTTTTGGTTGGTCATGGCACTTGAACTCTGGGCCTGAACATTGTCCCTCAGCTCTTCAAGGCTAGTGCTCTACTGCTTGAGCCATAGCGCCACTTCTGGTTGTCTAGTGGTTAATTGGAGATGAGTCTCACAGACTTTCTTTGCCCAGGTTGGCTTTGAACTGTGATCCTCAGATCTCAGCCTCCTGAGTAGCTAAGATTATAGGCGTGAGCCACTGGCACCCTGGTAGGCATCTCTTATTCATTTCTAATTTGACTTGGTCCATGTGGAAATATTACTAGACTTGATCTGGAAATCAAATGCTCCGTACAAGAAGTTTATCACCCAAATTCTAAAATATGATGTTCTATTTGTCTAAGTGCTTGGGAGCAACATGGGGGCAAGAATTAAGCTCTAGCAAAAAAAAACCCTGGCACATCATTAGTTCAGAAGCCATTTGTTGAATAAATAAATTAATGTGTAAATTAAAAAAATGATCATGCCAAGTTCAATGCCTCTTGGGTGAACTTCAGTTTTGAAATCTGTTGAAGAAGGGTAATGAAGCTCACTGTCTTAAGTAGTCTTTGTGAGGTTCAAGCATATACCAATGTGATTTGTAAGCAGAGAAATGCAAATATTATACAGAAAAGCCTGTGAATTGGTTTGATAAGAAGCCCTAAGCATGGAGATAAACTTCCCAAAGAAAAAACAGAATTATACAAATCCTTTCCCCACTGTGAGATTCCCCTAAGCAGAATTCTAGCGCACGTAGCTTTATCTCTGTATACTTGGCCAGAAACAAATCCCCATGTGAGTATATGTGAGTCGATCCTGATAGGGATAATTAGAGAAGGAAGGAGTTGAGGTAGATAAGGGGCGAAGAGTTGAGTCAGTGTTCAAGCAGGAATGGAGAGTTTAAAGTAGTGAAGAGGGCCTGTAGAGGAGATGGAAGGCTACAAACCACAGCAAACATTTCTAAAAAGCAATGCAAAATATAAGGGACAAATGTTAAATCACAATGCCTTACCTTTCTGATAATACCACCCACACGCGCGCGCGCGCGCGCACACACACACACACACACACACACACACACACACACACACACATTTATATTTATATTTTTTGGGGTCCTGGGGCTTGAACTTGGGGCCTGGTTGCTGTCCCTGAGTTAGCATTCTACAACTTGAACCACAGCTCCACTCCTGGCTTTTTGGGTGGTTAATTGGAGATAAAATGTTACAGACCTTGCTGCCTGGGCATTCTTTGAACCACGATCCTCAGATTTCGGCCTCCTCAGTAGCTAGGATTACAGGTGTGAGCCACCAGAGCCCAGTCATACCTTGTATATTTACATGGTAATTAAAAAAACCCACCAAAGTTAGTTCTATTGAATATTAAAAGCAAGGACTGGCAGAGTGGTTCAAGGAGTAGAGCAATGTCTAGAAGCTGTGCGGTCCTAAGTTCAAAACCCAGTATTATAAAAATAAATACAAATACATGCATGAGTGAATAAATAAACAATATAGTAAAAAGGAGGAAGAACTTTTAGGAAATCAAGCAAAATGTAGCCGACAAGATTCTCAGAAAATAATATGGAATATGAGTGAATGATTTGTTTTATCTTCCTTTAGCTCAGATATATTTATTTTAATTACATGCATACATATATACTAACATGTTGGTTGTGGCATTTGCAGTTCAATATCCAGTATTGTAGTTTTATTCTATTCTATTTTATTCTATAGCTTTATTCCATTATAGTTTTATTTTTATTATAGTTTTATTCTATGATAGATTTATACATATGAAAACAAGAAACTTGGAGGGGAGGGACCAGAAATTAACATGTGACTTGAGGTGAGTTTCTGGATGTTTGGGAGAGATCCAGAAGGTAAGAATTTACCAGAGGACTATAACGTTGCAATGGCTTTCAATAAAGAAGCAGACACAGAAAAATAAAATAGTCATTTCCTTATATCATGTGTAACAATGTAAAAACAATATGTAAAACCTCTCATTGAGAATAATGATGTTATGAGTTTCAGGGAAGTTTCTACTCAATAAAGGTTTGTATGATCAGTGAATTGGAAAAATTCTGTGGTATATAAAATGTAATTAAAATGTATATTTGATGTTGGCATACTATTTTTGTGCAAGTAGAAGGAATTTGTGTTTTAAATGGCTAACTTCATCCCATGAAGTTATTTTGGGTGTAAGAGTTCTGATTTCAAGCATGCACACACACACACACACACACACACACACACACACACACACACACACACACACACACACACAATCTATGATAGTTAATTTTATGTGATGTCTTGAGTGCAAGAAAGGATGAACAGAAGACAAGAAAAATATTTTCTCTGTTGTGTCTGAGTGTTAGCAGAAGAGATTAATCTAAGCCAGTAAATTGAGTAGTAAGATAGCCCTTTTCAATATTGGTGGGTACCCTCAAATCCATGGAGGTCTTAAATAGAACACTATACATGTGCAGAAAATAAGAATTTGTATTTATTTGAGCTGGAGCATCTAAGTTTTTCTAACCTTAGATATCAGAGGTTGAGGATCTCAGTTCTTTGTAATCAAATCAACTTTAGCATCTCCTCTCCAATTTTTGAAATTTTGATGGGATTATGACTATACCATCAATTTTCCTGAGCCAATAACTTTCAGACAACAAATTATGGAACATCTCAGGTTCTGTAATTGCATTAGCTAATCTCTCATAAGAGATCTTTATTATTTCTCTGTCTCTCTATATTTATATATCTTAGTGTTTGTTTCTCTGAGTTCTCTAACTAATGTGCATATCATTATAATGTGTTGATTGAGCAACATGCTTACATGGTAAGAAACATCAATATTTGACAGTATCAGTAATGTCAAAAAAGTAGGTCAAGAGTGCTATGTATATAATTATAATATATAATTAATAATATATATGCCTTACATTATATATGTCATTATATAGGTCTCATATATATATATATATATATATATATAATTTAAGGGACTGAATTAAAGTCAATTATCCAGTGTTAGTACATTATTAGGGATGAAATAATTTATGATTCATTAAAAGCCTGGAATCAGTTGAGGTAAAGTTTGAAGCAAGACTTAAAGAATAACAATCATACCAAAAGTTCATCAAATTACTATAATTTTGAGAAGGGGTCTATTATCCTGATGATGATAATAGGCACTTGAGTGTTGTTTTATCCAAATGTATGAATTTACAGGAAGTTATTAAAATAATAAAAATTCATACAATTTTATCTTTCTGGATAGAATTTCCTAGAGTTGTAAGACCATGTTATTAATCTAATTAAGCTGTGCTGCTGTATATGGCTTCAATCCTCAGGTCAGAAAATTGAGGCTGAGTATCTATGCCTCAATTTTTTTTCTCTCTGTATGTGCCTTTCTTGTACTGAATGTAGCTAGAAAATTTACACAGAATATATGGGGGAACATATTTGAGGATTTCAAAAAGTAAATTGTAGCAAAGAAAAACACCAGAATTCAGTGTACTTGTCCTTCAGCTAAGTGTTCTCTTTAAGTCATTTAGGTCATTGGTTATTGTTTCTTTGAGAGTTTATTTTTTGGGTGTTAAATGGTTTGAGCTGTAAGCATAACTTGGATATTAAGCCTTTGTCTGGAATGATCAATAGACACACAGAACAGAGAATGTTCAATCTCCCTAGCCAAAAAGGAATGCAAATCAAAACAATACTGATATTTCAGTTCACCCCAGTTAGAATGGCCATTATCAAGAAAACAAACAATAACAAATGGTGGTGAGGATGTGACCAAAACTGTTAAGCTGTTGGTGAGAATGTAAGCTTCTTCACCCACTCTGGAAAGCAGCATGGAGATTCCTCAAAAATCTCAACATAGAAGTCCCTATGGACCAGCAATCCCTCTTAAGTATTTAACCAATAGACCACAAATAAGGCTACAGTAAAGTCACTAGCACAGCTATGTTACTTGTAGCATTATTTACCATAGCTAAGATATAGAATAGTCCCAGATGCGTCTCAATGGATGAATGGATGAAATATCACACACACACACACACACACACACACACACACACATAAACACACACACACACACACACACACACACACATAAACACACACACACACACACACACACAAATGGAATACTATGCATCTATCAGTAAGAATGATATTGCGACAGTTTTAAGGCACCCCAGAATCCAGGCTTAGCCTCCAGAAACCAGGTTCTGCCTGAAGATAATTGCAAAGTTGCAGTGGTTGTAACAATATCACTGATGGCAGCAAGGCCTCCAGGTATTGAAAACTATAACAAAAGGGAATCCATTTATCTTAAAAGAGAGGATGGGGTTATCTGTGTCCAATAAATGGAAGAAAAAATATGATTCAGGTAAACTCTGAGGACATTATTGTGAAAAAAGCATAAACCTACAGAAAGTATAGACCTATAGATTTGAGAAACTCAGTAAGATCTATGCAAGTTTAAACCAAGGCAATTTATATCCAGATGTCTCATAACAAAACTACTTAAAAACTCAACTTGGTGGGAGTGTAAACTTGTTCAACCACTTTGGAAAGTAGTATGGCAGTTCCTCAAAAGACTCCACATTGAGCTCCCCTGTGACCCAGCAATCCCACTTTTGGGCATTTACCCAAATGATCATAAACAAGACCATACTAAAGCTACCAGCACAACTGTGTATATTGCAGCATTATTTACCATAGCTAAGATATGAAACCAACCCAGATGCCCCTCAGTAGATGAATGGATCAAGAAAATGTGGTCTATATACACAATGGAATTCTATGCCTCTATCAGAAAGAATGACATTGCCCCATTTGTTAAGAAATAGAAAGACTTGGAAAAAATATTAAGTGAATTAAGCCAGGCCTAAAGAAACATAGGTCCCATGGTTTCCCTTATTTGCAGTTATTAGTATATGTCTGAGACAAGCAGAAATGGTCAGATAAGTTGATGTTAGGCAAAGTGAACCCCAAGATAAGGATTCAAATGTTTTTTTCTTTCTTTCGATTGTTTCTAACACATTTATAAGATGATTTCTATGTTGCTTTGTATGTCCCTCCCCTCCCCCATGGTATAACCCCTGTTTTCACTGTATTTGATATTGGTATACTTTGTGGAGGGGAAAGTAAAAAACAAATTGTTTAAATAGGGATACAGGTGGACCCATTGCAACAATGAGATGTACAAGACATTATGTAAAAAAAACGAACTTTACAACTTTTGGGGGGGATGGGAAGGGATGGTAAGGGGAAACAAAGGAGTAGGCAACAATGCTTGATAAGAAATCTACTCATTACCTTGTCCATATAATTGTAACCCCTATGTAAGGTATTTTCACAATAAAAATTAAAAAAAAGAAATGGAAACAAATAAACAGAAAATGTTTTTCTCAAAAAACTAATAAATAGGGATACAGGTGGACCCATTGCAACAATGAGATGTACAAGACATTATATTGAAAATTGAACTTTACAACTTTGGGGGAGGGAACCAGGGAGGATGGAGGGGTGGAGGGAGAAATTGGGGGTCGGGGAGATGAAAGGGATGGGAATGGGAAACAAAGGAGGAGGCTACAATGCTTGATAAGAAATGTACTCATTATCTTGCCCATGCAATTGTAACCCCTCTGTACAGTATTTTCACAATTAAAATTATAATAATAATAATAAAAGAAAAATCTTGACTATAGCCCTCCCTCATAAGGAAACAATCAGAGTAACATCATCACTCTGTCACTTTGCATATATTCACCTAGATCACACAGGCAAGTTTAAGCCATAGCTTGACTTAAGCTTTGTCTTTGGATCTTTATTATCTGTAGGCCAAGGTCACACATCAGTTCCCAGGGTAGAACCCCAGTTAGTGGGGTTGTGGGGCCCTTTTGAGACAGGACGTAACTACCCATCTCTTCCCCCACCTCTATCTACAGCCTGACTTAAAACCTCCTGCACAACAACCTGTTAATAGACTTTAATGGCAGGCACTACTTCTTGCTTAGAGGAGAAATAAAAAGAATCACTTACAGCTAATTTTAAGGCAAATTAATAATATCAGCAATAACAATTAGTAATATGCACCACTATCCTTTTAACTCAAATTATATGTTGCTATAAACCAGATCTAAAATATGACTTTCTCGCCTAGTGAAAGTCTTAATTAAAATGATGCATTTTAACATACTTTTGCTACATGACATAAATTATTTCTCAATCCCTCAGTTTTTGTATTCTTCTCTTTAATAATCTTTCCTGTGCAGTGTTAAAGAAGAAAATTGATTAATAAAAGAGTGAACAGGTGGCTACATTTCTTCTAAAAGATCAGCAGGGTAATAATTCCTTAATTATTATTATACCATGTAAGGGTTTTTAAACACTTGATGATATATTTTCATCTTCTAGTTGTGGCACCCTGTAGCTAGTGGCATTATATTTCATTTTGGATCATAATGAATGAGAAATGAGGTATCTCTATACATTTTATTCCTCCTGTTTTACTGTTTTAGTCTCTTAAGTAACTATCCTGTCACATTTGTTATGCAAATGATGCAGGAGCCCTGCATGTAATTTCAGCAATATGGGAGACTGCCTCCCTCTCCGAATGCCTCCAAGTGCTTTTTTGGAATTAACATTTTTATTCCTGAAAGCAGAATTTTCCATATGCCTTTGAAAGAAGCAGATGAAAGCTGCATAATTGCTCTGTTTGCATCCAGGTGAAGAACCAATGAAATCTTAAAAGTACCAGACAATGGAGGAAAAATAAGCTTGTCTTTCCTCTGGCACACTGGTGTCTGTGAAAGGGTGCTAAATGTACAATTAGACATAGAGTACCTGCCATCCCCTTAATAACCACCCACTTGGTGGGATAAGTACCCTGCCTGTCCAGATAAGGCCTGTGTTTGATTAAGGGAAATCATTCAATGTAAATGCTGGCCTCTGTAGCCAATCAAAGGCAGAGTCAGTCTGTCTATTATGGATCTGTCAGTCTTGTCTGTTTGCTTATTAAAGTTTCTTTAGGAAGCCCAGTGGCTTCCCTTTGGTATGCTAAGCAGGCCGAAACCTTGCTAACGTTTGAAGAGTGAAGTCACCGGCCTTTGAATGACTCTGGGAGAGTCCACAGGCCTTCCCTAATTTACCAATGCATTTTGTTCCAAAAGTTTGTAAATCAGTTGTTTGGAACTTGAGAAGCATTTTTCCCATGGAAACAATGTTACAAATGGTGGGAAGGTTCCCAGAGCAGTCCACAAAAGCCTATTTAACGGAGACTATGGCTGGACTATAGGCCTGTGGCACTAGGGAGCCCACAGCCATTAAGATGATTGTTTCTATGGGAAAATGTGCTCCCAGGCTAATTGTGGATGCCAGGAGCAATTCCCCAGACCTGTCTAGCCTCTGGCGGCTGAATCCTGGCCGCCCTAGGTCCTTCTTTGCTTCAGTCTTGGGAGATGGGGCGGTAGCAAGTCCTGGAGGAATCACAGTTTCCGGCATAGGAGGTGTGTGTGGGTCGCGGGTTAGGATGGCAGGAGAGGTTTGGTAGGGATAGGGTGGTGGCCAGATTAACAAAAGTATGGAGTAGCTACTTAGAGTAAATGTTCAGAGAATCCCTGAGTATTTTTTTTAACAAATGTTCCATGTAATTTTTGGACTATAGCCCTTGGAAAGTATATGCTGGTTTTCTGAAATACTAATTTCACTAGCATCCTGAACTGTGCTTTATCTCAGCACCCAACATAGGGACTGCAGGTTTGGTGGGTTGCCATGGTTACAGGGCATTTGGAGCAGAAAGGCAAGGGTTTCAGAAGGAGGGATGGACTCTTCATAGGTCCTAGAATGCCTCTTCAGGGAGGCAGCAGAACACTGCTGTTCCATATAATGAAACATTTCAGATAACTAAAGTTTCTAGCCTTCAGCTCAACACTGTCTTTCATTCAATGTCCTTCATGGAGAAATCTTTCTCAGACATAGTTTGCTTTCCATTACTTTGTTCTTTGGCCTCTTTCAAGAGTAAATTTAATATTCAATGCATATCCTATGCAATTAAGAAAATAAAAGGGCAGGGTTGAGTTCGGAGGGATGGGGGAAAATGACAAAAGGGCTAACATTGATCAAGATACATTGTACTTAACTGGAGTGAGGTGGAATCTCAATGTTGTTTTGATTTGCATTTCTTTTATGGCTTGGGAGGTTGAGCATTTCTTCATGTGTCTATTGGCCATTCTTATTTCTTCTTCTCTTTAAGTCTTTAGCCTACTGATTAATTGGGTTGTTATTTCTTTGAGGATTTGTTTTTTGGGGGATTTTTTTGTGCTCTAAGTATATTTTAGATACAAGGCCTTTGTCTGATGTATAGCTAGCAAAGATCTTCTGCCAATCTGTGTACTATCTATTTAACTTGCTAGCTATGTCCTTTGTCACACAGAAATTCTTCACTTTGATGTGATCCCATTTATCCAGTCTTTCTTTATTTGTTGTGATTACTTAAGAAGTTTTGACCCATGCCAAAGAGCCCTAGTGTTTCCATTATCCCTTCCTGTAATATTTGCAGGGTATCTTACAATGAGGTCTTTGATGCATTTGGAATTGATTCTGGTTCAGGGTGATATATACAGATCTAACTTCAGCTTTCTACGTGTGTATTGCCAATTCTGCCAGCACCATTTGCCAAAGAGGCTGTCTTTCTTCTGTCCTGTGTTTTTGGTTCCTTATCAAATATTAGGTGGCTATAAGTCTGTGGGTTCATTCCTGGAAACAACAACCCCATTAATTAATAAGTGAGCTAAAGATTTAAAGAGACTTCTTGAAAGAAGAAATAAGAATGGCCAATAGAAATGTTCAACATCTCTGGACATAAAAGAAATGCAAATCAAAACAATATTGAGATTCCACTTCACCCTAGTTAGAATGGCCATTGTCAAGAAAGCTAACACTAACAAATGCTGGTGAGGATGTGGCCAAAAGGGAAAGTTACTACACTGTTGGGGAGAATGTAAGCTGGTTCAACCACTCTGGAAAGTAGTATGGAGGTTCCTCAGAAGACTAAACCTAGAGCTCCCCTATGACACAGCAATTCCACTCCTGGGCATTTATCCAAATGATCACAAACAAGACCACACTAAAGCCATCAGCACAACAATGCTCATCGTTTACCCTAGCTGTAGATATGGAATCAACCCAGATGCCCCTCAGTGGATGAATGGATCAAGATAATGTGATATATAATATATATATCAAGATATATATATATATATCTTGATATATATATATATATATATATATATATTCAATGGAATTTTATGCTTCCATCAGAAAGAATGACATTGCCCCATTCGTAAGGAAATGGAAATACTTGGAAAAAGTCATATTAAGTGAAGTAAGCCAGACCCAAAGAAACATATAGGTCCCATAGTTTCCCTCATTTGTAATCACTAAAATATGTCTATAAATCCACAAGTTAATCCAATGGATAGTAAAAGACAAATAATTACATTTGGACATGATTAATTAAGCAGCCCTCATTACAAGAAGTTTTTTTTATTGTACTGTTTTCATTCATTTTTTCTTTTTTTCCTTTGGTTTATTCCTTTTTGCCAATGTTTTTGAATTCTGTACCGTTTGTCTTGCATATGTTTATCTGATTTGGGGAGGGAAAGGGAAACCACAGAAACAGTGGGACAAAGGGTGAACCCATACTTCAGTGATACTCACTAGACACTATGTTGGAAATCCCACTCACTTCAGGAGAAGTGGGATTGGGAGGAAAAAAAGTGGGAGAAAATGAGGGAGGGAGTGACAGTATTTCAAAAAAAATGTATTTATTACTTGATGTCACTGTAACCCCTCTGAACATCATCTTCACAATAAAATTTAAAACAAAATGAAAACTGAAAGATGATTTGCATTAAGAGGAAAATAATGTAATATGTGATTTGTTGAATCATTAAAAAGTAAAATAAATAAATACATTATACTTATAAGCTGAGTTTTGAATGGTAAACCCTTTGTGCAGTATTTAAAGATAATAAACATAATTTATAAAGACTAAATCAGTTCATTTCATGTTACAAAAATGTCATTATAAACTTGAATAAACAAACTCAGTGCCACAATTTCCTTTTCTATAAATGAGCATAATAATATTACCTTCCTTGTAAAGGAAGAATGTAAAATTGCTTGGCTTACAGTAAGTGTTTTATAGTCTCTGTTTTATTGTTAATGTCATTTTGTTGTCTTCTATTGTATCTGTACTCTCAAGAACAATGAGTACTGTGTAATTTCTCACCCCAACACTAAGTGGTCTCAAATTACTGTTGTCTTCCTCCTCTTCCCTGCCTTCATATATTCTCTTTGCCTGTGTATCTCAATATTTCTAATGTGATGTCTGTTTCATATAATGGATCACACAAAAAAACCCTGAAGCCAGTTATATCAGTGTCCCAAAGAGTAGAACACATACACACATACTCAGATATCTGGATACATTGTGTGTGTGTGTGTGTGTGTGTGTGTGTGTGTGTGTGTGTGTGTGTGTGTGTGTGTGTGTGATGTATGTATTCAATTTTGCCAAATATTTTATAATAAAATCCCATAGCAGATTCCTTTTTTTCAGGTAGTACCTATCATTTACATCTATCAAACAATATGGTAGAAGCACTAGGGTTGTCCCTTCAAGGTCAGCCTGCAGAAAAGGTGACTTTCCTCTTGTAGCACTCTCATTTTGACACTAGCTCACTCTGAGGAAAGGTAGCTATCATGTTTTGAACCTCCCTTTGGGGAGATGTGTGTGGCAAAAAACCAAAGAAGGCCTCTGGCCAACAGCCTAGAAGAAATTGAATCCTTTCAATAACCTCTTGATTGAAGTTAGAATGAATCTACCTTCAGTCAAGCTTTAAAATGACTGCAGCACTAGTGATATCTTGATTTTAGCTTGTGACAGACAAAGATGGAAAATACAGTTAAACTTTGCCCAGATTTTGACCCACAGAAACTCTAAGGTTATGAGTGTGTGCTGTTTGAAGGCAATTAACTTTTGGAGTTATTTGTTATCTAGCAACAGATATAATTCATCTTCATATACTTAAATTCTACAATTAACTTTTTATTATACTTACTCTCATCACCATTCCTTTTATCTATTCATCTTTTCGTTGTATTCATAATTCAATCCAGGCTATTTGTTGTTGTTTATGACTGTGTTTTTCCTTTTTAACTCCTTGATTAATGGCTATGCTAGAGTTGTCTGAGAGCACTAGAACACTGGTCTTTGGATAATTAAATTGATAGGATTTTTCTTTCCAAAGTATGGATCAAATACTAATAATCTTTTTGCTCAGGAGCATTATTCAATAATATAACACTGAAAACTGAGACTGTTACCTTCAAGTCATTCTTCTTCCTCTGTTTTGTGAGTCCTTTTGTAGCACATTTATCTATCTTTAATTTTGTAATATTAAGATGTTACTACCTTACACTGCTTTGGGGAAATGTTTCATTTGATCATCCTTTTCCATTTACTATCATGAGATAATAAATCCCCCTAAACTTACTGTTAATAAAACAAAAACTATCAGTGATCCTCAAAGATGTGTGGATCAAAAAATTAAATAGGGCATGGAAGGGATTATTTCACGTATTCTGGGAGCTGAACTGGGAAAATATATGACTAGGGTGACTTGAAAAACCTATGACTCTAATTATCTTCAGTATTCTTAATTCATATATCACAGGTAAACAGACATGTCTTGTAAATGTTTTAGCTGGGACTGCTGACCTGTGTGTCTACAGGTGGACTTGGGCCTCTTAGCATAAATGACAACTATCTTCTGAAGAGAATGGCCCAAGAAATCCAGGAAGAATCTAACTGTCTTTTTATAATTTAGCCTTAACATTCATAGTGTCAATGTTGTCATACTATAATTTTCAAAGTAGTTGTAACCCACCCAGATGCCACAGAAGGGGCATGGACCTGATCTCTCATTGAGAAGAATGTGAGGTTATTTTCAGCCATGTTTTATAATCAAAATCCATCTTAATATCTCTTACTGTTCCTGTGCCTTCTAAAGATGTACAACATATTGGAAATAAGCTGTCAAATTTCTCATATTAGTGTGTTCCAGGAAATGATGTCAATATTATAAGTTTCAAACTACATGTGTTATACAATAGTTGAGAAAAATGACATAAATAACAATGACTAATTTGCAAATTTTGGAATGATAGGTTATTAGCATTCCAAATGATATGCATATTTCACTATTTCAGGAGCAAAGGAAGTTACAACTTAGAGACAGAAAATTGCCCCTTCCCAATCACAATTCTATAGGGACTTAACCTATGCATATATGAAGTAATCTCACTGTCTTTCCCATTTTTTGAATTCATAAATTTGCTCATTTAATGGCTTGAACCACATCTACTCACTCAAATAACTGCTTCTGAAACATTTGCTACATGAATTATTAAATTAACTAGTCAATGATTTTTGTACACCTGAAAAAAATAGTAGACTATAGTTAAGATCTAAAAAGGTGGAATTTCCACCAGATATGACAAGAAAATCCTAGATTAACAATCTTATGTCTTTTTGATTTGCATTTCTTTATGGCCAGAAATGGCAAACATCTATCTCTTCATGTGTCAATTGACCATTCTTATTTCTTCTTTGTAGAAGTCCTTCTTATTTTTCTCCTGTTTTCAAATCCTAGAGTTCATTTCCATAAATACTATTTTATATGATCAGAGGCACATAGATATTGCACCTTTTTGTTCCTCCCCCAAAAAGATCCTCCTCTAGTCTCATATGTATAAATGCCTAGAGAGTTCTGTATAAGTTGCTAAGTCCTGGTATATTTGTTTTTTATTGTGAGAATACCGTACAGAGGAGTTGCAATTACATGGGCAATATAACGAGTTCATTTCTTATCAAGCATTGTTGCCTCCTCTTTGTTTCCCCTTCCCATCCCTTCCCATACTCCCTCCACCTCGCCCCGACCCAATCCTACCACCCCCCACCAGAGTTGTAAAGTTCATTTTTCGACATAAGGACTTGTACATCTCATTGTTGCAATGGGTCAATCTATATCCCTAGTAAAACGATTTGTTTTTTCCCTTCCTCACCACAAATCATACCAACATCAAATACAGTGAAAGGAGGGTTATACCATGGGGGAGGGACATACAAAGCAACATAGAAATCATCTTATAAATATGGTAGAAACAATTTCATGAAAGAAAAAAAGACTGGAGAGATCTGAAACAAATGTTCAAAATCCCTAGCCATAAAAGAAATGCAAATCAAAACAACATTGAGATATCACCTCACTCCAGTTAGAACGGCAAAAATCAAGAACTCTAACAACAACAGATGCTGGAGGGGATGTGGACAGAAAGGAACCTTACTTCATTGTTGGTGGGAATGTAAACTTCTTCAACCACTTTGGAAAGCAGTATGGAGGTTCCTCAAAAGACTTCACATAGAACTCCCCTATGATCCAGCAATCCCACTTGTGGGCATTTACCCAAATGTTTACAAACAAGACCACACTAAAGCTACCAGCACAACTATGTTTATTGCAGCATTATTTACCATAGCTAAGATATGGAACCAACCCAGATGCCCCTAAGTAGATGAATGGATCAAGAAAATGTGGTCTATATACACAATGGAATTCTATGCCTCCATCAGAAAGAATGACATTGCCCCATTTGTTAGGAAATGGAAAAACTTGGAAAAAAATATATTAAGTGAAGTAAGCCAGGCCCAAAGAAACATAGGTCCCATGGTTTCCCTTATTTGTAATATCTAGTATATGTATGAGTCAAGCGGAAAAGGTCAGATAATGTGATGTCAGGAAAATGAACCCTTAGATGTGTATTTTAATGTTTTTTTCTTTCATGCATGTGTTTCTAACGCATTTATAAGATTATCTCTTTGTTGCTTTGTATGTCCCTCCCCCACAGTATAACCCCTGCTTTCACTATATTTGATGTCAGTATAACTTGTGGAGGAGATGGGGAAAACCCAGTTGTTTAAGGATACAGGTGGACCTGTTGCAACAATGAGAAGTACAAGTTGTCATGTCCAAAACTAGCTTTACAACGTCGGTGCGGGGGGGTGGGGGGAGAATGAGAAGGATTGGGATTGGGGAGGGGGGGAGGCTGGGAAGGGATGTGAAGGGTAAACAAAGGAGGAGGCTGCAATGCTTGGTAAGAAATGTACGCATTATCCTGCCCACATAATTGTAACTCTTCTGTACAGTATGTTCACAAATAAAATTAAATTAAATTAAAAAAAAGAAAAAAAGACATTTGAATACTTATCTTGGTGTTCATTCCCCTAATATCAACTTATCTGACCTTTTCTGCTTGACTCAGGAATATACTAGTTATTGCAAATAAGGGAAACCATGGGACCTATGTTTCTTTGGGCCTGGCTTACTTCACTTAATATAATTTTTTCCAAGACTTTCCATTTCCTACAAAAGGGGAAATGACATTCTTTCTGATGGAGGCATAGATTTCCATTGTGTATATATACCACGTTTCCTTGATCCATTCATCTACTTAGGGGTATCTGGGTTGGTTCTATATCTTAGGTATGATAAATAATGCTGCAAGAAACATAGTTGTGGTGGTATCTTTCGTATGGTCTTGTTTGTGATCATTTGGGTAAATGTTCCAAAGTGGGATTGCTGGATCATAGGGGAGCTCTGTGTGGAGCCTTTTGAGGAACCTCCACACTGCTTTCCAAAGTGATTGAACAAGTTTACACTCCCACCAACAATACAATAGGGTTCCCTTCTATCCATATCCCCTCCAGCATCTGTTGTTGTTACAGTTCTTGATTATAGCCATTCTAACTGGGGTGAGGTGGTATCTCAATGTGGTTTTGCGTAGCATTTCTTTGATGGCTAGGGAGGTTGAGCATTTCTTCATGTGTCTATTGGCCATCCTTCTTTCCTCTTCAGAGACGTTTCTCTTTAAGTCTTTAGCCCACTTATTTATTGGGCAGTTGTTTCTTTGAGGATTTGTTGTTGGGGGATTTAATTTTTTGATTTCCAGGTATATTTTAGATATGAGACCCTTGTCATTTGCATGGCTAGTGAAGATCTTCTCCCAATCTGTGGGTTTTCTATTGATCTTGCTAGCTATGTCCTTCGCCATGCAGAAGCTCTGCAATTTCATGCAATCCCATTTGTTCAACCTTTCTTTGATTTGTTGTGTTTCTGGGTCTCTTTTAAGGAAATTTCAGCCTGTGCCAAGGAGACCTAGGGTTTCTCCTAATTCATCCTGTAATGTTTTCAGAGTGTCTGCTTTGACTCCAAGGTCTTTGATCCATTTGGAGTTGATTCTGGTGCAGTGTGATATCTAAGGATCTAGCTTTAGTTTTCTACAAGTGATTAACCAACTTTGCCAGCACCATTTACTGAAGAGGCTGTCTTTCTTCCATTCTATTTTTTTTAGCTCCCTTGTCGAAGGTTAGATGGCTATACGACTGTGCGTTCATTCCTGGGTTTTCAATTCTATTCCATTGGAGCTGAGGTCTGTTCTTGTGCCAGTACCAAGCTGTTTTGATTACTATGGCTTTGTAGTAGAGTTTGAAATTTGGTATTGATATTCCTCCCACACTATTCTTTCTGTTAAGGATCGTTTTTGCTATTCGGGGTCTTTTATTGTTCCATATGAATTTTTGGATTGCCTCTTCCATTTCCTTGAAGAAAGAGGTTGGAATATTGATAGGTATCACATTGAATTTGTAGATAGTCTTGGGATGTATTGCCATTTTCACAAGGATGATCTTTCCAATCCAGGAGCATGGGAGTTTTTTGCCACTTTCTAAGTTCTGTTTTGATTTCCTTTTTCAGGTTTTTAAAGTTTTCATCATAGAGGTCCTTCACTTCTTTGGCTAAGTTAATTCCTAAGTATTTTATTTTTTGTGGGGCTGTTATGAATGGAGTTGCTTTCCTAATTTCAGCCCCACTTTTCTCATTGTTGGCATACAGAAAAGCCATCGATTTTTGAGGGTTAATTTTATACCCTGCTACTTTGCCAAAGTTTTGAATCAGCTTGAGTAATTTGGGAGTGGAGTCTGGGATTCTTTAAATACAAGATCATGTCATCTGTAAAGAGGGAGTTTTCCTTCCTCTTTCCCTATTTGGATCCCCTTTATGTCTGCATCTTGTCTTATTGCTGTAGCTAAGCATTCTAATACTAGACTGAAGAGCAGTGAGAGAGTGGACATCCTTGTCTTGTTCCTGAGTTAAGAGGAAATGGCTTATTTTTTCACCATTAAGTATAATGCTGGCTGTAGGTTTGTCATATACAGCCTTTATTGTATTGAGGAAGGTTGCCTGGATTCCTAATTTTTCCAGAACCTTCATCAGAAAGGGGTGTTGGATCTTGTCAAATGCTTTTTCTGCATCTATTGAGATAACCATGTGGTTCTTATCCTTGCTCTTGATGATGTGAATTATGTTAATTATTTGCCTATATTGAAACAGCTTTGCATCCCTGAAATGAATCCTGTTTGATCATGGTGTATAATTTTTTGGATGAATTGTCGAAGTCGATTTGCCAAAATTTTGGTGAGAAGTTTTGCATCAGTGCTCATCAAATTAATGGGTCTATAGTTCTCTTTCATTGATTAGTCCCTACCTGGTTTTGTGATGAGGGTTATTATGGCTTCATAGAATGAGCTTGGTAGTGAACTTTCTCTTTCAATATCATTGAAATGTTGAAGGAGCATTGGTGTGAGCTCTTCTTTGAAGGCCTTGTAGAATTCTGCTGTAAAACCATGTGGTCCTGGGCTTTTCTTAGATGGGAGGTCTCTTATTGCTGTTTCTATTTCAATGCTTGATATGGGCCTGTTAACTCATCTTGGTTTAGTTTCAGCATGCCTATATTTGCTAGGAAAAGGTCTACTTCTGCCAAGTTCTCAAACTTATTAGCATATAGGTTTGAGAAGTAGTCCCTTATAGTATTCTGAATATTGGTTGTTTCAGTGGTGATGTTTCCATTCTCATTTCTGAGTTTCTTTATTTGGATGTATTCTCTTCTTTTTCTGATAAGATTTCTTAAGGGTCTGTCAATTTTGTTAATTTTTTCGAAGAACCAACTCTTTGTTTTGTTGATTCTTTCTACGTTTTTTTTGGATTCTAATTCATTTAATTCTGATTTAATTTTAATTATTTGTTTCTATCTACTGGATTGAGGATTATCTTGCTGCTCTTTTTCAAGGAGGCTCAGATGTCTCATTATATTGTAGGTTTCAGATCTCTCCAATTTGTTGATGTGGGAATTCAGAGCTATAAATTTGCCTCCGAGTAGTGCCTTTGCTGTGTCCCAGAGGAGCTGGTAATTTTTGTGTTCATTTTTGTTGAATATCATGAACATCTGAATTTCCTTTCTAATCTGTTCCATGACCCACTGGTGATTCAACAGTTGCTCAGCTTCCATGTGTTACAGGACTTTCTTTGATGGCTGTTGGTGTTGAGTTCTAATTTTATTCCCTTGAGGTCTGAGACAATGCAAGGTATAATTTCAATGTTTCTGAATTTGGACAAGTTTGCTTTGTGACCTAAAATATGGTCTATTTTGGAAAATGTTTCATATGCTGCTGAGAAAAAACGTGTATTCTGATGCTGCTGGGTGAAATATTCAGTAGATGTCTGTTAAATCTAGTTGATCTATGCAGCTGTTTAGATCTGCGGGTTCTCTGTTGAGTTTTTGCCGAGTTGATCTATCTAGTGGGAATGGTGGTATGTTAAAGTAGAATGCCTTGCTACAGCAATAAGACAAGATGCAAACATAAAGGGGATCCAAATAGGGAAAGAAGAAATAAAACTCTCCCTCTTTGCAGATGACATGATCTTGTATTTAAAGAATCCCATAGACTCCACTCCCAAATTACTCAAGCTGATTCAAAACTTTGGCAAAGTAGCAGGGTATAAAATTAACCCCCAAATTCAATGGCTTTTCTGTATGCCAACAATGAGAAAAGTGTGGCTGAAATTAGGAAAGCAACTCCATTTGTAATAGCCCCACAAAAAATAAAATACCTAGGAAGTAACCAAAGAAGTGAAGGACCTCTATGATGAAAGCTTTAAAATCTTGAAAAAGGAAATCCAAACAGAACTTGGAAAATGGCAAAACCTCCCATGTTCCTGGATTGGAAAGATTAATATCGTGAAAATGGCAATACTTCCCAAGGCTATCTACGAATTCAATGCGATACCTATCAAAATTCCAACCACATTCTTCAAGGAAATAGAAGAGGCAATCCAAAAATTCATATGGAACAATAAAAGACGCCGAATAGCAAAAACGCTCCTCAATGGAAAGAACACTGCTGGAGGAATATCAATACCAAATTTCAAATTCTACTATAAAGCCATAGTAATCAAAACAGCTTGGTACTGGCGTAAGAACAGACCTTAGGACCAATGGAATAGAATTGAAAACCCAGAACGGAATCTACAGACCTATAGCCAACTAATCTTCGATAAGGGAGCTAAAATAGTAGAATGGAAGAAAGACAGCCTCTTCAGTAAATGGTGCTGGCAAAATTGGTTAATCACTTGTAGAAAACTAAAACTAGTTTCTTATATATCACCCTGCACCAGAATCAACTCCAAATGGATCAAAGACCTCGGAGTCAAAGCAGACACTCTGAAAACATTACAGGATGGGATAGGAGAAACCCTAGGCCTTGTTGGCTCAGGCCGAAATTTTCTTAATAGAGACCCAGAAACACAACAAATCAAAGAAAGGTTGGACAAATGGGATTGCATGAAGTTGCAAAGCTTCTGCATGGCAAAGGACATAGCTAGCAAGATCAATAGAAAGCCCACAGATTGGGAGAAGATCTTTACTAGCCATGCAAAGGACAAGGGTCTCACATCTAAAATATACTTGGAGCTCAAAAAATTAAATCCCCCAACAACAAATCCTCAAAGAAACAACTGCCCAATAAATAAGTGGGTGAAAGACTTGAAGAGAAACTTCTCTGAAGAAGAAAGAAGGATGGCCAACAGACACGTGAAGAAATGCTCAACCTCCCTAGCCATAAAAGAATTGAAAATCATACAACATTGAGATACCACCTTATCCCAGCTAGAATGTCTATAATCAAGAACTATAACAACAACAGATGCTGGAGGGGATGTGGACAGAAGGGAACCTTACTTCATTGTTGTTGGGAGTGTAAACATGTTCAACCACTTTGGAAAGCAGTATGGAGGTTCCTGAAAAGACTTCACATAGAGCTCCCTTATGACCCAGCAATCCCACTTTTGGGCATTTACCCAAATGTTTACAAACAAGACCACACTAAAACTACTAGCACAACGATGTTTATTGCAGCATTATTTACCATAGCTAAGATATGGAACCAACTCAGATGCCCCTCAGTAGATGAGTGGATCAAGAAGATGTGGTATATATACACAATGGAATTCTATGCCTCCGTCAGAAAGAATGACATTTCCCCATTTGTTAGGACATGGAAAGGCTTAGAAAAATTATATTAAGTGAAGTAAGCCAAGCCCAAAGAAACAAAGGTCCCGTGGTTTCCCTTATCTGCAATATCTAGTATATGTATGAGTCAAGCAGGAAAGGTCAGATAAGTTGATGTTAGGGAAATGAACCCTTAGATAAGTATTTAAATGTTTTTTTCTTTCATGCATTTTTTTCTAACTCATTTATAAGATTATTTCTTTGTAGCTTTGTATGTCCCTCCCCCACAGTACAAACCCTGCTTTCACTATATTTGATGTCGGTATAATTTGTGAAGGAGATGGGGAAAAACAAGTCGGTTAAGGATACAGGTAGACCCGATGCAACTATGAGAAGTACAAGTTGTCATGTCAAAAACAAACTTTACAACTTTGTTTTGGGGGGGGGGGGCCGGTTGGGGGGGCGGGGGGAGGCTGGGAAGGGATGTGAAGGGTAAACAAAGGAGGAGGCTGCAATGCTTTATAAGAAATGTACTCATTATCTTGCCCATGTAATTGTAACCCCTCTGTACAATATGTTCACAAAAAATAAACATTAAAATTAATTAAAAAAACAGTGACAAAAGGATATAAACAAAAGGAAAAAATAAAGAAAAAAGAATTAATTAAAAACAGTACAATACAAAAAAAAAGTCCCCAACAATTTATGTCTTTGGAGCTATGTGAGATTTGAGAGAAAGTAGTGTGTCTTGGGTAAATTTGGGTGCTCCACTGTTTGGTGAATAGAGATTTAGAATTGTAATATCCTCCTGAAGGAGAGATCCCTTAATTAGTATGTAGCGACCTTCTTTATCTCTTCTAACTAATTTTCATTTGAAGTCTATTTTATCTGATATTAGGATTGCAACTCCTGCCTGTTTATGGGTGCTGTTTGCTTGGTAGATTTTGTTTCATCCTTTCACATTGAAAATATGTTTGTTTTTATGGGCAAGGTGTGACTCCTGAAGGCAGCAGATAAAGGATCTTGCTTTTCAATCCAACTGAACAGTCTATGTTGCTTAATTGGTGAGTTAAGCCCATTAATATTAAGAGATAGGACTGAGAGGTATTTGGGAGTTACTGCCATTTTATCCACCTTCTTAGGGGCTGCAGCAACTGGGCTCTTCATATGATTCTTGGATTCTCAGTTTGGGTGCAGTTTCTTGGCCTTTATTGTGGTCTTGTTGGTTTTCTATGTGTAGGACATCTTTGCGAATTTTTTGTAGGGCTGGTTTGGTGGAGATATGTTGTTTCAATTTTTCTTTGCTATGGAAGCATTTTATTTGACCTTCAGTTATTAAGGAGAGTTTAGATTGGTATGGTATTCTTGGTTGATAGTTGTTTGTCTTTAGGGCGTGGCATACATCATTCCAGGCTCTTCTTGCTTTAATTGTCTCTACTGAGAAATCTGAGGTGATTCTAATTGGTTTCCCTTTATAGGTGATTGATCTTTTTTCCTTGACAGCTTTAAGGATCTTTTCCTTGGTCTGAATTGATCCTGTGTGGGTTATAAAGTGACAGTGCGATGTCCTGTTCTGGTCTGGTCTATTTGGAGTTCTAAAAGCTTCTTGTATCTGAATAGGCCTATCTTTTTGCATATTTGGGAAGTTCTCTGCTAGGATCCTGTTAAACAAATTTCTTAGACCATTAACTTCTGTCTCTAGGTGCTCCTCTACACCCATTATCCTCAGATTAGGCCTTCTGATGGTGTCTTCCATGTGTTGAATAGATCTATCATATTTCTTGGATTTGTCTTAGATGGTTTTATGTTCTTTCTCTATAATATCTAGGCTGTCTTCAATCCCCGAGATTCAATCTTCTGCATGATCTAACCTACTGTCAAGACTTTCTACTTTGTTTTTTATTTCTTTTCTTTCTAATTGGTCGGCTTTGATGGCTTCAGATTCTTTCTTGGAGCTTTGTTTTAGATCTTGTATGAAGTTCTTTACTTCCTTAATTTGGTGTTCAGTGTTTTTTCTCAAATCACTTATTTGATTGGTTATAGTTTCCTTGGACTGCCATTCCTTCTGTTGGGCTCCATTCAGCAGTCCCTTTGTGGTCTCCCTGACTTCTTTCAGCTGTTTATGGATTCCATGAATGCCTCTATTGATCTTTGTGTATTCTCATCCCGCTCTCTCAATTCCTGTATTACTCTTTGATTAGCTTCCTCACGTTCACGCAATTCCTGTAGTTCTCTTTGAGTATTCTTAGCCTGCTCATGTCATTCCTAACTTTCTTTTTGTCTTTTCTCAGCCAGCTCAAGCAATTCCTGTCTATCTCTTTGACTGATCTCAACCTGCTCACGTAATTACTTTATTTCACTTTGAGTGTTCTCAATCTGCTCACACAATTCCTGTATCAATCTTTGAGTAGCTTCCTCACGCTCATGAGAATCCTGTATTGATCTTTGGTTTGCTTCTTCTCTCTCCCTATCACGTGCACACTGAGACCCTTGCAGGTTTTCACTCTTTTCATTTATTATGTTTGCCTGTAGCGTTTGTAGAGCTTTCTGGGAACTCTCCTCTGGATTATTCAGTATCTGTTCTGTCCCTTGATTGTCATGAGTGGGAGTTGAGACCCCTGGACTTGCCATTTTTCTTGTGTTTTTCTGGCTTGTTCTGCCCATTTTGGATGAGAATAACACCAGTTTTGTGGTAGAACACTATTTTAAGGCTAGCATCAACCAAAGTCCGTACTTGCACAGTCAAAAGTGCAGATACAATCTGGTTCAAGAGATATAATCTATTCAACATCAAACAACTATGTCTTAATGGCTTAAGAATAGCAAAGGAGAATTTGTCAACCAGAAATTATTAGGTTGAGGGAGAATGTGGGGAAAATAGTATTAAAGGGTTGTGGAAATGTGAGGGGAGAGTGGAATTAACCAAGTCCTAATCTCAAAGAGGGAAATTGATTGGACAGAATGATAGCAGAGAGAGAAAAAAAAAGAAGAAAAAGAAAAAAAGAGACAAGAAAAAAATGGAAAAACAAAAATTTAACATTAGAATATGAAACACTTAAAAACTGCAAGTTTGAGAAGTAGTATTCAGAGAAGAATGAGGATAGGATGAGAGGAGGGGAAGGATAGAAAGAAGACATGTAAAACTAAAAAATAAAAATGTTTAAAATATTATATGGGTATAAAGAGGTAATACTGCTATTAAGGAATTTAAGTCTAAGAGGTTTTGAATTGAGTAATAAATTTCTGGATTAAGTGTGTAGACAATGGGGGATAAGATCTAATAATCGAAGACGGGTATATGTGAGGATGAGCAGAACAGCAATTAAGTCACGCAAAAAATACTGAAGAGAAGAAAAAGTGAAAAGAATGAGAAAGAAAGAAAGAAAGGATCAAAAGGTCAGTAGAGATTAAAAAAAGCACACACATATACACCTAAAATAAAAATTATAGAAGGAAGAAAAGAAAAAAAATTGAAAACAATTTTTATTTTTATTTTTTTAATTTTTAAATTTATTTTTATTTTTATTGTGAAAATACTGTACAGAGGGGTTACAATTACATGGGCAAGATAATGAGTACATTTCTTATCAAGCATTGCAGCCTCCTCCTTTGTTTACCCTCCCATCCCTTCCCAGCCTCCCCCCCACAGTCCTCCCCGCCCCCCCTGCACCAAAGTTGTAAAGTTCGTTTTCGACATAACGACTTGTACATCTCATTGTTGCAATGGGTCCACCTGTATCCCTATTTAAATGATTTGTTTTTCCCCTTCCCCTCCACAAATTATACCGACATCAAATACAGTGAACTTGCTATGGTTTTTAATGTATTTATAATGTACAATGTCATTTTTTTTTGGTTTCTTTTGTATGTTCTAACCCCTGTTGTCAATGTATTTGATTCTGGTGCCCTGCATCTTGTATATACATTTTTCTAAAACAAATTTTAAAAAATTAAAAATTTAAAAAAGTTAAAAATAAGGTACAAAACAAAAACAACAACAAAAAGAGTCCTTTGATTTTTATTTGGGGGGGGGGTGTGGATGGGAAGATCCTGTATCTCCCTTGTGTCTGTAACCAGTCTCTTGTTGGAGTCTCTGGTCTGCTTGTGGTGTTTGTTTTTCCTGTGGCTTGGTTGGTTTCTTAAGTCAGTTTGTTTGAGCAGGCAGAAAAATGTTGTGCTCTACCCAGGACTTCGTGATCCTCCTCCCAGGCTAGTTCAGTGGGAGGGAAATCTGCTTTGAGTATCAAAAAAGAGGGAGATGGCTTTTCCTCTAGTTTGGAGATGCTGTGATGAGGCTAGGTTCTGGGTAGAGTTGAGGCCTTTCAGCAAACAACAGCTTTTCCCTGAGGGGCTAGCTTCTGAGACATTCACAGAGCCCAACCTGGAGCCTTTCTCAGGGTTTATGTTTACTGAATTTCAATTGATTGTCTAGGCTGCTGTAGGGAGGGGCAGCCTCTGGCTCTGTTTACCCAGTGAAGAAAGCCACTCCTGCTCTGCCTGGGCTGGGTGACTTTTTCCTGGGTGGAGTTGAGCCTGGCAGGTCTGGGCAGGTTCCTGTGACCTGCTAAGTGACTCTTTTGTTTTCTCCCAAGGCCTGAGTTGGAGCTAGCTGCTAATCCAGGCCTTTGTCAATATCAAAGGTGGAGATCTCAGGTAGTGGGGTGGGGAATGGATGGCCTTCTCTCCTCTGCTCCCTGAGAAGGAGTGAGGATGTCAGGCTTCTACTCACGCTGCCAGAGTGTTGGTTCCTGGGTTGTCCCAGGTCTGCAATCTGCAGGATGAAGATATCTGCTCCTTGTCAGTTCTTGCTGTTGTTGAGTAGAATCTGCTCCCCCACTGGGTCTGGCGCCTTTGTCCTGGATTCTCTGTGTTGTAGGTATGGAGGCTAGGGCTGCTGCCTCTGCCACAATTGCAGCCGTGGCTACTGGCAAGTGCTCAGATCTGTCTCCTTGCCTGGATTTTCCCTCTCTGGACAAACTCTCTGTACTGTGATGGCACACTTGGTATAATTCTCTGGCCTAGGACTGTTCACTGGAACACTAAAACTGCTTTCTATGTGAGAGCTTGTTTAGCCTCTATCTTCTCCTCCTCCCTCTTCCCGGAACTCTTCCTCAGAAATCTTTCTTTAAGTATTTAGCCCATTTAATAATTGGGTTTTTGTTTCTTTGAGGCTTTGTTTTTGAGAGGTTTAATTCTTTGATCTTTGTATTTTAGATACAGGACCCTTCTCTGATACCTAGCTAGTAAAGATCTCCCATTCTGTGAGCTTTTTTTTTTTTTTTATTGTGGTAGCTATGTCCTTCTCCATGCAGAAACTCTTCAGTTTGATATGATCCCATTTATCCAGTCTTTCTTTGATTTGTTGTGATTCTATATCTTTACTTAGGAAGTTTTGACCTGTGCCAAGGAGCCTTAATTTTTCCACTATCCCTTCCTGTAATATTTTCAAGGTATCTGGTCTTATACTGAGGAACTTGATCCATGTGGAATTTATTCTGGTGCAGGATGACATATAAAAAATGCAAATCAAAACAGCATTAAGATTCTACTTCATACCTATACTAGATATTGCAAATAAGGGAAACCATGGGACCTATGCTTCTATAATTTTTTCCAAACCTTTCCATTTCCTAACAAATGGGGAAATGTCATTCTTTCTGATGGAGGCATAGAATTCCATTGTGTATATATACCACATTTTCTTGATCCATTCATCTACTGAGGGGCATCTGGGTTGGTTCCGTATCTTAGCTATGGTAAATAATACTGCAATAAACATAGTTGTGCTGGTAGCTTTAGTGTGGTCTTGTTTGTAAACATTTGGGTAAATGCCCAAAAGTGCGATTGCTGGATCATAGGGGAGCTCTATGTGAAGTCTTTTCAGGAACCTCCATACTGCTTTCCAAAGTGGTTGAACAAGTTTACATTCCCACCAACAATGAAGTAAGGTTCCTTTCTGTCCACATCCCCTCCAGCATCTGTTGATGTTAGAGTTCTTGATTTTTGCTGGTCTAACTGGAGTGAGGTGATATCTCAATGTTGTTTTGATTTGCATTTCTTTTATGGCGAGGGATGTTGAACATTTCTTCATGTGTCTATTGGCCATCCTTCTTTCTTCTTCAGAGAAGTTTCTCTTTAAGTCTTTAGCCCACTTATTTATTGGGCAGTTGTTTCTTTGAGGATTTGTTGTTGGGTGGTTTAATTTTTTGAGTTCCAAGTATATTTTAGATATGAGACCCTTATAGGTATGAGTCAAGCGGAAAAGGTCAGATAATGTGATGTTAGGAAAATGAACCCTTAAATATGTATTTTAATGTTTTCGTTTCTTTCATGCATGTGTTTCTAATGCATTTATAAGATTATTTCTTTGTTGCTTTGTATGTCCCTCCCCCACAGTGTAACCCCCGCTTTCACTATATTTGATGTCAGTATAACGTATGGAGGAGATAGGGACAAACAAGTCGTTTAAGGATTCAGGTGGACCTGTTGCAACAATGAGAAGTACAAAATGTCATGTCAAAACCAACTTTACAATGTCGGTGTGGGGGGGGAGGGGGGTATAAGTGGGTGGGGGGAGGGGGGAGGCTGGGAAGGGAGGTGAAGGGTAAACAAAGGAGGAGGCTGCAATGCTTGATAAGAAATGTATGCATTATCCTGCCCATGTAATTATAGCCCCTCTGTACAGTATGTTCTCAAATAAAATAAAATTAAATTAAAAAAAAAAAGATTCTACTTCACCCTGGTTAGAATAGTCATTATCAAGAAAACTAACAGTAACAGATGCTGGTGGGGATATGGCCAAATGGGAACACTATTACACTGTTGGTGGAAATGTAAACTTGTTCACCACTCTGGAAAGTGGTATAGAGGTTCCTCAAAAGACTAAACATAGAACTTGCCTAAGAACCAGCAATCCCATTCCTGGGCATCTATCCAATTGACCACAAACAAAGCCATATTAAAGCTATGAGCACAACCATGTTCATTGCAGCATTATATATCATAGCTAAGATATGGAATCAACCTAGATGCCACTCAATAGATAAATGATCAAGAAAATTTGGTATATACACACAATGGAAATCTACACTTCTGTCAGAAAGAATGACATTGTCCCATTTGTAAGGAAATTGAAAAACTTGGAAAAAATTCTAAGTGAAGTAAGCCAGACCCAAGGAAACATAGGCTACATGGTTTCCCTCATTTGCAGTAATCAGAATGTGACTATAAATCTACAAATAAACCCAATGGATAGTAAAAGTTAATTACATCTGGACATGGTTACTTAAACTGGACTCTAAACATTCACACAGGCAAACAAAGGAGAATCATTCTTAGGAGAGGATCACAAGGCTTCAATAGTTAAGAGCATATGATCATATAAAATGATGTTTATCTAAATGAACTCAAAGAAATTGAAGCAAGATTTCTGTGTGTGTACAGCTTGGGGTTCTATTTTTTTCCCTTTTTCTTTTCTTCTTTATTTTTTTCCCCTTTGGTTTATTCCCTTCTGTTACTGTGTATGATTTCTTTACCCTTTGTCTTGTATATAAGTTTATCTGATTTGGGGAGGGGAAGGGGAAGCACAGAAATGGTGGTACAAAGGCGTACCTAATTCAGCAGTGAAGCCACTATACACTATTTTGTGAATGAACTATGCAACTCTGGGAGTGGAAAGTCAGGAGGGGAAAAAGTGGTAGAGAATGAGGGAGGGGTGACACTGTTCAAAAGGAAATGTGCTCATTACTTGACTCGTGTAACTGTAATCCCTCTGTATATCACTTTACAATAAAATCATTTTTTAAAAATGATTACTATATTATTAGCCCATCTATCCATCCATCCTCCCTCCATCCATCCATCCATTCATCCCACTACCTTATAAAATATCTCCCCTTATAGCTACCTGCTTGAGATCAATCTGTTTTTTTAAAGTATTTTTATTGTAATATTTTTATTACAATATTTTATTGTACAGAGGGGTTACAGTTACATGAGTACATTTACTTTTGAGTATTGTTGCCCCTCCCTTATTTTTCCCCTATTATCCCTTCCCTCCCCACCTCCCCAACACTTCCCTCCCCCCAAAGTTATTAAGTTCGTTTTCAACATAGTGTCTTGTACATCTTATTGTTACAATGTTTCAGCATTTTGTTATTTTCCCTCCCATCTCCAAATTAGAAAAATGTATATACAAAATGCAGGGAACCAGAATCAAATACTTTGATAACAGGGATTGTATCATAGGGGAAGAGCATACAAAAGAAACAAAAAAAAATCACATACTACATTATAAATACATTAAAAACAACAGCAACAAAGATAATACCTCTTGTGTCTGTATCTTGTGGTTTATTTTACTTAGCATCATCTTATATGGTCCTATGTGTATAGCTTTTGACTTTTTCTGCTTGTCTGGTAACATTATCCTAGATGTATACTAGTTATTGCAAATAAGGGAAACCATGGGACCTATGTTTCTTTGGGCCTGGCTTACTTCACTTAATATAATTTTTCCAAGTCTTTCCATTTCCTAACAAATGGGCAATGTCATTCTTTCTGATGGAGTCATAGAATTCCAGTGTGTGTGTGTGTGTGTGTGTGTGTGTGTGTGTGTGTGTGACATTTTGTTGATCCATTCATCTACTGAGGGGCTAAAATGTGGTTCCATATCTTAACTATGGTGAGTAATGCTGTGAGATCAATCTGTTTTTTTAAATATAGGTATTAATAGCAACAAATTCCTCTTAATAATGCCTTTGTATGTTCCTATGGTTGTACTGTATTCATTAGAATCTCGGAACTTTTGAATTTATCTCCAATTTCTTCAGTGACTCACCTGCATCATTCAATAATGTGTTGTTTAGTCTCCATATTTTTGAGTTTTTTTCTGTAATCGTTTGCTGTTTACTTACATTATTGTATGTGAGGATACCAGGGTTACTTTAGTTCTTCTAAGACTATTTTCTATGATTTACTGTATGTCCTAAAACATGTGATAGTTGGAGAAAGTTCCATGAGCTACTTGAAGAAAGTGTATTATTCAGATGCTGTATGAGATACTCAGCAGATGTCTGTGAAATCCATTGGTCTATTCTTCCCTCATTATTTAATGGAGCATTAGTGTTAGTTCTTCCTAGAAGGTTTGCTAGAAGTGGGACATGAATCTGTCAGGTCTTGGACTTTTCTTTGTTGGGAGACTATTACTGCTTAACCTTATTGCTTATTGTAGTTCCCCTTGAGTGGTTTATATCCTCTTGGTTACATTTGGTAGGGAAAGTATGTATGTACTTTATTTATGAATTTTTTCCCTAGAAAGTTCAGTTGATTTGTGCACAGGTTTTCAAATTTTTACTAGAGCAAAAAATTTAAGCTGTGATAGTACTCCAACAAATGTCTTATCTGAATTCCAAAGGAAATACTGAGATTGTCCTTTAGATTTGTCCCAAATTGTGGCTAAGAAGGTGAATGGGGAGAGTTGTATGATCCTGAAGAGGCATCCCTTTCCAGCCTAATACAATTTCCAGTAACTGAAAGCTATGAGCCTGGAGAATATATCCTCCAAATCTTCAAAGCAGATTTAGGTAATGCAGCTTAAGAACTACTTGAATCTACTTGTTCACATAAATTCTGAGAAGCATCTCCAGATATCTGGTAGACCTTTTGGTTAGAAGAAATTTGTTGAGAAGAAAGGTTAATAGGGCAAATTATAACCCCTACCAGTAGCTGGTCTTAAAGCCTCAATGAACCTGACACATTTTTTTCCCTATCTAGCCTTTCTTTTGCTTCTTCTCCTCTAGTAGTCTTGATGGCTTACCTGGTAACATGACTGAGGTCGTTGTCTTTGAAATTTCTGATTTCCAGTCACCATTCCTTTTTCAGATTATAAATGCTAATTTTCTATACTTAAATTCCCAATTAGGTGAGCAATTGGGTCACCTAAGTTCCACATATATCTTCCCTAGGTCTGTCTTACAGTAGCATCCCTCCCTTCTTCTGATGATCAGGATCAATTACCCCTGGTATAATGATTAGTTCTTGACTGCTTATCTTAAATCACAACATGGATGACATGTCTAGACTGCAAGGGAACTTACAGGTCAATTGAACTCTTCCTGTGTCCTTAGAGGAAGTGGTTCGTCTTTTATTGTATTTAATATTTGCTCATTTATTCATTCCTTCCTTCACTCATTCACGTTAGACAGAGCATCTTTATGTATCTTGGGCTGGCCCAGAACTCACTATGTACCCCTATTATTTGATCTGCATCTATATATTGAACTAAATTATCTGTGAGTATTCCTCCTGCCCTTTCTTCCCTCATCAACTGGCTTTATAATGGATTACTGTTGGGATCATTTGACTTTATGACTTAATGAGTCTACCAAGGTTGAGTAGCATACCAGGGACTACTTTAGAAAAGTCTCATGGTTTTACATCCTAGCTAAAAATTCTAAAAAATAGAATTCTTTGTAGTAATTCTTCTGATTCTTCTGTGTGGGCTTGCCAAAAACTCAAGATAAAACTGGTTTCCATTTGACCTTTCCCATGAAGATGCCTCTTTTACCACAGGCCAAAGAATCAATGTAGATCAATTGTGTCGACTCCCAAGATACGTCCATTGCAATCAAACCCTTACAGTTGCAATATTGAAAATAGGCCAGAGATTACAAAATTTTGCTGTGCATTGGAATCTCCTGGGAAATCAATCAAACAAATTGATGACTCATGGTCAGACTTGAGTAACATGGCTATGGGAGTTTTAGAAGCAGAGGGAAACATTTTTGTGCAGGCCTGATATTTAAGAAATAGAGATTTAACAACAACAATAATTTAGGAGCCCATAAATCATAATCTTGTTTTCCAAGGAACCTCCAGCCCTCAGAGCCTATACCCCTTCACCTTCCAGTCTGTATGTAAGTGTGGAATCATGAACTCACAAGAGAGTGGTCCACTAGGACCTCAATCTGTTCCTAACTTCTTATCTCAGTATACACCATGTCACAAAATCCAGGACACTTTGCCCATAAGTAAAGAGAGATCCTGGTGATTGAAGATGTCCTTGGCTCTGTGTGGGGAAAGGGAGTGTTTTAAACAGAGGAAGCTTGAGCCATGCCAGTGGTTTCTGATGCTTCTACATATGCATGCACAACTACCCTACAAGCTGTACAATGTCACCTTGTAATAAGCATTTGCCATGGTTACAATGGCTAAGTAACCTGCTAATTTTTGTGCTTAGCTTCTCTATAAAAGGTTTTACTTAAATTTATTTTAAGTGATACATAAAATGAACCAATTGTAGGTATTTATTTGGTACCATGTGATGTTTTGATACAAACACACACACACACACACACACACACACACACACACACACATTGTATGATGCTTAAAACATTAAACACAGCTGAGTGCCGGTGGCTCACGCCTTTAATCCTAACTACTCAAGAGGCTGAGATCTGAGGATCATGGTTCAAAGCCATCCTGGAAAGGAAAGTCTATGAGACTCTTTTTTTTTTTTTTTTTTTTGGGTCCAGTCGTGGGGCCTGAACTCTGGGCCTGGGCGCTGTCCCTCAGCTCTTCAGCTCAAGGCTAGCGCTCTACCACTTGAGCCACAGCGCCACTTCCGGCTTTTTTTTTCTTTTTGCTTATGTGGTGCTGAGGAATCGAACCCAGGGCCTTGAGCATGCAAAGCAAGCGCTCTACCACTGAGCCACCTTCCCAGCCCCAGTCTATGAGACTCTTATCTCCAATTAACCACCAGAAAATCAGAAGTGGTGCTGTGGTTCAAGTGATAGAGTGCTAACCTTGAGCTAAAGGACAGTGCCCAAGCCCAGAGTTCGAGCCCCACAACTTACAAAGCAAAACAAAAAAACTCCACAAAAAAATTAACACATGACCCCTCAAACATTTATCATTTCTTTATCACAAAAACTTTCCAAATCATCTTTCTTCTGACATATTGAAATGTACAGTCTGCTGTTATTACTATCTATAGTCATCTTACAGTGCCATAACACAACATAACTCTTAATAGCTAACCATAACTTAAATCATTGGTCAACCTTATCCCACCTACCTCTTCCTCTACTCTGTGTCCTCTATCATTCTACCTTGAATCTTTGAGCATACTGTTTTTCTACTTGTAATAGTTTTTTTTTTTGGGGGGGGGGTCCGGTCATGGGGCCTGAACTCTGGGCCTGGGTGCTGTCCCTCAGCTCTTCAGATCAAGGCTAGCACTCTACCACTTGAGCTACATTGCCACTTCCGGCTTTTTTTCTTTTTGCTTATGTGGTGCTGAGGAATCGAACCCAGGGCCTCATGCATGCAAGGCAAGCGTTCTACCACTGAGCCAACTTCCCAGCCCTACTTGTAATAGTTTTATGTGTGAACTTGAGTGGGCCCAACAATTAGCCAGATAGTCTGTCAAACATAATTCTGTGTCTGGTTTTTTTTTTTTGGTGGGTTTAATGTTGGAATCACAGATTAAAACTGGTTGCCCTCCATAAGATGAATGGGTGAGATTCATTGAATCAGGTACACATATAAAAAGAGAACAAAAAGAATGATCTCCCCTGAGCAAGAGAGAATTCTCCCAAAGAATACCGTTGGACTTCATCTACAATACCAATTTTCTGATCTTACTGCCTTCAGACTGAAAAATGGCTGTCAATTCCTCAGGTCTTTAGCCTGCCCATGTTTGGAATTGCCATCATCTATAGTTGTGTGAAGCAGTTCCTTCTAATACATATCTTTCTGCATAATTACCTATATATCCTGTTAGTTCTATTTCTCTGGAGAACCTGTGTCTTATAGAGAGAATTAGAGTAAGAATTTTTTATCCTGACAAGAATAAATTATTGCTCTATTGAGAGCATTGATGTCCCAGTTGTAAATGCATACACTAGGGCAGAATGCATAGGTTCAAATACTAAAGTCACCATCTCATAGCTATGAGAAATGAGACAGGCTGCTTAAGGCTAGCAACTTAACTACTCTGGGCTTCAGCTTCCTCATCTTTACCATAGGTTAAATCGAACTTGGTGCTTGCTTGCTAGATTTTAAGCTGATGGTACATTCTTCTGCAAAAGCAAACTTGGCCTTGTGGCATTCCTTTCGAGTTGGTATCTTTATTCTTACACGACACTTCAATATCTTGAGCTATTTCAAACAGTTGTTATCAGAATGTTGGAGGAAATGGATGCCAGAGACTTAGGCCTCTGATCCTAGCTACTCAGCAGGCTCAGTTCTGAGATTCAAAGTTCAAAGCTACCCTGGGCAGACAAACCTGAGAGAGTCATCTCCAACTGAGCAGCAAAACAGTGAGAAGTAAAGGTTGGCTCTGACTCTCGGATGGTAGAGCACCAGCTTTGAGCAGAAAGGTGTGTGCATATGCATGCACACACATGGTTGTGGGTCATGATAGTTCATAAATATATTATTAAAACATATTTTAGTAATAGGGCTTTAGAGAATTGTTTAGAAAGAAAATTTGTTTTAAAGCATTAAAAAGACACCCAAAGAAATTCAGTGACTGCTATTTCAATTTTCATTGGGTGTCTACAACATGAATAAAATTTGTAAAAAACAAACAAACGGTAGGACTGAAACATAGGCTTCCATGAGGATTGAATGAATAAATATCTATGTGGTGCTGAGGAATCAAACCCAGGGCCTCAGGCATACAAGGGAAGCGCTCTACCACTGAGCCAACTTCCCAGCCCTAGTACACAGTAGGTATTATACAACTGTGAGCTTTGCAGTTAGGTAATACACTATACCACCTAGGGTGGAGGCTTGGGAATTACCTGAATAGGTTCACATCCTAGTTTACTGCCAGACTTTGAAATCTTTTGCCAATTATGAATAGGTACTAATTAAAACAGAAGTTATAAATAAAAAATGTTTAAAAAAACCTCCTAGATAGTTCTAATGCCCAGCAAAATTTGGAAAGCCATAGCAAAGAGACCGAAGCAGAAGCTACAAGATCAATCAAGGAGGCTGTGCTAGGAACTCAGGCAAAAAATAGTGACAACCTGGTGAAAGAGGGTAGAATAGTTGTGGGTGGTACAAGCCATGTCTTGTCTATCTTTCTGACCTCTTCTCCTACCTTTCTCTTACCCCACACTCCCATGGTGTTTTTACTGTAGTTCATTTATGTGTTAAAGTGCTTACACTTGTGTGCCATCTTTCTGGAATCCTTGCCTAGAACTTGGCAAGGCTGGCTGCCTTGCTGCCTGCCCTCTCCATGGAAAAGCCACCTCCTCAGGGGTGCTTCTCTTAACTGCTCTAGTAAAAGAGCACTCCTGGCTCTAGCCTTACTCTGTTTCTCTTATACCCTTACTCTGATTCATTTTCCTTCACAGTCATTATCACTGCCTGATATTGTTTGCTCTCATGTTTGTATCTCTTTTCCCCACTAGACTGCAAACCCTACAAGGGAAGGGTCTTTATCCAACTTATTCACTCCCATTTTCTCTGTGCCAGGTTGGGGGATGTGTGACCATCTGCTTGGCAGCTCATAGCACATGTCACCCTGATCCCTGATGTTGTGAGGATTTGTCATCATTACTGCAGTGCTCTTTATGCCTACACACAATGCCATGTAAACCACAGGGATGAGATTACAAATGAGTGTGTCATGTCTGGGGTTAATTGATGTTCCTGGTCTGCCTCCATCCATCCTCCCATCCTTCATCTTAGTACTCAGAGCCCTGTTCCTCCTCCCTTTGGCCTTGGGCCTAAATGTTTACCTAAAGGATATTGATATAGATTAAAGCCCCATTCAGAGCCATATTCAAACTAAATGTTGACACCCAACCTGATTAAATGCTGAGCCCCTTAGTATTTCTAGGCTATAGTCTCTCCTTTTAGCCAGTGTTGGCATGTGCTAGTTCTTTTCCTCAAAGGATAGCAGCAGCCTCTGGCTAAAATCTGCTTTCTGGAATCTAATTTTTATATCTTGCTTGAAGAGGTCAGAGTACATTTCATCTCCTGTGAGGAAAATGGAATCATATGTGATTTCTCCTATTTACAGAATCAAGTACGTTACATGGCAGTTTATCAATTACCATTTCACGAGTTAGAAGAAAATGAATATTTGTTGAGCATCTTCTCTGTGACAGTGACTGTACTAAATGGTTTCATGTGTTATTCATTGAATTTTCAAAAGCAACTGTGAGTTACATGCCCATTTTATGGGTAAAGGAAATGAGGTTTAGGGAACTGAGATAACTGAGTGTAAGCTTCATAACTATGAAGTGGTATTTCACTTTGAACCTTGAATAAGTACATACTTATGTCTCTAGAATGTTTGTCAAAGAAGTAGAGATGGAATGAAGAGCTGATCTCAACCAGTCCCTTATGTCATACTGTGTCCACATAGGGAGATGGCTGAACAGCATCAGGGTAATGGGACAATAGCATGAAGGACTGCGAAAGAGAGATATAACATGTTTTCTATCATATATGTAGAATCTAGACGTAAAATATGAATATCACAAGAGTAACAGGGGGAGTACTTAGAGGTGAGTCTTACAGTGACTGAGGATGGTGGTAAAAGAGTGAATATGAATAACTACTTCCATTGTATGTATGAAAATAAAGTATAAAACCTGGTACTGGTGCCTCATGCCTGCTAGCTATTCAGGAGGCTGAGATTTGAGGATTGCAGTTCAAAGCCAGCCCAGGCAGAAGAAGCCATTAGACTCATCTCCATTTCAGCCAAAAGTAAAGCTGTGGCTCAAAGTGATAGAGCACTTCTCTTGAGCAAAACAGCTCAGAGACAGTGCTCAGGCTATGAGTTCAAGCCCCACAACTGAAAAAAATAAAGCAGCAAAACCTGTATAAAACAAGAGGGGAGCTGGGAAGGTGGCTCAGCGGTAGAGCACTTGCCTTGTATGCTTGAGGCCCTGGGTTCGATTCCTCAGCACCACATAAGCAAAAAGAAAAAAGCCGGAAGTGTCGCTGTGGCTCAAGTGGTAGAGTGCTAGCCTTGAGCTGAAGACCTGAGGGACAGCGCCCAGGCCCAGAGTTCAGGCTCCACGACTGGACCCAAAAAAAAAAAACAAAAAAAAAAAAAACAAAAAAAAAACAAGAGGGGAACAATCGCATGAAAGAAAAAACAGTTGCTTTGTATGTCCCTCCTCCACGGTATAACCCCTGCTTTCACTGTATTTGATGTTGGTATAATTTGTGGAGGGGAAGGGAAAAAACAAATCGTTTAAATAGGGATACAAGTAGACCCATTGAAACAATGAGATGTACAAGATGTTATGTCGAAAATGAACTTTACAACTTTGGTGGGGGGGGAGGAGTGTTGGGGGGAGGATGGGATGGGAAGGGGAAACAAAGGAGGAGGCAACAATGCTTGATAAGAAATGTACTCATTATCTTGCCCATGTGATTGTAACCCTCTGTACAGTATTTTTCACAATGAAAAAAAAAAGAATGAGTTCAAAAAAACAAGAGGGGATAAGAGGAATAGAGAAAGTAAATTTGATTAAAATATATCGCTTACATATATGGAAATATCATGTATGTATAATGAACCTCTTTTGAGAAAGTATGATAGAAACTTCATTGTTCAATGTGGGCAATAAATATATGCATGTCCATGTTTGAAACTTTCCATAAATTATTTCTATTCAGAAAAAGTAAGAAAAGTAGAATTAAGGATGCTTTTGTACATATTGTATAAATCAATTAACAACATTTTGCATCAGTTAATTGAAAAAACATGCAGAATGACAAGTTAAAATGGGTATATTTTAATATATTTATAGTTCATTAATTATAGTAGTATCTACAGACCTTTGAAAAATTGTAGCATTCATGTAATAGTGATCAAATATTTTTGTGCCTCACAAATATTAATCCTTGGATAAATAGTATTTATTCCCATTATATAGTTGAGAAAAAGTTAAAAAAATTCATGTCTCAGAACTGGGATTTAAAAAATAATTATTTTGTTGTAAAGGTGATGTACAGAGAGGTTATAGTTTCATAAGTAAGGTAATGAGTACATTTCTTGTTGAATAGTGTTACCACCTCCCTCATTTTCCCCCACATTCCCCCCCTCCTCCCAACTCTCCTACCCACCCCGCACTCAAGCAGACTCATTCTTGGGTCCCTGTTCTTGACCAGTGCATCCTAGTATCTCTATGAAGCACCTTTACTATTTCTTCAATCCAGTCTAAGGGCTGATTTCTATGTTGAATGCTTCACATGAATCCAAAACCCCTATCCATTATTTTGTACTTTTGAGAGTATTGGTTTTCAGCCCCAGCCAATGGATCTCCTTCTCCTGTGCCCCTTTGACCACCTGCTGTAACCACCTCAGAGTAGTATCAGACATGCAAGAAGGTATGCAAATGTCTGTGAGATGAATGACTAAGTACAAAAGGGACAGAATTACTAATTCAGATCAATGTGTGTATTCTTGTCTGACACACTGGGCTTTACCTTGGAAAGTATCAGCAGCTCTGGGTACTGGGTGTCCTGACAATTGCCATCCCAGAATCAGCAGCACTTATAGTCTACAAGAACCATTGGTGAAACTCATGGTGCATTACACTGGTTATCTGGCTAGTCCTAATGCATATGTTGTCATTCTCTCACCCCTAGGTGAGGGTACTTAAGTCAGGAGAGTGGAATCCTCCGGCTCTGGATAAATGATTTCCCTGAAAACCACCTCACTCTTTTTCTGTACTGTGAAGATGCACAAAGAAGACAGTGTTCTGTGACTCAGGTGACACCTTCTCCTCCACCTGACTCTGTTATCACTGATCTCGGACTGGCAAGTCTAGAACTCTGAGAAATGCAATTCTGCTGTTCATAAGCCACTCTGTCTGTGGAATTATGCTATGGTAATTCAAGTGGACAAAGACATCCTGGGTTCACACTTTGCTCCTCAACTTTTCCAGCTTCAACAGTTGTAGATATCATGTGGAAGCAAGACAAACACATTGTAGCAGCCCCTTGCAGCTACTCTTGATACCTATGAAAATAAATGACTTTCTTTTTATTTTTTATTTTTTGGTCCATTGTGAGGCTTGAACTCTGGGCCTGGCCTCTGTCCCTCAGCTCTTCAGCTCAAGGCAAGTGCTCGACCACTTGAGCCACACGCCACTTCTGGTTTTCTGATGGTTAATTGGAGGAAAGATTCTCACAGACTTTCCTGCCTGGGCTGGCTTTGAACTGTGATCCTCAGATCTCAGCCTCCTGAGTAGCTAGGATTACAGGTGTGAGCCAACAGTGCCCGGCTATGCCTATCTTTTTTATTGTGATATAAAACACATAATATGAAATCAACCATCCTAGAAAATTTTACATACATTGTACAGTATTGACATTACAATACAGTATATATGTATTGCTTTAGAGATGATTTGGGGAACTATATTATCTTTCATTACATTTTATTTTATTGCAAAGGTGATGTACAGAGGGGTTACAATTACATAAGTAAGGGAATGAGTACATTTCTTTTCAAACAGTGATACCTCTCTTCTCATTTTCTCCCACTTTCCTTCCCCCCCAACTCCCCTCCCTCCCAAGTTGTAAGGTTCATTTCCAACATAGTGTCTAGTGAGTATGGCTGTTGCATTGGTTCACCCATAATGATCCTTTTTCATTATTGTTTTAAAAGTTATGTATTATAATCTTTCAGCAGCAGTACAAAGGAGTTACCATTCAACAAATAAGCTTATGAATACAATGCATTTTGATTGGTGTCACCCCTTTTAACATTCTCCTCCATCTCTCCCAACCCAACTTTACCTCTTAATTTTATGTTTCATGAGCTATGCATTAACTATTAGGACTGTGTTCTCCCTTTCTCTCATCATTTGTTTGCCCCCTCCTCTTGATCCTCTGACCTTTCAAGTGCCACTTTCTTGGTATTCATTTTCTTGGACTGTGAGTTTTTCTAAGGAATTAACACCATTTGAGTACTTCTCTACAAGTATAATACATTTGTGTACACTTGTATAGCCCCCCATATATGTTTATTTGTACATTTATTAATTAGATCTAGATTTCACATATGACATAGGACATGTGTCCTTTGTCTCTCTGGGCCTGACTTACTTCTCTTAATAATTTTTCCAGGTCCTTCCATTTCTTTACAAATAATGCGATATTATTATTTCTAATGGCTGAGCACAATTTCATTGTATATATACCATTTTTCTTTGATCTATCATCCATTGAGGGACATCTGGGCTGTTTCCATAACTTGGCTATAATGAATAGTGCAGCAATGGACATGGCTGTGCTGGTGGTTTCACTGTATTTTAATATGAAATCTTTTGGATAAATGCCCGAGTGGAATTGATGGATCATAGGGCAGTTTGACATATGGTTATTGAAAAAAATATCTATACTGCTTTCCAGTGTTTGAACAAGTTTATATTACTATCAATAATGTATTAGTATTCCTTTGCCCTACCATCCACACTAGCATCTGCTATTGTTTGTATTCTTTTTGTTGTTGGTGGTGGTTGTGAGTCTTGAATTAAGGTCCTGAGCACTGTGCCTGAGCTCTTCTCAAGACTGATAATCTACCACTTTTAGCCACAGTGCCACTTCTGGTTTTCTTGGTGGTTAATTAGAGATGAGAGTCTCTCATGGACTTTCTTGCTTGGCTAGCTTTGAACTGTGATCCTCAGATCTCAGCCTACTGAGTAGCTAGGATTATGGGCATGAGCCATCAGCTCCCAGCTTGTTGTAGTCTTGATGATGATGGCCATTCTAACTGGGGTAAGGACGAATCTCAATGTGCTTTTGATTTGCATTTTCTTTATGGCCAGAGATGTTTAATGTTTCTTCCTGTGTCTATTGGTCATTTTTAAAATTTCTTCTGAGAAGTGTCTATTGAGCTCAAAATCTAAACCCTCAAAGGATCAGCAACCCAATTTAAAAATGGATCTTCATTATCTTTTGAACAACTAAAAAACTATTCTTACGCTTCCTTCACTCCAGCCCCTGACAACCCCTCATTCTTTTTGTTTCAATGACTTAGGTTGCTTCATTTCACTAATCATTCATGTTGTAACATATGACAAAATTTCCTTTTTTAAGGCTAAATAATATTCATGACATTCTTCTTATTCATTTATTCATCTGTTGATAAACATTTAGACTATTTTCACCTTTTGGCTATTGTGAGTAACGCTGCAATGAACATGGGACTGCAAATATTTCTCCAGCACAACAATTGTCTATGTTTTTGAATGAATACATGGAAGTAGGATACTTGGAGCATATTGTAATTTTGTTCAATTTTGGGAGACCCCTTATTCTATGTTCCACAATAGCAATAGCTTGACCAGTATATATTCCCACTAATAGTGTACGAGGGTTTTTTCTAAAATTCCTATTCTTAGCAGCAGCTGCTATTTTCTATTTTAGTTTGGTAACATTCATCTTAATAGGTATAAGAAGGATTATATTTTTAAATACTTTTTTCATGTTGCATTTTTGCACATTGCAGAAGTAAGGTAAGATCTTTATGAGTAAGTGACACAAAGCATCAGTATAGACACTGCAGGATATAGAAGCTTTGTCTTTGGAAGAAAATTGTGTTTGCCTTTCTCCTTTCTCAGTTTGAAGCATATTTATTTGTTGAGAGCAAACATGTTTACTTATTCCTTATTAGAATCTGTTGCATTCTAGAGGTTCATATACTTCTGCAAGCTAGTATCTCCAGTGACACTAAACTGGGATGAGGCTCAGAAAAGCTACTGGTCATTATGGGATCATTGAACAGTCTTTCCAACTTAAGGGTTTGCTCCTGTAGGTAGTAAATATGGAAATCTCTGGTTCACCAACTATACAAAGAAAAAGTAAATAATAAGGGTCTAATGGGTTAAATAACCCCAAAATGAGCTCTTTCATCCCTATTATGTTGGTAGACCAGCTGGTACTGTTTTGGCAAAACATGCTTATAGGGATCTTTCTCACTATATGCTATAGATAAAGGATCAACCAGTGCTCCCAAGAGCTCTGACACAAGTAAGAATGCAAGTGCCAACTTAGATGTAAATTATAACTATATATGTAAACATATACATATATGTACAAACATATTAACTATGGTATACACAGGAGAGGACTCCATTGGATAACTCCTTTGACCAAGTAATTTACAGTTTAGTAAAATGAATACCAAGAAACTCAAACATGTTTTGCAAGACGTGGTAAGATTCAAGGGAGGAGGGGCAGTTACATGGAAAGAGAAAGGATGGGAGATCATTGTACATATGTGTAAATTGAACCTGGTAAATTGAAGGGATGGATAAGATTAGATAGATGGGAAGGGAATCATGGAAGGGGTAATATTTGTCAACATGCACTGTACTCATGAACTGACACATTCATTTGAACTCCATTGTACAACTACTTAAAGATAATAATTTTTAGAAGAATTTAAGTGTGTATCTGCTAAATGTCAGAAGTTACTGTCGAGCCCTTTAAAACAATACCAAATTGTAAGAGAATGTTCCTATGGTTTGGAGTTGTAATGCCGCAAGCCCATAGCTATCCTCCTGCTTAAAGAAGTTTAGCAGAGGAAGTGGTGTGGAAGGAACTCCTTCTGGGTAAATTCCTGGCACGTGCAAAATGCCCTTTCCTGTAGTTAGGTCGCTTTCAACTCTGAGCGACTATAAAAGAAATAGATGATATGGTTTACATTCTACATGACAGACAAGAGCTCTGATTTTTTGCTAGCAAGTTACAAAAGGAAGGGATGAAAGGAGCAGCTTGTGGTGCCCTGAATGTAACCATCCTTCAGACTATATGGTTATCCGTGTTTGAAATCAGCTCTCTCGTATCTTCATGGCAGTTGAAGTAGATAGGGGAAAAAACAGAGTTTCCTAAAAGGACAAAGCACTTTCATTCGCCTTGAACCACACATGGGTAAGACAAGCCACATTTCATGTGAAATTCTCCCTCTCCTCTGCTATATATTTGCTCATCACCTTTTCCTCATTTTAGACTTTGTGAACGCTCGAGGCAAAATCTCATCCAGATGTTATTGAACCCTTTACAATTATAAAAGGTCAGAAGGGCCTTTTGATGTCCTGGAAACCTACAAAGTCTCTGCCAGTTACTTTCTTCTAATTCAGAGGCAAAGAACAGCACCAGGCTCCAGCAGGTCATGGCCTTATTTTGGAATTTAGAAGTCAAGAGCATTCAAAGATTTCAATTCCAGCAGGCAGCCTGTATTACATACTAGTAGGGCTACTTTGGCACTTAAGGTATATGGGCTCACTTGGTAAATGAAGGAACAAATTCCATATGAGATTTCCAGATTCAGACAGAAAGCTCAGCGGCTGATGTCTCAGTTTCACATACATGTCTGTGAGATTTGGGAACCTGCTGCAAGGAATGTCCTGAGAAACTTATACAATGTCTTTATGTGTCTCCCACGTGAAATAGAAGACCAGAGTCACAACAATGTCTAAAACTGGAAGGTAAGAGTATAGTGGGGTGCAAATTTAAAAATTCTAGAGAAAGTTTTAAAAATGTATAGCTCTTACCAAAGAAAACCTGGTATCAGATGTCTGAGGATGGGGAGAAAATCCACTATAGAATTTGCAAGGCTAGTGGTCAGTTACAAATTTCAAGATTCCTGCAGTGGACTACTAAGCCAAGTTTGTGGAGGACTTCTAGACTTGGGGCCTTCTGCTGTATATGGATTACAGGCTCGTGAAATCAGGTCTATAACAAGCTTCCAGTTCCTAGAATAAGAGGCACTATGATCGAGTCCTATCTATATGACAGAGGAGGTAGAGTTTCTCTCATTTGTGTTCATGGACCCAGAGAGAGGGCCTGGTTGCATACTTCCCAGGCCTTATGTTCTCAATAGTAGGTTTAGCCAGCTTGTGGTCCTCATCTAACCACACAAAAATTTGAGCTTTCCAGGGTATCTCTTTCAGCATAACATTCAGTTCTTGGTATCTACTGATTGCTTACTCACCCAAGATAAATCATATTTCTTAGAATTAAAGATAAACAGCATAAAATGAATTAAAAACCTAAAAAAACTGATGAAAATATTTGTAGCCTAGAGGGCTAAAGAATATTTGTAGTATAGAGGGGCTAATATCCTTAATTTGGAAGGATTTTGTAATGGTTTTGAATGGAGGATTCTAACCCTGATAGAAAATTGTGCAAGTTGAGTGTGATGGTTCATACTTGCAATCCTAGCTACTAAGGAAGCATAGACAGAAGGACTGTGATTCTAGTCCATCTTGGGGGAGGAAAAGTAAGTGACTTACTATTCCAAAGAATCATCTAGTGTGGTGGGATACATCTCTAATTCCATCTATGAGGGAGCATAAGTAGGAATATCATAGTCCATGCTTCAGTGGTAGGACAAGGTAATAATAGTGCAAGGCCATGAATTCAAATACTAATCCTACCAGAGAGGGGGGGGGGAGAAATTGGGAAAAGAACTCAATAGTTTTCATAAGAAAGATATAGAACTAATTATAAATTGTATTTAAGCTACTTACCCTCACTAATGTAAGTGCAGTAGAATATGTGTGCTCCTCTAAAAGAGGCCCCAAAGAGATCTATTACCCCTTGAAGCATGTGACAATACTCTGAACGACACTGCTTATTAACTAAGAAGCTGGTCTTTGACACATCAAATATGCTACTCACTTGATCTTGGCCTTCCTAGAATCTAGAAATATGTGAAATAAATTTTTGCTTTATATTAGCTTACTAGTTGATGACATTTTGTTAGTGTAACCTAAGATGATTGAAGACAAATCATTTCATAAAAATTAGTTTCAGATTAAAAGTATCTATTAAAAACTTTCTTGAGGAACAGAAACTGACCTAAAATAGAAATATTTAGAATTGGATAAAATAGTGATTGTACAAACCTTCTATATGTTGAAATGGTTTTGTAGAATTATATAAAAAATAAAAAACACCCAACTTGTAATAATATAGTGTAACAGAAGCATTTTGTAGGATTAACAATAAACTACACACCGCAGACAAAAAAGTTTAAACATGGGAGCATCAATAAATGCCATGTAGAATGAAACAGAATTCATCAACCTATGCTGTGTATGGTAAACCTTGATGAGAAGTTCATTCAAGGAATGCAGGGTAGATGAAACATATGAAAATCAATAAATAGAATTCACATTATCAACCAGTGGCAGAAGAAAAAAGAAGGAAGTTTTGACAGAATTCAGTAGATTTCTGTAAGAAGGTTTAAGTAGTCTAGGAATACAAGGAAAATTCCTTATATAAAACAAAGCAAAGGAAAAATGGACTGGATATTAGAGCTCAATACCAGAAGACTTTAGGCAATAAGATGACTTTCATTAGCAAACATAGTGTATTCCATACTAGAAATGAGTATTTTTTAACATACTCAAATAGAAAAAATGTTCTGCAATATCTACAAATGAACTAATAATTCTCAGAAATCAAATGCACTCTGACTTCTTTCATTTATCCTGTAAATAATTATGACTGTAAGATGAGATACAATTTAAACAGATACACTGAACAAAATTCTTTGATTCATAGTACAGCCTGAAAACAATTTACAAAAAATGTATTTTAACTTTCAACAATACTGTTCAAGATGAAATAGTTTGTGTCCCATGAAATTTTCGACTTCACAAACAAAACTTTCCTGTTCCGAGGTCACTTTTTCACTGATTGAGACATAAATAAAAAACATTTTAATCCAGTGTTGCCTTTCTCTGTAATGTTTGTGTTGACATTGCTTACTTAGAATCTAGTGCTCAAATATAACTTCTACAGACTCCAGATTGGAAGTGTGCAGATGAGCTCACAAAACTCCAGTCATGAAGATGAATGCAGCAGAGCTAGACAACTGTGTAACATATTGCTCCACAGATTCATTCCCTTAGGCATTCAAACAGTTGGTATTGTGAAACTCATTTATTCATAACTGTATAGGTGATGCATATATATAAACAACGTAAGTCACATTAACTCTGATAACTTAGACAAACAAGACTCTTCAAGGGAAAGAGTATTTAATCATTGACATCATTCATTATTTAAAAACTATTGTGTATAAAAGGGCTAAAAGGATGATCAAGCTTTATTTTTTATTTTTGCAGGAAAACTGAAGATAACAGTTTTCACATGCAGTTCTCAATGCAGATAACTCCCATTGTTTCTCTCTAGTTAAGCTACGGATCCACTCCAAACTTCATAGCCACAGAGGCCCAATGAATTTTGTGGTTTTCTCAAACAGCACTATTTGGGTTTTGGATAAATTTTTAGAAGAATGGGGTATTTAGTTGTTTTGCTTAGTTGCTTACACATCGCCTCTCACCATCTTGGGCAACCCACCAGCCCCTTTCTTTCCCATGTAAGCAGAATTATTAAACCTTTTTCTTCTATGAAATAACACATTAGGTAGGGGGTGGGAGATCATTTGACTTCAATGACACAGCCCTGACACAATCTTTGTCCCTCATGTCTGGTTCACTGTGGACCTGTCCCCCTAACCTCCTACCCTCAGGGCTCATCTCTCTCTCACACAACACATCCATTTCTTCCCTCCTCTTGTCTGTCTCCAGTCCATCACAGAGCAAACAAATTACATGAGAGGTAGATTTTATTTCCATCATCATTTTGCAAAAGCTGGTATGAATGATGTTTACAAAGTTGATCACTGGACAGCAGTTTAATCTCTTGAGGATCTCACACAGCTCTCAGTCTTTGACCTACCCTAGGTCCTCACAGCAGTTGGGAGTTCTCCGTGCTCTTCTGACCTTTGTCATTTTTCCACGGAGCTTCTTGTTCAGCTTGTGATAATGGTGGTGCAGTGGTTGTTCTCTCTCTTTCTTCTTAGGTTTGATTAACATCCTAGTAGTGGCTTTTTTCTTTGATCTTCCATGATGGGTTCTAGTTGCTTTCATTCTTTTATTGGGCAGCTGGAAGGATAACAGGAGATTACAGATTGTTTTGCCCTTCCCCTCTCCAAATTATACCAACAACAAATACAGTGAAAACAGGGGTCATACTGTGGGGGAGGAACATACAAAGCAACAAAAAATTTAAGTGGTACCTTATAAATACAACAAATTGTTTAAATAGGGATACAGGTTGACCCATTGTAACAATGAGATGTAGAAGACAGTATGTTGAAAAATGAACTTTACAATTTAGGCGAGGAGGGAGGGGAAGGGAGAGGGGGTAGTGTAATTGTGGAGGTGGGTAGGAAGGGATGATAGTGGAAAAACAAAAGAGGAGGCAACAATGCTTGATAAGAAATGTACTCATTACCTTGCTCATGTAACTGTAACCCCTCTGTTCAGTATTTCCACAATAAAAAACTTATTTTTTAAAAAATGAAAGAAAAATACTGGTCCAGTGCCAGTAGCTCACAGGTGTAATCCTAGCTACTCAGGAGGCTGAAATCTGAGGATCACAGTTCAAAGCCAGCCCGGGCAGGAACGTCTATGAAACTCTTTTTTTGGAATATATATATATATATATATATATATATATATATATATATATTATTGCAAAGATACTATACAGAGAGGTTATGGTTACATGAGTAAGGTAATGAGTACATTTCCTATGGAACATTGTTACTCCTTTTGTTTTTCCCCTACTATCCCTTCCCTCCTCACCTCCCCAACTCTTCCCTCCCTCCCCCTTCTTCCCTCCCTCCACCACCCCCACCCCCCGCCTCCGGTGTCCACTCTTATCTCCAATTAACCACCAGAAACTAGAAGTGGTGCCTGTGGTTCAAGTGGTAGAGCACTTGCCTAGAGCAAAACAACTCAGGGACAGTGCCCAGGGTTCAAGCCCACGACTGAAAAAAAAAATGTATTGGTTTGGTGAAGAGGGTGGAGGGCCCGTGGGAACCGTGGTTCATGGGAAGGACTATGTGTGGTCTCCTGAGTCAGGACAGCTGAGAAAAGGGCAGGAATCCTGGGAGGGAGAACCTAAGGAAGAAATATGGATGGATCAGCTCACCTTACGTTTGTGTCCGCGTTGTGAAATACCCCTAGTCTTTCCATTCTTCTTCTGTGGAATTTCTGTGGGAATTTCGATGTCTGAGCATGGTGTTGGTTGTTTTCTACCCACATTTCCCATGTCAGTGTCTTCTAGTGATCCTCTCCTAACCTCCTGGCTGCCCTGAACTTAACTGACTGCCCTGAACTCAGCTCCGGCCCATGGATAAAGCGTGGCCCCGCCCTTACGCATTGTACGCTCACTAAGCCCCGCCCCACCCCGCCCAGGGGCGGGACTCAGGTGTCACAAAGCACAGCGGCCCAGACCACTCAGGGAGGGGAGGCCAAGGTGTCCCAGCAAGGGGGCCTGTGCTCTAGCACGCCCAAACATCCTTCCAACTCACCTGCCACCCTCCCCTCCTCACCATTCCCAGACACGCCCTCCCAACTGCACCTTCTCTCCTCTCCACTCTTCGTCTCGCCCAGGAAGCATGGCGCCATGGTCACGTGACCACAGTTCATCTCGTGGACACGTGATCATCCCGCTGGCCTCTGATAAATTTCTCTCCAACATCTTCAGGACACACTTCCTGGTGACCAGCAGGAAACTTGCACAACCCACCCTCTCCCTCTCTTGGGGTCTACAGCTGACCCTTGGGTGTTCTTTTCCAAACTAAAACGAAGCTAAGATTTGAGTATTCACAGGAAAGAGTTTGCCTTAGCCAGAGCTCTTCGAATCTCAGATGCAAAAATTTTTTCAACACATGGTGGTGCAAACTTACCTCACTGGTGACAGTTAGCACTCTTTGTTGGAGCCTATCCCACTGTTAAGACACTAGTGTAATTCATTTTTACAAATATCTCTAACAATATTCCAGCTTCTTAGATGAGAAACTGTAATAATGTCTTATCCACATTTCGGCTTAGGGAGGAGATCTTCTATTGAGATTTTTAAATTTTATTTATTTATTTATTTTGTTGGTTCTGAGCTTGAACTCTGGGCCTGGGCACTGTCCCTGACGTCTTCAGCACCACTTGAGCCACTGTGCCACTTCCGATTTTCTGGTACTTGATTAGAGATAAGACTTTCATAGACTTTCCTACCCTGGCTGGCTTTGAACCATGGTCCTCAGATCTCAGCCTCCTGAGTACCTAGGATTACAGGAGTGAGCCACCAGTGTCTGGCATACAGATTTTTGGTCCTGAAAGACACGTGTTTACTGCTTAGGATCCTCAGCAGAGATTAAAAAAAATGTTTGACTTAGTGATCTCATTTCTTGCTGTCCACTGGTTGTTTTACTACCTAGGATATATTTTATTGAAATTAAATGGCAAAAATTTCAATACATAACCTAAAAATTAAGAAAAGTAAGAAGAGAGGTGGATTGAGACAGGTGGATGAGAATGTTGAAAGGGGTGATATTCATAAACTGCTTTGTTGAATGGCAACTCCTTTGCACAACTACTTAAAGATAAAAATATTCAAAAAATTAAAATGAAGAAAAAAATAGTGTAAGCAAATTCAACACACTATGGGAAAATATGTAGACTCTAATACCACTAACCTGTAAGAACTCAAATTCGTCAGAAAAATGGACACAAAACGACAGACATAAAATGATGGGAACAGGCAATTTACAAGAATGCTACAGAACTATCCCTTAATTATATTGAAAGATGTTTGACCTCATTAAATGAGAAAAATATCAAATCAAATTGCAGTGAAAAATCCAAATCTGATCCAGAATTTGTATGTTTTAGAATTAGTAGACATTAAATACTGATAGTAATAATTATACTTTCTGAGGCCTCCAAAATAGAGATGTGGAAACCAGGAATAAATTCAAAATGATCTATTTAAACATAAAATTATGGTACAAACACAAGAGGATGGAATTACCTTACACACCTGTGGAATTATGGCAACAAATCCTAGTGTGTTATAAATGTGTTATAAATTTATACTTATAAAAATTTCTTCAACCCTCACAACCCATAAAAAAATTTCTTAAGGAAAAGAAGAAGAAAGAATATGGAATGTTTTTATCACAGTGTTTTAAAATATATAGGAACATATGTTTATCTTGGTATAAAAATTGTGTAATATATGCATGTATATAAAATATAATATGACTCATATTTAAATATGTTTAAAGGGGCTGGGAAGGAGGCTCAGTGGTAGAGCGCTTGCCTTGCATGCATGAGGCCCTGGGTTCATTTCCTCAGCACCACATAAGCAAAAAGAAAAAAAGCCAGAAGTGGCACTGTGGCTCAAGTGGTAGAGCGCTAGCCTTGAGCTGAGGAGCTGAGGGACAGCGCCCAGGCCCAGAGTTCAGGCCCCCACGACCGGACCCTCCCCCCCCCAAAATAAATAAGTATGTTTAAACATTTTAAATATCTAGAATGGTGGAAATTGGAATCACTTAAAACTAGAGAACATAGAGAGTGAAAAACATAAATGTAGAAAAACATGAAAGAAATTAGTAAAAAAAATAATCACAAAAATGTAGACCAATAACCATTGTAAATGTGAATTGCCTAAACAAACAAGTTAAAGAAAGAAATTGTCAGAATGGAGTTTCAAAATGAAAATGAAAGCAGATCCTCTCTATAAAGAACCCATTTAACTATAGAGATTGAAACAGAGTACAGGCAAAAATAGAATGTTAGCATGATGTCAATACTAACCAAAATAAAGCTAGTGCCACTATAGTCATTGCAGATAAGGCAGATTTCTGAGTAAAGCTTTTATAAAGGGGTAAAGAGTAAAATTTCACAATGTTTTTGTTTTCCAAGAACATACAACAATAATTTATTTTTATGCACCTAGAAACAGAGCATCAAAATATATCAAACAAAATCTGACGGAAGTGAAAGTAGAAATAACAGTCCACCATTATGTCTTTTTATTATTAATTGATACCCAGGCAGCTGCCAATCAGTAAATGCACAAATGATCCACATGGTATTATCAATCAACCAAATTTAAGTAACATTTGTAGTATATTCTATCTAATAAACACTCTTCTGTAATGCTCATTACACAAGGCAGACCACATTATATGGCATAAACATACCTTAAAAACTAAAATATTGGATATCAAATAAAACATTTCCTTTGCCAAAAATGTAATTAATGAGTGAATGATAGAAAAACAATTGAAAATGTTTGATATATTTGGCAATGAAACCCCACATTTCCAAATATGTAGTGAGTCAAAAAGTTTCAAGAGAAAGTTAAAATTACATTCAACTCAATGAAGATGAAAATATAACTTAGCAAATTTCCGGGATACAGCTACAAGAATAATTAAATGAACAGTTGTAGGATTTTTTCAGTTATTTGAAAATAAAATGATTTATAACCAATAACAATATTACTTAAACTTTGCAAGCAAAAGAAAAGAAATAAATTAGAAAGCTAGGAAATAAAAATAGGAATTTCAATAATTAGGAAATTCAGCATCCTATCCTGGAGGCTGAAATTGGGAGACGCATGGGTCTAAGCCACTGTAAGTCCAGAAGACACCATCTTAGTGTACAGATAATGAATATAGGCGAATGTATATGCCATTATAGCTGAGGCAAGACCGTATCTCTAAAATAGCCAGTGTTGCTTGGAGCTTCAGATCTCCCAGCTGTAATTCTAGCTACTCAGAAGGCTGAGACATGTGAATCTTGGTTCAAAGCCAGTCTAGGAAGAAAAATTTGTAAGAAAGAAAAAAACCACTTGTGTCCCTATCTTGGGGTTCATTTCACTTAACATCATCTTATCTGGTCATATGTACATAGCTTTTAACCTTTTCTGCTTGTCCTAGACATATACTAGTTATTGTAAATAAGGGAAACCATGGGACCTATGTTTCTTTGGGCCTGGCTTACTTCACTTAATATAATTTTTCCCCGTCTTTCCATTTCATAACAAATGGGGCAGTGTCATTCTTTGTGATGGAGGCATACAATTTCATTATATATGTATATGTATATATATATATATATACACACACACATATATATATACACCACATTTTCTTGATCCATTCATCTACTGAGGGGCATCTGGGTTGGTTCCATATCTTAGCTATGGTAAATAATGCTGCAATAAACATACTTGTGGTGGTAGCTTTAGTATGGCCTTGTTTGTGATCATTTGGGTAAATGTCTCAAAGTGGGATTGCTGGGTCATGGGGAGCTCTACGTGGAGCCTTTTGAGGAACCTTCACACTGCTTTCCAAAGTGGTTGAACAAGTTTACACTCCCACCAACAATGCAATAGGGTTCCCTTCTGTCCACATCCCCTCTAGCATCTGTTGTTATTAGAGTTCTTGATTATAGCCATTCTAACTGGGATGAGGTTGAACTTCAATGTTGTTTTGATTATAATGTACCATATGATTTTTTTGTTTCTTTGTATGTTCCTTTCCCACCCCCCAGTATAACCCCTATTTTTACTGTATTTGATGTTGGTGCCCTGCATCTTGTATATACACTTCTCTACCTTGGGGAGGGGAAGGGAAAAAACAAAATGCTTAAATAGGGATACAGGTTGACCCATTGTCACAATGAGATGTACAAGACACTATGTTGAAAAACAAACTTTATAATTTAGGTGGGGAGGGGTGGAGGGGGAGGAGTACAGTTGTGGAGGTAGGTGGGAGGGAAGGGATGGTAGGGGGAAAACAAAGGACAAGGTAACAGTGCTTGATAGAAAATGTACACATTACCTTGCTCATGTAACTGTAAATCCTCTGTACAGTATTTTCACAATAAAAAACGTATTTAAAAATAAAAAAAGTTTGCAAGATTCTGTCTCTAACTAGCAAAAAATTATGTGTCTTATGACATAAAGTACAGTCCTAACCAATAAAACCAAGCAAACACATGAGACCCCCAAATTTAATCCCTATTACACACACACACACACACACATAGTCACTCTCTCTCTCATACATACTCACAAACACACGCACATATGTGTATGCATACATGCACACACACATGCACAGAGACACACAAATAGTGCAAAACAGGGGTAGAGGCATGGCTTAGCAGCACAGCACTTGCCTAGTAGAGATGAGATCCAAAATACAATCCCTACTATAGCAAAAAATAAAATAAAATCCACACTACCCTCTGTGGAAAGATACCACTTTTGGACTAGTGATATGTCTTAAGTGGTAGAGACATCCTGAGGCCCTGAGTGCAAACCAAAGTACCTAAGTGCCACCAAAAAGACCAATGTGTTCCATTATCATGCTATAAGAGTGGAATTGATAGATGTGCTCAGGCCAAACAGAATCAGTAGTTGAAAAAGTTCTGAATTGCTGCTGTCTATAGATGTTTAGACATTCAGTAAGTATTGATCACTTTAAAAGTAGTGATAGATTAGTTATTGAATGAACCCAGAACAAAACAGTAAAGATGTACCATATATAGAGCTTATGGTCAGACTAGCTTATATATAAGCTTTTCCTGCCACATTGAGATGATAGTGAAAATGATCAAATTGATATTAAGCCAGAAGAGAGGCTGCACCAAAGAAGTTCCCAGAAGAAACTGAAGAAACAAAAACTTAGGGCCTGCGAGTAAATTGAACAGAAACTAAATGCAAATACAAATTTAAACCATCACAAAAATAGCTGTTACAATGTCTATTTCATATGTTCAAAAGTGGCTAAAAAACCTAAAATCTTCGTCTCAGAAATGAGAGAACCCAACTTTTCATCCCCATGTTAGAAGTGAGACAACTAAAGTTTTCAGATGTAAAGTGGAGAGTATAATATACACATTTGTACATGACGAGCCAGGGATTCAAACCCCCTTCCCATCGATTTCATAGCCCATGATTTACTCTGTGTGAATTAGCGGAAACCATGGTAATAAAGAAATGCTACTATACTGTAATCTGTATATTACATGTTTACGTTACGGAATAGATGGTTTTGCAAAAGCAGTCTCAGAGCTCTTGACCATTCATTATGTATTTTCGAGAGTTCTAATATGCTTTCTTTGGTGTGTTTTTTGTTGTAAAAGTACTGTACAGAGGGGTTACATTACATGAGCAAGGTAATGAGTACATTTCCTATCGAGCATTGTTGCCTCCTCCTTTGTTTTTCCCCTACCATCCCTTCCCTCCCATCTCCACAACTACTCCCCCCACCTTCTGAAGTTGTAAAGTACGTTTTCAACATAGTGTCTTGTATATCTCATTGTTACAATGGGTCAACCTGTATCCCTATTTAAGCACAATATGCTTACCATGCCTTTCTCCCCTCCAGTCCCTTAGTAGGGTGAGTTGGCATGGGATGGACGATTGAGAAAGGTGTAGTGATTCTCTAGGGAAGTGATTCACCAGACTTACCATCTACTTCCTTCTCTCATAAAGCTCAGCGGAGTCATCCACTATTTGTTGGATTCCTGGTGTCATTGCTGTTCATACTTCCTATGGAGCTCATAGTAGGGCACCTTTCAATTACTCTCCAAGAAGAATGCAGGCAAGAATCCAATTTATATCCTACCTAATTAAGAATAGTAAGGGAAGGAGTAGGTTGGGAGGGATGAGTGAGAAACTTGAAAGGGATGACATTGATCAACATATATTGTATTCTCCTCCTTTATTAAATGGCACCTCCTTTGTATAACTCCTTAAAGATAATAAAAGATTTAAGTTTACCGATGAAGAAGCTGATAGGCAAACAGGTTAATGGCTTTTCCTACAGAGAGAGAATTAAAAATAGGCCAGAGTACATAGTAGCATGTAGGAAGGGAATAGAAAACAGGTCAATTTTTGCCCCTTGGTCTCCATTTGTTCAGTGAAATACAGACACAAGTCTAGTTGTATCTGGAGTTGAAGGCTGAGAGTTAGTGGGTAGGTAGGAGAGCTACTTAATTTTTGTTGTTATTGTTGTTGGTCACCGAGCTTGAACTCTGGGCCTGGACGCTGTCTCTCAGCTCTTCAGCTCAAGGCAAGTGCCCTACCACTTGAGCCACAGTGCCACTTTTGGTATTTTCTGCTTATGTGGTGCTGAGGAATCGAACCCATGGCCTCGTGCCTTCAAGGCAAGCACTCTACCACTGAGCCACCTTCCCAGCCCAAGAGAGCTATTTAAAGTACCAGCTATCCATGGTATTTTTCAGTGTCCTTGTCAGCATCTCTCAAAGTAATAGACTCTTCCAGGCCATGAATGTCTCCCCAGTTCAAAACAGGCAAGGAGGAAATGATTTAAATCACTTATTTGCAAAAGCCAACAGTTGCTGGCCTGATACTTTGCTCTTTTCAGGTGACTGTATTGGCACTTGTGTAGACGGCCTGAGGCCAGGCCCCCAGGCCTGTAATTATCCAGGCAACTAAGTCAGTGTTTCCCTTAATTATACAGGAAATGAAAGGGAGAAAGGGATTGTTTATTTTTTCAGGCGGAATTATACAGCCTGAACGGCTCAACTTTACAAGACCTTGCCAAAGCTCTGGCCTTGGCAGCGTGGACTTGTCTGGGTGAGTCGTGGCTCCGCCATTAACTCCCCCACAGAACCTAACTGGGAGTCCCTGCCTCCCTTCCTCTAACGAGCCAATCTGTATTGTGAAAGATTTTATTTCATAAACACCTTGGGGTGGCTGGGTGGGGGCAAGCACATTACTTTCTTGTACTGGAAAATGTAATGAAGCTACTCACCATCAGCCACCTACATTTGTTTTCACTCGTGATTTAATCAGAATCCAGTAATGTGACTTCAAAGGTGATTATGGCATCTCAGTGGAGTTTTGCATGCCCTTCACTCTGCCGTTTACACAGCTATTTACGGGGCACGTAAATGGAAAAGGATGTTTATCAGATGAGGACAAAAGCAAGTTCTGTGCTAATTTGGCAAAGGAAAATATGGTTTTCATGTTCAATGCCTACATACTTATATACCTGTGAACAGCAGACAAGAAGAATAAAATTTACAGAGGCTAAAATGGTCACCCTTGAAGAAATAATTTGGCATTTTGAGAAGAAAATGTCACTGAGTAGCTGGGTTGTGCCATGGACAATGAACACCAAAGATGGGTGTTTGGTGACTGAATGAAATTTTCCCTTTCCTAATAGACAATTGGCATTGCTATTGTTACCATGATGGCTGAGCCTGGAGGTCCTTTTTCAAGTTTCTTGAATTCAGTGGACTATGTACTTCTTTTTGGAGACAATAGGAAAGGGGAAGTCTTCAAACGTGGACAAAATGAATTAATGAATAAGTAAATAAGTAAATAGCTACTATCTTGGCTTCCTCTATAGTTTATATTATAAACAAATTACACCATGTCCAGTGTAGACCTTGAGCCATGATCCTCCTATCTCTGCTTTATATTGCTGGGATTATAGGCATGTACTACCACACCAGGCAAGTTTCTGGGTTTTGGTAGGTTTTTTTTTGCTTTTTTTTTGAATTTAAAATTATTTTATTTTGTTTCATTTTTGTATATTTTTATTGTAAAAATACTGTAAAGAGGGGTTACAGTTACATGAGCAAGGTAATGAGTACATTTCTTATCAAGCATTGTTGCCTCCTCCCTTCCCTCCCATCTCCACAACTTCCCCCCAAGGTGGAAAGTTCGTTTTCAACATAGTGTTTTGTACATCTCATTGTTACAAGTTTCTGTTGTTTTACGGAACTAAATTTGTGTCAAATTATTATAGCAGCAATGTAAAAACAACAGAAGGTTAGTTTGATCAACAAATATCTGCACATTAAAGTTATTTTCTCTATGAGAAGACAATTGTAGCTTAAAGGACTAGAGTTTGTGTGAATAGTGAGAATAGATTGTTGAATAGGGTAAATAGGAGTTCAGTTCGGTAAGCAAGATTTTGTAGTGAGGGGAATGCCAAAGTGCTCTGGATGGTCTGTCCCAATTCTAGTGGACTATTTTGGCATTGGGTCACCAGAACAACACAACTTTCCAAGTTTCATTGGTGCCTTGCCCATGGGCAAGAAAGGACATTTCAGATAGCAAGAGGAATAGAGAAAATAGAGTGAGAACGCATTGCCAAATGTTTTTGGCCACGCTCAGAACATCTGAGTTTGAAATGCCCTTTACCCATTAATTTCAGAGTTTTAGTGATTTAATCCTAAAGACCAGTCTCCGAGGATAGATCATTTGTTCTTTAGAATGCCTTCAAATAACCTTAATTTCAAACTGCTACCCCAAATGGTTGATGCATACAAACACAAATACGTACATGCTTTTGTGCCAACTTGCTAAAAGGTGATTTTGGTCTTCATTTTGAAAAGAACAGAATAGAAACCCAAGAAGTCACCTAGAACTAGGGGCTTAATGGATTCTGTCACTTTCTCAAATTTTACCCAAATGTGGTTTCCGTTTATTTATTTATTTTTTTAGAAAGCAAGTTAGAATCTCTTGTCAGATGTTTATGTACGGGTGGTTGGACTATTCATTTTCCCTTTACAGAGCTGTCCTAATCTAATATGTAAGAAGAATCTAACTGCTAATCAATAATGGAACACAGATCCGCCTGTGGAAGAATCCGTGCCTCCTCAGAGAGGAAGCTGCACAAGAGAGCAAGCCTCCAAGGGCAGTTCCAACTTTATATTTATTTTATGATGATTCAACTCTATGTGTAATTCTTTGTATTGTCACTTCCAATTATTTTTGGAACAAAAACACCAGGGAAATGAGTTACTCATTTCAAAAAGTGCATTCATATTTGATAAATAGCTTACAGATTAGAGTGAAGATATTTACTGAAGCCAGGATTCAAAGCTCTTTCCTGGGGATCAGACTAAACCATTAGATTAAGGATGACAAATCTGCCTTGCACAGATTGTCTGAAGCTAATAGTGTAGGGCTGGGCCAACTTGCCTGTGAAGGCACTTCCCTGGGAAATAACATTAAGACAAGGCTTTCAGTGCACTTCTGGCCAGATGCAAGTCCCAGGGAAACCTGCAGTGATCTCTTTAAATCCGTGCAATAGCACAGGGGCACACAAAGGGTGGGCAAGGTCCTCTTCTGACTAGAGGCAAGAGCCAACTTCTACCTTTTACCATCGTGGATGTATGCAATACCTAGCTGTTCCCAGAATGGTTAGGTAGCTGGGTGTTATACTTGAGCTGTTCCTATGCTATCAGTTCTCTTCCTACTTCTACTCTGGTTAAAAAATCCTCAAATTATTTCTTTGTCCTAGGCTGCAGGTCCTGCAAGATAGAGGTATAATCTCTTTTGATTGGTGTGGTTTGGTTTTTTAATTAGCCGTTTCATAATGTTTCATAATCCATTCATTCACTTACTGCACACATTGTGTCTCGGTTGTGTATTACCAGCTTCCAAGATTTCAGATCACTTGCATTACTCTTTTCAAAAGTAATATTTCCCCTGTTTCCGTTAGGTATCTTAACCTTGACTGCCCTCAGTTTACAGTTAGAAAGTAATGTGTTTGGACAGGGGCGGTGGCTGCACAGCAGCATTCCTTATATGAGTATTATTTTTATTCTTTTTTGAGGGATTGTTGTGCTATGAATGTTTGTCTCTTCCAAAACTGATGTTGAAATTTAATTGCCTTTCTAACAGCATTAGGAGCTGTGATTCCACTTCCATGAATGGATTGCTGCCAAAGTTGGGAAGGGGTGGGTTGAAGGGGTGTGGCTGAAAATGTTGAAGGGCATGACACAGGTCAAAACGCATTCTGTTCATAAACTGTTTCATTACATGTCAACAATTCATTACATACCCTACAAAATTAAGAAAAGTGAGGTAAGGGATGGGTTGGGAGGGGTGGGTGGGAATGGGGAAAGGGGAGACATTGAATAAAATGCATTGCATTAATAAACTGCTCTGTTGAATGGCCACTCCTTTGTACAACTACTTGAAGATGATGAAAATATATTAAAAATAATGGAAGTTGTGTTACTCTAGAGATCAAGTCCTGTCTCTTCTCTTCACCCTCTCCTCCTCCCCTCTTTTTCCCTCCTTCCCTCCTCTCCTTCCCCCTCCACTCCCCTCTCTTCTCCTCCTCCCTTTTTCTCTCCTTTCCCCTTCCTTCCCCTCCCCTCCTTGCCTCCCTTCCCCTCTTCTTCTCTCCTCCCTTCTTTCTGTTTCCTATCCCCTCCTATCCCCTTCTCCCCTCTTCCTTCTCCTCGTCTTTCTCCTTGTCCAACTCCTCCTCCTTCCTTCCTCCTTCTCCTCTCTTTCCCATCTCTCCCCCTCTTCAGTCTTTCATCTTACATGGAATGAATGACCTTTACCAGATAATAGTGCCTCAATTTTGGACATTCAGCTTTCTTTCTGTTCATTACAAACTACTTAGTCTCTGGTAGTCTGTTATAGAAGCAAACAAAGTAAGGGAGGGATTAAGGAACTGTAGGATCCTCATTCCATGGAATACAGAAAGTAGCTGGAAACGACTTCTCTGAATATCTACATGATAAGGTTGTTATCTTAAATAAGCAGATACATGTAAACTGTTTAGAACTGTGTCTTTCAGGTGATAAAGAGTGAAAGATACTAGCTACAGTACTAGAAATAATTAACATTCAAATTATTTCAGGTGCACCATTTGTTTCTGCTAGCAATGGCTTTGTTTTGATCACTATCATATTACACTAGCTTTTAAAAATTAGTGAAAACAACATACCATACCATAAAATTCTTCACCATTTTTGCAGTTCATTGTGTTAATTCGACTCACATTATCGACAGCTACTCCATGACTTTCTCATCCTGCAAAAGTGACGCTCTAGATCCTGTAAGCAAAAATTTGCCCTCTCCATAATACTTAAAAATAATCATTCTCTTTTCTGTTTCTATTAATTTGACTGCTCCTAGGACTTTATCAATTAGGATCTTACTGGATCTGTCCTTTTTTGCTGACTTCTTTCACTTAGTACAATGTCCTCAAGATGATCCCCACTGTAACATGTAAAAAAATTTCCTTCTTTTTGAATAAACTATGTTTCATCTATTTACCAATAGACAGTTGGGTTGCTTACCATCTCTTGGATGCCTAAATAATGGAGCCACATGGATATTCAAATGCCTTTTGACATATGCATTTTGTTTCTTTTGGGTTTATACCCAGGATAAAATGGCTGGATCATATGATGAATGTAATATTAGCTTTTGAGGAGTCTCCACACAGTCTTCCACAATGTTTCTACCATTTTACATTCTCACTCACAATGCATAGAGGCTTCCATTTCTCCATATCCCTTCTAATACTTGATATGTTTTATTGATAATAGCCATCCTAATGGATGTAATTATTTGCATCTATATGTAAATATTTGTGTTTAAAAATTGTGTCACTGCACCCTGAAAACATTACAGGACAGAATAGGAGAAACCCTAGATCTCTTGGAACTGGCTGAAATTTTCTTAATAGAGACCCAGAAACACAACAAATCAAAGAAAGGCTGGACAAATGGGATTGCATGAAATTGCAGAGCTTCTGCATGGCAAAGGACATAGCTAGCAAGACCAATAGAAACCCACGGATTGGGAGAAGATCTTCTCTAGCCGTACAAGGGAAAAGGGTCTCATATCTAAAATATACCTGGAACTCAAAAAATTAAATCCCCCAACAACAAATCCTCAAAGAAACACCTGCCCAATAAATAAGTGGGCTAAAAACTTAAAGAGGAACTTCTCTGAAGAGGACAGAAGGATGGCCAATAGACACATGAAGAAATGTTCAACATCCCTAGCCGTAAAAGAAATGCAAATCAAAACAACATTGAGATATCACCTCACTCCAGTTAGAACAGCAAAAATCAAGAACTCTAATAACAACAGATGCTGGAGGGGATATGGACAGAAGGGAACCCTACTGCATTGTTGGTGGGAGTGTAAAGTTGTTCAACCACTTTGGAAAGCAGTATGGAGGTTCCTCAAAAGAGTTCACATAGAACTCCCCTATGATCCAGCAATCCCACTTTTGGGCATTTACCCAAATGATCACAAACAAGACCATACTAAAGCTACCAGCACAACTATGTTTCTTACAGCATTATTTACCATAGCTAAGATATGGAACCAACCCAGATGCCCCTCAGTAGATGAATGGATCAAGAAAATGTGGTATATATACACAATGGAATTATATGTCTCTATTAGAAAGAATGACATTGCCCCATTTGTTAGGAAATGGAAAGACTTGGAAAAAATTATATTAAGTGAAGTAAGCCATGCCCAAAGAATCATAGGTCCCATGGTTTCCCTTATTTGTAATAACTAGAATATGTCTGGGTCAAGCAGAAAAGGTCAAATAAGATGATATTAAGTGAAATGAACCCCAAGATAGGGACACAAGTGGTTTTTCCTGTCTTGCCATTGTTTCTAACATATTTATAAGGTACCATGTGAGTTTTTGTTGCTCTGTATTCCCCACCCCCCAGTATAACTCCTGTTTTTACTGTATTTGATGTTGGTATAATTTGGGGAGGAAAAGGGAAAAAACAAATTGTTTAAATAGGGATACAGGTGGACCCATTGTAACAATGAGATGTACAAGCACTATGTTGAAAAATGAATTTTACAGTTTAAGCAGGGGGACTGGTTGGGGGAGGGGAGTGTAGAGTGTAGCTGAGGAGGTGGGAGGGAAGGGATGGCAGGGGGAAAAAACAAAGGAGGAGGCAACAATGCTGGATAAGAAATGTACTCATTACCTTGCTCATGTAACTCTAACCCTTCTGTACAGTATTTTCACAATAAAAAACTTATTTAAAAAATTCTGTCATTGCTGTGCCATAATTTAGTGTATACTGTGCATATCAAATGAAGCTTACCATTATAATTTCATGAAAACAATAGTGAGCAACATACCTGGTGTGCCCCAAAGCAGTTTTTTCTGATATACAAGGCAAATGTCCTCAAGGAGCCTCTTGGAGTCGTTGATTTTGATCTTAACACCTAATTCTAAACTCCTCCCTCCTTGACAAATTCTTTAAGCGCTCCAAAGGAAGTAGCAACTGGCATCTCTGTGTGCATGGCATTATATTATTATTTCTCTGCATGTGTGCATCCTCTCATCTGAAAGAAGCCTGAAAGAATTTCTGATGTACTAATTCAGTCAATGGCTATTTTTCTAGCACCTGCTAGCTCTTAGCCCATTGTCTAATGTTGAGGAGTGTTCTCTCTAATTTATCTCAGGGCCTACTTAGCTTTGGGCTCACTCTGGATGTCTGTCACAGCAGTGTATCAGTTACATATGCAGTTCTGCAGTCAGACTGATGGGTTTGGATCTCTACCATGCTAAAATTTTCTTTGTGTCCTCGTACAAGTTATTTTCCTCCTCTCTGGGCTTTAATTTTTCTCTCTGATAAATGAAGATGATAGTATAAATGTCACAACCCTGTGTTCTTCCTTTACTATCCAGGATCATCCCAGCCTTACAAGAACACTAATAACTTGTTTAGTTAGTAATCATTAAGACCATTTAGTTAAAAATGATTATTTTAACTTTCAATTACTCCTTTTTCACTACTTTCCTTATCTTTCATTCTGTATGCAGCCTCTAAACCATCATTCAGATGAGCTCTTCAAATAGTCATTTGGGTATTAAAAGGGTATAGACTGCTTACATTTGAATAAAGTACACAACATGATGGTCAGAACATAATAATAGTCCCAGATAACATTTCTTGAGGCCCCGGTATGTGTCAAATATAATTTTCACAACAACCTTATATGGCAGCCGAATATTACTATTATTAACATTTTGCAAATGAAGAAATCGAGGTAGGAAAAGCTTAAGCAACCAGTTCTAATTTCTTCAGCACTACATGCTATTACACCTTAATAATAGGTAGTATTATCTAATTGCTGAGTATTACCCTCACTACAAATTTTAGAGTAGGATATAGAAAGTGAAGGCCTTTGAAGAGGACACATTGAAACCCTTCTCTAATGGAGAAACTGAGACCCAGACAACACATTGTGGGTGATAATTGGCCCTGGGACTGAGGAGTAGAGCCAATATATCATACTCAGGGCTCTTGACTCTCAGATGGTTAATTGAATTTTCCAACCCCCTTGACTGACTCGGGGATAATGATGTTTAAGGACTCATCAAGGGTTAGAAAATACATCTCTAAGCTCCTTTGCAAGACTACTAAAATAACCTGGTCAGGAAATTCTTTTCTTTTATTTTTTGTCGGTTGTGGGGCTTGAACTCAAGGCATGGGGACTGTCCCTGAGCCTCTTGATAAGAGTCTCATGGGGACTATTTCTGCCTTGGCTGGCTTCAAATTGAGATCCTCACATCTCAGCCTCCTGAGTAGCTAGGATTATAGGCGTGAGCCATCGGCTACCAGCTCAGGAAATTCTTAGAAATGAGAATGGAAAAGATTTTTTTTCATTCACTGTTCTGTGAAGGAGGAAAATGAGGGCCTTTGCTAAGGTTTTACAACAAAGATTTAGCAATTCATTCATTTTCAAAGAGCCTTTCAAGTTCTGAGTTTGCAGATTCCTTTCTCCCCTCTCCTGACTGTGGGCTCTCTCATTTTAATGGAATGCAGTTTTTTACTCCCAGTCTCCTTTGGGAAGAGCTGCTTCTGTGTCTTGTGAGAAGAGGCTGACCTTGTGTGGGCTCAGGAGGAAGAACTGGGGGCCTCTTATGGAAGAGCAGAGGTGCTTCTGGGACCTGTTGACAATCAGAAGTGATAGAGATGAAGAAGGCAAGAGCAGTTTACCCTTCACAAATATGGATAATTACACAGAACACAAAACTGTGGAGAGATTAAGAAAGTTCAGCAGGCATCTTGGGAGCTTTCCGAACTTTTGAGGATTTATCCTAAATGAACCTTTACCCTTTTGCAGTTCATCCTCAGCTAATGAAAAGAAATCAATTGCAGTTATAATCCTGATGAGTTCTCCAAGAAGGAAGCCATTAGAGAGGACGAATCCTGAGAGGTGTCTGTCCTTGGACAACTAGGTGTAAATGCAAACGCTCATTCACTTCAGACATTGCTCTCCTGACATGCTGCTGCATTCCTTTTGGCAACACATGCAAATGCACCATGTTTACAAGGTGGTGAGATTTCTCTCATCATAGATGAGGAAAAGGCACTGTTGACATGCGCTTTGAGGGTCAGCCTTCAGAGTGGGTTTCAAGTTGTTAGTCAGTTGCAGAGATCTATCAGTGGTACAGGTGAGGAAACATTTTTTGGAGCCAAGGTTGCACCAAAATGACAACAGTCCATGGAAGATGAATTCAGCTGGAGCAGTGAAGATTTGAGTACCCATGTGACACCTTTTGCTTCCTGGGTGTACTATCTAAATTCTGATTGCCCCCCCCCCCACATTTCTTTCTTGTAAGAAGAGCCTTCAACTACTAAAAACAATCCTTATTAAGAAGACTCAAAATAACCAAATGACTATTAAAGACTAGTCACTTTTCTCCTGTGTTATTTATTATAGTATCATTGTACTTCAGGAAGAAAGCAAATAATACATTGACTCATACAAATTTCTAATATTTAACCATTTGATATTGCTTGATTTGCTATGGCAAGGGGTGATGGAAGATCAGTTGAACCTCTCAGGCATCCAGTCTCATTTTACAGAAGAGAAAACCAAGGCACACAACAGAAGTAGGAAGAAGTAATAAACCGCCTCATAAGGCCATCATAAGGATTAACCATGGAACTCCAGTACAGTGTGTAGCCAGAGAACTGGATTGTATATAATTACCACCAAATGTTTACTGAGTTGAGAGCTGGCTTCACAATTTTCAAAATCTAGTGCTAAATGAAAATAAAGGCTCCTTTTTAAAAAAGATCAGAAGGAAAGTGCTGTTAAGCTTATAAAAATATAAAACACCTTTTTCTTTCTTTCATCATCTCTCTCTGGATATATCCTAGTGATTTTTATGTGCTATTAATGTCACATTTGCATGAGCACAGAAATACTTGCAATGAGAGTACAGAACCTCAAAGGTGCTTAGAGGGTCCCATGAGGAACACTGGCTGCCAGATTCCTTCCCTTCCAGCTCTCACATGTACACACAGTACCCTAGCTGAGTTCTTAGGGAGGAAGAAATCAAGGCAGGAATCTCTATTTTCTACCAGACAGCTACCTAAACCACAGCATACCTGATTCCTCCAAAGACCCGCTTCAGGACACCCCTGCTACCTGGCTGACAAATAGATGATAATAGACGTAGAGAATAGATCCTTGTCTGGTTACTAAGTGTACTATGATGCCATGTCTCAATCTGAGGCTCCACAGCATCTATCTTTGATGCTTGAGCCCTTACTAGAGATGGAGAACAGCTGTAGTTTCTGAGATATACTGTAGAAGACACCTGGCAGTGCCTAGGATATTGGGGTCAGCTGAATATATAGAAGAATCCATTTCAGAGTAACAGGGGTGGTGGGAAGTGTTCTCACCTTTATTGTGCCACACTATTTCACATCCAAAATACAAGTGAAAAGATCACATTATGGCCTAGTTCCACATCCAAAATATGTGCAATATGGGCAAGAGAAACCCAATAAAAAGAATGCTGTGGAATTGAGCTAGTTAATACAGTTAAAGTACTTGGAAGATAAAATATGCAACATTAATTCTACATTCCATTATTGTAATAAAGACTCAACCTTCGCACATTGTAATATTCAGAAAGGGACATTTGATTCATGATGAGTCAAGAGTGATTTAAAATGTTGACCCTAGCTCTAAGCATAGCCAGAGTTTTATGTGCGTCATATAATGCAACAATTGCTATGGTTACCACTCATTTATATTAATTAGAGGAGTAAATAGAGTTCGGTAATACATATTCCTGACTAATGCCTAGAGCATAAGTAAGATCTCCCCATTGAAAGGTTTAATTGATGCACTTGCCTTGTAGGAAAATTTACTTTTTTTTCTTCACAGGTATATTTAGTCTATTTAAAGCAATTTTCTTTTATTCTTCCTTTCCCTTCTGCCTTGCACTGCCTCTGGGATTCTAAGGTAATTAGCCATTTGTGTGGAGGAAAAGGGGATCTTAATGTGAAGCAATCCTGAGGATTTTTTTTCCTTCTTGAGTGTGAGACATTTTATGACTAAATAAGAGCAACAGATCCTTGTGACGCCTCCAGTTACTGGAACGAATTGCCTCTGCATAAAGTGTTAAAAGTTAAAGGTGAGGTCATCAGGTGACTTTAAGCTTATCATTTGAAAGATATTAGGGGATAAGTAGTTTGGGTTCATTGGGTTCTCAAATTTGTCAGGGAAAAAATGAGAAATGTTAGCAATGATGTGATATCATGTGGACAGACCTTTCCAGATTTTCTAATCGTTGATTACAGACTGGAGAAGATCCACAAGTACATGTCATCTGTCTTCTGTAATGTTTCAGAAACTTAGATTTTTATGCCTTTAGGCAGAGACATTCTAAGTCCCTATTACAGGTTTCTTGATCAGCACACATTTCTTGATCAGCACAGGTTTCTTGTGTTACCTGCCTGGTTCCAAAAGACACGAGAGTTAATGGCCAGAGGCCACCCCAGTCACCTCACAGATGGGGATAAAGAGAAGCCAAAGCACTTTTCCAAGGTAGCATCATCAATCAGTGACAAATCTGGGCCTATAGCCTGTGTCTCCTGGTTCCAGAGCCAGTGTTGTTTGTTCTATATGAAATCTTTCTTGTAACATTGGATAGAACCATGTATCTTTCTACTTCTGTTAGCCCCGTACTTCCATGAAGACATACCATTTGATTTATGCTACCTCATCTCTGTCTGCCCCCTAAAGTAGCTTGTTATTGTCACCCATATTCTTTATTTATTCTATGCCATTTTGATGAGTGTTATCCAATGCACTTTCTCAGTATCCTAGTCTACTTGAATTACTCTAATAAATTACCTCCAAGTTGGAAAATTTTTAAGGAAAAGGCATTTATTTAGCTCATACTTCTAAGGATTCAAAGTCATATCTGGTGATGGCAAGGGCCCCAGGGTATTGTGGGGCATATTATGGCAAAAGACAGCAAGTCCATGTATGTGTCTTGTCCAAACGGGCCTATCTAATCCTAGTCATATCCTAAAAGTATAATAGATTAAGTTTCCACTCTCGTATTATTTTGACAGTTGTGGGGATGAAATGTGGGCCTGGGTGCTGTCCCTTAACTCTTCAGCTCAAGGTAAGTGTTCTACCACTTGAGCCACAGCGCCCCTTCTGGGTTTTTTTGGTGGTTAATTGGAGATAAGAGTCTCAAGGACTTTCCTGCCCAGGCTGGCTTTGAACCGCAATCTTCAGATCTCAGCCTCCTGAGTAGCTAGGATTACAGGTGTGAGCCACCTGTGCCCAGCTCCACTCTCTTAATACTATATCATTAAGATTAAATTTTATGACACAACCCCTTAAGGTTTATAGTGACATAATATCCAAGCCATAGCACTAAGTTAAATTGTTTATAAGGATGGTGGTCCCTAAGTGATATCTAAGCCATGGTGCAAGGTTGAATCCTTAGCCACAACTTATGGGGAAGGGTAGAGAATTTTTTTTCTTCTCTATTAGTTTCAAGATGGCTGTCCTGTGAGAAATGCCTAAGAAAAATTGTGAAGGCTCAGGCTTGCTACATCATCAAACTTTATTTTTGTCAACATCCTCTTGTGGCTACTGTCAGGTAAGTTATCTCTAGTCACTGTAAGTAGATGAAAACAAATCACTTTGAAGCTCTTTAGTGTCAGGACCGAGAGAGGAACACATACGGCTCTTGATATGATTCACCCAGACCCCAAAGGAAAGTGTGCTTGTGACTACTCTCTGCTGTAGTAACAACTCTGAAATCTCAATGGTGCAAGGTCTGTTTTGCCATCTTGCTGCATGTTCAACATGGGTTAGTCAGCAAAGAGACTTTGCTCATTGCAGCCACTTAGAGATGGAAGCTAATGGAAGTTCCAGCCCCCCACGTGATTTCATGATTCGTAGGAAGTAGAACACAATGCAGTAAATGAAATCCAGAAGTGACGATGATATTTCCTAAGAACATCAAGTCATATGACCAAAATAAACTTCAAAGAAGAGTGAAGTTCAATCTTACCATGACCCTAGAAGATGAGATGAAGAAATATGGGTGAGCAGCATGAATGACTCGTATAGCAAGGAATACAGTTCTGTGCAATTGTAAACTGATATGGGGGAGGGTAGGATGCGCAGACATTATAATATTCTACTGTATTGTATGGAATCCTCCATTCCCAAATCACTCTGACAAACTTTCAGGACTAAAAGATAAATATGTTTTTATTAATTTGTTTTGAAAAGATATGTAGCCCAGCATAAGGCTCCCCAATCCTTTATGCTACAGGGAATATCACAGACTTTACCACAGGGTATCAGTAGCTTTGTTAGACAGTTTTATAAGTACTTTTGTGTACTTTGTCCCATATACCTAGATGTGCAGTAATGTTTTATGTAAGCATCTGCCAAAGTGAAGTCATCAGCATCTGCTTTCAACTTCCTTTCATATTGGGGAAGCCTCAAGACGTGCACATAGCAAGACTTGCTTATTTTCTCATATTGTGTAACACATTCCTGTGTCCAATTAAACCTTAGAAACTAGACACTTCTGATTATTTTTTAAACCAGTGGCCTATGAACTCCTCTGGACATTTCCTGCTGTGTTTTCCTTTTGATCTGGGCCATTTTAAGTCTACTGATATTATTTTGTTTTGGATGAAGGCTACATTTGCTTGTTTGCTCTATCATTCTTCTGACAGTGATATGTGCAAATTGAGAGTGGAAATCTAATGATATGTTAGTCTTTTTATGCTGTGACAAAGACCTGAGAGGAAGTGTTTAAAGGAGGAATGACTTATTTTGGCTCACAGTTTCAGAGGGTTCAGCGCATAGTCACGGGCTCTTGTGTTTCTGACACGTAATAAAGCAGAATATCATAGCTGAGGAAGTCTGTTAATCCCATGGTGGCCAGGAAGTAGAGAGAAATAAGTAAGAAGGGTCCAGGGAAGCTATTTCTGGCAAAGGCATGCCTCTACTGACCTACTTCCTCCAACAACACCCTACTTCCTTAAATAGCCCATTGATAAGATGAAGACTCATGATCCAATCACCTTTCAGTAATACCACCAGCTGGGGACCAAACTTTCAACACAAGATCTTTACATGGAGTTATGCTGTATATAGTCTACACTACTGAAGAAAGACTAAAGAATGATATGGCAGAACATCAATGAAAGGATGAATGAAGTGTCATCTTTTTTTCACTTTTACTGGTAGAAATTGAACCCAGAGCCTTGGATTTGCTGGGTAAGTACTCTAACCCTGAGCTATACCCCAAGCCCTGTAGTGCCATTGTGTTAGAAGTCTCCAATTATTGCTTTGTAAAAATATTCTCACATTATTATTTTTGTGTAAATACTAATATTATGCTATGTAATTTTTTGTCACCTGCTATTTTGAACATTCCTACATGCCTGCAAATATTATTCTGCAGCTGCTCACTTCTGTTCATACTGATCAAGCTGCATCTCATTTCCCTACATGTTGTTTCCACTGTTGTATATGTTGAATGTAAAACTAGAATTTTCTCTTTCTCTATTCCCAGGATTCAGGACAGAGTAGGCTTCAGGAAATAAATGTGTTTTAATTAATGAATCAATGTGTAAATAACCTTTCGTTTGTACTAAGTAACCACAGACTTACTGTGCGACTGCATGGAAGGACATATAAAAATGAGTAGCTGACAACATTTCAAGCTCTCATGGGAATTAGAGATATATTTACAAGCTGATCTAGGTGATGATAAACACGCTGCTTTTAATATTGCCTCTATCTCTGTCCTGTACATATAACTCTGTCACTTAGAAGTGCAGTATTTCTTGGGCTCCGATAACTGGGTAACCACAAAGGAAGAGATCAAAATTTGCTGGAAACTCCTAGGCTTGGAGGAAAGCCAAGGCATTTCCTATTGAGATGATTTCTTGTATTCAGGCAGCTAAAACAGAACTACACTTTCTATTGTTTTCTAAGTTATGATATCTGTGGTTGGAAATCCCAAAGTTAATACACAGAGCCCAATTTAATAATTACCTTCAGACGGAAATTTGAGATTTCTTGAAAATTCCCATGCTAATTGAGAATTATAACTGATCTTCACTGTATTTTCTCCTCTTGTAAGCCTGCATCCTGTAAATCTGGAAGCAGCTCAGTATGTATTTTGTTAACCAGTAAAAATGTCAATATGTTTTAAATAAGTACTGTTGCATCTAATAAAAATCTGTTCTTTGTGAAAATCTCCCATTATGTCGATATCATTCATTATTAGTGTTCTATATGATATATTTCATAGAACAATGATGACTGTGAAGGGGTGGGAAATTATGTAGTCAATCAATCAAAGTTCTGTCTAACAAATTCAGGGAACGCAAATCTCTCTTTCTCCCTCTCCCTCTCTCCTTCTCACTCTTCCTCTCCCTCTTCCTCTACCTCTCTCTCTCTCTCTTTCTCTCTCTCTCTTCCTCCCCTCTCTCACTAAACTAACACTATCCTAGATTTCCTGTTTTTTACTTAGTTCCAAGAGAGCTGATACTCAGCTGTCAGAACTTATAAAAGAAGGGTTAGTTTTTTGGTGTTTTTAATCAGCCTTTTTCCCATGGGATTTCAATCTGTGCCAGTGTTAATGAGCTTGCTGGTAATTGGCTGTTAGAAAATACATTTGAGGCTGGGTACTAGTGGCTCATGCCTGTAATTCTAGCTGTGCAGGATGCTAAAATTTGAGTACTGTGGTTCAAAACCAGCTGAGGCAGGAAAGTCTGGGAAACTGTTTTCCAACCAACCAACAGAAAAGTGGAAGTGTACTTTGATTTATCTCTTTTTTAAAAAAATTTTATTGTAAAAATACTGTACAGAGGGGTTACAGTTACATGAACAAGATAATGAGTACATTTCCTATCAAGCATTGTTTCTTCCTCCTTTGTTTTTCCCCTACCATCCCTTCCCTCCCAAGTACACTCCCCCTGTCTTCCCCCCCACTAAATTGTAAAGTTCATTTTTCAACATGGCGTCTTGTACATCTCATTGTTACAATGGGTCAACCTGTATCCCTCTTTAAACATTTTGTTTTTTCCCTTCCCCTCCCCAAATTAGACTGACATCAAATACAGTGAAAACAGGGGTTATACCATGGGGGAGGGACATACAAAGCAACAACAAAAAATCACCTGGTACCTTATAAATACGCTAGAACCAATAGCAAGAAAGAAAAATCCACTTGTGTCCCCTCTTGTTGATTAAAAATCCCTTAAATTCATCTAAACTCAGAGCTTAGAAAAAAGTTTCTGGCTGAAAAACTACCATGAGGACTTAGCAAGTGTGTCTTCTGTCCCAGTGCCAATTTTTCTGGGGCTTCCAGATTTGGAATACTTTCTAAGACCCCCATCTGGTGCCTATATTACCTTCCAATGATAGGAGGCAGACAGAATTCCAGTGTCATCTTAGCAGGAACAACGAGTCACATAGGACTTAGTCCCCATTTCCCTTCTGTGAGTACTTCCTAAATATGGAGTCCTCCTTCCTGATTGTGTGGTCAATCAGTACCTTAGGAGCTCAGAGGCTCATTCCTACAGAGTGCTGTGTGTCATTCCCTTCATGACATGTTCCTTTATACCAAAGCATTGATGAAGGTTGACTTGGTTTGATTTTCATTCCTGACTAATACACAATGAGTTCAGCTCTGTCACCCCATATCAACCTTTGACCTTCAGTTGCATGTACAAGTTTGTTCATGGGCATGCTAACAACATACGTGGCATGCTAACAACATACGATTACCAGCCAATATCCCTTGATGAGGTGGTGATAGCAGAATTCATTGACCAGATGTGTACCTCTTATGTAGGCACCCAGGATTCCATACTTCCTATGACTTTGTGACATTTGTCAAGCTTCCAGATGGAATTGATAGTTCTGAAAGTGCCTGAGTCTGCTGCTTTAATTCTCAAATTGAATAAGTGTCCTATTTGGTTGTGATCATGCAATGATGTTATTTTGTTCCTTATCCTCATCCATCCTCTTTTCTTGTGGTCGTAGTGCAGTGATGTACTGAAGGGCTCTCTTGAAACCCCATGATAGGAATAAAATGACTATGGCTCAGAGAGTTCAAGAGAACATGGATAGAAGATGTATGATGGGATTGCAGACATGTGCCAGCATTACCAGGCTGGATGTGTTGGTTGATACGAAGCTATGCAATGTCAAACCAGTACATTGAAAGTGACTAGAAAATGATTTTATTATTTTCATTTTTCATGTATTCTCTGGGGAAGAGGTGCATGTGTGATCAACATTTTCAAAGCACAGTAATCACATCTCAGAGGGTCAAATGGAAAGCCATGTTCACAGGTGACCTAATGGTAGCATCGTGAGTGATGATGTGGTCAGCATGGGGTTAGTGACATTGTGATGTGAATAGGCAGGAAGACCTTTGCTCCAGTGTCAGTTGGTTCTGAAAAGCCATTGCAGTATGACAACAGTAACAAATCCTGTTCCTATGGGTAGAAGATTGCAAGTTAGCCATCTATGGAGCACTGGATAATAAAGACCCCGAAGAGACACTTCTTGACTTGAACAAGAAGCCATGGAGCCGGAAGCTTGTAGATTCTGCGCAGGCACGAAGGGAACAACAAATACTCAGTACCTCCTCTCCTATCATGATCTTTCACAAACCTCTGCACTTGACAGGCGTATGGAATCTTTAAAATACATGTTTATTCAGAGAAGCACTTTCAAAATTATTTGTTTAGATAAGAAGGGATGGGAGGGGGAAACAAAGGAGGAGGCTAAAATGCTTGATAAGAAATGTACTCATTATCTTGCCCATATAATTGTAACCCCTCTGTACAGTATTTTCACAATAAAAAAGAAAAAAAGTTATTTGTTTAGGATCTTTGAACACCCTATGGGTAGCTCAGTGTGTCTAGAATAATGCAGCATGGGGCTGGGAAGGCAGCTCAGTGGTAGAGTGCTTGCCTTGCATTCATGAGGCCCTCAACACCATATAAGGAGAAAAAGCCAGATGTGGCACTGTGGCCCAAGTGGTAGAACCCTAACCTTGAGCTGAAGAGCTGAGGGACAGTGCCCAGGCCCAGAGTTCAAGCCCCATGACTGACAAAAAAAATAAATAAATAAAATAAAATAAAAAAATAGAATAAGGCAGCACAACATTATTTTCCACCATAAAAGAGAGAGGTTAGCTTGTTTCTGGACTGTTATCTAAGGCTACCTATGCCAGGGCAGTTGGAGTCAGGGCCTGGGCACATCGGTTCATGGAAAGCATTGAAATCTGAGGAAAGCAGAATCCACTAGCAATGTAAGTAAAGAGGGGTGATGTGATGTAATATAATGTGCTCTCCAGGTTATATAGCTCTTGACTTTCATTCATTCATTCATTCATCCATTCAATCAGTGGGTCAAATTCTACCCTTGGTGAGGCACTGGGGGTGGCCACAGTGAATGTGATAGAAGGGTCTTTTTATGGTTGTGATCACTGCACTCAAACACATGCAGCTCAGAACAGGAGAAAACCTGTGGACTAGCGTCACTGTCACACAGTTCCTTTGAGATGTGGGATCTGTTTTACAATTGTGGCCTTCTTATCTAAGGCTCTGTATAGAGGAGCTGAGAATAGCTATTTGCTCTGCCTCATTGTGGTTCACTTCAACCTGCCCTTTAGGCATAGCCTTGTCACCCTGAGCAGCCTCCTGCTGCCATTTTTTTCTGTCAATAGACTTCATTAGGCTGGCATCATCAGTATCTTGAAATGAAAAATAAAATGGCTTTTTAAGAAAACGTGGAAGTTTCATTTCTCCCACCATGCTCTCACTTAGTGAGCAATTTGAAGACATCTGAAAATACTCCCTGCAGAGGGATCTCTGTAAATGTAGCTTTTGTTCATGTCTGAAAGCATCATTCTTCCATGCGAGACACAATCTACTCTTACATATACAGAGATGTGGAAGATGGAAAAATAGGCTAGAGAGCAGATTGCCACCTCTTTGTGAACCTTGCACAAATGTTAAATGATGGCCTACCATGTACCAGACCCTGCCAGGGGGTGGAGAGATATAATGAGCACAACCCTAGCCTCACAAAGTTTTCAGATAGCAGGGGTTGTAGATGTAGGGCAGATATAATGTCATATGTCTAAGAGTCTGGGGAGTTTAGTCACCTATTTTTAAAGTAGCCATAAGAAAATGAAGTAGAACAGTAATTCTTGAACTGTGATCCTTCGATTAATAGGTATCCGAAGACTCTTAAGGAATCTGTGATATCAAAACAATGTTTTTTATTTACATTTTTCTCAGGGTTGACATATGCCCTAATGGTACAAAAGTCATAATGAGCAAACCTTCTGGAATCTGAGTACATATTACACCACTCACATCACACTGTTCTGATGGGTTTTATCTTCTTGCCAGGTTCCGTTAGAAATGTATTTGACAAAGTAGAAAAATAAATATTAGCTGCAACAAATATCAAAACTTCAATCTTTGTGTTTTTAATATTCTGAGGGTTAAAATGGCAACACTAGGTAAAGCATTTACTATAGACTGTAGCCTGAGAACAAACCATCAGTACATCTTACATCTTAAAAGAGAATGTGCAATTAGGTTGTAAGATGAACTGGTTGTGCTTGTTTTTACCCATAGAAACCTATTTTGACTTGCGGGAATGACATGGGGGTTTAGACTTGTGTATATGCTGTTGACATTTTCTCAAATGAATGAAGTTTTCCTGCCAACTGAAGGAAAACTATTGAAAACTATTGAAAATAATTTCTTTCCAATGATAAAAAGTCACCTTTGAAGTGAAAACAATTTGGAGAACTTGGATCTACCACTGTAAACTTGACAGCTACCCTATTTAAGGTCTTTCTTTGTCACATCAGTGGTGACATCAACAAATATGACTAGGGTATTTCATAACAAAGGGTACCATTGTTTGGGAGACAGAGGCAACAAAGAACACCAATTTGTTGCATATGACCAATGTCATATGAGCCATGTCTTATGACTGCTTGAGAAATCCATTCAAAGTGAGAAAGACAAACAGACTTTAATAGAGAAGAAAAATGTCATTGACAAGGTTTTATGCCCTGACTGGTACTATTCTTTTACAATTTTTTTGTTAAATTTTACGCTTTATCAAAGAAGAATACACCCAAATGTTAAAAAGTTAGACCGAATTGACTTACAGTAGTTTAATCCAATATGAGTCAACTTAAAGTAGTTTAATCCAATATGAATCTGGATCTAGTGAAGGTAAATGATGAGAAGGTACATAATGACTGCGGCCAGTTTCTTTCAGCTACACCAACTTTCTCTCAGGCTGATACAGTTTTCTCAGCTAAGACACAGATACCTTGGAGGAGATTGCTCCAAGAAGAAGAAATCTCAACTGATAACTTTTAGAATCACTTGATTCAATGGGAAATGTGCATTATCACAGCTGTTGCCTCCATACAAACAAGGATTAATCTGATAGTAAACAAGGGAGAGTTTGTGTCTACATACCTGTGAGTAGAACACTTATTTAGTCTTTACACTGGGCAGAGTATGACTTAATCCCTTCTGGCTTGAATTTACATGTACTATACTCATCCTGTAGTGGTCATATTAGGGACTACCAGGTCAAACTTTGGGAAAATCTTTTGCATAGTAAACTCAACTTCCATGTAAACACAGATTGGCAACTGAAGTGGAAAGGGCTTTAGTGGTTCTGTAAGGATAGAAATCTAGAACCCCTGAAACTGGGAATTTTCTGATTAAACTCACATGACTGTCCCACTAGACTTTAATATTATTACAGAGCCACAGAAACTTTGGTGCACTTGAGATTCAGATTCTTGTTTGATAGAGGCAGCAGTAGAAGACTGTCTGACGCCCATAGGAATTTGAGCAATTGACAAATATGCCCTCAGCTTTCTGTACCATGGAGCACTGCCAGATCAGCCCTATTCCTGCACATTCTTTCAATTGACTGTTTCCAAATTAGCACAAGTGTGTGATTTTTAATATCCTCCTCACCATGAACTTCCTGCTTTATAATCTTAATGTCTTCCATATGAGGGAGATATTCATTTTTTCCGCCCCTCATCTTGGACTAACAGGGTCCTAACAAACTTCCCCAAATCCTCACAGCAGATCAGCTTTCTGCCTTGTCCTTGTACGGTTCATAAAACTTTCCTCCTGACATGAACTACAATATTGGCTGTTGTCTTTTTTGTCTAGGAGGATCTTGATTGCTTTCACATGCCGCATTGTAGTATCCTAGGAAAGTATGGAAAGGTCTAGAACTTCAGATATACTCATTTTGGCTGAGACCTTCAGGATTTATCATGACTGACAGATTAATTCTGCATTCCCCATGCTTCCTCCAAGGAAGATTTGGGGTGCTAAATGGCCAGAGGGGTTTTCTCCAAAATAAGACATGACAATCTGTTGACTTAGAAAGCTTCATGGGAAGGTTTCATTTTCTCCTGTGAACACATGGATGGTAACATGAGTCTGGGGCAGGAAGCATTACCTAGGTAAAGGAAGAGGTAGACCAACTCAAGTTATCATTCACTTTAGGAATGCTCATCTCCAACAAAGATTTATGATGATTTTGAAGATTTATTTTTGAGGGACACACAAAAAATTCTGGTTTTGCTATGAAAAGAAGATATTTCAAATGAATTCTCATTATTTGGTTGTACCATTCACAAGGAAATGGAAAGATTTGGAAAAAAAAATTGTATTAAATGAAGTAAGCCAAACCCAGAGAAACACAAGGTTGCATGGTTTCCATCATTTGTGGTAGCTAGAATTTGCCTATAAATCTACATGTAAACACACTAGATGATTAAAAATAAACCTAATAGGACACAATAAATTATACAGGACTCTAGGCATTCACACACAATGGGACGAAAGGAGGATACTCTTAGGAGAGGAACAGAAAGGCACAATACTTATGTACATGTGATTATACAAAATAATATTTATTGACATAAATGCCAGGAAATGGAAAAAGGATTTTGCTGTTGCTGTTTTTGTTTTCTTTTCTCTGTGCCTTGCTTGTTTGTATATTTGTCTTTGGAAGGGTAAGGGTGCACAGAAGTGGTGGGATAAAAGGTGAAGAAATGTAAGAGTGATATTCACTAGACATTATGTTGACAATGAACTATACAACTTGTGGGTGGGGATGGAAGGGAAAACCTGAGAGAGAGTGAGGGATGGGGTGACACTGTTCAAAAAAGAAATGTACTCATGACCTGACTTATGTAACTATAAGGCCTCTGTAATCACCTTTATAATAAAATATAATTTTTTTTAAAAAAAGAGTCATTGCAAGTAAAGAGAACAGTGTGAACAAAGGTATGTTGAGGAAAATGCAGTTATCCACTGGAGAGTCATATGCGTGTGTGTTGAGAGGTAGATTGAGTGAAACCAGCAAGGGCTAATAGTGAGAAACTCACCTGAATCAAGGAGTTTCTTGTTTCTGGCATTTATCTTCTAGGTAAGATTTCCTGAACAATGTTTCCTGGAACATTGGAACATTTAATTCCAAGATATGTGTGTGTGTGTGTGTGTGTGTGTGTGTGTGTGTGTGTGTGTGTGTGTGTGTGTGTGTGTGTGTGTGTGTGTGTGTGTGTGTGTGTGTGTGTGTGTGTGTGTGTGTTGAACAGTGTGTGCCAATGGATGGTGAAAAGTCTGTATTTCTATGTAGGACAAATCTTCCTACACTCTTTCATTTGATGATCTCCCCAGTGTCCTCTTGACCTACTTTAGCAGCACTTACTACCTGATGTTGTAGATATGTGGATTTATTTTGCATAATGTTCATCTTCTTCATTGGGCCTTAAGCTCTACAGGAGCAAGGAGTTTTGGCTTTTTGTTTTGATGATGTTTCTTCAACAACTAAACAATTCAGACTATAATGAAAGCATTCAAAATAGTTGATGAGTTAATGATGTTAATCGTGCTCCAAAAGGTCAAACATACTTGGTTAGTTGGGGGTTAACTATATGCCACAAAGCTTCCTTTTTCCGGGGTGACCTTTGAGAATCTTTATTAATATGAAAGGGACTGACCTGGAGTAGAGATAGACAAAGTGGAAAGAAGGAAAAAGCTAATGGATCTATTTCAAAGGTAAAGATGACAGGACTTCCTGATGTATTGGACATAAAAGCAGAGATGACTTTGTGTGTGCACATGCATGTTAATGTGTACCTGTGTTTTCTTGTGCATGCTTTTGAACATGCTGGCCCATTCACTGATACTGCAGTGTCTGTAACTGGTTGAAGGCCAAGTGAGAGGACAGCTAGAGAAGCTGCAGAAGCCCAGTAGCCCAAGACTTGAGGACTTGTGAAATTTCTTGAACTGTTTTCAGCTTTATTTTGGGAGGGATAGGGAGGTTTTTTTTTTTTTTTAACAGATTTCAAATGGACAATGACATAGTAATAGTTACATGTTGAGAAGAGGCCTTTGGCTATTGTGTAGCCACAATATATTGAAGATGGCTAGATTCGAACCAGAGAAAACAGAGAGGAAGCTATTGCTACAGTGCCAGGGATGGAATGGTCTAAAACTTAAAGTTTGACAGTTAGGCTACTTGATATAATCAAGTATGATTTCCTCAATTCTCACACCATCTCTCATTCTTCACATTCCCTCTTGCCTAGGCCTTGAATTATAACAGACTTTTACACATTTATATGGGATGTGTGAATATGAACACACACTGGATCTTATATGTAGCAACAATTCCTGGAACTGAGCCTTAGCAATATTATGACAGACACCCATTTGCCAAAATAGTTTCCACTGTCACTGGCTATGGCAGGACAATGGGTTTGTATGGCCAGCTAGGCTCATCACTCACTTTGGTTCAAATTTCCATTGCTGCCTTTTATTCAATGTCTAGTTTCACATTGTTGTAGTTCTAAACATCACAGCCTATGAACAATGCGAAGCCCACTCTATTGGAACAGACTATGGAAGATGGAAACAGTGGACACGGCCAGTCAAGGCCATCACTAAATTTAGCTATTTGAATTGAGGTCTGTGTAAAGGTATGGAGACAATGTTTCAACTGTATTAATGTTCAGATAGTAGCCATTGGCTAGATGTTGGGACTAAATAGTGTGGATTCCAAGACTGAAAGGCTGGAGGAACATTTAATGAACACCTATTCTTTCATCTGTAAGCTGAGAAATGAAAGTATAAAGAGAGCAATGCATTACTCAGACCAATGTGCAGTTAGACTCTATAACATCATGAGGAAGTAGGACTATCTGTATACCTCAATTCAGTAGCTTTGTTTCAAATTCCCCAGCCCTCCTATCTCCACACATGAGTAATGCAGGAACTTGGGTTCACATTTAAATACATAGTTTGAGGTTCCTAATTCAGATTCATCTGAAAAGTGCAAAGGTCCTCCCATCTGACTTTACCACCATCTCCTCTTTGGACAAGACTTAGATTTCAAGGACACTTTTAGACCATCTCCTGCATAATTCTGCATTGCAGAAAGGCCATCAGAGAAAATCAGCCAGATCTTGGCTACTGGAATTCAATCAGGTGAACAAAAAATATCCCTATGTGCTCCAGAAGTTTACACCTGAGCAAAAATAAAATTTTATCCAAACAGCAAACCTGCTAGGTAGCAAGTTTAATAAGCTATTAAATGGCACTATCTGAAACCTGCAATCAAAGCAAAAACACTGTAAAAATAAATCAAGAGAGATAAGGAAAGATCTCACATTGTTAAAAGTTTATGCTATTTCTGACTTCCCGAAATGTTACCATTAACCTGGGAGTTAATCAGAGTTTTTCATTTACTCCGTTGTTCAGAGCCATAATGAGCACTTTAACTGGGTAAATAAAAAGATCTAAAGAAGCAATAAACGCGAATGTCACAAGTGGCAATCATCTACCTTGCGAAGCTGATGCTGTACAAAGCATCGCACAGCTGGAAACAAATGATTCCGCAGAACACTGTAAATAACCTCCAAGCCCACTCCTAATTAAAGTGAACCCCACTTTCTCATGGGCATTGAATAGATGAACCAATTAAGGAAATATTATTTCTTTTTTAGAAGGCCTGCTCTCTCACTCTTTCTCTCTCTCTCATCTCTATCTCAATCGCTTCCTTCCCTTTTGTTATCCTCCCCTCTCCTTTCTCGTGTTCCTCTCCTTCCTCCAAAGAATTTCCACCAAAGAACTGCCCCCAAGTTCCCGAGCTGCAATAATGAGACATCCCTGCTTTAAGCAAATTTTGCACCTGTAACCTGCAGAAATATAGCTGTAGCATTTGAAAAATTACCTCCATGCTGCACGGTGCCATGAAAATTTATCTTTGAGATGATTTTATTGCATGGTTACCCTAGGCAATTAAATCAATAAATCTTAACTGTCAGGAAGGTTGGCCACATGCCAGAAATAAATGAAATGCGCAAAATCAGTAAATAAAAGGTTCCTGACAACTCATTCCAGAAATTATTTAGCAGTTGCACTGGTGGGAGGATTTTGTGTTTTACTCCTGAGCCTTTATTGACATACTTTTCTGAGAAATGATTATGCTAACAAACACAATGGCTTCACTACAAAAAAAGTAAGAGTTTGCCAAGCTTTAAATTAAAGTCCTTAAAAATCAGGAGGGAAACCCAGCCACATGATCAGAGATGGCAGGCCAAGACTACTTGCATTAGAAACAAGTCTAGAAATCAGCCCCATTAGGCCCCAGAGAAGGATCTTAGCAGGCCTTTTTCCCCTTAGCTACTACAGCCTCAGCCCTATGGCCTTTGCTCTAATGTGCCTTAATGTGCCCTAAGTGGCTTTTCCTCAGAGGGCCCACTTCCTTGCTTTACGTTAATAGTAGTACTAATTGAGTATTTCTCTGGTGGTGTATTTATCCTTTACACAGATTCAGCCCTAGAATGTGGGTTTTCTTATCCCCATTTACAGATGAGAAAATTGTTGCCGAGAAAGAGTAAGTGGCAGGTTTGAGATGGCTTGACTAGATTAAGCAGCGTAGTGGCAATGGAAGCCAGGGATCAACACATGGCGCCTGTGCTGTGCTATGTTGTGCATTTCAGGGGATTCAGGAAGTGCACAACTGAAGGTTGTGATGTCACAGATTTGTTTTCACCTTCTTTTTCATGTGAATTCTTCCCCTCCAGAAAAACCTGGTGATGGATGCCCGCTTACGGTGAGGTCTTTGTGCAAGCCCTCTGGCTACTCACAATGCCTGAATGGCACTGATGTGTGGGCCCTGAGAGCACTTGGTCAGTTGTAAGACCAGTGTCAATAGACTGGTTCTTGCTGGGGACTGTAAGGAAAAGCTCTTGTCCAGGCCTAGGCTCTAGTCCAGGCCTCTTTCATTGGCTTGTGGATAGCCATCTTCTGGTTCACATTATGTTTACCCTGCATGTGAATCAGTCTTCAGATGTCCCATTTGTAAGCTCACTGGTCATGTTAGAGTAGGGCCATCCTAATGACCCACATTTAATGTAATTACTTTTGTGAAGACAAGACCCTATTTCTAAATACTGAAGTAGTGGGCTAGAGCTGTAATATGAATTTTGGGGGACATATAATTAAACCCATACCTAGAGGCATCTAACTACAGGGGTGAAATTTCTCAGATTTTTCCATGGAGCGCATTAAGAACTGCTTTCCATTGCAGAGATTAGAAGAATGGCTAGTCCGGTCGCTGCCTGCTCCTACAACTCTTCCCATGTCAATCTACTCAAATTGTCCCTGGGAGGATCTCAGCTCTGCAGGGCCCTATCATCAATGGTTGCCTGAGAGTCTCTTGTGGATCATGAGGAGGGCTGGACTAACCTGAAGGCATGGAGCAGCTGGGGATTGGCCCTTTGCCTATAGAGTGACTGAGGATCCACATTAGCATTGGATGAGAGTAGACATGAGGCTTCAGCTCAGGTGTCTGTAGGGGAAGGTCTGCCATCCTTTTAGTGGTCATGCACTGAATGCTTTTTCCTGAAGTTAAGCTTGTTCTTTACTCATCATAGGTCAACAGCCAAGGCTGGGCAAGGTGGGACAAGGTCTGGCTGATAGATTGGGAGCTCCTGTCAAGCAGAATAGATTTAGGGGCACTCCCTAAGGCTACAGAAAGGAAGGGCTTCCTGATGTTTGTGGAGCCTAGTTTCCCTGTGAAAGAACACAAGGCACCAGCTGTGGAAGTATGCACAGCTCAAGGACTAGAAGTGGACCAGGCTAAAGGGAAAGACCCAGTGAAACGAAGCTTGATTTCTTGGACACAGTACTGCTTCAGGAGCACAGATCAGGTCTTCCAGGAGGGCTTAGGCACCAGAGCCCAGAAAAGGAAGTTGTCATTGTCTGGTCCCGGGGCAGGAAACCCCAAATCACCTTGAGACTGCAGCCAGAAGGACAGAGCCATTATGATGTCCTCTGCCCAGAGGACTCTTTGGGCCCCTTGGGGATCTGAAAGGTGCTGGGAGCCAGCCTATAGCTATCCACCAATCCCTGGAGAGTAAAGAGATGTAAATAGTTGGGACAATGTACTCCCTGCTTCCTCATTGGTTCACCTCTTTCAGCTTCAGCTAATGTATTTTAAAAATAACTCTTGTAGCTGGGCACTGGTGGCTCATGCCTGTAATCCCAGCTACTCAGGAGGCTGAGATCTGAGGATCACAGTTCAAAGGCAGCCTGGGCAGGAAAGTCCACGAGGCTCTTATTTCCAATAAACCACTAAAACACCACAAGTGGCACTGTGGCTCAAGCTGTAGAGCGCAGCCTTGAGTTGAAGAGCACAGGAACAGTGCCCAGGCCCAGAGTTCAAGCCCCACAACTGACAAAACAAATCTTGCTAGCAAGTTACCAGGCAGATAATCCTCTAGCAGCCCTAAGGTGGTTATTTTCAAATGAAAGGTTTGAAGCAAAATGCAAGCATTGTCATTGAATCAGAGGCTGATAGATGGAAAAGGCGCTGAGTCTAATAATTAAGGGCAAACTTCGGAATGACAGCCACAAGATTCCAAAACCATAATAATTTACATTTCTCCAGTACCTTTCATCTGACTAATAAGCTCAACTTAATTAAGATATTAATTTATTATACCCCCTAAATAACACACAAATGAAGACTGTGTGAATCATTTTGAACTTGGAGAAATTAAGGCAGGGAGGAAAGACTTCATTGGTGGTAGGGCCTCCTCCATTCAAGAAGCTATAGGTTCACCGCTGCAGGGCAGCATCTGCGGAAGCCACAAGGTGTAAGCACACATTGCAAGTTTCCTGTCCCTGATATCACATCCTGCTTAAACCTCTTAAGTGTGGGCACGTTGTATGAATAGGATGAATGTCACTTATTTGATTAGGTGACATTATATGGAATAAGTGAAGGAATTTCCAGAAGTAACTGAGACTCCTAATCAATTTAATTTGGATTCATCAAAATGGAGATTATTTGAGGTGAGCCTACCCTAATTAGGTGAGTGCTTTGACAGAAGGGCTAGGCGACACAATCAATTTCTTCCTGGCATAAAAAAGCCCAGTAACATGAGATACACAGTTGCAAGGAAATGAACTCTTGTCAATTACCTGGGAGAGCTGGAAGAGAACAGAAAGCTGGAAGAGAGCAGGTGAGATCACAGTTCTGACATGTCAATGCAGCCCTGGGAGACTGAGAGAAAGATACAGCTAATGGGTGCCCAGACCTCTGACCCACGGAAGCTTTGAGATAATAAATGCATGTGATGCTTTATGACATGATGTTTGTGACACTTTGTTATCTAACAACCGAAACCACATTCGAGGCATTGCACATACCTTTCAGATGTAAGGTTTTGTCTCCTGAGCTGCCTCAAATTTAAAGTTATAATCGAAGGAGGCACTAACTTATCTTAACTCATAATGAAGTGTAATTTGTATTTAATATCTGGGTTAATAAAGATTATTTTGTGGCTGACTACTTGTATCAGTAACAAATTTCAAAGATACTTTTAATGTGTCCACAGATCGAAACAGTACCCTATGGAATTTAGATACAGATTTTCAAACTGAAATGTAGAGGAACTTTTGAATGACCTTTTGTTAGCAAAAGGTAGGCTATGTGTTTAGAAACTCAGCTATACAGTGAGTCCAACCTACCGATGTCCAATCCCTCAACTGTCTGACAGATAAATGAGATGAGGATGTAGTGATATGAGATACAGCCCAAACAAGAGGGGTTTTGGCTAGAAAATCAGTTCTTAATTCTAATCTCAGATTAGAATCACTTAGAATACTTAAAATACCCATTTAGAACTGAGTATGGTGGTTTACATATATAATTCCAGTACTCAAGAGGCAGGGGCAGTAGGATCACCACAAGTTAGAGGACACTCTTTTCTACATAGTAAGTTCCAGGGCAGCCCAAGCTATATGTAAAGATATTCCCTTTCTTAAAAAAAAAAAAAGCCCTACAAACTCAGCTAGGAGTGGCTTGTGGTTCACACCTGTAATCCTAGTTATTCAGGAAGCTGAGATCTCTAGATCCTGGTTCAAAATCAGCCCAGGTAAGAAAGTCTGTGGGACTCTTATCTCCAATGAACCAGCAGAAAACCAGAAGAATGGCTGTCACTCAAAGTTGTAAAGTGCTACCCTGGAGCAAAATTGGTTAGGGACAGTACCCAGGCCATGAGTTCAATCCCCACAGCCACCACCATCACCACCACCACCAACAAAAAAACACAAAAAGAGAAGAACAGACATATACTAGTTATTGCAAATCAAGGAAACCATGGGACCTATGATTTTTTGGGCCTGGCTTACTTCACTTAATATAATTTTTTCCAATTCTTTCCATTTCCTAACAAATGGGGCAAAAGTCATTCTTTTTGATATAGATAGATAGATAGATAGATAGATAGATAGATAGATAGATAGATAGATAGATAGATAGATATAGGTATAGATATACCTATATATATATATATATATATATATATATATATATATATATATCACATTTTCTTGGTCAGAGAAAATCAACAAGAACAAAAAACATTTAGGAAGGCTGAGAATTGTGCCTAAGCCAACCTCATTACAATTTCTGAAGTGGTAGGCTGTAAGAATCAACAAGCTTTTACACTCAGCCAAGACAGGTTTTCTGTGTCAGTGTGCTGAGGTGAGTTCTAAGTCCCAAGTATTGGCAAAGGATCTGTGGTAGTATGGAGGCATCTGGTAGGAAAGTAGCTTGGCCTAAGAGTTCATGGGTGCGTGTCTTCTTTGGGGTTATACATGAAAAGATGTACTTAGCAGATGTGAATTGCTCAGGAAATTCAGGTCAGGTCTTGCCACTTTTCAGGGTGGTCTGGGTACTTTGGGACTTCTAAGAGGAGATCCTAGATTAAGATGCTGAGTCAACTCTGCCAGTTGACCCTCAGGGTCTTTTGTTGTCACCTGTGTGAGAAACTTAGAGTCTAATCAAACAAAAAGATAGCCATGAAGTGGGAATAGCACCCACCAGGTTTTATCTGGGCAGCACTTTTAGATGTTTGCATGTAGGGGTAGGGAAGTTCTTTGAATGATGAAACTTTACAAATAATAGAACTGGGAGGCTATCACACAGGAGAGGAGAACAAGGGAATTTGAGGGAGAAAGTGGCCAAGGCATAGGCTTACATTCCTAGATGATGTCATTCTACAGCAACACTTTGAATTGGTGTTTTGCTAGCTCCACCATCTCTTGTGTTTGCGACAGAAGCTTCTTCCCAGCTCCCTAGGTCATTGCTCTATCCTCAAAATTGAGAAATCTGTGAGAATCCCAGATCACCACCAATACTCTCTGCTCAGGTCCAGCCAGTCCTAAGAGAATGGCTCCAGAGAGATGCATCACTCTTCATGGATTTCCCTTCACTTCTCTGGACTACTTCAAGGAGTCTCTTCTTTGAGAAATAAAAATATATTCAGGGGAATTGTTATTGGAGCCTAGAGGAGAATTCTTGGAGAATTGCAAAAGCATGAAATGAAATCCTTTCCCTAGAGAAGACTACCCTGAGCTGGGATTCCCTTGGGAGGATTTCCCTAGAGTGCTAGAAGCACCAGGGTTTCCTGCTGCACTCAGAGGTGTTGGGAGAAATGAGCAACTGCACTCTGTACCTAATAAACTTTCTCATCCTGTGTTCAAGTAGGAATCAACAAGGAAGCCTTAAAAGATACTGATGTCAGAGACCTATAACCCCACTTCTGGGAGCAGTTTCTATTGGACGAGGCTGACATTTGCATTTTCAAAAGCCCCCTACCCGTCTTGCCCTATTTCCTCAGGGCAAAGAGTCACAGGGCCAGACAGATGGATTGAAAGTCATTTCCTGCCATTCACTTGCCTCTTTAGTTCACATTCTAGGTTGTATGACCTTTAATACCAACACTGTCCCCTCTTAAGCTTATGACCTGCATAACTGGGTAGTGCCTTTACCATGTGTCAATTTTAAATGAGCGTACCTGAAATTACTAGCAGCCTACTTGCTTACCAAATTACATAGATCACTCATCCCATAGCTGGAGTTTTACTATTTGGTTTCCTCTTTTAGAAAACACAGAAGAAGGAAGACAAAATATCCTACTGAAGCCAAAATATTTCTCCTAAAGAAATCCACAAAATTAAATATATTCTCTAATGTATGAGGCTCAATGTACTTCAAGCCCTCTACGTGATACATACACCCACCATCTATCCACTGTGGTATAGGCTGTACTATCCTCATAGCCTTGAACTTGTACTCACACCCACAGAAGATTGAGACTGTTGGCCTTGGGTGTCAGGGAAAAGGCTGATGTGAAGTTCGTTTTGTTGGAGGAAGAAAGTGGTACACAGAAAGGTTAGTGTCTTAAATCATGCAGTGAGAATCTACTGGAAAATCCTGTTTGGAAAACCCCAAATGCTGCCTCCTTTCACTGGACAAGAATTTAAGTCAAGAACAGGACTACCTTCCAAGTGAACAGATATTAAACCTTTAACAATACACAGAGTAAATAACCATTATCCCAGCCAGACTGACCAGCTACAAAGGAAATGTTACCTTTTCTTCTATTTGCTACTTACAAGCTTTTTCTGAGATGACCGTTTCTCTTGTGTGTTGGTCACAAAACTCATGGAAGAAAGCATTTATAGAAGGTTAGCCCATTGCTTTTCCTATAAAACCATCTGGAAAATGTATGAGCATAACATTTCCTGAGAAGTCCAGTCCCTGTTACTTTTCTTTCTAAAGTGAATATGCTACTGTCTCAAAGTATTATTAACAATAGAAAGAAGTCCTACAGGATAGTGGGCAGATCATATTCATAACAAAGTATAAAAGACTCCTAATAGCCAAAGTTATCCTGAACGAAAAGACCTGAGCTGGAAGTATCACAACAATTGACTTCAAATTATGTCACAGAGACATATTAACAAAAACTTTATGGTTCTGGCACAGAAACAAACACAAAGACCAATTGCAATAGAACAGATGGCTCAGAAATAAGCGCACACAGTTATGGCCAGTTAATTTTTATGAAGATCTTAGAAACATAGGGTGGAGAAAAGATTATCTTTTCAACAAATGGTGCAGGGAACATTGGATATCCACATGTCAAAATCTGTATCTAGATCCTTGTCTTTTTCCTTGTACTAATATTGAAATAGAGATGCTAGATCTGGCCAGTGCCATTTTGGCCACCTGGAGGATGGTAAGAGCTGATTCTAGCCAGGGACATCTTGTCTTCATGGTGGAGGAAAGGAAGGCCCACCTCCCAGGGGATGGGCGTGCCTGAATTCCTAGAGATGGGGCGGGGACTTGGACAATAAGTTGCTGGACCTGCCAGTCTTGGGTAGTGAACTTTCAAGCTCCTTGTAACTCTCTGCCCCCTGACCTGAGTCTATTTAGGCCTGGACCAGCTCATGTGCCATTATGCCACACCATGTGTCTTGGTGTTCCTGTCTCCTGACTCTACTCCAGTCAACATGGCATTTGTCATCCCACTTCAGGTCCTTATTGGTGTTGATTTGGTTTGTTGGTATTTTATTTTCTGTTCTTTCTTTCCTCTAGAGCTTTCATGGCTCAGTTTTCTAACAGTGGTAAGTATATTTGCTGGGCTGCAGATCTTTTTGACAGGAGTCCATTTGCAGACCATCAGCACTCTAATAAAAGTGGCAAATTCAACCTTTCAAAATGTGGCTTCTGTGTTTTCTTGTTGTACAACAATACAGGATCAAGTAGATCAGACTTTAAGACCTGACACTTTGAAACTGCTTCAGGAAGACTATAGTCATAGGCAAACTTTCTAAATAGAATTCCAATAACCTATCAAATAAGATTGAGGACTGATGAATGGGATGCATCAAACCAAAAAGCTTCTGGAAAGTCTACAGAAGGGGAGAAAATCGTGGCATATGTACATCTGATAAGGGACTAATAATCAGAAAACATAGAGACCTCGATAAACTTAACCCCCAAAGAACCAACACCCCATTTGATAAATGAGCAAATGAAGTGAACAATTTTCCAGAGAAGAAGTATAAATGTTTAGTGCATGTATGAAGAATTTCTCAACATCTCTGTCCATAAAAGAAATACAAATTGAAATGACATTGAGATTTTATCTCATTCCATTCAGAATCACCATCATCAAAAGCACAAATAACAGTAAATGCAGAGGAAGATGCAGGGAAAAAGAAACACTGTTGGTGGGAATGGACATCAGTGCAACAATTAGGGGAAAGCAATACAGAGGTGCCTCTGAAAACATAAATAGAACTGCCATGTGATAAAGTGATATTACTTGGGCATATACCTCAAGGAGGATGTCAAGAAGGCACTGGCCTATGCATGTTCATTGCAGCAGTGTTCACAATAACCAAGCTATGGAAATAGTCCATATGCCATACAACTGATAAATGGGTAACATAGTATATATACATGATGCCATAAAGAAGACAGAGATTATGTCATTTTAATGAAAATGGATAGGACTGGATATTTATTATGCTTATTGTTTAATGGAGATCATCATCTTAAGTGAAGCAAGACAGGTTCAGAAGGACACAGGTCACATGCATTCTCTTATATGTGGAATGAAGGTTTAAAAGATGTATACATAGATATATACAACAGATACACAAATATATGGAGATAACATGATTGTGATTGTGAGACTGTTTTGGAGGAGGAGGAGAAGAGGGAAAAAGAATGATGGAAGATGAATAATAACCAAATACAGTGCATGCTTGAAAAAGTGCATGCATGCTTGAAATACCACAGTGATACCCTGTGTACTACCAATATACACTAAAAAGTAAATGAGAAAAATGTAAAACAGGTTCTGTTAGGAGGGTGGTATCAGTGAGAGGAAGAGGATGAACAGAGTGTCAATGAGGGTGAACATGGTCTCATTATTATGTATACATGTATGAATATAGAGCAATGAAAGCTGTTGAAATGGTTTTAGGAAGAAGGATGGGGGATGATGTAAAGTGATAGAGGGGACACCAAGGGACATATATGGAAATGTCATAATGAAATCCTGAACAACTCATAAGACTATAAGATTGGAGAAAATGTTCACTATTCATTGGAGAAAGGACTAATATCTATAACATATGAAGAGTTAAAACATAAACATGAAAAGACCAAATAATCCAATTAACAACTGGGCAAACAAATTGTACACTTCAGGATATCCATCTAATAGAACACAACCAATGCCATACTAAAGCTACCAGCACAACCATGTTCATTGCAGCATTATTTACCAAAGTCAGCATATGGAATTAACCCAGATGCACCTCAAACAAATGAATGGATCAAGAAAATATGGTAAGTATACACAATGGAATTCTATGCATCCCTCAAAAAGAATAATATTGTATCATTCATAAGGAAATTCAAAGACCTGGAAAAATTCCATTGTGAAAAATTCAGACCCAGAAAAACACAGGTTGCTTGCTTTCCCTTGTTTGTGGGAGCTAGAATGTGCCTATAAATCTATAAGTAAACACACTAGATAATATGCAAGGATTTACAAATGAATTAACTGAAGTAGAATAGACTATGAAGAGCACAAATAGTATAATTCTTTAAAAAGACTAAGTCAAAGCCCAACAAAATAAGTACCAGGAAATGGACTTTCAAGAAGGGAGGGTTGGGCCAAGGGGAGAGAAGAAAGAAAAGGAAGTGGGGGATTGCAGGCATGTATTCTTTATATATCCCATAGAATTGAGAAAGGGAAGGGGTGGGTCGAAGAGTGGTGAAGATGTTGACATAATGGCACAGGTCAAGCTTCAGTGCACATATAAACTGCTTTGGCAGATGGCAAAAACATGCAATACATAAGCTTAAAAGTAAGAAAAGTGAAAGAGTGAGTTGGGAGGGATGAGAAAGTTGAAAGGGCTGACATTAAGATGTACTGTATTCACGAATTATTTCAGTGAATGAAAACTGTTTTGTACAACTACTTAAAGATAATAGAAACATTCAAAAAACAAATAGTTCTCAAAAGAAGCCCAAATGGCAAATAAATACATGAAGAAATTTTGATATCCTTAGCCATAAAGGAAATTCAGATCAAAATTACACTGAAATTCTACCTTACTTCTGTCAGCATGTCTGCCATCAAATAAACAATTTTTGGGGAGGATGCGTAGGGCAAGGAGGTGAGAATAGTGGTGATAGGGTAAAGAAACATACACTGTTGGTGTGAATGTAGATTAATGTTGCCACTATGGAAATCACTATGGATGTTTTTCAATGAACTAAAAATAAATCTAAGACACAATCCTGGTGTACTACTTCTGGGTATATACCTGAAGGGATGTAAGTCAGCATATAGTCGAGATACCTGCACATCCATGTTTACAGCAGCACTAGTCATAATAGCCAAACTATGAAATAAGCCTAGGTGCCCAAGAACCACCGAAACAATAAAGAAAATGTGGTACATATGGAGATGCATTAGTATTCAGCAATAAAGAAGGATAAAATTATGTTATTTTCATGGAAATAACATGTTTAGTGAGGTAAGACATGAACAGTAGAGGAATATTACATTTGCACTGTCACACAGAATCTAGAACTAAATGATAATAAAAAAACTACATGATTACAAAAGGAGGATTGTCTGAGGGGAAACTAGAAGTAGCAGAGAGGGAAAAGAAGAGGGTGAGAGGGTTCAATAGGATTGAAGTATGTATGAGAATAATGAAACTCACTACGAACTATTAAAAGGGGAAAGGGAGAAGGAGATTAAGAGTAATAGAGTAAATTAGATCAAAGTATATTATATGCATATATGTAAATGTCACAATGAAATTTCTTTGTACAGTAATTTTGTGCTAATTATAATAAGATAAATAGGCTGGGTGCTGGTGGCTCACGCCTATAATTGCAGCTACTCAGGAAGCTGAGATCTGAGGATTACAGTTCAAAAACAGCTCAGGCAGAGAAATCCCCATGTGACTCATCCCTAATTAATTACTCAAAAAACTGAATTGGAACTGTGGTCCAAAAAGGTAGAACACTAGCCTTGAGTAAAGAGCTCAAGGACAGTGTCCAGGCCCTGAGTTCAAGCCCCTTCACTGACAAAAAATCAAATAATAATAAATAAATACACAGAAGAGGGAAAAATAGATCATGGCTTAAGTGGTAGCATACCATCCTAACCAGCAAGTACAAAACTCTGAGTGCAAAGTCCAGTATTGGAAAAAAGTGAAAGTTTCATAACAGAGTATGGCTAGGTCATTAGTTCAAGCACTCTGAGCCTTACCAGTGCTTATAAGTATGCCTGTGTAATGTCATAAATTCACATAATCTCTGAAATCTAATTTTTTAAAACAGAATTTTGCATGCATGTATACTTTTATGGGTGCCATCATCCTTTATGGCATCTAGTATTTGTGAAACAATTTGGGTGCTTGAGAATAAATTTATAAAATTTATAAAATAAATTTATAGGTCTGGGAAGGTGGCTCAGTGGTAGAGTGGTTGCCTCGCATGCATGATGCCCTGGGTTCGATTCCTCAGCACCACATAAACAGAAAAAGCCAGAAGTGGCGCTGTGGCTCAAGTAGTAGAGCACTAGCCTTGAGCTGAAGAGCAGCCAGGCCCAGAGTTCAAGCCCCATGACCGACAAAAAATTCAATCAAATAAATTTATATAAACAATATTTCCTCATTTTCTTATAAGAAAGATATTTCATATTTGTAGATATAGTGTGATTCAAGTTTTGGAAAGGAATTGGAATCCTAATGTAATGTTATATCACTTTTAACCATATTTGGATATATCCATGTTCACACTAGTAGGACGATTATTATTTCATTATCTCCAAGTATCTGGTTAAGTCAAAAGTAGTTCACTTATTCCCATGAAACTCAGCTGATGGTTGACGTGTTTATTGACAAGTGTTTTGTGCTGTATGGTCTTAGAATTGAAATTCTGCATGTCAGATACTATGCCAGATACTATGTTCTATACAAATGAAATTTGTAGAAATCTGAAATGTGCTCTTTAACTGTTTGGGAAATGTTTAACATTTTGATGGAAATAGTCTAAAATATATCATATGGCATTAGTTGGAAAAAAAAAAAGAGCATGCTTAAAATAACCTTTTCCTGGTGACTTTAAATCCTTATTGTGACCTGAACTCACTGCTGATGCTACCCACCCAGTGATGGCATGCTACTGCAGTAAATGGCTGTCATTTGAGCTTTCAAGTTTTTAGGCTAGTTTTATCATTTCCTCTGTGTTTTCTTTCAGCAACAAATAGAGATATGACCTTATACCTTCCAAGCGTTTTTTGTTCCGTATACTAGGAATCAAAGAAACCAAGCATTTGACAATTTTCTCTTTAATGGGCTTTGAATGTGGGCTGCAAAGGTCTATCTCTCTTATAAAATGAACTGGCTTTGAGAGAGTTATTTTCTTCTTCAGAGCCCTCAGTTTTATGGCTATTGAGCAAGCAGGGACACTAGTTCTGTATTATAATGCAAAAGAGGTTGTGGAGGATCCTTTATACTGAGAACATCTATAAGTAGAATAATGGAGTTTTCTACAATGAGGTTTTCATAATTTTTTTGAATTTTAAATAATTCAATGCATTAAACAATATAGTTAGTGCCTCTATGGGAGAAAAGAACACACTAGCTTAGTCAATATCATTTTTACAGTCATTTTTATCAGAAAACAAGAAAACCATATTAAAGTATTTGTACAGTTACTGCACTGAGAACAAATCACCAAGAATACTTGTGTGCCACATACTGGAAACACAATGCCACAGATATACAGACACACTTTCGTATACATAAAGTATATGAAACCAGTTTTTTAAACTAGGTAGTATTGTATTGTTTGATGTTAAACAGTTAGTTGGGCCTATACATACACCATTGTAATTAACAAGATGAACATGAACATGAACAGTGATAATAGTTATGTTGACAATGAGTATGAACTTGGAAATGTGAAACCAAGGAAACGTGGTTCAATGGACTTATCAGAACATATCAAAGGCAAAGTGGCATTTTTTCTTTTCTTCTTTTTCTTTTTGTTGGTCGTGGGGTTTGAACTCTGGGCCTGGGCGCTGTCCCTCAGCTCTTCAGCTCAAGGCTAGCACACAACCACTTGAGCCACAGTGCCACTTCTGGCTTTTTCTGCTTATGCGGTGCTGAGGAATTGAACCTAGGGCCTTATGCATGCAAGGTAAGCACTCTACCACGGAGCCACCTTTCCAGCTCATAAGGGGGCATTTTCTAAAGGATTAATTTATTTTAGTAACCACCTTGTATGCGACTAGTGTGGAAAAGAGCTCTCCTGGTAGCACGGGCTCACCAGTGTTTTTTTTTTTCTTTTTGTAAAAGCCAGGCCAAGGTGTTTCTGATGATTTTTCTCCTGTGCTCACTTGGATTGAACATGTACCAAGCATGGCCCAGTGTTTGAGTGACAGCTCAGAGTGAGCCTACTCCAACCATCAGGGTTCATCTCAGCTCATGTTGCTGTAATTAACATAGCCATCATCATCCCTCCCATGCATCTTGACCTATAATTTTCTCTTGGAAAGTTGGTTTCAATGGAACAGAAGCCATTGCTTCAAAAAGGTCAATGGTATAATGCAATCCTATTGATTTTGCCATGATATTATGGGATAAACTTCCAAGAAGAATGGAATTGTTGTTTCTAATTGCAGTTTTCCTATTGAAATCATGTTCTCCTAGAACTCCAAAACAATGCTTTTATGGGAAAGGAACGAAAAAATCCTCTTCAGGACAGCAAGCTGGAAATGTGGCACAGGGCACAGGCATACAAACATGTATGCACACATATACACACAGATAATTTATGCAATTATGGCTTGACACAATAGCCTAACAACATGTTTTGAGCACTCCCCCATCTACATACATAAAGCATGTGTTGACAACAAATTCCCATTTATGTACTGGCTACTCAAAAACATTTTCCATGACACTTAAATATATAAGATTTCTGTCTGAACTATGCATGGTAATATGGTGGGCTTTTTACCCAATCACATAAGTTTACAGAATCGTATATTTGATTCCAGCATGTTGAGATTAACTTTCCAGCTATTATTTTTAGGCTAATAGGAATATTAAGAACTACTTCAATTGACCACACAGCACAGGAAGTAAATGTGTATCTTAAACACAAATCACACACACACACACACACACACACACACACACACACACACACACACACACACACACACACACACAAACAGCCAGAGAACATTCTTCTGGAAATTCTCAGGAATACTTTGTACATCTCAAGTTATTTATTTATTATTTGCCAGTCTTAGGGCTTAAACTTAGGGCCTGGGCGCCGTCTCTGTACCACTTGAGCCACAGCAACATTTCCAGTTTGAGTGCTTAATTGGAGTTAAATATCTCGTGGACTTTCTTGCCTTCTGGGCTGGCTTCAAACTGTGATTCTCAGATCTCAGCTTCCTAAATACCTAGGATGACAGACATGAGTCACCAGTACCCAGGTCAATTTAGTTATTGTAAAAGAAGTGGAGTCATTTGATAAACTGCATCAAGTCCCAGAGGAAATTACATTAATGCCTCTTTGTAAAAAGTGTTTGTGTCTTTCTGCAATTTGTTACCTTGGCAGGTAAAGGAACTTTGATCATGAATGTACATTGGAAATCCATCAGTGATGGCTTACATTGCATTTCTGACTGATCTATAGCCTGGTCCAATGCAGATTTAACAATGATTCCACATTTTGGTATTTTAAAAGAGCAGGAGGAAGAAGAACAGAGGTATATGCCATTGCAATTAAAATATTTTTTTTCAAATAATAATAACACCCTCCCTTGAAAAAAAAAGAAAAAGAAGGAAGGAAAACAAAAGTTAATAAACCTAAATTTCTTGACTGAAATATTCTGGTAAAGTTTCTAAATAAGGATTCATATTCATAACGGTTAGAGCAGCATTCAAAACATATTTGTTCTTTTCATACTCCTAAATAAGGTACATTAAAAACTTCTGATATAGTACTATCTTATGTGCCTGCAAGCATTCTACTTGCTCCAAAATTGTTTAACAAAGATCAAAACACTTCTCCATACAGTTATGCAATTAGATAAATGAAATGGATACTTTGGTATCTGTACTGTGATAAAATAACTTAGTCATATTATCATAATTTTGGAATGTAGCATGCCTTTCCAAAATACCATGTTTTAAGTCAGGACACAGCAATTTAATTTAATAAGTCTTAAATGCATTTCAGAAGCCCACATTGAATACAAATATTCACTTATTTAGAGAAAAAAGAACATCAGTAACTGGAAAGCAAAAGCCAGAGTGAGAATGAGACACCTAGTTAGAAAGGACAGGAAACACAGCCACAGACACCACCACCACCACCATAAGAATACAACCACCACCAGTCTCCTTTTTGGAAAATCCTAAGAATATGTCACTCATCTAATGAAATGTGCAAAGTGGGAGGATTTGAAGAATCTTCTGATTCTGAGCCATTTCTAAGCAAGGTATCTCAACGAGGCTCACTTTGTGACATATTGTTATTAATATTATTTGTTGTTGGTCATGGGGCTTGAACTCTAGGCCTGGGTGCTGTCCCTGAGCTCTTCAGCTCAAGGCTAGTGTTCTACCTCTTGAGCCACAGCGCCACTTCCAGTTTTGTTGTAGTTTATTGGAGAGAAGGGTGCCATGTACTTTTCTGCACCTGCTGGCTTTGAACCATGATCCTCAGATCTCAGCCTCCTGAGTAGCTAGGATTACAGGTGTGAGCCACTGGCACTTGGCTGACATATTAATTTTACGGAAGACAACACAAAATCAATCTTTAGAACCACTATTGTGGCAAAAATAGGAATACAATTGTAATTTGTAGAGTTAAATAAGTGCAAGGGATTCCATCTTATCCTTTTTACTTTCTAAAATAGCCAAAGACTAGAACCATCCAAGAATAAAATGACAGTTATGAAACTGATTCAGTTTCATTTATAATATTCATGGGTGAATATGATTAACAAGGATAGATTTGCAATTGGGGTGCATCAGATGATGGTAAAACACATTTTTAGCTTTTTGTAGCCATGAAAACTGGTCCATTGCCTGGGGTCAGGGAGGAATGAAAATTCCCTGTGAAGCATAATGCCAATTCAACCGAACTCAGATATTGCCATTTTCCAGGAGGGGCCAATGTTGTAGAAATAATGAGGGACATTACTCTTTTTTTTTTTTTTGTCTGTCATGGGGCCTGAACTCTGGGCCTGGGCGCTGTCCCTGAGATCTTCAGCTCAAGGCTAGCGCTCTACCACTTGGGCCTCAGTGCCACTTCTGGGACATTACTCCTAACACTGGTATTGTACTAGCCACAGGGAAGTAGACCCACAAAGAACATGGAACTATTTAAAGAAGTGCAGGATAGGAGTGTGAGTTCTTCAACTTTTCAATATACAAACCTCTATTTACTGCAGAAGATATACAGGACTAGGAGAATGGCTTCATTGAGATTTTCTATTTTACTCTCAACTAATTTAATGATGAGAAATCTGATTTAAAAAGTTGTACGTGTGTGTGTGTGTGTGTGTGTGTGTGTGTGTGTGTGTGTGTGTGTGTGTGTGTTTAATGGGAGCTTAATTCCCTTAGAAAAAACATAGATTATGCCTTCTGATTAGTGACTATTTTCCTTTATCTTTGGTTAAAAGTGAATTGTTTTGGCTGAGATGATTACTTCTGAATATTGAATATAAAATTGATCCAGGAGACATTTTAGTTTGGGTTCAGATCAAGAACAGTGGGGAGGTGGGAAGGGAAGGGATAGTAGGGGAAAAACAAAGGAGGAGGTAACAATGTGCGATAGGAAATGTACTCATTACCTTACTCATGTAACTGTAACCTCTGTCTACAGTATTCTTACAATAAAATATATATACCAAAAAAAGAAACATTCAATACTTAAAAAAACAATGAGTAACTTTTTTCTTTTCTTTTCTTTTTTTGTCAGTCGTGGGGCGTGAACTCTGGGCCTGGGCGCTGTCCCTCAGCTCTTCAGCTCAAGGCTAATGCCCTACCACTTGAGCCACAGCATCACTTCTAGCTTTTTTCTGCTTATGTGGTGCTGAGGAATCGAACCCAGGGCCTTATGCATGCAAGGCAAGCACTCTACCACTGAGCCACCTTCCCAGCCCAACAGTGAGTAGTTTTTTTTTTCTATGTGCTTTTCTCTTTATTTTTGTACCTTTTTTATTGTAAAAATGCTGTACAGAGGGGTTACAGTTACATGAGCAAGGTAATGAGTACATTTCCTATTGAGCATTGTTTCCTCCTCTTTTGTTTTCCCCCTACCATCCCTTCCCTTCCCACCTCCCCAAATCCTGTCTCCCCTGGGCCCGGAGCTGTAAAGTTCGTTTTCAACACAGTATCTTGTACATCTCATTATTACAATAGGTCAACCTGTATCCTTATTTTAGCATTTTGTTATTTCTTTTCCCCTCTGCAAATTAGAAAAATGTATATATAAGATACAGGGCACCAACATTAAAAACAGTGAAAATAGGGGTTATACTGTGGGTGAGGAACATACAAAGCAACAAAAAAATCACATGGTACATTATAAACATGTTAAAACAATAGCAAGAAAGTAAAAAGATATTTTTGTCCCTATCTCAGGGTTCATTTCACTTAACATCATCTTATATGGCCATTTGTATATAGCTTTTGGCCTTTCGGCTTGTCCAACACATGTACTAGTTATTGCAAATAAGGGAAACCATAAAAATTTTTAAAAAAAGAAAATTATATTAAGTGAAATAAGCCAGGCCCCCCAAAAAACAGTGAGTAGTTTTAAGGAGAAACAAATATTAACAATAATAAGATCCTTAATAACTAAAGGGATAAACCTTATGAAAAGCAATATGAAGGTGGGGGAGAGGAATTACTGGGTTTCTATACTACAAGAAAAATAATGGTAAATTTTGGACTGCTCTTTTCCACAGCGGCCCTGTAACCACTTTATTCAAGTTATACTTAAATGTTAAAATGATCTTTTGGAAATTAAAAAATAAAACAGTAGTAATAAGAAAACATATATATATATATATATATAAACACATATATCTTTTATATGATCAATCACAAGGTATTTCTGAGTGCTTATCTACTTCCATTTTACCTGTGAGATATGGTATATCAGTATCCAGAGCTGATTCATCTGTCCTCTCATTCTTTCCAGCTATCTCCTGCTCCCAGAATATCCCATCCTTTCAGGCCCTCATCATAAATAAACTATGTACATTCACTGAAGATTCATTCATATTTTAGAACAAGGTAACAGTTTTACTCACTGGGTGTGGGTATGTGTGGCTGCACATGTGCATATGTGTGCAATCTCAACGTTCTTTGGCTGCCTCCAGTATTGTTTTGGTCCTGCCTTGTCCAGGCTCACAAGAGCGGATGGTGTGCCTCTGCTCCCAAACTTGTGTTCAGCGATGTCTCAGTTGGTAGCTTGAAATCAGCCATGATGACAAGAGCTAATTTTATATCATGGAAGTAGATAGGTGCTACAAATGAGTTGCTTTGTTTTACCTGGTCGCCAAATTTCTTCCCAGCATAGTGCAGAAGAGTTTAAGCATCAGGGCGGGGAGGAGAGCGAGGGGAGGTATTTGGTCATGGTTGCCACACCAGGCTCTTCTCTCAGAGATATTTCTATTTGGTAGCCACACAAGTGATACCAAATAGTAAATCATCTGAAATTATCTCCAGGATAGGGTAGCTGGCTTCCTCCGGTGGACACTGGAGAATGGCGAGTCCCCTATAGGTACGAGGCATCTCCTAGTCACTTGGTCATTCTTCAGGAAGTGTCCCACCGCTGCTGTGCTGGGTGCTCACTGCTCAGTGCTCACTGCTTGCAGCCATGGGCCTACTAAGCAGCTTCCTTCGCTTCCACCTTCCCTCCTCACATTTTGATACAATAAAAGAGCCAACAAAATTGAGGTCACTGGCAAAAGAGTTTGAACTTTTGAATGATTTTTATTAAACACCATTAGTCTACACTGCACAGTTAATGAAACAGCAAAGCTCCAATTTCAGAATGATTGAGCATGGATCTGAAGAGCAGTTCAGGGTCCCCTAAGCCAATGTGAGCACTATGAGTGATTCGTTAACACTTCATTTCCGAAGCAGGAAGGGGTATGAACTGCAGTCTGGCCTCCCGGGGCTTCCCCACCCCCCACCCCCACCCCCCACCCCCCTGTGTCCTCCCCACAATGCAGTATTCTTTATTTGTTGAAAGATTACAGAGAAAATGCGATGGACTTGGTAAAGAGGATTCTGGATTTGTGAGGAGGAGAATGGAAAGGGAGCTAATACTTTTTCTTTTGCTGGAAATATCAGATGGTAGGACTAATATCTGAGACCAGCTTGTCTGCTGAGTCTCTTGCCAGAGTAAATGTTGATTACCAATACACAGATGCCATTTCTGTTGTTGGAGTTTGCTAACACCAAAGAGAAAATGAATCTGAGTTTAATTATGAGAATAAGGCTGGCTGTGCGAGTGGAAATGAGAAACAACAACAGCAACAACAAGAACGACGACGACAAAGAATTTAGTCTGCCAGTCGTAACACAACACAGACAACTGGCTCAAGTATTTTCCCCCAACAGAATAGAATTTGAGGGCACTGAATGGACCCATCTGTTGGACATTGTGTAGCTATCTCACCTTGCCACACATTTTTCTCAATGGGGCTAGTGCTGCTCTAAGCAAGCAGTTCATTCTTTACTGAGTATCATACCCAGTGATCCAGTTTGGTTTTGCCACCTGCTAAACCATGCAGGTGAATTTTCTCATGTCTGTTGAGAAGTAAGATGGGGGCTGCCCTCTCACAACTCTCAAGTATGCCTTCAGAAATACTTTCCAGCTTCCGACTCCAACTTGAGATTCTGGGATGCGAATTTGGATGAAACAAGTTCTGATTCAGGAACGATATGATAGAACAAGAATCTTTCCGATGTAGACCAAATCCAGTACATTTTGCGATGCCAAGTCCAAATGGAAGTCCATCCATTTGGAAATGCAACAAAACACATCTTAACCAATGGTTTCTACCTTTTACAACTTGTTCTGAAAATGTGTACAAGGCATCCCAAGTTCAAGTCTTTTAAAAGGAGCAATAGCTAATCTGCTTTTCCAATTTTGTCCTCTGAAGATAAATCTACTAGTACGTTCCCAATGAGATTATTATTAACAGTCTATGGGCTGGCTAACAACATGCTTACAGCTAAATTCTACCCCAAGGACCACACTAGTAAACTCTTCTCAAATTAACCCTACCTACCAAACTCAGATAGTAATATGACGAAACCACTAAAAAATCCAAAACTAATTAAAAACACAAAGCCAAGCCAACATTATAACACAAACTTGTCAGACTCTTTGCGGTTGGAGCTTGAGTGACAAATGAAGGCATAGTGGTGGCCCAACCTGGGTCACATGGCAGGGCGAAGAGTATTCCTTATCTTTGCTCAAATAGAACTGCTTGTTACTCTGCCCATTCCCTTACCTTCACATGTTTTTAAGACATGTCTCTCCAAGCCTCCACCAAGGTCTAGAGGCACAATCTTTCACTACCATCCGCCTGTCTTTTTTTCCTTCCCACAAACTGGCACACTGAAGAGATTCACTTAACAAAACATCTCAATCCCTCAACCTCTCAAATAGCTGCACACTACGGATGCACATCAGCCTGTACAAGGTAATTAACAGAGTGCCTAAAAAACAGCAACATTCCTTGGTCATGAAACAAATGATGCCTCATTTCCAGGAATAGGAAAGGTAATGCTTCCTCCATGTTTAATTGGTGTCTAAGCCACATTTAAAATGGGTCTACTAAGTAATCAGGTGAAATTCCAGAGCTCAACTGTCAGATTTGATATAATCATGCTGCTGATTTGGCACACACTCAGCCATCACAGATGACAGCGAATCCTCTTGCCTCCCTGTTGTATGTATGTAGATACAACACGCTGTTGAAACTGGAGCTATCAATCTTTTATCCATGGGGCAATGTATTTGTTTCTCTGGAAACTGCCCCTGGTCTTTTAATTTGTCGTTACGGGAGATTGGATTTCAAGGAGAATCTATTCCTAAGTCCATGATGGTCTAAGATCATGGTCGAGATTGAACTTACAAGTCAAGCCAGTAGTCTTCATTAGAAAGTAATAGCCAGGTAGTATACCTGGCAAGCCATGGATAATAGAGAACTTGAGTCACTGCAAAGTCATCAGCTTAGTTTTGATATGTGAAACCCACTTCGGGGGTTTAGAGTCTCTCATAGTTTCCTTTTCCTCATTTAGGAGGCTGAGCAAAGATTCAGCTTTCACTTGTATGTGAGTACATGTGTCTGGGTGTATGTATGTGCAAGTGTAAGGATTGTTGTTGAGACTGTAAACAAAAAGCTCAACCATGTTGGGAGCGTTAAAAGTGCAGGGTTAGCTGCTGGGATGCTCCCATCAGCCACATTAGCAACATGGCATTTGCCATTGAAGTAGAACTTTTACCACCTTATACAACAAAGGGCTTTAGACTCAAAGATGACCAGAACAGAGCTCACATCTGGCTCTTTTGCAACTGGGAACATATCTAACCTTGACAATGATTGTGCAGTGATCACCTGCTGCTCCCATCACAGATCTGCATGACTTGCTTTAGAAATCATACAAGTTTGCATCTTTCATGTGCATATCTATTATTCATCTGGTCATAACTCAGTGAACAGAATTCAACAACTCAGCAGATTAAAGGCTACATGGAATTATATGCCAGCAGGTAATTATAAGTAACTAATGCATGGCTAGTGTTTACTACAGTGTGGGATTCTTCTGATGGGCTGGAACACCAAAGATGATATTTACATGGTGATGTTTAGGGGCATAAGATGAATGGAGAGGATCATAAGGAGGGAATATATTTATAATTTTAAAAAGAAATGGTCCAAATTAGGTGAACAGGTCTCAATAATCAGGGTTCTTTCTAAGCAAAGCACTCCAGGGTGAAGCACGACCCCAACTCAGTTTTTTAACGTTAGTAACTACTTACAGAGTTTGGAGTTTTCTTTGGACTTTGCATGGGAATTATTCACTCAAAAAAATCAGTGGTTGTATTTCATTCAAAAGCTAATGAGCTAAAAAAAAAAGGGAAAAGAAAAAAGAAGAAAGAAAAGTGTAGAAAAAATAACCTCCTAAAATAGAAAATGTGGATAATTATTGAGGAAGTTAGGTTCAGTTCTGAAACTTCTACGAATCAAATTATATATTATGACTTCTAGGTAGTAGTAGTAGTAATTGATTCTTGTTTGTAGACATATGAGCAAAACACAGTTTAAAATCCTGCCTCTTGACTGCAAAGGAGGCAGAGGTGCGAAATCCGTGTCAGATGTTTTCCAGTCCTGTCGCATCTCCCAACTTAAGATAAATGTAGCATTTTGGCTACTAAGGCATGTATCTACCAAGCTGCTCCTGAGGAGGACAGTTTGGCACAAAGGGATTCCAGGTGAGGATATAAGCTTCAAAAATATTTGCAGTATGTGAAGTTAAAAAATATTTGTGCCAGCTGATGCCTAAAGTAGTCTAAATAAATGTTGCACTTCCTTTCCATCATTAAAATCTTTTCTTCAAAAATAAGGAATTAGAAATAGGATGCTAACCAAAGCCCTCTGTGAGGCATAGCATCATTTCAGGAGTATCATTACTGTGTTCTTTTTTTCCCCCTTGATATGCTGCTTGATTTTATGATGTTGCTATAACATCTAACTGGGGGTGGGATTAACAACAAAAATTCTCACCAGAAGGTGTAATATGTGGGAACCACAGAAGTTGAACAGTGGATTCGGAAATACATTCTTATCTGGATATAATGCTATAGTTTGGGGGGGCATAGCTACTGCTGAAAATCTTTGCAAGGTCCCTCTTGTACAAGTTTTCATTGGCATATCAAATCACTTATTCCAATGCTCAGGGACCCATTATTGTCACAATTGCTTCCCATTCATTGTGTTGGGCAGTGTGACCTTAAAATAATATTGTAGGGACTATCGTTTCCATAAAGATGTCAGGATCTGAGAGATGCATACCAAAAACTCAAAGGTAATAAAACATAACAAGGCTTTCAAGTTGTAGTGTCCACTTACAATGACTTCAGTTTTTCACAGATATCAAAAGAAACATAAAAAAAAAAAAACAAACACAACCAAAGAGAACTATCCCAGATGCTTGAGGTTCCACCAGTGACCATCAGTACGCTGGTAGAGGTAGAGTGATGGGCAGTGATGCTAGACATAGGAGAGCACCCACTACAACAAATGGGCATCGATGCGCAGCCAACACAGTCCCTGGCGAACGTAGCGGACAAGATTGGTCATGCTGCTGTGCTGGGTCAGGGGCCCCATCAATGTGTCCAGATCGCCAAAGAATTCTGAAAAGCAGAGCAATCCTGGGTGAGTAGTTCAAATAACACCTTGGAAATATGCACCAAGTGAAGAAACTGTCTTTACATCACACCACAATAATATGCACAGTGGAAAAGGTATCCACTTGTTAATCCATCTGTTCATTCATTCAACAAAAACTAATAGAGTGCTTTCTAAGGGAAAAAAATTCCACATGCATGTCAAGCACTATTATGTTAATCTTCATGGAGCTCCAAAGAACTCAGAAGCATGAATAGCATTTGTATTGCTGTGATTAATTAAACAAAATCTCTTTAAATCTGTTAATTCATTGTAAGTTTTACAAAATCATTACATATTTCATAGGTTATATATTTTTACACTATATATTTTATAGCATATTCCTGAAGTACATTATAATCCTCTGGAAGTTTGTTTTACATACATCCATATATATAAAATATATAAGTATTTGCCTGCATATTTATATAAGTTTATATATAACATGTTATTTACATATTAAAATGCATGCATCATTTACACCTTTAAATGTATTCAAATATATTTTATATTATATAATGAGCACATAGCCTACAAATTCATATTTAGAAACCAGACCATATACACAAAAAGATCCTTTCAGATATCACATAGCATTTAATATCTGATATCAACTGTGTTTCCTTCTATGTACTATAAAAATACATTTTCCTCTTGTTAAAATGAACTGAGTCTACTGATTTTTCTTGGCATGCTGCAGATGAAGCCAGTGACTCTGAATAGCAAATATAGTCACCAGCATACAACCAAATAACTCTTGGAAGAATCTTATATAAAAAGTCTTACAACCGATTACTTTAGGGCTGGAAAATGACCTACAAGTATCTTGTACCTAGCAAGTCCCTCCACCTCTCTAGATAGGAATGTTAAGTATGTCCAGCTAGCCAGGTTCCTGTGGCTCATGCCTGTAATCCTATCTACTCAGGAGGCTGAGATCTGAGGATTGTAGTTTGAAGCCAGCCTAGGCAGAAAAGTCACCATGGGACTCTTATTTCCAATTAACCATGTAAAAACTGGAAGTGGTTCTGTGGCTCAAAATGGTAAAGCACTAGCCTTGAGCAAAAGTGCCCAGGGACAGTGCCCAGGCCCTGAATTCAAGCCCCACAATGGAAAAAAAAAAAAAGAATGCCCAGCGGATTTCTACTGGATGACTGGGGAAAGGTACAGTCATGAGAGGCTACCTACTGGTTGTGTAGAATATTACAATGTGTATCTTGGGTGAGATGCGTATATGGGAAATCTCTGTGATGTTTAAGAAGTAGCTAGGAATCTCTTTGTCATACTTGAGTTTGCTTGTCTTATATTTGGTTATGAGTGGGCTCTGTAGCTGGAGTCTTCTTTGTTAGCTTCCCCCAAAGAGAGAGTCTGGGGCAGATGAAAGATGGAAATATAGTGTGTCCTATATTGGTTGGTATATATGCTCTGGCCTTCTTAGAAAGCAATTTCCATGCATGGTTTATATATGCCTGATTGCTTGGCAGATGGTATTTCAGTAAAACAATGCATTTATTCTTCCTGTTATGTGTAACATATGGGCTCCTTCAGGAGGTATCAACTTCATTTGATTATGGCATACTTTTTAACCTGTGCTATGCAATAAAAGTAATTTTTGCTAAAAGGACTATATTGTTTCTGGCATCTAAAATATTTCCTTAGGTAATATAATAGCAAGGAAAATATTAAAGGACCTAGTCCATGTTGGATAGATGTAAGCTTCATAGAAAGTCTGAATACTCTCTGGGAGTTCTGTGAGTTTTTTTTTGACATCCTTATCTAGACACTCAGGTCACCATTTTAGTGATGTCTTCAAGAAATAGGATGTGTAGCTGTGGAAAGTAGAGAGCAAGGCTGCTACACCAAAGATCAAAGGACAGCATTAGTCCCATTGGACAATTTTGACACCACAATTTTCTGCAATAGCTATCTGGAACTGCATGGGTGGGCAGGCATGAGGCAAGGGTATTGGTCCTTTACTGAGAGACTACATCTAATCCATCTCCATGACACAATTGTGTAGAAAAAAGTACAAGGACACAGTTGTCTACCGTGGGATATAGGGCTCCTACCAAAGAGAAACTCCTTAGTTCTGAGATTTCTATCTGCACAAACCAGATGCGAGAAGAATCCTCAAATCTAAGCAGATCAGAAATAACCTGTGTGGGAAACTCAGGCCAATGAGGAGAATATTTCAAACTAGAAGCTTTTTCTAGTCCACTGAAAACCCAGTGTCAGCATTAGTGGGATGAATCCTCTATGTTGTAGAATAATGAAGTTGTTTTGATTCAACATTAGGCAGAGAATTTAGCAAGTCCTTGACAGGCTGTGCTAATGACAAGATTAGCATCATTTCACCCTAACATCAGCACAACCACAATGTCACTTCTGAAAAGGCATGCAGTTAATTTAGAATGAATTACTTTAACAGGTTTGAAAATGGATGCAATTATAAAGAAAATCCATAAATATCGAATGACCCTCAAGTTACCAATAGAAAATATGACAAAGTGGCGCCAAAATAGCTAGATAAATCTTAACATGCCTATGTCTTTGCCTGAAATTTTAGAACTCTTGGATGGGCTTGATTGTGTGGGTCAGTTTCCTCTGAGTTTTCAGATGTCTACGAAGCCAGACAAGGCAAAATTGCCCTTGCTGAGATAATTGAGTTCAAGATCCTACCAAAGAGCTCAGAGGACCTGCTTCTAATCTTGCTTCCTAGATGTGCAATGCACCCTATTGGTAAAGAGTTGAGAATGTAGAATCAGGAATTTCTACATTCAGTTCCTGCTTCTAGCAAACACTGAAAGTTCTGCTATCATAGGCGAGTTTCTTAACCTCATAGAAACTCAGTTTCTTCATCTATACAATAGGGAAAAATGAATAAGAGATGACAAAGAAGAAAGCTAATAGTTTAGTTCCTAAGAGACAAACAGATGTAACCAATATATGTACTCATTCCCAGAGTCTGTATAAGTTTGAGGCTAGGTTCTGGATCAAAGTCTCAAATTTTGAGATGTGCTTTAATATATATTATGTACACCAAATAGTACAGAGCAAAGAAAGAGGGCAGTTATTTGTAGATCTTGCAGGCAATATTTTATGCCACATGCTTTACATATTTCATCCCTTTGTGGTGGTTTCACCATCATCTTTGTCATGATCATCTATATTATATTTATTATATAAGTGAAAAACTAGGAAGTAATTCATGGATTGTAGTAAGTTATAAAGTTACTTATAAAATGGTGCATGACTCGGGCACAGTTCAAACTTAAATTAGTACAAAGTTTGCATCCTTCCTTCCTATTCTAATGGGATTCTTTTCCCACATGTTCTTTGGCACTGTGGCAAGGAGAAGGGGTTGGAAAGTCTGTGCTTCATGGTATATGCCATGCATTGGGGGAAGCACTCCTAAGACTTAGAGTATACACTTTGAGGTGAGAAGAGGAATAATCTGAAATGCTGGTGCATTTGTGGCTAGAGAAGGGACTGCCTTTGCAGTGAGGACACTGAAGCTTAGGAGGACAATTGGGCCCGGAGGCCCATAACTTTCTTCTTGTTCAAATCCCTAGGAACTTTCATCTTCACATATGTGGCTTACATCCTCCACCTAGTCCCCAAGTTCATTTCATAAAGCTCAAACCAGAGAGGAAGCTAGTATCTCCACATTACTACGCACGTATTTCTACCACTATAGCTTGCTTGTCATGTTTTTGGGCTCTGATCTAGAAAAGCCCACATCTGTCCCCACATTGACAGTCTATGATTGCTGGGCTAGAAGCAGTCATGTCCAGTGACTGTGTACAACTATACAAAAGTGTGGTTTTGTAATAGCTTCAATAGCTAAGGTCTCAGATGGCAGCATGAGTCACTAATGATTATTGACTAAATTTCTGGTGAAGCAGAGCCCCCTTTGCATTTGTTCTCTGACAAACCTCCCATGTTCCCTTTTTCCAGCTTCCTACACACATGAAATAGTAGCTGAGCTTTGCTCCTTATTGCAAGTGGAAGCTACAGCATCATGTATTCAAGTGCAGTTGATCATGGTAATGGAGACAGATGACCTCAGATCCACCTTACTTCTCAACAACAAAAAAGAGAGAAATTAATTTCATAGAAGCCAACAGCATCTTCATGTGCCAACCATATTTCTTGCATTTGCTTCTATTTGTCTGTGTTGATCTTTGGCACAAAGTGAAATGCAGAAATATTTGCCAAAACATCATTGTTCCGATTACTTAAAACTGTAAAAGGGAACAAAATTTCCAGCTTTCATTTTCACTCTCTCAGTACAAATAGGTCACTGTGTCAGCCCTGAGCTCAACTCCTCTCATCTAAGACCTGGAAATGAGACTGCAAGATAAAAGACTACCAAGAACAACTCAACTCTTCCAAGCCCGGGTAACTCCATGTCCGTCTGTGAGCAGTGGGGAGAGCAGATGAGCATACCTTTGTTCTCTCTTGTCAGTTTGTCGGCCATGTCCCAGTGTTCATAGCCCCGCAGCACATTGCTTGTGATGTTGACATGGCTAGCAGCCATGTGGTGAATGCGCTGGGGAATGGTGACAGGGCCGTTGTTGCAGTTCCCCATTGCGTTGATTGGAGAGACGTTGTGGAGAGACACAGGGGATGGCGTGTTCCTGAAGGAGGGAAAGAGGTGGGGCTTGTTAGATTGGCAGGGAAGAGGGCCAGCAAGCTTCCAGGCCTCCCTCATCGCACTGGGATCTCCTCAGACTACCAGTTGTCAAAGTGATCCCAGTATGGGAGATGTAACTGGTGGAGAGCAGCTGTTCCCCAATTCCAATGTTCCTGTCCACAATATATCCTAGACTTTTCTCCAGAGGCTCTGGTATAGAAATAGATGATCATTATAACAGACCCACCTCATCAATGTTAGACTGGAGAATGAGCCCATTCTCATTTTCTAACCTGAAACACTAAAATCCTCACTGCCTCTGACAATCATGGAGGGCTCCATACACAGTGCTGTATTTGCTCCCAAATACCAGGAAAAGCCATCTGGATCTTTCAGTGTCATTACGTTGGTTCACATGTGTAGCCTTTATGTTGAACATATCTGACAAGTGACAGTGTTTTCGAGAGAGAAACAAATCTGAGCTCTGATTTCTCTACCTGCTGCTAGAACAACAACTGGCAGTTAGAAAACACTTGATGTGCAATAGTGTTTTGTGGAAACAAAAGTGACTATTTTTTTCATTATTTTTTGGATTAGGTCTAGTATTTTGGGGGTAGGCAACCTCAGACCACAATCCTGCTACTTACCACCAAGTGGCTGCCTGGTTTTCTTTTCTTTTTATTGTAAAGATACTGTACAGAGGCGTTACAGTTATATGAGTAAAGAGTATATTTCCTATTGAGCATTGTTACCCCCTCTTTTGTTTTTCCCCTACCATCCCATCTCTCCCACCTCCCCAACTCCTCCCTCCCCCTCCCTCTGAAGTTGTAAAGTTCGTTTTCAATATAATGCCTTGTACATCTCATTGTTACAATGGGTCCACCTGTATCCTTGTTGCAACATTTGAATACAATTACAATGACCAAAATATAGTTCTTAAAGCCCTCCAGGGCAAGGGGCAGTATTAGGGAAGCAGGGGGGAATGCAGGAAGCCGAATCTCTTTAGATATGGCACAGATGTGTGCTGTTAATTGGTGACTGTTCATCTGCACGCTGCTTTGTAAAGAGAAGCCTTCAGAGTTCCTACTTTATGCAGTAATGTTTTTGGACATGGGTTTTTTTTTTACTTGGGATATGTTTTTATTTCAGAAGTTCAGTGTTCAATGGAACATTGTTTTTAACAGAGAAAATGGTATAAGACAAGTACTCTCGTTGGCATTCCCATCCATGGATTTTTATTAAATTCTTCAACATCGATTACCTGCTGGCTGCACACAGCATGGAGATAAATTTTCTCCCAAGGTCTGGGTTTAGGTTGCCTGCTGCAGGCCCTTCTAGGAACATTCTTGAATGTCTGGGTGACTTCCTGTGCACAGGAGCAACATCTGTGTGTCCCTCATTTACTTTCCTCCTCAGTCATACGTCAAATGATTTTTAGGGCACTTTACCCATTTTATCAGGAAGACAAACACTTTAAGGATGTGAAAAATGGGGAGTCAGGTGTTATAATATACACCTGTAATCTCAGCTACTTGAACAGGAAGATTCCCTGAGCTAGGAGTGTGACATCATCCTGAGCAACACAGTGAGACCCTGTCTCTAAATCAAGAGGAGTAAATAAGCAATAAAAGTGGTGAAAAACTTTATCTAGGACTCCTAGAATCTGTATGATAGAAAGAAACTCTTCTCTACCCCAGCACATTAACAAAGAGCCCTAGTTCATTCCTGCTCTCACCGTCCCCTTACCAGTTGCTGGTGTTGGCAGCCCTATATTTGCAGAGTTGTGACTGTGCTTCTACACCTGCTCACAGAATGACTGTACACCCTGTTGGGTAACACATCCATTTGATTTGAGAGAATAGCAATCACATGTGCTAAAATGCTGAAGTGCTGCTCACTGGCTCCAAGAGCAGTGGGAACAATTACCGCTGAAATCCTCTCCTGCAGATTAGTACAGACTGTGCCCACAGCCACAGGGAACATGTGTGCCAATGGTATGTATGTTCTGGCATGCTCTGGTGTGAGAGGGAAGGTGGAGTGTCACACTATCTCTGTACTTCTGTGACTTAGGAGTAGAATAGTGAGAATATTCTTGTTCTGTTTTTAATGTGGAGGCATTTTTAACTGAAAATTATTATCTTTAAGTAGTTGTACAAAGGAGGTGCCATTTAACAAAGACGTTTATTGATACAAGGCATCTTGATCGGTGCTGTCATCTCCTTCAACATTCTCACCTCTCTTTGAGCCACCTGTTCCCTTACTTTTTCTTAATTATGAAGTATACATTATAATTTTTTACTTCTTGATACAATGATGGATTCTCAAGGCAGGACTGAGTGGGGGAGAAATCTAAGTTAAGGGATTACAGTAGAGAAAGGGTAGTTGAGAGCACCCCCCCCCAATCAAACAAACAGTGAATGCTGTTTTGTTGGTATGATGGGTTGTAAATACTATTTTCGAGTCCTTTGCCCCAGTAGTGGTCATTAAGTTCTGTCAATTTATGTAAGAGAGGAATATGTTCTCATTTGTAATGTCTAGAAAAAGGGACAAAGCTGTCAAGTGCCACAAATGTTGAAAAAAGGTCCACACAGTTGTTTAATCCCAAGAGACTTGGCTTCCAGCTCCAGCCCTGCCCCCAAATTGCTGTGTGCCACCATGCATGTCCCTTCTTCTTGTTCAGTGTTACATTCCTACCTTGAATTAAAAGATTGATTTCATAACTTCCAATCATGTCCATAGGATCCAAGTGGTAACATTGATCAAGATATATTGTTTCTATAAACTGACATGTTGAATTAAAAATGCTTTCTACCAGTACTTAATATAAAAAAGAAGAAACTAATGGAAAACCAATATTGTCTCTACCTCACTTATCTTAAAATGCTTTTTTGCACTTACATATGGAAGCTAAAACAACTGTTCATGTTCTTATACTAAATTCTATGATTTGATGCTGATAAGTTGATCTATATATCACATTGTGCTAATGAAAGGGAAATATTAAAGATTCATAAGAAATAATGATTGTGGAAAAGACAGAGGGCTAGAGCAGAGTTCACGTGTCTTGCTATATTAATTCACTCGGCCCACACCAGAGCTCAGTCTGCATGTCCATTGATAGGTATTGTCCTTTCCTCCACACTTCCAAGGTACACAGCAATGAGCATGCACACAGTAGCACATGCTTCCTACCACTTCCACTTGATCATCCTCATCCAACCTGCTATCCTCCTCACCTTATAACTAAGATCGGTCTCTTGTTTTACTTTGAACTTATCTGCCAAACCTTGTCCTCTTCTCTCTCTAGGAAGATATATCCCCCAAATATTTGCATGGCTTGTTCCACATTGTCCTTCTCTAATAAACCTGTTCATGACTCTATCACTGTTCTTTCTCCTCTCTCCATTAGACCTTATTGTTCCCTTTATTTCTACTCCATTCCTATCACTAACCATCATCTAGTGTGTGTGTGTGTGTGTGTGTGTGTGTGTGTGTGTGTGTGTGTGTGTGTGTGTGTGTAAAGGGCCTGGCACTGTGTCTCATATGAAGTAGACACAGTAAACATTTGATGATTGAAATGGTGGATGACCAGCCATTTGAAATAGAACACACAGTTTAATAAAGGATAAAAGCCCACTACTTTCTGGCATTTTACAGTAAATATCAAGAGATGCGTAGATCAAGAGCTTTAAGAGTTCTGGATGTAGGATCCTTATGTTTTCCACTAAAAAAGAAAATGTCACTAATAGCTGTAGCCACCATTTGCTGATAACCTACTATGCAGCATGCATAGCTTTCATCCATCCATCAGCATTATGTCTAATCCTCCCCACAAGGAAAATTCTGCAAGGAAATTTCTGCTGCCTATTGTCTCATATATGATAAAAATGGCCTCAGAAAAGCAGTTCAGCTCTTTCCTAGGTGTCACACAGAACATCAGCCAAAGAACCAGGATTTGACAGCCTATCTGTTTCTCTCCAAAACCTATTCTCCTTCCACTCTACTATGTTACTCCATCTTATTATCTACTCGACTAAAGATTTCACTTGAGTTGTATTCATTTTCACCTTTGTGTCCACATCCACACTGGTTCTTTTCTAGTACTCTCTCAGGTTTGTGTATGTCATCTGTGTCCCCACCAGCAACAGTCCTCTATAAGTATGTTGTGCATGTGGGTGTTTTTTTTTTAACTTATTTATATTTTCATGGTACTGGCATCCACGTTTGAGACTTGTAAGCTGGCATTCTAACACTTGAACCACATCTCTTTTTTGCTGGTTTAGCTGCTCCTCTAATGTAATAGGGGATTATAAGCTTTCCTTGCTCAGGCTAGCCACAAACATCAGCCTTCCACTCCCAGCCCCCAAGAATTTAAGATTACAATGTGAGCCACTGGTGCCTAAGGTAGGAGATGTTTTCCTTTTTACTTAACCTGAATGATCCCTCCAGTGAGTTTCATACTTTTCATTCTTTGGACTGGTCAGTGTCTCCAAAGTGTGGAGGTATCCCTTCTTACACCTTCAATACAATACTGATAGTTTTCTGTTTACTAAAATAGCTCTTCTGAAGACCTCAAACGGCCTCTTTGTTTCCAACATCAGTTGCCTTCCTTGCTTTATTTCTTTCTATTGTCTCTTCATGACACTGGAGATTTTTGTCCAGGGTTTTTAAATTCTCTATATCATGCCTTTCTATTTTCAACACTATGGATCTGTAAATTCAGGTCATCTCCTATTCCTATATGGCTTCTGAGCTACAGATAGTTGGAGAAGTAAATTTGCAATATATTTGATGAGAATGATAATTAAATTTGAACTCTAATTAAGAAAATTTATATTTAAAAAAGAATTCCATTCTATGCATTAATAAACTTGCTTTTCAAAAATGTACTTAACTAATTTTATTTTTATTTTTTAATTTTTATTGTAAAGGTGATGTACAGAGGGGTTATACTTATATAAGATAATGGGTGCATTTCTTTTTGAATAGTGTTACTCACCCTCATTTCTCCCACTTCCCCCTGACTCCTCTCTCCCCCAAGTTGTAAAGTTCATTTCCAACATAGTGTCTAGTGATATCACTGTTGCATTGGTTCACTCTTTATCTCACCGTTTCTGTGATTCTCCTTCCCTTTCTTAAATCAGCTAAACTTATATACAAGACAAAGTGTACAGAAATTTAAAAAAATGACAATAGGGTATAAACCAAAGGAAAAAAGAAAGAGTAAAGAAATAACTGCAAGTAGTACGTTATAAAAATCTGTTCCCATTTCTTGGAATTCATTTTGATAAAGTTCAACAACCCCATTAATAAGTGGGCTAAAGACTTAAAGAGAAACTTCTCTAAAGAAATACAAATGGCTAATAGATACATGAAGAAATGTTCAACATCTCTGGCCATCAAAGAAATGCAAATCAAAATAGCATTGAGATTCTACCTCACCCAAGTTAGAATGGCCAATATCAAAACTAATAATCATAGATGTTGGTGGGGATGTAGTCAAAAGGGAATACTGTTGATGGGAATATACACTTGTTCAACCACTTTGGAATGCAGTATGGAGGGTCCTCAAAAAACTAAACCTAGAGCTTCCTATTACCCAGCAATCTCATGCCTGGGCATTTACCCAAATAAGACCACATAAATAAGACCACATTAAAGCTACCAGCACAACTATGCTCATTACAGCATTATTTACCATAGCTAACATAAGGAATCAACCCAGATGCTCCCAGTGAATGATTGGATCAAGAAAATGTGGTCTGTATACACAATGAAATTCCATCAGAAAGAGTGACATTGCCCCATTTGTAAGGAAATAGGAAGATTCGGAAGAAAAAAAAATCATTAAGCGAAGCGAGCCAGACCTAAAGAAACACAGGCTATGTGGCTTCCCTCATTTGTAGTAATTAGAATATGTCTATGATGTTCTTAGTAGAGGATCACCATGGCTCAATAGTTAGGTGTATATAACTACAGAAAATGAAGCTTATCAAAATGTATTTCAAGAAATAGAAACACAAGATTTTTATAATGTAGTGTTAATTAAATTTATAGTTTGAATTTCATCAATAATGATGTTGCGATTTTTTCTTAAATCCTTCTAGATATTAGCCTTGCTTATAGCTTTGATCCCACAAAGCTCAAAATACGAAATGTGTAGTTTCTTTTTTAATAAGTGTTTTACTGTGAAAATACCGTTCAGAAGGGTTACAATTACATGAGCAAGGTAATGAGTACATTTCTTATCAAGCATTGTTGCCTCCTCCTTTTTTTCCACTGCCATCCCTCCCTTCCCATTTCCACGACTGTATCCCCCCCCCCCACTAAAGTTGTAAGGTTCATTTTTCAACATAGCATCTTATACATTTCATTGTTGCAATGGATCCACCTGTATCCCTATTTAAACACTTTGTTTTTTGCCTTCCCCTCCCCAAATTATACCAACATCAAATACAGTGAAAGCAGGGGTTATACCGTGGGGGAGGGACATAGAAAACAACAAAGAAATCACCTTATAAATACGTTAGAAACAATAGCAAGAAAGATAAAAACCACTTGTAGTTTCTTAATCCCTGACCTATACAAAGGAAATTTTCCTTCTCTTTCATACTAGTTTTCTGGACGTTCTTCTCCCAGTTGTGTTAGAGAGTAGATCCTGAGAGTCTATTGTCAACCCTTTTCTTATCTGTCCACATATTGTCCTGTGTTCTTGTTCATGAATAAGATGGCCAGGATCACCTTTACTCATGAACAATTGGCTTTCCAATCACGAGCCTGCCAAGAAGAAGGTGTTGTGAAAGATCTTTGATGGGGCCTCCCATCCTCATTCACTGGTAAACTAGACTTGTTTACAGACAAGGGGACTTCTCAGGTCTTGCAGGAAGGCCTGACCTGTTCCTTTGTGCTTCCACAACATGCTTATTTACACTGGTAGCCTCCCTTCACAGACTGTGCTCTTCTGTGCTCAATTCTGTGTTCCTACTTGTCATATGGGGCCTGGTACAGAGCAGTTGTACATGAAGCATTAGTTGAATGAATAGAGTAGACCTTTTGGAATTGTCCCATTCTAAGATCAATACCTTACCGAAGAGTCTACTTTCTTTAGACAGAAACTGCTTTGAAACATCATTTCATGGGGCTTTTAATGTGAGTTTACAAGTTTAGAATGTATTTAAGTTCTATTATTTTTGAACTAAAACATGATTTTTTTTCTAAGTGGCCCTTTAACAATTGTTTACCTGACTGACCCTTCCTTTGCTTCATTCTATGCTTAGACAGAATGGCTCTCCCTTAGCTTTCAGTGGTTATTTTTGTTCTCTGAACTTCTACAGAGAAGTGTTCTTTCCCATTTTTCACCAATATAAGTGCTTCCTTTCAATACAGTATTTGAATTAATGTGTAGTTTTAATGGCTCTGTTCCTTCATGCTGGACATTTTTAGGATCTCAAAGTATACTTCACTGTCACACTGCTTTTGGAGTATGCTTTGTATCTATTTAGAAAGTATTTTACTCTTGAAGAAAGTGTTTTGATCACAGATGCAAAGATTTTGAGATGATGAAATATTGAAAAATCAGCTTAGAATCATAAAACAAGCTATTAGTGAACTTGTATTGGTCACAGACATCTAATTTCTCTTCCTACTAATTGTGGGAAGGGAGCTTGGAGATTTGAGAATCAGACAAGACACAGGAAAGTTAGCCAACAAATCAAGGTACCTTGATGGATTGTGGTGGTGACAGAGGTGGGATTCATCTCCTTAGTATGCCTCGTCTCTTTGGTAGGCCATACAAGGTCTACTTCCTTCATTTCAGAGATAGAAAACCAATCCTAGAGGACAAAGTGCTACATAGCTTCTCTTGTGGATTTAGGGCAATCTTGGGTTCAAATCAGTGTTTCCTCCTAACTTCCACTGCATTGCTGTGGAGCCTGGCTGAGGCTCACAGATTGCTGCAAGCCTGGGAGAGTTCACGGAGTCTTAGATTGACATTAGAATAGATGCTTTCATATTTCAGGTCAGGGTATTTTAGCATTAATATAAAAATCACCACAAAGGCTCAGATAATTGGCGGACTAAGTGGCTTCACATTTTCAGTTCTATTATGCCTTTGGTTTTATTAAGCAGCACTTACTATATATCAATGAATATTTCATTGGTCTTTCATTACTGAGTGAATCATTGACAAATCACTGCAGTGGAATTAACTTTACCCAGCCTCCCTGAAATGGCTTGGTGCTTGCCATCTCATTAACACATATTTTTATGGCCATAATTTGGCTTAAAGATCAAATAGTGAGTGAGAGAATGTGGAGCCACATTATTTTAAACTTTTCTGTCTTCCCCTCATCTGAAACCTGGCTAGAATTCTAAGTGTGCAAGAATAAATATAGTCTTAGAATTGACCTTCATTATTAAATTGTCAATGCAAAATATTTGGGGCTTATTCAGTTATTTTCATGAAAAAGAAATTGTTTGAAAGATACTTACTTTCCATTGCCTACCCATGGAGACTGTATCTGAGCAACTTTGGAAGCATTTTGCTGAAAGAAAAAGAAAAAGGGAAATAAGGACATCTATTTTGTGTTTTTATTAATTCAGAAACAGATGGAAGTGTGATTTCGAGTACATTAATATTGATTGCAGCATTTTGGGATGTAGAGCTGAGATGTATATGCACGTCAGCACACCACGACACACACTCGATGAAAATAGCTGGTTAGGATAATTAGTGGGCTCCAATCAGGACCATGAAAGTCACTTGATGAAAGATCTTATATACTAAAAGGCCCAGTGAAATCAGACTCGGTTTTCCAAGAAGTGGTTTAATTATCCTCATCTAAAATTTATTCTGCAAAACAAGCTCTTCAAACTATAAGTAAGCTTTTCACCTTTAACTCCAGTTGCAAACTTTCTTTCTGGGCTACAAGTTAAGCTGTGATTTCTCATATCCCAGCAATGTGTCAGAACTGAACCATATTTTTTGTTCATGTGTTTGTTTTCAGTAATCATCTTGATTTGCTACCTTAGTGTGCAGATTTTTATGACTGACAATTTTCCCTGTGTAGCATTGCAACTGATCCAGAGGTCCACTGCATTGGAACATGGGATGGTAAACATTTTTCTCTTCCTCTGATAGAACTGGGTTGGTTTAAAAAGATTGTCTTCTCGTAGTTGTATAGCCATACACTGACATTTAGACAAGACAGGGAATGGGCTGATTGCCACAGCCTCATGATAGACAAGATAGAGATTAGAATTATTGCAACAGCCTCATGATGCAGGAGGTCAAGCGGTACAGGTGGCCAGGACACCCATGGCACTGGGCTAGTTAGGCCTGCTTATGGCATTCATGGCCAGCTGATGCACTCCAACTGTCTCTTGGCCTCTAGGTGACTAGTTGAGCCCCATTTTCCCAAGAGGTATTAAAGAGACTCAGCATTTTTAGGAGTCAAGCATGAATGAAATACTTCTCTGGAGGAACATGCATTCTACAGTCTCTCATTTGAATCTTAAAGAATCTCAACACACAGGTGAATGAGTTAGCATGTTTGGTCTTTTGTCATGCCTGAAAGTTACACGGGACATGCTATCGGGCACAGAAGCTAGCCCTGTGGCTACCATATTGGGAATGTAAGAGAAGCAGCAGTATCACATGGGAACATTCTAGCAGTGCACATTCTTCTCAGGTCCTGCCCAGATAATCACATTCTTCCACATGGAGCCCGGTACTTTGGTTACAAAAGTCCTCTTGGGCATTGTATTGCCCAGTGAAGATTATCAAACACCTCCTTGGTACAGCACAAATAAAGAGCAGAAAGATGAAGGGATGGGAAGCTGTTGTAGGTGACTCCTTTTACGCACGTGATCAGTAGCTGTATGGCATTATGCCTATATCACACAGTAGCTGGGAATGTGGGTCATCTGTCCAATTGAGTCACAGTGCTGTCACAAGAGTTGCACACTGCTACACTTTGAATATTTCATAAAAGGCCAGGCTTTGCTTCATTCCAAACAACTGCATTGGTCCAAGTTAGCCAGGAGGTCTTATGTACTTGGCAACAGGCATCATTTTCTTTTGAGATATAGCCAAAAAAAGGGAGACGTGAATCTCCCAACTCTAAATGATGGCTCGTGTTGGAAGGAAAAAGCAGTGTTGGAAGGTGCTGTGGATAAGCTTAGCACCAAACTACTGCTTGCCATTTTGATCTGAGTCCACTCTCAATTTATATATATATATATATAAATTTGTAAACTAAAATACTAGCTCCTGGAAGATGGCTTTATATGTCTGTCCATTTATTTTGGTGAACAAGACAATCAATTGTCTGAAATCACAAAACACTACACGGTAAGATTGTTCATGGAGAAAAGTCTTTTAGGGGTGTAGATGTCCATCCCCAGCTAGGATGGCCACAGCAACTCCCCTCAATGCTGAAGAATTCCTGGGCTGTCCTCTTCTTTAGGAAGATGGGATATACCCACAGCCACTACTTCTGCCCACTTTGAAGGGAGCAGCGCAGAACATCGCCTGCCTACAACCAGGAGGCTACTGAGTGCCATATGGTCAATCCATGAAATCGTCAAAGGATTGCTGAGCCCCAGAACAGAGATGCAATGACCTTAGCAGCAATGACCACGTGCTAATCATCTGACATTTAATAATATTCCTGACGTATTAATTAGGGATTTTTAAAATTACTTTGTGCCTACAAATCATACCAAAGAAGGATTACCTTAAAATACTCCATCAGTGATCTGGAGTACTTCATAGCATGGTCCTTCTTCAGTTTAAACATCCTTAAGTAGAGAAGTGATAAACATCGGTAGCTGTGAGAGATGAAGAAAGGATCATGTGAATGCCAGGATCTAAAGAAACGTAGAAACTAGAAAGAGTAAGTCATATTTTACAATAACTCACCTATGGTTAGATTAAGAAACCCAAGTAAATAAAGAAAACATTTTTAAAGTAAGGGTGAATTGTTCGACTCCTATTTTGATAAATAAATGAGAAGACTAAATGTTGAATGAGCAACTGAAAAAGCCCATTAGTTATCCAGTAAAAAGGTCAGTTGAAAACCAGAATTGTGGTCTTCTATAAGCAACTAAAGCTGATGGGGAATTTCCACATCCTCCCATGGCATTTCAACCAGGACTTACCATAACACTGCTAGCTTTTTGTCCCCATCGGAAGCCAAGGGGCTTGCAAAGTTCTTCAGCCTCATTGCATACCTTTAAAGATAAAAGAAAATCTCACATGGAATCTGGATTACCCTTCTGCAATTCTGATGTCCCGAGTTGGTTATTCCCACTTTCACTTCAAGGCAGAAGGTTTTACTGGTACTTTTCCTGAAACCTATGCAAATGGATAGTGTATACCACACAATAGCATGGATGTAATGGAATGCTGGAGAAGCCAGCTGCATTACCAGCCTGTATCCTACAACAAGATACTGAAATGTCTGTGTGAATCTGTGTGTATAAATGCCAGCAAATACTGTTTCAGGAACATTGAAGCTAAGGAACATTATTGGTTTTCAATGAGAGGTGGAAACAATGCCAGCCTTGGTTCAGTTTATGACAGGTGAAGTAACTAATAAAAATCATGAAATAGTCTGTCTGGCATGGGCATCAGAGATCTCATCCACAGGTCTTTCCTAATGGCTTGGATTTTGAATATCCTCTTGTGGAAAGAGGTGTGCTTTTTTCTTTAAAGGAAGGTCGATTTCACAGCATTTTAAAATCTAAGCACCCTATGTTTATGGTGCTTGTATATTTTGTCCTTCCATTCTTTTTAATTGTTACTCTTCCACATTATGGTGATAAAAGGTTGAGTAGCAGCTTCTTTTTTTCCCCATTTTAGCCTAGTACATTCCATTCTGGGCATTTAGACTCTTGAAAAATAATTCATTGCATAAAATCATTGTGTGAGCTGTAATGTAATTTCAGAGGTACTCGTGGGAGAATAAGTAATAGAGTTCAGTGTGGCAGAAGAAGCTTTGACTTGTGCAATCAGGCAGTCTAGGCTAGATTTCATTTACAAGAAGGCAACTGAAGGCTTGTAGTGCATTGGGCTTGCCTGTCCAATGCCTAATTTTCTTATTTCTTATTCAGGTTTTTTTGGGGAGCATTACTGGGGTTAGAACTCAGGACCTTCGCCTTGCTAGGCAATGCATTCTAACCCTAGTAGGCTAGGCAATGTCACTTCAGTCAAGACCCCAGGCCATTTTGCTTTGGGCTATTTAGTTTCTCAGGTCCTCACACTTGTTAGGCTAGTATGAATCACCACTCTACACGTTGTTTCTTCACTGTCTATTTTAGGATAGGGTCTCACTTCCTGATTGGGTACACTGCACTACTTCAACATATTATTGCACTACTAAATCTACATTCATGTATTAGTCACCTTCTAATTGCAAGTACATCTGAAATGACTTGACAGTGGAGTTTGAATTGTATAAGTGGTTCACAAGGCCTAGTGAGCTTTAACTTATTTAACTTCCATCAGAAGTTTTCCTCATGTTTTTTATATGTATATATATAACATATATGTAACAGAGAATATATAAAAGATAAAAATTCACAACTAATTTCATATAAAACTGAACTAAGTAATTTGCAAATAAAAATACATGTTGAATTCTGATGTGCATATGTTTTTCCATTGGACAATGGAACTGTCTGCACCTGTGCCTATAACTGCACATGAATATACAATTACCTCAAAATAAACATTGAAAATATTGATTCTAAATGAATAACAACAACTTATCTATTGATTTCCATTAGGTTCTATGGAACTACCCTTCCATGATAATACAATGAGAAATAAATCATGTTTAAGGTAACAGAAATATTTGGAAATAATTAAGAAAAATAAATCTTTCCTAATGGAGATAAGTACTACTTAATGAGTCATGTCATATTGGGACTATGAAATAGAAATTGCTATTTTGTTTTTTAATATTTTAAAGATATTATGTCTTTGGGAAAACATCCATAAGGTCACCTCTATACATTTATGATCTCACTGCCCTTCCGCTTTGAACCAGATGCACACATCTTTTTCATAGTTGTTATTGTATTGTGCCTATAACTCTATAGCTTAATTTTACTTTATTCTGCAGTACTTTGGATCAAATCCAGGGCCTCCCACCACATGCTAGTCAAGCACCAATCATTGAACTACACTCCAAGCTTTGATTTTACTTCGCCATTATTTTATAAACATTTTCATGTGGCTCCTTAGTATTGATCACTATTGTATTTCAATGGTTCCAAAACCATGGTGGAATATTCTAGGATGTGATTAATTATTCCTCTATTATTGATTTATTTGATTTGCTTTTCTTTGTATATTATAGGATATGTAACAGCAGATTGAACAACATACAGGTAACATGGTCTACTCTTCTAGTTATTTCCTTCAGTAAAGGAAAATGAAATTTCTAGAAGCTGAGTACTGTGTTAAATATTATAAATGCTTGCTTGTCTGGCTTTTCTCATACAATTCTAAATTGCCCTCAATTTCCAATGATAAATTTTTGTTCCCATCAGCAGTATAAGAGGACCCTAGTTCAACACTATTTTACTTTTCCTTTTCATGCTGATGTTAACTCAGAACATTGCTAAAATTTTCTTTTTAATTTAACATATGCCTTGTTTTAATTTGCATTTTTGAATGACGAGAGAACATGAATCTTCTACATGTTTGTTTACTGTTTTCCTCAATTTTTAATCATTATAATTTCTGACAGAATGTTCATCTTGTGCAACTTTGAAAATTACAGGTATCCTTGACTATGCTAAGAAATCGATTTCCCCTTGAAAGCTACCAAGTAATAGTAGAGGTGTCAGATTTCACATTGCAGGAAGTGGGCTCCATTAAAGGATACAGGCACTTCTTGAGTGCCCATATCTAGGAGAGGCTCCAAGATTAGTCAGGCAATGATGCAGCTTTCCTCGTAATCATCCTGTATTTATCCCTCTAAATAAACTTTGGTACTGTAGTTTGAAATCAGGGCCTGTACTCTCTTCAGCTTTTTTTATTCATGGCTGGTACTCTAGTATTTGAACCATGCCTTCAATACAACTTTTTGCTAGTTACTTGCCTAGGCTGAGTTCATACCATGTTTGTGCAGGTTTTTGCCTCCTGAGTAGCTAGGAATACAGACATGCACCATTGGTTCTGGGCATAAACTTCTGATTCCACTTGAGTGGAGTTGATTTTCATAATAGTTATACTTTGTACCTTTGGAAACACTTTCCTAGGAAAATGTATATAATAAATCTGTCCAATTGACTCGATACAAAGACCTCAGATTTATTCATTTATGCAGGTACAAGCATGAGAGTAAAAAGAACCTATCAACTTGGTGTTGACAGCCCACATTCGTAGCTAGTCAGTAGGCTGAGATACAGAATCATTATATGAAGCTAGCCTGGACAGAAAAGCCTATGAGACTCTTATCTCCAATTAACAAGCAAATAGCTGGAAGCAGAGGTGTAGCTCAAGTAGTAGAGTGCAAGCTTTAAGCAAAAAAGCCAAGGGATAATTTAAGGCCCTGAGTTCAAGTCCTAGTAACAGCACACACATAAAAGGACCCATAAGGTAAAGAAGTGCCCACATTGTCAAAGTGATTTTGTGAGTATGTGTGTGCGCATGTGCTGATTCTGGGGCTTGAACTCAGGCACTGTCCCTGAGGTTTTTTGCTCAAGGCTAGCAATGTACCAACTGAATTCATGTCTATTTCTGATATTTGGTGATTAACTGGGGATAAGAGTCTCACAATACCCAGAATCCAAAATCAAATACAGTGAAAATAAGGGATAAACCATAGGGTCAAGAACACACAAAGGAAACAAGAAAGCACTTAGTACATTAAAAACAACAACAGGGAAGAAAAAGCTCTCAATGTCCATGTCTTGGAGTTCATTTCACTTAGCATCATCTTATATACTCATATGTACATAGCTATTGAGCTATTCTGCTCATCTTCTAAAATTATCCTAGATATATATCTGAATTAGGGAAGGGAAGGGAACAACAAAATGGTGAGAAAAAGGACAAGGAAAGAACCTATTGCAATAGTGATACTCATAAGACACTATGTTGGAAATGATCTGTACAACTTGGGGGGAGGGGAGGGGAGAGGGAAAGTAGGAGAATATTGAAGTAAGGGGTAACAAGTTCGACAAGAAATGAACTTATTACCTTACTTACCTAACTGTAACCCCTCTGTACATCACTTTTGACAATTAACAAACAGTCACACATACTTTCTAGTCTGAACTGATATTCCTCCTGAATAGCTACTATTACAAGTATAAGCCAGTGGATCTTAAGAGAAGTGATTACTTTCAAAGATGTAGATAAAGTTAAATGGTAGAGTTATTGACTTGCAGCAAGCAGAATGCACTGGATCCATCCTCAGCACCAAAATAACTAACTGGAGAAATAAATCTGATTAGTCCATCCACTGAAGGGCAATGCTTAGCTTATATTTCAGAATACATTAAATCCTTCTATTAATATTTTCAAAATGTTGAAAATCGAAAGTATATTTCTTCCTTTCCACCTCTTGCTGTTCTTCTAGGGCTTTTGTTTTGTTAATTTTCTATAAATTGTATTCCACAAAGACCACTAGGTGAGAACATTTCATTTAAAATGTCAGTGAAAGCAGTAATATATACAGCTAACAGACTCTTCTGCTATTATCTTCTCATTTCTACCCACACCCTGGCAACCACTCTGATTTTCTTTTTTCCAGATACTTGGAATCTTGAGACACACCTTCAGACTTAGACATCAACTCTATGTTGGAACAATGCTCCCTCACTTATTAATAACCACCATAGAAAGTCAGAGAAAATATGGCGTGTAATGGAAATCCTGAGAGTACCACTTTATTTTTGAATTACAAACCAACCTTTGAAAAGACAAGGCAATGCCAAATGGCAAAAGGATTGTATTTGACTTGAACCTGCTCCATTTCCATTTTAATTTTATGAATATTACAATTTATAAGTCTCACATTATAACCTCTGAAGGGGCTAATTTATCAAACAATGTCAATCAATTATAATTTTTCCATGGCCTTAATAGAATGGCAAGAACTAATTATGATGACTTCTAAGAAGATGCCTTGGACACCTCATTAATATGCAGCTTCTGATTCTGAGTGAAATGAGCTTAGGGAGATGAAGTAGAAAGGTCATTTACCTGAGGAGCTCCACAGTCTCGGAATACATAGTATATGGGGACTTGGCTTCCAGAGGGTCACGTTCCATGGCATTGCCGCATTCAGTGAAGGACAGAGCGGCATCAGCATAATTCACAGCTTTGCCAAATTTCTCAAACTGAAACAGGAAGACAACTTGTCAAATGATTCTCTCATTTATCCTTTCTTTTTTCTTTTTTTTTTTAAGGCAGTCCTGGAGCTTAAACTCTGGGCCTGGGCACTGTCCCTCAGCTCTTCAGATCAAGGCTAGGGCTCTACCACTTGAGACAGAGCAGCACCACTTCCGGCTTTTTCTGCTTATGTGGTGCTGAGGAATCGAACCCAGGGCCTCAGGCATGCAAGGCAAGCACTCTACCATTGAGCCACCTTCCCAGCCCCTCATTTATCCTTTATATAAAGGAATAGCTCACAATGGAAAGGAACATTGTCCTTTACCCCTTTGCTTCACACCCCCCCCCAAGGAAAAAAAAAACATTTGGCAATGCCTGGAGATATTTTGGAATGTCATGTCAGGGGAAAGAGAACATCTAGCAGGCAGAGATGCTGCTGAACAAACTGCAATGCACAAAACAGCCCCTGTAATGGAGCATTCGCTGTTGCTCATACTCTGCTTCAGAAGGCTTGTGTGAGAGATGATGGATATATTGGTATCTATGATGAAAGAGCTAGCTTATGGTCCTATTGTCATGATACTGAAGCTGGCTGAAAAGAGAAAAATACAACCCATACATTCTATGGGTGATGTGGCATTATTATTGTTATCTTTTGGGTGAATGACAAACCAAATCAATGCTTTGAGTAGTTGCTAATCACTAAATTCATTCAACAGACTGGTCTTGGATGTGTCCATTATGCAGCGCTTGCAAGTAAGCTGTGCTTCTGTTAACATTCATGGACAACAAACACATCCAACTCTTCCTTTAGAACTTTTCACAGGCACATCAAGCCCAGTCCCAGGAGGAGTGTTACAGATTGATACTACTGTCATAAAAAATGTGAGGCTGGAGTCTGACTGTTGACAGCAACCACATAATTTTCATCATAAATGATAGGCTGAAATCAGGTGTCAAAAAGACTAAAAATATAGCACTACTAAATAGTTTAGTAAAATTTTATTGCAAAAGATTTTAGCCTTGATAATGGTCATGATTAAACTGACTTAGACATATTGATTTTTTTATGTGTAATGAATATTATATACGACAATTTTATAGTATTTTATAAGAGAATTTAACATTTTCAATTTTGATAGCTGGATGTAAGAAATCCACTAATATAGTATTTTATGGAAAAGAACAAATGGATGACAGATTTGGCTATTTTAATTTTCTTGTATATGTTTTATCAAAATATTTTGTATGCAACTGTGAAAATTTTCATTTTCAAGATGTCAGAGTAACTGTCTCTGGAAAATGAGTAGGTACAACTATAAAGTGATTAGTTATGGGTCCCACAGACTCTCTTATTGCAGATGACTTTTACAATAAATGTTCTTCAGCTTTTATGTGTTGAAGGAATTCTGTAGTTCTTTTCTGTATGCTACTGTAAAGAAATATCAGTCTCAAGAAAATTCAAAATGATTTTATGAAAATCTATGTCTGTGCATGCAAACAAATTCCTCTTGTCTTCCAAAGTAATCTTTACATCTTGGTTTTTGAAAAGTGAGATGTCCTTTACAGTTCCATAGCTGGAAATATCCTTAAAGGTCATGTAGTCTCTCCCCTTCCTTATCTACAAGGAGGAGAAATTGAAGTCCACAGAGAAAATTCATAGTTACAGTGTCAATTAGTGGCTAAATCATACCTATTTCTGAGTCTCAACTTCCCAATCCACATCTTGAGGGAGTGTGGATGGCAACGATGTTTCCATAGATATTGTTGGATCCCAGATATTATAATTGTATTATATTATATTATATTATATTATATTATATTATAATGAGCTGCAATGCTTTCAAGGGCCACAGTATATGAACAGATAATGAATATATTTGGAGTTTTAAATTTTCATTACAGGTACAAGGACAATACCTTTTAAAAGCTCTGTTTTGTATGGTACTGGATATTAATGAACCTGGAGTGTTGCACCTGCTAGGCAAGCATTTTGCCACTGTACTAGAGTTGGGGAGGAGGGGAGTGGTAATAAATGAGGGAGGGGGTAAAACTCTTCAAAAAGACACGTACTCTTTGCCATACTTACATAAATGTAACCCCTCTGTATCTCACCTTTACAATAAAATTTAAATAAAAAAATCACTCTGGGGTTTGGTTATAATGAAAGAAAGAAAAAGGTTGAGATACTCTCAAAGGAAGGCTATTTTCCACCTTATCTCAAGGATCAATTTTTGCCCTCTTGGAGGCAGTCCTCCCAATGAAGAGCAAGGTTAACTCTTACTCATAAGTGTACATGTCTGTGGCTTTGTTTTCTCAATTCTTCAAATATTTTACCTATGTGGACTCATACATGCTTCACAATCTTCACCAGCGACTGTCACGGCTTGTCAAAGGAACATCTATATATTCCTTACCCTGACTTTGACAAGAGGGCTAGCTTCGGAGCACTGAGTTGAAGACATTTTGGGAGACTCTATACTTTTCTAATCAAGTGCTTCTACCCAGCGTCTTTCTAATATCTCTCCACCTATCTGATATCACAAGCACTATCTGCTTGGAGATTCCAGTGGAGTTGGTCTGTCTGCAGTCTTGCTTTTTTATTTTGTCAGTACTAGGGTTTGAACTCAGGGTATTGCATTTGCTTAAGTTTCTTTCTTAGCTGGTGTTCAATACTTGAACCATGCCTTTAGCCCTATTTTTTGATGGCTAGGTGAAAGATGGAGTCTCATGAACTTCTGTCTGGGGCTGGCTTTGAACTACAGTCTTGTGGATCTCAGCTTCCTGAGTAGCTAGGATCAGACATGAGCCACTAGGCCTAGGTCTGCCTTGTTATCTCTGTCTGTAGGAGTGGTGTATATGTGTATGTAATCATTTCCAGGGAACAATTCATACAACAAAAAGATTGGTTTCTTGAAATGCCTAAGTAATATCAACCACTGTAAAAACTGACAGGAGGTAAAAGAAGTAGCAGATGCAAGGGCTGTGAATGGTTGGTGGATGTAGGTCACATGATATTTATAATGCAGAATGTGGAGCTATTCTACCACAGGCTCCCCAATCAGTGCCAGGCACAGCTAAGGCCTGGGCAGACCTGGTACAGAGATGGAGGATAGTATTTTTTTTCTCACAATGAGGTGGAACTGGTATTTCCAATTGTTCTGGGATATACTTAATCATGAGGAGCATGACATTAGGATCTTCTCCATGACAGTGTTCTCAAATGGCCATATTTGGACATTTCTTGTAGTAACCATGCAATAGGGGCTCAGTCCCAGAAATTCTGATTCATTGGTGTAGTGTGTAGTCTTAACTTAACCAAGTAATTGTAAAATTGTTAAGACTCATTATTAGGAAGATGAATTAAGCCAAACAAGTCAACATGCAGAGATCATCTCTGCTGTAGGTGACCAAGATCTTTGGGGAGAAGCTGGATAAAATATGACAGGAGACCCAGATGACAGTATTTCCTCTCTCTGCTCTAGATCACAGTCTGATTGTGGGTATCACTTGGGGAACATGTAATCAAATTCAAGAAGGCGAGCTTTTTCTATAGACCCAAGTTTCCCGAGGTCAATTAGATAGCTTTTAATAATTTCTCCCGCACTAGTATTGGATTGCTGGACCCAAGAGCTCCAATCCTTTCTAGGGTAGCTTCAAAAGTCATTTCAAATTCACTTAAAAGATAATGACAATGGAATGTGTGACTGAGACTTTGAAGTAGGGGCAAAGGGAGAAACAGTTGGAAGAGAACAATGACAAGAGAACTGAGCTTGAAGTACACTGGGAATTTTGGTTCTAAGGAATTATCTAGCTCTAATGTCCCTATGTCAGAGCAACAATACATTGCAAAGAAGGTTTGTGATGTAGTACTAAAAGTTTGACTTGTTTTCAAAGTGCCTTCTTTGTATTGTTACAAAGCCTTATAACTTACTGGGAGCAAAGCAATAAGAGAAAGAAAACCTACCAGTGCATCAGCCTTATGCTTCAGCTTCTTAGCTTCTTGCATGTAATAGTCAGCATTGTGAACCCTAAACAAACAAAACAAGCTCTTTTTGAAAACCAATGTTTTGTCTTTTCATGAAGAAACTCAGTAGTTACATACATTTTTACTATAAACTTATTCCTGCATAAAGCCTTGGAAAAGGCAGCGTAGTGCTGTCATTCATACCATACACATACTGGAAATAATACTATAAATGAAATCTGAAGTATATAATGGTCCATTGGGATACATAAACACATCCCCTTAACTCAGTCATTACAATTTCCCAAAGAGATCACATAAAACCTAGCTATCAATATATGTCTGTCTGAGGACATGAAGAAAAGATAAAAAATAATAATCTAGGAGTAAGCACCCATCGTTGGAAGTAATAACAAACCCCAGAATGAAAACAGGCAAAGATATTTGTTGGAGACAGAAATGTATGTAGAGGAGGATATACTTTGAAAGTTATATAGCTGATGGTAGGGTCGTATATGAGGAGACACATACATGCATAGAGCTGGCAAAGCCACTTTGCCCCACCCCAAGTCATCATTCCCAATCCGTGTCTATAATAAGGTAAGGACAACATACGAGTCATCAAAAGTGAGCTTGGGTCTCCGGACATTAGTACTGCTGCTGGATAGGAGGGGCAGGGCTGCCCAGGACGTCATCTCCAGGTGACTGCTATCCATAAGGCCAGTAGTGATAGTAGAGGTGATGGTGGAAATAGTGGTGGTGGTAGTTGTGGTGGTGGATGTGGCAGTGGCGGTAGCAGTAGCAGTGACAGTGGCAGTGACAATGGCAGTAGCAGTAACAGTGGCAATAGCAGTATTGGTGACAGTAACGGTGGCAGAGGCAGCCTTTTTTGGAGTGTCTATCTCCTGGGGAAAAAGGAGGACAAGAAGCTTCTATTAGGTCCAGTTGTTTAGAACATCTCTTCCAAAAACACTTTGAATGTCAAGTATAGTATCAAGCAAGAGAAGAAAATTATTTATTTATTTATTTAATTTTCTTTTTTGTTGGTCATCAGGCTTGAATTCTGGGCTTGGGCGATGGTCCCTCAGCTCTTCAGCTCAAGGCAAGCGCTCTACTACTCGAGCCATAGAGCCAGTTCTGGTTTTCTGAGTGGTTTATTAGAGGTAGGAATCTCATGGACTTTCCTGCCTGGGCTCGCTTTGAACCTCGATCCTCAGATTCCAGCCTCCTGAGTAGCTAGGATTACAGGCAGTAGTCACTGAAGCCTGGCTACGAAAAGAAATTTAAAACAAAACAATACACAGCACTAGAGGCTGAATGCAGTAAATGAGCGGCTTTTGTTCTATGACAACATGAAACACCAAATCAGTCAGGTGCCAGGATTACATTGACCTATTGGTACATTTAGACAACAATAATGTCAAAGGTATTAATCTAGAAGAAAATGTCAGTGGACAGAGAAAAAGAATATAAAGAAGAGAGAAGGAGGAAGAGGATGAGATAAATAGTAGTAGTAGACAGACAGAAACATAGATGATAGGTAGGTAGGTAGGTAGGTAGATAGATAGATAGATAGATAGATAGATAGATAGATAGATAGATAGATAGATAGATAGATAGATAGATAGATAGATAGACAAACAGACAGATAGATGGATGGATAGACAGAGACACTTTATAATTCTATTGTACATATTTTTGTAAGAGAACAAGGCCAGAAACTTTCTCTAGGATAAAGCAAGTTCCCAAAGCACTCAAATGTGGGCCATGAAAATACCAGAACACCAGGTATCAGTACCCTAGTGGACAGGCGGCTGAAACAACCCTTTTGTTCTTATGAACCCCTTGATTGATTTCTGGGTAACTGAATGATACGTAACTGTGTCTCCTTTTGAAGACTTGGGATGTTAAAACCTCAATTTCCCCAGGTGAAATATGAAGTGGATAACAAACTCATGAGGACTTCACGTTGAACTGTCAGTGCCACAGAGAGAGTGGGATCCACGAGAGGTAGGTAATAAGATCTGCAATTTATGTGGCAGTATCTTGTTACAGATCACATGACATGCTCCCATGACAGACTCTGCCTTCCTCAACTGGCAACTGTGCAACAACCTGACAATATTTCCCATGGTGCCTTTTTCTTTCTGCTCTTCTAAGTTGCTATCTCCCTAAGACTGGTATGCTCCAATGTTCATTCCTCAGATTTCTTCTTTCCTGTGTTTGTCAATCCTGTATGTACTGCCATAGATTCAACAACAGGCAAAAACGTCACATATAGAATTTTGACATTTGCATTCTCCATGAACCTTTGAACCCACAGCAAGCACTTCTGAATCATTCTACCAAGATGTCCATATTTTTCTAGAACAAACTTGAGAGTTAAAACAGTACCATTTTTCTGTTGATCGTCACTGCCGTCACCCCTGTCAGCAAGCCTGGTTTCCTCTATGTGACTAACGAGTTACCAATTATGTTTGGCATGATGCCACAGAGAACTACTATTGATCCCAGACTAGGGCATGCCTGGTAAGTAAGGACGTTCTACCCTGTCTTCTGTCTGGACTACCTACCAGCCTGAGCTTCCTAAACAAAGCTGTGTGTCACTCTAATTAAGGAATCAGTGTATATTCAAGTGTATACTCAAGGCTGAGCACCTGTGGTAGCTTCAAAGCCCTCTCTAACATGGTTTTAGCTTCTTACCTAAACTCTAACTTCTCCCTTCCACGGATCTTGATTTCAATGAAAATGACCACCCTCCTGCTTTCTTCACTTTCTTGATTTGGTTCATGAAGACTCTTAGATCTAAAAGCCTTGCCTTCATTTCTTTGTATTTTGTATTATTGCATTGTAATAATTTGCTCCATTATTTTTATTCATAAAGTATTAAAATTGTGGTAAATAAATAATATCACAAAAATTTCCATGTCAGTCAGTTGTAACTGCACAGTAAAGAAGTTTTAAGTACATTGTTATTGTTGTGCTACCAATCCCCCAAAGTCTTTTGCAACTTGCAAAAGTGTGTATGCATTAAAGAACAGCTCTCCTTTCCCCACTTAGCCCTAAACAACCTGTTGACTTCCTGTTTTTATAAATGTGAGAACTCTTGGGATCTTAGCGAGTTTTAATGCCAATATTTGTCATTTGATGTCTGGCTTATTTTACTGTGCATGTTGTAGTGTAGCTGATGTTAGGATTTCCTTGCTTTTTAAGATTGTATAATGTTCCATCATGTGAATTAACTACATTGTGTTTATCCACTTCCCTTCATATCTATTAAGGCTTACCTTAACAAATGACTGTTCCAATAAAAACATCTGTTTTCCTACATATTAAAGTGTTCTTTAATTCTCCTTGTGCTATTCACAGACCTATCTCTATTCCTTTCCTAAGACACCTTATACTCTAGTACTTTGAGCACCTCGGGTTGGTAACTGTTTCTGAATTAGGGCTTGCCCCTCCACCCATTGTCCACTGCTCTTAGCATATACTAGATGCCTTTGGACGCACAGATACACAGGCACAGACACAGACACAGACATAGACACACAGACACAGACACAGACACAGACACAGACACACACACACACACACACACACACACACACACACACACACACATACATATGAACACTTGCCTTAGTCAAAGAATCACTTTAAAGGAATACTTCTCTATTTTTATAGTATTGGAGATTGAACTCCAAGCTTCAAGTTGGGTATGCAAGTACTCTAGTATGTGAGCCATGTCCCAAGCTTTATTGCATTTGGTTTGTTTTTCAGATAGGGTATTACAGATAGGGCTGGCCTCAACCCACAAGGCAACTCTTACTTCTGTCCTCCAAATAGTTGAGATAACAGATGTGTATGACCATGCCTGCCTGTCCTGACAGAGAATTGGTATTTTCCCACTTGATCCTCAACTTTATGATAATAGTTCTTACTGCCTAGATCATACTAAGATAAATGTGCAAAGAGGGCTTACATGCACAGATTATTGTAATGAATATGGAGAAAACAGTTTAAAGATCATCATAGATTTTATTCAATCTAAACATGTAGGGTAATGAGAGCCATAAAAAAAACTCATGCAGGATCCTTGTGTCTACTCTCAGAGACACAGTGGGCTAACCCCACTGTTTGGTATAAGCCCTAACACAGTGCTACGTCTATTTATAACCAGGATATGTGATAGGAACCTTGAAATACCACATTGTTCATAGACATTATATTGAGGTTGGCTTTGAAAGATCTGCTTGTAAATGCCTACATATAATCTAGCAAATTATAAAAAAAAACTGCCTTCATTTTACACACACACACACACAACCACACACACTAAAGTTAATGAGCAAGCGTAGTCATATTTATCACATTTTCCCAGTTAACTTTTAGCTCTGTGTAATTGACTACAAATTCTTGTCAGCAGTATTATTGTCATAATAACAACCTGTATTATTTAAGGACATTTAATTATCTGTAGTAAAATACTAGTCATTATTATTTATAATATGTAACTCTTTGTGACAATATGATAGGCACTATTCAAAAAGCATTTCTGACCTGCAATTACATACCCCCCAAAAACTTGTAGCAGAAGTGTGCATCAATTAGGGTTCATAATATTAATTAAATTCACTATTAAAAATAAGATATGCAGTGTAATTACTGTTTAGAATAAGTAGGTTCATAATTTCCAACATTATGGAGTCAACATCTTTAAATGTGTGTGAAAATATGGAAAATTATAGCTCTGTACTAGCTTTTTATATTGGTAATGAAATTTACCTCAATGTGTATGTCATCTCAGATGATGGAGGACTATGTATGCTGGTGTTTTAAAATACATACAAAGACTTTCATAAATGGTTAGATGAGCACTTTTGATTTAGAAACTAAAATATTAATACCAGAACTGTGAAAACTTACTGATATTTACTCCTATTACATTTAAAGAAGTCTAAGTGTACATGCAGAAATATACACATGCACACATCTACACACCTACATTTACATTGAAAGATGACATACACAAGTATATAGACACATACCTTTATAATGGAAAATACATATATTCTTCACTGACATTATTACTTATCGTTTCAACAGTTCATGTACATAGATACCTCAGAGGAGTTAAAAGTCATTGCATGTGGGTGTGAAAAATAAGAACTTTCAGTGATCTATGCGAACTAACTACTAGTGTACAAAGTCCAAAGGACTATGTAGTCTTTTAGCTGAGGTTGGAATCATTGCTGTGTGCTTTGAGAAATGGATTTCACTGTTTAAATTCTATTCTGTTTAGTAACTACTTTTAATAACACAATTCAGTTTGGCAAAGGTAAATTGTAGAACACCAAAACTTGGAGTTCTTACTCAAGTTCAATGACTTTGAGAAATCCCATTCCACCTATTTCTAGTCACTAAATGACTGGTCCCTACTACAGCCCAGAGGCTAAACTCTATTATGGAAGTGTCTTTTCCACCCCTAAGGTATGAAGATATTATACCAAACACATCCAAGAAAAATATAAAAAAATATGGAATAAAATATTTAAATTTAATTGGAATAATTAAAATTTGAAGTGCATATGTTTACACACACACACACACACACACACACACACACACACACACACTTTTTTTTCCCCTTTTGCCATTTTCTCCCTGACCACATTTCCTATGATAAAGGTAGAGAAGCTGAGTTAATTTAATTCTTTCTGAGAGTTATTTTTTTTAATGTGGTTGCTAGAGTTTGGACCTCTTACTTGCTAGGCAAGTGCTTGAACCATGCCTCCAGCTCCGCTACTTGACGATTATAATATGTGCTCCAAGACACTTACATTTACAGATATTCCTTTGAAAGTAGCACAGAATTTGCCTTCATTCCGCTTAGGTTTTGTAGAGGTGATCTGTCCAGTCATGGAGATGTTTTTGTCTAGACTGAAGAGACCATTATTGCCACTGACATTTCTGCGACGTGGAGGGTCCTCTGGCAGTGGAGAAAGTGGAGGAGGGAAAAGCTTTTCTTCTTTTCTTCTATTTGCTCTTCTAGAATTATTTCTGTGGAAACAAAATGTGCAGGGTGTTGTGAAGTCTCATCTTGGCTTTATTCAGTTTGTGTGCCAGTCCCAGGGCTTGAACTCAGGGCCTAGGTTTGTTCCTGAGCATTTGTTTTTTTTTGCTCAAAGCTAGCACTCTACCACTTGAGCTCTACTTCCTTATCTTGCTTTATTTTGATTTTTTTCTCATGAGGCTAGTATTTTCAGCTGAAGTGATTTGTTAAATTGATTATCCTTTACCTATGAGAGGTATATAAATATTCATTGATAGTTAGATAGATGCATATACCTGTATCCAAGAATAAACACATGTCTTGGAAGCAGAATTCTATGACAAATGGGAATGTCTAATGGAGTGTGCTACAGTGTGATATTTGCAACCTATCAACATTACTGTTAATTAGATTTTTATAGAAAATACAATGCAGACTTCAATCCCATCATTTTTCACAATGTTTCCTACTTTCTTTTTCTCTAGGACCTAACTGAAGAATAACGTGATAAATGGTACAATGAACAATAAATGGAAGGGTATTTTATTAAATATTATACAACTCGTGGGTGGAGATGGGAGGGAGGGAAGCAGGAGAGAGTGATGGAACAGATGACACTGTATGAAAGGAAATGTAGTCATTACATGAATCATGTAATTGGAATCCCTCTGTACACCACCTCTATAACAACAATAAGGTAAATTAATAAAAAGAAATATTATGCTTGCATATTATTTAAAATAAATTGCACTCTAAACACTACTGTAAACATTGAAAAATATGTGTATATAAGGTTATATCCGCATAATGAAATCCAATGAAAGCTGCAGAGGGAAAGGAAGAATGAGGGAAACGAACTACTGGAAGGGCTTAATCAAGTGCAATGTATACACTTGTGAAATGCCATGGGAAAAAAACTTCTTCGTACAATTAATACATGCTAGATAAATAAGGAAATAAATGTAGCTCTACCCTAATGCCAAGGAAAAATGAGTTCTTTTATAAAACTTTACTTAAATATATTCTTTGGATACATTGACATAAGACATTTATGATCTTAAATGTACACCCATGTTTTCGAATTAATTTATTTGCCCATTAGATGGGCACCATCAAATACACTGAGATTTCTAATAATACAGTACAACTAAGATCTTATGCAAACTGCTTAACATGGTAATTGGGTCATGGATTTTTATTTTAGATACTGTCTTAGACTAATCAATGAAGACTAGTTGGATTTTAATCTTGTTTTCGACACCTAATATTGCACTGTGCAGCCATTTACTCTCCATGATTATTGACTACGATTTTCAATAGCCAATTAAGTCAACAAGAATTTATGTTTTCCTCTTGGTCAATTTCAGTCATTGCATAGATATATAGATTTACCATATCTCAAAGCAACAAATCAAAGATGAACAAGCATTCAAGTGGTCTGATTTCCTGAAAAAAGATGTCATTTCAGTTTCCTTGTTCCACTTCTACTGTGATCCACAAATTTGCCAACTGTACTAGTCTGTGTCATCTTCTCCAACCTTTGTTTCATTTAAGTGCCTCTGTGTTATTTTATTGTCATGATACAAAATGTTTCCAAACAATTCAGTGTTTTTAATTGATCAAAATTGGAATAAAATACTTTCCAAGTGTTTTCAAATTGTTTTGAAATAAGAGAACATTTCAAAACCGTACTGATGCCTGATAAAAATGATACTAAATACACACACACACACACACACACACACACACACACACACACACACACACACACAGAGTCTCCTGACCTTTGGGGATTTATACACACACATGTTGATCGTTGTCATGGCAGTAGGTGCATGAGTTCATTCTTTATAACCATTCCTCCACAACTTGAGCTAGCTCAAGTAGAAGGTAATAGGACCTTCCAAGGCAAAAAGCTGGTTCTGAGAGGCAATTGACTTACCATGTGCTCGTACAGTCACAGCTTTTCCATCTGTCACTGACCTGACCAATGGGACCCTAGTGCATTCTGTGCAGTAGGTGTCAATGTTTTAGTTCCCTTACCATTTGATTGATAATGACCTGGAACTCTGGAGCCTCTCAGGACTTCCTTGACAAAAGACACACAAGGAGAATATTCTAGAGATCACTCTCACTATTACAGATTCCAACTACAAGAACACCTTTTATATGTGTGTATGTCTTTAAATATGACAGAGGAACACATCTGAGAAATACTTTACCAGTGCCAGTAAGCCCCTTATAGGTTCTACTGTTTGGTCAAGCCACAAAGAAGTGGAGAAACTCAGCACAGCTTTTCAGCTGGACAATGGGAAACTTCAGCTGTCAATTAAGTATAGCATCTTTGCTAGATTTAGAATATTCGTTTACAAAAGTGAGTTGGCTCATAGCAATTTCTAATAATTTTGTGTGAAGGGCACAAAGGAGAAGACAAAGTTTGAGGAGAACAGCCCCTAGAGAATTCTCCTAAGAGATTATTCTGATTCATTTGTCCTCCATTCCAGAGATTTGAATGTTTTTGATAAGCACAAGAATATGTTGCAGATTCTTCCTGAATGACAAATGTTCCTAGGAAAACACTGCTTTTGTACCTCTTAGAAAGTAGGAAATCTGCATTAGTGTGCCTTATAATTGCCCTTTCATGAAGCCGACTACATTAACCAGATAATGACTTACATCTTTGATCATTTCTCTTCCATAAGATGGAGGAAGAACCAAATCACTGGACTGTTTAGCAAGGAGACTTGCAGTGTGACTGATGGTCACTGCCCCATTGCCCTGAACTTTTCCTTTCCATTTCTAAGAACTTTAACTATGTGAATTGAATGTTTCAAAGCCAGAGACTACAGATGTGCATAAAAAAAAACTGCTGTACTTTAGGGTAAGGGCACCCCAAGTCTTAAATCTTCTAAAGATGGATCTAGTTGTAATTTGACTTGTTTCTACTTGCATATAAAAACAAGTACCTGGATGAGCTGATCACTTATGTCTGCCATCTGAGCTGTGGCAGATTGATGCCTTATCACTAATGTTAAATAGTAATCTGTGAAATTGGTTGTTAGCAGAAGTTAGCCAGATTGCCTCTATGCTTTGGACTGCTAATAGACTCCAAAACTGGGCTTTGATGAGAAAAATCTTTAATGTTATATGAATTTATACCAAGAGAGAATGGTTCAAGTCACTGACATGATTGGTAGTTAAGTGACATATATATATGTGTATAATATATATATATATATATATATATATATATATATAAACATGACAAAAAGAACTTAATTGTAATGCTTGGTAGGAAGAGAGGGCAGAACTTCTTTGGGTAAGACTGAAGCTATTTAAATGGGGAGAAAATGAGAAGCTTTTTGTCTGACTCTGGAACCTTTCATATAGAGAGAGGAGGGAGAGGATGTGCCAGCTCATGGGAGTAACGTACTCCTCTCTAACAAGCTTCGCTTCATACAGAACTGCCCCAGAGGGAGCAGAATTGCACACAGCTCATTTCCCCCGTGGAGGTAAGAATGCAGTTACAGTCCTCAAGCTTTGCATTGACATTAGGTAATGACGTCCAAGCAGCAGGTGTATGATCCTCATGCTCAAAAGAAAGGTTTTAATGATGATCAGAACAGAATCTTGGTTCTTAGAAGTCAGAACAAGCCATGCACCAGTGGCTCATGCTTGTAATCCTAGCTACTTAGGAGGCTGAGATCTGAGGATTGAGGCTGAAAGCCAGTCTAGGCAGGAAAGTCCATGAGATTCTTATGTCTAATTAACCACCAAAAATCCAGAAGTGGAGCTGTGGCTAAAGTGACAGAGATCTAGCCTTGAGAAAAACAAAAATAAAAAAAACAAATTCCTTTGAGGGACAGAGCCCAGGCCCCTGAGTTCAAGCACAGGAGTGGTTACACATATATGTAAAAAGTCAGAACACTCTTACAGAGAAATCATATAAAGGCAGGGCAAACTTACTCTCTAGCATGGGGAGGCTTGTGGGGTGGGGCTGGTGAGATGCAGGGGGGGAGCAGGCAGATTGTAGTGGTGTCCTCCAGGCGTTGCTTCTTCTCAGGGATTTTCTCCGCAACTTCTGCTGGCTTTGACAGGAAAACACATTCACAGAGCTGAAAATACTTGGCACTTCCAGACAAGAATGTTTCACACATTAATGACATCAACAAAAGAGATTATTTGCTTCTGTTTTAACTTCTACCTTAGCTAGAGGAGTTAAATATGCACCTTTGATCAGACAGGAAACCAGTCAGCATTGCCTAGTCTAGTCTTATCAGAAAGTTGGTGTTTAAGAATGTTGAACTCATGTGAACCTCTCATTGAAGGTGGAGTGGCAAGGGAATCTCAAAACCAAAGTAAAGCTGTAATTTTCAGACACTTCTCTCATCAACAGTGTTCTTACAAATGAACAGTTTAAAACCTAACACAACTCCTAACCTGGTGTCATCCCTGTCTACACAGCATAGCGTTTACGGGGGAATATATAAAATTTTTTTCCCAAATCAACAGCATGGATGGAAATGAACCACGTGCAAAAAGCATGTCTCTAGCTATATGCATGCATTGGTTCTGAAGACACACTTTTGTAAATCCTTGGTTGTAACGTGAACCAGTCACAGTGCAAGGATGCCAGATCCCTTGCTCTCTATTTTAAAATCTTGGTCCACAACTCAGAGATAATACTAGTATGCTCCTTTGTCTTAGTGTACCCATGTTAGTGGACTTGCTTCCTGTTTTCTAGCACTCTCCTGTCTCATAGCACTCTCTAGTCGCCTAGTCCTATATTAAAACTAAATGAAGACAAATCATTCTTGTAGTGTCTTAATAGGTCAGTATAGGGTTTAGGTGAGTTGCTCTTAGCTGAGAAACCGAGCCATTTCTAGCCATACTCAATTGTCCCCTGGAAAGAAGAAACAGAGAAAGGATTAGGAATTACCTGTGTACCACCATGACCACTATTGAGGATAAGATTACCTGAATGCCACTACAAAACAATGTTATTCTAAAAATAAAATAAACCTACCCAAAGGTCTGGAAATAAATCAGAATGATCATTTGCCATAAACTGATTTCTCTGGACGTATTCATTAGAAAGGGATATCATTAGTTTTTTCCTTCTACCTTTACCTCTTAGCTCTGGAATTCAGCCCAAACTGTGTATAGGTACGATTTTAACCAGGCATTTCAATCATAAAAATCATGGATTCTAGAAGACCTGATAGAATCCAAGACACTCTAAGGAAGGCTGGTTTCTAAGTGTGTTAACATTAGTGTAGAGAAATGAATAGGCCTAAAGAAACACTGCACATTGTGGGCACAAAGGTAAGTGACTACAGAACAATGCTACACAATTCCGTGATGGCAGGAGCAGCTTAAGGAAATAATTCCAGGGGATTCACGTCATAGTCATATTCTTCTTTCCTATTGATTGTTCCTAGCCTTCTATATATGGTTTTATATCTATATACATATACATATATATATATATATATATTACTGCACTTCTTGTGGTAAACATCATTTCTTTCACTAAGGTCTAAAATCCACTGCCTCTTGCCTCATTGAAATGAGACTCAAGGTCAAGTTAGACAGAAAACAGCAACTGTTCATGATCCCTTGGTAAGTCCCAATGGACAACTTACCTTGTGCTTACGCTTGCCCTTAATGGCAGGTTTGTCCACAGCTGTGGCAGCTGTTTGACGCTTGGGTTTCGAGGCAGTCTCCTTGTGGTCTGGCTTGGTGGGTGTTGCTGAGAGTGAGTTGTGGCCAGGTACTCTAGAAAGTAAGTCAAGGTCAATTTTCACCCAGAGGTTTTTCAGGTTCTCATGATCTCGAAGAGGGGACAGAAGCTCAGTTTGCATGGCTGGAATGGGCGAGAAAGCTGGCTCTTCATTATTGATGGATGGGTTGTTGTTGCTGCTGCTGATCAAGCTGCTGAGAGATAGGTTGGCAGCAGAGGTCTCCTTGGATTTGGCATTATTAGTTGCAGGAATGATGCAGGGAGGCAGGACTTTGATCTGCAGGGTTTCTTCTTGGTCTGTGTTGGAATCAGATGTAGACGAATCTGATTCAATGAATTCCCGGGACTTTGGCACGATCTTGCTTGGCCCTCTATACTTCTTCTTCTCAGCAGCCAAGGGGATGTGAGCCCTTGGTTCTTTCCTCGGGACTGGTTTGTGGGCAGTGGCTTTGTTACGGCTTCTGGGCGGATCAGGAAGCTCCATGCTCTCTTTTTCTTTGGGAGTGCTGCTGGTAATATTTGGTTTCGGCCAGGTAAACTCCTCGATGCTGGTGTTTTTCTCAACCTTTTTGGGCTGTTTCTTCCCAATTGTCCTTTGAGAAGCTGTGTCAATAGTGGTCGATAACTTATGCTTCAGAGCTTTTGATTCTGGAGTTTTCTGGGTGGGCCGTGGACGGGCTTTCTCCCTAATGAGACTGAGGAGAGGCCGTTCTTTGGGTTCAGGCAAGACCTGGCGGGTGTTTGACTTCCCTTTGATCTGGACTTCCATTGGTTGTATGATTGGAGGAGGCAGGGAAATAGTCTCCATGGGTGTTTCATTTTGGCCACAAATAAATGACTTGTTCTGGGATGTTACTTTGTTAAGCCATTTATCCAGCTGCCACTTGTTGGTCGAGGGTGGTTCAGGCTACAGATTGAGAAACAGCCACAACAATTAATTTCACACTTGGGAAGAATATACAAGTATTCTCAATACAGAGACTATTTGCTAATAAAATCTTTAGGTGTGAACTAACCATATTACACATAGATAACCACCAGTGCTCAGACACATGTACCCTACTTACAATGAAATTATTGAATTGATCTTCACTGGTATCTTGGCAGACACAAACCAGCCAGACACAAAGCAATTGATATAAACTAATTTCCCATCTTTCTATGAAAATATTTTCCACTCTGGCTAAGAAGCAAATAAGTATTCATAGAGAGTTGTTTCAGAGAGCAGACAGCAATGCTGCAAAGAAACCTTTTTCTCCAAATCCTTTGAAACATCATCACTCAACCTCTCACCACGAGGCACTGGCAATGTTCTCTGATCCTGAAAAGAAATCTAAGTGTGCCTCAAGTATAATTCAAAGGGAAAGAGCCAAAGTACCAGTAGTTTCTGTTGGATGCTGTAATTCAATGAAAACAGGACAAGTTCTTTGTGTTTTTACTGAAGGATGAAAAGGTTTGACTCCCGCTGCCCCAACCCACAGCATTTTCCACACCATACAGGAATAACCAATTTATGGAGACATGCATGCAGACCATCAGTATCCATTGTTAAGCCATGGAAATGATACCTCCAATTCTTCTTCTTGATTCTCAACTCTGAATTCTGCCATTTGAACTAAAAGAGCCATCATTTTTATTAGAAATGCTCTTCCTTTAAAGGCCATCAGCTAAAGCTTATGGCACCAACCAATAGAGAATGAGAGAATTTTAAACACTTGAGTAGATGTGAGATTCTAACCTGCACAGGGAAATGGCAGATAAGAAGCAAAGAAATCATATCAGCTACAACACAAGGACCTGAGTTTCAGTGCTGACTCTACTATGATGTCTCTGTGACATGTTGAGGAATTTTTTTAAGCTTCTCAGAAATCTATATTCTTGATCTATGAAGTAGAGACCATATTAACCAGTACCTTACAGGTATGTTATAAAGAAGAAATGAGAAAAATGCAAGCCAAGAGCCTAACATAGTGCTTGGCATATGGACTTTGTTCAGTAACTGGTATTATTAATGGTGATAATATTATTACTGTCCCCTTTTTGATGATGGAAAACAAGAGTGTAAAGTCCCATAGGTGATGGATGGACTTTCTTGCTGTCAAATTTGTAGCATTACAGGACCAGAGCAGAGAACCTGAACTCGAAGGGGAGGGGAAGGGAAAAATAATCCTTTGATTTCAGCATTATTGTTTTGGTATTTGGGAGACTGGGTTAAATGTTTTCATGAATGATCAGCAAACACGTTTGTTACAAACTAAAATAATAACATGTCATCTCTTCACTATTCCAAGTCTTTCTTGCCTAGTGTTGATGAATTACCTTAATAATGTTAACCTAAACTTAAGGATTGACATGCCCTTGGTCAAGAGAGAATCCTGCCAGTTTTTCTTTTCGGTTCTTACAAGAGAGGCTGCTCATGCAGTCATTACTATTTAGTGTTAGAGGTGAAGAGGCTCAGAGTGAGTTCTATAGCAAACCAGACACACAGAAGAAAACAGACATATGTAAAAGCCTATGCAAATATGTCTTAGAGAACAAAAAAATGCTATCAAATACCCAGAGATATTTCCAACATAGTTTTTTTTGTTCTGAAGTAGTGACTGTGTGAAAAAGGGTATGTATGTTTGTGGGTGCTGTGTAAGGCACAGAAAGATGGAGGTTGGGGCTGTGGCAATTCTACCTACCTCCGGAGTGGCCACACGAGGTGCCTCGTTGGATTCACTGTCAGTGGTGCTGCTTTCAGTGTCAGAGTCTGATTCAGAGCTGCTCTCTGACTCACTGGAGCTGCCGGATCCCCCATTGGCTGGCACTGTGGGCGGGGGCTGGGGTGTGGTCAAGGGTGGACTGGAAGAAAAATGGACATTATTTATTATGTCCTACAAGCTCAACCTAGACAGCACAACCAGTTTAGTATAAGGGTCTAAGATGTTTGAGCTTCAAACTGAGGGGACTGCACTGGCCATTTTATGGGTGGAAATTGGAGGATCCAGAGGCCCAATTGCTTGGCCCAATGTCAAACATTGGATTAGAATCAGACAGATTTGTTACCCTCACTCTACATGAAAGCTATAAAGTGAGGTAGCAGGCCACCTTTTTGATACAGATTAGAAACAGATTCTGAGTTGTTTAATTGTTCTTTTTGCATATTTCAGTTAAGATCCTTCTATTTTCTGTTACCATTTTGTTCCAAGTCTACAGGTCTTTAAAGAGCCCGGGGGAGGGGGGAGTGGGAGATGGGAAGGGATGGGAAGGGGAAAAAAAGGAGGAGGCAACAATGCTTGATAAGAAATGTACTCATTATCTTGCCCATGTAATTGTAACCCCTCTGTACGGTATTTTCACAAAAAAAAAAAAGAGCCTGTGATTTCAGTTAAACCTGACATAGTATCATTTCTGAAAATGAATGAGCTCAACCCTCATTGTGATTGGAAGAAAGGAAGGCCCAGAGAGGAGGAGGACTTGCCTCAGCCTATCAGATAGTTGGAAAACCTAAGCTAGTACCTAGTGCCAGGATGGCCCAGGGTTCTCAAAGGACAGAGGCTGGGCTGAATACTTCACTGCCAAGATTCCAGTATTCACTAAGGGGATAAGCTGGTCCTCCATTGCTTTCAGTGAGAGGGTATACTTCTTTGCCTACCCCACCATATTAAACTCTTGGTAAAACTCTGACCAAGGAAGTATGATCCTAAGGGACAAGACACCTCTAATGATTGATTTTAAATTTGCAAAGCTGACCAAGCAAAGCATTTGCAAAGTGACACCATTTGCTACTCTGCCTTTATAGAGAATCAATACTCCTCCTTACCAATCATTTGTACTCTGCCCTGTAACAAATCAACCTTGGCTAGCTTAGAGCATGCTGGGGTATAGTATTGTCTTTCTGTCCTTTTGCTGATTGTCTCTTTGGACTGAGCTCTTCTTTGTTTCTCTCAGAAATAGGGCTCAATTTTTCAGTTTTTCATACACTATGGTGATTTGTTTGGCTCACTCATATTACATGTCCAGAATCAAGGGCAGAAGTTTAGACAGGAGACTCAGCCCTGGCCCTGTAGGTCACCTAGTCCTATGGTTTCATCTCTAAACCTAAGACAGAGGGTCGTAAAGTAACTCCTCCATATAATTCTGGAAGCATCCATTCCCATACCTCGTCTAAATCCATGTAAGTTCATGCCATTATTCTATGCCCTCAACAGGGTCTTTTCTACAATATTACAGTGCTTACCAGCTAGCATGAAGTTGTATCAGCTGCTGCTTGGGAAGGAATGAAATCCCTTTGAGGTCAGTATGGGCTACTTATAGTCACCATTCAGCACAGAGAGCCATTCTATTACTTACGCTTTCCATTCTTAGAGACTGGACTTTAACATCCCAGCTAGGGATTTTCTTTTCTTTTCTTTTCTTTTTTCTTTTCCTTACTTTCCTTTTCTTCTTTTATTTTTGTCATAGTCCAGGGGCTTGAACTCAGGACCTGGGCACTGTCACTCAGTATTTTTGCTCAAGGCTAACACTCTATAACTTGAACCTCAGCTCTACTGCCAGCTTCTTTTGGTGGTTAAGCGGAGATAAGAATCTTACAGACTTTCCTGTCCAGGCTAGCTCTGAGCCATGAGACTCCTGTGATCCTCTGATCTCACCTCCTTAGTAGCTAGGATTACAGTTGCAAGCCCCCCACCTCTAATTTTGGCATTTTCTTTAACAGAGTCAAGGCTTATTTTAAAATGTCAGCTAAGTAAATACAATCTGCTAGTACATTCTTATACCAAATGCATCAAGTGATTATAAGAAGGCACAAGAAATAGAGAACTAGCTCTCCTGGAAACTGTGTGTGTGTGTGTGTGTATTTCTTCAACAATAGGGAAAGGGGAACCCTAACATTTTTCCTTCTCTGTCTTCCATTGTAGATCTCTGTTTCAATTGCAGTAATGACTCCATATTTATGCAAAGTACCCTCTAAATCAAATCAATTGTTTTTTATCTTTAGTTACTGAAAAAAAAGACTGAGAAAATATATCTAAGACTAATGCAGAGCGATCAGGCCTTCCTTAATTCCTTTGCCTTAATTCTGCCCAAACATCTGCAATACTGAAAATGCTGGGTGGTTGATTGAGGAATAAGAACTAATTTTGATCCAAATTTCTCATGTTTCAAGTATAGGCTGTTTCCTAGTATTTATGCATATCTGTGTATTAATTTCTGGCTATTGTAAGAAGCTAGGAATCCTGACCTTATCAAATTAAAATAGACTCTGGATAGATTTGGAGGTATTTATGGATAGAGATTCAGTTTACTAGATTATTTTGGAGTCATCTCCATGAGAAACTAAAAGAAATCATTGAGGCAATTCTCTCAAAACAAAATGGATGGGGGTGATAAACATAAAGCACAGATGTTTACATTACTAATTCCTAAGCTAAATCTAAACAAAAGCTTCGCCGATTTTAGTGGAGAATTGTGTGTGTGTGTGTGTGTGTGTGTGTGTGTGTGTGTGTGTGTGTGTGTGTGTGTGTGTGTGTGTATGAGAGAGAGAGAGAGAGACAGAGAGAATGAGAGAGAATGTAAGTGTTCTTTACGAGGACAAATCTGTTTTGCTATTCATATTTTTAATGTGAAAAATTGATATAGTGAGTGCATATATGATCTAGGAACACACTGGTAGGATCTGAGATGCACCCCTCAATGAAACTTGTTAATCTTATTCCAGTAACCTTCACACTAAGAAAAAATACTTAAAGCAGATATCTCATATCTGTTTTGGTCACGTTTATCATCAAATGAATCTGATGTAAACTCAGAACCAACAGTTTTCAGGAACGTGTGAATGGTTCCATTGTATTGAAGAGATGATAGGTATAAACAGAAACAACTGCATCCAATCTGCTGCAGAATGGAAGCTACATGACCAAATCTAGGCTTGCTTCATTTGGAGGCACTTTGTGCCCACCTAAGACTATTTCCAGACACAAACATGAATACAACACTGAAACACTGTCTTAACAAACAGGATAGACACTGATAACAGAGCAGTTGTCCAAGGGTCATTTTCTTGTCTAGAATCCACTATGGAACTTGAATTGGCAGAGCACCAGAATATTTCACTATTAGTTTGTTGAACATTCTTAGCTGCTCAGATAGTTCAAGTCCAACTTTTGCTACATTTATTTCACATATCATCAATTTATGTTTCAAATATATATTAAAGCAGCGGCTAGTGAGGCCATTCCACATGATACTTGATTCTGCTTAGTTAAAAAAAAATAGTGTGAAATTCACATGTTCTCTGCTCACCAAAACTGTACTAAAAATTACTTCCCACTCATCATGTACTCTCACAGTTTAATAAACTTAATCTAAAGGAACACTAGTGTTAACATCAAAGATAATGAATAATACTATATATGTATCTACTTTACTATTTTTATCTACTTTAAAGTCCAAACTATTAAAAGTCTACTCTATGACTTCACATCTAATGCAATGAAACTTCTTAAAGGACCTATATTTTAGTGATGTCAAAGTCAATTGCTCAATCTTTACAAGATCTACTTTGTTACTGTATTCATCAAAATGATCCATCTTTGCTGAATGGAGTAAAGCCTCATACTAATTTCAATTCATTAAGTCTTCATGGCTCTGAGCCAAACTAAAGGCAAAGAAGCTGGCTTAACAGGATAATGGCCTTAGGAGGAACTCAAGGCTGTGGAAAGACGTGGAGTCAGGTCACTGGGAAAGAAACTTGGGAGGCATTTAAGGTGCCTTCTGTGGACAGATCTGGCCTTCCTGTAGGGAGGTTGAGACTACTAGAGGAAAACAATCAACTTCAAGAGACAGTATAGGGCATGATAGGCTCTAGACATGATTATCTCTCTACTTATATTGACAATTGGCCAAGCCTCTCTAGATACAATAGATCAACTTGATACCACAATTAATGAGTAGATGCAAAAAGAAGTCTGGAAAAATATATTGAAGAAACTGGATATACTGACAAAACAAGATTTTAGAGTAGGGAGGGGTGATTATATAATAATAATTTTCAAACAATCAGAAACTCTGTCTAAGGGAAAAGAAAGGGGTCTATTCCTAATACCTTCTGAGGTAATATGTAAACCCATTAACTTAGAGACTTAGGAAGATTCTACCTCAATATTAGAGAAAAACTACTTCCTACTATTAGTTTTAAATAGTTGTCCTATGGGGGGAGTTCTTTTTTACTTTAAACATTTATTTTTTATTATCTTTCGTTGAGCAAAGAAGTTTCAAGTCAATGTCAATTTATGAGTATAAAGCCTTCTAATCAGAATCATCCCTTACATTGTTATTCTTCTCTCATCTATCCTATCATTATATTCACCTACCATTCCTCTGCATTCATCTGCTCTCCTCCATTAAGCTCCACCCCTCACCCCAGTCAGGACATGCTTCAGCTTCCTGATATTCATTTGGTTAAACTGTCTGTAGTTGTTCAAATTGTGCACTCATGCTTGTGTATAACATACTTTAATCAAGCGTGTACGTATATGGACCTGTATTTGATTCAGGGGAAAACTTTAAAATGTCCACATGTGATCATAGAAGGAATGTTACTCTGTATCTCAATAAGCTTTATTTCCTTAGATGACCATGTAGCCAACTGGCCATAAGGAATGTGATAGAGGAATCGAGGAATTCATACTCTGTGTCTGAAGTCTACTCCTTAAAGTAAACCTTTTTCAGTAATTTATCAGTGTCAGAACTATGATAGAATTCTTAAAGGATTAAAATTGCATTTATGTGGACATATTTTATGTAAGACTCTTTATTAATTCAAGTTAAGAGCCTCCAGTAAGTCAAATATCTACATTGGTGCTGTTTGAAATCAATCCTAATTTAACTGTAGATTTCTTTCTCAAGAGTTAAGCAGGCACAATAAATTGGCCATTTTTCAATCAAGTTCTGTGGCATCAGAAAGAAAATTCTAGAATGAGTAATAACTTTATAGTGGGAAATGGCCATGGGAAGATTTGACAAGCAAGTCTATGGAGTATTGATCGTGGTGACAACTTTTTAAAGGCCCAGAACTTGCCAAAGATGTGCAGCTCATGGGAGAACCCTGCCTTTATTTGAGACTTACACAAATTTCAGTATGATCCTTCCTCACTTTCATTGGGATCATATATCACTCTTTCTACCAGATAATTCATAACAGGTTTATATTTGAGTTCATTATTAAGTTGTAAAGGAATGGCACTGTGGTAAAGTAATCAGCAGACTGTAGAATTGGAGAAATATGTCTGTCTCACCATATCACTAGGTGCAGCCATTCTGAACCCTGGACCTATCCTAGCCAGAACGTAGAAATTGTATTTTTGTCTTTGTCAGCAGTTTGGCATTTTCTGGTATTTCTTCCATTCCCCAGAATCCAGGGGACCCATTTGTTCAGCAAAAAGTTTGTCAAGCAATAGAAAGTAATAGAGAGTTGAAGCACAAACATAAGAAATAGGTGAAAGCAGAATTTCTGTGGTAGGAACAAATGATGACATAGACAGGGAACCAGTATCCCCACAACCTTGCTCTCCTTCCTAGGATGGCCCTTGAACAGACTTAGAAAGTAAGGTACTTTACATCCCAATATTACCAAAACCAAGTCAAAACCAAGGATGCTCATTGGAAATGATCTGATGCTGCTGATGAGCAAGTGGACAATTATTGTCCACACCCTGACATAGCTACCAAAAGATAATTCTTTGTCAAATATGCACATATTGTATGTTTGACAAGTCCTCAGCTCTGGTGTTTGAAATGGTGTCTGGTCAATTTATTTCCAAGGGAAGATGAAGAGACTATGCCGATCCACTCAAATTCATTTTCATGGGCAAGTTCCTGTACATGGTGCTGCGTAAAAGTCCCGAATGACTGACGATATTGTGGTTGACAGAATGATGACAGACTCAAAGTTATCTACCTCTTTGGAACCTGAGGCTATGTACCCTTACACAGCAATAGAAATTTTGCATCCATCAATAAGACAAGGATTTTTCATTGATTTTTAGTGTATAGTAATTGTACAGAATAATGGGCTGCATTATGGCATTTTTATACATGTATATAATGTACTTATATTACATTCATATATAACTCCTCCAATTTGTCTCTCTTTCTTGTCCCTCTTTCCCTTTGGTTCAATTCATCTTTCTATATACTCCTAAATGAGTCCTTACAAAGGAAAGTGGAAGTTGAAAAGAAAGTTCAACATGATACAGTAAGACGGCTTTGACCTGCCCTGCAGGCTTTCAAGAAAAAGGAAGAAGAAGCCGGGCACCGGTGTCTCACGCCTGTCATCCTAGCTACTCAGGAGGCTGAGATCTCAGGATCACGGTTCAAAGCCAGCCCCGGCTGGAAAGACCTTGAGACTCCTATCTCCAGTAAACCACCAGAAAACCGGAAGTGGCGCTGTAGCTCAAGTGGTAGAGTGCTCACCTTGAGCTGAAGAGCTGAGGGACAGCGCCCAGGCCCAGAGTTCAAGCCCCATGACCGACAAAAAAAAAGAAAAAAAAAAAAGAAAAAAGAAAAGCCAAGGAATATAGGCTGTATTTTACAGGCAGTAAGAAAATGAGAGAGTTGGTTCATAAAACCCTATGGGATTGAGTTCTGTGGAAATTCAAATGACAGGGAAACTCTTCTTTAGAGCTTTAAAGATGAATATAGCTCATTCCGTGATTGGAGGCTGGTTAGACTCATGTCTGACTTCTGGCCTACAAAATTCTAAAATAACAAATTCTTGTTGTTTTACACTACAAAGTTAGAGGTGATTTGTTATGGTTGAAATCACTATGTTTGAGGTAATTTGTTATGGCAGCAATAAAAAGTGAATACAAGACGTAATTAAATTTGAGCACAGCAGCTTATACCTGAACACAATTTTCCTTGTTTGTAAATTTTAGTTTTCCTTCTGAGACATCCACAACTACAAGGCCACTCTGGAAAAGGAAGCTTCCTGGCCAAAGAATTGTTGGGAATCAGAGCTCAGACTCTGGAAGAAGCTAATACATTATCGTTTGCCATGGAAGGGGGTAAATTTGTCAGAGCAGCTGTAAACCAACCTTTTAGACCTTTCACGATAACTGGGATTAATTGGCTTCTCATTCTTTTTGATCCCCAACTGGTAGTGCCTACTCCTTTTCACTAACCTGATGCCTACATCATTTCTGGGGCGATAATAATGAATTATTCTGTCAATGGCTTTTCATAACATTTGACCCACAACCGATCAGCCAAGAAGCTCCAGTTCTTGGTTTCTTCTCTTCCTGCCTGTACCCATTTTAAAGCCATTTCTTGTATGTAATTAGCTATACTTCCCCTACTGCTTTTAAGCTGATTGTAGTAATATAATGAGAAGGGCATTGGATTGGAAATAAGAGCATCTGATATAGTTTTGAATGTCACCTTGGCTATTTGACCATTACATGACCTTAGGTTAGACACTTAATAGGTAGGCTTTCACTTTCCTAATCTGTAAAATAGGGATAATGCATTATACAAAACTTTAAGAGGACAGGATTAGGTTCATTCAGGTGAGGTAACTATTAATAAGTATTCCTCAGACTTCACTATGCACAGGAATCACTAGAGATCTTATTACTGTGCCAAGTCTAATTAAGTAGGCCTGGAGCAGAGGCTAAGTCTTGCATTTCTAATACAATCACAATGATAAAGTGTTCCTGGAGACCATTTTGAGAGTAGTAAGTCTAAATGTACACATAGTGTTATGATATAAGCTGTTGGAAGAAAAAGAAGTTGGTGAGCTATCTTTTTGAACCTTTGAAAGCTTAATCACGATTTTGGCTTCAACAGTGGAGCTTATTTTTTCATAATTATTTAGTCTTCCTTTAGTAATCTATAAAGATGACTGCCTGTTCCATTTGTAATTTGACATAGTAAAACTTAAGCTTTCATTAAGCAATGGTTCCTGAAGAGTTCTTATTATATACCTACTGGTAAGCAGGGACTTTGGTTTACAACTTTTCTAATGCTATTTGTCTATACTAGTAATTTACCAAATGCATGCTTCTTTGCTGCTCAGTAGGTTCAATGTATCACAGATGGGGTTCAAAAAGTACGTTGTCATAGTACAATGCCAGGATCAGAGTGGTAACAGGGATGGCAGTAAAAAAAAACATGATAGAGGATAAATGTGACAAATTACATTGTATGTATGTATGAAAATAAAATAATGAAACCAATGAAATTGTTAAGAAAGAGGTAGATAAAAAGAGTAATATAAAATATATTAAACTCTGTTCACATATAAATTGGATCAAAGTATATTATATGCATGTATGGAAATGTCACAAAACTGAAACTCCTTTGTACAAATACATTATTCCAACAAACAGGAAAAGATAATTTGCACAGAGGAGAATTAACTATTTTTCATATTTCAATTTCTCTACATAATTTTAAATCCCACAATTATTTTTCTGCAATTAGACAGGGACCATAAAATTAAAAAGCTAAATATGTGTGTGTGTGTGGGGGGGGGAAATCACAGAGTTAAGTGTTTTGCTACCTTTTGCCTTTAAAATTCTTTCTTAACGCTAGCAGCAAGGGAAGCAGTGACCACTGAACCCATGGGACATGACCTCTACCAAGCAGAAAATGAGTGAATGATTGATAGCTTGCACTTATAAAGAACCCAAAGAGGACCGGCCACTAAGAGTCTATAAAATCAAAGCTTCCCTTAAAGAACTGTATCAGCCACAAGTGCTAGGTTGAGCAGGTCTATACTTCAACTGGTGACTTAAATGCAGGAATCTCTCAGTATGTTTCCTGAATTGGTTTCGGTGACAGGATTCAGCTGCTTGTCAGGAGAGCCCATGAAGTCACTGGGCTGAATTCCCTCAGAAACAAGAATTCCTGGCAATAGGCTCTGAGTAGCTCAGTACAACAACTTCCCTCTTCCCTGATGGATGTCTTCTTTCCTGTTGTGCATCATGATCATGCTTTGGACTTGCTGTTGCATTTGGCATCCTTCTTCCAGTCTCTCCATAGACTACATTTCTTCCAGGATGTCTCTGAATGCCAAGCTCCTTATCAGTATTGTCTGCTCCCTTCATGTCTGATCTGTTATCTAATATATCACAGACACTTGATTTAGAACGTAAGCTTCTAAGGCCTGAGGCTTTTATCCACCACATACTGTGCAAAATGCTTGGCGTGCTTAAGATACTCAAGAGTAAAGCCATAAAGAAGTCTTCTTTGTAGATCTCAGGAAGAACTGTCCCCAGAAGCATCCTCTTCTGACTAGGCATTTAACCTTCCTATTGTCCTAAGCGCAATGGTTGTAATAGAATGCTATCCTCTTTGAATCAAGAAGCTTAAGATACATTTTTAAAAATGAAGTTTAGTGTACTTGATATGTTTCTAACAATTTTACTCCAAAACCCTTTTTCCATTTGTGACACAGAATTTGATCACCACCAAAATACCAGAAAATATTTTTTCTTTCTTGCTATTGTTTCTAAAGTATTTATAATGTACCATGTGATTTTTTTTTGTTTCTTTGTATGTTCCTCCCCCATGGTATAATCCCTGTTTTCACTGTATTTGATGTTGGTGCCCTACATCTTGTATATACACATCTGTAATTCGGGGAAGGGAAGGGAAAAAACCAAATGCTTAAATAGGGATACAGGTTGACCCATTGTAACAATGACATGTACAAGACTGTTGAAAACGAACTTTACAACTTCGGTGGGTTGGGTATTTGTAGAAGTGGGGAGGGAAGGAATGGTAGGAGAAAAACAAAGGAGGTAACAATGCTTGATAGGAAATACACTCATTTCTTTGCTCATGTAACTGTAACCCTCTGTACAGTATTTTTACAATAAAAAAAACATACAAAAAGAAAATAGAAGGAGCAGATATCCACCTGTTTTGCCAATGAAACTCTAGGACTTCTTAGCCAAGATCAGGTGGGTGAGATGCTATTTGTGTGTCTTTGGAGTGGAGAGGTTCCCTAAAGTCTTGTGACTTTTGCCTAAGTACCAAGTGCAGTAGGAGGCAATGAAAAGAATAAGAAGTCAATGATAAAAGCTATCCTTTTAATCATATCAACAGGAAATAGGGAGTTAAAGGGAGTGGCAAATATTTTCTTCAAGTAACCTAATGAAAAAGGTTAGAAGAACAGTGAAAGGCACGAAGCATGACTGCTTCAAAAACTCTTGTTGCAATTTGCTTATTCCAATTCTCACAATTTCTCAGATAAAGCTCATACTTTTGTGACTGAAAGTGTCTTAGTTCATAATCCGGTCTAAAATATGCTAGAGACATGAGTGATGAAAAATTTAAAGTACATCACAAAAGTTAAAGTTGACAACATTTCTGTGTCTATCCCTCACAAAAGGAAGATATAACAACACAATATGTTGGCATGACAAGTAGATGGTACACATACCAAGTTTTTTGGAGGGCTGGTATTCATAGGTAGCCAAAATTCGTAATCAAGAAAATGATGCTGAATGTCCAGTGCCATGAAATTGCTTACAGATGTGATCAACACTTGCTGGTTCTACTTCCTCACCTCTGAAGCATGCCTGGATCCACAATTAGGTTTTGGAACTCTTGATGTACCAAAACTACTGTTTAATGGAACCAACAACCCCAAGCCGTGTTGACTCTCCATTTCAAACAGAATGTTTCTCTTTTATTCTTGGATACACTTCATGTTGGACTAAAGCTTTAGCTTTTGTCCTGAACCTCTATGACAGTCTACTGCATCATGAGGTCTTGATACTGGAATTCACAATAACTTCCTGGAAGAGAGATGTACTCTTCTCTCAAGATTTCCACAGAGCTAGCTCTATCACCACTCAACCTTAGTGACTCTGTAATGTCCATTTGTTCCCAACATATCTGCCATTTTCATCTCTTCCCTGTTCCAACAGTACCTCCATAATTTTGTGTGTTCTGATGGCTTTGTCTTGAGTGAAGTTTCCTCTTCTCTTCTGCTTATTTTTTTCAACCTCCAATGCAATTGGCATGAGATCTTTTCCAATGACTTCAGTTTTCAAAGTAGCTTTATCTTAGTCAACCACTCAACTATTTTCAAATTGTTTTACTTCATTATGCCAACCTGAGTAATTAAATTGTACATTCCTTGATGGTAAGGACCTGTTTGTAAAGTCATTTTGTGTATCCAAGGGAGACTAGCATAATAATTTGTTTGTAATTTTCTCGTTATAATGTATTCTCTAAATGGCCTTATAATTTATTGAAATGACACACAAATAAAGCCACCTGGAAAAGAACAATACTTACCTATAAAATGTCAAAACATTGCTGAGTACCAGAAGAAGTCAATACTTTAGCTAGCCTATTGAACATTGAAAAATTCTGAAGCCTAAGTAAATTTAATGTAAGTGATTTGGTAAATGTGTTGCCTGATGATGTATGGATGGATGCTAGTCCAACTCATTTAGATTCATTTCCATTCAAAATGCAACTTTTTTGGATGGATAGTCTTACTGTAACTGGCATTTACAGCAATAACCACTGATAATAAACCGAATATACACACATGTATATACATGAGAATAAATGGTGGGCCCTTACTGAAACTGAATGCCACATACAAATAGGTCTATTTTTAATTTAAATAATAATTACACTCTTCAAATTTGTGTAGATATTAGGAACTCTGGTTATTGTTTTATACATTAAATAGCCCAGGCTATACGGTGCCTGACATTAACTCCCTCTCAAGGTGATAATAATTAAATAATTAATGTTAGAAAAAGTATTCAATCAATTTTGGATTAAATATGAGGTTTAAAGACTTTCACAAAACATGGAACCTACCTCACAAGCAGTGCTAATTATGACAGCACACATTCAATACGAGATGATCCCTTCCTATGATAAATAGACCTGGAAGTTCTCACTAGAATTTTACTATGAATCACAAAGGCCATTAATAGGCAGGCAGAACAAAATGACAGTTTCTACAAGAATTTATTTCCTTTCTTTGACTAAGAGTATCAGCATTGTAGTTAAAGTTGACATCTTAAATCTTCTTCATGAAAGCCCTCTGTGTCAAACAAACCCCAGCAATTTTAGACAGCTTCTTATACTTTTCTTTTAGAATGACAGCAAAAGAAATAGTAGATCTTTAGTCCCTTGTCACTATCTGCCTGAAAATCTTCCCTTCCTGCTATTACAATTTCCTCTCATCAATGTTAAATTGAAAAAGGTCAAGGGCAAATGGAAGAAGAGAGTACCATACTTTCCCCATGCTTGGAGAGCTGTTTGATTACGTACCCAAGCTTTTTTCTTTTATATCAAGAGCTACTAAAAGCCATCAGCAATAAAACATCTACAGAGCCCCAGCCTTTAATGATCAGTGCTTATATGGAATGGCAGAACTAACAAGTGAATATACAACAATGGTTAACAAGAATGGTAAGACTGTTAGAAATGAACCCCAAGACAATTTAGAGCTGACATAGGAAGAAACTAAAATAAACTTAGATATTTGACCAAGAGCTAGTGGAAACTGTCATCATGACAGCAAGCTAGTAGTAATAAGGTCAAGTTGTTTAGTTTTCTTTTTTGTAGGTTTTTATTGTAAAAATGCTGTATAGAGGTGTTATAGTTACATGAGCAAGGTAATGAGTACATTTCCTATTGAGCATTGTTGCCTCCTCCTTTGTTTTACCCTTACCATCCCTTCTCTCCCACCTCCACAACTACTCCCCCCCCCCTTGCTGATATAAAGTTCATTTTACAACATAGTGTCTTGTACATCTCACTGTTACAATGGGTCGATCTGTATCCTTATTTAAGCATTTTGTGTTTTCCTTTCCCGTCCCCGAATTAGAAAAGTGTATATACAAGATGTAGGGCACTCACATCAAATACAATGAAAACAGGGTTTATACTGTGGGGGAAGAACATACAAAGCAACAAAAAAATCATATGGTACATTTATAAATACATTAGAAACAATAGCAAGAAAGAAAAAAAGATATTTGTGTCCCTCTCGTGGGGTTCATTTCGCTTAATATTATCTTATCTGGTCCTATATACATAGCTTTTGGCCTTTTCTGCTTGTCCTACACATATGTTAGTTATTACAAATAAGGAAAACCATGGGACCTATGTTTCTTTGGGCCTGGCTTACTTCACTTAATATAATTTTTTCCATTTCCTAACAAATGGGGCAATGTCATTCTTTCTGATGGAGGCATAAAATTCCATTGTGTGTGTGTGTGTGTGTGTGTGTGTGTGTGTGTGTGTGTGTGTGTGTGTGTGTATAAACCACATTTTCTTGATCCATTTATCTATTGAGGGGTATCTGTGTTGGTTCCCTATCTTAGCTATGGTAAATAATGCTGCAATAAACATAGTTGTGCTGGTAGCCTTAGTATGGCTTGTTTGTGATCATTTGGGTAAATGCCCAAAAATGGCATTGCTGGGTCATAGGGGAGGTCTATGTGGAGCTTTTTGAGGAACCTCCATACTGCTTTCCAAAGTGGTTGAACAAATTAAGAGGGGCCCTCATGCATGTGATTTCACTGAGAGGAATACTGTAAATATAAGTAGACAACCTTGACAGTATGATTAGCAAAAACTAATTGTCTAGAGACAGAGATGTTGAATTCTATAGCAAATATTGGCCAGTTAATCATTTTACAAAGATCATATTTTTGTCCATTGATGTTTACCTTAACCTCCTATTTACAGGGTAGCCATGTAACGCACTAAGATTTGTGTTCATGTATGAGTCAACTATAACTGACATTTTTACCATATGTACAAAGAATTGGGTTAAAATAAGCAATATTGAGGCAAAAATGTCTGAAAAAGCTGAAAAGGTGCTTGGTTTTCTATTTGTTGTTGACAATTCACTCAGTATTGACTTTCACTGCTGCAGTTAACCATGGAGCTCAGGAAAACTGGCAGGCTCCCATTGGGTTAAGAGGACAATGTAGAATTAACCTATTTTTCTAGTAGGATGGATGATTTAGTACATATAAACTCTTTATTCTATTCAATAATGTTTTTATCTTCTCAAGGAAAACCACAAAGGACAGAAGTACTTTCCTTTCTTCTTTCCCCTTCCACCTTTCTCCTCTTTCTCTTCTTCCTATCCCTCCGCCTCTCCCTCCCCCTCCTCCCACTTCTCTTCCTCTTTCCCCTCATTCTCCTCCTTATCTTTCTCCTTTTCCATTTGTTCCAGGTATATTACTTATAAGAGTCTCATCATTCATTATAATATTGTCTTTTTAGTGGTCTTTTGTATCTGAGTGGCAATACAAAACAAATTTGGAAGGTCCATTTTTAGAGTTGTTTTCCACTGTTTTAATGATTAGAATCATTATGAAGGGGTAATTTTTTTCCGTGCCTGTAACAGGATATTTTTTTGAAAAAAAATAATTACCAGAAGTCAGTATTTGAAAGCTTTTAATGTCTGTACTTGCAATAGTGCTTAGTTAACTGCATTTGCATGTTATTAATGTTGTAATAGAAGATGAAGCAAGATCACAGTAATGACTGAAGGAGAAAGATATTTAACCACACGCTCCCCTTGCCATCCCTTCCTCAGAGACTTCATCTTTGGGACACTATCTGCATTAATTGTGTTCCCAAATTTTGCATGGATCTGAAAGGAGACCAAAGCAACTTTTACTCTGTGATTTTATTTTCCATTAATATGAAGTTTATGCACTGTGGTTTATTCATTTATTGGTCTAATGGTTTTTATGAGTCATGCTTCAACATAGTTTCTTTTCTAGTATCGTGTTTTATAAAGACACGGGAAATGTAGTAGAAATCGGATACAATTATGGTTGTGTGCCATGCAAGATAATACTGTAAATATAAGTAGAGTCTGAAAAGCTGCTTAGCAAAATGATCTTAATATACACAGCAGTGTGAAAATGTAAGAGGAATCTATAATGACAACGAAGATTAGCCATTTGCTCTCTAACCTTATTTACAGAAGCAATCAGAGGTATTCAGGTCGAGTTAATGACCCTGTCTCCAATTAATTCAATTGTCTACAAACAACATGAGTGCAGTGGCTGTCTCAAAGTCTGTCTCACAGCCTCAGAGGGAATACATAAGACTCCATTAAAAGTGACAATAATAATGCATTTATTACTGAAGTGCTATTGTATTATAAATAAATTCCTCATGTTAAATTATGCTCCACACTTTAACAGAAATTCAATTACTGAAATAATAAAAAGATGGCGTATTTGCCAAGTGCTTGGACTATAATTTGGCTGCTTAGTTACCCACGGTTGGCTGTTTTTTTGAATCTTCATAGATTATTTCTTTTGAATAAATGCCAGACTTTTTCATACAAATTTTATGAACAAGTTGCAAAATGAAATTTTGAGCTTTTCAATCCAATTATGAAAGACATAACTAAATCTATTATTGAAAAAAATTCTAGTAAGCCCTTTCTGCCGTTGTTCAGAACTGTCTCGTAATTGAGGTAAGCACAGGTGCTGCTCATTATGGACCATTGTGTACCATCTGAATTCTGGGAACTGTGGAATTCAGATGGTTTAAACTCTGTTTGTGTGAATAACAAACAGGCCTGATTCTGCGCTTGTTTGTACAAGCTTGTACACAGCTCATTTGGGACTTAGAAGACACCTGCTTACCCTTTTGAAGCCAAAACAGTATCATTTATGTTCTGGCTATCCTTTTGATGACAATTTTGCAAAAGCAACATGTTTTAATGCTTTCTTTTTTTGCCCACCATCTCTTCTACCATGCAGTTACTCCAACACATTCTTGTCTTTGGTGATAGGAAAATTTGTTGAGTAAATCTACTGCAATTATCCAATGACAAGAGAAGACAGAAGTTATAAAACAGAGGCAGGGGCAATACAAACCCAATTCCTCCCATGGAATGATGGCAATGACTAACCCATGGCTGAGGTTATGGAGTTCTAGGCTTAGGACTAGTTTTATTTATTCATCGTTCTCATAGTCATTAGATGGGTCATTTGAAAACAGAAAACTAGGTAACTTCAGGGGTTGAGTGAGATTGGGAGAGATGGGGGACCATGATGGGAGGAGTGACACTGATCAAGATGCATTCCACTCATAAATTGATATGTTGGATTTATTCCCTTTTGTACAGCTACTTGAAGATAACAAAAATTAAAAAGAACCCACATAGTTCATCTTTGAAAAATGAAACAAGCCAGGCGCCGGCGGCTCATGCTTGTAATCCTAGCTACTCAGGAGGCTGAGATCTGAGTGATTATGGTTCAAAGCCAGCCAGGGCAGAAAAGTCCCTGTGAGACTCTTCTCCCCAATTAATCACTCAAAAAGTGGAAAGTGGAGCTGTGGCTCAAAGTGGTGGAGCACTAGCCTTGAGCAAAAGAGCAGAGGCCCATGCCCTGAGTTCAAGCCCTATGACTGACAATAAATAAATGAATAAATGAATAAAACAAATAAATAAATGTAAAGTAAAACTTTTAAATAGCATAGACCTCTTTCCTGCTTTCCGAATGCTAAGTAAAAACTATTTATAATTTTGGCCTCTTCTCCCAATCGCCAAGGCTATCAATTGAGCTGGCTTGATATAGGGTGCTGGGCAATTTCAGTCTTGAGCTTTTGTTGTCACACATTAACAGGGATATCTCACCTCTGAATGAACTTCCTGATGTTGCCACAAACTTTAATTAGTCAATAACTTTTACTTTTCTCTTTTCTTTTTAAACTGGTGGTGTTGTCTACTGTAAAGAAAATACCCAGACCCTCATTATAGTATCTTTACAATAAAAAAATGAAAAGAAGAAAATACCTAGAAAATATGTAGTAATTCTTTTGCAAAACAAAACTTTAGATTATTCCTTCATGCAACTGTGAGTTTGAGTGTTCCAAATGCAGCCTTGGCTCCTCAGCGTCTATATGAGAGGTGCTATTTTTAATTATTAATAAGTTTTTTTCTATTTTTAAATCCTGCATTTGTGAAGGCTTATGTTTGAATTGGTTTTCATGTGGATTCAGGAAAGAAGGTAGAGATGTATGGAATGATCAAAGTAACAGAGGTATCTAGAGATCTAGTGCTGTTGCCTTGAAACTCCTATGAGGAAATGCCACAATCCACATTAATTCTTTCAATTTAGCAAACGTTTGTACTGCAAGGTCTTAAAGACGTCTCATAGTGAGGCTGAGGAAGCAAGCCACACCTGTCTACAAGAGCTCAATTCAGTATCACCCATTACACTGTTTATTTGATACTTGGTTACACTTCTGTTTGTCTCTTCCACCAAATATATTCTCCACAACTCCTAACAAATCCACGTAAAGTGGAAATCAGTCAAAGTAAGTTTCTGGAAGTCAGATAATAAATACCACTAATATGATTGACAGTGCTCCATAAGTATACTGGAATTTTACCTTCTCCCTTATCATTATCACAGAAAGTGTAAAGTAAAGCTTTGCAGGAATATAAATAATTTGGCAGCCCTTATAGACAATATTCTACTGTGTGTCTCATTTGCACTTTAAAAAAGCTAGCCTACAGACCTTATGTATTTTAAGATTTATCCAAAAGATACATGAAGAAGACTTCCAGCCAAAAATGTACATATTTAATGGAATTAGCTCTCTAGGCAAGAGAATGTCAAAAGAAAAGGCAAAATATTAAAGTGAATATGAAGTGCTCTTTTCCACAGCTTCCTTGCTTTGATAAATATCTTCTGGGATGTCATTTACTAGAAAATCATGATTTTACAAAATGAAAAAAAAAACCTGGAGAATAAAATATATTCTTTTTATGGCTGAAGCAACTTGCTCTTTTCACACTTCTTACTGGATTCTGCTTTTGTCAGCTGGGGACCTTGATATTTGCTTTTGGATCTGTCTTTTTATCATTCTTATCAAAAACATGGCAATTATTGTTCGAAATACACAAGTTGCAGAGAGGAAAGAGCTAGAGAGTGGCACTTGCTTTAAGCCCCTTCTATCTCAAGCCTCTACAAGGGATGATTTCAAATGAGACCAAAGGCCAGGGAGGAAGAGGGCTACTGAGAGAGCAGAGAGGTCTCGAATGTGGCCTGCAGATGTGCACCTGTGGATGTTCACTCGAATATGGCAAGTATTGATAGCTCATTGATAATAAGCTATTATCACAGAGGGTGGTAATTGTATAATAATGTCCAAATTGTGGAATCATATCCAAATTCATGTGTATGTGCATATGTGTATATACATGCATGTGTATATGGTTGTATATATATATATATATATATATATGTGTGTGTGTGCATATAATATATATATATGTTTACATATAGCCATCAATCTATATATAATCTCTATCTAGGTATAGCAATATAATTAAGATTACTGTCAACAACCTCTAACTTATAAAGAGAAATGCTTATGTAGACCTACTTTCCAATAATGTTCCTTGCTCCTCTAAGTGTTTTGTCTGAGTTTTAACATGTAATAACTTAAGATTTTATATGCATGAATTTTAATTTTCCAATGTGTCTATTATTATCATTTATATTAGGTAATATTAATACTACTTCATTTTCTTGAGTTCTTAATATGTGCAATAATTGCCCAAAGTCTTTCAGCCAATCAGTGGATAGAAAGAAAGACACACTTTTTGGTTGTTTTTGTTTATTTTCTATAATTTGTGAAATTCTGCACTACTGCAGCCAATTGCCAGTCCATATGTGTATTTTCAGACAGATCTATTGAGGAACAAGTGTTAAAAATTTTTAAACATATGTTTTCATAAAATTATTTGCAGACTTTTCCGAACCCTTCTATAACAATTGAAAATGCATTGTTTACTAATTTTTCTTCAGTTAATAATAATAGTGATGATGATAATGAGAGCTACAGCTTATATATAGGCTCACACTTTGACCAGAAACTGCACAACTTTTCCTAGAAGCTCATTCAACCCTCCCCATAGCCTCTAGTTAACTGAGGGTTAATAAAACACCCACACGCACATACTCACACATTTACACACAGGCACACACGTGCACACATGCATGCACACATGCATCATTCTTCATCCACCCTTAACCATTCCTGCCACCAATGTCTTGCTGAAAGTCACCATTTTCTCACTTGGTTTATGCAATAGACTCCTTAGTATTTTATGTCCTTTCATCTATTCCCATGTCTTTTATTTTTATCAAAAAGGAGATTTTTATTCAACAAAATCATTATCAGTAAGTGGCTCTGTCTGACCTTTCTACCCAGTTCTCATATTTACACTGTACAAGCTTAAAAAGCTAGATGATATCTATATTTGTGCATGCCTTTGTAGCTGGCAAAACTCTTCTCCTCTAAGAGAATAATTAAAACCCAGAGAATCTGCACAGTTTCTCTATGGTCATGTACCTCTTCTGGGATGAAGCCAAAATCAGGCTCCCTGATTGTGCATGACAAAGCTGCACAGGACTATTCATAGAGACCACATGGAGGTTGAAGGAGAGGGAGATCAATGCAGCCACCCTTTAATGCTCAGCCCTTTATCTTCCCAAATGCTTAATAATTAGCTCATGTATTCAGTAGTAATTTGGGCAACAGCTACAGCCATTTCCATTTAAGATTAAGAAATGAAGACTTACATAGTTTTAGCCATTTGGTTAAGATTAGGATATGGATCTTGGCTTTTTAATCGAAACCCAGGGCTCTAATCTTCTACTTTGTTATTACTTAAGAGACATCAAAGCCAGAGGCCCTCACATGGATGTTTATCTCAGGCAGAATTCAGAGAAAACTCAGGAGCAATAAAATCATTCACAGCAGCCAGAAATCAGGAGGTTTTGATAAGTATAGTGTGATCCTATTATGACATAAGTGAGATCATAGTTTTCCTCTCCTCAAAGATCTCTGATGGCTTGCACCTTAGTGAAAGCCAAAGTCTTTCTAATAACTCACCAGCTCCTATACAAGCTGATTCTCAGAAAGCTTTCTGGCTTCCCCTCCTAACTGTCTTTGGAGTTTTTTGGTGTTCTTTTCTTTTCAATTTTTATTGTAAAGGTGATGTGCAGAGGAGTTGCAGTTGTGTAAGTCAGGTATTGAGTACATTTCTATTTGAACAGTGCCATCCCTTCCCTCATTTTCTCCAGTTTTTCCCTCTCAGCTCCCCTCCTTCACCAGTTGTATAGTTCATTTCCAAAACAGTGTCTAGTGAGTATCAGTGCTGTATTAGTTCACCCTTTGTCCCACCAATTTTGTGCTTACCCTTTCCCTCCCCAAATCAGATGAACTTACATACAAGAAAAAAGGTACAGAAAGCAAAAACAGTGACATAAGGGAAAAACAAAAAATGCAAAACGTAAAATGAAAAATCTCATGTTTCCATTTCTTGGATTTCCTTTCAATAAGCATCATTTTATAGGATCAAAAGAATAAACACATTTCTTTTATGGCCAGAAAAGTTGAACATTTTGTCATGTGTCTATTGGCCATTCCTATTTCCTCTTCAGGGAAGTCTCTCTATAAGTCTCTAGCCCACTTATTAATCAGGTGGTTGTTTCTTTGAGGATTTGTTATTGGGGGATTTAATTTTTTGAGTTTTAAGAATATTTTAGATATGAGACCCTTGTCCGTTGTATGATTAGTGAAGATCTTCTCCCAATCTGTGGGCTTTCTATTGATCTTGCTAGCTATGTCCTTTGCCATGCAGAAGCTCTGGAGCTTCATGCAGTCCCATTTGTCCAACCTTTCTTTGATTTGTTGTGCTTCTGGGTCTCTATTAAGAAAATTTTGACCTGTGTCAAGAAGCCCTAGAGTTTCTCCTATTCCGTCCTGAAATGTTTTCAGGGTGTCTGCTTTGACTCTGAGGTCTTTGATCCATTTGGAGTTGATTCTGGTGCAAGGTGATACATAAGGATCTAGCTTTAGTTTTCTACAGGTGTTTAATCAATTTTGCCAGTACCATTTACTGAAGAGGCTGTCTTTCTTCCATTCTATTTTTTTAGCCCCCTTGTCGAAGATTACGTGGCTATAGGTCTGTGGGTTCATTTCCGGATCTTTGGTTCTATTCCATTGGTCCTCAGGTCTGTTCTTGTACCAGTTCCTTGAGATTCCACCTCATCCCAATTAGAATGGCTATAATCAAGAAATCTAATGAAAACCAATATTGGAGGGGATGTGGTCAAAAGGTAACCCTACTGCATTGTTGGTAGGAGTGTAAACTTGTTCAACCACTCTGGAAAGCAGTACGGAGGTTCCTCAAAAGACTCCACATAGAGGTCCCCTATGACCCAGCAATGCCACTTTGGGGCATTTACTCAAATGATAACAAACAAGACCACACTAAAGCTACCAGCACAACTATGTTTATCACAGTGTTATTTTCCATAGCTAAGATTTGGAACCAACCCAGATGCCCTTCAGTAGATGAATGGATCAAGAAAATGTGGCACACACACACACACACACACACACACACACACACACACACATATATCAGAATTCTATGCCTCCATCAGGAAGAATGACATCACCCCAATTGTTAGGAAATGGAAAAGACTTGGAAAAAATTATACTAAGTGGAGAAGGGCAAAAACAAATCGTTTAAATAGGGATACAGGTGGACCCATTGCAACAATGAGATGTACAAGTCGTTATGTTGAAAAACGAACTTTACAACTTTGGCTGGGGGGTGGGGTTGGGATGGAAAGGGATGGAAGGGGAAACAAAGGAGGAGGCAACAATGCTTGATAAGAAATGTACTCATTATCTTGCCCATGTAATTGTAACCCCTCTGTATGGTGTTTTCACACACACAAAAAAAGATGCCGGGCACTGAAAAAAAAAAATTATACTAAGTGAAGTAAGGGAAGTAAGCCAGATCCTAAGAAACAGATCTCAGGGTTTCCTTTATTTGCAACAACTAGTATATGTCCAGAATAATCATACTAGACAGGGAGAAAAGGTTAAAAGCTATGCACATATGACCATATAAGATGATGCTAAGCGAAATGAACCCCAAGATAGGGACACAAGAGGTTTTATCTTTATTAATATTGTTTTTAATATACCTATAATATACTATGTGATTTCTTTGGTTTCTTTCATATGTGCTTCCCCCATGGTATCACCCTGATTCTGGTGTCCTGCATCTTGTATATACATTTTTTTTCTAATTTGGGGAGGGGAATGGAAATAACAAAATGCTGAAACAAGGATACAGGTTGACCCATTGTAACAATGAGACATACTAGATACTCTGTTACAAACGATCTTTACAACTTTGTAACCAGTGGAAGGGAGAAGTTGGGGAGGTGAGGAGGGAAGGTATGGCTGTGGAAAAACAAAGGAAAGGGTAACAATGCTCAAGAGGAAATGTACTCACTACTTTACTCATGTAACTGTAACCCCTCTGTAGAGTATCTTTCCAATAAAAATATAATAAAAGGAGACTAAACACAGAACCTCCCTCAACTTTACTTTTTTTAGGACATGCCAGGTATACTTTTGCCATAGGTTCTTTGTACATGTTGTTCATCTTCCAGAATACTTTACTCAGACATCATTGCAAGACCCATTTCTTTAGTTAAGTCACTGCTCAGATGCCAGTCGTCAAAAGAGTTTTCTCTGCCTCTTCCATCTCAAACTGCAAGTCATTCCAGTCTTGTATAGCATTTCCCCACACTGATTCTTTCTTCTCAATAAAACATCACTTTCAAATATAATTTTTCCTTATATATCCATGTTGTTTGACATCAGTCTCCACCCAAGAATAAATAAACTCTGCTAGGGCAGAGCTACGTTTCCTTGCTGAATCTCTAGCTCTTTAGGAGAATGCTTGATACTTAGTAAGCACTTAGTACATATTTAATATATGCATTAATGAATGTGAATAAATATAAAGTGTGATTTTTTAAATTGTGACATAGTTTGTGCACTCAATGATTAGCAAACTAGACCACTAGCAATAGATAATAAAAGTTTTCATTTATTGAGCAACTATTCTGAGCTAGAGACTGCATACTGGACAAAACTTACCTCAAGCCTCACCATTAGTTGTTGGAATAGAAGGGAACTGTTCTAGCACCTACTTTAAACAAATGCAGAGAGAAATGTACCATGAATCTGATGTTGCAAGGCAAGCAATAAAGCCTCCTGAGCATGTATTTATATAATGGTTCCAAGACTCTATGGCTCAGGTCATATAACTTTAACTAAGATCATTGGTTGGTGTGACCCTAAATAATTTTGTATTACGTGGAAAGGGATAAAAATAGAGTGCTAGAAACTCAAGCACCCTGTTCATTCCAAACCCAAAGAACAGCAATGACCTCTGTGTAAATCTGTAGTTTACTATGAAGCCCAAAGAAACCAAGATTCCCCTTCTCTTGTTTGGTAATTTGAAAATTTGGGGGGAGATTAAGTTGACCCAAACTGTGGCTAATCCTGAAATATGTAAAATTCTAGCCTCAAGTGAGTTATACTTGGAAGCAATCAAAACCACATAAAATTCCACACAAAAATATTTAGAGCTGGACTTAGAACATGTGCATCCTCCACTTAACGGAAGAAGACACTGAGACCCAGAGTTGCAAATAATGCCTTAGAGGCAGATTTGGTGAGAAGATGTCAGTCTTCTCCTTCCCAATGGATGCAATCCATATTATTCATACTGAGTATGACATTTGTCTAAGAAATGTTTCCTCATTCCAGCAGTAACAATAACGCAAACAAAAGGGAAATAATGGCCCAGGTTAATGGAAGTTACAAGCGAACGGCACAAATGGTTGAATTCATGGCAGAACAGATTGCTTACCCCTCTTTTCTAATTGGTGTAAGTATTTTCCATAATGATCTTCTAAATTAGTTGCCAGTATTCAGTCTGTCAAAAGACAGGACTTCATAATGTGCTTTCAAAATGAGACTCCCATCCCTACTCTTACTATGATACAGTATCCACTGCAGGATAAAAATGTGCATCTTAGATTTTCCTTATTAACAATCAAAAGAGAAAAGATGTTTTCCTTTGTCTGAGTTAAAGTAATAAATTTATTTCAACAATGTACTCATTATAGATAGTAAAAATTATGCCAGACATGCAAATTAGAAGATGCTACTTGGTTTGATTTGTGTTTGTGTAATGACTAAGGCTATTAATTAATTGAAGAAGTGCTATTTGTAACTGTACCAACTCAGATAAATGGGTTATCATCCATATTATAACCTTTATTTGTTTGTTTTACTGTAAGATTCAGAAATGTTATCTAAAATATCGATGCACTGCAGTGGACAGCTACTGTGAAATAACTCAGGGTGGAGAATGCAAATCATAAACATGGCGTGCATATGAATTTCTAAATGCCCATCTTAGCATAGCCATGTGGAAAATGTATGATGTAGTCTTTGATCAAATGAATGGAGACCATTTCTCAGAGGCATTTGCAATTAAAAAAATATTACGCACCCCACAACTCCTAAACTGAAGTCAGCGTGCAGCAGCTGTTGAAATAGCACTGCCACAGTAGTCTCAGGACCAGGCTCTATGTGTTATATAAGCCTCCATCATCTGCAAGTCAGTGATTAGCAATGGGATAAGATTCCTTTCTAGGTCCAGTATTGAAAGGCTTCAGAGAGTCTTTGCTTTATTTGTCCTGAGTAGAAATATTGGCGCTCAACACAATTGAAATTCACAGGTTTGAATGTCAGTAATGAGGAAGAATGGAAGACAGCATTGGAGATGTGGAGGCTTGTGGATAAAGGCAGTGCTGGCTATTTGAAATGTACATTGCTTTCCAGGATGGGGAGGCGAATCCAGGATAGTGGATAGCACACAGTTCAAAATAGAGTACCTCTAAATGGAACTCTAGAGTTCAGTTCCAGCATAGAAATGGACATAGCCTACCTTTCAGATTCGAGTAGGGCCCTCATTTCCCCTTTGAGCTGATGTCCTTCTGGTGAAAGATTATGGAAATTCACAGGATCCCCTGTAGTGTCTACTCTGGTCAGGGCAGGTTAACACCTGACATTTTACATTCCCCTTTGATTAATATGTGGTACGAATCATAGCATGGTAGCTTATAAGTTTTCAGTTTATTCACCATGTGGGCAAAAAATGATCATTTTTTGCTTCTTTTGGAGGGAGCTGTGCAGTCTATGATCTCCCATTTACCCCACCCCATTTGCTAGTGGTAGGTGGGGGGAACCATGGCACTGTACGAAACCTGAGTCATTCGAGGCCACAAAACTATAACTCAGCAGGGTCAACATGGCACAGGTCTGTGTGACACCTGGCTTTTCATGTCACAGCTGTGCTTGAGAATGGGATCCTGTGTGACACAAAGGCAACGTGTGTTCCAACCATCGGATGCCCACCTACCTCTCACCAGGGTGCCACTAAATTTATAGGGTCTGTTAGAAGCTTCCAGTAGGCCTTGGGGACTTCCAGAACTCTTCTGGCCCACTTATGATTCAGAGTTTAATTTCATCTTTGATTGTGGATGCCAAGAAGGGGAATGACACCCACTGAGCCTTGGGTTCTGGGCTGGCCTCCAGTTATACTGAGACTATTGAGCCATCTGCAGAAAGCCCCCTTCAGGCATAGATTTGCCAGGTGAGTAGGGATTCTGTGAACATAGAAAGAGACATTTCTGCCTTTGTCTCAGGAAGGCTATGGAGACAAAAGCACCTGGTACAATCTGTTTTGCCATATGAAGAAAGTACTTGAGTGAATCACAACCACTGCCGAAAATACTAGGACTCTTGTCTCCGCTATAGTACCAGCTAAAGGCAATTAATTATGAGATGTCAGGTTTTCTAATGATATTAAAAGAGGCAGTATTACTTTTCATTTGTTTGAAGAAATCAGATTGAGTATATAGCATCAATGGAGTTTCATTTCATATATCTTCATTAATGGAATGCTGCTGTTTAAAGAGAAATGTTAACTGAAGGGTAACCAGAAACTACTTTTATTGCTCTGATGGAAATGAAGACCAGGGTAGATTGATTGTGAAGTAGCTTGTAATCAACATTGAAGAATAAAGATTCATGTTAAAAGACTTGCAATAGTAATCTAATTAGTTTTCTTACAGTTTGGTGAGATTAATTTAGAGCCAGAGAATATGTCAGTTCATGTCTCCAGTCGGGAAGAATATAAAGACTAAATCTCAATTTGATAATGCCAAGTATGACCCACATAAGGCACATGGCTTTGCCATCAACTGACTCATCAGGAAGAAGATAGGCCTGGCAAGATCCCAGGTGGGGAAATGACACAATCCTGGCTTTCGTTCTCTACTTCTACTAATTAAACTTTTTGAGCCTCAGTTTGTGTTTTTTTTTTTTTTTCTGTAAAAAATAGTCAGACCTTTCAGAGCTGCTAACCTGGCCAGGTCTACAGAACTTGAACTGACATGCATGTTGTCAGATTTCAGGATATAGCAAGAAAGGCCTGCTTCTGTGTATAATCATGGAGTATCTATAGGTTCCTAAAAGTAGACCTACTCTTTTGCCTACTCTATTTCCTATCTATCCATCAGTCACTTGGACAACTATTTGGAAGATGAAAATGAAATATTCTGGGATGATTCTCCAATTTGTTACTGACAAATGGAGTTGGGCTGAACCTTCCTATCACGTGGCTACATGAACCTAAGAAACCCTAATTATTTTGAAGTTAATAAAGACTTGATTGGCTTCAAATAATTGGTGTTTGTTTGGCTGTTGTGATTATAGTTATCACAGTCTCTCTGTACATAATGTAAGTTGGCAGAAGTTTCTACCTTTTACAAGTTTTAAATCCCAATAGAATTGACAGCAAAAGCCATAACCACAAATTGGTTTGCAATTTTCCTCTTTCTTCCCAGCAAGTCCTGTATGGTTATATTATGAACCTTGCTTCACACAAACTGCTTGTGACTTTTATGGCCCTTTTGTGTTCTAAATGGCTAACTCATAAGATATTCCACGGCAGCTTCTTTTTCAATTGCTTTTACTGTGAAATGCCCTAGTGGAGAGTTCTGAGGACCATTTCACACTCTTACAGTATTGATTTGCTAAAGCTGATGATAGGTTTATATTTAAGATACAGTATTGTATATGAACAGAGTGAGAAGCTTAGGAAAAACAGAGCCAAAGCTTCTATTGCTCCATTAAAGAGAGGTTGGGTATCATTTATATGTTCAAAAATACCATAAGACTCTCCAACTTAAAAAAATAAAAACAAGAATCTCCAACTTTATATTCACTTCAGTCAGCACATTGAAATACCACTGAAATGGACAGTTTGGTCTACTTATTAATTCCTTCCCAAACTTTGCCCATTTAAGTAGTATAATTCAACACTGAATATGTAAAAACAATATAATATCTTTTGCTAGTTTCTCCAGGGAGATTGGCAGTGCTTTTTGTTGTTGTTGTTGTTTTGTTGGTCGTGGGGCCTGAACTCTGGGCCTGAGCGCTGTCCCTCAGCTCTTCAGCTCAAGGCTAGCGCTCTCCACTTGAGCCACAGTGCCACTTCCAGCTTTTTTTCTTTTTGCTTATGTGGTGCTGAAGAATCAAACCCAGGGCCTCAGGCATGCAAGGCAAGCACTCTACCACTGAGCCACCTTCCCAGCCCCAACCACCCACTCTTTTTTTTGTTTTGTTTTTTGGTCGGTCGTGGTACTTGAACTCTGGGCCTGGGCATTGTCCGTCAGCTCTTCAGCTCAAGGCTAGCGCTCTACCACGTGAGCCACAGCACCACTTCCTTTTTTTTTTTTTTAGAAGCACATTTCATGACCTTTCATAAGGGAATTCAACATCTAGCTAGAATTTGAAATACCAGGTATTTCTTTGCTTGTGACTACACTGATATTTGGTGTGTAAAATAAAAGCCATTGCAAGACAGAAGTTGGAAACCTCTTTCTCCTAATCCACTTCTCTATGCTTTCATTCTAGAGATTACAGTAAACTGAGGACTGGGTTGAATAAGAGCCTTTATGAGTACAGGATGAGAATGAAAGACAGAAAATAAAGGGAAAGGGAAGAAATGATGTAAACTGTAAAAAAAAAAAAAAGGGCAGAAGGTAGGCATATGCAGGACAGAAATAGAAGTAGGGATACAGATGGACTCATTGCAACAATGAGATATACAAGACATTACATTGAAAAATGAACTTTACAACTTTCGGTGGGGGGGATGGGAGGAAAGGGATTGTAAGGGGAAACAAAGGAGGAGGCAACAATGCTTGATAAGAAATGTACTCATTACCTTGCTCATGTAATTGTAACCCCTCTGTATGGTATTTTCACAATTTAAAAAAACCTTATAAATAAAAAAAATTAAAAATTAAAAAAAGGTAGGGAAAATAAAGTTGAATGAGAAGAATAAAGACATGCTACAAAAGGGTTTTTTTCATATAAATAGGAGAATTATGAATCTTGTCATTCCGGCTACAGAAAAGGGTTTATTGTTTTTGTTTGTTTGTTTTTTGTTGGTTGTGGGGCTTGAACTCTGGGTCTGGGCACTGTCCCTGAGCACTTCACCTCAAGGTGAGCACTCTACCACTTGAGCCCCAGTGACACGGTTTTCTGATGGCTTGTTGGAGATGAGTCTCACAGACTTTCTTGCCCAGGCTGACTCTGAACCACAATCTTTGGATCTTAGCCTACTGAGTAGCTAGGATTACAGGCTTTAGCCACTGGTGCCTGGCTACAGTACGGTTTTTGGTAATTCCCATTGCCTGCCTTCAACTCTTCTTCATCCATGATACTTCTATCTATTCACTAACCATACCATTGGTAGTAGCTAACAAATATCTATGTTCAAAGCCCCTATTTGTCTTATTTATAGAATCTGTTATCTGGAAATATTGAGAAATATAAAGTCTCAAGCAGATGGTAAAAAATGATAGCACTATTCAAAGTGTCACTGATACAAATTCATCAAGAAACTGCTCCACCACTGGAGAAAGTGAAGTATTAAGTCTCAAAGAATTTCAAAATATCTGGGAAGAAACAGGGCTGTGAGAAGGATACCAGATGAATGCTTTGTGTGCTTTTCAATTAGAGCATTAGGGAAGAATTCATAAGCTGTGCTTTCCAGATGACATTGAGGCTTTTATTTAAAGAGGTCACCCAATTAGATCCATGAATAAGCTTCCATTTGAGTGACAAAAATCAATGGATATGGATTGAGGTGGTGGCAAGGTTCAATCGCCAGGAAAATGGAGACGAGGTCACTGCAATCTGGCAACACTATGATGTGGGAAGCAAGAGATTGTTGTGCATGCCAAGCAAGATGGACGTTGCTGTATCTTCTCTACAATTATGAAATATAAATTCCCCTGTGTTCTCCATATACTACATCTTCATTTAGAATCCTTGGCATTCATGGCTACTTCCATTTCAGCCATGCAATGGAATTGATTTCCCATAGATCCTCAATAAGTGTGATGTCTTCCTTTTCTACTTTGCACAGGAAAAGGGGATATGATGGAGGCCGATAGGTCTATTGTCACCAATCAGGACCTCTTGCTATCAATGTGATGCAGAGGGCAGGGATTTCTACTCAGTCTTTTGATCTCAGAAAACATCCTACAACTGTCAGTATCTGATGTGGTAAGGTTGTTTTGGGTAAAAAACACTAATGGATAGTTAATTTGTTTTAGGGCATAGTGAGCTTTGAACAAAAATGGAACTTCTAGTTCAGCACGGATGCTTCCCCGTCTCTGGAATTACTCTCTATATAATGCAGAGAACATGTAAAATAGAACTACAAGACCAGAGAAAGAAAGTACCAGGATATGCATACTCTATAGGATAGCTTCATTAAAATTTAGAAGAAAACAACAAGATATTCTCAGGTTTCTCCCCTGGCTTTTCACTGAGATGAATCATACTTTAATGGACATAGATTCACAGATTAGACAGTGTTAGAGCAATGAGGAACATTAGGACTCATTCAGTTCCTCCGTTCTTTTCATTTAGAAAGGAAAGAAGTAAATCTTCCTTTCTGATTGCCTGTCTGTCTGTCTCTCTTTCTTGTGCTAGCTTCAGGACTTGAACTCAGAGTCTTATACCCTCACTCAAATTTCTTGTTCACATCTGGGTTGCACTACCACTTAAACCATACATCCAATACAGTAATTTTTTCCATGGTTAGCTGGTACCTTTGCTGTGGACTTAGATGACACTGAAACATTATGGTGAAAGGGCATGGTAGAGGAAAGCTGCTCATGTGGTGGCAGCCATAAAGCTGACAAACAGAAAAGCCAGTGACAATATACCCTTCAAAGGCATGTCCCCACTTTCTAATTTTTTTTCTGCTCTTGGGGCTTGCACTCAGGGCCTAGGTGCTGTCCCTGAGCCTTGTTGTACCCAAGGCTAGAATTCTACCACTTGAGCCACAGCACTACTTCTGGCTTTTTCTGAGTAGTTTATAGGACATAAGAGTCTCATAGACTTTCCCACCTGGGCTGGCTTTGAACCATGATCCTCATATCTCAGCCTCCTGAGTAGCTAGGATAACAGACATGAGCCACTGGTGTCATACCTGGCTTACTTTCTAATTTTCAGCACCTCTAAACAATGCCATCCAAGTAGGAATCCATATGTGGATTGACCCATTGATTAGAGCAGAACTTTGATGGTCTAATCATTTATCAATGATTGGACCTCTCTGCTAGGGACCAAGCCGTCAACACCTGAGCCTTTTGAGGGGACATTTCATATCCCTGTCATTCCTCAAGTCATTATGTTTGTTGATAGAACTGAAGTTTTAAAATATATATTTAGGTCTTTTTTATCTGCTGGCAAATACTGAAGTTTAAGCTGTAGCTTCATCTTACACATTCTGCTTTTCCTGCAACATATAAATTATCCTAGAAATATCCCCAGAACTTCCCTTTTCTGTAACAAGAATAATCAGTTTTCTTCCTCGTAGGATGTTCCCCAGCTTCATGAAGCACATTCAATCAGATAAGCTTTTGATTGGATTTAGAAAGTGATTTGAGATTATGTAGGAGGGAATATTTGGTACACTGAATTTCCATACAGAGAATAACACCCTCCCAATGCAAAGACTATATACATACTATATAGTAAGCAGCCATGTGTTTTCTTAGGAGTTAAAGTACTTTGTCAATTTTCTCTGCTAGATCTGTGGGACCTTGTTTAGCTATGCTCATATACACTGTGATTTAAACCATCCATCTGTATTTGTAACATGCTTTATTTTTATTTAATAATGAGCTAGATATGACTTGGTATGTTTCTGCTTTTTAATTTCTGCAAATAGTAGTCAAGTCTAATACTCATACACTTTGTCCTCACATCATATAGCTGACCTTATTGTCAATATGGTCAGATGACTTTATTAGAGAAATTATCTGTTATTGATTTAAAGGATTCAGCCCTTAGTGCCAGGCATATGAGGTACAAATGTAAACTGTCTTAGGTCCAAAACTACAAATTTTGATTAAAACCATCTACTATTATATATGTAATGCTGTATTATGATTCACCAAAGTATGTACATACCACATAGACTATAATGCTCTATTATATATGTAATATAGATCATTAAAGGATAGGTTCTGTGTATGTTATATATGAATTAGAGGCAAAAGCTTCCCATAATTTCTGGCATGCAAATGATGTAATGTGTTTTATTATCTTAGAAATGTCTACATATATCATATGTGGTACCTGTATAACCATGAACACAACAGTGGTCAAAAGACATTTTAACATCTGAATAGTGGCACTGATTGCTTGCTTCAGCTTCAAAATCTGTCAGTGAAGTCTGGCCATCATGTGCCTTCCATAATAAACATGTTCCTCCTCCCTTGGCTGTTGAACTCCCCACAAGCCAGTGAGCTGCTCCAAGTTTGAAGCAAGAGAATATACCTTGGCAAAGAGGAAGCATTGGAATGAATAATGAGTGCCATTTCCTCTTTGCTGGCAGGGAGGGGCTTTTCATAGGTGACTGTGTCAGGCAGAAGTAGAATTAATCGCTCTTGTTTTGCTGAGACCACCCTAATAACTTGGAAGAGAGCAAGGATGTACAAGTATCTGTTACTAAACAGCACCATGGTATCTAAAACTTCTTGGCAAAAGCATTCTAATATCTTAAAAATAAATGATACCTAAAAGAAGATCCTTAGATATTAACTGCTTTGCATATTAGAGAGCAAGATGAAGCAGGTTTGTTGAATTTCCAGAAGCCAAAACTATATTCCACAAGGACCAAATGGTGTTGCATTTGAATTATTTTTTAGCCACAAATTAACACCTCTTAAGAGCTTCATGTTTTTGAGCCACCGATTTTTGCTAAATCCTGATTGGCAAATGTGAGAACAGATGTAGATGTGCCAGATGGTTTTTCCCAGACAGACTCGGGTCTAACTGCCAAACTTTGAGATGGCTAAAGCTGAGAAAATAAAGAAATAATTTATTCTTTTTCTCCTGACTCTCGGGAAGCTATTCTCTGTGCCCACTAGTTCTACACTGTGTACAGGGACACTTATTTGAAGGAGAATCACTCATTTATTATCTAGACCGAAAGGAATATACCAAGGGAGGAAAAACAAGAAAATAGTTTCAAAAAATAAAAAAAAATATGTTGGGAAACAGGCAAAATACCCATTATCAGTTGCCCAAGATTTTGTGAGGAAATGCTTGAATTCTTTGAGCCAACTGTGTTTACAGTTGCAGTAATGAAAATTCTAATTTTGTGCTCTAATGAACACAAAACAATCCATATCCATCCTTGGAAAAGCTTATAATGACTGTGTAATTTCATATGACTTTGCCATATTATATGTTTTGTAGAACAACAGGAACCTGCTAAGATATACACATATGGATTGGTATGCCTGAAATAAGTGACTTCATAGCCACAAGACCCTCTAGTCTGCAAGTAGGGTGGGCAGTCAACAGAATTGAACTAATATAATTTATACTTAACACCTGCTCACTAAAAACCAATCCACAAGATGTTAGGTGCTTTTGAGAAGGACCCATACAAAATACAGTCATTTCATTTTCATCATTGCAATGTATCAAGTTATGATCTATTTTTTCAATACTTCTCAATATCCTTAAAATGCTATCACATTCCTCTCGACTACGTAGTTGGAATGTAAGCAAGGGAAAGTTTTTTTTAACCTGGTGAGATTTTCTAGTTAGAATCAGCTAGTAGTTCTTACTCATGCTAAAATATGACATGAGCAAAAGAAGCCAGCCAGACCCAAAGGATCACCAAGATTCTAGTTTGTGAAGTATCCAGAAGAAGCAAATCCCATTAGTAGGAATTGCTGGAGGGAGAAATGGGAAGTGACTGTTTAATGGGTAACTGGTTCCCTTTGGGGGTGATGTGTTTTAAAAATTAATTGTGGTGATAGTTGCAACAACCTGAATATACTGCAAGCCAATGGATTGTAAACTTTAAAACAGTGAATTGTAGGGCAAGTGAGTTATACCTTAAGATGTTTAAAAATGTGTAGTCATTTCAAGAACCCCACTTTTTACACTGGAAGATAAGGATAAACATTAGGGACAGGAATGCTGAATATATAATGCAGATATGTATATTCACCTAATTCATTGAACTATAACTCTGATTTTCTAGTTCATACCTGCTTACAATGAGACTATGGTTTCATGACTCTCTGATTAAGATCACTTTTCAGTTTAATGGCTCCCTTGGTAGGCTGCTGAACTTTCTAGAGTCTAGCCTAGTGGCTCCAATACCACAGGCACAAGCTAAAGAAATGTTTGTTTTGAGCTCAGTGAAGTAGTCTCACATGATAATTACTTGACCTACCCTCCTGATGACTCAAAAATAAGACAAAATCCAGTTTTGTTTCTCCTCGAAGGTCTCAAAATACATTCTGATACCTCATAGACATAAAAGTTTCTATGCTCAAACATATGTGAAACACTAGAAATATACAATGTGCACACGTATACATGCAAACACATTTGTTTGCTCTTCTCTACAGCACCATGCTTCTGGAAATACTATCTATAAATTTGGTTGAAAGAAGAGAGAGCAATGACTTTAAAGCTTCTACTGTCTGAGTACTTTACCTTGCATAACAAAATTCTAGTCCTAATAAAATGATCATGGATGTGCAATGACAAATTCCTTCGGCTAGTGTTTCCTAATCTTTATACAGCTTGGGACAGATCGGGGAGGAGTGGAGGAAGAGTGTGCCAGGGTAACCAAGCTGAGATACAGTCAAGAGGATTCAGATGTCCTAGGACTTGTCATCCAAAGAGCTGCAAATGTCAGTAAACCAGCACTTCTGTAGTATGAGCCATAAAAGCCTTGGGGAAGTTCTCTCAAGAGTCAATTTCAAAACCACATTGACTTAGCTATCTTCATGGGGAGCGATTTAACAGCAGACTAACAAATCATGAAAAGGAAGCAGACACTTTTGGGACTGAGATTGAATGTGATTTTATGTATTTAGAACATTTGAGCCAAGATCAGTGCAAAAAAACCTAAATGACAACTATTCACCTTGATATTCATTTATAGTTTTCCTGATTATTAAAGAGGGGTTGGACTGTGTATCCCATTGTTTATTCTTAAGGGTATATGTTATCTTAGAACTCCTGGAAAAGCACATTTGGTCATTACAGTAATCAATGTATTTTGATTAACCAGAGCACTTCTTTCTTGACACTTATGAAATCTCAAAGACAGAAGCATATATATATATACACACATATATGTGTGTATACATATGTATGCATATATAATCACATGTATGTGATTTCTCTAGTAGAAAAAATATTTCAAGGATCAAATTTCAGGTTTTACATTATGCTTTCACTTGAAAGAAAAATCCAATTCAACACAGAGTTTCATTATGAAGAAACTGTTACATGTGGTGACAGTGGTTATTGAAAATTGAAATGAAGTGAGAGGAAGCTAGCACCAATGTGTATAAGAGTCCTTTTTCTTTGAATGACAGAAAGAACTCAATCTATCTAATCATCTCTGTTATGCCCACTGGGAACTGAGCTACAGTTATATTCCACAAGGTTGCTTCTTGATTGTTAGAAACTCAAGTATTAAGACATATGTCACTTATATCAGCAGTTAAAAAGCTTTGTGTGACTGCTGAATCCTGGGAATTGTTTTACTTTCCCTGTTGGCTAAAGTAAATAATAGTGATAGCTGGACACAATATTCAAAAGGAAGAATACCAGTTAGTTTTTGACTTTGATATTAATAAGTGAATTACTATAAACTTAGAATTAGACATTAGGTACATCACCTCTGAATATGTTTCTCTCCCCCCGCACACTCTCTCTGTTCTCACAAATGGCCTAAGCAAAGAAACATATTTTTTCTTGCACTAGTCCTGGGCCTTGAACTTACGGCTTGGGGGCTGTCCCTGATATTCTTTTTTTTTTTTTCAAGGCTAGTTACCACTTAAGCCACAGTGCCAATTTTGGCTTTTCCTGAGTAGTTTATTGGAGATAAGAGTCTCATAGACTTTCCTGCCAGGACTGGCTTTCAATGACAATCCTCAGATCTCAGTAGGCACCTGGTTCCAAAGAGACTTTTAAAAGGAACACAATATGGGCCTTTTCTGTCCTAGATGCACTATGAGCTTTGTTGTGCTTTTCTTTTTGTAAACCTATCCTATCCATTCTCCCCAACATATAACTCGCACACAATTGTAAATAAAATTGGTTTTTACTAGCCTTCACCTGATAAAGTTACCATCACCCCTGTTACCAGTGGTCCCAATGCATGATGTCTTCCCATATTAGTGCATATTAACTGTATAAAGTGAGAGACTTCACTGTTATAATTTTATATATACACACATAGATATATAGATAGATATAGATAGGTAGATAGATAGATAGATAGATAGATAGATAGATAGATAGATAGATAGCTATAGGTCATATGCATATTTTTTTTAATCTTATTTGCCTCTTCTTCCTCTCTTAATTAACAGTTTCCTCCTCACTTCTCCTTCCTTTCTTCTAGGGTCTCAATGTGCTTCCTCTATCATAGTCTGTGTTTCCCCTTGGTAGTATTTAGGATCTGGGGTACATTTCTGAATTTGAGTGTCTTAGTTGATTATGCTGTACTATGATGTCATGATACCACTAGATTCCTTTTATCATTAAACAAATCGAGTGAGCAGGATATAATTGATGGACTAGCCATGCCTACAAAGGTAGAATGAAACGTTTACTACTCAGCACAGCTATTCCCTCTACTCCCAGCTAGCCTTCCCTAATACTTCACTGTGTTCATTCATGGTGTTGAGACTACTAGATAATTATGCCAAGTAATTGTAAACATGTGGCACAAAAATTACAGGGAATCTTACCGTGACTAGCCAATATTTTATGGGCATGAGTCACAGTTTCATTATTGATATGTTATGTAGTAAGTTCTCAAAATAATTCAGAGAAAGTTTCCCTCATATGTCTAGCTAGTCTACCCAATCTGAAGGGTTGCTAATGTCTGAACTGTCTGAATGAACAAAAATGTTTGGGATTCAGAGTGCATGTCTGTATAACACGCTGCTGGTACCAGAAATCACTTTGTCCTCATGCAGTTTCCTCTGGAATATGTTCGTTGTGCACAGGTGATTTTCCAGTAAAACCTTCTTTGGTTATTGAAAGCACAGAGGCAACCCTTGTGGGAGGTGATTGGGCAATTCAATTCCACAAAACGGTATATGAAGCAAAATTAACCTTGTAGCAGCGTTATTTCCTAAAACATGGCATTGTTTTTAGTTTTGTTTGTATATATCAGTAGTGAGTGAAGGATTTTTTTGGACCCCTTGAACTGAGGTATGACTAAAGGTTAATTACTCTTACATATTCATGAAATAATGAAATTAAAGAAAGCTTATTTAGTTGTACGGTTGTGCAGTTATTGCCAGGAACACTGTAGCTAGTAAAAGTCTGTGTGAAGACTTAATAGAAGATCCCTGTGTACTGGCCAGTTGCAACGTTCCAAGTCCTATGACTTTCAGCCAATGACAATAGCGACCAAATGCTTCTTTACATTGTGATAGTAAACTAAGACAGGAAGGAGGTAGTGCTGATCAGAGACATCTCAGATTCGCCACCTCCAGGGAAGAAGGCAAGTCCACATGTGTTGGCCTTGGCCACTCCTATCTTGATTCTCTTCTGAGAATCAACATGGCCTGTCAGAAGTGGTTAATAGCATGTTTTCAGGTGAAACAGTAACCTTTATTTTCTTTGTCTAATGTGGCAAAGGAGTCATGTGAGTCCCATGCACCATTCTTGAAAATGCATAATGACATCAAACACAAGTGCCCATTAATAAGCCCCACCCACAGTAAGGCTGCCATCTTTGCCATTGTGTCTTGTCTTTCCAGTGAATAATGGCAATACATCCTGGGTAAAGCACAAGAGTCACCTACTTGTGGGGTAATATTCTAGCTCTTGGAGAAATTAAAACTTCATAATGCCTGAGAGAAAAAAAAGGATATGAAATAGAATCTATTTTGCTCTTTTCTATGAAAACTAATAACTCACATGACAGCTGGTAGTTAATTCAACATTTGATTATTCCAATGGGGATACACAAGTCATATCTTGAGATGCCGATACCCATTCAGTCTGAGTTTCAAGCTAAGACTCTTATGTCTAATTAATCAGCAAAAAGTCATGCTGTATGTGTGGCCCAACTAATATAGTGTTCATAGTGAGTAAGAAAACTTAATGAGAGAGCAAGACTAGTATCCACAGAAGCAAAAGATTATATACATAGGTAAATTGGTACATAGTCAGAAAGACACACAGACAGATAGAAATAAACAGGTTGATGAGTGTGATAGTCCAATGCTCTTGCTCTTGTTCAAGATTCTTATCAAATTTCTCTTCAGGGGATTCATTCTTGACAAGAGAAAAATCCTTAATATGTTAAGTCAATAACCATATTATTCACCTTGCCCACATTTTTCAACAGTTATGCCCCTAAGTCATCATATTGGACTAGTTTTGCAAAGTTAAAACTACATTCTAAAACCTCTCATCTACTATTAAGGACCAGTAAGATAGACTCAGACTATCCTCTCCACGGTGCTCTCTCAGCAGACTCTGCAACATAACATCACAAGATTGTGGGAACGATACAGCTATACTCTATCGTTGCAGGTAAACCTTCGTGTGGGTGTTAATTGAAAAAAACATTTTCTGGTTCTATCACATTATATAACAGATGCTTCTGCAGTGTGTGGAAATAATAGATTCTACTTGTTTAAACATTCTCCTCAATAATCTTTTTTTAAAAAATCATGTCATATCAATTTTTGAAGTATTGGAAATGATACACATATCCAGCTACTGGGAGAGAGAAGAAGGAAGTATCTTTTTACATTGAGATGCTATTATTAAAAGACTCCCAGCTAGGCACTGGTGACTTATGCCTGGTAATCCTAGCTACTCAAGAGGCTGAGATCTAAGGGTCATAGTTTGAAGCTACCATGGGCAAGAAAGTCCTTAAGACACTTATCTACAATTAAGTAACTCCCCCCAAAGAGACAGAAGTAGAGCTGTGGCTCAAATGGTAGAGCACCAGCATTAAGCAAAAAAAGCTCAGGCATAGAGCCCAGATGTCGATTTCAAGCCCCGGGGCTGTGTTAAAAAAAAAAAAAGAGAGAGTTCCCACAACCCATGCCCACTGTTTGATCATGCAAAGGTGGATGAATATAAATGAGATACTTGACTAGTCTTTCATGGAGGAACATGGAAGAATGTAACTCCATGAAGCTCAAAAATAAGCAACCAGTCACAATAATGTTCAGAGATACTCTGCTTCTATATATGGAAGTGAGTTCCTCAAAGAGGAGGAACGTAGTCAAAATATTGGTAGGATGTGAGTAGAAGGAAATTTGAGAACTTCTTTTAGTTATGACTGTTTCTGTGTGCCACATCACCAGCAATAACTCTGTCTTGGATGTTTTACCAGGGATTAGGAAAACATATCATTGTAGAGTATACAGACACATCTGCATATAAACACTGGATTGTAATGATATGTCATCTACCAGCATGTTGTAAATTCTACAAATAGAAACTTTCTCCTGTATAAAATGGTTTATATTTTTTTCAAATGTTGGTTTTCTAGATAACTGCTATTGGGTTAGACCAGAGCTTAAAACTATTTGTTTCCTATTTCAGTCTCTGGCCAAAATGAGTCATGTCTGTAGTTTCAAGTCCCCCAGAGAACACACTCTGTGGTGGATGGAAGACTGATTTAGTGTTTGGAGCACTGCATATAGCTACCATGGGGGCACACATCATTTCCCTAGGAATAAAAATAGTCCTACTGTGCATGTGTTATTGGCTGATAAAAAATGCATTCAGAAAAGCATATGCATCCATGTAATAAATTAAGAATGTGGAGCTAAAATAATAGTGTTATGTGTCATGCCTAAAATATTACATCTTAGCCTAGATGTTTGACTAACATGACAGGAACTCTGAAAAGAAAAAAAATATAATTTTTTAAGAAAAAAAAACAATAGTCCACACAGCCACAAGGGAATATTTAGGTGCTTAGAAGTACTCTACATGAGCTGAGATTTACATTAAAGTCTACAGAGAAGGATTAGCCAAATATAATGAAAAAGGATTTGATGTCTATTTCCTTGTAAGTAGGTTAAAAGGAGACCCATACAATGGTTGAATGGATCAAGAACATGTTACACACATACACACACACACACACACACACACACACACACACACACACATTCTACAATGGGATTTTGCTCATCTATCAGAAAGAATGTTATGTCTTTTACAGGGAATTGGATGGATCTAGAAAAAAAATTATGTTATGTGAAGTAAGTTAGCGTCAGAGAGACGAATGGCACATATATTCTTTCATATATAGAAATTAGGTATCAAATATAAGCATATATTTAAACACATACAGGATTATATGCATACATATACAAACAAATTGACTAAAGGATGATATACTGGGGGGAGGATTCCAATTGTTTAATTCCTCTGTACAACTAATGAATAGTTTAACAAAATGAATACCAGGAAGCTGAAACATGAGCTGTTTGTTTGGGGGACAGACAAATGGGGAGAGTAAAGTTGTGTAATAGTGTTATTGTATTCAACGTACATATATGAAAATGGAGCCATGTAACTCGAGGGGTATGCATGGGATTGGAAAAGACAGGGGAGAACAGTAGGAAAAGTGACATTAATCAAGATTCATTGTACTCATAAACTGATTTGTTGAATCAAAACCTCTTTGAATACATAAAATAAAATAAAAATGATGTCTTATAATTCTTCCCTTGCTCTAACCTATAACCTCATAGAATAAAAGACTCTTTTCCAATATTTTGTTAGTTGCATCCCCTTAGAGAATACTTAGCATCTCTCCTCTTAACTGCCCAAAGGAGGCTCCAAGTCCTTGGCAGTATGAAGCCTTAGGTATACTGGTCCATGTAACTACCTTTCCCTTTTTTTTCCTTTTCTTTCTTCCAACACCCAAGCAGTATTTTCTGCCACTGTGAAAAGTAGCCATCTTCTATGCTGCCTGTAAGTGCCAGACATTGCTCATAACACAGCATCTGCTTTCTTCTCTTAGTGCCTTTTGAAAGTATTGTTCTGCTCTCTTGAATGGCCTGCCTCCCACTGTTTACTGTGTCTCCTGCTGAGACAGGGAGAGCCAGCTCCAAGCACTGGCTCAGTCCTTCATCTGCACCCCACAGGACACTCCATGAACTTCAATCACAAAACCAACCTGTCTAAATTGTAGTAGAATGACTTGTCAATTTCCCTATCAGAGTGAGAAAGTTTTCTGGGATGTCATCTTCATCTTATTCATCCTCCTAACAACTGAGTCTGGCACATAATAGGTACATAATTAATGTTTGTTAAAAGAGGAAATGTATGTGGCTTGATTGAATTTCTTGCAAATCAGCTATGTCATTCTAAGGATTGTTGTTTGTTTTTTTAAACAGCTTTCTGGAAGATCATGAAAAGCAATATTAAAATGAATTCCAGATTTAACTCATAGACATTAAAACGTGAGCTGATTTGTGTAAGTACATTAAACAGTATTGTCCATTCTTGTCTGAGCAGAGACAACTACGAATCATAGAGTTAGAAACCATTATGTGGATTAGAAGCTATTATAATAGAGGAGAAACCTAAATAATCCTCTAACTTCACTTACTTTTAGTTGACTTTAGAAATATTACCAATTCTGAATGTCCTAAAGCTGAACAATGCATTAGTAGTCCCCTACTAGCTTGGCTGTAGAAAGCAACTCTGACATGTGGCTCATAATGGTAATGGTTGCCTGTATCCTTTACAGGGACTTAAAAGCCACTCCTGCTGAAAGCAGAGACTCTTTACTTTGGCTGGTGGAAATGTTCAATTGATAATTAAAGCAGGGTAGAAAAGCTTGCCATGTCTGCTTTCACATCACATCTACAGCCTTTGCTACCTAAACTTTTAGGTCAGAGTGTTTCCACTCAGCCTCACATATAGATGTATTAGTCATTTAGGGGATGTTTACCTGGAACTAGTACTATTAGCTTGATATGTCCAAATTTTCCCTAATATTCTCCTCCTCCTTTGTGGCTGAAACTGGAAAGATAAGAGTAAGATATTTTTCAAGATTTACAGGGGCATCATGATGAAAATATTACCAACCACCAGGTTCTACAGCATCCCATTCCAAACCACTGCAGAGTTGCCTAGAAGGGTTGTCCTCAATCCTAATCTAAGCTCTTCATTCTTTCCACCTTGCCTAAGAATGAAATGAACTTGAAACTTGTGCTGAAGTAAAATGGTCTCCTAACTGCAGCTGTATTTCTTCTTCATACTGCTGTCTTCCTAATTTTTTTTTTTGTGAAAAGAAAATAAACGCTGCAGTTTAACAGAAAATGATGGTGATTTTGGCTACTAGTTTACCATTTTCTAGTATCTAAATAATCCTTTTACTTGCCCTAATAATTGAATGTAGATTCACTGGTCCTTTATCAAATGGCTATAATAAATGAACTTTGGAAAGATGGAGAATACTAAAAGGAGTGATACTGATCCCGATGCATTGTATTTACAAGCTGACATGCTGAATTGAAATTCCTTTCTACAACTACTTCAAGATAATCAAAATAAAAATTATAGAACATTTAAAATAGTCTTTTGTTTCATAATACCATCTTATAATTGTTGTTGCCACCAAAAAGTGGTGTTTCTTTCAAGTGTTTTGATTTTCCTTTTGTTGATTTACTTTCTATCTCTCTGATTCAGCAATAAATGGATGCTTTCTTTTCCCCTTTCATCTCAAGGTTACCAAGATATTAATTTGTGACCTAACAGGAAATGTTCCCATAAAGTTTGTGAAATGGTGAGCAGTAATATGGCATGGGAACAGCTTTAAAACAACTTTTTTTAATAGAGAGTAACCTAATATAATTGAAGGTGATAGAATTGATAAAGTGCCTTTAAATTTGATCATTCATTACTATTTGATGAATTTGACACTAGGCTCTAAGAAAATGAGCAATTACAGAAAGTTAGATATTGTGACTAAAACTAAGATCCCAATTTACTTAATGCAGTTGTTTAGAAAGAGGCTTTCTTGCTATCTATCCAACAATTGACCAGAGCTTATTACACTGAGTAGAGATTAAGGAAGCACTTTGGTGTCATGACATGAACTTGCCTGTTTGTTGAGGTGTACTAGGGACCATGAGGCTTCGCCTATCAAATTCAGAGGTACACACTCTTAAATTCTCCTTATCCTCATTAGAGATTCCATCTGAGGATGTTTACAATTTATAAAAGTAATTTAGAATTGAGACACTAGAAGAAACGCAGGAGATATTTTTGTGATATCACATTTGGGGGATTTTTTTTAAAATGAGGACTACTTAAATAAGGTATGTACTTCAAATATTTTCACTAGTGACTGTATGATTTAGTACGACACTGATTTTGGAAATCACTTATGGAGGGAGTACCTATGTGTGTTCATTTTATATCTTATGGTTTTGACCATTCATTTCTGTTTTCCCTATGAAGTTTTTGTCCACTGGATAAAGGTGTCCTCTGACCAAACACATTTGGGTAACCTTAAGTAAGATAGAATATAACTGAATCTCATTCTACATGACTTCTCTGAGCTCATGTTACATGAATGTTCACATTGATTCTTCATGACAAAAATGTGGTGGTATAGGTTGCACATCTCTGATGGCAGAACCTTTTTTGTACGAAAGGAGACAACCCCATAAGACTAATGTTTAGCAGAACACAGTCCAGAATTCAGTACCTTCTAATTCTGCTGTGATTCTGCATGTGTATGATGTACTTATGTCCAAGAGTACTGGATAAGACATGATTTCTGGCTGCAAAATGACATAATGGGTTATTTCAAAAGGCTCTAAAATACTTGAAGCTACAGTTATCTTCTACCTCACATCTTTTAAAAACTCTAATAGTGTGTCTTTCTCTTCTCCATTGCACCAATACAGAAGGCAGAAATGATGAGGAAAGTCATTATGTGTATCCATGTGTGCATGAATGTGTGTAGAAAAATCACAAATTATGTTTGTAACGTTTATAGTGCATGTATATACATGAATCTACATCAAATTAGGTAAATGATCTAAAATGAATGCAATTTTAAAATAAGTTTATAAGCTTTTGCTGTCTTAAAAATTAGAGGTACCTCTGTATCCACCCATATCCAATTTCATACTACAAGGTAATGTACGACTCAATACTCCACCCAGTTCTATTAACACTTTATGTTGAATCATGGTGGGACCAAATGTGTATGTAGCTCATCTATTTCATCTGGATAAGAGCTCAGGGCCTTAAGTCATCATTTTCTTCTTGGCCACCATTTCCAGCTAGTCCGTACATCATCAGGTAGCCTGCACTCCAGCACCACCCTGTCATACCTTATAATTGGGACTTATACCAGCAGTCCTGAATGTATTAATGCAAATTTCTCCTCTTCCCTCTTTCTGTTCTCATCTCCAATAATGCTAAGCTCTCTCTCCCTAGAAATCCTCTCCTACTTTATCTGTTCTTCACTTGACCAACCACTCTATCTTTATTTCTTTACAAAAATGTTTCTTTTCTCTCCTATTGGACTCTACACTCATCAAGGATAATAACCTTTATCAGATTGACTTTTTTCAGGTTTATTTTTAATTCCCTAGCCTATTGCAGTTCCAAGAATGCTGTACATATTAAGTAAATATTCGTTGGATGAATAAACGAATAATGTGTTAACATCGTGGTCAGAAATATCTTTCTGGCCATTTGTCATTTTCAATAATGAAACCATGATATCTCCAAGATGGATTGGCTCTTAAATAAAATAGTAAGTTCCTAAGCTGAGTAGATTCAGATCCAAATTTGTGAAAGACAACCACCACATTTATAATGTTAACATGTTAAAGGAAGTATTTTGAGTTTCACAACTGGACTCTCTCTCTCTCTCTCTCTCTCTCTCTCTCTCTCTCTCTCTCTCTCTCTCTCTCTCTCTCTCTCTCTCTCTCTCTCTCTCTCTCTCTATCTGTTTCTCTCTTTCATCTCTCTCTCTCTCTCCCTTCTCAGTAACAGATGTCAACCTTGGTTAGATTCATCTCTATTTATTAGTGCATGGCTTTTAGCCAAAAGCAATTCACATTTTTAGAAGTGTACTATCACATATGTCTTAATAACATAAATGTGTTTTTTCAATGTATGTGATACGTCACATATGGTAGGAGAAATTTGTATTTCTCTTAGGTCTTGCTGTCACAATTAAATCTTAGATATGATTACTACAGAAATCTAACATACAAGTAGAAAAGGCTCTCCTTCCAACACATTACAGTTTTGTGGTTTTTAACATCATAATTAAGCTTTGTTGCCAGTGTGGTTCTAGTATATTGAGAAATCTGCCAGACATAATATGTCAGACATCTCTTGTCCCAATCATCTTAAGAACACTGACTTTTGAATCTTAACCTGAGGTAATATTTAATATTCAGCATAATGTTATTAGTGTATCCAGGTACATTATGTGCTTACTTTTCTGAGGTATATATTTAGTTTCTCTCTAATATGGAGTATAATTAATATGTACCATAGATCTCCTTTGGTGAGGAAAGAAACTTATAACCAGGAAGGTATTAAAAATGAGTTGAACAAGTAGTTGAGGGGCACTAGAGAAGGGGAGGTAAAGCTTTAAAGAGGAAAACATACAAACTAAATGGATATTGGAGGTGATTTACCCTTACCCCAATTGAAAAGTACTTAGTCTTACAACTGAAAGTAACAGAATTTCAGAAAATGCATATGCTTCTTGTAATCTATCCATCTATACACAATTGGGAAGCCTAGAGGCATGCTCAACATAGATTTTTACTGGTTTCTAAGGCATCCTGGCCATCAATGGATCATATATCTATTGGATGTTTTAGGAAGCTAGTAAAAAGTTAACGTGTCTGCTCAGAATGAGAATGAGGTAAAGTAATATCCCAAGAAAAGTCCTGAATAGACAATAAGGGCTCACTACAAATGTATCCATTGTTTAGATGGCAAAAAAGAGGAAGTGTTGATTAGTTTAACCTTTAGTGTCATGTAAAGGCTTATTGCCTTTTCAACCTGACTTGATAGACCAGTAGCCAGCAAACTTTCCTTACAAGGGGCCAGATGGTAAATGTGTTTGCTTCTGCATACTACAAAAATCTCCACGGCAAACATTCCATTCAGCCATTATACCATAAAAGCAGCCACAGAGAAGATGGAAGTAAGTGAGTATGGCTGAGTTACATTAAAAATTTCTGTATACATACTGACATGTAATATTCTTATTTTGATTTCCAACCATTTGCCAAAATCTACACCAAACGACTATATAAAACCACAGTAATGAACTTCTTCACTAATCTATGTTCAGGCTTGAATTATTAGTGATGCCACCAGAACTTGATTTTTTTTTAGTAAGTTGTGGAAACTTTCCATTACAGACTCCAAATGGCAACAATGTTAATTCTTTTAAGAACTAGGTTAGAAGCAAAGCAGATGGAAAGAAACATTTTTATGCAAGATGTAAGTAAAAAAGAAAGAAACAGATACTTGTTGATATGGGCATTTTAAACACACAATGTGACAGTTTACTAGTAAAGTAGAACTACCAATGCTATTAAGCCTCCAGGTCATTTTTCTAGAAGGACTTTTTATGCGACATGTATCTCATAAGCTTATGTTCATTCATTCAGAAAACATGGATTGATCCTTTGCATTTTTAGGAGATCTCAGCACAGTGTATGTAACCAAAATTTTCTGGCAGGTTATCAGAAATGACAAGAAGATCATTACAAATAAAACTTTCAAAAGTCTTTGTCTCTTCTGTCAGACAGTTTTAATGGTGTAGAGTTTCTGTCCCAGAGCTGAGGTTATAGGGAAGCCTTTCTTAAAATGCTGCACAAGCTGGGTGCTGGTGGCTTATACCTGTAATTCTAGCTACTCAGGGGAGGCTAAGATCTGAGGATCGTTGTTCAAAGCCAGCCTGGGCGGGAAAGTACGGGAGATTCTGATCTCCAATTAATCACTAGAAAACCTGAATTGGTGCTGTGGCTCAAGTGGTAGAGCACTTGCCTTGAGCTGTAGAGCTGAGGGATAATGCCCAAGTCCAGAGTTCAAGCCCCATGACTGACAAAAAAGAAAAAAATGCTGCACAACTTGGTTCACTACTGTAAGTACAAATGGAGCAGTATAGGAAAACTAACACTTAGAACACTACCTTCAATAACTGGAAGACAATTCTAAATAGTTACCACTTAGTTATGATTTACCTTTATCACTAAGCAGCCTATCAAATGTATTTCAACGTAGAAAGCTTCATAACCCTTTGACTCTTTCAGTCTTCCTGTCTTCTTTTTAAAACATCCCTTAACATGTTAGAGATTAGATAGATGCTGCAGTACAAATTAAAAATATTAGACGCTGCAGTACAAATTAACAAGAACTTATATGAAGTACAATGATAAGATTATAGGCTCAAATGCTCACAAAGGAACAAAAATAGAGAACTGGTCTCACTTCTGAGTATCAGCGCCCAGTGTTGATGGGTTTTCCTGTGCAGGCAAAGACGGAATTTGGGTTTTACTTCCTATTAGGTGAGCTTAAACATGGATTCATTTGTCCCACTGACAATCTAGATTCATGTCCCCTCAGCCGCTGCCCCACCCTATTGTGACCTGAGGCACTTATTGGCATGCAGACAGACTGGAAGGAAGAAGTGCAGTTGGGCAGAAGGAAGATCATTAATGGCCCACCCAGGGACTAAAGCCCTGGCCCTGGCTTCATTAACACTGCTCTCTAATCCAACAGCTCTCTAGCTACACACTCATAGTGGAGGAGCCTTCAGGGCATAAGGACAAAAAAAAAAAAAAAAGAAATCAGGCTGCAGAGAAAATTTCAACCCCAAGCAAATAATCCAATGAAAACTTCCTGGTAAAAAAATATTTCCATAGGAACACTACATCAGATACTTTCAAACTGCAGATGCACCTCCCAAGGCTACAGAGACTTGATAGAGGATATGAAATGACCTAAGAAAAACTAAAGTCAAATAAGAAGTGCATAATACCCTTTAGAAAACTCTGTTAGGGCTTGGATTTAATGGTGTGCTCAATACTACTCTCATGCCATGAAAAAATTCTTGTACCCACCACAAGCAGCTTTCTTAGTTTTTGGCATTATTTGATCCATTCTCTCAGAAACTTAAAAAAAAATCAATACAGTTTCCCTTTCAGCATTTGATCTCACACATAATGATAGTTGATTAGCAAAAAATCACATATGCTTCTCAGATATGTAATATTACTCGACCTATAATAAGCCAGCAAATAGAGCAAGTCTATCATTGGTCACATGTGACAAAATAGTGTTCCTTCTTAACTTGAAAGTCTCCCTTCTGGAAGAGACAGAATGTGTCAGATGCTTATTTATAATTTAATATTATTTAATAAAATGCCTTAGAATTAGCCCTTAGTTAGCTGACAAACGCTCAGTTAAATATATTTTTATGAGCTCTTCATGAACAGAGTAGTGAAGCATTGGTGCCAAGGTGAAAAATCTCCCCATGCGGGAGGAGATCACTTGGCATACTTTTAGCCATTTACATGTCTGTCATAGGTCCAAGGTTTGCAATTAAAAATGTAATCTGTTTAGCATGTGCAAAACCCAATGGCTTCAAGTAGTATTCATTGAAAATGAGTCTAATAGTATTTGGCAGCTATTTGTGGAGGGCACATATTAATTTATGTAAACTGGGTGCAACTTGGGGCACTGCCTCATTGGGGACACAGGGAAATACACAAGTTGGTCTTTGCTCACTAGGGGGTGGGTTTTCTTTTGCTTGGTTTGTTGTTGAACTAAATTGTCATGAACTGAGATCATGTCAAAATTGAAGTCTCTTCTGTGACCTTATTTTTTTATATGCACACAGCTCACTAAAATTAACAATTTCAGCTAATAAAAATGTACTTACTTCACAGGATTATTCTTAGGTTTTGCCTTTTCAACAGCCTGTGAATAGAAGAAAAACATGCAATTAGACAACATTAGCCAGGCATAATTTTTGCAACTACTAACCAAAATAATCAACAGTATAAAATGCTCTTCAGAAACACAAGGAGCTAACTGAAGAAGGCTACTGTAGATAAGCAGAGTGGAAACCTAGAAAGAGCAATGGTCTTTTCCTAGAGAACCAGGTTACCTGTGTTAGTGAAGCTTTCAAACCTAGACAAGCATTGTCAGGACTTCTGATAAAGTCCAGCAGGGGGTATTCAAGTGGGCCCTTGAGTGCTCAAGTTGATTCTCCCTGCCTACCTTCCACTTTTACCTCACACAACTTAAGTCCGACTGAGTTGGAACGACAATGTGGGATGGCAAGTGCATAGGAATGGTGTAGTCCTATCCCAGACTTCAGTGTGCATTTCCCAAATCACTTGTACTAGCAGACACGCAAAAAGATAAGAAACCACCTAATACTGAGAACAACTTTCTCCTATGGAATCTTTAAGAAAACACACACCAGATCTTGAAATGAGGAAATATCTGGGCTCTCAGCCTGCGTCACCTTAGCCATGAAGCCTGGTTCCAGTTTCTTGCTGAACCCATTGATCTGTGTACAGTCCATTTATCATTCATGAAAAGAGCTAGTGATCTTCACAGTATATTAGAAGAAACAACTCAGATCATCTGTCAACAGCCCTCTTATTTCTGTTTCCCTCTCCACAGGGATTTCATCTCCTTCGATTCTTGTGGAATTAAAATGTTGCTAAGCAACACAGCTGGGGGCGCTGATGGCAGAATGGCTACAGTCTATCAAACTGTTTAAGCACCTGGAGGGTTTAGTGATGATTTTTTTTCATATTTCTCAAGCATAATTATGTAATCAGAACCAAACTTGTATTCCCCTAGACTTTTTCAGGCTATAGAAATAACATTTAATATGGAGAGCATTGAAGCAGTTTGACAACCTCACACTTGTTTAGTACCTTTAAAAATATGGATTAAGTGATCTTACATTGTGAATTTTGGAGGTAGTGGAGGTACGTATGTGCTAAGGGGAAGGGAATGCAGCTGTAAATAAGAATGTAAGGGTAACTGCCTCAACACAGAAAATACATAAGCATACACTATGCATCATCTTACAAGTGCTAAGAGATTCAGCATTCTGAATCCCTCTGTTCCTACCAACCCCATGAACTTAATAGCAATAAAAAGATGATACACTTCCCAAGTTTACACATTGGAGTCAGAAATGTAAGTTTTTCTGATTTATTAAGTCTCAGGTTCTGTTGCTAGATAAATAGCTATTAATATTTGGGCACTTTCTTTGGCTTGGTAGATAGGAATCATTTTCTCACCATCTGTGTGCAAGGTTGAATTTTGGCAAGTGTTAGAATAAGAAGAAAGCTGGGGAATGAGGGAACAGATGAAAATGAGTAAACAAGAAATGTGTATCTGGCTGCTTTAAATCACCTGTCATCTATATGTACAACATGAAAGCTAGTCTATGTAGAGGATGCTACCACCACTCTGTATATTGATTCTGCCAGATTACATGGAGAAAGGAAGAGGTTGATGCTTACCAGAATCAGCTTACCTGGAGTACTGCTGCTCAATCTACACAGGCACACATACTCACATCTGCCTTTTATTACCATGTTTTCTCCCCCAAATTTGAGTGTTTTAGAATAAGAATCAGTATGGATTTTGGACACATCACTGTCAAAATGATATAAATTTACTTTTTCTTTCAATCTCCCGACATTCAAACAAATATTTTCTAGAAGACTGAGGTTATCATAAAATAATGGGGAGCATGTTCAAGTACTTTCCCTTTAAAGTATGCTGGATATGATGAGCATGGTTCTGGCAGAAGATGGGAGGAGAGAAATTAAAGTGACATTGCTTAACCTAGCTTTGATTCAGACACATGCTTTTCGAAAATGACCTCTCCATATTTTAGACCTATTAGACCCAGTTCTTTTTCTGTGATCAGGAAGAACATTATTATGTTTGAACCTAGTTTCTGAGAAATATTTCTCTTTTTATACAGCTATCATAGGAAAATAAGCTCAAATTATTTTTTGTCTAGGTTGCTTGGCTATTGATTAAAGCTGTCTATGCAGTTAAGTTTACTTTTCTTTGGAAATTAACTCACAATCATTCTGACATCATCACAGCTGTAGTCAGCTCTACTAATGTCATCCTCCGGCATGCTGATAACCATGAATTTCCTGGCTAAATGGTGACAGGGAGCTTCAGTTAGATGAGACACAGGTTACGATTTATCTTCTTTATTTCTACCACAATTATATATTATTGTATTCAGAGACTTTGAAAAAATAAAGTTTTGGGTATAAATGATATATGCCTTTAAGGAATAAAAGAAGCAGTCTACAAATTATACAAGAAGCAAAATTCCCACCCCCTTTGGAAGAAGGGACTTGAGAATATAATCCTGTTTCATTTGGCCCAATCTGAGACCACACACCAAATGAGGCAAATTAAAAGGAAATGAAATGGTGTAACTTGAAAAGCATTAAGAAAGTAATATATTGAGATTATACCTACATTCAAGTTGAAAATCATACAATAAAGTAATTTAAAAGAACTGAAAAGTGGAGACCAGAGAGTTTACAGTTATACTACTCTAATTTATTATGTCTATATGCTTTGAAAAGCCTGTTTTGTGCCCTGCTTACTAACATGATCTTTATCTCAACATGGAGGTACTGCTCATGTAAGGAAGGATGATGATAGAAATTACAATGTGAAAAAAACACATTTTAACAGGTCGTGATGCGAGTCACTAGGCTGTAGTAGAAGATGCCATGTTTAAATGTTTAAAACCTGAGTTTGAGTCCCAGTTTTACCACTCTGGCAAAGTGCTAACACTTCTGAATCTAATGGAGGGGTACATATGATCAAGGTCTATTGTATGCATGGATGGAAATGTCATAAGGAAAGTCTTTCTTATTTTCAGTTAATAATATCAGTATCAAAGATAAAATACAAGCCAGGCGCTGGTGGTTCATGCCTGTAATCCTAGCTACTCGGGAGGCTGAGATCTGAGGATTGCAGTTCAAAGGCAGCCCAGGCAAGAAAGTCTGTGAGACTCTGATCTACAATTAACTACCAGAAAACCAGAAGTGACACTGTGGCTCAGGTGGCAGAGTGCTAACCTTGAACCCAGGCCCAGAGTTCAAGCCCATGACCAACCAAAATAAAATACAAAAGAATAAATAAAATAATAACATAAATTAATAAGCATGAAGAAATCATTCCTGTAATTTCTATATCAAGGGTAATTGTTTGTATTCAACATTGATGCCTGGTTTGAAAACTGCAGGATGTTATGCAAATGCCATATACCTCTATTATGACTGTCTCCTGACAAGATGTTGGCATAAGGGATTTTTACAGTATGATTGTGGGGGAAGGATAGGAAACCTCTTTTGCCAAGGGCAATTTGGATATTTATATCAGTATTCACAGGTTATACACAACTATCAACACAGGCAAATAGTTGTGGACAGCTGATGAGGTGTTTACCAGGAACATACATATTTAGCATACATGTCTATCCCATCATGAACCAAATGATTTCATGGGCTGAATAGATTTGTGCATCCCCTACCCTTGGATGGGTTTACTGACTATGGCTAGGTTATACACAATATCAAACCTACATAGTTTTTGCAATGCAATTTAGAGGTATTGATATGATCTTCTCTTCCTATCAGGAGTAGTTCTAGACAGAAGCAGAATTTATGGAGGATTTTAATGTGCAGAAACACACTTAAAATGCTTATAGGCCAGCAGCAGAGAGTCCTAAAGAATTAAAAAGGCTTATTCAATTAATGCTTTTGGAGGTTGGTGGTAGAGGAGTAAGGAATCTGAGATGGGGGTGCGGAGCATAAGCACATGTGTATACACTAAAATTTTCTTTCTTCCTTTTCTCTCTTCCTTCCTTCATTTGTTCAACCTTCCCGCCTTCCCTCCCTCCCTTCTTCCCTTCCCTCCCTCCCTCCCTTCTTTCTTTTCTCTTTCCTTCCTTCCTTTTTCCTTTCTTTCTTTCCTTCCTCCATCGCTCTCCTTTTTCCACCCTCCCTCCCTCATTCCTTCTCTCCTTCCTTTCCCCTTCCTCTCTCTTTGTCCTCCCTCCCCTTTTCTCTCAAAAGAAGTATAGAATGATTAATTCATATTTTCCAGTGATCCTTCCTTTAGGAGCTCCTCCTTCCAGATTTACTTTACACTAATATTTATCCTTGAGGATGAAGAGGTCTTGAGAATCCTATTCTGGGCAAGCTCTTTTCATGATGGGACATCTTGAGAAACTGCATGCCAGGAAGAAAGTTCTTCTCTGATACTAAGGAGTGTTTATGAGCTGGTTCCATGCTCATTACCAGCACTGTACTGTTCAAGATATCCTGCTAAGCAGCAAATTTATTTCCACAGGAGGGACGATAAGGCTAAGGACAGACTCATAGTTGCTCATTCATTAAATCTATCATGCTAGAAATAAGAACTTTTTCTTTTATAAAGACAATCCTTGTGCTGAACTGAAGCTAAAGTGGCTCATCAATCATGCTGTATTATAAGAATGGCATAAGTAACACTATCATCAAAAACAAGAAGGAAAAGAGGAATGTAAGTGGCTATCTACTGAGTTTTATCATCAGAACATACATGAGACTTTAACAGGAAAAAATGCTTCACTACACATTTTGTGTGTAATGATCAAACTTTACAAGGCTTTGGCAAGGTAATTCTGAGTGATTGTATGTCACTAATTGAACAGACTTGTATACTACACTAAGAGAAAATTTAAGAGTCTTTTCTGCTTCTCAGAAACAAGCACTGAATAGTTATATCCAGACTTACTGCCATGTTCTCCTCCTGAATTTTACAAAAAACAAACTTGGTGAAATGTGGTTCCTGTATGCTAAACTTGTCAAAGTGAGGAGTTCAATGGCCTAGAAATATTACACAACTAAACTCACTTTACAAGGCTAGGTATAAGATACTGTGTTTTCCCTTAATTAATAATCATGCTGTCAGTGGAGCCTAAAAATGTGATTTTTTAAATTTAGTTTTATCATCAACTTGATGTATAGAGGTGTTACAGTTATGTACATAAGGTAGTGAGTACATTACTTGTTGAACTTGTTACCCCTCTCCCTCACTTTTCTCCCACTTTATTAGTATTGCTTTACATAGTTTTTACATTGCCTCCTTGTGTGTTTTAGTTTGGCATTATACCAGCAAAAATATATAAGTTGAGTTCCTACAGTAGATTTCTTGACAAAAAGGAAAAAAAAAGTCAGTCATACAGATTATTTCAGATAATTAAATATTAGGTAATATCAAACTAAGACAAAATAATAATGAATTTCATTTGCTTTGTTTTGTTCTAAACTTTCACATGGCGGTGGTATGAGCCCAGTTATATACTAATTTAGTCTAATGTATTGGTAAATTTCATTGATTACCTAAAGTCAAAAGAGATTCTCCTCCATTAATAAATGAACTCATCATTAGGGTATTCAGAATGTCTAAAATCAGAATATCTAAAATCAGAATGTCTAAAATCAGAATGTCTAAAATCAATAGCCACAGATTTGGTCAAATCAATTAAAGAGACATATGCTAAGTAGAGTTGCCCAAATATAAAAATGAATTGCTTAATAATTACAGTATTCAAATAGTTATCATTGGAATGACTATAATAAGAGAGACGTAGGCTGTGGCAGGAAGCACACAAAAGAGGATAGCAGATTAGAAGGAGAAAATATTAGTCAATATTTTGTAAAAACTGGATGCCAGCTTGCATATCTGACTTTACAATCTTTATGAAAACGACAATCAAAATTGTGTTTTTTCAAACCCTTATGCTTAGAATACATAGAAATAGGCCTATACTATATCTAAAGGAGACAGGAAGAGAATTTTGGAAGAGATTAGGACTAGGAGTTTGCTCCAGGTAGAAGAAACTGTCTTGTACCAATAGTCATTCAATAAACATGTACTAGATAATCAAATCAGAAATGACAGGACAGTCTGAGAGACCTGAACACTGCATACCATGTATGAAAAATGCCTTGGAGGATTCACGGTCCAAACAAATAGAATTAAAAGTCTCTAATAGAAGACTTGAGCTGCAGGCTCACATGTCTTTGGATCCAGCCTGTCACTCAACATGAGACTCTATTCATGATGCAAACATGAGGCAGTCTGTAGTGTTATTCCCTGAGTCCATTTCCAATCCTGCTTGCTTGTAAAAAGTATCCTTTCGGGGCTGGGAAGGTGACTCAGTGGTACAGTGCTTGCCTTGCATGCATGAGGCCCTGGGTTCAATTCCTCAGTACCACATAAGCAAAAAGAAAAAAGCCGGAAGTGGCGCTCTGGCTCAAGTGGTAGAGCGCTAGCTTTGACCTGAAGAGCTGAGGGACAGTGCCCAGGCCCAGAGTTTGGGCCCCACGACTGGACCCCCCCCCCAAAACAAAACAAAACAAAACAAAAAAAACCTATCCTTTCTAAGTCTTCCTATAGCTACTGCCTAGTTTGGTGCTCATTACCCCTTGCCACTTCTCTATTGTGCCTAGTTTTATTTCTTTTTGTGCTCTGTTGTAAGGTGAGAATCTCTTTGAGTATCCAGTTAGATCACATTCCTCCTTTTTAGGATTTGAACTGGGGTGTAGCTCAGAGCAAGATCCTGAATTTGAATCTCAAAAAAATTCTTTACTAGCTTCCTTTTACTAATTAAAACCTATTCTAACCTCACTCACCCTACCATTTAAGAGCCTGCCATAGCCATAGATGATTGAATAGCCACTATATAGCAGGTCCTACTTACCCCTGCATGAATACTTCACTAACATGGCAGCTAGTTTCCAGCATTTGGCTCAAGATGATATGACACCAGGATTCAAAAATGATGTTTCCCATAATGGCTTCATGGTGGCTGTTGTGCTACACAAAAAGTCCTTCACCAAGATCCATCTGTCAACTAGCAATTTCTTTTATAACTAAACGTTGGACTTTAACTAAGTGAAAATTTACCATCTTTAGTACACAAACATATTCCACTCATCAAAGTCAGCTGTGAAAGGTGATGAAATGAGATATGGCCTGAACCTGTATATTTCCTCCATTACAGAGGGCGACATAAGTGGAATTTTCTCATTGTTTCCTTGGGGCTTGTGGATTTGAAAATTCACTTTTCTTTCCCCCAACCATTCTCTTGCATGTGATGATAGGAGAACACTTATTGTCACTTCAAAAACTGAGGAGTTTTCATAGTGCCTAGTAGATATTCAATGATGTGAGTATTCAAAACATACATGGGAGCACCTGATGTGAATGTGACTTTACCACTAGTGTACTACTATATCTAGCCTTTTGTTCTGAAGCACATTATACTCTGGGTAAAGAGGCTACATCAATTATTCTCCATATGCCAAGTACTAAATGACTGTTTTGTATCTCTTTCCTTATTGGCAAAATTAGAAAACTGGAGTAAAGATTTTTTGTGGTCATTTAAATATCTGGTATGCTATACTTTAATACAAATAAGAAATAATTCACAAGCACATATATGGTTCGGGGCTAAACAGTAATCCTGATACTATTTCCATTAGCAAAAAATAAAATAAAATAAGCTTTTGCAAACTTGTTAATTTTTGGGCAAATGTTCTTAAGTCTTTTATGAAAAATGTACTATGTGTAAGATGAGTTATAGGGTTCTACATACTCTGGAAATTTTTCTTGTTTAACATTGACACCTGAACTCAGGACCTCGAGTTCTCACTGGACATTTTTGCCCAAGGTTGGTGCTTTACCACTTGAGCCATATGTCCACTTGCTTTTTACTGGTTAATTGCAGTTAAAAGTGTCACAGACTTTTGTGTCTGAATTGTCTTTGAGCCTTAATCCTCAGATCTAAGCCTTCTTAGTATCTAGGATTATAGGTGTGAGCCATCAGAGCCCAACAAGTTCTGCTATTATTTGCTTATCCACTTGTGTTCTGAATGGCAATCCTAGACTGATAGTTAATCTCAAATTTGCACAGCTTGTCTGTTTACTTACAAAGCTCACTCTCTTTGCTCTTGATATATGAATAGAAAAGTAAATGTGACTGTTTAAGAATGAGGCAAATTCTGCTTCCATTCAGAACAAGATCTTTGGTGTTTAAAGCCTGTCTGGTGGCTTTTCACACTGATGGTAGATATTTAGGGCAGGGGGAGCAAGGCAAGCATGACACCTAAACCAAAACATCAGGAAATTTTTCAAAGAAAGTATATAAATTCCAAAATTCATGCATTTTTAATTTAGAAAAGTGTTTTATTACACAGCATTTACTGGAGATGTGCATATTTCTGTAAGTATATTTTAGAATGCTGATTAAACTCGAAAGATTAGAAGCTTCCAATAAACTTAGGCACACATGGTATATTTTTCCAGAGCTTGCTTACTAATGACTCTAAAAGTCAACGTCCGGATTTAAACCATGTATGAAAATCAATAGTAAGGAACTGAAGAGGTCTACAGAAGAAAACGAGGATTGGATCAAGCAGAGTACAGTGAGACTAGAGAGAGGATCATGTGCAGCTATTTCTTCCAGCTCAAGGTCAGTGTAAAGAGCAACAAGGTAATGCTTCTTCTTTCTGGCAGTTGAGTTCAAATGAGAATGTAGAGAGACATCCCTTAGTTCCTCCAGGTGGCTGATACTGCTACTACTGTCATCTTCAAAAAGGCAAATATATGCTGTGTTCACATCGTGAATGAAAAGAGTGTGGTCATCCCTGTCATATGTGAGACTTATCTATTCAGACATAATGGATCATGCCCATTCTTGTTTCTCTTTATACACCTTCACTGCTATCTGATAAGGTCCTGGGGAGAAAAGGGCTAAGCCAAGCAAAAGAGTCCATGGCTTTACAAAATCAAAATACTCACAGATGGATGATTCATAGTGTGCTGGACATTAGCCAGTATTTGGACATTACTATGAGATAAACACAGCACATAAAAACATTTAGGCTTCTATGCATCTTGGTATGCTATGCTCAAGGCATTCTATTATATAGAGATTACAAGTCAAACTATTTGGTAGTAAAAGCAGAAGACGTAATTCAGCATGTAGACTTCTGAATAGTCACAGACTTGCTGCAAGATTATTAAAAATCACATTGTACAAGCCTGAAGCAGTATCTTATTAATACGGACTCTATGCTAATACAGCCAAATGGAAAACACAGTCTTGGGAATATGAAGGCCAATGTTATTCTATTAACCTTATATGTTATCCTATTTACTTTCTGTCTTTAATGAATAAATTAAAATATCCTCTCATCCTCTAATTACTGGGCAGTTTGAGTACGACAATGTATGGATTTTGTTCAGTTACATTCTGGAATCTTAACAGCTCCGACGCTATCATTTTGTGGGGGTTTTCAATGAAAGCCATGACAGATAAACTGTTTACATTAAAAGACTCTATCAAAGATGTTTTGCCCCCGCTTTCATCCTAATCCATCTGCTGTTTCTCTAGCTCTGACAGGCTGACCTCTCTTGCTGTGTGTGCCGAATTGATGTCATTACTGAAGAGGCCTTCCCTAGCCTTTCTGCTGATAACAAAGTAAATGGAAATGTGCCGAAACCTTGGGGAAGTAACAACTTGTTTGGCGTGATGAGGGAGAATGGTAGCTACAAAATAGGAACCTTTTCAGCAGGGGAGGGTATCTGTAGTCACAACTAATATATTCACTACAAGATAGCAACTGGGAAAGAGTCAGCTTATATGCCGCCAAATAATGTATTGCATTTTTTTTTCATAAGGAAACTTTCAACTATCAAGCTTGTCTAATGAATTGAAAGTCCAATGTGTTTCATAGGTGTAAGGATTACATCTCAAACCTTCCAGAATATTCAGGTGTTCAGCTGTTTTGTAACACACATCAGTCGCTGGCCTGACAAAAAGGACAGCAACAGCAGCAACAACAATCAACCAACCAGCAACAGTAAAAACTCCACAGTTGTTTCATGTATAAAACCAAAGCCCCAAATCTGGATTAAAATGTGTTTTGTGAGGTAGTTAAAGATCTACAGACAATCAAAATGAAATAAAACAGTGAAGTGAAGAGGAAGAACTAGAAGGCAATGTTTTTTCTTTAAATGGAACATGGTTCAGTTGTATGGCTCAGCCACCAGCCTCCAGTTAGAAATCTCTAGTAGTATGCTTTGAATTAAGTGCACATTTCAAAGAGTATCAGGATAATAGGCAGCTAAATAAATTTGGATACAACGAAGCTACAGCTACATACGGTCATATCCAGAACAAAACATTAGAACGCTTTTGTACTAAAACTTTGAATTGCTTGACTTTGGTTTTAAAGCATTGAATTACCACGCCAAGCTTTATCTAAATTCCTTTGGCTAAGCTTGGTTACTAATTGAACATTTCCAGTCATACAAAAGATTTTCTCAACCTTTAAATGGCGAAATTAAATCATCTCTGGTTTTAGTCTAATTCATATAAATACAAAGGTGTTTTTAATATTAACATGCCATAATGGTAGTTTCAAGTATTATCTATGTTTTTTGTGACCTTTCTCTTTCTAAGCTCCCTGCTTTTAATGTCAATCTGAAATGACTAGGGCACGAGAGAGCCATGCTCTTATCTGACTGGGCGTTCACACCTGCACACTGCAAACCATCTTCTGCTTGGAGCTGTGTAAATCTAATCTTATGATCTCATTCAATGAAACACTTAAGCAGATTTCTACCTGGTCATATGAAAATTTGCTGGGAGGGAGTTTTACAGTTTGGACACTACATATGTGAGAAGTCTTTTGAACAAGTCAAATTTTAGATAGCTCAAAACTTTAAAGACAACAATTTTAATAAATCTGTCAATACAATTTCTTTGTTTAAAAAAACATTTGAGACTGATTAGGCTACATATATTGAAAGAAAAGCACAAGGTCTATATCTTTAGATCTTTTATTGAACTGCAAGCACAGCATCAATAACTGCTTCTCAGCTATAAATGAAAATTGATTCCAGGTTTAACTCCCCATTTTTAGGGCTTCCTTTAATCTCAAGAAACATAACAAGAAAAATTTCACCAAAAGAAAAACATAAGGTTCAGTGTTATAAGATAGGTGTATTCAGAGAATGCAACATTTCCCACTCCCAAGAAGCCCCACCCCCTGAATCCAGCCACTCTTTAGCCAAAATGTCAGTGTAGTCATCACAAAACAACTGCCTGACTTGGAAGACTTCCTTGAAAATGACAATTCATTCAATGTTGCATAGAAAAGATCAGGGGTGGATTTACGTTTCTATGATGCCTGCAACAATGGCAGATAAAAAGTAAAAATTAAATCATACGTTAATGAATATCATGTGACCCTACCATATCCCAGCCAGGTCATTAATATCCATTATTTTTTTCAGAAGAAAATCATTGCATTCTCTTTTTATTACTAATATATATGTATTTGTTATTGTAAAGATACTGTACAGAGGGGTTACAGTTAAATGAGCAAGGTAATGAGCCCATTTCCTGTTGAGCATTGTTTCCCCCTCCCATCATTACATTCTTTATGTTTACACCTACTTAATGGTAAACATTTTGTGTGATTCCTACACTATTCAGTAATTTGTAGTGTCCAACATTAGCTTCAAATAATTATTGCTTTCCTATTTATGACTTGCATATTAAGGAGAAACAAGGGTAGGATAATACCACCAAAGTGCCTTTAAAGTTTTTTCCAGGGTAGAACAGGAGGTAAAAAGGAGAAAGTAAGGACTCCAACCAGTGTCTATGAGTTAATTGTGCACCAATATGAATCCTTTGGCTGAATTCTTTTAGCAACCTGTAATAACAATTCCTAGAGGAGTTGGTGCAGTCACTGACAACTCAAGTAAAAAGTGGGCTGCTCATTTTCAGCAAGCATACACAGCAAGTCCCTAGGAAACAATTGCAAAATTGGCTTAGCCTAGCACAGTACAGTCTGCACTCACACTGTGTTTGACATTAATACAGCATCCAACTTGCAAAAAGTGCAAGTTTTTACTATTACCAAAACTGCAAGCAATTCTTTATTCTTTTTCTGAAGGTCTAAGTACACCTAAAAGGATCCTACATTTGAGAATGCTTTTCATAGAGAAAATACACAGGTATCATTGATACTGCATGCTGCCTTTCATAATCAAGAAGCTCAGTCTCAGTCCTGCCATAGGGTTTGGTAGGAAATACTGGAAATACTTATAATGAAAGACAGAAGAAGACAAAGGCAACAGGAAGTTTTGCTAAATGCTTTCAGCCTGAAGGTTCATGTAAGCTGCAAGATGGAGGTTATTCATTTTCAGCTCTGCTGTGAAGTGGTACATCTGGGAAAAGTGAATGGAACAGTCACATTTATATCTACATTAATGAATATGGGCTCTAAGCCTTACACTGGAGCCAGCAAATGACATTTAACCCAATGACAGTAAGTAGTACAAGAGGGAAAGAAAGAAAGAAAATCTCCCTTGCTTATAGATGGCCAGTGTTTGTATATGGCCTGCAGAGTGGCAGGGAAGGGGTTGAAAGCACTTCTAAAGAGCTCTACTTCTTATTTCTAATGAAACTGGGATCTTATTTGATCTGTTCCAGAATACCCATCTTTGCCTCTTCCCTTCTCTTATACAGAAACAAAGAAGAGAGGAGACTTGTCAAAATCAGTCCAGTCCCTTTTGCATAGCATTCCCCCACCCCAGGCCCAAATCCAGCCTCTAAGCTCCTCCTACCTGGTACAGCTCAGTGGCTGTGCACTGCGTGGTCAAGGTCTTCACAGGCTCAAGGTCATCCTCATCACTGCTCAGCTTCAGGTCATCCTCAAGCATCCTGCAGAGAAATCAGAGTGGCATTCACATTAAAAAGCATCTTTTCTAAATCATGCTCAGATACATCTTGCAATGAGCATAAAATATTGCAGCTACAATCTGACAGCTGCAATTCTGTCAAAGGTGCACAAGGAACCAAGATTCTTTCAGCTAATTAGATATTTGAGCTCATATTTATGTCATACTCTGCCCATATCTTCCCTCTCTATGTTCCCTTAAGTCAAGGAAAGAAAGACTATTTCAGCATCTCCAGAGATGACTGCAGTCTATATATTTTGGCTACTAAAAGTACAATAAATGTACTGATCAATCACAGTGTCAGTGGGATGTGACATTGGGTCTCCTCGGGACAAGTGCTTTGAGTCTCTCGGGCAAGAACAGGAACGTGTCTTGGGTTGTAGTGGCTGTTGCTGAAGGCTGCTGTGGACCTCTGGATGATAGAGGCAAAAAGTCTAGTGAACTTCCACTGTCTCTTAATGCCCTCAGCTGCTGGGCAGTTCGATGGCCACCAAATTGCTACGTGAGAAATAGCTCCTCATTACCCTCTTGATATATGACTCATCTCTTCCAATAAAATTTGATCCAAGAGATGTAAACCTATGGTATGGGTAAGAAATGTTTCTTTCCTAAGGTAAGGTACCTGAAAAATATGAGTAATCTGGATTTTTTGTGATGAACTAGCACTTTTAAAATTGTTTATTGGCAACCAAAGCCTTTTGCTTTGACAAAGGTATTAACTTCACCTGACATTCATTCCAAGTTTTAGCTAGAGCAGAAAGAGTACTTACTATGATCAAATTCCACGCATACAGTTTTCAAAGAGCAATTAGTGTTTATAACTTAATTTATTAAATACAACAGGTCTCAGCCTCTCTGGATCAATTCCCAATTCTCAACACATCCTATTTATTTATTTTTTTTCTAGACTGAGCATTACACTGAATTCTTGGCCTAGAATTCCATTCATCACTTGGAAATCCCATTTTTCTTTGTATACCTCAGTAAGATCCCATCCTCCACAGAGCTGGCTATTTCAGAAAGAATATATTTTTCCTTTGTTCACTAACTGATGATACAGTGTCTTTTTTCTTTCCCTACAAGTCCCACATTCCCATGTGGGTAATAGGCACAACTTAGCCACCTATGTCTTCTTCACAGAATCTTTCCCGAAAAGAAAGGCAAGTCCATGAGCCTCATTTTATAGACAATGAAGGAAACATTCAGAGAGCTGAACTGTTTTGCTCAAGCTCACACACCTTATTAGTACTATAACTACTCCTAAGTCTTCATTTCTGTATTCTCATCTGTGTACTTTATCCAGAAGAGGAAAATCAGAAGGAAAAAAATGGAGTGTTTAATTTGATTTAGATGGAGACATTATTTTAGAGGTTATGTCCAAATGTGAGAAAGAGATTTGCATCAGAGTAGCTATAGAATAACTCTCTAAAGAAGGCATAGCTCCCCCACTTACATGCTCAGTCCCATATGACCAAGATGTGCTCACTCATGTCTGAAAAACAAAAAAACTGGTCTAAAGAATGATTGGTGGGAAATACAACTGTTAGAGTTGGTTTCAGATAAACTAAATGCAGGATTTATGACTGGCCTTCAAGAAACTAATGGATATTTTGAAGATCGTAGAGAAGGAAAAGAAATGTATCTTGGTATTTGGAAGTTTCAGGTGTATAATTTCAGACAGTTGTTTACAACACATTTTTGGAAATGAAGACTATCATTCCTAAAAGCTATAGAACTAAAATGATTTTTTTCAGAACTACCTTACTTGTCATTACAATAATATTTGCTTTCCATAGGTATGTTGTCTCAATACATGTATGGAATGTCTACATGTTAATTTGTAGCTACATGATCTCCAACTGTAGGCAAGGTATGGAATCAGCCAAGATGCCCCTCAGTGGATGAAAGGATCAAGAAAATGTGGTATATGTACACAATGGAATCTTGCTCATCCATTAGGAAGAATGTTATTGTACCATTGTAAAGAAATGGGAAACCTGGAAAAAATTAAGTGAAGTAAGTCAGGTCCAAAGAGACAAAGACTGCTTGTTTTCTCTTCTATGTGGAAGCTAGATTTAGCTTATAAACCTATCAATGAATACATTGAGCGGTATGTAAACATATTTCCTGAAATAAGGTAGATTCAAGAGAGAACTCAAATAGTGTAGTTTCCTAGAAAAGCAGTCAAAGTTTGGCAAAATAAAACACTAAGAAGTAGGTACTTAAAAGGGGTGGGTAGTGTCAAGGGAAAAGAAGTAGACAATGAAGAGGAGACGGAGAGTTCCGTCAAAACACTACTAGTGTATATGCTATGACATTAAGGAGAGTGAGGAGAGGTGTGGGGAGGGGAGGGAGGGGTGAGAGTGTTGAAAGGGGGGGCCTTGATCAATAGATATTCACCAGCTGCTTTGTGAAATGGTATCTCCTTTGCATAAATACTTAAAGGTAATTGAAAAACTGGAAAAATAATAAACTATTCATACAATTAGTGGTCAATAGAAAGTTCAATAGGAATTATCATAGGAAGTGCTAAGTGTTCAATCACAAACACAAAACTTAACCCTGACAATGAATCTATGACTGAGTTCTGCTGCTAGTCCAACTTCCCAGATGGGGAAAGCCTTAGAGAGCCTTTCTTTAAGACTTAAAAGTTACAGACTATAGGGGGAAGTGATGGAGAATACAGTCAAGAAACCATTGTATATACTACAAAATTAAGAAAAGTAATTTGTGGCGGGGAAGGGGAAAAACAAGTCATTTAAATAGGGATACAGGTGGACCCATTGCAACAATGAGATGTACAAGTCGTTATGTGGAAAACGAACTTTACAACTTTGGTGGGGGGGGGAGGAGGGTGGGGTAGGGAGGTGGGGGGAGGATGGGAAGGGATGGGAAGGGGAAACAAAGGGGGAGGCTACAATGCTTGATAAGAAATGTACTCATTATCTTGCCCATGTAATTGTAACCCCTCTGTACAGTATTTTCACAATAAAAAAAAAGAAAAAAAAGAAAAGTAAGGGAAGAAGTGGACTGAGTGAAAAGTATTGAAAGGGGCGAACACCAATAAAGGTGCACTGCGTTTATAAACTGCTTTGTTAAGTCCAACTATTTGAAGATAACTAATTATATACACAGGATGCTCATGACCATATAGCTAGAAAATCAGGGAGACAAACAGGGAAACTATAAACATCTCCAATTAGGACTTGAGAGTATAATATTTTCTTACAAGTTACAAATTATATAAAAGAACAGTATATCAAGTAAAATCAGCACTAACAACCAAAACCCCACAAACCATATTGACATGGAGTAATAAACTGTGATATCTTGGGCAAGTCATTCATGAGCTCTGAGACTGACTGGTATAGTTTATTTGTTCAATGGGACAATGCTTTGGTTGTTTTACAGGAAGGCAGTATTGAGCATGAGAAGAACTAATACTTGTGAAAGTGTTTTATGAAAGCACAACATGAATGCAAGTGCTATTCTTGGTTTGAAAAGATATCATCTTAGTTGGAGAAATAATTGAGATCAAATAATCACAAGGGGAAATCTTTATCTTTATCCCTCTCATTTTAGTTTGCTGAGCAATCTGAAGGTAAGCTATAGTGACTCAGGAAATGTCTAATAAAAGCTCAAGGTTGTATAGCTAAAAAGGAGCTCATGGTCTGTAGGTTACTCTTCCTTAGGTAGAATGAAAACATCAAGAGCCATAGTATCGAGTTCCCAACTCTATAGCTACTGTATGTGCCAATCACCTCCTGATTTTTAACATGGAAATAAAATTCCTTTTAATGTATGATTCTACACACTGATGAACATTATCCCTATCTTCCCATGCAACAAGTTTGCTGTAGCAAAGGAAATTTTGATGAATATATTCAGGTCCTAGTACAAACAAGTTGAGGAAATAACTAGGGAAGATCAAGACTATGTAGTTACCTTTGGAGTGTTAGACATTCATTTCACTCACCTTCTTCCCTGACCTGTCAAGCTTTATGATTAAATATACATATACTTGTTTGCATTTTTATCCTTGGATAATGCTGAACATCACTCTAGGGAAAGTACAGGATTATGAAAGCCTGTAAATTTAATTATTATAGCATTCATACCTAGCGCATTTAAGATCGTCTCAGCAGAAAATGATAATCTCTTTTCATGTGCTTGTATTTTTGTAGACAAATTCATCATACATTGGACATTCCAAAATGTAAAAACCATGCTCATATAAATATATGAATTATTTTTCTTTTTAAAATATGTATATATATGTATATATATATATATATATATATATATATATATAGTAAAGATTTGTATGAAATCTTAAAAGCAACAATTCCTTTTCAATTGTTCAATTAGATGAAAAAGAACTAAATGGGCCTCCCCAGTGATTTCAGATAATTGTTTAGGTCTACAAGGCTTCTCTTTCTGTCAAGACTGTATTTATTATTTCTACAGGTTATACATTTCATTGAGAGTTTTGTGAGTTTTTTAATATATGTTCCAGTATTGGGGACTTCAAATCAGAGCCTCATATTCTTCCTTAGATTTTCAGCTCAAGGCTGGTATTCTGCCACCTGAATCACAGTTCCACATCCAAGAACCATAGGCTCTGGCCTAAGTAGTTGGGGATCTTCTGGTTATTAACTTTATCATTATCATCCTGAATACCCAAAGCTAATAGCAAGCAGAGATATGTTCCAGTGGCTTTAAATGTGTTACATAGCTGGGCTTGGGTATATATTATAGCACAACCCAGAAAAAGACTTTTGCCTTTTTATCAGAATCTTAATGTGAGTCATACTGTAGAATAGTAATTTGCTTCTCTTGACTCCTTTAAGGGGCATTCTCCTAAAAAAGAAAGCAACCTGAAAGGAATTGAACATAACTACCTTAGAATTCCTCAGGGAATGATGTATTTTCCCACATAGTGCTCTGTACTCTTTGTTGGAGTAAGATAGAAGGTGATATTTTTCAGACCATCTGTCCTGTTCTCCTGAGGTAAAAGTCCTCAGACATTTTTTTTTCCTCTCAGGAGTACTCATAGAAACTTAAAAATGTTTCTGATTCAATGATGACTTCAGAATATAGTGATAATCTCAATATGGGAGCAAGGGCAGTGACAGTTTGAAAATCTGTACTACAGTCTATAGGGATGAATCTCCAAGATTTATCCAGTGTGTTCTTAAGGCCCAGTGCTGCCCATTGGGCTCACAGCCCAGACCTGGTCCATAGTGCACAATCTAACATGGAAATGCAGACCTGAGAAAGAGTGTCTTTTTTCAGCTGATGGCTTCTTAGAGGTTTCAGGAAATAGAATCAGATCACCACAGTGCCTTATCATGAGAACTGAAAGATCACTTAGTAATTATTTGGTCTAGGGATAGGGAAACTACACAAATCCCTCTGTCTCTCCATGGTCTAGAATCTAGGAATTTTGTTTTTGTTTTTGTTGATTAGGGACTTAAACTCTGGGACTGGGCGCTGTCCTTTAAGTTCTTCAGCTCAAGGTGAGCACTCTACCAATTGAGCCACAGCACCACTTCCGGTTTTCTGGTGGTTCATTGGAGATAAGAGTCTCATGGGAGCTGGGCGCCTGTGGCTTACACCTGTAATTCTAGCTACTCAGGAGGCTGATATCTGAGGATTGCGGTTCAAAGCCAGCCTGGGGAAGGAAAGTCCATGAGACTCCTATCTCCAATAAACCACTAGAAAACTGGAAGTGGCACTGTAGCTCAAGTGGTAGAGTGCTTGCCTTGAGCTGAAGAGCTGAGGGACAGTGCCCAGGCCCAGAGTTCAAGCCCCAGCACCCACAAAAAAGTCTCATAGGCATTCCTTCCTGAGCTGGCTTTGAACCACAATCCTCAGATTTCAGTCTCCCAAATAGCTAGGATTACAGGAGTGAACCACTGGTGCTCAGCCCTAGGAATTTTTTTTTTAATGATTGAAAAAGCTAGGCACCAGTGGTCCATGTTTATAATATTAGCTACTCAAGAGAGTAATAACTATAAGTCTCCAAGAGATCCCATCTCCAAATGACCAGCAAACATCATGGCTGCTCTTGTGGTTCAAATGGTAGAGTGTTAAATATGACAAAAAAATCCTATTGAGCACAAGCCCCTGAGTTCAAGATCTAGTACCATCAGAAAAAAATACTTAAAAGAATATTTCATGATGTGAAAATCAGATTTCATTTTTCATAAGTAAATTTATTGGAAAATAATTACTTGTATGTTGGCTAATGCTGTACATGTGGTACAATGGTCAGGTTGAGCAGCCACAAGAGATTGAACTCTGAAATATTCACTACTTGGTTCTTTACAGAAAAAAAAAGGCTATGAGCACTATTTGAAGCCAATAGTGTACAGAAATCTAAAGTCAAAATCCTTTTCCATGCTAAATGAAATCCTACAAGAAATCTAAAATAAAAATAGATTCCAAGATGACCAATGTACATTGTATACCTATGAGGACATGTCAAAATGAAACCCAGCTATACAACTATTTGATGCTAATAAAAAAAAAAAGAAAGAAAAAAAATACACCAAAGTACTGCTGCTTTAGAAAGCTCATGCGATTGGAGCAACAGTATAAAACCAACTCGTAAAGTCTTCTTTTATGGAGGCAATTGTGTACCAATGGATATTGTATAGGATTCAATCTGAGAAATTAAGTATAAATCACTTTTCCTCTCAAAATCTCAGTTTATTCATCTGTGCAATGGGAATAAGAGTATCTACCTGTGAATCTAGATAACAACCAGTAAAAAATCTCAGGAATTCAGTTATCAATGAACAGTCTAGGGCTGAGTAATTGAGAAGCAGTAGTAAGAAGAAACAGTAACCATCTTTTTTCTTGACATATGTGTAGCACATATGGGTTGGCATCTATACTGCATATAGAAGCCACAACTAGTAATTAGAACCCTGATGAATATGACTACTGCCTCGAATCAAACTGGTAGCTAATCACCCTGGGGCTTCTTCAGAATGGATTACATTTCAGCACAATTAAATTCTCTGCTCTATGGTCATTATTTTGATTTTGACTTCCTACTTCTTGGTATTTTTCTCTAGGTTGTATAATTTTCTCCCAACCTGGAAACTGAAGTCGTCATTCAAATGACAAACTGTCAAATAGAATTCAGGCAGTTTTCAAGATGTTACACACATAAAACACTGGTGGATTTTTTTCTCCAATTGTGTGTGTGTGTGTGTGTGTGTGTGTGTGTGTGTGTGTGTGTGTGTGTGTGTGTGTGTGTGTGTGTGTGTGTGTGTGTGTGTATGTGTGTGTGAAAACTTTAACTCGGTCAGTTTAGCTGTAGAAAAAATACTGGAATAATTCTAGAAAGGAAAAGAGAACCTTTGAACTTAAAATATCCAAGATCTTGATCACTGAGGTTTTATTCTTCAGTAGAATATATATTATTTGAATCATATGAAGAAATATAAAAATTCACCCAAGTGGCACGGTAAGCATCAATTCATTCATTTAATGGACCTGGTATTTGTGGGCAAGTTTTCTAGCAGCAAAGAATATAGGAAGCAATAATGGTATACCAAGGTAGCAGTGCAGATAGCAGAGGAAACAGTAAAGATGGGGAAGCTATGAGAAATTTCAAAATTTGAGACAATTGAAGTTGGACATTGATAGTCCAGATATCCAAAACTCAGCCATTCTGAAGGCACTAAATTTATATCAGGAATTCAGCTAAAGGCCAAAACATTCTCTCACACTAGTAGGCTGCCTCTCTTTATCTTCTGGGGATCATATGCCTAGTCTAAGATCTTTCATATCTGTGTTTCCACTACTCAAACTTTTTCTTTGGAGACAGACTTGACTAGCTCTATTCTCAGTTGATGTGGAAAGAAAAATGTCATGCTAAGACAAGAAGCCTTTATCTTGTGATTGTCCTTCTCAGCTTTCTTTCATTTCCTTAGAACAAGTATAGTTAAGAGAGGAGAAACTTTTGTTTCTGAAGGACCTCACAATCACAGAGGGTACTTCATTACTCATCTCTCCACAATAGCTCCAAATTGTTGAAAGTATTAAGTAAAGAACCCCTTTATGGAGCGGATCCATTAATTCCAGCTAAGAAAATCCTCAAAACAACTTATTAACTTCCTGTTAAGAGCACTACAGTTGATGCCTGCTGAAAGCTATTGTGCCTTACATTAGACTCAATAGGAGCACTGCAAATCCTCAGCTGCTGATAACAGTGTCAAACTATTTCGAAGTATTCAAACTATTTCTTGAACTCATTTCCACAGAAAGGTTGATAAATAGGGCTATTTACCTGCACTGACATAGCAGACAGTATTTCCTTTATACTGGTATATAAAGAATTCACATTTTATTTCAGATTGTTTAAGCAAAATATCCAAACAATCATTTAGGCCCAACTAAAATGTTGACAGCACTCTGGCTCAGTCATTTATAAAAATGCCACATGATTTGTAGGCTCAGTTCTTTCTACTTTGCCATTGACCCTCTTTACCTTAAGGCAGAAGGAAGTTGATTGTCTGATAATATATACTGACAATGTTTCAACTCCATATAATCCATACTTTACAACCTCATGACCATACCAGCAGCAAGCATAGGCACTACCATTTCTGTACAAATATACAAGAGAGGGCAATGCCAAGGCCTGGCTGAATCAACTGGTAGAGAATCAAATATCCACTTTTACATTTAGATACTTACATAATGAAATATAGGAGGAATATCTACATGTGTAGGTTCCTTTTTGTTTCTTGGTCCCACACACCACAAGGGAATCATCATCATCATCATCATCATCATCATCATCATCATCATTATCATCATCAAATAAAAAGGGTCCAAAGATCACAGATTGAGTTATCAGATACTCTGCCATTGGGGAACTCAGTGTGGACATCAGCTTAGCAGTTTTATATGCTGCAGTTCTATTTTGAGTGAGTGGGACAATAAGCTATATATCTCCTCAGAAACTAGAAGACAATGAGAAACTATCCCATGGTAGCTTCCCACAGGAGATAGGAAGGCAAATGGGAGATGGTCTTAAAGTACACATCACAATCTTTCTTCCCTCTCATGTGTAGGGAACATCATTAGATATTCCATTAAGACTCAGATTTGGTGTAGTTGTGACCTATTTGGACTCTAGTAGCGTCTACATGGTTCCATGGTAGAATTGTTTCTCTATACCACCAAACATCCTAATTCATAGATAAGCACTCATTTCAAGAGCCATCAAGATACAGTGCTGAGGCGGATTTACACATTTCTTAACATGCTATTGCGAATTTGATGCTCATATTTGAGATACAATAAGGCTGGGGAAGTCATTATTGTAAGTAAAATGATAGCTAATGGAGATTTTGTTTTCTGCTAGGAGTGGTACACACATGAACTAAGGCAGCCACTGCACATCATGCAATACCACTTTAAGTCTGAGCATACATCAGCAGGGACTAGCCAGCTAGCCACTACTAGTTCTTGTACAATAGTAACTTTCCTCTTTTTACTTTTTTGTGCCAGTTCTCAGGGCCTGGACACTGTTCCTAAGCTTATGTGTTCAAGGTTAGTATTCTAGCACTTAAGCCATAGCTCCACTTCTGCACTTTTTGGGTAATTAATTGGAGATAAGAATCTCACAGACTTTCCTACCTGGGCTGACTTCAAACCTCGATCCTCAGATCTCAACACCCTGAGTAGCTAGGATTATAGGTGTGAGCCACCAGCACCTGGAGTAAATTTTCTCTTTAGAAAACTAATTTAGTTGTACAGCAGGAGAGGGGAGGGTGAAAAAAGGGAGAAGGTGACGGGGTGAAATATATATGTGTGTATACATATATATATATATGTGTATATATATATATATATATATATATATATAATGTGTGTGTGTATGAAAAGAGCAAAAGGAATCTCCTACAAAACTGCTAAATTGGAGAAATGGAGGAAGTAGAGAAAGGTTAAGAAAGTGTAATAGAAATGGATGCATTTGACTAAAGCAGATTATATGTATGCATATAAAGATCACAATGAAATTCTTATGTAAAACTAATTCACATTTAATAATCCCTTACTATATGGAACCCCCAAAGCCTTAATATTTGTTGAGATTGTTGGCTTTACAATAGTTCAGCCTAAATTATTCCCAAGACATCAAATACACTTTTTTATTTAGAAGCCAAAAATAGAAAAATGTGTTCTTTTGTTAAAGCAAAAGCTAAATGAATGATAATAACTATCTTTTTACAAAACTAGTGTTGTATACTAGAACAAAAAATAGGCAACTTTCAGTACAAGCAGAATTTTAATATTACTATCAACTGTTTCATATCTATGCAATCCAATTCCCTGTGAAATGTAACCAGAATGGACACATAAAATACCAGATTCCAACAGTGTCAAAGTTTGACAAGTCTATGAGCATTGCATATACATAATCAACAAATAAAACGATGAAAACTATATACTATCAATAGATTCCAAAAGTACAATTGGTAAAATTTCATGCCCATTCCAGATCTCGACATCTTAGAGGAAGTACAGCATATTCTCTGCCTCAATAGGAATATGTACTAGTAAGCCATCTATCTAAAGGTAAGTTAGGGTAAGTATGAAAGACTAGATCAATGTTTGAGTATATCGTTTGAAACAAAAATGCTATCACAGATGACTGTCTCAAATGTTTTTAAAAGTCGGCATGAATGTTGATTCATTGCGTAGACAGAAGGAACACAAACAGACTAATAACATCCAATGACACCATTTGTTCTGATAATTCCTCCAGTTTAAACAGTGCTAAGGCATCACATATGGCTTCCACAAGGAACTCTTTACATGAAGGTAAAGACAGAAATAGAATATAACATGACAACCCTGTTTCTACTTCCATGTTTCATTAATGATTAATCATTTGAAAATACATCACCATTTTGATGTTCATAAACTCTTTAAATGGACTAGGTCTTATACATTAGGAGATAACTTGGTTATCTGACTGAAAATATGATGCTATTAGTTTTACCAAAATGAACCTTGTTTGAGAAGCAGCTCTACAATGTCTGAGCATATATTTTTCTAAGTAACAGCATGAGGCATGCATTTCCCCAGAGAAATCACCATGTATGTTAGACACTTGATTGCAGGGCCAGTCCTGCACTGGTTCTAATACAGAGGAATTTTCAGATCATTTTGAAGAATGGGACTGAAATAATTTAATAGCTCCTCTGTGCATATTAAATTAGTTGCATGTTATATTTAGCTTTTGCAGAAAACCTATTTACACTATAAAGTGTAGCACATGCCACAATCACATTGATTTGGAAAGCCAAGTTATGCTGAGTCACTCTGGCTAGCTCTCTCCTAATTTCAAGTCTATAGACATGAATTCCCTCTGGCTCAGCAACATACCACAGGGGTTCCTTAACCCTATGACCCAAGAGAGCACATGTGATTTTAATATCTAACAAGAAGGCTGAAACAAGTCATTTCTGATAAGGGGCATTCTCAAGACAACTTATGCGTAGTTACAGACTGCTGTGAATTGTCATTTGTTACTGGATTAGAAGGGAATGTCTTTCTAGTTCTGAGACACTGAAATGACCCTGGTCATGACCAGGCCTAATGATCAAGGGGCACAGGTGAATACAATTTCCTAGGGAGTGACAATATGCAAAAGAAAGGTAAGAGTTGGCAGTTAGGTGGGTTAAGGATCTAGGTTAGAACTTTGCCTGCACTTACTAGCTATGCAAGTTTAGGACAACTAATTGACCTCTCTGAGCCACCATTTTTATTTCTAAAATAAAGGTTCTTCTAACTGTGTACTCTGTAAGGTTGTTATGATGAGCAACTGAAACATCTGAAAGGAGTCCACTCTATTTAATAAATAGAGTAAATAAATGAGTAGAACTAATAGTAGTTCTCCTATGTTTAATGTTATAACAAATGTGGGCCTAGTATCACTATAGGGGGAGGTCTCAGATCTCAGAGTGAAGAAAGTAGCAGGAAAAGAGTAGGCTTTATAGGTTTTCCATAACATAGTTTAACATCTGTGAAACTGGAGACCTATTTTTTCCTGGTTTAGCTTCAGATAAGGAGATTTCAAATGTAAATACTACCCAGGCAGTACACTACTTCATCACTTATCCATAGATTCACATTCTTGGTATGTCTAGAGAAAATGTAGAGAACTATAAATATAGGTTATATTGAGTAAAAATCCCAATACTGGCCAATTGTTATCACCAAATATCTAGATGCATAAAATCTACTCAGAGAAACATCATCACTTCAGGCATTCTAGGAATAACATGTTAACAAAATCAAAGCACTTTGAACTTCTCACATCATACCTGTCAGATGTATATTTATGACTTAGAAGTTTACATCTTGCTTCTGTCTCATAGCAAATCGAAATCAGCCAACACTAGCTAATAATAGCATTGACTTGTTAAGGTAAGCATCACAGATGCCAAATATTCACATCTTTAAGTGCTCTGATGGGCCCTCTCATTGATTCTTCTGAAGGAATATGGGAAATTCTACTTGCATGCTCTATTTTAAAGGGAAGAAATTCAGGCTGAAAAAAAATTAAAGAAGACAAGTCACAAATAGGAGAAAATACCTGCAAGTCATATATCTGATAAGCGTCTAGCAAATGGAAATAGCAATAACTCTTGAAAAACAACAATAAAATGATCTAGAATTCAATTAAAGAACTGGACAAAGAAAGAAATATGATAGATCTATCCAAAACTTGGAAGACACCAACAGAAGGCCTAATCTAAGGATAATGGATGTAGAGGAGCACCTAGAAAAAGAAGTTAATGGTCTAGGAAATTTGTTTAACAGGATCCTAGCAGAGAACTTGCCAAACATGAAAAAAGATAGGTCTATTCAAATACAAGAAGCTTTTAGAACTCCAAATAGACCAGATCAGAATAGGACAGCCCACCATCATATTATAATCCACACAGGATCAACACAGACCAAGGAAAAGATCCTTAAAGCTGTCAAGGAGAAAAGATTAATCACCTATAAAGCGAAACCAATTAGAATCACCTCAGATTTCTCAGCAGAGACAATCAAAGCAAGAAGAGCCTGGAATGATGTATGCCATGCCCTAAAAACAAACAACTATCAACCAAGAATACTGTACCCAGCTAAACTCTCCTTCAAAACTGAAGGTCAAATAAAACACCTTCCATAGCAAAGAAAAATTGAAACAATACATCTCCACAAAACCAGCCCTACAAAAGATGCTTAAAGATATCCTACACATAGAAAACCATCAAGACCACAATAGAGGCCAAGAAACTGCACCCAAACTGAGAATCCAAGAACCATAGGAAGAACCCAGTTTTCACAGCCCCCAAGAAAGTGGATAACATGGCAGGAACTCCCAAATACCTCTCAGTCCTATCTCTTAACATTAATGGACTTAACTCTCCAATTAAGTGACATAGACTGTCTAGTTGGATTAAAAAACAATATCCTTCTATCTGCTGCCTTCAGGAGTCACATCTGGCATGTAAAAACAAACACATTTTCAATGTTAAAGGCTGGAACAAAATCTACCAAGCAAATGGCCCCCATAAACAGGCGGGAGTTGCAATCCTAATATCAGATAAAATAGACTTCAAATTAAAATTTGTGAGAAGAGATAAAGAAGGTCGCTACATACTAATTAAGGGATCTCTTCTTCAGGAGGATATTACAATACTAAATATCTATTCGCCAAACAGTGGAGCACCCAAATTTATCCAAGAAACACTACTTTTCCTCAAATTCCACATAGATCCAAAGACATTAATTGTTGGGGATTTTAACACACCACTCTCCCCACTAGATAGATCAACTCGGCAAAAACTCAACAGAGAAACGGCAGATCTAAACAACTGCATAGATCAACTAGATTTAACAGCCATCTACCGAATATTTCACCCAACAGCATCAGAATACACGTTTTTCTCAGCCGCACATGGAACATTTTCTAAAATAGACCACATTTTAGGCCACAAAGCAAACTTGTCCAAATTCAGAAACATTGAAGTTATACTTTGCATTCTCTCAGACCACAAGGGAATAAAATTAGAACTCAACACAAAAAGCCACCAAAGAAAGTCCGGTAACACATGGAGGCTGAACAACACACTGCTGAATCACGAGTGAGTCAAGGAAGAGATTAGAAAAGAATTTCAAATGTTCATGCTATTCAACAAAAATGAGCGCACAGATTGCCAGCTCCTCTGGGACACAGCAAAGGCAGTACTCAGAGGCAAGTTTATAGCTCTGAGTTCCTACATCAACAAATTGGAGAGATCTGAAACCAACAATTTAATGAGACATCTTAACCTCCTTGAAAAAGAGCAGCAAGATAAACCCCAATCCAGTAGATGGAATGAAATAATTAAAATTAAATCAGAATTAAATGAATTAGAATCCAAAAAAAACTATAGAAAGAATCAACAAAACAAAGAGTTGGTTCTTCGAAAAACTTAACAAAATTGACAGACCCTTAGCGAATCTTATCAGAAAAAGAAGAGAACACACCCAAATAAATAAACTCAGAGATGAGAATGGAAACATCACCAGGGAAACAACCAAGAGTCAGAACATTATAAGGGAATACTTCTCAAACCTTTATGCTAATAAGTTTGAGAACCTGGCAGAAATGGACCTTTTCCTAGCAAATATTGACATGCCAAAACTAAACCAAGATGAGTTAAACCATCTTAACAGGCCCATATCAAGCATTGAAATAGAAACAGCAATAGGAGAACTCCCAGCTAAGAGAAGTCCAGGACCAGATGGTTTTACAGCGAAATTCTACAAGGCCTTCAAAGCAGAGCTCACACCAATACTCCTCCAACTCTTCAATGAAATTGAAAGAGAAAGTTCACTACCGAACACATTCTATGAAGACATCATCACCCTCATCCCAAAACCAGGCAGGGACTTATCAAAGAAAGAGAACTATAGACCCATTTCTTTGATGAACATTGATGCAAAACTTCTCAACAAAATTTTGGCCAATCGACTTCAACAATTCATCCAAAAAATCATACACCGTGATCAAACAGGATTCATTTCAGGGATGCAAAGCTGGTTCAATATACGCAAATGAATTAATATTATTCATCACATCAACAGGAGCAAGGATAAGAACCACATGGTTATCTCAATAGATGCAGAAAAAGCATTTGACAAGATCCAACACCCCTTTATGATGAAGGTTTTGGAAAAATTAGGAATCCATGGAACATTCCTCAATATAATAAAGGCTGTATATGACAAACCTACAGCCAGCATTATACTTAATAGTGAAAAACTAAAGCCATTTCCTCTTAACTCAGGAACAAGACAAGGATGTCCATTCTCTCCACTTCTCTTCAACCTAGTATTAGAATGCCTAGCTACAGCAATAAGACAAGATGCAGACATAAAGGCGATCCAAAAAAGGAAAGAAGAAGTAAAACTCTCCCTCTTTACAGATGACATGATCTTGTATTTAAAGAATCCCATAGACTCCACTCCCAAATTACTCAAGCTGATTCAAAACTTTGGCAAAGTAGCAGGGTATAAAATTAACCCCCAAAATTCAATGGCTTTTCTGTATGCCAACAATGAGAAAAGTGTGGCTGAAATTAGGAAAGCAACTCCATTTGTAATAGCCCCACAAAAAATAAAATACCTAGGAATTAACTTAACCAAAGAAGTTAAGGACCTCTATGATGAAAACTTTAAAAACTTGAAAAAGGAAATCAAAACAGAACTTAGAAAATGGGAAAAACTTCCATGCTCCTGGATTGGAAAGATTAACATCATAAAAATGGCAATACTTCCCAAGGCTATCTACAAATTCAACGCGATACCTATCAAAATTCCAACCTCATTCTTCAAGGAAATAGAAGAGGCAATCCCAAAATTCATATGGAACAATAAAATACACCGAATAGCAAAAACACTCCTCAACGGAAAGAACACTGCTGGAGGAATATCAATACCAAATTTCAAACTCTACTATAAAGCCATAGTAATCAAAACAGCTTGGTACTGGCACAAGAACAGACCTCAGCTCCAATGGAATAGAATTGAAAACCCAGAAATGAACCTATAGACCTATAGCCATCTAATCTTTGATAAGGGAGCTAAAAAAATAGAATGGAAGAAAGACAGCCTCTTCAGTAAATGGTGCTGGCAAAATTGGTTAACTACCTGTAGAAAACTAAAGCTAGATCCTTATATATCATCCTGCACCAGAATCAACTCCAAATGGATCAAAGACCTCGGAGTCAAAGCAGACACTCTGAAAACATTACAGGATGGAATAGGAGAAACCCTAGGTCTCCTTGGCACAGGACGAAATTTTCTTAATAGAGACCCGGAAACACAACAAATCAAAGCAAGGTTGGACAAATGGGATTGCATGAAGTTGCAGAGCTTCTGCATGGCAAAGTACATAGCTAGCAAGATCAATAGAAAGCCCACAGATTGGGAGAAGATCTTCACTAGCCATACAATGGACAAGAGTCTCATATCTAAAATATACTTGGAACTCAAAAAATTAAATCCCCCAACAACAAATCCTCAAGGAAACAACTGCCCAATAAATAAGTGGGCGAAAGACTTAAAGAGAAACTTCTCTGAAGAAGAAAGAAGAATGGCCAATAGACACATGAAGAAATGCTCAACTTCCCTAGCCATAAAAGAAATGCAAATCAAAACAACATTGAGATACCACCTCACCCCAGTTAGAATGGCTATAATCAAGAACTCTAATAACAACAGATGCTGGAGGGGATGTTCACAGAAGGGAACATTACTGCATTGTTGATGGGAGTGTAAACTTGTTCAACCACTTTGGAAAGTAGTATGGAAGTTCCTCAAAAGACTGCACATAGAGCTCCCCTATGACCCAGCAATCCCACTTGTGGGCATTTACCCAAATGTTTACAAACAAGACCACACTAAAGCTACCAGCACAACTATGTTTATTGCAGCATTATTTACCATAGCTAAGATCTGGAACCAACCCAGATGCCACTTAGTAGATGAATGGATCAAGAACATGTGGTCTGTATACACAATGGAATTCTATGCCTCCATCAGAAAGAATGACATTGCCCCATTTGTTAGGAAATGGGAAGACTTGGAAAAAATCATATTAAGTGAAATAAGCCAGGCCCAAAGAAACATAGGTCCCATGGTTTCCCTTATTTGCAATATCTAGTATATATATGAGGCAACCAGAAAAGGTCAGATAAAGCGATGTTAGGAAAATGAACCCTAAGATATGTGTTTAAATGTTTTTTTCTTTCATGCATTTGTTTCTAAAGCATTTATAAGATTATTTCTTTGTTGCTTTGTATGTCCCTCCCCCATAGTATAACCCCTGCTTTCACTGTATTTGATATCGGTATAATTTGTGGAGGGGAAGGGGAAAAACAAGTCGTTTAAATAAGGATACAGGTGGACCTGTTGCAACAATGAGAAGTACAAGTTTTCATGTCGAAAACGAAATGTATGCATTATCCTGCCCATGCAATTGTAACCCCTCTGTACAATATGTTCACAAATAAAATAAAATTAAATAAAATTAAATTTAAAAAAAAAGAGAAAAAAAACGAACTTTACAACTTTCGTGGGGGGGAGGATTAGGTGGGGTGGCAGGGGGAGGCTGGGAAGGGATGGGAAGGGTAAACTAAGGAGGAGGCTACAATGCTTGATAAGAAATGTACTCATTATCTTGCCCATTTAATTGTAACCCCTCTGTACAGTATTTTCACAATAAAAAAATTAAAAAAAGAACTGTACAAAGCTGTGTGCACATTTTTTCACAGAACATATCATTACGTATTTATGGTATCCCTGCCCTCCAATACTCATACATTGAAATCTTGATGGGCATTAGAACTGTGATTAGATTGTAAGGTCCCCTCATGATGAGATTAGATCGCGCCTTTATAAGAAGAGATGCTACACAGCTCATTTCCTTTTGTTCTCTGTCATATGAGGAAACTGGAAAGAGGGCCCTCATCAGAACCCAACTTTACTGAATTTCCTATTTTGAACTCCTTACCTCCAGAATTGTTTGATACAGATATTTCTTGTTTAAGCCACTCAGTCTTTTATAACATATTGAACTAGGACCAAAAGGTAAATAGCATGTAAACAGATGGGATGATAGTCGGCATCCTTTGACATGAGGGATTAAAGAAAGTACAAAGCAACAGAAAAGTCCATCATGTTGTTTATGAGCAGTAAGCATCATGTCGTCTATCCATACACTGGAAAGTTATTCAGGTAGGAAAGAGAGTGAAGGAGGCATACATGCTACAACAGGAATGAACACCAAAAGTATTATTTACCCCTTTGAGCAATTAATATGTGCTAAAAAACTGAATGACAGGCAAGTGAAACAGGTATTGCTGAGTTTATCAGTGGGAAGTTGGCAGGATATTCAAAGTGCATGAAGGTGAATATGGTTGAGATGCTTTATATGAATGTATACAAATAGAACAATGAGCCTGTTGAAATTGTTTTAAGAACGGGGAGTGGGTATAAGGGAGAGAATGGAAAGGGTGATTTTGATTGGGAACTATATATATATGTGTGTGTGTGTGTGTGTGTGTGTGTGTGTGTGTGTGTGTGTGTGTGTGTGTGTATGTATACATATATTATATATGGGGAACTATATATACATATGTGTGTGCATATATATGTATATATGCATATATATGCACACACATATATATAACACTGAAACATCTTTGCTAAAAAAAAAAGTCCTTAGAGAAACATGCTAAGTTAACTACAGGCTAATACCTGTAGTCCTAGCTACTCAGAAGTCTGACATCTTGAGGATCATGCTTCAAAGCTAGCATAGGCAGGAAAGTCCATGAGATTTTTTTTTATGTTTTTTAAATGTTTATTTATTTTTTATTGTGAAAATACTGTACAGAGGGGTTACAATTACATGTGAAAGATAATGAGTACATTTCTTATCAAGCATTGTAGCTTCCTCCTTTGTTTCCCCTTCCCATCCCTTCCCATCCTGCCCCCGCCCTCCACCCAATCCTCCCTGCCCCCCCCACCAAAGTTGTAAAGTTCATTTTTGACATAACGACTTGTACTTCTAATTGTTGCAACGGGTCCACCTGTATCCTTATTTAAACGACTTGTTTTTCCCCTTCCCCTCCACAAATTATACCGACATCAAATACAGCGAAAGCAGGGATTATACTGTGGGGGAGGGACATACAAAGCAACCAAGAAATTATCTTATAAATGCATTAGAAACAATCGCATGAAAGAAAAAAAAACATTTGAATACATATCTTAATGTTCATTTCCCTAACATCACCTTATCTGACCTTTTCTGCTTGACTCAGACATATACTAGATATTGCAAATAAGGGAAACCATGGGAGTCCATGAGATTTTTATCTCTAATTAATCACCAAAATGCCAGAAGTAAAGCTGTGGGTGAAGTGGTAGACCACTAGCTTTGAGCACCCAGACCCTGAGTCCAAGCCTTAGGACTAAAGCACACAAACATATGCATGCACACACACACACACACACACACACACACATACACACACACACATACACACACACACACACACATACACACACACATACACACAGGCAAGTAAAAGAAGCCAGTCACTAAAACATACCATAATACTGAGTAGACTCATTTAATTCTAATATATATAAAATATATTGTTTATGTATTAGATATTTTATATATTATATATAATTTATATATTTATATACGCTAAAAGGACAGACAGAAATATACCTGCTTACTGGAAATTGAGGGCCCAGGAAATGGGGAGAAGCTATTCATGTTAGAGGGATTGTTTTGGGGTGGTGAAAATATTTGAGAATTAGTGGTAATGATTATACAACTGTGAATTAATAACCACTGTATTTTATGTATTTTATGGTACTTGCATCTCACAAAAGCTATTACTAAGATATAGATTCATGGCTGCCTCGGATGGGGGAGGGGAACAAGGATAGCATTTTCCTGATGGCAAAGACAGCAAAGCCTGTGTCCCTAATCACTCCGCTTACTTCTGGCGTGACAGAGATTGTCAGGTGGCCTCCGACATATTCTTACTCACATGTACAGAGGAAAAGAGAAAAAGAAAGCTATTTTTCTCACTTAATCCTTTTCTCTCTTCATTTTTTTTTGTATATTGAAACTGAAATTGATACAGTCAGCAGAAGCCTCACCAAGGGAAAATGGCTTTGTCTTTTCTAGGAGAGACAAAGCCTTCTATTAAAGGAACAACTGTCTGGATAGGGTGGGTACTGAGCCACATTTTTAAAAAATGTATTGTTATTGTAAAGGTGATGCACAGAGGGGTTACAGTCACATAGGCCAGTTACTGAGTACATTTCTTTTTGAACAGTGTCACTTCTTCCCTGGTTTTCTTCCAATTTTTACCCTCACGCACCCCCTCCCCCACAAGTTTTAAAGTTCATTTTCAACATAATATCTACTGAGTATCACTGCTGTATTTGTTCACCTTTTGTCCCACCATGTCTGTGTTTCCTCTTGCCCTCCCCCAAACAGAGAAACTCACATGTGAGACAAAATGCAGAGAAATAAAAAACAGCAACAAAAGTGGGAAAATTCTCTGCCCCTCAGACTTCAGAATTTCCAGAACTAGGGCTAGTAAGAAAAGGAAACTGAGTAGGAGCTCCTTCTATTTTGGGGGTGGGGTCCGGTCGTGGGGCCTGAACTCTGGACCTGGGCGCTGTCCCTCAGCTCTTCAGCTCAAGGCTAGCGCTCTACCACTTGAGCCACAGCACTACTTCCGGCTTCTTTTTTCTTTTTGCTTATGTGGTGCTGGAGAATCGAACCCAGGACCTCATGCATGCAAGGCAAGCGCTCTACCACTGAGCCACCTTCCCAGCCCCAGGAGCTCCTTCTAAACAGTAGGACATTCCTACCCCTACCTAAATAAAAGCCCAAAGGCAGGCACCTGTTTCATATGGCCTGACAGTGTGTGTTGCTCTAATTGAACGCTAAGGCTGATGGAAGAAGACTTGATCATTAGCAGTTAAAGAAGAAGTGGAGGTGAGGATACAGATGTGGAACCCAATTGATAGTTTTATATGGGAATTCACTATGCCAAGATAAAAGTCTTCTGGTGCTATTTCAACAAAGGCAAAGGCTTCTTGCCACTGTGATGTGTGTCCACTCAGGCTTCAGTACTTTCTCCTCTGCTGAGTTTATGCCAGGCCTGGTCTTCCACAGGCTAATCGATTTTCTGGACGGTGACACCTGGGATTAGGTAGTGGGATTCCCTTCACAGCCCAGCACTAGTGTGCAGCTTCTACACTAATGCAAATGTTAGATCACAAATCCAATTTAAATTGGGGTTCCCTTGAGCTGAGAGGTAATTTTCCTTTAATCCTCTTCTGATTGTCGATTGTCTAACTTTCCCAGTCTTAGATACAGCACTATAAAAATGTCCAAGCTACTCTTTTCCATGTACAGGGAACCCCTCAAACACACACACACACACACGCACACACACACACACACACACACACACACACACACACACACACACACATACTGCATACAAAGGTGTCATAAGTAACTGCTTGCTTTCAATCATTATGAGCACTAGAAACTCTTTGGCTGTCTCATAGCTGGGCAGAGACCTTGCTGCCATATCCCCCATTGTGACCTGGCATTCCTAGCCCTGGTCAAAGGAAACACGATGGATTCCTCATAGGGAGGGTGTCATGCTCCCATGCCTGCTCTCAGTGAGAATATGAAGCTTGCACTGCTTTCAAGCTTAAGGCAAGTGACGAATATCCAGTTGTCCTGTTAGTTTTTGGACCATGAAGTAACTAAACTGTTCCTATTTCATCTTTCTTGCCTTTGGTTATTTTTAATTGCCCACCTATCAAGATCAAATTGTCTTGTAACTGTCTGCAGAGCTTGAATCTGACAGAGATAGCTGCTATTGTTAATAGGAGCCTTCACTTCAGCCCATTTAACTTGCCTCAGTCTGACAGCTTCACAATAACCACCTTCTCTTGAAAGAAAGCTGTGATTTAGTTGAGAGAGAATGTGGGACAACAGCATGATCTGCCTGTTGGTCCCCAGCGGGAATCATGTCTTACCACAAAGCTAGAGCAGAAACTACCATAGGCAAACAACATGGTCAGAAGCTCAGTTTGGTTAAAGACCCTGGAAAAATCCATACTGCACATCTGCTTCCAAAAAGTGTGCAAGCTGCTTTCTACAATATCTTTTCTCTATAGGAAAAAGTAAACCTGCTTTTTCAAATATGTCATCAATTGCCCGAGTAGTGATTAGGCGGGCTTTTCTGAACTTGGTAATTGCTAATTGCAGTCACAATGTTATGTAGAAATGATGGCTCAGAGTGCTTTCTGGGTAAACACTAAGTCTGTCATTCTGAACAAGTGAAGAAGAAAGCTCAAGGATGATTTGGGGCAGAGGGTGCAATTAGATGGAAGATGAAGATCGAAGATGGAAGACATTAGTCACTACTGCAATACGACGACCATGAGAATCACTGCCATTCCATCCTGTCATGTTTTCACAGTGTTTACTTTGACTCCGAGGTCTTTGATCCATTTGGAGTTGATTCTGGTGTATGGTGATATATAAGGATCTAGCTTTAGTTTTTTATTGGTAGTTAACCAATTTTGCCAGCACCATTTACTGAAGAGGCTGTCTTTCTTCTATTCTATTTTTTTTTTGCTCCCTTATCGAAGATTACATGGCTATAGGTCTGTGGGTTCATTTCTGGGTTTTCAATTCTATTCCATTGGTCCTGAGGTCTGTTCTTGTGCCAGTACCAAGCTGTTTTGATTATTATGGCTTTGTAGTAGAGCTTGAAGGTTGGCAATGATATTCCTCCAGCACTGTTCTTTCTGTAAAGGATTGTTTTTGCTATTAGGGGTCTTTTATTGTTCGATATGAATTTTGGATTGCCTCTTCTATTTCTTTGAAGAATGAGGTTGGAATATTGATAGGTATCACATTGAATTTGTAGATAGCCTTGGAAGTATTGCTTAAAAGAGGCCCAGAAACACAGCAAATCAAAGAAAGGTTGGACAAATGGGATTGCATGAAATTGCAAAGCTTCTTGAATGTCAAATGACATAGCTAGCAAGATCAATAGAAAGCCCACGGATTGGGAAAGATCTTCACTAGCCATACAATGGACAAGGGTTTCATACTTAAAATATATCAGGAACTCAAAAAATTAAATCTCCCAAAAACAAATCCTCAAAGAAACAACTGCCCAATAAATAAGTGGGCTAAAGACTTATAGAGAAACTTCTCTGAGGAGGAAAGAAGGATGGCCAATAGACACATGACGAAATGCTCAACCTCCCTAGCCATCAAAGAAATGCAAATCAAAACCACATTGAGATACCACCTCACCCCAGTTAGAATGGCTATAATCAAGAACTCTAATAACAACAGATGCTGGAGGGGATGTGGACAGAAGGGAACATTACTGTATTATTGGTAGGAGTGTAAACTTGTTCAACCACTTTGGAAAGTAGTATGGAGGTTCCTCAAAAGACTCCACATAGAGCTCCCCTATGACCCAGCAATCCCACTTTTGGGCATTTACCTAAATGATCACAAACAAGACCATACTAAAGCTACCAACACGACTATGTTTATCGCAGCATTTACCATAACTAAGATATGGAACCAACCCAGATGCCCCTCAGTAGATGAATGGATCAAGAAAATGTGGTCTATATACACAATGGAATTCTATGCCTCCATCAGAAAGAATGTCATTGCCCCATTTGTTAGGAAATGGAAAGACTTGGAAAAAATTATATTAAGTGAGGTAAGTCAGGCCTAAAGAAACATAGGTCGCATGGTTTTCCTTATTTGCAATAACTAGTATATGTCTGAGACAAGCAGAAACGGTCAGATAAGTTGATGTTAGGCGAAATGAACCCCAAGATAAGGACACAAGTGTTTTCCTTTCTTGCTATTGCTTCTAACATATTTATAAGATATTTCTTTGTTGCTTTGTATGTCCCTCCCCCACAGTATAACCCCTGTTTCACTGTATTTGATGTTGGTCTAATTTGTGGAGGGGAAGGGAAAAAACAAATAGTTTAACTAGGGATACAGTTGGACCAATTGCAACAATGAGATATATAAGATGTTACGCCAACGTGGGGCGGGGGAGAGGGGGAATTGGGTCGGGGGGAGATGGGAAGGGATGGTAAGGGGAAACAAAGGAGGAGGCAACAATGCTTGATAAGAAATGCACTCATGGGGCTGGGAAGGAGGCTCAGTGGTAGAGCACTTGCCTTGCATGCTCAAGGCCCTGGGTTCAATTCCTCAGCACCACATAAGAAAAAAGCCTGAAGTGGCGCTGTGGCACAAGTGGTAGAGTGCTAGCCTTGAGCTGAAGAGCTGAGGGACAGCGCCCAGGCCCAGAGTTCAGGCCCCACGACCGGACCCAAAAAAAAAAAAAAAAAAAAAAGAAATGCACTCATTACCTTGCCCATGTAATTGTAACCCCTCTGTACAGTATTTTCACAATTAAAAAAAGAAGAATCATCAGTGCTATTTAAAAAGAGGCGAATTTAAATTCAGGAAATGGGCCTGTTACGGTTTGAGTCATGCCCCTAGAACCAATTCATACACTGAAATCCTAACCCTCAGTAACTTACAGTATGACCTTTATGGAGACAAGAGTTTGTAGGCATTAGGCTAGCCTCTAAAGCAACAGGACAAATAGGCACAGATTGAGGGAAGAAGACAATAAGGAGGCATTTGGAGAAGGCGGTCATCTATACAAGCCCAGGGCAGTTGTTTTCAGAACAACCTTCCATCCAAAGGGGGTCTGCTAATGCTGTATGCTTTACACTTGTAGACTGTAGAAATCTGAAACAATACATTTCTACTGTCTTAAGTCTCCCAGTCTGTGGTGCTTTTTGTTGTGGTGGTGGTAGTAGTGGTGGTGGTGGTTACAGTGCCTTCAGGAAAAGAATACTGACCCTTATCCAATTCCTGACTTCAAATTCCCAAAGTATATGTGTTGGGGCAATGTCTTCTGTCTCTTAATAGCTATCATTCATGTATTTGCCTCTCCCTATCATCTCATACAAAAAGACACATTTAAGTGTATGACAGAAATATGTTTGCTAAGAGAAAAATAAAACACTACCAAAGTGGGAGGTATGTAGATAAGTGAAATTTTTGCCGGGAAACGAATTTCTAGAGCAGAAGACAGAGGAAACTCTAAAGTTGAATTAGCATCATCAAGCTCAAATTCAACCAAGCTGAGTCACTATTCTCCTTCTTGAGAGAATGTCTCATTTTTAAGATAGAAAATGTTAAGCTTTATTTCCCTTTTGTTCTTAATTCTTTTTTTTTTTTTTTTTTTTTTGGGTCCGGTCATGGGGCCTGAACTCTGGGCCTGGGCTCTGTCCCTCAGCTCTTCAGCTCAAGGCTAGCGCTCTACCACTTGAGCCACAGCGCCACTTCCGGCTTTTTTCTTTTTGCTTATGTGGTGCTGGGGAATCGAACCCAGGGCCTCAGGCATGCAAAGCAAGCGCTCTACCACTGAGCCACCTTCCCAGCCCTCTTAATTCTTAATAAAGATGAATGATGGTTCTAGTTGCTTCTACCAATGCCATCTCAGGGTAGATTCCATATCTTATAGATGTGACATATTTTTGGACATAAGCATTCGTGGGTCATATTTTGTGTGTGTATCACAGAGAGATTAATGTGTCAACCTTCTGGCACTCCCTAGGTAGATGACCTGAGAATAAGAGGCATGTCATACTATGTAAGGGGCTAGATGCAAGGGAGAATTGGAAGAAAGGATAAGTCCAGAATGTAAGATACTCACTGATGTTGGAAGCATCCTCAGTTACTGGGCCTTTTGTCGCCCAACCAAGAGTGAGAGAGAAAGCAAAGACAGATACCATTGTGAATTCCATTTCCTGAGTGCGCTAGGGAAGGCCTCTTCCCTGCTTTCCCTCCCTTACCTCCACAGCTTCATGCATATGCTTCTCCACTCTCTTGGGATAGGGTCCACTGTTCTGATTCCTGCTGCTCTATATGCAGCCCAGAAGATTCTTCTAAGCTCCAGGCTTTAATACTAGTTCTACCAAAATGTCCCATAAATGTTAAAAGCCTGCAAAAAAACAAAACTAAACTCTAAAATTAGAATAAAATAAATTTCCCTGTAAAGATTATCCTAGCTGAGGTACTTGGTTATATCTAAAGTGCCATCATCCATTCTAATTTCCCAGAAAGATAGCCTATAGTCATTTAAAATTTCCCATTTTCTCTTTCCCTTCCCATAGTTCATCAGTTATTCCATCCCATCAATGGAAATGTGTACATCCCATCCTTCTCTCATCTGTGCTCTCTCTCTCCTTCTCCTCCTCTCTTTTCTCTCTGTCTCTGTCTGTCTGTCTGTCTGTCTGTCTGTCTGTCTGTCTGTCTGTCTGTCTCTCTCTCTCTCTCTCTCTCTCTCTCTCTCTCTTTCTCTTTCTCTCTCTCCACCTCAGTTCAGGCTTCCATTATCTCTTACACAGACCAAAATAATCTTTCAAAGAATAAGTCTGGGCAGGTAATTCCTCTGTTTAAGATTATTGAAGAACAACAGAGATGAGAGTGTCTGTAAATCATAGCTGGGATATCTTGAATCTGAATAGTAGTTTTGCCTTGAGGCAGTAGAGTATGAAGCATGTGAAAGAGATTGTTTGAAAGGTCTGGAAAAGAATTGCTCCAGAGTTGGGTGGCATCATAATATATCAGAACTATGGTAGACAGATGTTTTAAGATGCCTTCATCTGGAATGTATGTTTGTGTGTAATCCTGATAAGATAGGGACTTTAAAGTTCTTTAGCGAAAAGGTATGACCAGTGAAGTACATGGAAGTGTGAAAGGCATGGATGAGAATTCCTATTTGTATAGTATATGAACACCTATGAACACAAGTTAGCATCGTGTGTCTTCTTCTACATAAAATTGGATGTTTCACATTCTTAAAAGTACATATTGATCAGTTATGTATATGCTGTTGATACTTGTTAGAGAACTATTTTAGAAAAGATACTCAAGGACGAACTTATGGCTTCACACATTTGTGGGTTTTGGCAGGGATTCTTTGGGTCTATTAATTTTGAAGATCTAATCTCTTGGTTTTCCTGAGAGAAAAAAAAGTGAGAACTTAATCTAGATTTAAGACCCTCTCTAATTCTTCAGAACTAGAAATCAACATGTTGCAGCATAAGAAAATCTGTCACATTGCTAAAAATGACTTTAATCCATTCTCTGAGTTCCTTATTAGCAGTAAATTGAATACATGCAAAATAACCACTTTTGCATAATTCTCAAGCTTACCATTATAGAAAGAGGAGAATTTTCAGACATTTCAAATGTATTTCCACATAGCTTTGTTAAATATTTATTCTGATAAGTAGCCATGGGCTCCTTCTTTGTCAGATAATCATTCTGATGATCACATATCTTAGAGCACCCTTATTCTTGTAAAATGCCATTACTCCAAAACATCTAAGTTCTTTCTAGACTGTGGTGTTCTTACAAGGCCAGTGCTATGTGCCCATTTTCTACATGGAGGGGATAATAAACCAAGCACTGAAAACATCGCACAGCAGATTTGAAAGATTTGTGCCAGTACAAAACATCCTCAATGCTCTCTGGTAGTGTTAACATCCAGAATGTGCTGAGATTGTTTTTCTTAACCTTAATACAGTGTTATTTTTCTCTCCTCTGGGCTTCTGGTTCTTTCAGCAGAGACGAACAAACTAATATAAAAGGGCCTGTCATTCTACCGTATTGTTTCCTACTAATTACACATTATTTAATTAAAAATAAAAGCCAATGTATATCCTAGGCAAAGACTCTTACTAAGTAGACAGCTTAGAAATGTGAGGGCTCTCTTTGTTTAGGGGCACAAGTAATCTTTGAAGACTAAGAATGTAAGTTTACCTACATTGCTCTCCCCTTGTCCTGGAAAGAACAGCCCTGGGAGTCAGCAGGGGTGATGCCAAAGAAATAACCTTGTCAATCCCTCCCTGCCAACAAGGGTGCTAATTAGTGCCAATTAAGAGTCTTGGGCTTTTTTGTTTTTTTTTGTCTGCAGAACATCTGTCCATAGAAATGGAACTCAAACCCCCAACTCATTTTTTCAAGGTCCCAAATATCAGCAATTCATTTTGGTCCCTGCTAATGGAGCTTGATTTTAAACTTGCAAAAAGTTCTAAATCTCTGCTTTTCTCAGTCTGCCTCGGTGACAATAGTCCTGCCTACACTAATCGTCATTCATTGTTATCTTATTTTGACAAATATATGCTTTCCTAAAGGTCTGAGGCATTCTGAGAAAGAAATGGCAAAGATAAAACTATGGAGATGCAGGCTTCTTTCTTACACTATATTCTGCACTGTGCTTCGTTTTTTTGTTTTTTTTTTTTTAAGTAATGTATTGTTTCGCAGATAAATGTTCTTTGTTTTGTCTTTAAAAAAAATCCAGGAGGTGGAAAGGGCAGTGGAAAATGGGTGCCATTTAATTGAACCTATTCTGTGTACACAGTGTGTCTATAAAAGCTCCTGCATCATTAGTGTTTGGTAATGCAAATGAAGGTGGCCCTGCTGTTTCTTTCTCCCTTTATAAAGTGCCCTTTCAATCAGTGTTTGGGACAGGACAAGACCCTGTCGACTCCCAGCTTGTTTAATTCTGTGTGGCCTGGAGAAGACTTCATTCATTTCAGGGCAGCTTTATAATGACATTATCTCAGAAAGAACCTATGCTGTTCTGTCTACGGCAAAGTAATTTGGGATATTTTCTGAACTCATCATGGTCTAGGAAAGTCACTTTATCTGGCAAACCTTCCTTTAATTTGGGTATTTCACTTCAAGGTACACAAATATACTCATTGATCTTTAGAGGGCTATCAAATTTTACTATAAAACACATTATGGCCATATCATTTTTTTCCAGTTCTCTAATAAAGTTATTTCACATTATTCCATTTGTGTCCTGCCTTCTGCAATGAAATGTCATGAGTCTTCTCAGAGTGAGTTAGAGTCTCACAAGTAGTAGAAAAATAAATTTATTTAAAACATGATGGAGTCCTGGCGGGCTAACACATTATAAATTGCTCTATTTTAAATGTCTGAACCAGGCACTTACAATACAAGGGCATATTTCATTAGCATTCATGCAGTTTTTCAGTTGACTTTTTCCAGTGTTTCACTCATCAGAGGCGAGAGAGCTTGTCAGGAGAAATTATAGTTAATGGTGGTTAATGGCGGCTAAATTCAATGAAGTTGTTTCTATTTTTTGTTACACTCCCTGGAAATAATGAAAGGATTACATGAACAATCCTTATACTGCTTGCAAAAAATGTGTCCAGTTCCAATAGTAACTAATATAAAGCTTTATCTGATTTATACAACAATCTATGTAAACCTATTTCTGTTTTATTTCATTTTAGCTATTAGCCTGAGCTAGGAAATAATTCTCAAATATATCTCACAGCAGCAATTTGCTATAGTATGCCAAATTAATCTGCATAAAACTATACTGCTTTCGAAGCCACTGATGGCTCATGAAAAAGAAATTTACTTCTTATACTGTTGTGTTGGTAGAATTTTGGGGGAAGTCAAGCCACTGGGCTTCTCCCCAAATAACAATGCTCACCTACCCCAGAGGAAACAGTGCCATCGATATTAAGCATGCCAGAAGCAACACTACTCGTTTTCAACTGTGAAACCAGGAACATGTAGAGAGGTCTTTCTATCCTTTGGCTGATGTGAAGTCAGTGAGCTGCATCTTCCATCAGTTGGATGTGGATGTTGTTTTGAAAAACTCAGATCAGTTGTCTATTTGAAGCCCATTCACTCTCACCTTTTAAGGTAGGCCAAGTGGTAGAATCAAATTCAATGATTCCCCACTTTCTTCTCTTTGAGCTAAAATAACCCTCACTGGCTAAGCACCAAATGATAAAGATCTGCTTCCAGTGCATCCAGGCCTTAACAAAGGACTCACAGTGAAACAACAGCACATCTTGGAAGCCCTAGTTTGCTACTGGTTACCGGTGATCTTATTTTTCTCTGGCTTTCATCTCAACTAAGCTACAGTGAGAGGATAACAAAATTAGGACCATATACTTCAAGACAAAGTGAGCTGATTTCCCAGCAAAACTTTCATCTTACAGGAAGCATAAGAATTTCTTTTTGTAGATGAAAAGATCATTCTCTCTCGAATAGCTACCCATGTTTCTAGATTTACTCCCGTTCTACCCCTTTCTTCCAGTAGATAAATAAAAAACACCATGACAGGAAGAAATGGTTCAACTCACAGTGAAACCTCTCCCTACAGTATTATGACTTCTACTATTCAAGAAAAGTGTGGTATCTATATTTACTGTCAGATATTTCCCCAAAGAATAATAATTCAACTATATTTAAATGCTCATGCAAAAGTAACTTTTGCTATGGAATGATTAAATTTCAATACAAGTTTTCTAAGCCTTAGTGAAAATCTATCACATTTTGCAATCACTCAGTAGGCAAACTTTCTCATCTACTCTCCAAGACAATGGAAAGATGAGCCTGGTGTGGGTGTGGACAGTGAGGTTAGTGAGATTAGTTATGTGATTGTTAGCACTTTTCCTCAGGAATTTCAAACCTTGAGGAGGGAGAATACTGTCTTATAAAGCTTATTAAATCTTATAAGCTTTTCAGTGTTTTACAGTTTCATCTTTGTTGTGATCATTCTTTTATTGTTACCTTTCTTTTACTTAGTTTTTGGTGGTACTGGGGTTTGAATTTACCACCTTATGATTGCTAGAAGAGCATTCTTCCACATGAAACATGCCTTTAGAACATTTTGTTTCATAGATTTTCAACTTGTTTGTCAATGTCTGATGTATTCCCTTGGGCTAGCTTCAAAGACTGCAATTCTCATATCTCCTATTCATATATCTAGGAATACTAGCATAAGCCACCATGTCCACCGAGCTTGTTTCTGAGATACAGTTTTCAAATTCTTGCCTGGGCTAATCTTGAGCCATGATCCTCCTATCTCTGCCTCCAAAATAGCCTAACTATTGCCAACTTTCTTGGAAATTTGCAGAGAAAAAGAATGCTATTTTCCAAAACATCTCTAACACTTATATGTAAAATCAGTAATGATAATGATTACTGAAATATTTAAAGTTAAAAAGTTGGTGCCAGTAAAAAAAAAATTAATATTTGTGCTCTTCCATTTTATGAAGTAGTAGTAAAGATTCAGTCTGAATGCTATAACTAAACCTTTTCTTTCTCTACACACTTGGAAAATGCATATTACCAACATTGAATACACACTGCATTAATACAAAAAATAATACATGATTGGTGAAGTAAGAAAAAAGTCAAGTAATGAGAATCCAACTCCTCTACCACTAGTATTTTAGGTGTTTTTATATTCAACTAATCAAATATCTACTATCAATATCAGATAATAAAAATGTGGTAAGATACAATGAAAATTATGAAGCTCTTATATATTATGTGTTCAATATCAATGTTTAAGTCAATAAAGCAACGAAAATGATAATTAACTCTAGTTATATGTACACAGAAACATCTTTGCCCTAAATGTGTAGAAAGGAATATTAGAAATGTTAGTTTCGTGAACTCCAAGAAAGGGGGGGAAAAAGAGGCTTTTTGTTATTTTGTTTCTGGTTTTTCTCATTTGTCAGTGTCTTTAAGTGCCTTTTGCCTTGTATGAAATTTCTCTGAGCTGGGGAAGGTTAGGGGAGCACAGACATGGAGGGACAAAGGGTGAACAAATGTAGCAATGGTACTCACTGGATACTATGTTGAAAATGAACTAGACAACTTGTGGGTAGGGACAGGAGGGAAAAACTAGAAGAGAGAGGGAAGGAGTGACACTGTTCAAAAAGAAATACATTCATTTCCTGACTTATGTAACTGTAACCCCTCTGTACATCACCTTTACAATAAAATAAAAAAAAGGAAATTTTAGTTTCTGCCAGCTAAACTACTTTATAAGTGTTCACAGAGATAGAAGATCAGTAATCTAAAAAAAAAAAAACTAAATAAAGAACACATTTTTTTTACCTTGATGAAATATGACTTAGCTTTTTAGGGGGGATAACTTTATCTCTGGATTACTTGTGCTGATAGAGTCAATCACACACAGAAAACCGGAGAAAACTGGGAAATTCTTTGCCTTTATTCTGTGAGTTGAGTGTGATATATTTTTTTCTCAGTCTAATTTTATGAGTGTTTCAATTCCAGAAGCAAATTCCCACAAAAGTGAAGAGAAGTTAGACTTGAGCAGGGCTGGGTGACTGTTTAAGCTAGCTGGAGAAGCCATAATTTGAAGTGGACTATCTACAGGTGTGGATTCATGAGCTGACTTCATTACTGCATTGTCCCCTAATATTAGAATGGTCTCTGAAAGTCACATGGATAATAGAACTATTATTACTCTTGGCCATATCTAATGCAAAGCTCGTAAACATATTCCATTTTATGAAACCACAGCAAATTAACAATAAAGAATATTCAACTAGCCAAAGCACCGAAGATAATAACCGTTGCAGGTAGTCTCATAAAACAAACTAACAAAAGACTTCTCCAAAAGGAAATCTCTTGGGTCAAAGATGGTGGGAATTTGGATCACCTTCCATATTATCAACATAAAAACAAAGCCCCAGGGATTCTGGATTACAAACTACTTTTGATTTGTCTAGGCTGTCTAAAAGAGATATTTCATTTCAAATACATTTTCTGATTTAGTAAGGCAACTAGAAGAAACATGGAGTGAGGGTGGCAATATATAATCTAATGAATACCTATACTTCAGGTACATCCTGAGACTGATTCTACATGTGCACAGAGAACATTGAAATTATGCAGATCCTTAAACTGGTGCATCCCAAGTATTCCACTTGATGTTGGATGGGATTTGGGGAAACAAATTTCCATGGCCAAGTCAGGTTGGGAAACACTTCATATACTGCTCCCCTCTTGTAAAACACAGTGAACAACTGCATATTAAAAGCTCAAAGAATTCCTACAGAGAAAAAAATTGTTGGTTTTTTAACCCAATTATTTCAAGGTATATTGAATAATAAATTTCCTATTTTGAGGGATCACAGGCTGAAAACTGATATTTCAAGGTAATTATTTCATGCCAAAACCTTTAGCAAAAGTGAGTCTAGATATTTTATATCTAAAATAATTTCCATTACACATCTAGATAATTGACTGGGAAATGAGCTTATTTTCTTTCTGATTTTATTGGTCTTGATTATTTACATCGTTAATATGGTATAAATAAAACTATACAAGCACAACCTTTCTAGGAAAGCTTCTCATATGAACAAGAAATGTGTTCAAAATCACAGTACAACTTTTATTTTCTATTAAGAGCTGAGTGTCAATGTACTCAAATTCGTTAAATAATCACCCAGTGATACAGACAGAAAATTGGCCTGCTGACATGCTTGGTAGCCACAATCTTTTTAAACTTAAGTAGCTCAATTTGCTCTTGAAAATTAACTGAGACAAGTGCATATAAAGTCGAAATCACTACGTAATAAATTAAACTCAGTGTAATCTGTTTGGATTTGGCACAATTTCAAAGCTGAATTTCATATGGAAGTTTAAAAATGTGGTTAGTCAAGGTATTGGGGTGAGGACCTTAAATGCTTTCAATTATTTTAGGGGTTATTGATCTTTGCACAGAAAGAGGTGAGTTTCCCAAATAAAGCGTCAAAGAAGAGTAGAAAACCTCCATAGTGAAGCTTAGCAGTGCTCCACGTATTCCCAAGTTGTTTGACCCTCTTTCCCACTAAGGCGAAATGCATTTATTTTAACAAGCATTGTTACCCCTCACTTTATTTAAAGTATTATTGTGAAAGAAGAAGGTGCATCTGCACTCAGGTTGTAAGTAAAGTTCTCAGGCACGGAGATACATATGATGCTCTCCAGCTCAGACCTGGCCTTTTTCCAATGATATTTTGCTGTATTCAAAATGATACTAGGTGGATTCTAGGATTCTTTAGAGAAGCTGTTTGTCTGATAGATGTTACATCCCATGTCCAGAGTAGTGAGCTGTGATCTATCTATTTCATGTTGGCTGTGGTATTCTGCACACCCCAAATTGCATTCTATCTCCAATGGTAGTCCTAGAAACTGCTCTAAGTTTCTCACTAATTTATTGTTCAACTTTCAGCTCATGGAATGTGCTTGTGAACCAGGCAAACTTAAGGAGAAAGAGAGGACTGTAGGATTAGGTTCCCATGAGAATTTGAACAAGGCTGTCTTTGATTGACTGCTGCTGAAATACAGCATTTTGCTAATTATGAATGAGTATTATGGAAGTACCTCTGAGGCAGCCTGTGGCATCTCCTTCTCTACTTGTACAACAAAAGCTGCTGAGCTATAAATAATTAATATTTATGATGAACAAACTCTATAAACTATGGACTAAATTTTCAAAAACAATTTTAGCTTCTTTTATTCTCCACAAGGAAGCATAACTTTGCACAATAGATTTGTTTCTGAACATGCATGTAAATTGACGTTTAGAAAATCAAACCATATCACAGATGTATGAGATGCATTTACGACTTAGAGGGAACCTGTGATGAATCATTTTGAAAGTGAAAGACTCCTTTTAAGGGTGAAAATTTATGTTTCTATCTATTTGGAAATACATGCTGGAATTTTTGTGACAGGTTGTGTCAAGTGGGAAAACATTTATATAAGTCTTTTCTTCTTTTATCCCATGTAAAGTTGTGTGTTAGAATCATTCAGTAATAACAATCACGTTCCTGTAGTAGGATGGATACATGGCTATTTTCTAAGAGTATATGGTTATCAGATTATCATGGTTCATCTACTTTATTGCTTGATTTCTTTATGAAAGTAGTAACTAAAGTTCTACTTACAGGAAACTGCTTTGAAACTTTTCAATATATGCACCATTTGCATTCTTGGAGTTAAACTAAGAAAAGTGGTTTTACCACAATTTCAAATTTAGGAAATTAATGACTTTAAACCAGAAATATTTTAATTGCTCCAAAATCAATTGTCTCATCAGTTATCTCTCTCCTTTTCCAATCATAACTCATCCAACTTCTATATGAAATTAAATGACACAAACCTGAGTTGAAATTGATTCTTTAAAAAATTAAGTTCCTTTGTTCAGATCTACAAATATTGAGAGCAATGGAGAGATTCATGCTTAGAAACATCTACTCATCTGTAACTTTTGAACAGAACTTCTAGAAGTGAAACATACAATCTGTCTAGAACATAGAAATATCTTTACTTGCATTGATATACTTATTTTACCTAGTATTTTATACTTTTACAATAAAGGTTCTAGCACTGAATATATGTGCAAAGTTATACCAAAGATTAGAAAGCTATAAATGACCATCTTTTGATTCTATTTTATAAAGTTAATTTATATCATATTCAGAATCCAATTGCTAAAAACAAATATTTCTTGGTTTAAATTATTAGCTTCCAAAAGTGTTTTAGACCCTTTATTAATGTACCACTTAACTAAATTCCTTATAGTATACTTTCTCTCTTGAGGGAAGAAAAACACATTCTATTGGGCCTGAAAAAAAAAACTGTACTAAAAAAGAAAATCTAAAACACAAATATTTTTAAACAATGCATATCTAGTTTATGGCAATAGTCTCTTAAGTCAGTGCTTAGGAATAAGGAAATAGCACCTTGGTGGGTTATTTTTCATAGTTAACTTAGTAATATGTTTACTCAGTCACGATTATGATTATATACTGATATACAGCATATTCTATGTGTGTCTTCTGAGATCCAATTCTTTTGAAGCTACTTAAATGTTATTGTATCTTCCTTTCTAGCAAAAAAAAAACCCTTATTTCTCAAAGGATTCATAGTCAAGCCTAACAATAATTAAAGTCAGAGTCTGAAATATCTTTTTAGACCAATGAGACAAAAGCATGGATGTGGAATGTGGAATGATATGCCCAGGCAAGGAAATTGATTATTTCACAGAATGGCAAGGGCTACTCTATGCAATTTTATTCAAAAGCTTTCTAATTCACATAATTTCTCTATGCATACAAAGATGCTGCGATAATCTCCAAGAACAAGAAGAATGTCTCCAGCACCAAAGGGGATGCATTCAAGAAATTCTAACCATTCTTCATTTTCATACTTGAACACTAGAAATGCCATGAAATAGCATGCAAAACACTCAGTAATAATGCCTCTATTTACCATAAGCATAAGTAATGACAATAGCTAATGCTTACTGAGACTTCCTAAGGTTCAGGCACCATGATATAATACAGGAAACATTTACTACTGCTATGAAATAGGTATTGTCATGATTTCCATTTTGTAGATTAGAAACTAAGTAATAGGGAAGTAAAGTAACTTTTCTAAAATTACATGGCTACATGATGAAACCTAGATTTGAGCCCAGGCATTTGGACTTAAAAATATCTGAACTTCAGTTTCTACAGTGTATTCTTTTTAGGCATATACAATGCATGTACATATATTTCTTTGTGTGGTACAACCTTTTCAATATATTCAGGAATGTAGGGATAAAGTCTATCAATACAGTATTACTCCAAAATAGTTGACGCATTCTAAATCATTCTTTCACTGCCTACCACATACTCGATAATGTTTTCTGATTATTTCATATGTCCTGTACCACTTGTTGAGGCAACAGGCAAATGGATTCCATCCCTTCCCCTGATGAACTCACAAATTTGATATAGTATTAACTAACTTAGGTTTTAAAGTGCTTATAATTAGCTAACTTGTGGCATTTGTTGGAATCACTATCATAGCCTCTTTGTATCTGAACTGAGCAAGCTTGGATGAAGAGGCTCTCAAGTAAGGTGAGAAGCAATTCTACCTCACTGTTTAAACAGAACTACCTTTATTAAGATACTCCTACATCAGCTGAAGATGAGCATTGAAATGGCTCCAATATCTCATCCCAAGTTCTTGATATTGCCATTCGGCTTTGGAATTTGAAATCTGTTATGAGTGAAAGAGAAGGAAAGAACCATTTTTATATATGTGCCACTAGAAACATGTACCAAAATCTTGTCTTGAGCATATCATAAAGGAAGAAGAGAACAGAAGAAAGGGAAGGGAAGAGAAAGGAAGTAAGATGAAAAGAGGGGGGAGAAGAAGAGAGGAGGGAGATGGTGAGGAAGAGGGAGAAGAAGGGAGAGAAAGAGAAAGAGTGAGGGAAAAGGCAATGGAGGAGAGGGAAAGAGAAAGGCCTAACCAAACAAAAACTATGCTGCCATGAAACCACAGACATAGTCACAACTAATTATCAAGCCAAACCCACCACAATATGCTTGCCTTTGCAGAGAGAAATTCACTGCATGAAAGAATCCTAGAGTTACCAATGTGTCATCTTTCATCTTCCTGAAAGGCAAGACACTATATTTCTTGTTTCATTTCCTGGCTTTAAGAGCCCCCATGTGATTTCAGCTCTTTATGCCACTAGGCAAATCAGTGACCACTTGTCTTCTTGATCAGAAACTCTGTCATGCTGCTGTTCTGCATTTTCCAAGTGCCAGAGGCCTGGATATAGCAATGTATGCTTTGAAAGTGGCTGCCATTCAGCTCCTGAGGCTAAAGGGGGTTGTCTGGCATAGACCAACCCCCAGCAGTATCTTCTCTGAGTGTCTTTACATCTTTACTATGCATCTTGGCTTCCTGCCACCATGAATACTGAATATCACAGTTCTTTCTGCATAGCATACATTGAGCTGAAGTTGATTTAAATTTCATGCAGCAAACAGCTTTGCTTAAAACCACAGCTATTTCTTATATTAAAAAAATCCATCAGGATATAATCTCTTTGTCTCCCTTCCCCAAGACACACAAACTCTTTCTAGCAGACAGACAGGCAGATTATTTCAATTAAGAGGCTGTCGCTGACAATTGTAAGCAACCTTTCTTCAAAGTTCATGGCAGCGGTACACTTCTAAATATCCTAGTGACTCTGTCAGGATCTAATTTTCAAGGTATGGTTACCATAGTAGCAACTTGGAATTTTAATCCAGTAGTAAAAGGCAAGACAGGTCACTAGTTTTAGGTCCTCTTCAATCTCAGAAGAAAAAAAAATGCTGCAAAAAAACATTCTGTAAAACAGACTGTCAAAAAGTATGTGATTTTACTAAAGTTTCAATTTGTCTACAAATGCTCAAAGTATCACTGATGCGAATACTGATTCTTTTGGTGTGACTGAGTGGGAAAAATTCACTCTTTGTAACATGGTAAAACATGGTGGGACTCTCTAAGAGAGGAATGACACATGTGATTATTGATTTCAGTCTATTGCCCTCCAACAGCATTGGCAGTTGATCATTTCATGAGCACAACACTTGGGAAAAATGATCCTATTACTAAAAAGAACAGTCAATTAGGAGTCAAGAAGCCTAGGACTGAGGAAGGCCAACAGTGTTGGCTGTGCAAACTTGGGACCTCCCACTTCAGCAACACTAACGGGATTTTCCTCACTTTGAACAAGGATAGAGCCCCTTCATGATCTCATCCAATGACAGCAGAATTCCCTAAGGATTTTGAAGACTATTTCAGTTCTGTTTTATTATATGGAGGAACAAAGTCTCAGAAAAATAACAAGTGGATTCATCAAATTACATGACAAAGAACTGGGAGAGGTGAGATTTGAGCCCTCTGCCCTGGAAATAGAGATCACAGCTGTGGTCATTCTAGGGCTTCTGACCCATGCCTCCTCTCATAAAGAACTGAAGACAAAATGTAAAAGAAAAAAAGAAAAATATATATATATATATATACGTGGAAAATATATAGTAGCAAAAACTAGAAAGTACTATGAGTATTATTTTGTGACATCCCTGTAGACTTCATAATACATAATTTAAATGATAAGGAAGCTAGAATGTACCATAAGATGTTTAAGTTCTGAATTGAAAAAGTCTTGAGTGAAATTCTAGCTCCTTCAACAACTAGCTCTCTGATCTTAAGAAAGTTATTTCATTACTTCTATATGAATTCTCTATAAAACTGGCTTCATCATATCTAGCTTTCAGAGTTGTGAGACTGCAGTATGTAAACCAGTGAAATGGTAGAAAACAAAGAACACAGGCAGACTTTGACAGTTAGCAATGGCATTGATCGTGTGCCCACAAATGTTCATTCAGTACAATGCCAGAATGTTTTAGAGGACAATCATGGAAAATAGTGATATGGAGATGATAATGTCAATATCCATCTCATAGGGCTATGTGGAAATAACAAGCTGGTGGTTATAAAATGCTTGAGTGCCTACAAGTGGCAAGCTATAATGACCATGATCCCAGTATAATTTATTTTCTTTCTTTTTAATCATATGTTCTATGAATATCATTTTGAAGAAACTTAGAATGACTTTTTCATGTCTACATAGTCTATAGACAATTTCTTGATATTGTGAACAGTATGTACCTTGCAAAATGATTTCTCCCTGAAAGCCTAAGACTATTCTATTCAATATGAAGACCATATTCAATATGGAGTCTTTTTTACACTGGGCAACTTTTTTCATAAACCTCTCCAAAATATTAAACAGTATAGCTGGCAGAGGTATAGGATATGAATCACTGAATTTCATTCTTTTGCATGTATCTGTCTCTCTGCCATCATACTCTAAGTCACTTTGGGAACTTGCCCAAGGACAAAACAATGTACTAAAGGGATCTTCTGGTCTATCTAGGGAGTCAGTATCCTACTAGATAGCAAATTAAATACATTTTATCCATTTGGTTTTCAGAAGGCATACAGCAAACCTACCTAAGTCCATTTGGTCTAATCTATCGAAAACTTGGCAGTATATTTGGAGATGCCAATCAACTAGCTTTGAGACTGTTTCCTTTTCTGGTTTTGCTCATTAAATGTAGATGGACGAACCACTAAGAAAGGCATTTGCCATATTTTTCAAGTGATTTTACAGCTATAATTGTGCATGCATTTTTGATACCCCACCAACACATTTTCCAACTCATCTGTAAAATGGAAGGGCTTTTAGCTGCTCTCAGAAGGTGTCAAGAACGGACCATTTAAACAAAAACATTCCCAGTAACATAATTGTGATGGAGAAACTGAGTGTTTTTGAGCTGCTTGATAGGATGCAAAAATAAAAGGAATAGTTGAGGAGCAAGATGGCTATTTCTTGTCATCTACTCTGATCTTAGTTGTTTATTTTTTCATTCTTTTCTCTTGAAAATTTCTCAGAAATGTCCATGAGGCATGCTGACACTGTTGGTATAATTGTTTTTCACTGTAGCCTAGAAGACTTATCAGGGCTCTGACTGATGAGTTCTAGCCCTGTAGCTATCTGGGGAATTTGAGAACAGAGCAGCATGTTTGAAGAAACATGTAACACCCTCAATTCTAGTCATAGATCTGCCATTCGCTAGCTTAGAGACTTTGTGCAACAATCTCTCCCTCCCTAGGCCTGGTTTCTTCTTACCTGATCCCTAATATGATTACTCACATGTTCGCATGAGACTTCAAAATGTTTAATCACTATGAATATGAAAAGTATATGTAAGGATAGCATTTTATAGTCTAATAACTTATGAAAGACTGTGCACCTACACATATGCATGTCGTTAGACAGGACAACATTAGAGTGATCAAATATTCTGAAACAGAAAATGTGTGTGTGTGTGTGTGTGTGTGTGTGTGTGTGTATGGGCACATGCATGTACTTGTATGTGCATTATTACAACACTAAATTCAATTTCATGACTGAAGATTTTTAAGATCTAGTATCTTGTTCATTAATTCCAGTATTATTTGCTTTCCTTTCAGTGACTATTCAAAACATTTCTGAGTTTTCCTCAAAACTCAAATACATCCCTGTGGTCATGATAACAGATGGGAATATTTTTCAAAAATTACTCCAAAATGAGGATATAGACACTTTGCAATGATCAAACAAGTTATAAATGTCTCATGAAACCAACTCAAATATCAGACTTTCTTTCTTCTTTTTGCTTTAACACGGGAAATTGGAGATTTTGAAGTGAGAATTGTTGTTTCCATCACATGCAACCACAATCAATCTTGTATGGATTTTTCAGCATGGTACGAAGTCCTTGCAGGCACGCATCCTTCAGACTCCCTTAGAGGGATCATCGTATGCTCTGACTACAAACGATATATACTATGCATCTGACTATAAACCCTGAGGTGAGGATGAACATGACTGCAGAGCAACTGTATTCGTATATGGAGTGTATACATTACATGCAGTGTATATATTATCACTGAAGACAGTGATAATATTTGGATCTCTGGCTTAAACCAAATGACAGGTACCACTTGGGTCTGAATTGCCCAAATGCCTGGGAAAGATCACAACTGACTTGAAAGCAGTAAGACATTTGCAAAGTACCCTACTTGAGGGTGGGACACAGGAATGGAATAATAGCATCTGTACCTGCTCTGCTTGCAGTCAGTCCTGGCTTCACTCTTTGCTACTGTGGCACTTTGAGCAGTTTACACAATGCTTCTCTGTTTTTTAATGATGATGAACTCCATGGACTTATTATAAAGAGACTGCATGGGAAGTACGTAGTACTTGAGTTGAGTCCCTGCTGTTGTTGGTAAACTTGTAAGCTGCCTCACACTGCGACCTTGACAAGAGATGTACAGTATTTTCCTCTGATTACCAGTGTCTGGTCCATAGTCTTACATGCGATAGTGGCCAAATGTATGTTTGTTGAAATGAATGAAAGTGTAAATGAATGAATGAAGGAAGGCAGATATAGATGGAATGCATTGTACTGACAAACGAACATTTCAAATTGAAAACCCTTTGTATAACTATTGAAGGATATTTTACAAATAAATAAAACTAAATAAAAATAGAAATATTCAATTTTTCCCTGAGAGAGGAAAAGAGAGAAAGACATCTTTTTCTCCAATTATAAAGGTGATTCCAAATCTATCTGATGCACACAAATCCTACCATAAATTGGTCCCATGAAAAATCACTGCAAAAATCAAATCTGGTCTTTCAACTACACTAGCTGAGTACCAACATTTATGTTTTCCATTTTTGTAATGGAAGTGGCAATCTACCGCTCCCTTTCCAAGAGCTCCAGGTTTCAGTCTTGGCACCCATCAAGCTACAGCAGCATCAGTGCTTCTTGATGTGAACATCCAAATGCCAATATTCCTTGTTGTCACATTAGCCAATATACAATCCTCACCACAAAATCCTCTTGATGTCTGATTACTCTTCTTAAGGACCTCATGCTGATTCATTTCAAACTGTGAATTACCTTTAATTCACAGCTTGAACAGGCTGCCAAATTTTGTTTGCTCTGCTCCCAGGTGGCTGTCCCTGATGCAGTGGAGAACTTCCAAAAATATATTAAGTACTTGGGAAAAGTTGGCAAGCTCTGAGACATGGGGCATACAATTCAGGTTAAAAGCAAGAATTGGCATACTTTTTTGGCTTAAAAAACAGAATGGCTGCAGCCAGTGCATGTCAGAGATTACCACTTTATGGACAGAGTTACGTTAGCTTTTGCAAGCTTCAAACTGATTATCAGTATTTCTACATTCCAACTACCAAATCACATATTCAGATTAAGAAGTAATCTGATTAAGAAATAACAGTCATTTTTTTCCCCTGCCACATTACACAGTCACTTTGCTCCTGAAATTGCATGTAAGTAGCAGACCAAACATCCACTTAGGGAAGAATATATGAAATTGCTAGAGAGTGGGTTATTGCTCTACAATACAGCACAACAGTTCCTTAATCTCAAATCAAATTCACAAAGGAAATAGTTTCAGCGATTAAAGTTTTGGCAGTAGGATGGCCATGGTTATAATGAACGTGAAGGTTTTTTTTTTCAAGTTTAAAAATGGTAATTCATCTAAGAAATAATGCAATGTTTATATCAGTTTTAGCAAACTGGAAAAAAAATCTCATAAGCTTTATATTCTCTAGAGTAATAAAAATCTTCATAATATTTAGAGGAAAGTTTAGAAGTAATGATATTTTAGTTAAATTAAGAAATTTTGATTCAGTTCTGTATCTTCTATAGCAGTGAGGTGCACTTTTTTGGGGGGAGCTGATCCCCATTAAGTGGCTCTACAAGTCTCCATAAAGATAGCATCCAGGTCCCAAAGAGCAAATGTGGTGTGCCAAGTCCCTGAACCTATCAATTCTCATAGAGAAGGATAGCTCAAAAGAAAAAGATGAACTTTACAACTTTGGTGGGGGGAGGAGGAGGGTTGGGTGGGGGGGGCCAGGGGAGGATGGGATGGAAAGGGGAAACAAAGGAGGAGGCTACAATGCTTGATAAGAAATGTACTCATTATCTTGCCCATCTAATTGTAACCCCTCTGTACAGTATTTTCACAATAAAAAAAGAAAAAAGAAAAAGAGGGGCCTTTGAATTCACTGAATCTTCAGCCTTCATGAAACTGTCCCACCAAAGGGCAGCATTACTCACATGGTCTTCTACATGTTTGTAATCAAAATGTCGATTTGAGATGAGTGAACATAGGTAGTTTTTCTACATATTTTAAATGGATGAGGACTGGGTTCTATTTTTGCTTTTCTCATTTGCACTGTGGAAATAATGCATAGTACCTCCAGTTTGGCTGGTAAAGTTAACAGGATAATGTACTTAATAAGAACCTCATAGCTGTGTTCAGAAGCATAATGGTTGTTATTTGAGATAGGATAACTTCCTTTTCCTTTACCTACACTACATTCAGGCATTTGTTCATGAAGCATGCATATCAACATCTCACAGGTATACTGAGGCTGGTCAAAACTAGTTTGGATCCATATGGTCTTTCATTAGCTCTCTACATCTATGGTTGGCTGTTTTCAAATCTATAGTTAGTACTATAAGTAAATGGGCTGGTTTTATGGCATGGAAAAACAGCATTATGGCTACATCTGTCTTTATATTGGGGCTTTTATGGAAACTATCCAGGTATTCTTGACAGCATGGCTTAAAACGTAAGAGCTGTTTGGTTAAAAGGGGGTCTGGATGGTTTCCAATTGGACCAAGTCCAATTGCTAATGACCAAGTTTAGAAAGGAACTTGATATTTGTTGTTGCCATCTTCTCAGTAGTAATCACAAAACTAACTGAATTCAAAAGCTGACTGGCTGGGCAAACATGTGCTCATGGAAGTTAGCTGTGAATTCTTCTCAGGACACCTGTATACATGTTCTTAGTTCCTATTTATGATGGATCCAAAACCCCAAAAGATCATAGGTTTATGTGTAAAGATACTATATGGGCAAGTGATTGACAAGAATCTCTAATTGGCTAATAAAGAAATAAAACTCAACTAAGAAAAACCAAGTTCTTTTTTTCTTTTCTTCCTTTTGCTTTTTAATAGCTCCATTAAAAAGTACACAGTTAACACAATATCTGATGCAACCACTGAGGCCTGAATCTGTTCATCAAAATGGGTACATCTATTAGATAGGATAATTTCCTCTCTAAAATAAAAGATGTACCACATTACTATATAAATGTATAATTCTAAAACTCTGAGAAATACAAATTGATCTCCGTAAGCTTATGTCTCAGTCTCTTTCCTGGTGGACACAGCATTTTTAGAGGCTCAGAATGCCACTGAATTTAGAAGATTTGGGGAAGGATTTTCCTATTATTTCTTTTTATTTGGTGGTACCAGAACTTGAACCCGTGGCCTTGAGATTGGTTTACAGGTGAGCTACCACTTGAACCATATCTTTTAGCCCTCTTGCTTTATTTTTCAGGTAAAACTAACCCATGGTTTTCATACTCATACTTCTTACATAACTGAGATGAAAGACATGTTTCATGACATGCAGCTTTATTGGTTGAGATAGGGTCTCACTAACTTTTTGTTAGGTCTGGACTGAATCTGTGATTCTCCCCTTCTCCTATTTAAGAGTAGCTAGCATTATCCAGCATATGGTCACTGAGTAAGGCTTTTCAAAGACTGCAATAACAGTTCTTTCTCAGAGGTAGAGACTGAGGGAATGTAGTCAGGGTGAATGACAGGTCTTACATTATCTATAAATTATTACTAATATTATTTTGTGGAAGTACTAGGGCTTGAGTCCAGGGTCTTATGCCTGCTAAGTAGCTGATCTACTACTTGAGCTACTCCACTAATCCCATTTTGGATTTATTATTTTCAGATAAGGTCTTATTTTGTGCCAGGAACATCCAGGACCATGATCTGTTTCCCTTTTGGTCAACTGGATGACAGTCATGGACTACTACACCTAGTGGTTGGTCAAGATGCAGCCTCAGGAATGTTTCTGTCCAGGCTGTCCTTGAACCCATGATTCCTCAATGCCTGCCTCCTGAACAAGTTTCACACAATTAAACCACCATGCCTGGATAACTCCTAGAAATTATTAAGAATTAAATGTAAATGTGTTTTAATGTTGTTACATGTAATTACTAAACAGTTTGCTTACTCTTGAATTCTTACAAATACTTGTGTATACCCATATGGATACACTCATTAATTTCCCTCAAAGAACTTATCTGTAACATTTTAAATAAAGATATGTTGCCCTGTGATTTAAACTCATACCTCCTACATCTGAGGTAGGTTAGTGTTCTCCCCCACAATTATAAAAGCCACAGAATGAGTCTCAAATCCAGTTTCTCAACTTTCCTTTTCCAGTGTTTTTGCCTTACAGGCATTTAAAGTACTACTTGGAGGATATAGGATATAGATTATGCACACCCAATAGAAAGCTATGTATGTTAGCATAGCAAAGTAAACTAAATAGGAAAACATGCAGTTCTGCCAAAGGCCAGGTCAGGCTCAGAGGAAGAGACAAGTGTCAAAAATAAAATAAAGATGGATCCTGTGCAGTTGATGCCTGTACTCAGTCACTGGGGCCAGTGTTTTCACCTGGGTGTTCATGCATGCAGTCCTTATAAACAATCACACTGAAATAGGAGTTCTGCATTTCGTCAGCCAAAGCAAAAATGCCATGATGAGGAAAATGCATAGACTGTCCCAGCAATTAAGGGATTCTGTTTTACAAGACTCTAATCTCTCTCCAGTTCACTAAGCAGCAGGGAGCATGCCACACGCATTTGCTGGCCTTGGGTGAGCCACCTTGCTGAATTGGGGGCAGCTTCCCACCAAGCTCCAGGCTCAGCAGTCTTTCTGCAGTCAGAGTGTTCTTAATTACCTGGTAGATTACCCTGTCAAATGGAAACTTCTAGGAGTTGACTTCAAAGCACATTGTGTTGAAGGATGGGAGAGTAAGAGTGAGTTGATAATTATTTAGAAGCTAAAAATAAAAACTTTATTACAACCAATCTATCCTATGTTAAATCCATACCCTACCATAAGAAGAGAACTTATTCCACCCCAAATCTAATGGACAGTGGTTGGACTTTAGAACAAGCAGCCCAAATTGGAGAAAGCCATTCATAAAATAGACTCAGTGCCTTTTAGTTCTACCAACACTTCCTATAGACAATTTAAGTCTTATTGACTGTACTATATACTGCAGTGCTATAAAGTACTGTTTTCTGAAATGTAGCCTCTAACTATAAAACACCATTGACGAGTTTATTTCTGTTAGTTATAAACTACTGAAAATTGCATGCTATAGTGTATGTGGAAAGTAGCATATTTCACACTGGGAGCCTGATATTCATTCATGCTTTAGCAGCAAAACCATTTTACAACTGGAAAATATAATTTTATACTTTTTAGTGTTTGCAAACATATATTGATTTTGTTTTCTTTTGTTTTAAATGGAGGTAAAATGAAGTAGAATTGGAGGCAAGAAGACAAAATTCACTATAAAAGAATAATAAAGCAGGCTCCAGTGACTCACAGAGTCACTCCTAGCTACTCAGGAGGCTGAGATCTGAGGATCATGGTTCAAAGCCAGCCCAGGCAGGAAAGTCTGTGAGACACTTATCTCCAGTTAACCACCAGAAAACCAGAAGTGGCATTGTGGCTCCAGTGGTATAACACTCTCCTTGAGCTGAAGAACTCAGGGACAATGCCCAGGCCCAGACTTCAAATCCCATGACTGAAAAAAAAAGAATAATAAACCATGGGAGAAAAACAAGGGAGGTGGTAACAATGTTTGACAATATATGTACTTCTTATCTTAAGTATATAATTGTAACCCTTCTGTACATCACCTTGACAAAATTAAATTAAAAAAGAATAATGAACCACTTATTAGAATAACAAGTGATAGGGTCAGTTCATTTATATGATTAATGGAAAATCCAAAATGAAGAATTCCAAACATGTTTCCAATTTATCCCCTTTTCATGTTTTCTCTTGAGTTTTTTTAAAAAATTAAATATATATATATTTATTGTAAAGATACTGTACAGAGGGGCTATAGTTACATGAGTAAGGTAATGAGCACATTTCTTACTGAGCATTGCTACCTCCTCCTTTATTTATCCCCTACCACTCTTCTCTCCCCGACCAAATCCTCCCCCCATCCCCTGAAGTTGTAAAGTTCATTTTCAACATAGTGTCTTGTATATCTCATTGCTACAATGGGTCAACCTGTATCCTTATTTTAGCATTTTGTTATTTCCCTTCCCCTCCCTAAATTAGAAAAATGTATCTATAAGATGCAGTGCACCAGAATCAAATACAGTGAAAACAAGGGTTTTACCATGGGGGAAGAACATACAAAAAATCATATACTACATTATAAGTATATTAAAAACAATAGCAAGAAAGATAAACCTCTTATGTCCCTATCTTGGGGTTCAATTTGCTTAGCATCCTCTTATATGGACATATGTTCACAGCTTTTGACCTTTTGGGCTTGTCCTAGACATATAGACCCCGAATAGAAAAAACAATCCTTAGCAGAAAGAACAGTGCTAGAGGAATATCAATACCAAACTTCAAACTCTACTACAAAGCCATAGTAATCAAAACAGCTTGGTACTGGCACAAGAACAGACCTCAGGACCTGTGGAATAGAACTGAAGAACCAGAAATAAACCCACAGACCTATAGCCACCTAATCGTTGATAAGGGAGCTAAAAAATAGAATGGAAGAAAGATAGCCTCTTCAGTAAATGGTGCTGGCAAAATTGGTTAATCACCTGTAGAAAACTAAAGCTAGATCCTTATATATCACCCTGCAACAGAATCAACTCCAAATGGATGAAAAACCTCGAAGTAAAAGCAGACATTCTGAAAACATTACAGGAAGGAACAGGAGAAACTAGGGATCCTTGGCAAATGCCAAATTTTTCTTAATAAAGATCCAGAAACCCAACAAATCAAAGAAAGGTTGGACAAATGGGATTGCACGAAATTGCAGAGCTTCTGCATGACAAAGAACATAGCTAGCAAGATCAGTAGAAAGCCCACGGACTGGGAGATCTTTACTAGCCACACAACGGTCTCATATCTAAAATATACTTAGGACTCAAAAAGTTAAATCCTCCAAAAACAAATCCTCAAAGAGACAACCACCCAATTAATAAGTGTGCTAAAGATTAAAGGGAGACTTCTCTCAAGAGGAAATAAGAATGGCCAATAGACTCATGAAGAAATGCTCAACTTGTCTAACCATAAAAGAAGTACAAATCAAAACAACATTGAGATTCCACCTCACCCCAGTTATAATCAAGAACTCTAATAAAAACAGAAGCTGGAAGGGATGTGGCCAAAAGAGAACCCTTTTGCATTGTTGGCGGGACTGTTAAACTTGTTCAGTCACTCTGGAAAGTTGTATGGAGGTTCCTCAAAAGACTCCACATAGAGCTCCCCCATGACCCAGCAATCCCACTTTTGGGCATTTACCCAAATGATCACAAACAAGACCATACTAAAGTTACCAGCACAACTATGTTTATTGCACTATTATTCACCATAGCTAAGATTTGGAACCAACCCAGATGCCCCTCAGTAGATAAATGGATCAAGAAAATGTGATATATATATATAAATATATCACATATATAATCATATATATATATATACATATATGGGATATATATGTATAATGGAATTCTATGCCTCCATAAGAAAGAATGATACTGCCTCATTTGTTAGGAAATGGAAAGACTTAGAAAAAATTATATTAAGTGAAGTAAGCCAGGCCCAAAGAAACATAGGTCCCATGGTTTCCATTACTTGCAATAACTAGTATATGTCTTGAGGATTTTTGATGGTTGAAGTTGAAATTTGAATTAGAAGGCACAGATTCAGCCTTGGGTCTGGTGATGGGGTGAGGATTGTGGGCCTTTGATTCAGCACTACAACAAAATATATAGTAGAAACATCATTGGCTTTCACAGAATCTCAGGCTATTTGGGAGACATTCCCACTTGTCTTATGCAATTATTCGTGATCTTCCAAAAGGTGAGCAATTTGCTTCAAGTGTGCCATTAAGCTACTTGAGTGTCATAAATTATTTCATTTTGAAAAATTTCAAGTATGTACTATTACTCATACAGAAAAGTCAACTTCCATTTTTTATTATCAGGAATGAAAGAAGTCATGAGAGAAAGACTCCCCTGGTACACTCTTGGGCAAATGGATATTAAGAAATCTACAATAGTTAATCTGAGGAAATTAGTTTCTGCAAATTCCTCCTTCACTTAACATTAATAAAAAAATAGAGACACTGCTGAGTGAAATACAAGTCCCTGGTTTTTTAATTTCAACCTAGATTACCATGTAATGTTTTCTTTTATCTCTTAAATATACAGATGCCATATGACCTACAAATAATAGGGCATTAATTAGGTTCCTTAGTTATAACAGGAAATACAACATTTCATGTTAGATAGGAACATGGCTAGGAACATTTTATGTTCCTAGTCAAAAGTAGATGACTATATACAGATGTCTGTTTCTAAAGTTATATGATGATAAGTAACTTGTCAAAAGGTAGAAAACAAACTGTATAGATAGATATTTTTACTAACATAATGATTGGTTTACTATTCTAGGTGTTGACCCAACCAGTGTCTACATCACAGTGCCTCACGATGAAAACTGTTATGCTAAAATTGTCAACCCAAGGTGATAATATTTAAAGGAAGGCCTTTTTGGAGCCAAGCACATCATGAGGATGGAATCCTTATGGGGATTAGTACTTAAAAATAAAGTCCCAGAGAGATCTTTTGTCATTCTACTATGTAAGGTTTGAGTGAGAATATGCTGTCTATGATGAAGTGAGTCCTCACCAAATACCATTTCTACTGGTGCCTTGATCTCTAATATCCCAGCTTCAAGATCTGTAAGAAATATATTTTGGTGGTTTATAAGTTACCCAGTTTGTGGTATTTTGTTATGGCAGCCAAAAGAGATTATGAGAATAGGAAATCTGATTATTCCTGTTAACCAAAGTACACACTACAATGATTGTCCATATTCTCAAGGAACAGGAAAGAACAAGAGGGAACAAGCTCAACATTGAGGTATTATTTCCTTTGCAAGTAGCCCTAAAGAGGTGTGGTTTAGAAACCCAAGTACTCACAACTCAAATGATACTGACTTCGTCGAAGCTCTGCTAGTTGGGTCACTCCACTCTGAAAAGAACAGACACCATTACTGCCCATGCTTCCACTGTCAAATTATTATTCAGTATTAAATTCATTTCAAAACATGTAGCCCTTCAAGTTCATTTCCTGGTTTCCTGTTATAACAGATTTTAAAAGAAAGTAGATGGATATATCAAAATATCAATTTTGCCCTCATTCTTTCATACTTTAATTATATTAAGTAGGAAAGAGGGAAAAGTAAAGGAGGAGAGAACATGGATGCCTGAACTAAAAAGTAATGAAAAAAACAGTACTTACTTTGTAAGGTGAATCCTGGGGTCAGATGTTGAGATTCCTATAAGAAAGAACATATGACATAAACATGAGTGAAATGGTAGAAAGGGGAACAAAAGATATAACTGTTATTTCTGCAGATGTAATTTGACTATTCTTTGTAAACAGGAAATGACTGTTTATAATTCCATAAATTACATTCTATGACTCTACTTGAAGAACAAATATTTGTTATTCAAAGCTGCTGCCACAGCATTGTAATGGCCACTTTATTCGTGTTATAGGGAAGATGTATCTATTTGGGAAGAATGACTAACATATATGATCTCTTGGTGTGTAACTTCTTAACTAGGCAATGATGTTTCAGAGGAAGTTCAAACAAACAATGATCATGGCTTTTGTAAAATCGTAACTAAAACTATAATTAAGAGATATTGTTCCAGAATCATAACACATAAAAGAACAAGTGGATAAATGGGATTGTATCAAATTGAAGAGTTTCTACATGGCAAAGGACATAGCTAGCAAGATAAATAGAAAGCCCATAAAATAGGAAAAGACTTTTACCAGCTATGTATTAGACAAGGACCTCATATCTAAAATATACATAGAGCTCAAAAAATGAAAACTCCCAAAAACTTATCCTCAAAGAAACAACTCAATTAATAAATTGGCTAAAGCCTTAAAGAGAGACTTCTCTGAAGAAGAAATAAGAATGGCCAATAGACATATGAAGAGATGTTCAATATCTCTGGCCATAAAAGAAATGCAAATCACGTCATTGAGATTCCTCCTCACCCCAGTAAATGGCCATTATCAAGAAAATTAAAAATAATAGATGTTTGAGGGGATGTGGCCAAAAGGGAATGCTACTATACCATTGGTGGGAATGTATACTTGTTCAAACACTCTGGAAAGCAGTATGGCTGTTCCTTAAAAGATACCTATAGAGCTTCCTATGATCCAGCAATACCACTCATGGGCATTTATCCAAATGACCACAAACCAAACCACCCTAAAGCCACCAGCATAACCATGTTCATTGCAGCATTGTTCACCATATCTTAGATATGGAATCAATACAGATACTCCTCAGTGAACGAATGGATCAAGAAAATGTAGTCTTATATACAATGGAATTCTATGCTTCCATCAGAGAAGAATGATATTGTCCGGTTCATAAGGAAATGAAAAGACTTAGAAAAAATTATACTAAATGAAGTAATCCAGACCCAAACAAACATAGGCTGCATGGTTTTCCTCATTTGTAATAATTAGAATTAGTGCTTATAAATCTACAAGTAAACCCAACGGATAGTAAAAGACAAATAATTACACTTGGACATGATTAAAGCACTCTAAACATTCACACAGGGAGAACACAGGAGGATATTCTTAGGAGAGGATCACAAGGGCTCAAAAGCTATGTGCATATGATCATATAAAATGATGGTGATTGAAGTGAATTCCAAGAAATGGAAACAAGAGGGTTTTATTTTATTGTTTGTGGTTCTTCTTTTCCTGTTTCCCCTCTTTTGTCATGGTTTTTTTATTTCTGTACCTTCTGTTTTGTATGTAAGTTTATCTGATTTGGGGCAAGAGAGGGAAAGTACAGAAATGATGGGTCAAAAGGTGAACTAAGTATACTAAAAAATAAAAAATTTAAAAAATTAAAACAGGTGAACTAATTCAGCAGTTATAATCACTAGATACTATATTGGAAATGGACTATATACAACTTGGGAGGGAGGGATGTTGGGAAGGGAAAACAAGAAGAGAATAGAGGAAATTTATTCATTACCTTAATTATGTAACTGCAAATTTAAAATTAAAAAAGCGATACTGTTTTCCCCCTTTTATAGAAACCACTCCAACATTCTATCATAAGTATAACTCTTATGAAGGGGTTGTACCTCATCTTGTAAAGAAACTGTTCTTTGAACTTCATTACAAATCTGCTGAAGTACAAAAAACAATTTGAAGTATGTTGTAGTATGTTATTTAAGGCGATTTGAATTTGACTTGAGAGTTATTCTTTGTACAATGTATTCAGTATTTTGAGAAAACTAGACTTACATTCATACTGCTTCCTGAGATTTTGGCACAACTGTGCCAAAATCGCAGGAAAAAAAAACTGGCACTATAGTGATGTTCAGGTTACATTAAGTATTGTATAAGTCCAATAAAAATTTGTATGGATTTCAGGGTAAGCTTTCTAAAATTGGAGACAATTGAAGTCATAGCCTGGGGATATAGCTTTTGCCTCCCATATACAAGGCACTGGGTCTTATCCCCAGAAGTCTCCCTAAACAGTAAGTAGAATTATCTATATCATTTATTGCCTCAAATAATCTATTCATGAAGTTTAAGATTGTTACTCCCTAATATAAACACAGCATGCTTTGTCTCAAAAATAAACTAAACTTTGCAATTGTGCTTTAATCAGAACTGAACTGTTCAATCTACTGTGCATAACTGTGCTTCCCAACAGATTTGTGTTGTGAGATGATCACTACTCCATCAAATAAATAACAGGTAAGAAAAGGCTTTTTAGCTTAAGAGCTACCATTGAGCCCATGCACTTTGCTGTTCAAAAGCTTTTGTACCATCACTGATAGAAAACCGTCTTTTGATAAAGAACTCTAAAAACCTGGGCCATCCAATTTCTACCCTTTAGAAAATAACAGATGGAAAGGAAGGGGAAATATTTTCAGTAGTATAACTATAGGGAAGAAATAGAGTTGTAAAATCTTATAGTATAAGTGTCCATGGAAAATGATACAAGTTAAAACTTAAAAAGTAAAAAGTCAATGATATTTACCATAAAAGTAAACAATCTACTTATCTTCTAAGCCTCTAAGGGCATAATTACAACATAACATCATGGTACAGCATGGTTTAATACTTGATACTGATACTTGTAAAATTGTTATCAAGAGCCAATAAATGTATAAAGAGAATATTATATATACACACATGTATATATATATATATATATATATAATGGATTATTATTCAGCTAGAATAAAAATGAGATTATTCCATTTGCAGAAACATAGATGGAATTAGAGAAAACTATGTTGACTTAGATAAACCAAGCTGACCCAAATACAGTATGTTCTTGCTTACTTGTACAATATAAACTAAAATGATAATGATAATAATAGTAATGGTACATGAACATAAACTGGGCAGGAAATCAGCAAGAATAGAGAAAAGAAACATACAGTGAGTGAAGAGGGTTGATTGACTTTATACATATATATATATATATATATATATATATACATATATATACGCACACACACACATATATATGTATATATGTCCACACATATACATATCTGTGATGTTACATCATACACATCTATGAAATATATATACATGAGTGTGCATATCTATCTATCAATATCTATCTATCTATCTCTCTCTATATCCATATATGTATATCCACACTAAATAGGGGAGAGGTGAAGGAGAGGAATGAAAGTGGGATGAAAGGGATCAACTGCATATTGCTAATGTATGCCAATGTAACATTTTTAAAAGAACGGTTAAATCATATATAAAAGTCAGAAAAGAATTACTCTTCAAAATAGTGTCTCTACATGGTTTCTATGAATAACAAAGACATGGCATGTTTGGACTTATATGCCTTTAGGAAATAGAAAGGCAAATTCTAAAGTCAATAAAACTCAGTGTGTGATCAGAGAGTGAAACAGTTTTTCTACTGGTCTTGGAATCCCGCTTTTAAAAATCTTTATACAGGTATTTTTGACTTTGGATTCAAAAAATTGGCTGTTGCGTGGCATTAAGGCAATGATGTTTGAAGCCAACAGAAAGTTTACATTAGTCACTGACTTTAAGTAATTGATGTTATATATTCATGATATGGTTTTTAATATTAAGCTAAGTAACTTAAATCTGAAATCCAAACAAATGACACATCTCTTTGTGTCACCAATGTAATATTCCAAAATAACTAGCCCCGAGGAGATATATTCTATTCATACACCTGAATTGTTCATAAACTATATATTAATGCATGTAGTACATTTTTTAAGTCTGACTTCAATCTGTGCATCCCAAGAAATCTTGATTTATGGGCACTGAAATTTAAATTCTATATTTATTCTCACATTATTCAGATGAACACATTTTTTTTTCTTTTTGAAAAATTTGAGGCTTTAGACATATAAAAATCATCTGGGTGATGGTGGCTCACACTGTAGTCCTAGCTACTTGGGATGTAGACATCTGAGGTTTTCAGTTCAAAGCCAGCCCAAGCAGGAAAAGTCAAAAGTCTGTGAGTGGAGTTATGGCTCAAGTAGTATAGCACCAGCTTGAAGCAAAAAAAAAAGCTCACAGATAGTGCCCAAGCTCTGAACTCAAGCCCCAGGACTGGCACAAAAACAAACAACATATGGACCACTATTTGATAATCTCTGCTCCAAGAGTTGTTTCCTTTTAATTTCCCCAGGTGCATTATTGTTCCCTTAATTGTGTTCAACCTTAGTTCACTCTCTTCCTTGTGGGAATTTCCATTCTCTATGAGCAAATACAGTATTTTCAGTTAGCAAGAGAACATCCATTCATAATTATTCAATTGCATTTGTTATTGTAAATTTACAAAATCATGGACTATTTCACATGCAAATTCCACTGGGATTATAAAGTCCTTCTATCCCCAACAATCAAATCCAGTATATACAAGAAAAAATGAAGTATCTGTAACAAGATTAAAATGCATCCTGTCTGCAGGCCTTTTCCCCATTTGACAAGCTGTGTTGTGTCTACAAGAAAAGCAACGGTATCTACAAAGTTAGTGATATCCAGTATAGGTACAAGCTTGTAGGAAGTGGCAATTACCCATGTTACACATATATACTGGAGAAAGTAATGTTTTGACAGAAATTCTATATAAATTTGTGTGAAAAAAGACACAATGAGGGCTGGGAAGGTGGCTCAGTGGTAGAGTGCTTGCTTTGCGTGCATGAGGCCCTGGGTTTGATTCCTCAGCACCACATAAGCAAAAAGAAAAAAAGCTGGAAGTGGCACTGTGGCTCAAGTGGTAGAGCGCTAGCCTTGAGCTGAAGAGCTGAGGGACAGCGCCCAGGCCCAGAGCTCAGGCCCCACGACCGGACCCCCTGCCCCCGAAAAAAGACACAATGAGCTACAGTATGGCCATTGGTGTTTGAACACCTGGCTCTCAATACGAACATTCTTCATTTATTAACCAGAGGATCTCAAGCACATTACTTAATTACTATGTGACTCTGTTTCTTCTTCTGTACATCAGAGGTAATCAAATTCCCTTTTTGGTTGTAGTGAGGCTTGAGTTTACTGTAGATGAAGCATTTAGAGTGGATTGAGACATATGGTATCATTGCACCTGTTACTATGTACTTAATATGCATTTAATATGCGTGGTCATCCTAGTTTCACCAATTTATTCCACTTGTTTCTTTCTACCTTTGTCATGGAGTGGAAGGTAACATCGATAAATGGAAGAAAACACAAGTCATGTCTAACTTTAAATGATATACAGACTTCAAAATCCCATTTGGACAACCAGTTCTACTGTAGCTACTTAGAAGTCAAAATTGCAACTTGCAGAAACCATCTTTACATTTCTAAAATGTAGCCGAAAACACTGCAGGTGACAGTGTTAGAATCAATGATTGAAATGGATGCTTTTCTTTCTTTGCTGAAGATGCTAAAAAATAAAATTGAAAAGATGGATACCAAGCGCAGGTACCTTAAGGAAGGACAATGGGGATGAAAGTAGGAATGACACACAGTGTGTCACTTACTGTGAGAGTAAAGGTTGTCTTTAGTTCTGATTCTTCCCAAAGGAGAGGGGGATAGTTGAATACAGTTTCAATAAGAGTTATTATTACAATTATGTCCAGAACAAATAACAGATCTGATTGGGTATTTCTCCTTTCATAAAATCCAAACTCTGTGAGTACCTTCCAGGGTCTTTCACAGCAAGATAGTCACTTATCTAGAGTTTATCTCTCTCCACTAGTCCTACAGAAAAAGTCTAATCCAGCCACTTGGAACCTCATACTTACAAAGGATCATACCATAATTCCTTATCTACTGTGCTAGTCTTCTACATGAAATGTTCTTGTCATGGGTCCTTATCTACCTGTTAGAAACTCCTTATTCTTGCAATGTAACCACCTCCATGCTTCATGGTGAGCATATCATCAACTCTGCAGGGGTGGGTCATATAGTTCTTTGATATTTGTGTATTCTCTAGGAAATCCCTTATAATGTATATTGTTTTGTTCTTCATCTGCTTTTTCCATTCCTAACTGTATGTGCATTTTATTTCTTCAGCAAATGCATTCTGAATATATAGATGAAAGGAAGGAAAGAATTATTTTTTCTTTAAAATTTTGTTATTAAAATAGACATTAGTCTTCAAGTTGGTTAGAACCTGCTGCACCTATGGAATTACTACAATAAAACTCCTTCATAGGGCTGAGAAGGTGGGAGAGTGCTTGCCTAGCATGCATGAAACCCTGGATAGTATTCCTCAGTACCATATAAATGGTAGAGTGTTAGCCTTGAGCAAAAGGAGCTCAGGGACAGTGCTCAGGCCCTGAGTTCAAGACCCAGCAATGGCAAAAAAAAAACTCCTTCATATTATTAATGAATGTGAATTGAAAAATAAGAAAACTAATGGTGATAAATGATCACTGGAAGCTAGAGAAGGAAAAGCTATATACAAGAGCTATCAGTAGAAAAAACTATTGAAGATATAGCAGACAGAAAATTTTCTATCCATAGGGTACCTTGGCTTGTAACCATCTGTTTGCTTGGGAGCAGACCTCACTCTCCAGTAATTGATCTAGCAGAGCCAGGACCACAATTTTTCTCAATGTCAAGCTTGTGGGTATATTTGGTCTTCCATACAATATTTATGTAAAGGTTTTCTTACAAAGGAGGAGGGAACAATGCTTGATAAGAAATGTAATTGTAACCCTCTATAGGTATTTTCAAAACAAACAAACAAACAAATAAATAAATAAATAAATAAATGCCCCCCAAAGACTCCTTTAATTTAAAAAGTATATCTCTAGTACCATTTTTCCGGTAAGAGAAAAATGTAGATTTTTATCTAGAAATCTCTCAACCTTATCTAGATCTTATCTAAATCTATCTAGATTTTTATCTAGATATTCTCTGGATATTTACTAGATTTTTTCATCTAGGTCTTTCTCTGAATATTTATCTAGATTTCTATCTAGATTGTATATGGATCTTCTCTAGATTTTTGTCTGGATCTTCTCTGGATATTTATCTAGATTTTTATCTAGATCTTATCTGGATCTTGTCTAGATTTGTAACCTAGACCTTATCTAGATTTATCCAGATATCTAGCTAGATATCTATCTAGATTTATCTAGACCTTGCCAGAATCTTATCTAGATTTTGAATCTAGATCTTATCTAGATTTATCCAGATATTTATTTAGATACTTATCTAGCTATCAACTTAGATAGATTTGTATTTTTAATCCAAATTTTAATCTGAATTTTTCTCTATATTTTCTCTAGAACACCCAAGCCCTATTTTTTCTCCATTTTGAATCAAATGAGAAGTGTGGCATAATGCAGGTAAAGAAGAATGGACGAGAAAGGAGAACTGACCTGTCCTGGGATGGAAAACGTGTTCTGCTCAGAGTGTCCAGGAGTGTGCATGGCAGTGAGCGGAGCAGGCCAGGAATGGGTCATCTCCTGGTGAGGAAAAACAGAGCACTTAGAAAACCAAACCCTTTCTTCATACTAAATAGAGTAGACCCTTATAAGTACTTATGTGTTGATTTATTAGGCCTAGTATTTTTTGTTGTTGTTGTTCAGGAACTTAGGTCCAATTCTTGTCCCACACCAGTTCTTGAAGTGTATCTGCAATACAAAGAGCCATGCCTTTTTTTGGCTTCTGGCCAGGGATACAGAGCTCATTACTGGCTAAAGCAGCCAATCTCAACCTATAAAGATAGTTGGATCAGACTATTATGCCTGGTTGTGAAGCTAATGCCTACCTGCCAGGATCTTCTATCTACACATCATACTGTGGCACTGTATGGAATGTTCCTCTTCTTCTTTTGGCTTGAAAAGCCTTTGGCTTCAGAAAACAGCAACTCTACCTTTTTGCTTTTCTTTATTTTTTTTTTAAATTTTATTGTCAATGTGATGTACAGAGGGGTTACATAAGTAAGGTAGTGATTGCATTTACTGTCTAACTTGTTACTCCCTCCTTCATTTTTTCTCCCTCTTTCCCTCTCTCCCAATCCCCCTCCCCAAGTTGTACAGGTCATTTCCAAATATTGTCTTGGGAGTATCACTGTTACATAGGTTCTCCCTTTGTCCTGGGAATCGTCTCACCATTTTGTTGTTCCCTAGTTCAGATAAATATATATACAATAACCCAGAGTACCAAAAGTGAATACAGTGACAACAGTGGATATACCATGGCCGAGGGGGGGTGGGGACAAAAAGGAGAAAAGAAATCACATAGTACATTGAGAACAACAAAGAAAAACCTTTGGTGTCCACATGTTGGAGTTCATTTTGGTTAGCATCATGGTGCTATCTTTTCTACAGGCTGACATATACTTAGCTTGTTCATTCCTTTAGTAGAAATTTCCAACTTGCCTTCCAGTTCTGCATTCTGTCACTATGTTATGGTCTCTTGAGAGGGACTCCTGATTACCTAGGCTCTTCTAACTTCTGGTATTGTGATCCAGATGTGATCTGCCAGCTCCAGGGAGTGCAGCACTGACCATCACTTTCAGTTTGGATACACTGATACTCACCTTCCCTTGATGTGGCCTAACTGTTGTGAGGAGATTAAGCACATGCTGTTTTTCTATGCACAAATGAGATAGCTGAGCAGGATTTTTCCTTGGTTGCTATATGGTTGCTAGCTTGGTGCTACCAAGTATATTTATGAGTCAACATTTGTGCACAGAAAAGGCTGTCCAGGTTCCTCCTCCCCATTATTAGCTCTTTCACTTTGTTGAAGAAGAGGCAATGCTGAAATCTTGCTCAACTCTTAGGACACATGGCCAACGTGCGTTACCCAAAAATTAAGGATAATTAAATCACATGATCAAAATCCTTATAACAGACAAGTTGTCAATTTGGTGAAGCACGATGGAATCAGAATGTGTCACAGTCATCAAGCATTTTTGAGCATAAACATTGTAACTAAAAATCAATGTAATGATGGAAATAAAGGGCAGCTTTGAGGAGGGATAGAAAGGATCAAAGTTTGTGAAAGTCCTTTTTAATGAGTGAGTTACATAAATTCTTTCCCTCCAATCCTTACAGGTAACATAATTAGTCATTTCAAAGGTAATATTAATAAGAACTCTCAGGTAGCACTAAAATATGGCTTTTTTCCCCTTTTATAATTACCTAGTTCAAAAAGAGTCTTTGATGTATGAAGAGCTGTAATGCAAAGAGATACTTCACAGCTTCATTCACCCTGGCACTACTGAAGCAGAATTTGTAAGTATTATTCAGACATGCTCTGACACAGATTGAATTTTCCCCAGCACTATTAAAAAGGAGGTGGTAAGTATATTAAAATGCAGACAAGACTTAGAGGGGATGCTTAACCTACTTAAGAGATACACTATTTCCAAGTGTTTTTGAGTTGCTCATTTGTATCCAGTTGATAAAGATTCATAATGAATGCGACAATGTGTTCATCAAAACTCACCCAAAGTAACTCTGTGACAACTGTTGACAACAGAATTCTAATTACTTCCTGTCTTTAAAATGATCTGAACTTTTCTTTCTTAATTTAGGTTTTTTTTTTCTTGATTAAAGTTGTCCTCCAAAATTTGGTAGATCATTTAAAATATGTGACTAGAGTAAATCAGGAATAGGGTGAGTTGATGGTCAAATTGCTTACACTTTCAGTTAAGGAGGAATAAATTCTGGAGGTCTAAGGCATTGCAGGATGTCTAGAGTTCATAATACACTGAATATTTAAAATTACTAAGGGAGTAGCTTTTACATCTTTTCACCATAGAAATGTAAGATATGTGAGATGAGGGATGCATTGATTTAGTATTTTACTCATTCCAAGATGTAAACATTGCACACTGTAACATTTTACTCCATATTCTCCAAATAAGTTAATTTAAGTAACTAAAATGTAATCAATATTTCACCAAAGTTGACCAAGGGATAGTAAGTTCTTTGCTTAGAAAGGAGTGTTCCCTCTTTTCAGCAATCAGAAATGTGTCTGAAACAATGAAAGGCCTCATTATAGCTCCTCTCATGGCTACTTTTCTAGCTGTGCCTCTGGCTGCTTCACACAATGGGAAAAATGAAATCATTCGGAAAGCCCTACTTCTCCCCCAAGGTCTTCTGTGTTTGCTCCATGGCAGATCTGATTACATTGAATTAGCAGTGGAGTGCACCACCCTGCTGGCCAATCCACATGAAACTACCTACTCGTTTGTATTTTCAATCACGACTGATTCTCTGTATTCGAACATGTGTGAATTCATGAAACAGCTCACTAAGTCTGCATTACTCCTAACAGATGCACTAGATTATGCTAAGGATGGTTGAAAGGAATATAATTTCCTGAAGGGGTATTTTCAGCAACTAACTTTGGAGCAAGCTCTTTCTCATCTCCAAATGACTTAGACCTATAAAGTGTGGCAAGCTCACAATGGATTCTCCATTGTTATTTTCATTAGCACTTGAAAGATGTGAGTCTATTTTTTGTCTATTCTTGCTATTCCCAAGATAAGAACAGTTCTGTGCCCTTGTCCAAATGAACTAATCTCCCACCCATTCATTAGGGAGGAATGGACACCTGCTTCAAAGGCCTTCTCAAGGCTTTTGCAACTCATTCCAATTGGGGGTATTTGCACTCAACACCATGCATCACTTCTTTCATAACAAAAATTAGATAAACACATTTAAATTGAGCCTAAACCTCCACAAAAAGCCTTCATTTATATCTGGACTACTATTATCTTTCTGGAAAGACTTGCAAAGCAGTGATTCTTATCCCTACTGGACAACTAAGGTAACACATTCTAAGAGATGAGGTTGCTTACACATAATATCATATTTAGCTGGAAATAAATGCTGGTGACTAGTTCAAAGTGCATAATTCCCCTATACCAAATGTGTCTTCCCTTTGTCTGACACACTAATACACATGTTAGTAGAGAAAAGACTAAGCAATTCTATTTTATCATCTAGTATGTGACAAAGAATTGACAGATTCTTAATATGATGTCAGGACTCTAAGGTCAATCCTGGGAAATGCACACAAAAGCCCAGTTTTCTGCCATATTATCCATATCATATTTTGTGGCTTGGATTCTATAAAATCCTAACAACTTGTGGCTATCTCTGCTTTGTTCTTTTGACATATAGGAACTACATGATAGGCAGTAGCACAAGACCATCAAGTTTCTATTCTAGGCTCTGCTGTCCTCAAATTCATGTCAGGCTCATCTGAATGGGTCGTATCTCAAGTAACTAGCATCTCATCACAGGCTTTGCCTTCAATTTTGAATCTACTGTGCTTAATATGCAGTTTGCTTGGTCCTTTGCTATGACACATTACTAAGACAGGGATTAACATCACACCTATTTGACCATGGAGGATTCAGAAACACAAACAGGCATAATAACTTGTCCTTGGCCACACAGGAGATGGTGGCATCTCTTTGTCATACTCTTCCACTTTGTTTTACTAACTTATTTGGAATAACCATTATGTGCCAGTCACTGGATTGCAGAAATGATCAAATCAAGTTCATATTTCTTGGCATGCTAATGATATTGAGAAAAGAATAAGCAAAGGTGTAGCAAATGCAGTGATTGAGAACATTTGAGAAAGGCTTCCTAGCAGATGTGAGAGAAGCAAACTGTGTCTCTGTGTGTGCATGTACATACATATTTCATTCAAAGGCTTTTGTAATGAAAGGAAATGATGGTGGTGCCTCCTATATTTAAGTTTTATGCTTGCTGTTAATATGGTCAAGAGTCCTGAAAGGTCTCTGGGCTAAGAGTATGATAAGAAGAGTTTAACGAAAGTCTGTGCTTTGCTGAAAGCTTCCTGAATGATTCTGGTCAAGTTACTATAAGGCTCAATTTTATCACCTATAACATGTTGGCTATGGCTTGGATGATCTCTTGGTTTTTCCCAGTTATCAGTGTGGTTAGTCTGTGATTCTTTCTTCTGTGTCTATGCTATAAGCTATATATAAGGGGAAGCAAGCTAATATCTGTGTGATGGGTTTGGATATGGTACAGTGTTGTACACACTCAAGCCCCATGATTGTGGCTATTGTATTGCCAATATGAGTTTGCATGGATCTGCTCAGCAAACAGGCAACTTAGGTTCTTCCCAGTGCTCAAGAGAAGAGGGACTGCACATACCTCTTCCTTTTCTATTGATATACCAAGAATATAAGCAACACAATTTGGGAAATATTTGCACATTTCTGCAATTAAGAATAGCACATGCAGTTGGGTGCTAGTGGCTCATGCGTGTAACACTAAATAAGTGAGATCTGAGAATCATAGTTCAAAGGCCAGGCCAAAAAGTTGATGAGACTCTTATCTCCAATTAATCAGCAAAACTCCAAAAGTGGATCTGTGACTCATGTGTAGAGTGCCATCCAGAATTAAATGAAAAGACAAAGACACAATGAATGTTGAGGCCCTGAATTCAAGCCTGAGTACTAGAAAGGTGGGGGGGGGGTGAGGAAGGGAGGAAGGAGAGGGAGGGGGGGATAGTAAATATAAACAGTTGAGTAATTTCAAATGCAAGGAGAATAATTCCACACAATCAGGGTAGAACTTCTTTTCAAGGGAACTTAGAGCCAATTAACTCTCATGACTCTGACTTCCTTTGGGCGAGGGAATCTAAGTTTTACTTTTTCTTCCAAGAGAGTATCCTCACAAAAATGCTGTGAAAATAGAATTAAGTGTATACACTGGCAGTTGAATAAGCCACCACAGCCTAGATATGCAGGGACATCAGCATCTTCCCTTCTCCAGAACTAATTTAAACTTCAAAACATTGAATCCACATGTCCCTTGTATGTAAATGAAGTCTTTGCTTTAGACCGTCAGATCTGCTTCTTTAATTAAAGCCCCTCATCCCTCAACCCTCCAGAGAAAAACTCACATGCGTTGGGGGAGAAAGTGCTCTTACCTGAGAATCTAATCTTGAAAAATGATTTTGGACCTTTGGATCCATGGACCTGACAGATATCTGAGGAACCAAAATGGGGGATGTAGCAGTTAGAACCACCAGGGTCAAGGGTCCTTTGAGGTATCCAGGTGGTACTGTCAGAGACTCACACTTAGAAGGGCAACAGTTAAATCCTTGCTAACCCTCTATCTGCTATCAATTGCTACCTGGCTCATTGGAATCTGTTCCTCCTTGATAGAAGAGAGAAGCAAGGTATGAGTATTAGCATGTTATGTCTAGTCTCCATTGGGCTATTCAGAGAAAATGGACAAAAGGAGTTAGAGCTAGGTTGTGAGGAGTCCATAAGGGAGGGAGCCAAGTAGTAATTTGGGAGAGGATTTATGGCCTGCTGTGGTGTTCTCAGGCTGCTACTCCCAGGGTGATGTCCTAGGAAAGTACCACATTTCCATGCAGCCACAACAAAACACATGAACCTGTCTGCTTTTCCCTGTAGGTCTTTTTCAAATAGGTTTTGACAGGACAAGGGTCATAGGCTGGAGTCCTTTAGCCAGGTCTAGGGAATGGAATGCTCCATGGAAAATTCCTTTTGGTGGAAGATGGTATTGGTCTCTTTCTTCCCTGGTTCCCAGAACAAGAATGCTTTACCCGAAAGATATTCAGACAACAGATGTTTTCTATGTAGGACATAAGGGCTTTTTAAACTTTGCTCAAACCACAACAACATGGAACACTGCTACTGCCTGGGAAATGAGATACTACTTGATAGAGTTGGGAAGTGCCATGGTGATAGTACATCTTGCTTTAGCAAACCTTGTATACAACCCTTGCTATTCAGGATGGAGATATGAAGAGTCCATTCACAGGCACTGCGATACAATAATCTCACAAAAGTCTTTTAGTGAGCGTCAACCTAGAAGACAACTCTTCACAGGGTTCTATTGTTGGCATGCTCCAAGTTAACTAATTTATTTATTACAATTTTTGTAATCTTAAGTAGTTGTGCAAAGCAGTTGTCAATCAATAGTTTATGGATACAATGCCTCTTGACCCCTCCCTGCAGTCTCCCTCCCCTCACTTTTCTTAAATTTTAGGTCATGTATTGAATATTTGCTGTTTAACAAAGAAATTTAGGCATACAATGCAACATGATCTGTCATCTCTTTCAACATCTTTACCTTGCTTCCACTCACCCCTTCCCTTATTTTTCTCATTCTGTGGCATATACAATGCAGGCTTGCCTGCATTCTACTCTTTTCCCCCACTCATTCTTCTACCCCTCACCTCTTGCTGAAGTACCCATTTCCTAGTACTCATGTTTTTGGGCTTTGACTTAGTTTTTCTAAAAAATTATGCTATTTGTGTTCTCCATAGATTCTATTGTACTTCAGTAAATTCATGTATAACCACTTAGGTACCCCCAGTGTACTTACTTGTAGATTTATAGGCACATCCTAGTTCCCATTAATGAGGGAAACCATGCAACCTGCGTTTCTCGGGGTCTGACTTACTTCACTTAGCATCATCCTCACCAAGTTTTTCCATTTCCTTATGAATGCTCCAATGTCATTCTTTCTGATGGATGAGTAAAATTCCATTATTAGCCATAATATTTCTAATGTCTTACTTACTTACTTTTTTTATTTAGTCAGTCGTGGGGCTTAAACTCTGGGCCTGGGTGCCGTCCCGGAGCTCGTCAGCTCAAGGTGAGCGCTCTACCACTTGAGCCACAGCACTACTTCCAGTTTTCTGGTGGTTAATTGGAGATAAAATTCTCACAGACCTTCCTGCCCAGGCTGGCTTTGAACCGCAATCCTCAGATCTCAGCCTCCTGAGTACCTAGGATTACAGGCATGAACCACCAGTGCCCCACTAATGCCTTACTTTTAAAAGGAGCTCTTTGATTACAAAAATGTTTCCTAAAGTATTATTTCATTCTATTAACAAGTTAAGCAAACATATAGATTGTCAAAATTATAGGTGACACTAAGCTATGGATAATCAAAACTCATACAGGTCTTTTAACAGTGGCCTCAAGGCTGTACGATGTTTACTGGAAACAAAGTAAAAACTCCAATTTATGTGTTGTTTTTGTTGTGTGTGTTTGTGTGTGTGTCTGTATGTCTGTGTGTCTGTGAGTATATGTGTGCAAGCCAATACTAGGGCTTGACCTCAGATTTTGGGCTTAAATATTTTTCTCAAGACCACTTGAGCCATACTTCCACTTATGGCTTTTTGGCTTAAAAGTCGAACACATTTTTTGCCTTGACTGGCTTCAAATCATGGTCCTCAGATCTTAGGATCCTGAGTAGCCACAATTACAGGGGTAAGTCACCAGTGACTGACTTCCAACAATTATAATTAACAAATCAATTTTGAACACACAAGAAAATATACTTATTACCTTGCTCATGAAACCGTAACCCCTCTGTACAACATTTTTACAATCAAAAAACATACAAAACAGGATTTTTATACATAATGGTCAAGTAGAATTGGTATTAAAAAAAAATCACCTAAGTAACCTAGAATTAATGGACCAAAACTGCAGCGATTTTAGTTGAGCATGCCTGAGTAAAGTTGGGAAGTTTGGGCAGTTAAAAGAACCAAAGCCAACTGGGGCACCATTAAATGAAATATGATGTCTAGAATGTGGGATGTAATAGTTCTGTTGGACTTTGCATTGAAAAGACCCTATTAGCAACAGAGGGGGCAATCCTGGATGCTCTATTTTGTCAGGGACACAGAAACATTGAAATCTTTTCCTGACAAGAAGAGTGAAATTTAGTCTATAGAAAAGAGAGACTGCAGGTGGACCCATTGCAACAATGAGAAATGAGATGTACAAGTTGTTATGTCGAAAATGAACTTTACAACTTTGGTGCAGGCGGGGGGGGGGGAAGGGATGATTGGGTGGGAGGGTAGGGGGGGAGGATGAGAAGGGATGGGAAGGGGAAACAGGAAACAAAGGAGGAGGCTACAATGCTTGATAAGAAATGTACTCATTATCTTGCCCATGTAATTGTAACCCCTCTGTACAGTATTTTCACTATTAAAAAAAAGTAGAAAAAAAAGATTAAAAAAAAAAGAAAAGAGAAACTGAGGAGGAGGTCTAAAGAATATCTTCAAATTGATGAAAAGCTCGTATATGGATGGCATTTAGGATTTGCTTTGTGGACTAAGAAGTTAGGACAAGTAGTTCTATGTATCAAAGTTATTAGCAAATGAAAATATTCTGTTTAGCCCCAGGACTGTACATGTAAAAGATCCAGCTCATAGTGGTTACATTTACCCTGGTAGCCACCAAACCAAGCTTCCACTGGAAGAGAGCTGTGATTGGTACTCTGAGGCTTTCTTTGTGTAGTCAATCAATTCATTTTGCTGCCAGAGGCAATCAATTCTATTTTACTTGCTGGATGTAATGGAGGCATGTGTGGCCAGGTGTAGAGTTGATCTCTGAAACATCTTTTAGACCATTTTGAACTCCTTAGACATTTAACCATCAGACATTTCAAAGAAAATGCCTTTGGCATGGCCTAGGAAATATTATATACCATAATCATGTACTAGGCATAATTTAATTGTTCCCATTCATTTCTGTACAGTTTGGGCAGCAGCAACCTGAGCTCACAGGGCTTCATTCTCTCAATGGATGATGGCGTAATACATTTCAATCCTTATCAGGACACTTCTATACATTATATCGAACCACTTAGACCAGAAGCCTGAGATTGTTAGATTGGTTGAACTGGATTGCATGGCTTCTGTGGTAAAGACTGAATTAGCACACCAAGTTCAAGGTTCTAACCAAATGACACCTGAGAAAATATTTTTGCTCAGTGCCCCAGTTTAGTTCAAGGATTCAGAGGTTTCTTGATGCTTTAGTTCTTACTAAGTTCTAACCTCTGAACTTGTCTTTCATTCTTCAGCTAAATTTGAAACCAGAGCCCTGGCACTTTTTCAAAAGTGATTTTTAAGTTCACTAGTGTGTTGTCAGGTCCTCTGTTTCAAATTATTTGGCCATAGACTATAGCCAGTGACCATCCCTTTAAATACATAAACTTAAGACATTTCCCAAGCTTCTATAATATTACAGCTGTGTTTTGTTAATGTCATTTTCCTGGATAAAATTTTATGCTATATCCTCAGAACATGAGATCTTTCTTTTTCTATGTTTTTTTATTGTGAAAACACTGTACAGAGGGGTTAGTTACATGAGCAAGGTAATGAGTACATTTCTTATCAAGCATTGTTGCCTCCTCCTTTGTTTTGCCCTACCATCCCTGCCCTCCCATCTCTACAACTACACTCCACTGTCCCACCTCCACCTAAATTGTAAAGTTCATTTTTCAACATAGTGCCTTGTACATCTCATTGTTACAATGGGTCAACCTGTATCCCTATTTAAACATTTTGGGTTTTTTTTGTTCTTTTTACCATATATTAGACAAAGAGTTTTCACCATGGTATTTCATACATGTATATAATGTACATTGATCAGATTAAACCCTCAATTGCTCTATATTTTCCCCGCATTTTTGTATTAACCACAATGGTTACAATGGAGGTTTTGACACATGAATTATATGCATACTATGGGCCCTGATATATTGCTCTATCTTTACAATTACCCTCTAGTTGGCTCCTTTACCTCCAGTTCAGGCAAACCAACTGGAGGATATTCACTCATATTTATTTGCTCATCTCCACATGTCACGTTAAACAATCTATATTTAACTTCATTCATTTAAAATCATTTATTGAGTATATACTCTGTGCAAGGCATTCAAGAGTCAAGAGGTAGGACTGGATCCAAGCACAGATTCCAGCTTTGCTTTGGGTGGTTAAAGTCCTCATAAACAAAATCTGTGTAAGATAATGAACATCACTACTTATCATTCTACATAGAACTCAAATAAACATGTCTGGGTTGTTTCTTTCCTAAGAGAGCAACATACAAATTGTTTTTGTGTTCCAACAATTAGCAAAATGATTTGTGGCTCTGCTATTGCTAGAGAGAGACAGGGGGAAGAGGCAGTGTCTTTCAATCCTTTAGGAAGCTTGCACTATAAGAAAAAGTCACTAGAGAAAGACAACTCCAGGCCAAGGAGGGCAGAAGGATACATTTCAAGCATTCCCTACATTAAGCCTTTCCAAAGCACTACACAAGGCGTTAGTATACCATTTCTAAGAGCTATCGTAGCTTTTCAAAAATGATAGCTTTCTTGTAGTTTACACTTCTCACATTAAGAAAAATGGTAATGAGGAGTTCGTGACAACTGCCTTTAGAAGGAACAAAGGCTCAATTGCTGTGGAAAAAGAAGTAATATCTATTTTCATGGAAAGAGGCCTCCAGTGAGCAATTTGGCTACAGCATTGCTCTCTCATTATTTCTGAGCTCAGTAAAGATAAGCCACCAGGTCACTAATACAGCTGAAATTCCATCCAATATGATTTGCATGGAATTGTCTTTCCTCTAAAACAGCTATTTCAATCTTCAAATCACAGACTCACAGGGCTAAGGGGATAAAAGAGAACTGTTTTGTCCTATTCACATGAAATTAGTAAGGAAATTCATCACAAGATGTCAGTCTACTGAACACCCAGCCCTCCACCTGCCTACAGACACTTTCCAATAAAATAAAAAGAAACCAACAGAGGCATTAAACTCCTTCCAATAGCCTGAATTCAATACCCAAATCACTCCTTACCCCCAGTGAAATTGATTCAGAAAGCTTTCTCTGAGTATTTGAAGTCCCTAACAGGCCAAGTATTCCTGAATCTTGGGGCAGTCCCTCCTGTCTTCAGATTCACTTTACTCTGAAATGATTCCAAATCATGGGAAACAAATAGCATCTGTATTCCATATTAAGAGTGGCAAAGAAGTAACACAAGAGAGTTACATCTTTTTCTAAAAAGTTGTTTGACTGATAGAGAAAGAGAACATTCTGAAATCAATGTGAACACTCTAGGGGACAGCAGTGTAGATGGAAAATGTGGGCCCATAGGCAAATTATGAGGCTTCAACACCACTCTTAAGTTAGGAAGGCAGGGCTCTCTTTCCTTGCTGAAAATAACCACTTGTCAAATAGCACAAAACCAGGAGCACCTGATTGCAATACTGTCATTGGAAATCATAACTGTGGAAGACACAATGTGCTAAGTGTTTGTTCACCATCAACTCAGTATCATCCTCAAATTTCAACACTGAGTGATTGTTTCTTATAACTTCCTCTTTTGTTTTCTGGAACTCAGGATTGAGCCCAGTACGTGCTAGGGAAGTGTTGTACTACTGAGTTATACCCCCAGCCTCTGAGTAAAGTTTTAAATAAAAATATAATTACATATGGTTCCTATTATCTAAATGCTTATCATTAATAGTTACCACTGGTGACTTTGATGACAGCACATTAGTACAGTGAAGCATTCACTCAATCTCGAAGAAGGAAAGAAATCCAACTGACTCCTCTCATCTCACCAAAGCTTCCTAATAACATTGTGTGAATCCATTGCCCATGGCTGTCTCTAAATCCTCTTTAAACATCCATCTGTTTGCAGCCTATACTATCTCTAGGGTAACCAGATCGATACTTTTACACTCCCAGCTATAAATTTAGTACAGGCCCAAATAGAAGATTCTAAAGGAACAATGTCAAACCCTTTGCTGAGAAGGTTCTAGTGGGCAATTGTAATACTAGTTTTGAGGTAAATAAATAGCTCATAGAGGCCTCTTTGCCTCCACATAAACCTGTCTGCCTCTCTCAAGTCTGGGATTCAGATTGCTGTTTGTAATCACTTTGTAACTCTTGTCCAGAAACCACTGTCAACCCACTGGTTTAATATTGCTCTGTAACCACATCTTTCTTCCCACTGTCACAGTACCTTGTCCCTCTACCCCCACCACTGTGTCTTGTTCCTACTGTCTTTCCTTTTGCTATGAAGATGGATAAAAATTACAAAATAATTTTTTTTAAATCCTGGAAAGGGATTTGCAAGCTTCCCACTGAGACTGTTATACAACTGGCAAAACCAGCATGGCAAGGTCTTCAGGCTAATTAAACAAATGCGACAATTGGAAAAGCTGCAAAGTGCCTTCTGAACTACAGAATGGTCAAAAATGAAAGTGCAAAAATAGACTATGCATTGCATTAAAGATGTGAAAATGGTTTATACATTTCATAATTAAGAATATCATAGGGTCAATTTAAACTGCTTCACAAAACCAAATTGAGAATCCATGATGAATTGAAATATGGAATTCAAAGTCACAGTTTGAAAAATTTGGAAGTGTTGAGCAGCCAAAAGAAAAGTCAGAATAACAATTCAGTACAACCATGCAGTACGCGAAGGCTAGAATTCCCTGAATGTCTCATTTATATTACTGCTTTTAATCCATTCAAAAATTCACATTTTCTTTTTATCAATTCAACATGTCAATTTATGTATATAATGTATCTTGATCAATGTCACTCCTATCTCTCCCAATCCAAGCCATCCCCTCAATTTTCCACATATATACATTCAATATTATGACTGAATTTCCTCACCCTTTATTCATCTATCATCTTCCCCTTAACTTCACCTCTTTAGCACCCATGTTCCAGCTTCCGGGTCTTCATTTTGTTAGACTGTCCATTGTTCAAAGTAGTTAGACCATTTAAATCTTTCCTTGATTACACCACACTTTAGGAAGTATGTTGTGGATCTGTTCCATGACCCTGTATATGCTTGCATATATATTTATGAATTACAAATAATGATAAAACTGTCATTTGTCTCTCTGGATCTGACTTATGACACATAACATAATGTTTAAGGTCCATCCATTTCTTTGCAAATGATGTAACATCACTTTTCCTAACACATGGATAAATAATGTGTGTGTGTGTGTGTGTGTGTGTGTGTGTGTGTGTGTGTGTGTGTGTGTGTGTGTGTGTGTGTGTGTGTAAATTCACATTTTCTTGATTCATCCATTGAAGGGCATCTGGGCTGTTTCTATACCTTGACTATGGTGAATGTACAGCAACGAACATGATTGTGCAAGTGGCTTTACTGTATCCTGACTTCTAATTTTTGGATGGTATTGATGAATTATAGGACAGATTTATGTTTCATTTGTAAGAAAGCAGATTTCCTATTTTATATATCAAATAACTGGGCCTTAAGGACGGGCAGATTGTGTCGCTATTGAGAGAAGACAGTCTTATTGCTTTCATAGATGTTGACCATAGCTTGATGATTTTAAGAGCTACTTCCCAATTGTTTTGAAGTCCCTATTCTTAAACTTAGTAATTTCTCAATTCACTGTCAAGTTTATACTTCCACGTTGAGGGCTAGATATATTAAATTTGCCTTATCATCTGGTGATTGGCTTAGATATAAATGATTAAATTGTTTATGTAGCTATGGCATGCAATATGATGTTTTCATATATGTAGACATAATAAAATGATTATTCAAATCAAGCCAATTAATATATCCATTACTTCACACAGCTATCTTTTTGTTCTTCTAACAACATTTAAGATCTATTGTCTTAGCACATTCCAACTATACAATACAATATGATTAATATACTCATCATGCTGCTGGTAAGCATTCATCAAGTTTAATTGAAACTTTGTAAACTCAGTGGATTTTCTTAAGGACTTCATCTATTTTAGGGTTATTTATCCAGAGTTGGTTTCCGTGTAGTAACTCAAGATAAGCAACTTCGTCTTACAAAGCATAGTATCCTCTAAAGCCAGTGTATCTAAATGACAGACCTTAGATGAATTTCTAAAGAGAAGGAAAAAGATGGAGTAGTAAGACACACTGAGAAGGGAAGAGAGAGACTATGAATCAAGACTTGACTTTTATAAAAATATTTCTCTGTTACAAGAAACCTGCAAATTCTCATGTATATGCTAATTCCTGAAGCTTGAGATTAAGCCATTGCTTCTTGATGAATAGAAGAAAAGGAAGTTTCCTAAGGTTTACACCAGAGGTAAGTCTACACATCAAACCAGATTCATGCCCAAATTTCCCTCATTATGGTTCTTCCTTCTATGCAAAGGGCAATGCTCAGAGCTACAGTAGTATTGTATTTCTATGTTCATACATAGTATCAGTGTAAATAAACCATCTAAAGTGTTGTAAACATAGTTAGTATCCATAGACTTTGAAAAGATAAAACGAGGTTTGGTCTTATTTAATGATAAAACTCAAGCTGAAGATCTAGAAAAGATCTGAAGAAATCATTTAGAAGCAATTCTGTTCAGTGTATCTTGGTACAGTAGTAAAAATATTGCATTTTGTATTGCCTACTATTATAATCCGCACCCCCTCACTCTTTGTACTGAATACCGGAAACATGTCATTGAATTTAACTTAAGCTAGCTACCAGAGGCTGATGTTGCTGTATTGGACAGTGCAAAATAGCACTGAGGAACAGACTAGCCAAGAGTCACAGAATAATGTAATGACACGGGCAGGACTTGCTGAATTCCCTTGAGGTCCATTTCAGTGCCACTGGCATGTTTCTGCTTTCAGAACCGCACTTCTTCCAACAACAAATGTTGTTCTCTACTACAGGACAGCATCAAGACGGGCTCTGACAACATCTGGACAGATGCTCCAGACCTCATACCTGCCACTCATATTTGTAGTAAAAAGCAGCAGGGTCCTGCTGGAGACTGCAAAGCTCTAACATGGACATATATTCAGCTTTCCTCCGAATCCTGATAAGTAAGTCTTGAGAACTAGGAAGAAAGCTGGGTAGAATACTGTCAGAAGCCTAGACAATGAAGATGACTTCACTTCTTCTTACATTTAAATTGGTTCTTAATGTTTTGCAGCTAGTTCTTAGTTATCTGTAATTTCCAATTAAGTTGAGTCTGTTCACATGAGTGTGCTTATCCCAATATTAAAGGACTTTGGGTTGGGGTAGAGGGCATTTAATGAAGCAATGCATAGGCTCCTAGACACAAATGCCTCTGAAAAAATCACTGAGGGGAAGAAGGTATCACATGGAAGTTGCTTTATTACAATCATAAAGATAACAAACAGTGAATAGTATGGAAGCATTATTTGAGAGAACTGTGTCTCCCATTGTAGTAGCGTATGGCATCCTGCCTTTAGTCAGTGCTTGTTTAAAAGGACAATACTAGCATTATTGAGTAAAAGCAGGCTGTAGAAATGGTATTAAATAATAGTTGAGGGAAATGAGGCTACAAAATGTCACCTCACTGATGGTTAAGGTTGAGTCAGTTGGTTTGTTGGGCTTGGTAATGTCTCTTCCTCCATCATTGATTGTTCCATGTGTGTCCAACTCAAAGCTCTGCACTTAACCATTTTGTTTAAAGGATGATCTTCCCAAGATGAGAAAAACCAATCTTTAGACAAGGGTATACAAGTAGCTGTACTGCACTGATAGGGTCTCCATTAAAGTTATCAAAGCCCATTTGTAGGAATGAACCTAATGGATCTGTAAGACTGGTTCCAAGGGAGGAAGAGGTAGCAGGTAAAGGGCAAAAATGGCTCCAGGAAAAAGCCCAATCATCTATCTGAAAAAAATGACTGAAACAAAAGGCCTGGGAGAATGGTTCTAGCAAGTACACAGATCTGAGTGCAAATTCTAGTTCCTAAAACATAAAAGACCGATGTCTAGGAGAATACAGAATAGAAAAGTTTCCAAGAATCCAGACCCATTCAAAGGATGAGCTGCTGGGGCAGTCTGAAAACAGACAAACAAACCTGGAAAATGAAAACCTTTGCATAAAATGTTGACCTAAATGCATCATTTTGGGAAAATAAGAATCAGAGTCATCATAATGACTGATATTTGTGCAACTGTTCAATTCACTAAAAACAATTATCTGTTTATTAGCTTAGAATATTTTTTCGTGGAAAATTCAATCATTATTGGTGGAAATACTATCGTAAGCTCATTTTCCCTTACCATTATTCTACAAATTCAAGTCATCCAAGGTGTTTACCTTGTACCCACACTATGCATTTTATACAGCTAGTTGTCACATTCGTATGCGTGAATGTATGGCAAGGGACTTTTGATTTAGGCCAAAAGGCAAAATAAATTCAACCTATACCAAGACCTAATGGACTTCTGCCATGAGAGATAACCTTTCTTTCACATAAAGACAAAATTCCTGGGGGCATCCCAAAGACATATAGATAAATTAATTAATTTAATATAAACAATTTCAGTGCTTCCTCTTAAATTGTGTGGACAGGTAGTGACCAGGAAAGGAATATGTGGGGTTCCAGGTAGAGGGAGCAGCCAACACAAAGGTAGTGGGGGGGGGTTGGAACATTTGGGCAAAGAAAGAAACATGGGGAAGATGGACCATCAATGGACACACAGGTGTGGCAAGCCATGAAGTTGGCAGGATTGGTGCCAACTTGTCCTTACTGACAAGACAAAGCAGATGAGGAGGAGGGGTGGGTGAATGCCATTGCAATATTTAATGCACATATATGAAAATGAAACCAGGAAAATTGAGGGGATGGGTGAGGTTGAAAGAGATTGGGGGGGGGATGATGGAAGTGGTGCTGTTGATCAGGATGCATTATACTCACAAACTGACATGTTGAATTGATACCCTTCTGTACAATGACTTAAATATAATAATAATAATTTTTTAAATGTTCTGGAGTTTTGATCTTCCAGATTCTGGGTAACTTAAAACATATGTAGTGACAAAGTCCTCCTCAGATGAACCCATATTGAGAACATGGGTAAAAAAGAAGGATCTGATATTTACAGTGTTCTAAATAGTATTCTAGGAGCTTCATATGCATCATATCAGTGAATCCTTCCAATGATCCTAACATTAGGCAATACAATCACTATTTGGTATATAAGATAGCAAAATAATAAGTTATCAAGAATATTACTCACATAAGAAAAGACAGACTTTGCTTCCTTAACAATGATGTATGCCTAGATAATTCTTCCTTTGTCCTTTTACTATCCCTCTGTAACTTCTCTCCTGGACTTGGGTGGTTTGATATGCCACTATTGAGGCCTCCTAGATCAAATTCATCCTCTGCTAGTGATCTGAATATGTCATCAGAAAGGAATCACATATGGAAAATAAGTTCATGAAAAGATGTTTAACTTCCTTAGTCTTTTAAGAAATGCAATGCAATTGAAGAGTACAATAATAAACCACTGCAGACCTATTGGAAAGGCTTAAATAAAAATAGAAATCACACAGTATTCAGCCACTGAGCTTTTAATATATTGCTTGTTGAGGTCAAAGTGGGAAGCAACTTAGCCATTAAATAAAGTTAAACATATACTAACCATACAACTTAGCAATCAAACTCCTAGGTATATATGGAAGATAAATAAAAATACATTTTGAAGAAAAAATCTATATGAGATGTTTAATACCAACAATATTTATAATTATCATGACCCAGAAATAACTCAAGTGCCCTTCAGTAAATGAATGGATAAATATATGTTGGTATATGATACAATGGAATGTTACTTAGGAGCAGACTGGAAAGAATTATTAATATGAGCAATAAGTTAAGTGAATTTCAAAGTCATTATGCTGAGTGAAAGAATCTATTTCATCAAGTTTGCACACTGCATCATGGCAATGATAAATACTTACCGGAATAGGCAAAACTATAGTGGCAGAGACAAGGTGAGTGATTTCTCAAGGATTAAGGGTAGGAATGCATACCTCACTGAGAAATGGTCATATGAGATAATCCTTTGGAATTGATTTGTAACCTATTCCAAGAGGTGATTTCAGGAATCTATACAAATGTTAAAACTCATAGGAGTATAACAAAACAAAGGAAAAATGTTCCTGAATTTTAAAAAATTTAGCTGCCTAGAAATCAAAAACACATTGCAAGTGTGGTCTTAGTTCTACATGTCAAAGTTAGAGATCAACCAACTATCTCCCACAGGCCAAATGTGGCCCATTGCCTGCCTTTTAAATAAAGTTTTAATGCAACATAGTCATATGCATTCCTTACATGTTGACAATGGATGCTTTCATATATGGAAACAAAGATGAATAGCTGAGACAAAGATGAGTTGCCCTACAGAGCCAGAAACACTATCTGGCTCTTTACTGGAAAAGTTTGTGAACCTCTGCTCTATGTACTTGTCTTCCATTAAAACACTATATCAGGGCTGGGAAGGTGGCTCAGTGGTAGAGTACTTGCCTTGCATGCATGAGGCCCTTGGTTCGATTCCTCAGCACCATATAAGCAGAAAAAGCCAGAAGTGGCACTGTGGCTCAAGTGTCTGTAGAGCACTAGCCTTGAGCTGAAGAGCTGAGGGACAGTGCTCAGGCCCACAGTTCAGGCCCCATGACTGACAAAAACAAAACAAAATTTAAAAAAAAAAACCAATTTCAGGGTAGTGTATAAAATGCTGCTTAAGTTTTTCTCCTGTATTTTAAATATTACCAGTATATTTTTATAGAGTTAGCACTACTGTGAGACTGAAATTTTTAAGGTTTGGTCCACCTATTTTGGAATTATTAGCAGTAATTCCTAGTTTCACTGTTATCCACTGAGCCAGAAGCTGAGCCTGTGGCAATACTTATTTAAAACCTATTCCTTCAGCCCTGGTGAAGGGCAGAATGCAAAATGGCTAAGAACATATTCTAGCCAGGCACTGATGGGTCAGGTCTATAATCCTAGTTACTCAGGAGGCTGAGATTTGAGGATTATGGTTCGAAGCCAGCCCAGGTAAGAAAATTTGTGAGACTCTTATGTCAATTAACCAGCAAAAGGCCAGAAGTAGAGCAGTGACTCAACTGGTAGAATGGCAGCCTTGGGCAAAAGAGTCAAAGTCAGTGCCCAGGTGCTGAGTTCAAACCCCAAGTCTGACACAAACTAAATAATTAAACTAAAATATAATAATGTTATAAAAACATGTTCTGATTAGGTTGAAATACTGGCTCTGCCACTGGTTAGTTATTGAATTGGGAAATAACTTGAACTTAAAAGTGCTTCAGTCTGTAACAGGGAGGGGATAAGAGCACTTGTTTCCTGACATCAGTGATCATTACTACTTAATATATGGGCAATCTTTACAACTATGCCAGGTAAAAACATATGCTAAGTAAATGCACAGTATCATTGTTAGTGTGTATTTGGGATTCCAGCCAACACAAGGTTCAACTCTGTGTCAAATGTCTAGTTATTGTATGATTGATGATTATGTAATTTGGGACAACTTATTCAATGTCTTTGAGACCTTTGAGCTGTCATTGACCCATTAGTCAGTGGCCTCTGAATCTAAAGCACCCTTGAAAATTATACAACCTACAGATTGGAACCTATAAAAATATAGTGTCGATGGTATCACTTGGAGATCTTTAGTCTCAAACCTGTTAACTTTACCTCTTTGCCTCCTTCCCCTACTGTCTCATTCAGAAACTTAGGCTGAAATGAAAACAAAAAGTTCTTGATCCATTTGTCCATTGAGTGGCCTCTGGGATGATTGCATACCTTGGCTATGGTAAATAAAGTGCAATGGTTGTTGTGGTGGCTTTAGTGTAATCTCAAGAAAAATTAGGTATATTTACACAATGGAATTTTACTTGTCCATTAGAGAGAATGACATTGATCCATTCATAAGGAAATGGAGAGACTTGGAAAGGATTACGTTAAGTGAAGTAAATCAGACACAGAGAAGCATGATTTCCCTCATTAGTGGGAACTAGAATGAATGTATAAATTTACAAATAAAAACATTGGGTAACACCCAAGTGGTTATAAATGACTTAACGGAATCATAATAGAATCTATGGAGAATGCAAAGAGTATAATTATTTGGAAAGGCTAAGTGAATGCCCAACATAATGACTACTAGGAAATGGGTACTTGCAAGGGGGAGTAGTCAAGAGGAAAAGGGTAGAAGAATGAATGGGGGCAGGGAGTAGAATGCAAGCAACAATGCATTGTTTATGCCTTAGAACTAAGAAAAATAAGGAAAAGGGTGGGTGGGTGGGTAGAAGTGGGGGGTGAAGATGCTGAAGGGATGAAACAGATGAAGATACATTATCTAGCTATCTATATATAACCTAAAAATTAAGAAAAGTGAGGGAAGGTCTGGGATGGGAGAGATGGGTGAGAATGTTGGAAGGGGTGATATTGAACAGGCATTGTATTCATGAAGTACTCAGATGAATGGCTACTCTTTAGTACAATTCCCTAAAGAAAAGAAAATAAATTTAAAATGTCTTATATTTATTTGTAATATTTTATCCTTTTTTGTTCAATTCTATGCGGTTTTATATTGGTCATATCTATAATTTTTTCACAGACACTATATGTGTGTGTGTGTGTGTGTGTGTGTGTGTGTGTGTGTGAGAGAGAGAGAGAGAGAGAGAGAGAGAGAGAGAGAGAGAGAGAGAGAGAGAGAGAGAGAGAGAGAGAGTGAAAAACTTCCCTCAGGCCCTCAGGGGTCTCAAAGAATTCCAGACCAGCAGGAATTCTCATTAGTACATGTAAGTGTGTGACTGAGTGCCTTTGGCCTTTATTTCTCTCTGATCAACCAAAATTGGCTCTGCAGCCTATTTGCAATGCAGAATCTCGTTCTGCCTTTTTTTTTTTTTTTTTTTTTTTTTTTTTGGCCACTAAAGTGCTTTACGCAAATATGGATTGATTACTTGTGGAATTTCTCATATAATCTTCAAATTTAGTCCTTGTAAGCTGCTATCTCAAACCTTTATACCCAAGGATCCAACGTAGCTTTTGCTTTTTTCATAAAAATAGTTTCTTGGTTCCTTCCCTGTTTGATCATCATGAACGCATATAGCTCTGGCTTGTAGATGTCTTCTAGTGAGATCGACTATGGAGTTAAAACTTATTTCTCTCTGAAATTAGCCTTGTTTCATTACTCTCTTTTTACATTTCACAACTGGAAGATGCCTACCAAATTGGCTCAGAGACTGCTTTCTCGATGCATTTTCTAGACACTGGTTGTACTTTCACAGAGATGCAAATGAATGTTTCACATCCTTGTATTACTTCTTCCTCTTCCAGCCCTATTCCACTAGCATAGCCAGGACAAAAACGCAGGCTCTCAAATGACAGTTGGAAGCGATTACTTCTTTTAGATAAGCCTAGCATGCTTTTTTGCCAAACCAATACATTGTTTCATTACCCTCTCTGTATATACAAGATACAGAAAGCAGGTGTAAATTCTGCACATGCCTTAAATTCTCACCTGCTTTCACTCAATTCAATAGAAAATAATAAATCACCATATTCACAAAAAGAAACAGGTTGACAGAAGACAGACTTATTTTATAGCTTACCTAAGATATATAGGGACTCATATCTACTCAGCTATTTTAAAGAGTACTCTTGCTCCTTCCCTGGGTAGACAAATGCTGGGTTGCTAACTTACTGATATTTGACATCATCTCTTCCCTGACATCTCCCCATGTTTGAAAGGTTCCCAATATTCACTGGGTCAGTCACCTTGTTACTCACGTTACTCATTTTCCCAATGACTTCTGTGAAACCATTTAAAATTCACCTCAGCCTGAAAACCTCCAGATTCCAAACGAAAATATTTAAACTGCTAGACAGACTCTAAGTGCATTTGGAAGCACACTGGATGGCTTACCTACATTGTTCACATAATAGTTGTTATAATTAAATTTAGCATCTTTCTTCTGGATTGGTTTGTGCTTGACAAAAGAGGAAATGAGTACTGGGAGGCAAATAATGGGTAATATTCTTTTATGGGCTAATTTGCTTCAATAAATAGCTCACCTCACATATGCATGGTACATATTAAGTCCATTAGTGCTTTGGATTAGCTTCAGAAAAGGTAATTCTTCACATAATTTACCCAGTCAAGGGCATTTTCACCTGCTGACAAACTTACATATTTCTCTGTGTCATTAGGTAAGAACTAGTCATCGAATTAGCAGAGGGCACATCATTAGTTAGTCTAGTTATTTGACTGCATCTATGGTAACATTCATTATACTCTAAATTACATGTAGTGATGGTTTTCTTTCTTAGATGGAACACTATACTAGTATCTTAAGAAACTAGAATTTCAAAAGTCCATGCCAGAATAAGATAGATATGAGTAGAAACATTCCAGAAGGATTAGTATTATGGAGTATTATATAGAAAATTGCATGCATGATTTCAATTTGAGCATTATTTATACATTAATTTGAAAGGATATAAAATCAATTGCCTAATTATTGGTTAAATTTATAAAAGAAATTTTACTGAAAGATGCTTGATTATGCTGCACAGTTATGTTAATATAATCAAATTTCCTTTCAGACATAATTGACTGACCAATTTTGTTCCCTGATCCAGTTTTTTTTTCCCTCACTCCTAAGATGGGCCTTCTCATTTGTTTCCCTGTTAAAAAGAAAAACAATAATAGCAAGTAAATGTTTGCCCTGTCATTATTGGTAGGCTCATTCTATGGTAAAACTAACATAAAACACAAACCTAATAAGCAGAATTGCCATAATTTGAAATTCTGTAAACACAGATCACGTTGTAATAAAAAAGAGGTGCCCATGTACGTGTTTACCAACCTAATCCATATGGCAAGGGAAATTGTAAGAAGATACAGTTTATCAAATGAAGTTCCTAAATCCTAGCTAGCACATTCAGCATCCTTCATAAATCGTGAATTGCCCTTACAGATGTTTGCCTATGAAATTACCAACGACAGAAGGTACTTTGCTAGGAAACACAATCTGTTCAAGATCAAATCTAAGAGATGCGTGCTATCTGCATTTTTGATTCTAGAAAGGATTTAATTGAATATTTGTTGATATTTTAAGGAAATTCTTATGAGGATCCAATAACTCATACTATTGAAGAATAAAATAATTACTGAACAACTAACATTAGCTAGCAGCATTTAGAGAATGCTATACTCCTTGTTTCACTCTTCCAGAAATGATACTGGGATCCATAAAACCATGCTCAGAAAGGAAGCTGCTAGTGCTACCCATATTATTTCCTACGAGCAGACTCAGAATCCCTTGTATGATAGATGAATTGCAAGAGCAAAATGCCATCACTGGGGCCAGAGCTATTATTAATTTTTATTTCTGCTGGCACTTGAGAGTAGCTTGACACTAGAGTAAATGACATGCCAACAGCAGCAAGCACACAAGCGGGACTGTGCCACACAGATTGCTGCCTTTAAGTTTCTGATTTGCAAAATGTATAATCAGCAATAATATGCTTGGCAAGTAGCAGAGGCATCTGAGTTTTCCCCGTGTGTTGTGTGGGAGGTCAACTTGATGGAAAAGGTCTCAGAGGCTGGTAAGTTCGGGTTTTATTGGGGAGAAAAACATACTTGAAATTACATTGGCATGACTGAATTTGTACAAATCGAGGAAATAACTACAACTGAAATGAATTATTTCTTGATTCAATTAAAATACTAATTATGAAATGGCTAGAACCTGTTAAATAAGGTTAGCTTCCAGTTAGGCAATAGAACCAGAAGGAATGAATAGCATAATGTTTTTCAGAGACGTGGGGACCAGTGACCTGGGGCGAATTGCTTCACTTCTCTAGCTTTCACTCCATGTGCAAAGTATGACTGACTATACAGTCACTGAGATTGTGGAAAAGATTCAAGGACATATATGATGATATAGTTATATCTGAAATAAAGGAGGTGGCACATTACGATTATCTATTATTTCTTCTGTCATTTGTAGTGAATTTACTGTTGATGTCTTTAGATTTTAAATGAGACTTGAAAGTATGAAAACATGGCAAGGAAAGGAAAATAAAATTATTATTAACACCTGCTTCAATTATGTTGGCCTGTTAGTTTTCTTCAAGTTGCTAGAAATGTCAGCCGTTGTCTGAATCAAATGGTATAAATCAAGCAATTCTCAATGTGGGTTTTGGGTAGGCTGATTGACAGCTGAGTATTGTGCAAAGTCTCTCAGACTTAGAAAACAAAGCCCATGTCCTATTCTACATCTGCACGTGCTAGCTCTATTCTTGTTTGAAGAGCATTTAACTTCTCTGGACCTTGATAAGCTGAACTAATAAAATAGTTATCTCAGTTCTTATAATTAAAATAATACAGTGATGGTGAGATGCTGACAATAATCACCTGCTCTAGGAAAATGAAAATAAGGCTTCCTATTAGATCAAGTTAGCTTATTGTAGTGTGATTGAGCTTGCAAAGGCATGAAGACAGGAAGCAAGTGCTGAAGGAAGAGGCCAGGTGAGCGCCAGTATATTTCAAGAGCCCGGATCAGAGAGAAGAAGTGAAGTCCTGGGCAGAAGTGGGGTTGTTGAGAGGCGCCATCAATGAAAGCCAGCTGGTAGGAATTTGAATGGCATATTTGAGAAATAGAACCCAAATAACATACATGAGGCCAAATTATTTCCATTGGAAGATGGAGGGACTGGCAGTAGGGGCTACACAATTCATGTTGGACTTGGTTAATAATAATAATAATAATAATAATAATAATAATAATAATAATAATAAAAAATCTGTCCCAGGGTATGATGAAGTGGGTTTGCATGTGCTTGTCTGGCAAGGACAGTTGGGGGGAACAGGGTTGGAAAGTTGGGAGGCAAACAGTAGTTAAGATTTCCATGTATATGTATATATATGCAAATAATATATACAGTTCAAAGATTCCTTTACCAAAGGTGGAGAATGTGCTATGGGTCTGGGGAAAGGTAAGCAGGCCTTGGTTTTTAGAGGAAAAGACTGAACAACCACACTGCTAGAAGTTAGTTCATTTCAGAAGCCAGATCTTTCTCTCTCCCCAGAGCTCCCTGTCAGTGAGGAGTGGGGGTTGTGCTTGAGAATCTGCTGGGAGAAATGCACTGAGGAGCTTAGAGGGAGGAAAAGCAAAAGAGAAAAAGGACTTTCCTCTAAACGGAGGCAAATAGGAAATGATTAATGGACATACTTTGCAACTGTCTCCAGTCCTCCAAGGCCTTCAAACTCGCATACATAAGCATGAGATTAAAAAGCAGGGAGGAAACCATGGGACCTATGTTTCTTTGGGCCAGGCTTACTCCACTTAATATAATTTTTTCAAAGTCTTTCCATTTCCTAACAAATGGGGTGGTATCACTCTTTCTGATAGAGGCATAGAATTCCATTGTGTGTGTGTGTATGCATGTATGTATGTATGTATAGATATATATATATATATATATATATGCACACAAAAATCATATTTTCTTGATCCATTCATCTACTGAGGGGCATCTGGGTTGGTTCCATATGTTAGCTATGGTAAATAATGTTGCAATCAACATAGTTGTGCTGGTAGCTTTAGTATGGTCTTGTTTGTGATCATTTGGGTAAATGCCCAAAAGTGGGATTGCTGGGTCATAGGGGAGCTCTATGTGGAGTCTTTTGAGGAACCTCCATACTACTTTCCAGAGTGACTGAACAAGTTTACTCTCCCGCCAACAATGCAAAAGTGTTCTCTTTTGGCCACATCCCCTCCAGCATCTGTTGTTATTAGAGTTCTTGACTGTAGGCATTCTAACTGGGGTGAGGTAGAATAACTAGTATATGTCTAGGACCAGCAGAAAAGGTAAAAAATTATGTACATATGACCATATAAGATGATGTTAAGCAAAATGAACCCCAACATAGAGACACAAGCGGTTTTTCTTTCTTGCTATTGTTTTTAACGTATTTACACTATCCTATGTGATTTTTTTTTTGTTTCTTTGTATGTTCCTCCCCCACGGTATAACTCCTGTTTTCACTGTATTTGATTCCAGTGCCCTGCATCTTGTATATACATTTTTCTAATTTGGGGAAGGCAAAGGAAATAACAAAATGCTTAAATAGGAATACAGGTTGGCCCATTGTAACAATAAGATATACAAACACTATGTTGAAAACGAACTTTACAACTTTGGTGGGGGGAAGGAGTTGGGGAGGTGGGGAAGGAAGGGATGGCATTAGAAAAACAAAGGAGGAGGTAACAATGCTGGATAGGAAATGTACACATTACCTTACTCATGTAACTGTAATCCCTCTGTACAGCATTTTTACAATAAAAAAAATCATTAAAAAAGGCCAAAAAAAAAAAAAAAGCAGGCAGGAGACGCCAGTAAGAGGACTCCATTGTGACATGGAATGCACTCTACAAAAACTGGAGAATTCATCATAAATTTGGGGACAGAAACTCCAGACAGCTTATTTTATTCCATGTATATACAGGGAATACAACAGAAACATTCTATTCTCCAACAAAGAAAAGCCCATTCATCAATGGGGCTTTTGTTGTAAAAACAAAAGAATTTATACCATCTATAACCCTTCCCCCCAAAAGACATTTCCTTAGGTTCTTTCTCTTCTGAAGCCAGCAAAAGTACTTTCGTTCCTTTCTCAAGGGTACTATCTTTTCTGAACTAACTAAGGCAACCTGCCTTTCCATGTTTAAGTGAAAATTGGTTTTCTCTACGTGGCCAGCCTCAGACATGTGTTCACTGTCCTTCTCCCACAGTCACTGTGTGAACCACCTAGGAAGTCGTGAGGGGAGGCTGCTCTTCAGTAGAGAACTCAATTGTGAGAAGATTGGTATGGTACAGTCCTTTGAGAGTTATGAAAAAGACTTGACTGACTGACTTCTTTTATGCCTGTGACCCAGGGGAGAGAGTGGGAAAACAAGGTTACTGTCTAGACTAGAGTAAGACATTTCTTTCAAGGTTTCTGGCCTTTAAATGGTGGCTGACAGGAAGCAAGAATTCAGCATATTTTTTCCTGAGTGCCCTCAAGAGGAGGGAGCAAGTGGCTGAGTTCCTAGGGTGCATCACACTTGTGTAGAGTTCACAACTGCTGTCTTATCTCCATTCAGAACTCACAGCCCTGGGGACAGATCACTAAAGGATTGCTGGACTCTTATCTTACAAAACTTGGCCAGCATAGCCTTAATCCATAGAGTCTCATCGCTGAGTAGACGTGGATGATTCAGCTCTCTGATGGCCAGTGGCAAGGTCCTTGGGCAGGGACAGTCATGAGGGGGAATTCCAGGCTACCTTGATTGTAAACAGCTTTCTGCTGTTTTCTATTCTCTTTTGGCTGCATTTTCACTGGGCTTGCTTGAAACACTGGGTTGCTAAAGAGGCTTTTCCCTAGGGGCAGGAACTCCGAGAGGAGTTGGAGTGTCTTCGGTGTATGAAGAAAGGGGTTGCTGAATTTTCACTAGCACACAGATTGTTTTCTTGTCCAAATGGAAAAGCCTGCATGCTTTCCACATGGTTACACTGGCCATCATTTATCATAATAACAAATATTTATATACTACTTGGCAGCTTATACAAGAATTAGGGTATTAGAATCTTCTTTCACAGACAAGTGAACTAGAGTCAGACCGATGGACTCATCTGCACAAAGTCACAGAAGTGACAAATGGTAAAGCGAGGACAGGAACTTAACTCCCATGACTCCTCTTTCTGAGATACCCTGTTGCCTTCTGATACCAATTGCCAGGCATAGTAAGTGTAAACATTTTCTTTGCTTGCTCCTGCTTTTTAATTTTGTTTTTTTTCCCACCATGTCATTCCCACTCTTATAAGTAGCATTGCCCATAACATGCCACGACTTGCCAGTCTTTCTTGCTTCCATTTCTTCTCATCTCCCACATTCCACCCCTCATCAGAGGTGACAATCTCCATAACCACATCTCATCCACAGGGAGTGTCCAGAGTGGCAGCAGTAAGGGTCCACTGCCATCCCAGAAAGCAGAAAGGTAAAGATTTAGGGTATAATGCTTAAATGGGGAAGGTTTCCTAAGGAAACCTTTGTCTACATCTCCAAAGGAATACCTAGATGTATGCAGAAATGCACAGAATTTTCACTAACACTAGATAGAGCCTGGAGAGAAGACAGGTAAGTAATGAGACAGGTAGTATAATCAGAAGGGTGCTGAAGTGGAATGCCGAGATTCCTTATCATAATACTCCTTGAAACCAAACAGTAATTGCTTTCAACAGCTTAACCAGATAGATTGCTTCATTATTAAAAGGCATGAAAATAAAAGTTTAAACTCACCCGCAAGATTTCCTCAACACAGCTTGGATCACTGGGAAGGCTTACCTAAAATAAACAGAAAAAATACATATAATTTAGGCATTTTCAGCAAAATTTACTACATAATAGTTTACTCTGTAGGAGACAAATTGTAAATCAAGAAAAAAACTAGGTACCACATTTTTTCCTAATAATACGAAACAGCAAGATTTGTAAATGGCCAATTTTGTTTTATTTTAATGAAGCATTGCAAGGTACAGAAAGTTCTGTCACTGATTTGCTGTGGGACATTGAGCCATCCTTTCTCCCTCCAGGCTTCTTTTTGCTCATTTACCCAAAGAGAGAGCTTGATCAGATGATTCTTAATGTATTTGCAACCCTCAGACATGGGATTATATATTGTGCATCTTAATGATGAGGCCTATATAAAACACCTCTACTGTTAAATTGATTCCTCCTTGAAGTTGACAATCTAACCTGATGCCTAACATATTTACTCAAAACACAAAGGCTGATCTGTATGAACTGCAGGCTTGTTTTGCCACTTAGAATCTTAGACATACACCATGTGAATACCATGAGCTCTCTTTCCCTTTGTGACACCTTGGTAATCAATCAAAATTCAAGTCACTAGGAGAAACACACTGAGAGCTTACCCCATGTCAAATACATGATCCTTTTAATGTAGGGGCTCCATTATTAGTGAAAGCAAGAAACCAAAAACCAATGTAAGTACCAGATATACCACAGTGTATGATGCGCTTTGGAGTAGGACAATTGCCGGGAGTAATGTCTACTGATTGCTGTGTTACTTGTACAAGTTAGGCTCATCCTCTAGCCATTCCTAGCTCTCCCTTTCACACGTTCACTCTCTTCAGGGTTATATTCTGATCACTCGTTTCCCTCTTCATTTGCCAAGGATTACAGTGGGTCTCACTCATTCAGGGCTTTGGGAGATGAAAGATCAGTCCTGCAAGCTACATGCTCTACATGTCCCTAGCATCATGTAAAGGAAATTCAGTACAGTAAGATAGGAGTTGGATCTCACTCAATAACATTTGATGAAATGAATAATGATAGATTATGGCATCAGATTTCCTCAATCTTAAAATTGGATTAAAGTGCAGCAAGTTTCAACTCTTAATATCACTATTGTAGATATATTAATTTCAAAGAGCACTTGTTGGATTGCCTCTACATAAGTAAGAGTCCCTACTCCAGGAAGCACAAAATCCCAAGTAAGAGTAACAGGCTAAGCCATTGTCACCAAGAACAAGGGGCGATCCATCCTGGATTATGCAGTAAAATATCAGGTTATACTTATTATCATGATGAAATTATTAATAACACCCATTTCATCTTCAGAAATACCTTAACATGCATGACAATAATTATAGAGTCACCTTTCTAGTAACAATAATCCTCTAATACAAGGTAGAAGAAACAATATAAGAATAAGCTGAAAAAAATGGCTGGAAACACATTGTAAAGAATCTAAAATCACAGGTTTCAGATCGGGAACACAGGTGGGTTTGCCTAGCACAATTCAACTCATTCTCTTAACAAATATTTTTGAAGGCTCAGTACTATGAACCAGGTTGGAAGTATGTAGAGATACATTGGGAAACAAAAAGGGATACAATTTCTGCCAAAATGCTACTTTGGTAAGTGCTACAAAGGAAATCATCTCATGTATACTATCTGTGCCAAATGAAAGGGTGTATGTCCAAATAAATGTGGGAAATGCTGCAATCCACATCCCCCTTTATGACCTACAATTCAAATCAAAGGTTATTACACACCTGCCTCATTCTAACATGACCACATTCCTAGTTTGCTTCATCCTTGCATTCTTGCATTTTTCTTTTAGGTTTTGGGTTCTCAATGAACTATTGCTGTTCCATAGGATGTCTGTTTGTAGGACACACACCAAGAAATGCTGGCTTAACATGTTACAGGGTCATAGAACTCAACTGGTAATTCTTTTTTTTTTAACTGTATTTTTTTTCGACTTTTCTTTTTTGGTACTGGGGATCGAACCCAGGATGTTGCACTTGCTAGGTAAGCGTTTTGCCACTGAGCTACATCCCAGCCCTCAACTGGTAATTCTTAACAGCAATGGAAATCTCATTCCATTGCTCACAGCTCTCATAAATGGATTTTCCAAGACAAATCTTGAACTTCTAACAAATACCTTTCCCAGACACAAAGGTCAAAATCCTCAATATCCTTGTTGTTTTAGTGTACTGTATCTAGGCTATTTCTACATATAAACTGACAGATATTAATTTTGAAATTAAAGAGGAAAAAGTATGAGCAATATTCACAAACACCAAAACCATTTGTGTCTGGGTCAAAAGACTTGAATGGGAGTCTTAACTCTATCATTTGGGAACAGAATTTTGCAACTTTATCCCCTCAGAGTTCCAGTCTTTCCAACCATAAAATAAAACATAATAAAATAATAATCCCTTGCAAATATCATGGGGTTTCTATGATCATCAAAATGAAATAAGAGATATTAATGTGCTTTGTAATCCACAAAACCCCACATGAATCAAGTTTTTTGCCCTTGGCCTGCTATTCTTTTTACCTCTATTATTAAAAGACAACTCTTCTGGTCCTTACCAACCGTAAATATCATCCCTACACCTGGAAGTACAAATATCCATTTCTTTATGGGAGGAAATACTGTGCAACAAGAAAAAGTTGTGGACTTGGAGGGTTTGTAGTAAATGTAATAATAAAGCTCAGGGTTGGTAATGCGCAGGTCTGAAAAACAAAAGCAGATGCATCAACATGTATCTACACCCAATGTTGGGATATTTTTCTTTCCTTCGTTTTTTAAGGCAATTACTGGAGCCTAACATTCTCACAAAGGCACTAGTTCCATAAATTCATGTAGCCTAGTCCTACAGCTGGTTTCTCTGCAGACAACTCAATTGGAGCTGCAAGTGCTTCTTAATTAACCAGCAAACATTTCCTACATGACTAGAACAGTGCTGGACATGGGGGTTGGTAAGACAAATAAGTAGGAGACTTGGCCTCTTTCTCTACAAGTTAAATGTCTAGATGGGACAGGAAAACAAACAATTAGAGTCCCACTGGGACACACATTGTAAGGTAGTCCTGACAAGGGTAATAGGATCTTATTCATTCACAGTTTGCCTATTCATCAGATCTCCCCTTTACTTCTTCAGACAACAAACCCTGATTGAGCTCCTACTGTGCTCAGGACGGTGCCAAGGGGGGGGAGCAGGAAAGGATTTACCGACTGAAGACAGCATTCCTCCTGCCTTGAAGACTCCCAGAAAATGGAGGAGACAACATTCATAAGGCAAACAGACAATAAGGAACATGGCATCTCATTTAAAGGCCAGGGAAAAGGTACCTACCAGGTCCACAGACAGAATCTCCCAGCCGCTGGGGTGTTCACTGTAATCCCCACTCCACAGAGGAGTGAGAGGCTAGGAATCTGACAAGGCTGAGGAGTGGTGGGCCCACCTGAGGCCACTTAATCTCTGAGCCCCTTGGCGATGGTGGGGCCACCTGAGGCCACTTCAGTCTCCCAGCGCCTGGAAGCACCACTCCAGGGCTTTGCAAACTGAAGCAAACTTAAGCCCAGGGCTGCATTTTGTCCTCTTGCACTCCCCAACCCCCTTTCCAGTCATTCTGCAGGACTCACTCACATGGGGGGGGTACAAGAAAGACGGACTGAAAGAATTAGAGGTAGCACTAGGATTAGAACTGATGCCTTTCGAGTTACCATACTGCTGATTAGTTCCGGAGCCACCTCCTCTGCTTTGTAAATCCACCCTAGAAGATTCAGATAGTCCACAAAGCCTAAGTTCGCCAACTGAGAGCTGCAGTGTCTTTTCACACTTTCCCTCTCCTCCCCCTCTTCTGAGAGCAGAAGGCAAGCTATACAAGGATGAAGCACAGGAGAGACTCTTCCCACTCCTGGCCCCAGGGAAATCCTCTTGTGCTAGGCACGGATGTAGTCTTCTGAGGGCCAGCGAAGGGAGGTGGACATAATGGGACAGGTGCTGAGTTGATGTGGAGTGCTCACAAGTGCCTGCTCTATGCATCTGACAGCACAGGCTGCCATCCCATGTAGTGGCAGAGACACCATGCACAGATCATCTGCCTGGTGATGACTATGTAGCTTATCAAATAACCAGTGTACCTTTAAATCATCAAATATTCAATTAACTACAGCAACAATCAATGGATGGCATAGACTATTTTAATAATTCTGGTATGTATCCCTTTAGACCATACTTCTTGGTGATCAGGATAATATAAGCCATCAAAAACACTCTGTGGTATTGAGAAACATAAGCAGCAGTCAGAACTGATAGAAAACATGGAGATTAATGTAAAATATTGAAAAGAATAATGATCATCATATGATTAATCTAGTGGAGTTCAATGCATGCCTGAGTACCTTATATCTAGGGGGCTATGATGGAAGAGAGGTCATTGTTGTCCCTAAAATCGTATCGAGGTTGTGCATATTGCACCTTGGCAAATATGTTCAAAGTAAAATTTAACAATTACAAGTTTAATTCCAAATTAAACAGTTGGGCCAATTAAACAATATCCACAACTGACACTGATGGCAGCTTCCAAATTAATTCTACTTGATTTTCATTAACAAATCATCACATTGATTCCCTGAAATAGATTTATGAGCTACTGTGCTCCTTGATATGGAATGGTATTACTAATGAAAGGAAAACTTAGGTTATAATATTGTACTACCAAATGCATTTTCAGAATTTTCAAAATTTTAATCTCCATCATTGATCATTTGTAAACATGGGGAATAGCAGACCCTTCAGTTCTTATTTGCATGTGTTCTGATACCCTTTTGCTCCCAATACAGAAAGTCCCAATTTTCCAAAACAAACTTGGAAAGATACAAACTCAGTTCACATTAGGATCTGTCTGTCCCTTGCTTCCTGGCTCATCTTAACCTGTCCCCAGTCTAGTTTGTATTCATGAGTCTATGATTAAATGAGAATATTTAATATTTCATAACCTGTAGACAGAATTCCTTAGGTAATATGGTAATATAACTTTAATCAAAACAAAAAAAAATATTTCACAACAGTTACCAAGTACTGGCAAAGCAACTCATCTTCTACTTTCATTTTAATACAGCAAAAGTCTTGGGTGTCCAAAGAGTGTTTATCACTTTTAGCCAACTTTTAAGGAAACTACAAGACCAAAATACCCCATGTAAGACCATGGAATATTCACTATTCCCCCTAAGGAAGAAAGGACAAAAAGCAGAACTTGAACCTCAAAGGAATTCAACAGTAGCCATTTCAGATCAATACAGAAAATGGCCCTTTGTCTACAACCATACATGGCAATTAAACTAAAAAGGAAGAGATACCAATGAACTTTTATTTATTGGAACAAATAAATGAGACAATTTACTCTATTTTATGGAGTCTCCAAGGGTTTTTTGAACTTCAGCAGAAATGTATTCAAATTCTAGCTGTGAAACTTAACTGGCTTTTGTAATCTTTTTTTTTTTTTTTTGGCCAGTCCTGGGGCTTGAACTCAGGGCCCCGGGCACTATCCTTGAGCAGTTTTTGCACAAGGCTAGCGCTCTACCACTTGAGTCACAGCACCATTTCCAGCTTTTTCTGTTTATGTGGCGCTGAGGAATCAAACCCAGGGCCACATGAATGAGAGGCAAGCACTCTGCCACTGAGCCACTTTCTCAGCCTGGCTTTTGTAATCTTGAGCAAACAACTTGAACTTGTCTGGGCCTCACATTCCCTATGTATGAATTGTAATTAAAAAAAAATCTATCTCTATGACTTATGTGAGGTTGAAACAAAGTGAAGTATATCAGAGTATCGGACTTTATCCAATAGTAGGTATATACAAATTCTCCATCAATACCTTCTATTCTAAATCCCTTTAAAGGCCATTGCAAAGTCATTAGCATCCTGAGCCTAGTGACTACTGAGAAGACAGTTTGTTCACTTTGGAAACTGGCTCCTGTGACAGCAAAAGATGTGCTAATTGTGAAATCCTCTGCAGATACCCTGTGTATAGAGTTTCATACTGCTGCTCCATCTTCTGGCTCTCACGGAAGGTGAAAAAGAAGGTTGGAGATAGGACTTGAGGAGGTGTGACAACAGAGAATCTGGAAGTTGGGGGGAGACTGGCAGGAAGGGTGGAGTACATGCTTCATTATGAGGACATCTCTTCACTGATTACATTACATATGGGCAAGGGTGGAATGCATATGCACAAAGGCCCATCATCAGCTGAGAGTTCATAATGGCAGATGGTATTTCCAGTGAAGAGTACTTAATTCTGTGGATTCTGAATAGCCATTAGCTCACTGTTCATTTATTTGGTGTAATAACTAGTTTCTATAGAAGAATGAGTTATAATCAGGAGGGTGTGTGTGTGTGTGTGTGTGTGTGTGTGTGTGTGTGTGTGTGTGTGTGTGTGTGCATGTGTGTGTGTTACACACTTCAAGAAAACAGGGCATACATCTAAAAATATTACTATAACAAACTAAGAGCCCATCTAAAAGTACTTGCTTGCTATTTCACATTCCTCCAAGGTTGTGCTGCCTCTGTTCAACTGGTCTGGCTACTTCACTTATCCGTGTTTGCTGCTACTGCTCCTGCCTGAGCTCACGTCCCAGCTTTAGTTCCTCAGGCTCGGCACCCCAGGGACAGACTTCCCATCTCCTTATCTTTTTTTCTTGGCTTAGAATTGAGCAGTCTTCTTTTTATCTTTGCCAGCCTCCCAGACAGTTATGAATTTCTTGCCACTTCCTTTCTATGCTCTTCTTGAATTTCTGTCTACTACTGGGGCCTATCCTAAAACCCACAGGCCTACTAGCCATGTTCTCATTCTTTTCACATTTTTTGTTATGCATCTCACACATCAGAGCACAAGGGATATCCACTTCTGACTTGCCCAAGCCCTAGTACTGAGATCATTTAGGATTAAAATCTGCATTCTAACTTTAATAGCTATCTCATGCTCAGGCCTATAATTCTTCTAGTAAAAGAAGAGAATACAAAAATACAGATGTACAAATTGGCATTTTCAGAACTAATACATAATCTAAATATACAAAAAAAGTTGTATCAGGAAGTAAGCTCACTTTTGAATCCTGTCAATGAGAAAGTAGTGTATTTAGAGTTGTCATATGTTCCTAAACTCTCCAATATCATGATACATTCTAATGGCATAAAGGAGCTAATCAATTGCAAATTACTACTTTGTGATAATTGCAAATATTTTAATGAGATAATAGAAAAAGGTATTTGTTTTGTTTGTTTTAAGGTAGCTTATAAAGTAGTTAAAAGAAAAGCATACTGCCAATTTGGAAATCACAGCTTCTTGTCCAAAGTAATCACTAATTAGCTGTGTGATTTGCTAAAATCAGTCTGCATCATATACAGTGAAGCTATGGGAATGTATTACAAGTTTCCAGTGCTTTGTATATCATATAACCACACAAATATAATATAAAAACCTTATGGAAGGAAAACAACTACTGTTACTATTTTGGTTTTTTTTGTTTTTGTTTTTTACAGATTAATACATCCAAATGGATATAATTTCAGAAAAAGGACAGTTTCTTCACAATATTGGTCAGGTAGCCATCTTTGACCAACATAAAATACACAAATACATGCACAGAAAGAACATTTCCTATTTTGACAAAATAAAATAAAATCTTCCCCCTTGGACTGGTGGCCAGGGAAGATGATCTTCCTTATGCAAACCCAATTTAGTGTTGAGGAAGAATAGAAATGGAGACAGGGAGTGAACAAGTTCCACAGTGCAAATGAGTAGATAAATGGGATAATAGGAAATGGTTATGTTATGTTTTATTTTAAGAAGCATGATATGAAAGGCGTACTTTTATACCAGTGGGTATAAAGAACTCTGTTCTTAGGGGAAAGTGTTGCAGAAGAGAAAATGGATATTTATAAAAATAAAAGTCTTTGAGGAGGAGAAAATGGATCAAGAGGAAGCGGTGCTGTGGCTCAAGTGGTAGAGTGCTCACCTTGAGCTGGAGAGCTCAGGGACAGTGCCCAAGCCCAGAGTTCAAGCCCTACAATTAACCAAAAGCAAAACAAAAACAAAACAAAACACAAAAAGAAAATCCATCCAGACACAACTGGAAAGGGAGACTTTAAAGAGGAACATGGCTACTCCTTCCATTATATCAGGAAGACAGAGTGTCTTGGGGAATAGGAATATAAAGCAAGGATTGCTAAAGACTCAAAATACACTAATCTGGCATCACTGAAAGTAGAGAGAGGTACAGTATGAACCCCAGAGTACTCTATATAACTTGGTGTAAGGAGAGAAAGGAAGAAGAGGTGGGAGAAATAAGGGAGTTAGAGGTCTGGGAGTGATAGTAGTTTTCCAATCATTCTCATCTATAAAATGCTTCATTTAGAATGGGAAAAGCAGAAATCCCATGAATAGAATAAAAGATTTGCTGGGACCCCCAGTGGTAAATCTAATTGTATTACCCAGAAGGCCATATGAAATTAAGCCTACAGCCAAATGTAGCCCCAAGGCTTGAGAATGGCCTCTGGGGCAAAATGAACTCAACCTCTAGGGAAGTTTAGAGAATTCCATTAGCTCATACCCTCCTGGGAGAGAGAATTCCTATACAACATTGGAAGGAATTACTGGATCATTCAACAAGAGCTCTTCTCTGTCATTTAGATATTTTACGTGTACACAACACTTTTTAAAACCATTATATTGTATGGCTAGTGAAGATCTTCTCCCAATCTGTGGGCTTTCTACTGGTCTTGTTAGCTATGTCCTTTGCCATGCAGAAGCTCTGCAACTTCATGCAATCCCATTTGTCCAACCTTTCTTTGATTTGTTGAGTTTCTGGGTCTCTATTAAGAAAATTTTGGCCTGTACCAAGGAGACCTAAGGTTTCTCCAATTCTGTCCTGTAATGTTTTCAGGGTGTCTGCTTTGACTCCAAGGTCTTTGATCCATTTGGAGTTGATTCTGGTGTAGGGTGATATATAGGATCTAGTTTTAGTTTTCTACAAGTGATAACCAATTTTGCCAGCACCATTTACTAAAGAGGCTGTCTTTCTTCCATTCTATTTTTTTTAGCTCCCTTATTGAAGATTAGGTGGCTATAGGTCTGTGGGTTCATTTCTGGGTTTTCAATTCTATTCTATTGGGTCTGAGGTCTCAGGGTCTCATATCTAAAATGTACCTAGAACTCAAAAAAAATCAAATCCCCCAACAACAAATCCTCAAAGAAACAACTGCCCGATAAAGAGGTGGGCTAAAGACTTAAAGAGAAACTTCTCTGAAGAGGAAATAAGAATGGCCAATAGACACATGAAGAAATGCTCAACCTCTCTAGCCATAAAAGAAATGCAAATCAAAACAACATTGAGATACCACCTCAGCCCAGTTAGAATGGAGGGGATGTGGCCAGAAGGGAACTCTACTGCATTGTTGGTTGTAGGGAGCCGAGGCAAGACTCCGCCCACTCCCTTGCAGCTTTGAGGTAACCACCCCAGACGGTGCTTGGCGGGACGCCTGGGCTGTGCACGTGCACGAGCCAGGTAGAGTCCCCAGCCAATCCCATGACACCTGGTGACGGTGAAAGGCAGGCGACCAACAATAGAAAGACCCGCGTTCTGATTCTCCTATATAAGCGGCTGTGTTTCGGGTGCACGCTCTCTCGCGCCCAAGCTCTCCTACAACTAAAAGGCTCTCCAATAAAGCGTGATCTGAGAAGACTCCTGGTGTGGTGGTCGTTTTTCCTCGCTGGTCAGTAGACGGTCGCTACAGTTGGTGGGAGTGTAAACTTGTTCAGCCACTTTAGAAAGCAGTATGGAGGTTCCTCAAAAGACTCCAAATAGAGCTCCCCTATGACCCAGCAATCCCACTTTTGGGTACTTATCCAAATGATCACAAACAAGACCATACTAAAGCTACCAGCACAACTATGTTTATTGCAGCATTATTTACCCTAGCTAAGATATGGAACCAACCCAGATGCCCCTCAGTAGATGAATGGATCACGAAAATATGGAATGTATACACAATGGAATTCTATGCCTCCATCAGAAAGAATGACATTGCCCCATTTGTTAGGAAATGGAACAACTTGGAAAAAATAATATTAAGTGAAGTAAGCCAGGCCCAAAGAAACATAGGTCCCATGGTTTCCCTTATTTGCAATAACTAATATATACCTGAGACAAGCAGAAAAGGTCAGAAAAGATGATGTTAAGCAAAATGAACCCCAAGATAAGGACAGAAGTGGTTTTTTTTCCTTTCTTGCTATTGTTTTTAACGTATTTATAAATACCATGTGATTTTTTTGTTGCTTTGTTATGTCCCTCCCCCATGGTATAACCCCTGTTTTCACTGTATTTGATATTGGTATAATTTGGAGAATGGAAGGAAAAAAACAAATTGTGTAAACAGGGATACAGGTGGACCCATTGCAACAATGAGATATACAAGGAGCTATGTCAAAAAAACAAACTTTTTAATTTAGGCGGGGTGGTGGGGAAGTGTAATTGTGGAGATGGGAGGGAAGGGATGGTAGGGGAAAAACAAAGGAGGAGGCAACAATGCTTGATAAGAAATGTACTCATTACCTTGCTCATGTGATTGTAACCCCTCTGTACAGTATTTTCACAATAAAAATCTTATTTAAAAAACACCAAAAACCCATTACATTTATCATAATTGTTAGCAGTGAACATTTTAACATATGATCATATTATAATACATATTGGGTTACAATGGCATTTACGGTCCTAAGAAATAAGACTTCTCCATCACAAAGAGTGAAGCAGAAGTTCAAATCTGGAAGTTTCTGAAAATATTGTCTCTGATATTAAATGAGGTCTCAAAATGAAGTGCTGTTACCCCACTTAGAAAAAAAATTTGAAAATATGTATCATGAGCTCTTATAGTAAAAGAAATAAACAAACCTCTTAGAAAAGAAAGGTCTTTCTTCGAAATCATAATTCCTTATCTTAATAAAAAAGTCACTACATATTCTTCTAAATACATAGCTAATCATTTCAATGTCTGTTATAAAATGAGGGACCCAGACTGTTGTTTGATATTCTTTTAGCTAAATTTCCCTTGGAGCCATAGAAGTGGATTAGATTTTAAAAATTGTACCCACACATGCCCTCAATAAAAATGTGACAACAGAATGCACTTGATAGAAAGTTGCTCCCCTTTTCTGAGTAACCCCTAAGGAACTTGGCGCCTTATTGACTCTACCAGCCCTGCATTTAAGGTTGTCTTAATTGCCTGAGGATGACATGGTTCCTACAGAAACAGGGTTACAATTGCTCTACTTTGACAGTGATATTCTTAAAGAACAAGCCATGTGCATGGGAACTGAAACCTAGCCAGCTTCCCTATTATTTATAGCCCTAATTAAAACATTTTTTATCTATTAATGCCAAGTGACACTGCTAAATATATTCTGGGCAGTTCACATTTTCTTCTATACTTCTAAACTCTCTTAGATCTGTGCCCAGTTAAACACATGGTTTAACTGCTCAGGAAAATGAAACGATAGCTAAGAATAACTGACTTCCATTGGATTTATAAATCTCATTAATTAATTCTACATCTCCAATGGTGTAAAAACGAAACTCAAATGCAAGATCTAATTAAAGAGAAGTTAAAAATTGTTAAGAAACAACACTGAGATAGAAACACAGAAGTAACTGTTTAGCCTCAAATTAATGAGGCGCTATGCTAAGCAAGCATGTCCATTAATCCCTAATGAGGATTTTAAACACATTAAAACTTACTAATACAAAATGTTTGCCTTCCTTTTATCCAATAACAAATAAGCCAATAATTTTCTGGCTCTAAATGACACTATTAACTGTCACGGCATGTTTTATTTGACAAACCCTCCATTCAAATACTGTAAAACCAATTAATTTGCCTGCTGTGAAATGTGTTTCTTGATAGCTGTTTTGTGATTTTTTTCCTTCTCAAAGAAATGTAAATAGGAGGTCAATGTAGGTACTTGATTTTGTTTTAAAAAATATGCCATTGTAGCTATAGCTTGTCAACTTTGTTTGCATTGCAAATGAAAGACAATCTCCATTTTCAGGTCATCAATCATAGATTGGTCTCCCAATAAGTAAACTGCAACAGTGTAATAGTTTGATTACCATGAAGATAGTCTCATATTTGAGAAGGGAGCGTTGGAAAAAAATCATACTTTGTTCAGTTATAGATAATGATTTGCAACTCTGGTTCTTCCTGCTTTGTTGAATGACCTAAGGCTTTGTCACCTAGCCTCTATTACAGTAATATGGAGTCTCTCCCCAAATGCAAGAAATCAGTTTGAAAAACGAGTTTAATCCTGATGCTTTGATTTCAAAACACATTTTGTTACACACGTTTCCGCACTAGCAGAAAAATCAATAGAACACATATAAGAAGTTTCTGTGTCTTCACCTTCCCATGGGCCTTTCTTAGTACCTTTTACTAGCTTGAGAGACTGTCTCCAGGGTTTATCTGCTTGATATTGATAGGACACTTTGAATGTGTGGACTCATTGGAAAGGCATGGCACTTTTCCAGAAAAAAAAACAATCACTCTGTATAGAATAGCTCTTTTACACCATGAGTGTCAAAAGTAAAGGCATGTGATATTAATTATGAGTCAGCATTGTGGAGCATTGCATTAGACCCTGAAGGCCACAGAAAGAGCGAGATATGATATATCATGGCTTATGGAGCCTAATGGCTCATGTACTCATGATCCTAGTTTGTCTCAGGTATTGATTATTCTGGGTGTAAGAATAATAAGTAGACCTTTGTCAGGCATTCATTATTGCTGGTATAAGCATGTTGCATTACTGACACAAGGAAAGCAAACACCATTAAATAAGCAAACTTATTCCTGAACAGCATCAATGTATTGGATACCTCTAAGCATTGTATGGAAAAGTTGTTTATGTTATAGAAATTATCCCAAGGAGGTGAAAAATATGCTTTGTGCATTGAGCTAATAATGGTTGAGGAAAATTCAGTAGATGATATACCATGGATTTCCATATAGTGTACTATTATATTGGTATTGTATTGTTCTCAAAATCTCATGTTGAGGGGCTAGCCCTCATTCTGTCCCTGGGGATATGGATCAGTGGAAGTGCATTTGCCTAGCAGGCATGATGAGGTCCTGGTCCTGGGTTTTATTTCCAGCATCACACATTCACATGCACACACACACACACACACACACACACAGTAAGATAAACAAAAATGAAGAACCTCATTTGAAATAGAATTGCCATTGTTAAAGAGTTAAAACAATTAACTAGATCATGTGGGTTCTGTATAGTATACATATTATAGTGTAGGTTTGCTATTCCTGGAGTTGAATTCCTTATAAAAAGTTGATTTCTGCCATCTAATCCTTTCCTACCTTCTCTTCTACCATGTGATACATTCCACCATGTTACCACAAACAATGAGGCCCTGAATAGATGTCTGGACCTTGATGTTGGACTTTCAACCTCCGTCATCATGAGCAAATACATTTGTGTTCAACATGAGCAGCACAGCCTTGGTTTTCTGCTACAGCCACACAAAGCACAGCACACAATGTGGAGGACACAGGGCCCACACACCTCCAACAAGCAATACTAGTGCAATTGACAGTAATGTTTTTGATCTATGAATCAGGCACATCAGTAAAAGAAAGATTTGCCTTTGTGTTTCAGGAACAATTTGCATTGAATTGATTAGATGGCTAAATATGAGAATCAAGTAATGATGAGAATGAAAAGGATTAACCAAAATCTGAACTATCCTAGAAATCCCAAATGTGTGGTGATATTTTTTTGGTGGTCAGGGAGCTGGAATTCTGGGCCTGGATACTGTTCTTGAGCTCTTCAGCTCAAGTCAAGCAGTCTACCACTTGAGCCATAGCACCAGTTTCAGTTTTCTGGTGGTTTATTGGAGATAAGAGTCTGACAGACTTTCCTGCCCAGGTTTGGTTTTGAACCGTGATCCTCACATCTCAGCCTCCTGACTAGCTAGGATTAAAGGTGTGAGCCACCAGTGCCCAGATTGTGTGGTGATCTTAATATGAATCAGTTGCATGACTGAGAGTACCTGGAAGAGGAAGTTGCAGAAGGAAAACTGGCAGTATGAACAGAATATTTCATTTCTGTAATTTCTGATATTTAGGAGGTAGAGGTAGGAGGATCACAGTTGGAGGCCAGACTTGGGCACAGCATGAGAATTTATCTGAAAAATCAATTCAAAAGTGAAAGGAATAAGGGCAAGGCCTAAGTAGTGGAGTATTTGCCCAGCAAGTACCAGGCCCTGAGTTCAAACTCTAGTACAGAACTTAAAAAGCCCTTTCCACTGATCTAGGACCATGAATAGATGTGAGATGTGAACTTAACCTCCAGTAAGGGAACAGTTGAAGCAATTGAGGTAAGTAAGAAGTTAACAGTCTGACATAAAGAAACAATGATTCCCAAAGTGCCTTAGTTATAGCATAGTTTTATAAAACACTGTGTCAGCTCTCACAATTCCTTTAGTATATCATGAGATCTTAGTTAACTTTCTTTATACAACTGCCGTGAAGAATATGTCAGTTCACTGACAAAATCTATAACCTTGAGTCGTCACAGTCTCTCCAGATGTAAAACAAAAGAGTTGGTCTGGACTCCTAGCTGTAGAGTGACTACCATCCGTTTAAAGGAAGCTACCAATCTGTGATTACAAAGCAGATTAATTTTAAGGCTTCATCTTGTCCTATCTGAACTTTAATTAGTAAAGGCCTCCAAACTAAAATTAAAAGCTACAAGCCAAGCACCCATGGATCATGTCTAGACTCCTACCTACACAGTATGGTATGATCTGAAGGATCACAGTTCAGAGCCAACACGGGACAAAAAGACTGTGAGAAGCCACCTTCAAAACAACCAGCAAATATTTGGTTGGAGTCAAAGCTCAAATGGTAGAGCACCAGTTGAAGAAGAAGTAAGTAAGCAAGGTTCAGGCTCTCAGTTCAAACTCCACTACTGGCAAAAAATAAAATAAAAAGCACAATTAAATAAACAAAATTAAAAGCTACATATTTCATAGGCGCATGATCTATCAAAATATGTCAAGCAAGTTTTTTTTTTTTCATAATGGGAAAGTACAGCTTGCCTTAGAACTACAGCAGTAGCATTAAAATGTAGAGAGTGGAATTTTAACACCAAGAAGAGCACAATGATAATTAGATATCATTTTGAAAAATACTATGTGAACTTCATAGCCTGAGTGTCTAGTTATGAGACAGGTTCTCATAGAGTTATATGCTATTACTAAGAGATAGTAAAATATTGTTAAGCTAGTAAAATTGAAGCCAAATCATGTAAAAAAGTCTCTAGTTAAAGAAATATATTTTGAAGAAAGCCCATAATTATCTCCAAACCTTCCATTTTAATCAAGAGTTGGGAATATGATGAGACCACCAGGCATCAAGTGTGCTTGCGACCTTTTCAACTGTCAGACCAGACAGATTTTTACTTTATGCGAATCAACCCAAGGCCTCAAAAGTGCAGAGGCAGAGCACAAATCCATTTCACTAGACAGCCATTGAAAGTAGAATTCAAAGTTCAACTCACTTTTGCATTTTCTCCTGCCATAGTTTTGGCAGTCCAGGGCAGAAAGTGAAAACCTAGTTTCCAATGGAGATCATTTCTAGTGGTTTCTGAAATTGGCAGAAAAAATGACTTCTTGTCAAAGAGATCAGCAGATGCTAGATTTCATTGTTACTTTGAATGACTGCTGCTTACTCTTCAAAAGACTCTCTTTACCTAAGGATGTTGAACCTGTTCTTGGAGCCCATCAAAAAGAGACACAAAGAGACATTGATATATCAGGAGATTGGGAAACTCCCAGCATTGGCCTTCATGGCTTCACCAACTTCCATTTATTCTTACTGATGTCACAAACACACAGACACACACAAAACAAGACTGCTGGTGAAGACATATAACTGGAATCTATAAAATCTCCCAACTTGCAATAATTAAACTATATATAGTATAGTACTAAGGATTATTTGAAGATTTTTAGAATTAAAGACTTCATGAAAAATGGATTATCATAAGGAAGTGAGCCTTTTGGTGATACTAGGATGAAACCTAGAGCCTTGTGAATCCTAGGCAAGCATTCTGCAGTTGAGTTGCATCCCTAGCCTAAAAAGTAGGACTTTCGAATTCTAAAATGATATAGCAACTTAAATGATGTAACTAGTAACACCTAGCACATTTTTAAAGGATCCAAAAGGCTCTGTGATAAGCATAATATAAGTAAATCCATGAGTGCAGTTACTTTGAAATTATGTAACCTAGTACATAGATCTACTCATGTGTTTCCTTGATTTCTAAATGCTTTGCCTTTGCTTTACAGTGTTCCAAAGGGAAGCACAACAACTTATCAAGACGCTACAATGTTTTAGAGAGTCATCCGACATTATTGGTATGTAATAATCATTCCAATGAACATTTTCTAGATTCCTGGTTTCTCTTCTCTATAAATGATCATCTAAGTCCAAAAGAAATCTCCTAAATCTCTGATGTGAGGCCAGTAAACCCTTCAAGTCAAAACTCCTAAGAACAGCACCTTGGTGGCAAATGAAAGCAAAAGGGAACAAGGGCATCTGTAGATAATATTAAGAATATCTTCTGCTATTGCTACAATGACCAGTTGGGAAGAGGATTCCCTATTGTGTAACTAATGTGACATTTCCCATCCTCTCCATCCCTCAAACCCATCCCAGTATCCTTTCTTGCTGATAACAACTCTCTAAAGTAGACAAACTGGGGCTGGGAAGGTGGCTCAGTGGTAGAGCGCTTACCTTGCAAGCCTGAGGCCCTGGGTTCGATTCCTCAGCACCACATAAGCAAAAAGGAAAAAGCCAGAAGTGGCGTTGTGGCTCAAGCACTAGAGCGCTAGCCTTGAGCTGAAGAGCTGAGGGACAGTGCCCAGGCCCAGAGTTCAGCCCCCACGACCAGACCAAAAAAAAAAAAAAGAAAAGTAGACAAACTAGGTAGAATTAATTTAATTTTTATGATTAAAAAAAAACAACAGAGGCAGCCAGGTGCCAGTGGTTCACGCCTGTCATCCTAGCTACTCAGGAAGCTGAGATCTGAGGATCACGGTTCAAAGCCAGACCCGGCAGGAATGTCCATGAGACTCTTAAATCAACCACCAGAAAACTGGAAGGGATGCTGGGGTCAAGTGGTAGAGGGCTCCAAAAGTTTAGGCTCTTTGCTATCTTTCTTATTTTTGTCTCCCTAGTTTCACAAACATAGTCCTAATGTTCAACCTTTAAATGTTGGGGACACACTACGGGGAAAATGATCTTTCTCACTGTGTTATAAGTCAACATCCAAATCAAGGCCTACTAGTTACCTCTAGATATGCCCAGTCCATTTAGAATAATGAGCAACTGGTGGAGGATACCTTCAAAGCGCATATAATTCTACATAAAAACCATCACAACACTGGCATTTTACATAACTCTTTGCACAGCTGAATTTTTAACAGCAGAATGAATGAAAGGTAAGGCACAGAGTGAAATCTATTTAGTCCAAAAGGCCCATTGTCATAATAGCTTCTGTGTTAAGGCTTTCAGGTAAATGACTATTATATGTGAATATTATATGCAGATATTGAGCACTTGCATTGTAACAGGCCTGCCCTTCATTTTAACTACACTGTAATATAGGCAATTATCATGCCCAGTATATAGATGATAGAAGTGAGGTCTATTCAGTAATTTGCCCAAAGTTACACAGTTCCTATGTGAAAAAGTCACGATCAAAACCATGTTTATATGATATCAAACCCATAGTAAAACTAGTAGCCACTATTAGATGTACAAGCTGTATTGCACCCTTTCATTTTGCAAAACTTCTTTCTTGCAGCTATATATCATAATATATTGGACATGACAATACAAAATGTCATTCAGTAAGCTCAATTTGTCCATTGTTCTGATGAACATAAATGATATCTATCTAGCTCTTTAGGATAAACATGATAGCATGATTATTTCCTTGCATTAATAAGCACTACAGCTAAATACAATATCTTCAAATAAACCATACAAAATGTAAATGTCGAGTTCAATGAGCTATGCCAGAAAATCTCAGTGAGACTGAAATAGCCATGAGAGCACTTGGTGCCATTTTCCTTTGCATATAGCAAATTAAATGAAATTAGAAGGCAAGATTATGCTGAGGCTATTGAATAATGACAAGCAATTTAAGAAAAAAATGTTTAAAATTTTTAATTGGCCCACTGTGGATTTCTATATTTGAAACTTTGGTGTTTCTCCTATCAAATATAAGATGTGTATGTCTATGTGTGTGTGTGTGTGTGTGTGTGTGTGTATGTGTGTATCCTTGTGTATCTGTGTGTGTGTGTGTGTGTGTGTGTGTGTATCCTTGTGTATCACATACAAATTGACCCACCATTGAGCATTTCCTATCAGAAATTTCAAAGCATGAGGTTTCAAAGGCTGAATTTCTCATAAGTTCTAATAGGCCCATGACTAGTTGGTGGGATCTGTTTGGTTCTAATGAGAGTAAAAACCTCTTCCCAGAGCTACCATCACTCCTTTTTCAAAAGGCTTTCAAATGCAGTTTGGGATCCAGTTCTATTTAAAGTGTTCCTTCAACCAAGTCAGCCCTTTAACAACCAGACCCACTATCTGGGAAATTCAGCACATCAACAGACTGTTGTCAGAACTCTAGGTTGGACAATGAATCTTATTACGAGATTATAATTTAACAGTAATAGGGATGGAAAATGAAAAATGAGGCCCTACTTCCCTTTTTCTAGATACTTCTTAGGTTGTTTCTCTGTTTCTTTTTTTTTTTTTAAATATTATTTTATTTTATTTGAGAACATACTGTACAGAGGGGCTACAATTACATGGGCAGGATAATGCATACATTTCTTACCAAGCATTGCAGCCTCCTCCCTTGTTTACCCTTCACCTCCCTTCCCAGCCTCCCCCCTCCCCCCACCCAATTATACCCCCCCCCACCGACATTGTAAAGCTGGTTTTGACATGACATTTTGTACTTCTCATTGTTGCAACAGGTCCACCTGAATCCTTAAACGACTTGTTTGCCCCCATCTCCTCCACATGTTATACTGACATCAAATATAGTGAAAGCGGGGGTTACACTGTGGGGGAGGGACATACAAAGCAACAAAGAAATAATCTTATAAATGTGTTAGAAACATATGCATGAAAGAAATGAAAACATTAAAATACATATTTAAGGGTTCATTTTCCTAACATCACATTATCTGACCTTTTCTGCTTGACTCATACCTATACTAGATATTGCAAATAAGGGAAACCATGGGACCTATGTTTCTTTGGGCCTGGCTTACTTCACTTGATATAATTTTTTCCAAGCCTTTCCATTTCCTAACAAATGGGGCAATGTCATTCTTTCTGATGGAGGCATAGAATTCCATTGTGTATATATACCACATTTTCTTGATCCATTCATCTACTGAGGGGCATCTGGGTTGGTTCCATATCTTAGCTATTGTCCCTCCCTCCCTCTCTCCCTCTCTCTCCACTTCCCTTCTCTCTCCTTCCCTACTTCTCTTCAGGTCATTCATGTATTAAATGAATTGTAGAGAAAGAGGTATCGGACATACTGCACATTTTCCAAAAGTGTAGGAGTGTGACTGATGATGTAATGAATTGATTGGACTGGTAAATCAAAGCTAAGAGTAAGCAAGTGTATAATACTCTACAGTTGATTTCTCCAGTTTTGAGGATGTGTTATTGTCACATTCAGAACTGGATTGTCAGATATTCTTCATTTCATCAAGGCATTGTTTTGGTGGATTTTTTGAGCCAAGGTTTATCTTTGTAGCCCAGTCTGATCTTGAACTCATAATCCTCCCGCCTAAGCATTCCAAGTGCTGGAATTTCATGTATTTTCTGATTCCCACAAAATACATCATGTGAGCCATTACTTTCTCTTTATTCTGGGGCTCATTTTTCATCAACTTCCATTAATTCACTGTGATGTGACTGGTAAAATGTCTCGGCTCTCTGGGCTAAAATCTCTTCACTGTGAAATGAATGGATCTAATTCTCTCAATGATTCTTGTCATTATAATGTTGTATGCACCTATAACTGTTTCTTAAGGTCTTAGGAAGTTTTCTGGTGATATCATCACCTTTGGCAATAACTACTATTTTGTCCATTCAAAGAACAGAGATTCTATTAGAATGTGGGTATAATCAGCTAGCAGGAAAACAAATGGAGCTAAAGAAAACTCTGTCTCATCACCTTTTGACTACATCAAGTTCCCATTAATTTCCAAGGGTCTAGATAAGGATTGTATGTTGAGATTCTTAATTGACTAAGATAAGGAAAGAGCACATACTTTATTAAATTGACGAACTGCATCTCTGTAGAGGCAACATGTTCTTAGGTACAATTTAAAGCAATTTGAAACCAAATGGCAATCATTCTAGGAGAAGACAGAAAATAATATTCTTCAGCAGTTCTGGTGGGAAATACACCATCCCAGCTAGTGAATTCATAAAGAAATTAATGCCTTTCATGAGTAATATTTCTCTTTAGAATGTATTCAAGTGGGCATCACTAACTTAGTTCATCCACTTTTGAATATATACTGTAACTTGTGTAAATGGGCACAGTAATTGAGCCAAACATACCCATACCACATAAGCATCCAGTGCTCATGGTTTTCATGCAATAAAAAAAGCTAGAGTAAATCTAACAGCTTAAAATCTGAAACTGATGTAAATCAGTTTTTACCAACCAAACCAAGTAATAGGCGAGCTGTTTTCTCTGAGAGGTCTCTATATACTATCGAAATGGCCATAGCCCTGAGAATGCAGAAGCTGATGGGAGTTACTGAAAGCAGTGTAGCAGCTGAAACAAAGAGGGCCTCATTACCATGCGAAGCACAGCATCCTTCAGATGTGATGAGAAACGTGACTGCATGACAAACCAGTCCTGGGGAAATTTCAAAATATGACCACCCAAGCATAAAGGAGAGTGTGGTGAGAACAGGGGCAGGACACTGGGAAGGTGGGTCGACTGCACATAGGCCACACATATAAAAAGCAATGGCCTTCTGACCTACAGTCATGCCAGCTTTATCTTATAAGGGATCCACACAGACACAGCTCTGTGGAACTGTGGCAAACAGAAGACTTAATGGAGGCACAATATTCATGCTTCATTTTTATTGCATTAAGTCATTTAGTATGCATTTTTACTCACAGTTCTGCACTACTTTAGTATATGAAACCAATTTCAGCCTGGGGATAATTCTGGGGGAAAAAAGATATACAGACTCTAAAGTTCCCTCTCCCCCAGAATGATTTGTCCATGATGTCTAAACCAGTTACATGTGCTGCCAAAGGCACTGGCGCTGCAGTTAGCAGGGAGATATCCATCAACTTTGAGATAACATGAATGACAATTTAGCCATCCACTGAAAAGGCTCACATTAGGACTTGAAAATGAGCAAAGTACCTTTAATTGAAATATAGAGCTTCTTCTCCTACTAAATATACTACTATATCTTTTACAGTTCTGGAGGGACAAGATGACTGAGAAAGTGCTTGCAAATTCCTATGCTCAGATCAATACAATTCCCTAGCTCCAGAGTCTCTTTATTGATGACAATCTCTTTCATTGTTGTGATTAGAGATTCAACATCTTTTAACCACCTTCAACATGACAACAACATGTATCTATATCTCTGTGATTTACAGAAATTGACACTGTGTGAAAATCAGTGATTATGAGGTTGGCTTTTTTGGTGTTACTGATTTTTCAATCTACGTCAAGCAAATAGCAGATAATGTATGTCAAGCTACCGCTACAGTAGTAAAACAATCAGGCAGGAGGAAAGCTGAATTTCATATTGACACTCATGCTAATGAACTGAAATTCTAATGAAGAAGGATACCAATGTGATTTTTTTCTTTTACTTATTATTGTTAACTAGTTGTTTAAGGGAGTTTCCATTTAAGAAAATACCCCTTTCCCCTTGACACCCCCCCACACACACACTTTGAGTGTAATTCCTTATAAAAGCAAAATCAAAGCTGAGGAATATAAAACACCAATACGGATTTAAAACTATCCTAGCTTCTCGATAGGTATCTATTTACTGTTTCCCAAGAACTGGGCGTTGTGTTTTACCTATGATACACTTGTCATTGGGAGCTTTAATTCCCTTAAAAAATCTCATATATGCCTAAAAATTCCATTTGGACTAATCAACCAGCTTTGCCACCCATAAATTACATATGACAACTCCAGGAGGCAACTTGGAGTTTTAAACATACACAAAGCCATAATGTGGATTGTTGTTAAAAATTAATACAAAAATGTGGCTAAATTTTTATACCATCCCAAGTCCATGCACATGGTCTGGATACAAAACGATGAAATAAAATGAAAATGTGGTTAATTAATAAAAACAGTAAAAACGAATATTTAGACAACAGTTTGAACTAGTCACTTACATTTTAAACAATCCTCTACATATTTTTCATCCATTATCCAAAATTCTTGAGTAACAATTATCCTTTACTGAGTATCCCTTTCTGTTCAGATATTTTGCATATATAATCGGTAGTATTCATAACTACCATGAAAGTAGTATTCAGTAACCTTGTATTTAGATGGGAACTTAGACTTGGACTACCAAAATTGTCATGGGAAAAGAGAAATGAGATTCTGCTATAGTTGTAGTACTGAGCTAGACAACACCACAGGTGATTCAAAAAAAATAAAGCTAATAGTCATTATCCTGCTAATAGTCATCAGTGGGAGTTTATCTGTATCCCCTCTCAGTTCATATGCTGGAGATTAAACGAGTTCAATTATATACCATAAATGGAAATTCCTTCATATACATTGTATAGCATAACATACTTGCAGCGTTAGGAGCTGAAGCATTTGTGGAAATAATTCATAATCTTGGATTCATGGAGGGGATTACAGGGGGTCTGAAATCACATGAGTATTTTGCATGCTTCTCTATGTATCTATGTGCATTCTCTGGCAAGAGAAGTCAGCATTTTGATCAAAATCTTAAGTATACTGGGGTCCATCAACAAAGGAGGAGGCAACAATGCTTGATAAGAAATGTAGTCATTATCTTGCCCATGTAGTTGTAACCCCTCTATATGGTATTTTCACAATAAAGATACATTTAAAAAAGAAAGAAAGAAAGAAAGAAAGAAAGAAAGAAAGAAAGAAAGAAAGAAAGAAAGAAAGAAAGAAAGAAAGAAAGAAAGAAAGAAAGAAAGAAAAGAAAGAAAGAAAGAAAAAAGACTTTGAGCTGATCTGGGCAATTGGTCACAATTGTTGAAATTAGACTAATCCTGAAAAGTTTTTATGTGTTTTTTCTTCTCTTTAATTGTACAAAAGTGTTTCAACTCAATATGTCAATTTCCAGGTACAATCCATCCTGATCAATGTCAACCCTTCCTGAAAACTTAATGATGTATGTTTCATAGCATGAGAGATACATCCAGCTCCTGACCCATGGATATAGTCAACTTCAGCAATGATCCCTCTTGTAGCTAGGATGGCTGTTTACATGCCTTATAGAAAACTTCAGCTGAAAGGAAACTGAACTGGGTAAAGAGATGTGGGAAAACTAAGACATGAACCAGTAGCCACAGTCCCTATACTAATCTCATCACCATAACCCATAACAATGTTCCAGAAGTCACCTAAATTTCACCTTCCAGCCTGCCTATTATCATAGCAATGGGCTAAATACCCTGATCTGTGTGTTGATGAATGAGATTCCTGAAAACCACACTGGCAACAATAATAAAATCCCTGACAAAACCTAACATCTCTAGGTGTGGAATTATCAATGCAAAGATGACCAGAGCTGCCATAAACACTAGTTCCTGAGATATTCTTGGGGTGACTGAATGTGTATGCTCATGTGCTGATTCATACACACACACACACATTCACATTCTGCCTAGCAGGGATGGGAGAGTTCAAGAGATGCAAAAGCATAAACAGCTGAATTCAGTCAAAGACCTGATTGTTTTGAAATGTATGTGTGCTTCCCAAGTGAAAGTCTCTGCCAGATGGAACCCCCACTGGTGGCCTATGGCTTTGTGTGTGTCACCCACTTACGCCTGTCTCCGAGAGGGGCGGCCCTTGCATAGAGACACTGGGCCTTTCGGGAGCTGCGTCTGCATATGTAATTAGTCACGGTGCACCTGTACCTAACTGCATTAACAATTAACACAATTACACACACAATTGTGGAATTGCCCCCACTATTTGAATAATTAGTGAGCTAACAACATGATTTGCAGGTGCAATTGAGCAATTATGTATAGTTCCAAAGTGGAATATGCATATTTAGAGGCTTGGATGAGGCCCATTACTAGATCTTGTTCCAAATGGTCAAATTAATTTTATTATTGGAAGGAATTGTACTCAGCAAGAACTATCGAATCCTTAAGTACCCTCACATTACCTAGTAGGAAATGGCTCATCTCATCAAGGTTTTTAGTTCCAGAGCTGAGCCAACACAGGCAACCGGACTGCTATTGGCCTACAAGGCTGCATACTTTTGGTTGCCTTCCATACAAAGTGTCTTCACAACTTGCTCTTGCCTCTCTTCCCCAATGCTGCTGAAAAGATGTGTGATTCCTGGCTCCTTGAAATTCTTCCTAATGAAGACTTTTTTCTCTTTCATCCTAGGTCTACCAACAATAGATAGGAGCATCTGGGGCTGCAAAGAGGAGGCCCAATAGGCAATGACAGTGACCAGATGCTGCGGAGCAGAATTCAGTGGGTGGGGGGAGGGCAAAGTCTCAAGCCCCAGCACTGTTGATTAGGAATAGCATTGTCTCACACACTTTCCTAGTTATCTGGCACTCAAGAGGTTTTCTTAAGATACGCTGCATTTTTGTCACCTCCCAGGCTATGACTGTGTTCTCTATCACTGCTAAGAGCAGTTGCTGAAGATTAAGTTTCAAATGTACACAACCGACAAACCAACTGGCCTGTGAGACACTTGCTCCCTAGAGAATGTTTATGCAGAGGGAAAGAGGCTTGATTTGTTCGGGAAGAACTGGAGACAGGCAGGGCTGCTCCTACTACCTGGTGTGGTACCTACTCACTCCAAAAAGACCTAAGGCAACATCAGTGTCCTAGTGCACCTAAGATGCCACAGGCCCAAGGAAGAGAAACATCCAGTGTCTGTCAAATCTGTTTTCATTTCTACAAATCAGCCCTCATGTTGCAGCTATCTGAAAAAAATACTGAGGAAGAAGTCACCTATGGTTGTAATTAGAATAATGACAGCTTCCTCCAAAGACCAAGGTTATTCTTACTTCGAGACAAGCCAAAAAAAAAAATCACATCTAGGGATCATTATTATATTCCGGAATGAACTCCGGTCGTGTTATGTCATCCATTTAGTTATGTCTGGGAGACTGTGCTATGCATACTAAGTGGTAGAGTTCAGAGAAATGAGAGGTGTGAGTGCATATCATGTGAGGCAGAGTTTAGACAATATATAACAGAAGCCTGCTCTTCAGACTCTAGTTTCACCACTCAATACCACAGAAAGGGGTTGGGCAACATTTTGTTGTTGTGCATGTGGATTCTTAATGGCAATTGTTTATTTTTCCATTACACCATTGAAGGGACAATGACAACAACTTTTTGTCTTTTAACCAATAAAACCCAAATAGAGAGGCACAAAGATCAACCAGGATACAATTTTATTATTTTTTTCCTTTTTAATGTTATTTGCTCCCTAACATAACAAACCAGAAATCCCTATATTAGAAGGCTGATAATAAGGATTAGTAACAGATTCTAGTATGCTTACAAGTATCGATCCTTTTTTCCTAATTTGTATCTTGGTTAATTCTGACAAACTAGGAAAATGATGAGAGGAAAAAGGAAAGCTCTCTGCGCCTTTCTAATAAGACTCGATGAAACCATTATTTTGGAATATTTTCATTTCAGCCACCTTTGTGCTATGTGTTTTTACTATTCAGCTGCATGAAAAACTACCTAACTTGCTGAAATAGATTTCTTGACCCACGTATAGCTACATTAAATAGTATAATTTAATGCAATCTAACTAAATTAGCACCAATTAGATAGGCTAAATTAAAGGGCATGTCACTAATAAATTTTATGCTAAACATATTACTGATAATATGCTCACCAAGTACATAATGAAACACAATATTCTTCTTAGCCTAGTTTAATCTAAATCATACCCAAAAGACTTTTAAAATCAAATACACAAAGAAAAACCCTTATTTTGTTATCAAGAATTGGGGAAATGTTTGTTCTTGTGTTACTATGATTACTTTTTTCAGATTTTATTTTATTATAAAGATGCTGTACAGAGAGGTTATAGTTACATGAGTAAGGTAGTGAGTATATTTCTTGTTGAACATTGTTACCCCCTCTGTTGTTTTTAAACAAAAGTTTCAAAATGTCTGCTCTCTTAGGAACTCAGTTTCCTAACCTCTAAAAGGTACAAGTAGCACTGAATTATCTCCAAATTCATGCTAGACTTGAGGTAAGATATAGTTTACTACAGTATTAGAAAAATCACAGCTGTTCATATCAAGATACCCTGATGCCAGTCACTGTCATTTCTGTCAGTTATTGGTTGAATAACTATTTTGATTGACAAAAAAAATGACCACCAAAAGGTATGCTTAGGAAAATTCTATGGACTTTGAATATTAAATTACATGTAAAAAGAGTGGCTACTACTTTATATGTTAAAAGACATTGTTAAGTTGAAGATCTTGAGAAAATAACCTTTTCCTGGATTATATGAGTGGTTCTAAATATTATTACACATATTATTATATGTAAAATAACAGGTGGGCAGAATTAAGTACCCACATACAAAAAGAGTACATAAACAAAGGATACATTTTTGTGAAGACAGAGTAAGAGACTGGAAAGATGCTGCTGCTGTAAATCAAGAAGGGATGCTATAGTGTTCACCCTATATAGAATTTATATGTATAGCTTAATAGAAGTTATAAACCAGAAGAAATGCATGACTCTTTGCTGGCTATCTAATGAAACATATCTGCATGAAGAGAGGACTGACTAGACATTTCTGTAGGGCTTTTCACTAGAGGCATATCCATTTGTATTAATAACCATTCAAAATAAGGATGTGTTGATTGTGCAGAATTATAATGATAAAGTAAAAGAGCTGAACTATACAATTAATGAAATATTACTGGAACTCTTAGGTTCCAGTCCAATAAAGTTTACCTCATTTGTTTTGGTCACTCTAAAGACCCCAAAAGTTCATTACATGATGAAGCTTTCACTGAGTTTTACACCTGCCATTCAGCTGACAAAGAGCAATGTCATTGGGGTCTGCAGTTAGTTATTGATCAACATGTTTATAAAAACATGAGTGAAAAGGAGGAAATTCTGGAAGATTTATGTGTTGCTCTTAGGCTCTTTGTCATCTGTTTGTTCATTCTAGTACTGGGGCCTAAACTCAGGCCATCTAATTATTGTTTGATATTTTTGCTCAAGGATGGTACTCTACCATGTGACATATGACTCCATTACAGCTCTTATTTCTTCTTAATTGGAGGTATAGTCTCCTGGGCTTTTCTGTCCAAGCTGGCTTTGAACTGAAATCCTCAGATCTCAGCCCCCTGAGTAGTCAGGATTACAGACGTAAGTCACTGGTACCCAGCTGGATATTTTTAAAACACTAATCATATTACAATAGTAGTAATTAAATTATTTAAATCTTGTGGGAAATATGGAGAAAGAACTATAAATAAAAGTTCAATGTATAACATGAGGTAAGTAAAATGGGAAGGAAGAGATATTAAAATATCTCTTCATACAAATGGAAAACATGTGGATCAATAGGAGTCTAAATATAAACCATTCTTCCGTGTCAGTCTTTGCCTATACAAGAAGAATATGGCATCTATCTCATGTTAAAAATATAATTACTAGAACTGAAGTGAGAGGTAAGTTGCAGATGGTGATGGTATGCGAGATTTCTATTGTGTCTCTTTTCTAAATAATTCTATAACTTGGTATTATTACTAAAAATTGCCCTTGCTAATACACTATTAATTTTAATTTTTTTGATTGATTTGACTGACTCTTGGGAAAAGATGCAATATTAACAAATAATGGTGAGTTCAAAAATGACAGGCTGTATGGGTGGTAATGTGGCACTGCCATTTCTGGCCATTATGTGCTGCTGGTTGTCTTTACAGTTATTCATGATGATCACAAATTCTTCATTCAGAGACAGCTCTCAGAAATGATAGTGATTTCTCAAAAGCTCAAGAATGGCTACGTGCTTTAACTTATCAGAGTCTGGTGGTAATACATTTCCAACCCAACACAAACTGACTAGCTTCTATTTCTGATTTTTTAATGAAAGGGCCATTTTCTTATGCACGCAGACTCTTCTTTACAGCCTTCTATTTGTAGTACTGTGAGGAGAGCCACTGGATGCCCCAAATATCTGTTCTATATTGTAATTATTTCACTGTTTTTAGGACTCCTGAAATTAGTTCTAGTTTCACCAACCATTTGGCAATGGTTTTAAACAGCAATTTTCACTTTTTGTAGCATATTCATCATTTGCATTTTTCACTGGGATTTCTCTTCAATTTTCCATATTTCCAAGACGAATCTCATTTACTACTCAGGGGGCTATGTTCTTTACAAGTCCTTATGAAATTACTTTGCTCCCCAACTTTGCTAAAACAAAGTAGTCATTAAATGTTGGAAACAGTCTTCATAAGAGTGTTATTCTGTCCTCATAAAGATTTGCGGGAAATAATATAAATATAATCAAATGTGTAGTCACTCTTACATTAATCATGGACTTTCATATTGTTACTTTTACAAAGACATACTTTTATCTTATAGTAAAAATGTTCATTATGATAATTTAAAGTTTAAGAAATACAGATTTTGAAAAAGAGAAGATTCTATGGCTCTAACTAGAAATTTGTTGATTTAACATCTTGTTATATGCATATGCTACATGTTACATGCATATGCAGTTTAAAAATAAGTGGATTTTACAATCCATCAACAGTCGCTTCTTGATCAATGGATAGAAGGTTAGTTATCATAGTTTTCCCACTACTTTTTGGTTTTGATCCTACAGTGCTGTAACTCTATGACAATGTAAATCATACAGTATTTATTTTCTCCATCCCAATTCTAGGCTAAATCATTTTTCTTTACTTCTTCTATTTAGAAATTTGTAATAGGTCATCACATGATTTTCATTTAGAGAGTAAAAGGATTATGTCTTAAAAAGAATTTTAGACTTTTTAAAACTGAAAATTAAAAGGAATCCAATATCATACTTGGTTGTAGAAACTTGTAAGCCACACATCTATAATAATCACAGGGTGCTTTGTACAAACAGACTTCAACTCATCAAAAAATACCATTTTTGCCATTCTTTCCTGTTGGGTTCTAAATTTCAAATAACCAGGCTGCCTTCAGATGCTTCTATTATCCTTTCTTCATGGCTGCACACTGTGATGCATAAAGGAGGAGAAATCAAAGTTGTCAGCCATATGAGAATTTTAATGTATCAAACATCAGTTCTAAATACATTTCTATTGCATTTCAAAAACAAAACATGAGTGATTTGGTCTAAAAAGTCAGTCTGGTTCATTAACCTATAACTGTACAAAAGCAAGAGTCAATTACATTGCCACATCAGATGTGCATTGAGATAATTACCCTGAAAAGAAGATGTAAGTATGCCCATAAAGGCAGTGAAATGTGACCTATTAAATCAGGCTGTAACCTATTATGGGTCAAAAACCACATTTGTAGGGCCAGCAGTCTTCTGCCTATATCCACTCTTGCATGAATTCTGCAGGTGTCTTTCATAAGTATATTTTCTATCTGTCTTTTATTTCAATTTGGAGTCCCGTCTGCCTATCTTTTCTACTCCTAGCTATCAGGAATGCATATACACACTTCACAGAATTCATTTCCTACTTAAAATTACATCCTTTGAAATCTATTGGCAAGATTGGACATAACAACAGGCAAGACCAGGCTGTATTAAATCAGCAGAGAGCCATTTGGGTTCAGTTTCCTGTTATTTCTCATCTTGTTAATACTCTTGTAACATTGATTTCTATCTCCAAATGCAACATCTGTTATGGTGAGAAATCAAATGAGTCAATGATCAAACTGATCATAGATTTCCTAGTGTGAGAGGGGGAAAATATTTACTGTTGTCTTTATAGTGCAGCCAGTGACAACACAGATAAGATGGTGGGCCGGCCAAATCATGGCTGCCCTTTTAGGAATTGGGTGCATTGAAGGATGCTCATTACTGGATAGCTCAATGTAGAAATAAATGATATTTTTTCACATGTCAAGATGGAAATGAGAAGAAGGACACTCTTATGAAGAGGATATGCAGGCCAGGTTTCTGCTTCTAAAAATTAGAAGGCTTTTCTAAAACTGGATATGTTGCATTTGAAGACACACTATCTTTTCTCAGATAACACAAAGAAGATAGTCTGAGGTATACATTAGTCTTATTTGGCAGGAACTAAAAAGATGCTTGAAAGATTGAAAAACTACTAGAAGGACTCCTAAAACTCGACACACAGTTCACTCATGTATAAGGCTTATGACAGCTAAGAGATAGACAAGAGAATCATGGAAAAAGACAGGCATCTCTATGTTGTTTGTACAAAGAGCATTAGTATAATACAGCAATCTTTTCATAAAGGAATGTATTCAAATCAAGGTCCCAAAGGGCAGCTAAAGGATGATCTTGCAAGAAGGCTTTTCAACAAACTACCGCAATTTCAACCTGGCAATATTAACTCTTTTTTTGCACAAATACAGCTGCCATGAAATACATCTTTGCTTTATTAAACTGAAAATCATATCAGCATGTAATTGAAAATGAATCAAACAAGTCAAGGAAACTTTGTTTAAACATATTTATGATCTGTGTGGAAGTACAAGGGGCTTTCTCCATTCAGGCTCTTTCATGTTCTTTCCAACACTTCTTGGCAGCCTTTCTGATTGTAGATGCCTCAGCAATACCTTTTGCTTCTCAGTAGAGCCTGGATTGCTTTGCAACATCACTTGTGACGTAATTTAAATGTTTGTCCATTTATTTATTATATTCTCTTTTGAGCAATTTCTTCTCTTATAAGCATACACCCAAACACATAAATATGACCCAAAATTCAAAATTTAACTCAAATATCATCTTGTTTTCCTAATAACGTTTACTGGAATGAATCTCTAGCTCTCAGGCCAGTATCTTGCTATCTCTATCATACAACACACGTAATACTTTTCTCTCCAAATCTAAAAGCCACCTGACGAGCAATCATAATGGAATTTGGTACTCTTTACATGTCCTTCGTCACACACTACTGATATCTAGTACAGTGCTTGGACATGGTAGGCACTGGTGAAATGTATGTCAGATGGATAGATGACTGAATAATATACAAAGGTATTGAGTAGGCACCTGAGAATTGTGCTCAAAATGGTCATACATAACAAGAGGGTTTGCACACTTTCTAAGAAAGGTCTGTTGGCAGAGCATGGATCACAATGTTACAGTGCCATTTTACTTTGCAAAATTCAATTCTTTGTTCATAATTTCACACTTAGGTAGAAATATGGCAGTCTTTCCTGGGAGAAAGTCATATTTAATATCAAGTCAATGAGAAGAAGGTGTGGGTTTGGAATATGTTTCATTTAGAAATCATTGATGGTTTAAATAGGAGCCTCCTTCCTCCAACACAAAGCTTATCTGTTTGGGTCTTAGTTGACAGCTGGTTGTCTTTAGAGGACTGAGAGACTCCTGAGAGCTGGGCCTTCATCAGTGGTTTAACCCTTTCCCAGATAAACGATAGCACGTGATGAGTGGGAGAAGTTGGAAGCCTTCAGAAATGGCCTCTTATGTGGAGGAGCTATGTCACTGGAGATGTGTTTTGCTAACTATACTTTGGCTCTGCCCTCCTACTCTTGTCCCCGTCTGCTTTCTGTCTTTGAAGAGGAGAGCTGCTTTTGCTCTTCCACATTCTCTGTACCATAATGAGCCAAATATAAATCTTTCTTCCTCTACAATTGTTTCTCTCAAGTATTTGTCACAGTGAAGAAATGCCTGACAATCCGAAGTCCTGAGTGTAAAGAGGATCATTTTTCACTTTGCCCCAACAATTCTGGCTCTGTCCCAAAAGGTTCAGAATGTCTGTGAGGGATTCACACTGAAGTTAAAGCCAGCAGGGGGAAACAGAGACAAACTGCAAGGTAGAAGGGCAGGACCAAGGTCTTACTCCTCTATGAACTAAGAAATTGCTCAGTATTTCTAACTGAGCTACTCAATGACATACTTAGGGGAACATAAAGCACAGTGCATTCTAAAACTGTTCAACAGTTTATCAATAGGGAACAAAAATACATCACTGTCAGTGCTGCCTGTTACCCTGTCACCTTCGTTTCTTCTGTCACAGGATTGCATTCTAGCCATTTGTGAAAACCACTCACACTTCATGCTTTTCTGGCAGCCTTCATGCTGCTGTAGCTGCCTTTCATCTAACATATTCAAAATAGCCCCTTCACACGGAAGGCACATTTTGCTTTTCACAAAGTAAGTCCAATTGTAAAGACTTCTGTAGTAAGCATATTACAATAAAAATTCAAATATATCTACTTTGTAATATGGTTTTTTTCATCTATCAAGCTTCCCTCCACCAGGATCACCCTCCATTCTGTTGGGAGAAATGACAGGTCACCCAGAGCCTGGGGGCTCTTTCCAATACACATATATGTATACACACAAACATATATATTAACAGTAGAAATGCTGAGCTTCTTGGCTTCGTATTGTTTTCACTTGTAAATGGGAGAGAATATTATCTACTTCAAAAGGCTATAGAAGCAAATTAAGGGAGAAATTCAGAGATAAAAAATAAATGGTATGGCAACAAAACCTGATTATTGATCATGATTTTGATTTTCTCTTGAACTTGATCTTGAACTATGGACTTTATGACATCCAAGGGGCAGATGTTAGTTGGCTAAGGGGAACCATATGCCACTTAACCGTCAGTTGCATAACAAAATAAATAGGCCTCCATAACTTTCTGCCACCAGCTTTACAATGTCGTTGTGGGGGGGGAGGGGGGTATGATTGGGTGGGGGGGAGGGGGGAGGCTGGGAAGGGAGGTGAAGGGTAAACGAAGGAGGAGGCTGCAATGCTTGGTAAGAAATGTATGCATTATCCTGCCCATGTAATTGTAACCCCTCTGTACAGTATGTTTTCAAATAAAATAAAATAAAATTAAAAAAAAAACTTGCTGGTAACGTCGTCACTCCCTCTAAGTGACTGATTCTAGTGAAGAATTCAGGAAAAAATAGATCAAAAGAATCTGTCAACAGGGAGCAGAATTTCCCTTTGAGTATGATCATTCAGAAACAGCAAATTTAATCTCCAAGGTGAAATAACAGAAGTATACAACAAAGTCTTCTGATATCTGTATTTCTAAAACCACCAGAAACACTTTATATTATGCCAAGTGTACAACTAGGTCCTGTGTTGTTATTTTTTTTTATTGTGAAAATACCGTAGAGAGGGGTTACAATTACATGGGCAAGGTAATGAGTGCATTTCTTATCAAGCATCGTTGCCTCCTCCTTTGTTTCCCCTTCCCATCCCTTCCCAGCCTCCCCCCTCCTCACCCCCCCACCCCGCACCAAAGTTGTAAAGTTCATTTTCAACACAACATCCTGTACATCTCATTGTTGCAATGGGTCCACCTGTATCCCTATTTAAACAATTTGTTTTTTCCCTTCTCCTCAAAAAAGTATACCAACATCAAATACAGTGAGAACAGGGGTTATAAGTCATACGAGTATGTAAGAAAACTGACAAAGAGATACTGAAGAAGGAAGTGAATAGAACATTTAAGAATAAAATCAGATTCTCAAAAGAAGAACATAGCAAATCCAACAGAATTATAATAGCTATTGACAAAAGAAATTAATAGCATTCTTATTGTTGATATTATAAAACTTTTACCCTGTTCCTAAACTCATTTACTGTTCTGGTCTTGAACAAACAAGCAAACAAATTTCCATGCCCACAGTTTAATTATTTAAACAACTTATTTTATGGTAAACCCCAGAATTCATCAGAAGTGGCATGTTTTAATGCTAATTCTAATTAGAACAAGCATTGCATTTTGTATGCTTTCCAATTATGCATGAGAAAAGTCAGCATAAGTGTCCTCTCTTATCATAATTATCTGATTCTAATTTCAATTTTGGCTATGACTTTGCACTCAGTGATGTAAATGTAACTGTTCCTGTCAGATGAAGATTAATTTGATTTAAGGCCTCTTTGTTCTAATTATATATTCTATTTCTGCTCACTATGCAAGTTTCTTTCCAAGGCACATCTGTATTTTATCACAACAATAAGGAAATTCTTTGGTATTTAAAAAGCCACTATAAAATTCTTTTTGGCACCATTAGGACAATTTTCATTATGACTATGCCAAATGGTTTACTATTTCAGCTGAATAATCTACAGGTTAATGTAATTATTATTCATCTATTTAATGCATGAATTAAAAAATGAAGCCTCGAAAAGGTAATGCTTTAATTACTCTAACTCCCTCTATTCCCAAGAAATATTGTCATTTTTAGTTTATTCTCTGAGAAAGTTATTTTCTTGGGTGACACCTTGTATGCTACCTTTCCAACTGGCATCAGTATGATAGGCAGTAGTAAGAATAAAAATTAATCAGCTGGGGATTGAACCATTATCTATCCAGAGGTCCAGAAGTTGAGTGCTCAATTGTTCTTCTTAATATCCTAGCCTGCTGTTTTGTAAAAAGCAGTAGATGGAAAGAAGTGAAATGTTGCAAATTTACCTTTTTAATGATCTCTCCTCATCCATTCAAAATAAAAAGTGTTTAGGATATGACACCACAGATACATATTGGTCTAGGACCCAATGTGTGAAGCCATGTTAATGTTTAACATTTGATAACCATGATTGACATATGTGTAGTAGATGAAGATATTTTTATTGTGATTTGTAACCCCCTGCAAAAGTCTAGGAAGTAAAAAATATGAAGTAGAATTCAATTCAGCCAACATGTTCTATGTGCCCAACACAATTCCAAGTAATAATTTTCTTTGAGAAGACTATGTTCAAGTTTAGATGTCTTTAGCCTATAAAATGTACTGAGAGTTTCAATACTAAGTTTTAATCAATATATGTTGTTTTGACATAGTCATAATACATTTCTTTTTACATATAAAATAACTCAGCAAAGCACACATGGAGTTTAATAAGTTAGTTGACATGGAAACCCTTATCAGTTAAGCCACAAAGGTTAGTGACTTTGTTCCAACTGAACTTTCATTTATATATTTTACATGATCAATACTGTTCTGTCACAAAACATATGTGAGGCAGCTTGTAGAAATAAACACAGTGTAATGACATCCTAATGGAAGAAATGAGGATGGTGAGATTAGGCTTGGATTAAGTAGCACAAGTCCTTTTTACGAAAATCCTGGATGCTTAGACCAGGAAAATCACATAGAAAGCATTTAGTTTCCCAAGGGCCAGAGCAAGAAGGTAGCTTTTGAGAGCTTATCAGATATAAGTGAAGTAATGAATCAGAATGAGTAGGAGTTGTTAAGTTGAAAAGCACTGTTCCTCAGTCAGAGATCTGAAGGATCTTGGCCTTCTTGATCTTCATAGTGGGATGCTACTTGACAGGATGGATTATATCCAAGCTGTATCATGATAGCGTAAGTGACATTCATGATAGCATATAGTGACATTCATAATAGGCAGAGAATGGCGCTTGGAGCTAACGAAGTCAAAATTTGCAGAGAACTTTTCTTGTTCACTTTCTCCGTAATACATTAATCCATGCGACCATTCAATATCACCTGATACTGCACAAAAAAAAAAATCTGTTTTGTAGAAGACACTATGATAGGCTGTGGGGCACCCACAGTGGACGAGACAGACTCAAATGCCACGGGAGCAGGGGCAGTGTGTTCTTCCTGTACTGCTATGTGACCTGCATCCAGATTCATTGCTGGCACAGTCAGGGTTCTGCAAGTGCGTATTGAATAAATAAATGAATAAAACTGTGGTCTAAAGAGTCCATTTCTTGTAGGTAATGAACTCAATGTCAGGGCTTAAAGTGCATAGAAAATAGAAGTGGACTGGGTTTTAATGAATTTATTTGGAAAGCTAATCCAGCTATTTTTTTTTTAATTCTGAAGGACAATTGAGTGATATATACTCACAATCACTCAGTTTTAACATATTTTGCCTTGTTTTTTGGCAGTACAGTGGTATGAATTCAGAGCCATCTCATTTCCTGGGGTACTTGAACCACAGTTCCAGTGCTTATTATATTAAGATATTGTATTGTACTTTTAATATGTTTTTATTGTAAAAATACTGTACAGAAGGGTTACGGTTACATGAGTAAGGTAATGAGTACATTTCCTATGGAGCATTGTTAGCTACTCCTTTGTTTTTCGCATTTCATCCCTTCCCTCCCCACCGCCCCAACTCTTCTCTCCCTCCCCTGCCCCAAAATTATAAAGTTCGTTTTCAACGTAGTGTCTTATACATCTCATTGTTACAATGGGTCAATCTGTATCCTTATTTCAGCATTTTGTTATTTCCCTTCCCCTCCCCAAGGCCAAAGAAACATAGGTCTCATGGTTGCCCTTATTTGCAATAACTAGTATATGTCTAGGACAAGTCGAAAAAGTCAAAAGCTATGTACATATGACCATATTAGATGATGTAGAGCGAAATGAACCCTAAGATAGGGACACAAGTGGTTTTGTCTTGCTTGTTATTGTTTTTAATGCATTTATAACGTACTATGTGATTTTTTTTGTTTCTTTTGTATGTTCTTCCCCCATGGTATAACCCCTGTTCTCACTGTATTTGATTCTGGTGCCCTGCATCTTGTGTTGTACTTTTTGTTTGGGGCTGCCCTCATATTAAAATCTTCCCACTCTTCCCCTTCAAAGTAACTAGGATTGCTGGGTGCTTGTGGCTCATGCCTGTAATCCTAGCTACTCAGGAGGTTGAGATCTGAGGATGGTGGTTCAAAGCCAGCCCAGGTAGGAAAGTCTGTGAGACTTTTATCTCCAATTAACTACCAGAAAACTGGGACTAGTGCTGTGGCTAAGTGGTAGACCACTCCCCTTGAGCTGATAGCTCAGGGTCAGTGACCAGGCCCAGAGATCAAGCCCCATGACCAACAACAACAACAACAAAAGTAACTAGGATTATAGTGGTATGTGACCTAACTCAACTATTCTGTTTTTACATGATCTCCATCATGTATATACACAGGATATAAGTATACAGATTTTATTCCTCAAATTACTGTCTGTAAAATATCAAATTCAAAGTATTTTAAAATTATTTTATAGATGAGTTCTACATAACTATTTTAACTGTAGTCTACCTACAGTTTTATTCAGCTGAAAAAAATATTGCCCTTGATAGTCAAACCAAATCCACAAAGGAAAAGGAAGACACTAAGTTCATTTTACATATAAGGAAAACAAGAAAGAACAGTGTTCTTAAATATGACTGTTTATATCACAAAATTTTTCTGAGGACAAATAAAATGGGTAAGGTAACATGGGAAAAGTATTATGCAAAAGACTTACACTTAAATCTCTTGACAAATAGTGTGTTTTTATTTTAATTTTATTATTTATATTCATTATCTTTATATTATTTGTTATGCTTTTATTTTATATACTTGCAGAATTAGCATTCAATGCCAGTTTAATACAGGGATTTTTTAAAATTTAATTTTATTGTCAAGGTGATGTCAGAGGGGTTACAATAACATACGTAAGGAAATGAGTATATTTCTTGTAGAACATTGTTACCCAATCCCTTGTTTTTCTTCCCCTGTTCCTTCCCCAAACTCTCCCCCTCAAGGTGTGAAGTTCATTTCTAGCATATTGTGAGTATCATTGTTGCATTGTTTCACCCTTTGTTATTTCGTTTCACTTCCCCAAATCAGATAAATGTATATACAAGACACAGGGTACCAAAATCAAATACAGTGACAACAGGGGATAAGCCAAAGGAAAAAAGAAAAAAGAAAGAAAGAAAACAACAAAGAACTTCACATAGTGCATTAAAAACAAGAACAACAAAGAACAACTTTGTTTCCATACCTGGAAGTTCATTTTGTTTAGCATCATCTTACATAGTCAGAAGTAGATAGCTATTGAGCTATTGTGATGCTCTACAGGGATATTTTAAAGTTCTACCTGCTTATATATTCTGAAAAAAATGGCTTCATATTTCACTAAAGGCTGAATATATAGCTTACTATACTAACAAACTAGTCAATAACTCCTTACAGAAGGCATTGTGGAAGTAAGTGCTCTAAGTTGTCAAGATGGAAGATACAAACTCTAAGCATGCACTTCTCTATTTCTGAGTACTTGTTCTTTTACATGCAGAAAAGTTCCAATTTAGTTTTAGTGACTTCGCTTCTTCTCAATAAAGCTAACAGCTTGCCCTTTCATTGTCTCATAATGCATCGAGTCAGTCCAGTTTTGAGCATGCACTTGGCATTATAATTTTTTAAAAGCCCTTTTCCCTGTAGATGTTTGACAATGCCTGGAGGCCATCTTTTACTCTTGAAGAGCCACTGACAATGAAACTGCTGGAAGCTGGTGGCAATTTTTGTGGATTCTGTCAGGAAAGAAGGAAGATAGGTGACATCTCATATTCATCTCTTTCACTGCTTTCTGTAATCAGGGAATATAGACAGGAATTACACACAGTGCTTTGGAAAGAAAGCCCATAGAAAACAGCACTCGGACTTCTTTTTGGCATTCTTATTCAGTGCTGCTCTTACCCTTCGAGAGTTGTGTCACTGTTCCACTCGGAACCCTACTATGGATGAATTTGCAGCTTGGGTATTAAACATGGTATTTTAGTATTAGGATTGGAGTGATTGCTTTCTTGAACCTGATGAAAATCTAAGTGTGGTATATTAGAACAAAGAAAATAACGAATGACTTTCTTTCAATGTTGTTTTCAACTTTAAAGTATTATTTATTATTATGAAAAGGGTAACAATAGCTGTGGGGCAGATATGTTCATTAGAAAAATGACTGAGCTATTTCAGGTAAATTTTCCACTCCGTACTCTGTGATTCAAAGCAAAAGTGTCAAGAATGCCTATTTAATAAATACAGAGAGTGCCATGACTTCCAGTACTTCAATGTTTCTTCCCCCATGCTGCCTGTGAAGTTGATAACATTACTGAATTCCCTTCATGGGAAAATGATTTTTCATCTCAGCCTGAGTGTGACTTGGATTTATCAGATGCAGTTCAAACATTTCATAACCACAGCATCTTAGTAAAGAGAAGTGAGTCCCCCGAATAATGTCCCTAAATTATTGAAATCTGTTTAGACCGGATCTAGGGCAATCAGAAGCGTTGCCATTGCCAAATTCTCCCTAGGATAAAATGATGCTCCTTCCACTATCAAAATATAATGAAAGATGTCTCCATCACCTATTTTCCCTACTGTGATTTGGAATCAACACTTATCTTTTCACAGTGCATTCTGTGGTTACAACAATATGTGAGCTGGTTTAACTATATCAGAAAAGGTCCATTTCTGAAGCACTTTGTTTGTCTGAATACCCTGGGCTCTCGTTGCCATGTTGCACTCATAAGTTCTTAGGAACAATTGTAGAACATGCTTCACAAGTGTTTGATTTTTTTGAGCAGCAAAACCCTCATTATCATTTTTAGATAGATCTTTTAGAAAGAAATCATATATTCCAGAAGCCATACAGTCATACAACTAATTAAATCTACTACAGTAACATTTTCAAAACTATAAAAGAATGGTTTATGATTTTGTAAATATTTTCAAGGAACATATGAACCAAATGAATGGCTCTTTCACAGAAATGTGGCTTTCTGTAAAGACTCCCCCAAATTCCAAGCTCAATGTTTGACATTGCCCAGACTCAAGTTCCATGTGGAGGTGATACAAATCAAAGGAGCATGAGCCCATTTCCCAAACCTCCAGTATGACAGTGCAAGAATGGGACTGAGCATCTCACCACCTAGAATTCTCTTTCCATGGCAGTGATAGCTGAAAATTTATTAACTGAATCTTGCTTCCAGAAGCAAGATAGACTGCAAAATTACTGTCCCACTTTTGAGGCTTTTCCCACAAAACCTTCCAGAAGGGAAGACAGGCAGGCTTCTGTTTCATAACATTTCTTGGTATCTCAGTGATAACCAATAGAGAGTTAAAGGAAAATGTTTCATAATGAACATTTCAAAATGCCACATTTAAACTTTTATAAAAGCAAATGTTTAGAAGTGATGTTGCATAGTACCATCCAGAAAGAGGGGGGCATATCAGCACTCTCTCTTCATGCTAGAATATTGTCACAAAATGGCACTGCCTTTCTGGAGGATAGTTGGGAAATATGTATCAATATTCTTCAAAATGTTCATACCTTCTGATCAAATAATTCTACTTCTAGGATGTTATCATAAAGAAAAAGATCTAGAAATATATGAAATGATTAATGCAAAGCAATGCTTAATGCAGTTCTTTTAAAAGTGACTGGATGGAATGTCTAAATCTTCAAAAAAGGAGAACTCAGATACGATCATAATGCATAATATTATATTAAGACACTAAAACAAAGTTTTAAAATCAACGATAAGTGAAAAGGTTCAAAAAACCACGTTAGAAAACTTTATTCCCAGTGTGACTTTCTTTCTTTTTTTTAAATTGTGAATATACTGTACAGAGAGGTTACAATTACATGGGCAAGATAATGAGTACATTTCTTATCAAGCATTGTAGCCTCCTCCTTTGTTTCCCCTCCTTCCTATCCCTTCCCATCCTCCTCCCGCTCCCCCATCCAATTCTCCCTCCCCGCCCCCGCACCAAAGTTGTAAAGTTTGTTTTCGACATAACGACTTGTACATCTCATTGTTGCAATGACTTCTTTTGAGGAGACAAATGACCAGATCTAGAAGCAGATATCACTGCCTCAACTTTCTACAATCAGCTTCTATCTCTTCTAAAATACAAGTTATTGGAAATTTCTAGCTTTAGGATTAATTCCAAAACCAAGCATAAAGTTCACAAAAACAGTTGTTAAATTTTGACAGAGTTATGTTTTAAGAATAATGCTGATTCAAATAACTTGATCTTTACATTGAGTGAAATTATTCTCTGAGTATGTTTGGGCTAACATTTAGACTTTGAAAATATTGTCTTATACATTAGTCTAAAGAGCCACCCACCCTGCTTCTTTGTATTCTTCCCCTACTACCTTGGCCTTTGATCAAATATAAAAAACTGGGAAAAAGCTCCTGGTTCAATATTAGGCTTTGATCTACAAAATCATATTAATAATACCAATATGTACTTTTAAATGACAAATCTCCAATGGGTTATCCAGATAGTTAGAAGTATTGACTGATCTCAACTAAGTATATGCCTTTCAAAAAAGCAGTTGAGTGCAGACTTTTGGTGACCAAAACTGTTTGTTCCCATTCCAGCCTATAAATAGATGCATGAAAGCTTAAATTTTTAATTATGTTTGTATGAAGTCTAAGGTTTTAGACTTCACAGATCAGTTTATAAGTACAATGCATCTTGATTGATGCACTCCTTTCAACATTCTCCCCCATCCCTTCCAATCCAACTCATCCTCTCAATTTTCCTAGTTTCATAATATATGCATTGAATATTACGACTGAAAGATTACCTTCAAAAATAATTAAATAAAAGAAAAAAGAATGTAGGAGAGAAATATTTTTTAGATGGTAGTACTGAGTTAAGAACTCAGAGCTTCACACTTAATATGCAAAGTTCTACCCCTTGACCCTCAAGGGGTAGAACTGCCGCTGTCCAGTTTTGCTCTGGGTACTTTTGAGATAGAGTCTTGGTTTTTGCTTGGCTTAGGTCATGATCCTTGCATGTATACATCCTACCTTAGCTGGGATGTCAGATATGCATAGTATATGCGGGCATTTCTGTTGAGATGGAATATCTAGTGGTCTGGAAGTTCAGTCCTCCTACTCTCAGCTTTCCACATACTTGGGATGACAGGTGTAAGCTGCCAGAACTACTTACAGAATTTTTAAGCATTATTAAATTAAAGGCTGTGTTCACTTTGGGTAAATGGTAAAGTTTGTAGGCAATTTTCATTTTTCCCCAAGAGACATCTTTCACTCTTTAGTTACTTTATGGTAAGAATTAATGTTTCAAAATTAACTCATCTCGTTAAATATTTTTCATAATGAAATGAAACAACTATTTGATGAGTTAAAGGCATAATTGTAGAGTATTATTTTCTAAAGATTATTATTCGATTCATCTATCCTATATTGCTCTTCAGTAATATAGGTTGGGTGGTTCTCTCTTTCTCTCTCTTATCAAATCTAGCCTATAAAGCTGTAATAAAACCCCAAAATTATAAGCACTTAGAATATTCAAAGTATTAACTTCAGCAATTCTGCCTCACTGCTTTCCCTTCAAATGGTTCAGGTAGCCACCAACATGCTTGTTTCAGAAAAGTATTTGGATGTTCCAAGCAAAATTCTGAAAGCCTCTCAAATGATCACTTGGTATAATGAAGCAAAGATAGATATATAAATAGATTGATTGACTGATTGACAGATAAAATTTGTCATTGGAAATGCTATGATATGAAAATTTCATTGTTTCGATAGTTATAATCTGATGTTTTGGATTAGTTATAAAATTTTATATATATATATATATATATATATATATATATGTATATATAATTTCCCTTGTCTGGAGCATAAGAAATTGCCATAATAGTGCTGTGATCAAATTTCAAAGTCTCTGGACATGTAAAGTGACCTCCTGTTTTTTCACTCCTGTCCAAATTTGGTGTACACACACAGAAATCTAACACTATGCCATTTTAACATACTGGTAAACCTGTCACCCTTCATGAGGTTTTGTGAGTTAGTGTAATTTGAACAGGGACTACTGTGAGGTTTTCTTGAGCAGTAAATATGAACTTATCTATACCTAAAAGGTCAGACCAAAGGATTCGATTAAGGAAGATTGCAAAAATAAGAAATCTTTTTCTAAAATTGAATATCATAATTAAACAAAATAACGAATTGTTTCAGTAGCACAATAATTTCAAACCAAAATCTTGATCAACCCTGATCAAGATAGGGATGGTTGTATCAAATGGAAATAACTGATCAGAGCTAGAAGTTGCTGGTGTGAGCGCATGGGAACTAATAACCTGATACCAAGGCAATAAGCAAGCAAGATGGAAAGGAAGTTTCTAACAGTAATCCATATTGAACTCTGACTATCACTATGACAATTAGAAAACCTAATCCCTGCTTTAACCAATATGAAAAAGGCCACTCATGTGAGCATTAACTCATTCTACAGATACATGCCTTTACCCAACTTTCTAAGAGTCCATAATGATGCTGTGGGAAAGAGTCCTGCTGTTTATTCATTGTAATTCTTTGTATATTTCCCTCACCCTCTTCATAGATTTTGTGCTTTGAGAGTACAGGAGTTATGTGGATTATTCATCTTATATTAATAGTACATTTGAATTAAGTAGTCTTTCAACAGAAAAAAAGGACACTGAATCACAAGAAGTCCCTATTTCTCAGCACTTTATACCTCTTTTCAACAATAGACAATTGTTTCTTCAACAATGTACAATCAACACTTGAACAGTGAGATTCTATTTCAAGGCTCTATCCTGCTAGAATGGGGAGAGACAATGGGGTCACCAATAAAAGAAGAAGTAAAAAAGGACTCATACCTCTAGTTGTGATTAAGAAAGGTCAGAGGCCTGGATTCTTAAAAGAAGCCCTCCAAAGCCCGAGGGCCCTCAAGTCAAAGAAATAAATCTCCTTCCCCCTGTCAAACCATTTTACTCTACCACAATCATTTGACATTTTATGATATATGGTTTCTCTCCAAGATATTCCTGATTCTGTCTAAAGGGTTTTAGTTTCTGTTATTGTGTTGGGATTGAGTGAAAATTTAAAAAAAAATTGTAAAAAAAATAAGGACCAAGAATTCCTATATTTATGTTATGGATTTCCTTGTGGGATTTCCAAGTGTGTAAATTATTTACTGGCTATTTCTGAAGAATGAGTACACATATCAGTACACCCAAAGCCAAAGGCGTAATCATGAAAATCTTTGCTACAGGGAAATAAACTGACCAAAAAGGTTAATCAATTCACATTTCCCAAGGGGAAAAAAACGCTTTTTAAAAAAGACATGTGGAAGCCTAAATCAATCCTCCAAAGTTTCTTAGGATTCTAAGGAGCTAAACACACTTATCAGTAATTAGATATTGAATTAGTGCTCATTAGAGCTAGCATAGTAGGTTAGTAATTATGAAAACTGCTACTTTGTGTGGTTCCTGTGTGTTACATATTATGCATAGCATGTGTTGCATCATATGTTAGTGCTTTCTTCTATACAGTACTGACGAATAAACACAGGGTCTCCTTGCTAGACAAATATTCTACCACTGGAATCATGCCCCCCCCAAGCCTTTTGTGTTTAATGTGTTTCCCAGGCAGTGTATCATACTTACTTTACCTAGGTGGCCTTGTACTGTCAGCTCCAACCCGTGTTTCCCAAGTAGTTGGGCCCACAAACTTTACCATCACCCTTGGCTAGATTTTGAGACAGAAATATCATAACATTTTCCCTGGCTGGACTTGAACCACAATCCTCCTGTCTGTGCCTTCCCAGTAACTAGGATTACAGATCTAGATAGTGCCCAGGATAGTGTTCTTTTAATACCACTGAAAATATAGTGATTTAGAAAGCTTATAATGTACCTTCTGATTTCCTGGTGTACGGCTGCTTATCATAGCTATAATTATTCCATAACAACATCTTGCTCACAAACAAATCATATCTTATTATGTTTTTCCATCAAATGCAAAAGAAGACTGTTCAAATATGAGGATATTTTGGATTTTATATTATGCACATCTTAGCTAGACACATGTAGTAACACTGAGAACTATGACTTAGCCAGAAGGAGAGAGAGATTTGGAAGCCAGAACAATAGACCAAGTAGAAGAGACTTTGTGTAATATGGAACTAAACTGAGTAGAAGAGATCGCCAAATTCTATCTTCTGTTGGTATCTATAGTTAACTTTCCCAATAAAGAAATTGGCTAGCATCTTAGCATCAACCTGTCATTTCAAAGTCAACGATGACAAGTTTCCCTCTGCCACTCAGTAAGGTATAAGATATAAATCAGAACAACGGGAGACCAAAACAAAGTCTTCTTGAAGCATTATCTTTCCTTAAAAGATGCAATATTGATGTTTTATCAGTGAAAGAGATCAGAAAATCTATTGCATAAAACATGCGTCAGAAGAAGTTTAATATGATTAATGAGGCTGTGACAAAGCATATAAGTATAAGACTGGCTGCATACGTTTTGGAATCAGCTGGGCTACATTACCATAAGGTTGTACCATAAGCCCATTTATGCTATTGCCTCAATAGTTTCCTCCAGTGATACATAATTGCTCTTAAATTTTACTCTATGGTGTATAATTTTCTCAGCAAAACACAAAGTTAAAAATAGCTGCAGAACTATCAGAGCTGTTACAATTCACAGATTCTATTGAAGAATTTAAACTAGTATTATCAACACCCAGAGGCAGCTATTTTTCTAAAACAAGAAATAAAGAACATCTTTCATGACTTCCAGAAAAAAAAAGTAGATTATGCATACTATAAAAATGTGGAGTTGAGTGATTCTGGTATGGTTTCATTTCATTTAATTTCCTCCCCCACAGACAAACAGCTACATCATCACAGCCTCCCCAAGGTCTTAGAGCTTAAAAAGAAGTGAGCTTTACAAATGGCTGCTCAATTTCTCCCTACCTTAACCCCCCGCATTTATGCAAGATGGGATGCATGAGAATGGGGGAGGAAAAGCTACCATGTGACTGGTAAGAAAGGAGGACTTTAATAGTAAAATGCAGTCTTAAGAAATGTAGTTAATATCCCAAATTCCTCTGCTTAATGAAGAAATCATTGAGAAGTTCCTGGAAGAATGTCAAATAGTGCATTTAAAAAGAGAATTAAAACAGTACAATGCAAAAGCTATAATTAGAAACATATCTGGGCAAGAACCATAGTATTTTTCTTATGCCTTTAAAAGAAAACATGACTTTCTGCCAACATTTATTAGAGTCTTCTCTAGATATTACTACTTTATTGAGGAGATGTTATTAGCTGCCACAAAGGTTAAATTAAAAAACAGTAATGGCCCAAAAGGGATATGTTCTTACATCACTACTCAGATTTTCACATAACGTAATTAAATCAGGGACGTGCTGTGGCTCGTTCAATACTAATGTGACCATGACATTCTCTCACTTGAAATCCAATTTTTTTTAATTGGGATGCTATTCAGAAATAAAACTAGATGTGCAAATTCCATAGTTGGATTATTAACAAGGTATTTGGTTCCCCAGTGATTTGGGTAACTTGCTACCTTCTTCTTATCTTCAATTCCTCCATTCTCCCTATAAGCATTAAGAGCTTATGGTAGTTTCATGACATTCTGCTGAGTACTGAATATATAGAAGCAGGAGGAAAGCGTGGCAGGAGATAAGACATAAGGACTTAACAGAGTTCATATTGTAACTTGATTGCTCTTTTTGCAGGGGTAGAGATAGCTATTAATTAGCAGTGAAAAGGAGCACCATATAAAGACAAAATGAGAAGGCTCCATCTTGAAAAAGGAAGTTGACTGTCATTGCCAGCATCTTAATATTCGACTTTGTAGCCTCCAGAACTGTGACAAATAAATTCCATTGTTTAAATGCCCCCCTCTAGGGTATTTTGTTATTAAAAATCCAAAAGGACTGACTTATACGGAGAATGAAAGAGATCTATATTTAATATGGCAAAGAAGCCACCTAGATTAACTAGGCAGAATCCAAGAGTGCTCAGTTAAGACATTTTTGTCAAAACTATCAGGTTTATGCACTTTCTATTTGGCCACTCAAGAAAATATGGGGTCCCTCATTAGAAAATCCCTATGTCTACTGTCTGTCATACATGAAACACAGGACAGGCTTCTCCAGGGGATACACTCTATATACTACCAGGGTTACTGAATACTTCTTATGCTCTCATGTGCTTTTTTCTCCAACAATGCCACATGTTCTCTGCTACAGTCAGCAGCATATCATGAAAATTGTATACAATAATTTTCCCTGATCCTGAAATCCCAGACACACTCTCATTTCCAAGGTCAGTCTCTCAATTTGGAAAACAATCCCATGGAAAAGACAGAATGATATGTCTCTTACATACATCAGAATGAAACTACTGGCTAAGATGAAAATTTGGAAGTTACAATAATTGGTATATTTAGCTCTTGGATTGAAAACTAACTACTATAAATGCTTGCCATCAAATGAGGTGTCAAGAGTATGCCTTCATATGTGTTTGATTTGTGTGTGATTCTTTCACTTTGATGCTGCTATATTTTGAACTGAGGGTATCATGATTTTTGGACAGTTGCTCTACTGCTGAGCCACACCTCCTGGCCAAGATTATATCATTCCACTCATCATATTGATATATAGATATCTATAGCTTCAAGTCTCTCATGGAGACAAGATATGAGCATTAAGAAAGTCAATGCATTATGAAATAGTAAACCCTCTACAACATCTTAATAGTAATAATAAAATTATTATATAACAATGCACTGTAGCTTGGGTCATGTGACCTAAATAATAAGTGCTAATAATAACAGCTCCTATTCCTTAGTGCTTTTTATGTAGCAAACCTCTACTATTTCATTTTTAAATGCATATATATTCCCAGTATATGCATGAGAAAACAGTGGCTTAGAAATTTTCATTGGTTTTCTCAAGTTTACACAGTAAGTAATTTCTAGAATCCAAATATAAACAAATTCTAGAGGAGGGGGAAGTGAAAATGACTAGAAGTGCAAGAGAGAATTCTGGAAAAGCTGACATAGGTAGAAATAAGTAGTCAAGAGATAAAAGCTTTGAGAATGAATAAATATGATGGCGAATGGGGCTCAAAGTTCAAAAAACACTAATATGATCTTTTATGCTGTGGGGTGGAAGACAAAGACAGCAAGTGACAGATTAGGAGGCTGTTTTGAGAACTGGTAGAATACATTGTCATGGAAAGAGTGTTCAAAAGGATTTAGAATATTATTAAGTGTAATCCCTTTATTCCGTAATAAAACATAATAAATACGAAGAGTTGATGAAGGTTTAGTGGAGAAAGTATGGGAAGAAATGGAAATACCATGGCTCAAATTCCATAGGAACTCTGAATTGCTACACTATTGCTTAACGGTCTTGAGCCTCTACTTATTCATTTGTAATGGCAGATAACCTTGAAGGCACTGTGAAGACTGGAGAGAGAAACATGCTGCACTTGGGTCAGTTCAAGTGGAATTTCAGTGCCATGTAGACACTTCTAGCTAAGTGGCTCAGGTGCTCCAGAACTCTCTGTGTATACTTGCTATCATCAATGTATAGGAAGTCACTTGGCCCAAAGCATAGCTCAGTAGTTAGCAGATACAAGTATTATAATGAGTGAAAGTTAGATGCTGTTGATTAAAGTCTACTCTAAAATAGGATCAAGAAAATACACAATAAAACAGGCAAGCTAGGAAGGCAACATGAATTTCACGAGTTTGAATTACTCTCAATGAACACAGTGCCTCTAGTGTACATAATTTCAAACACAAAAAAGGCAATCCAGAAGCAAATCTAGGGTAACAAGGAAACCAAGATGTATTTGTATCTGAGCTATGTACTAGGATTTTCCCCTTTCGAAGTCCTATGAAGCACAGCTTTTACCATTCCTCTGACAATTACAACAAAAATGAGAGAAACTTTTCCCAAGCTTAAAGGATATTATTCTTGGCAATAAAGAATCATGAAATTAATGAACTGTCTCCTAGACAACTACCATTAAAAATGTGTATGAGAAAACTGGCCTATGCAAACTCTGTTTTCTCAATCAGTAAACCTACCTTGGGAATTAACTCTGCACTGACAAAAGTTCCATTAACTCTTGCAAACCACCCTCATCTCAGTCAGCTGTGAAAGATGCATTTGTGCCCTCTATTCCCGGCTATGGCCCAACATAGAATTTCTCACCGGAATGTGCACTGTTGTTCCCATTTGCTCAAGTCGCTATTCTTTGTGTCCTCAAGTCAAGGCAGCTCCTCCCTCCACCAAGAACCAGCACCCATTCTTTGCAGAAGATGACTAAGGACCCATGATTCATGGTGCACTAACTGCTTACATTGGAAAATGAGGAAATGCTAATGAAATTGCTTTTATGGGCTGACATTCATGGATAGCAGAAAGGGCCATTAGAGAATGAGTCTGGTATTTGCTCTTCAGGAGTATTTAAGCTCCCAGCAAAAGCTCAGTGGCAAAATGCACACATGGGTACACCCACTAACGCATCCATGCCTATATACAACCTGGAAAGGTCACCCAGCACTTGTTAACCTTAAAAGGGGGAAAGGAAATCCTCAGTATTTCCCCCAACAACACCCCAAGCCTCTGGAAAAATCATATTCATATTCATATACTTAAGCATTAATTTACATCGTTAATTTCGGATGGGCTGACAACCACCACCGTCCTACCCTCTCAATGTAAAGTGAGAACTCACTTGTTATTCAGTGTATCCGTTACAGTGGTAGTGCCACTAACTGTATTTTATATAATGTGCTATCTGCAGAAAGGCAGATAAGAATTTGATTTAACATCCAATTAAAAGCCGTCATTGAAAAATTACTTCAAATAAGCCTTTTATTTTCTTTAATCAGTCTTCAATTCAAGCCTTCCTTGGACCTACTGAACCAAGCATCAGGACTCATGAATTTTGATTAAAAAATTTGAGCCCATTTCTAACTTAAGCAGATTTTTTTTGTTGCACTGTTTGATAGAAATTTAATAAATCTATGAATCCTAGCCAGCATCATTTATCATCTTTTTTTCCGCAAGACTGGCCTATTATACCTAGGCAGTAAATTATGAGGGAACCAGCAAACCAAAACTTTTCAGCCCGTTACTGAAGAAGAGATATAATCACTTGCATTGAACCATATAATTACAGTAGAATATGAAACCCTGAAACATTAGGTCCTGTTTTGAATATGTAATGCCCATGCTTTGAGAGACTAAAAGATTTCTAGCTGATCTAATATAGCTCAGTTTAGCATCGTATTAAAGTATTTGTTAGTAATGAAAATAACAGAAAATACTTTGTAAACAACAAACTAGTCCCAGGCAGAATCTTTTCTTTGGAAAGTGACCCTGGCTTCTGAAAGTCAAATGGTGAACTGAAAGCTTTCAAATTCCTGATGGGGGAGTAAATTCCATGTATATACAATATAAATATGGAGATAAACATATACATACACAAGCATATTACCTACCATATGGTCTTTGCAGGGGAGGATTGCAATGGGGTAACTCCCTTGAACAACTAACTTACAGTTTAACGTAATAGATACCAGGAAGATGAAGTATGTGTTGTCAGGGGTGAAGAGTAGTCAAGGCAAGGGGGAGTAATGGGTGAAAAGAGGAAGGGAAGTCATACAAAGCTATAACAGTCAATGTACCTGTGCAAAAATGGGACCAGGTAACGTCAGAATTGGTGGGGTTGACTTGGGAGAGATGGAGGGAGGATGATAGAAAGGTGACGTTGATCAAAGTGCACTTTACCCAAAAACCGATATGTTGAATTACAATCCCTTTGTAAAAGTACGTAAAGAAAAGAAAATTTAAAAAGCTTTGCACATATATATTACATACCAATATATGTAGGTATATATACTATACATATATATAGATATGTATGTATACTATATATAGTATATCTATATAGTATAACATATATATACTAATATTATATGTGTATATAATATATAGCCTAAAGCTTTCAACTTGATGCATTACTGTCAAATGCCTCATCCAAAGGTTCAGACTGTGTTGTTTTCATTTACTCCTTCAGCTAAAATTTTCTTTAGCATACATGATTAAGATTGTACTGGTTTCCTTTATAATATTTAATGGGCACAATATCATTCCTTCTTTCCATTCAAAAATTACTTCTCAAACTCTTAGGGGATGAGCACTACAATGGACCTTGAAACAGGGTCATTTAAGCTAGGTATTGAAGGGTGAGTAGGAGTTTGTGAAGAGTACCCTATGTTCTAGTGACTAAGACCTTTATTGATACCTCTGTCTTAGGGGTGTGATTCAGAAGTGTTTCGATACTGCACTATGTACTTAAAGATTTATAATTTCCAGAGAAGTAGTATGATGTCCGGTGCTTCTCTTGTGTCTATCAGGCCTATGTTCAATCCTTCTACATCTTTGCCTACACATGTAAGACTTTTAGTTTGCAAAGTGGGACTGTCCCAATCTCATTTCTATGCTTTGGAACTGGCAGGTCCTACTTCCTGTGATGCCATTCCCAATCAGTGGCCTTAAATCTTCAAGAAGACAATTCATTTAAAAAAGCCTGATCTGCTGGAGTGTTCTCCTCTGGCTCAAGTTCCCACAGCATCCTGGTCACTCTTCTATTCGCATATTATTGTCACTTACTTTTCTCTTTCCTTCAGAATCCAGGAAGGAGCAAGTAAAGTTGAATAACTGAGTTAGTGAATGAAAACCCCCTTATGTGAGCTTAATTTGTATGGTTATGGGAGTCCTTTTCTGGAAGAGAAAATACTGACTCAAATCCTTTAGACAGGAGTTTATTGTATTCCAACAGAGATAAACAATATTGATCCTCTTTATAAACCTCAACACTCTGATTGATAAAATAAACATAAGAGGAAGGATTCTACCTAGATTTACAACCCATGTTTTCTTATTTATAGTGTTCCAAAACACTGAGTATAAAAGGAAGGCAAATGATGCTATGAAATAGTCATTGTTATAAATCTTGAGAGACAAAAGATTAGGTCATAGCTAGAAAAGAGCTAGGTAGTATCTTTCAAATAAGGGCTGGTATTCAAAGGAGAGCAAAATGAATGCTCAATGAAATGCCTGTTAAGGGTACAAGGTTAATTAAGAATAGATAATGAGTAGAAGATTACTGTTCCTTGTTTACTTATATAATTGTGAAATGCTACTAACAAAATCAGTACTTCTACTGATGTTTCCTTCTTTGGCCTTGGCTAATATTATAATTCACAAACTACAGCTTGCTTGCTTATGTATCTTTTTCATTCCCTTCAAATAATGCAGTGTGATTGTCAGTTTATACATATTGGTCCTTTCTTGGTGTAACTGTAATTGTAGTAGGCACTGCAGACCTTGGGATTTGAAGAGACTGGAATAATAATCATCACATTTCAGGTACACGCACAGGAAGTCTGGGTTACATTTCAAGATACTTCATAAACATTTGTTTCATTTATAAACCAACGCATATTTCAAGTAAAATAAAGTCCATATGTTGCTGATCCATTTGAAATGAACTCATCTAAATATAGTTTTGTGAGAAGTACTTGGCTTTAAAGGAAGTCCTAAGGTGAGTAGAATGGGGAAAGGTTCATGGATCTTTACACTGTTTTCCACTTTCCTGTGACTACCTGTGGAGCTGGGCTAGAAGGCTCATGTGTAATCCATTTGCTGAAGAGAATATGAGAAATGTGTACCAGTTTTGGATTTTGTAGGATCCAACTTCTTCATGTTAGAGATGAAGTCCCAGTGAGTGGCTTAGAGTCATACGGTTGGGAGAACTGAAGTAACATGGGAACTGGGGAGCACTGGGCACCAGTTAATTTACTAAATTTATAGAAGAGGATGTTTATGGTAGCAGTAAATCACCAAGTCCACCAAAGGAAAATAGGGAAACAGGCACAAAAGTCTGCCAGCATACTTGCTGACATAGCTAGTTTATTCTCATGTCATTGGTCAAAGTCCTATATATTAAGGTATCCTGAATTTTTTCCTCAAAGGTATAGGGTGCTTCAACTTTATACAGAAGAAATCACAGGAACAAGATCAGACAAGTTTAGGGTTAAAAACAGAAGTGGTGTTAGCTTTAAAACCTGATAGCTGTAGATGACATTGTTTCAATATTATCTGTCTGAGAGAGAGAGAGAGAGAGAGAGAGAGAGAGAGAGAGAGAGAGAGAGAGAGAGAGAGAGAGAGAGAGAGAGAGAGAGAGAGAGAGAGAGAGAGAGAGAGAGAGAGAGAGAGAGAGAGATCCAAAACAAAACTCTAAAATCAAAACAAAACTCTACTATGACCCCTTCATGTGATAATAAAGTTGTTTCCAAAGGCTTTAAGCCCTGATGGCATCATGTTGGTATTTTTGCACTTTCACTAATTATGAATGAAATGTTTGAAAGGGTTTGACATCAGCCAAATGAAAGGCACTGAGAGATTAAATTATAATTTTGAACATCTTCCAATGATATGTAAAAAGACCTTGCATGGAGAGAAAAAAAATAAGATTTGTACTGACAATCTCATTTCTTGTATTTCACCCACACATGCCTGCCCTTGGACGTGAGCAAAGCCAAAGGCTAGTAATACATGTTTCTGGTTGTTGATTTGACTTAACTTCTGCACTCCTTCATATGTTTATATACATGCAAGATTTTCAGCTAAATTATCATTAAAGAATCATAAAATTGTGTTAAAATAAATGGGATTATTTGGTTATGAGATAATCTTTGAAACCCAGCCCTACCTCTTACTGATGAGTTATCCATGGCCTTTCTCCTCCAGGGCTATGACATTCAGTGACTGAGATGAGGTAGAAAAGAGCAAATTTAAACAGATACATTAAATCTCGCCTTCCCGGGTTCTCACAACTAATGTTTCACCTTTATTTGGGCACAAATGATGCAGAAATTAGGGAAAATTATTTCTAATGCAGTTCTCATACAGAAATTTTAACAGTGAAAATAAGAACACATATGCCCTTACTCAGTTTTTTCTGAATACATCACACATAAAGATTTACTTATGTTTCTAGTGCTTCTTTTAAAATCCTTTCAAGCAAATGATGTATAATTGACAGTTTTCTCCATTCATTACCACTACACCATACCGTAATCAATTAAAAATCTATTTTTGATGGAAGCCCTTAAGGACTTCATTTTAAATCTAATAACTACTTTACCCTACTCGGATCCCCAGACTCCTTTTTACAGACCTCATTAGAGCTCTTACCTTTTCTATTCACCCAGTTCTGCTATCATTATTCCTTACTGTTTGGTGAAGTACATGTTAAGTTTTAGCACATTCCAGTAAAATGTAAGAAGAAAGAGAAAGAAGACAAGATCATTATGTGCAGACACCCACCATCAGGATACCCACACTCACAAACATACTCATTCTTCACCTAGAGTTACAATCGTTGCTGAATAGCAGATTTATTGTTTGCCAAGTCACAACAAAAGATCTATACACTTAACAAAAAGATATTTGTGTAGTGGCTGAGTATTAGTTCTTTTTCTATATTGAACATGCATAAGCACTGTTCCTCTTAGCATTAAGACTTTGAGTTAAAACATCCTCATTTTCATGTTGTTATAATTCAAGGGCATTGTTGACAAATATTATTACTCCTTGCAGAAAACAACTCATTCATGCAACACTTGTTCACACTGCACCATTATAACACCATTTGTTCCTCTCAAGTCCATAAAGCAGTAAGTAGCATAAAAACTATATGGGCCAGCACCATCATAGACAAAAGAAAAATATTAGTTGCAGGTTATATTTTGAAAGAAGAGTTGGATGTGAGTGTTTGGCCTAAAAGAACTCGCTAGAAGTAAAAATGTATACTAATGAAGAGAACATCTGCCAACAAACACAAGATAGCTGGAAATCTTTGTATGTCTCTCCCCCACGGTATAACCTCTGTTCTCACTGTATTTGATGTAGGTATAATTTGTGGAGGAGAAGGTGGCCCCACTGCAACAATGAGATGTACAAGACGTTATGTCAAAAAACGAACTTTACAACTTTGGTGCAGGGGTGGGGGTGAGATGGGAAGGGATAGTAAGGGGAAACAAAGGAGGAGGCAACAGTGCTCCATAAGAAATGTACTCATTGGGGCTGGGAAGGTGGCTCAGTGGTAGAGCGCTTGCCTTGCATGCCTGAGGCCCTGGGTTCGATTCCCCAGCACCACATAAGCAAAAAGAAAAAAGCCGGAAGTGGCGCTGTGGCTCAAGTGGTAGAGTGCTAGCCTTGAGCTGAAGAGCTGAGGGACAGCGCCCAGGCCCAGAGTTCAAGCTCCATGACCGGACCCCCCCCCCAAAAAAAGAAATGTACTCATTACCTTGCTCATGTAATTGTCACCCCTCTGTATGGTATTTTCACAATAAAGATAAAGAAAGAAAAAAAAAGAAGTGAAAAATTAAAACAAATTTGGAAGAGAAAATATGTTTTGAATAAGTGAATAACTACTGGAAGTATGGATTAGAACAACATCCAAATAAAAGGTTTGAAGTCAAGAGAAGAAACATGGATAACACATACAAACGTTTGTACATGTAATTGCAGGAAGACTGAGGGATACATGCTCATGAAGGAAGTGGCAAGTGGTAAATGCGGAAATAGAGAACATGAGCCACTCGTATTTAGTAACTGGTCAATCTATTCCTGAAGAATGACTCTAAACCCATATTTTTGCAGTTTATAATAGTTCTTAATTTCCCTACTTGAAAAACAGACACACGTTCTGCAATGGCATAATGTAGGAATTGCAAATATTGTAAAAATAATTTATTCCTATTTCATTCTGTGGAAAAAACCCAGAGGGTCTATGGATTCAGGCCCTAGTGTCCTGACATAGTGTATACTCCAGGAAACATAATGAAGTGCTCACGCTAATTTTGGAAGTATTCATTACTAACTTAGTTTTCATTCACTAGCCAAGTTTTCATTTTCTAACTTAAAATACATGATTTATAAGTCTTACAAACTCATACAAAATAGAGTAGTTGAAACTTAAATCTTACTTTCTCCTCCCCCATTTCAACAACACTCGTGAAGTATGAGGTTGAGAAGGACATGGCCAATCAAGCATAATTTCTATCCAGAAATCAGTAACAGATCTGTTACAGAATATTGTCTTGTAAACAAAATTGAACATGCACTTCTGTAACAATTTTTCAAAGGTTGATAGCACAAGTCTTGACTTTAGTGATTTAAAAGGTATGAAGATAGTAATTGATCATACAGACTACTAGATATTTACTTGTATTGCTCATTTCTTTTTACAATAAAAAATCCAAATGAGACCACATTAATTTCTTCATATAGGGAAAGAATTGACAGAGAGAATAACTGAAGAAGGCAATTTGTGTGCACAGAGACCCTCCAACAGAATCGTGCATAAAACACTATGAGAGAACAAATTTGCATCCCTTCTTAGATGAATGAATATTTTCCAACCTCAAAGATGGCATGGTATCTCTTGCTTTAATGCTTATACTACACGTAATTTTCATGCAAGTCATTTTGCCTTTCTCTCAAACCTCTAAAAACCTTAGATGTCTTTTGGTATCTGAATTATTGCTTAATGACTTGAGGTGATCTAATTGACAGATGTAAGCACACATTTTCTCCAGGCTAAAGTTCTAGTGTTTTAAATTGCTTGGTATTTTTTTTTTTTGTGGTTCCATTATTGAGGCTTGAACTCAGATCCTGTAGATGGTGTATCGTATCGTGAGCCATACCTACACTTCCAGCACACACACACAAACACATACACACTGTATATAGATGTGTATATATATATATATATATGTATATATACATATATATACATATATATATATATGACCAGCTTTGTTGAAAGAAATAAAGAATATCTACCAATAAATTTATTGATGAATTAATAAATGTAAAAATACATATAAAGAAGAACATATTAGGCTTAAGTAAATATAAATATTTTCATGAATAAATAACTGACATTTTTGTCCATCCATAACAGAAGGTTTTTAATAGATAACATGCAGGCAGTATGCTGCTTCAGTAGTCAAATTTTAACTAATTTTGATTACTACATTCTTAACAGTTCATTCATAGGCAAAGATAGTGAACCCCATCTCTAGATAAAATCTTGTAGGTAAAATGCTAATTATTATAACTGTCTCAGATCAATCATAGTCAGTGACAGAAAGTTAATTGTTATCTCTAAACCAGACACAGTGATAATCTCTTGACCAACTATTAAAATATTTCAAAGCTAATATGATTTATACACAAGAAAAAAATCACAGATACATCATTGAATGTTGTTGAGGAAAAAAAGGGGTTGTAATATTGTTATTGAATTCTTCTTACCTAATTACAGATAATTAATATGAACAAACATGGACCCTTTGCTGGTAGTGCATTCCTTATCCCAAACAGAAAGTTCCAAAAAAAGTGGCCCTTTATAGTTTTCAGAGAATGAGTATATGTCGCATCTCTTACAGCTGTTCAAGAATGCTTACAAGTCAGGGAGCAGGTACTAGAAAGTTCCATTACATATGAAAAGAGGCAGGCTTGGGGCTGGGAAGGTGGCTCAGTGGTAGAGCACATGCCTTGCATGCATGAGGCCCTGAGTTCGATTCCCCAGCACCACATAAGCAAAAAGGAAAAAGGCCGGAAGTGGTGCTGTGGCTCAAGTGGTAGAGCACTAGCCTTGAGCTGAAGAGCTGAGGGACAGCGCCTAGGCCCAGAGTTCAGGCCCACGACCGGATCCAAAAAAAAAAAAAAAAAGAAAAGAAAAGAGGCAGGCTTAAATGACATGAAATCACCGAAAAATTTTAAAATAGCAGAATTTTCTCCTTAGTTCTATGTCATTTAAAATTTACTTTTTCATATATATATATATATATCTTTGAAAAGAAATGATCAATGGTTTTTATTTTTATTATCTTTCAGTAGGTTTATAAAGGAACAGCCATTTGACAAGACAGTTTATGAATATAAGGTATCTTGATCAATGTCACTCCTTTCAACATTCTCAACCATTCCCTCACCTACTCACCGCTTGCTTCTTCATTCTTAATTTTTAGACTATACATTAGAATTTTTTGTGATTTATCAAATCAGTTTATGTATACAATGCATATTATTCTGTGTCATCCTGTCAACATTTTCACTATCCTTCCATCCACCCTTTCCCTTATTTTAAATTTTGTGGTATATACAATAATTTTGTCTGCATTTCCTCCCTCCCCTGCTTCATTCTTGTACCCTCTTCCCTTGGCCCCTTTCCCCCTCTTGAAACTACCCATTTCCTGGAACTTATTTCATGATTTGACTTATTCTTTATAAAGAATTTTACTCTTTGAAAAATGTTCAACAAGGCCGGGTGCTGTTGGCTCATGCCTGTAATCCTAGCTACTCAAGAAGCTGAGATCGGAGGATCATGTTTCAAAGCCAGCCTGGCAAGAAAAGTCTGTGAGACTCTGATCTCCAATTAACCACCAGAAAACCAGAAGTGTTGCTGTGGCTCAAGTGGTAGAGTGTATACCCTGACCTGAAGAACTCAGGGACAGTGGCCAAATCAAGAGTTGAAGTCCCATGCCCCCCTCCCCCGCTAAACTATAATGTTCAACATCTCTGACCATAAAGGAAAGGCAAATGATAAGAACACTGAAATTCCACCTTACCCCAGTTAGAATGGCCATTATCAAGAAAACTAACAATAACCAATGTTGGCTTACTTCTGTTAATATAAATTTTTCCAAGTCTTTCCATTTCCTTAAGAATGGGCAATGTCATTCTTTCTGATAGAAGCATAGAATTCCATTGAGTATATAGATATAGATTTATATCTATCTATCTATCTATCTATCTATCTATCTATCTATCTATCTATCTATCTATCTATCTATCTATACATACACACACATATCACATTTTCTTGATCCGTTCATCCACTGAGAGGCATCTGGGTTGGTTCTATTTTTAGCTGTAGTAAACAATGCTGCAATGAATGGGGCTGTTTTGGTGAAGTAGGACAGAGCCAACAAAACACAGGTTTCATAGTTTCCCTCATTTGTACTAATGAGAATGTGCTTATAAATCTACAAGGAGACCCAATGGATAGTAAAAGATAAAAAAAATTACACTTGGACATGATTAATTAAACAGGACGCTAGACATTCACACACTGAGACCAAAGGAGGATATTCACAGGAGGTGGATGCCATGGGCTCAATAGCTATGATCATATACAATGATGCATATCCAAATAGACTACAAGAAATGGAAACAAGAGGTGTTTTTGTGGTTTTTTTTTCTTTTTGTTCCCTTTTTGTCACTGTTCCTTATTTCTGTCCCTTTTATCTGGCACGTAAATTTGTCTGACTTTGGGAGGCTTAGGGGAACCCATGTCTGCCTTTACGCTTCTTAATTTTTAAGTATACACTGGATTCTTGACTGAATTCCCCCCTCTTCTCCTCTTCATGTAGCTTCCCCTCTCCCCTTGACCCTATCCCAGCCTTTTCAAGTACTGGTTGCCTGGTGTTTTATTTTCCTAAACTTTGATTTTGCCTCTGTAAGGAATTACACTATTTGAGATCTCCCATGAATCTACAGGATTTCAGTTAATAGTTTTTTACATTTCTTTAGCCAAAGTAAATCCTGTAGCCACACTTATGTCAGTGGGATGGCAATAGCCACTTTCTCAGGGTAAATTCCAAGGAGCAGAATTACTGCGTCACAGCTAAGAGGGCTCACGCAACAGGCATTTTTAATCTAAAATATATATGTTATAACTTTGAGTTCCAAAGATACAAGCTGTTCTAAAAGCATGGGTATTTTGCCTAGAATGTTTGCTTTCTTCTGTGACTTCTGAGAAAATATAGAGCTTGCTCTTGGAATGAAAAATGCTGGTTCCCAGAAGCTAGAGGACAGTACATGAAGGTATACCCTGGAGGTAGGTATCATAGTCTCACAGACACATCTCTCTAATCCTAAAAAAAAGCAGCCCATTTAAAGCCATTCAAATATGAACATCTTGGTTTAGCTTTTTGGGACTGATCCTTCTCCAAGACTGCCTGATATATAGAATGCATAGAGCTTGGTTTAGGACTGCAAATCTGAGCATCTGTGCACACACGTTCATGTAAGCACCCATGCACGCATGCATGCACGTGCGCACGCGCACACACACCCACACCCACACACACACACAGTGAAGCTGTTCTCTATATGTGGAACTAAAACATCCAGTGAAGTAGACAGGAAAATTCTTTAGGATCTTTTGGAGTTGAATCAGCATTGTTGATTTACACCACTCGAGGAACTGCATTTTATTCCTTGACATGGTCTCACCAAAATGATTTCTAAGAAAGCTGACCTGAGACAGAGACCTGGGGAGTCATGTGTGTGTTAAGTCCTCTGGGCCACTAACCTTGTCATCTGGGAATAAAGTATTTCAACATCTGGTCTGTTAGTAACCTCAGCCAAGCATCTCTGTTTGGCTGCTTGGCTTCCTAAGGCCATATAACAATCAGAAAGCCAGAGTCCTTGGCAATAGAAAATTTCCAAGTGAACTGAAGTTTCTGGAGAAGTGGTTTGAGGCCCCAGAAATGATTTCACTTCTCTGCTTGCTGGTGGCAGGATTGACATGGCTTGTTGGACTTGGGCTCTTTGTTTTGTTTTGTTTTGTAAGCAGTACTAAGCCAACTAACCCCAGATGCTTTATGAACCATAATTCTCACCACATCGATGCATCATAACACATGTGTATCTCAGGAATGTGTACTTTTATTTCTTTTGGTTATGGGAATGAAAGGAATATACTGGCTTCCCCAGAGAAAACGGCATGTAAATCTTCTAATTCAGCCAAGTAAGTTTCTTCATTCTGTACAATAGCCTGAGGTGAGGTCAGCAAAAGCATTTTGTTTCTTGAAGTTTCCATTGCCATTCAGAAAAATAACTAAGCATCTTTCTGCCACTGGGCCCTTGGGCATGGATAAATACTCTGCCTAATTTAAACATTATCATTATCCATTATCATTGAAAGACAGACAGGTAAAGTGTTCATCAAGGAAGTCTTTGTGGTGGGAACAACATTGGAGCTGGTAGAAGGCTGATTCAGATCTTTTGTTAAAAGCCTGGAAAGGTGTGTTTTTTATTTTTTATTGTTTTATTGTAAAGGTGATTGATGTACAAAGGGGTAAGTTAAACAAGTTAGATATAGAGTACATGTCTTTTTGAACAGTGTCACCTCTTCCCTCATTTTCTCCCAGTTTTTTTTTAAAGGGGGTTTTAGTAGCATATATTAGTTGTGCAAAGGAGCTTCCTAATGACATTTCCATATACAGATACAACGTAGCTCAGTTGAATTCATCCCTTCCAGCACTCTCCTACCCCCCCTTTAGAATAATTTCGACAGGTTTCAATGTCCTATTTTTATATATGTATGTAAGTATCTGGAACATATCAAATGACATCTATTCTCTCCACTGGCCCTCACCCTTCCTTACTGGTACCTACTCCCTGACAGCCTGTGTTACTTTCCTGTCATGATTTTTTTTTGGGGGGGTCCGGTCGTGGGGCCTGAACTCTGGGCCTGGGCGCTGTCTCTCAGCTCTTCAGCTCAAGGCTAGTGCTCTACCACTTGAGCCACAGCACCACTTCTGGCTTTTTCTGTTTATATGGTATTGAGGAATTGAATACAGGGCTTCATGCTTGCTAGGCAGGCACTCTACCACTGAGCCATATTCCCAGCCCCTATTTTTTTTAGCATATATTAATTATACAAAGAGGTTTCACCACATTAATTTACATGAGGATATATTATAATTATTTAGATTAACCTCATCTATTGATATCTTTCTGCATCTCTCCTATCTGCTTTTTTTTATTCAGTAGCTTTCAGTGAGTTGCCTATCCTATTTCTTTGAAAACATGCCTTACAATTCAATGCTATTTATCCTCCAAATGCTATTCAATGGTATTTATCCTATTTATTGTCTCCCTCACAATCTCCAAATCGTCCCATGGCTGTATTAATGTTACAAATGTAAGGCTGTATATATGTATATCTTTTAGATCTGGGTTCAAATCCTCTGTACCACATACACAGAAAAAGCTGGAATTGGTGCTGTGGCTCAAGTGGTAGAGTGTTAGCCTTGAGCAAAAGAAGCTCAGAGACAGTGTGCAGGCCCTGAGTTCAAGTCCAGGACTGGCAAAAAAATCATGAAGATCCAGATTTAAAAATCAGTGAAAATATGTAACATTTGCTTCATCATTCCCAATATAATGATGTCCAGTTCCATCTACTGTCCTGAAAATAACATGTTTCTATGGCTAATAGTGCATGGCATATATATGTCTATTTCTGTATTTGTTTCTATCTCTCTATTTGTAGCTATATATACATGTTTGTGTGTACACATACACACGACGAGGTATACTATATATATATGTATATATGCCATTCACAGATATATATAGTTCATTACACAATTTATACATGGTACAGTATATATAATATGGTATGTGTATATTCGTGGGTATGTAGGTATGTCTCTTGTGTGTTGGATATATGTAGAATAATGGTCTGGTAGATCATAAAATAAATCTATTTTTAGTTCATATGAAAAAATTTTAAGACATTTTGCATTTGTCTTAAATAAAGACAGAGCAGGGAAGATTTGCAAGTTATATTGAGTTCATCAGAGATTATTGCATAACCACATGGTGTCACCCCTTTATACTATCAATACTTCCTTGTATTTAAACTATTAGCATTTGGGAATGTTGACTTCTCAGAAGATGTTGAGTATGCTAGAAGTATTAGAAAGCTCATTAATATTTCATGCCAAGAATATGCTATCACTTACATGAAAGTGCAAAACATTGCTATGAGGCAATTACTATTGGTGGCAAGAATTATTATTATTATTATTATTATCCCAATGTTATAGTTGCTGAAAAGGAAACCTAGACATACTAAGTAATGTGTCCAAACCATATAATAGCTGTGACATAGACAAAGTACAGCAGAAAGTTGAAACCATTATAACCAAATCAAGCCAATAGAAACAAGCGATTGCCACTCAAGTATATGCCGCCCATCAGCCTACATTAGCCAGTTTACTCTCTCTACTGATTAAATTTACGACACAATTGTTTTAATATACCTTTCAAGCTCATGTCATTCCTCACCTGAATTATTGTTATGGCTCCTAATCTGTCTCCCTGACCCTACCATACTTTCTCTACTTGCCAGCAGAATTACAAGGCCTAACTATGCTATTTTCCTTTACAAGCTCAACAGAAGGTGAATACAGTCAGTCCTCATCTCGCGAACTTAAACAGAAAAGAAAATAATGTCTAGAGTATGACATTTAGACTTTCCATTATCTGCTCCATCTACCCTCACTTTTTTGACATTCCTACCGATAGTTGTCTTTTTTTTTTTTTTTGGTCTTTGTTATTATTTCTTCAGCGAGTGAGAAATGTTATTTTTCCATACCCTGTGAATGAATGTCATTTTCACACTTCAAGGCCTACCTCAAATACTTCATTTTTCCATCATTCTTCAGTTGCCCTACTCAGAATACACAGCAGGCTTTGTGCTAACCCTAGATTTCCCTTAAAACTCTGTTTTACCTAAGAAAATTCTGTGTTGTTTACTTGCTCTTCTTGGTCTTCTTGACTGGCCAAGACAGTGTTTAAGCCATCATAGTGTTTCACACACAGCCCAGTGGCTACTGTGAAGCTTTGAAAACAAGAAACACACAAGTACTATGTACATAGACATGGTGAGAAAGAGGCAGTCAGACAGACAGACAGACAGATAAGAGATAGAGACAGACAGAGACACACAGAGAGATGATACAAGTATACTCAGAATGGCCCTGAAGTCTAAAGTCACTAGATCTGACTTAGTTTTGCAATCTAAAAACTTCCTAGTAAAACAGTCTTTCTTGTTTTGTCTGTTTTATCTCCCAAGGAAAAAAAAGAAATAATGCCTGCACATTGTGTTTTGAATTTTACAATATCAGCTCATTCCCAAATAAGTCGTTTAGTTGGACAAATTTATCAGATTTCTAGACCTGCATGGAACTAGGCTTAAAGGTACTTTGGAATAAGGTGCTTATAAGTAACTGTCAAAAGCATTTCACAATGGGCCCTACATTTTGTAAGCACATTGAAAATATGCTTTAATGTGACTAGAGCATTTTCAAACAGCTGGCCTATTCATCTGAAAAAAATAATTAGTTTTTAATAAAAGTTCCTTTTTATTACTCAGGAAAAGTTCTCCGGTGACTTTTAAGGATCTGCCAAGTAAAATTTCAAAATGAAAATAGAGTATCCCTGCTGGCTGCTGGCCAAGGAGGAATGAAAGACAAACATACAAATCTGTGCCAAGTCCTAGACATGCTGTGCAGAGGCAAAGTACAGCAGAAGTACCCACGTGGGTTTAAAGTTACATGAGCAATCCAAGTGTCCTCTCTAGCCCTGAAGAAAACTGTCCACTTGGGGCCTATGGCCTATAGATTGCACCACTTTTATCCTCTCTTGTCTTGCTGGCAGGAAATGAAAATGGGATCAGGGGAAGGAAGAGATTCCTTTAAGAAGCCAGTTCCAGGGAAGGCAAAAGCCTAGAGAGTTGTTAAATAGCCTGAGAGAAAGAAAGCTGGAGAGTAAAGCTGATAAGGCTGTGAGAGCAGTTGTATGTAGAATGGAACTGCTTGGTACTTTCACCCTTAGCTAGTTCTGTACTGCCAAGTGATTAACTACTTAGACTCTGTGAAGAGCATTTGGTAAGTGTTCCAGGGTTTATGGCTTAAGCCTCTTTGCTGTTCCAGTCGCTCTCCTGAATGGCTCACCTGCCAAAAATAGTAACACCCTTGATTCCTCAACATATGCAACATATCCTTCCTTAAAAAAATAAGCATCTAATTATCCTTGAATGAAAGAACTAAAGAATGTCTGCAAAAGAAAAATTAGCTTTGAGATACAAAAGCTGCAAAAGATACTAGCACCTCTGCACAAAGGTTTTCCAGAATGTCAGAAGCATGTTCATGCTGAAACAAGGTGAGAGGTTGAGGGTCAATGGTAACAGTGGAACAAGCACTCAGTGTACAGTCAGCATATCTGTGGTTGAGTCCATACTTTGCTACTTGGTTCTTCACAGTGATTTCAGCATATTTCCATGCTCCTTCATGAGTTTACTCACTCGATTTTGTTTACTTGTTTTTGGCTCCTGAAGTGAGAATAGAAATTGTAGCTTCAGAGCACAATCAAGAGAATCAGTGGAACAAAGTTTTGTAAACTGTAGTCTTGTAGAACATCAGTGATTGCTTTTTTCCTTCTCCCCATGTATCTTTATTGCCAAAAGTTTTGTTTTAAAAGCAAATTTCTCATTTAAGAGAGTGCAGCTTAGCCTTAAAAGTCATTTGGATCACAAATGATCAAATATCCAAATGTTATTGTGAGAATTACGTGTGTATAACTGGTAAACAAAGGCTCATCTGAACCAGTGCACCTGCTCCCCAGATGGTTAGATGGTCATTTTACAGGGCCATTTGTCTACCGATATCTTTTTATTGTTAAGTAGATTTTTGAAGTTTGCTAAATATTTGTGTTTGATGTTGAGGGCAAATAAGTTCAACTCTTGGGGGATGAATATAATGAAAATAAAGATGTTTCTCCATCCCAACTTGCAAGCTATTGCCAGTTAGGTAATTCTAGTCTGCAGTTAGGTAATTCCAGTCAGACAATTCCAGAGAGAAAGAAGCAAATCTCCATTTTATTATACTTAGGATCAATGATCCTATGTCGTTATTAATTTTAAACAAATAACTGTAAAATCAAACATCTCAACCTGACTAGGAATTGTTATTTCTGTTTTTTTTGTTTTGTTTCATTTTTAGCACATGCCTGCCACATTTTTAAGCAGAAGACCACACTTGGGGCTCAAACTCTACTGATTAGGGTGCCCTAACAATTAAAAACTCTGGGTTTCCTAGGCAACCAACAGGGAGTGCCCTGGCTGTCACAATGCTACCTCAGTATGGAAGGTTTTCAGAGCAGCTGCTAACACATGGCCACAGATGTGTTATGCCTAATGTGATGCCCTGCCTGGCCCAGTTTAAAAAAAAGATTCACGCAGAAACTAAAGAAGGATATTACCTGGCTTTTATACATAGACTGTTACATGGATGTGGTTTTGTTTTTTCCTACATGGCAGTACTGACTGGGAATTGAAATGGGCGCCTCTACCATATGAACCATACCACTAGTCCTTTTGCTTATTAGATTGTTTTTAGATAGGTTCCAATACTTGCTTTGCTTTGTCTGGTCTCAACTATGATATTCTTACTTCCACCTCACAAGTAGATGGGATTCCAGGCATATGTCATCATGCCAGACTATATAATTGTTTTGCTTGGTACATATTAACTATAAAGAATAACAGATATCATTGTGGTACTTTTTTTTGGTCGGTTGTGGGGCCTGAACTCTGGGCCTGGGTGCTGTCCCTCAGCTCTTCAGCTCAAGGTCAGTGCTCTACCCCTTGAACCACAGCGCCACTTCCAGTTTTCAAGTGGTTTATTGGAGATAAGAGTCTCATGGACTTTCCTGCCTGGACTGGCTTTGACCACAATCCTCAGATCTCAGTCTCCTGAATAGCTAGGATTACAGGTGTGAGCCATCATTGTGGCATTTTTATGCCTACATATAATATACTTGGATCATATCAACTCCCCTATTACACTGTCTAACCCTTCTCTCCCTTCTCCTCCATCTTTTTCTCTAATAGTCTCCCTTCCACTATCATGTCATCTTTCTTTTTCCCTAGATTGTACATGTGTGGTAAAATGCAATGTATCTCTTTCTGAGCCAAACTTATTTTTTCTAACATGATAATCTCCAGGTCCATACTTTCTCCTACAACTGGTATGAATGATGGGACTTGTTTTAAGCAGCTAAATCTAGGACGTCTAAAAGACATTATTGAAACTATCCTGCAGGTTAGTCTTACCAGGCCAAATGGGTTCCAATAGTGATTTTACAAAGATGCTCTGACCAAGAGACAAAGGAATAGAGTATGCAAAAGAATGAACAAAGCATAATTTGAAACTTTCTCTAAATAATCAGGTTGACTTGCCCATGCTGGATCCTGAATGTGGGCTCTGCCCTAGCAATTGGAAGCACTCATAGTTTCTAGGCATATGAGGCCTTTCTAAGCAGACCTTAGTATATGTCCTAGACATATACTAGTTGTTGCCAATAAGGGAAACCATGGGACCTATGGTTTCTTTGGGTTTGGCTTACTTCACTTAATATGATTTTTTTCTAAGCTTTTTCATTTTTTAACAAATTGGAGAGGTGTCATTCTTCCTGATGGAAGCATAGAATTCCATTGTGTGTGTGTGTGTGTGTGTGTGTGTGTGTGTGTGTGTGTGTGTGTGTGTGTGTCTTATCAGATAGATGAGCAGAAAAGTTCAAAAGCTATGTACATATGATCATATAAGATGATGTAAAGTGAAATGAATTCCAAGATATGGACACAAGAGTTATTTCTTTGTTGTTGTTTTTAATGGACTATGTGATTTTTTTGTTCCTTTTGGATGGTCTTCCCCTTATGTATATTCCCTGTTGTCACTGTATTTGATTTTGGTACCCTGCATCTTGGGGAGGGGAAGAGGAATAACAAAATGCTGAAACAAGGACACAGGATGATCCACTGAAACAAGGACACTCACAAGACACTATGTTGGAAAGGAACTTTACAACTTTGTGGAGGAGAGCTGGGAAGGTAGGAGAAAGAAGGGATGGTAGGAGAAAAACAAAGGATGGGGTAACAATGCTTGACAAGAAATATACTCATCACTTTACTCATATAACTCTAACCCCTCTGTACAGTATTTACAAGAAAATAAAAATTTTAAAAATGCTGGGTGCTAGGTCTCAAAGGGGCTTTCTTGGGCAGAAATATGCCCCATCTATTTCATTTTTGGCAGTCAAAGGGATAGCATGTTATTTGACACCTCATGGCAGGGAAAGGAAGCCTGAACATTGATTCCTTCACACTCACCTACTGTGTCTATGTACCTTATGTTCTGCAACTATGTACCTTTACTCATCTATCCTTGATGTTTTTCTGTAGAAAGTTTAACCACCAAGTCCTATGAGGTAATTCCTATGAATTCTTCTAGTGGGATAATAAATTCTAGATGGTCTTAGAAGTCCCTGAGATGACCTCTATGTAGACATTACTAAGGAGAATGGGCCAATAACCTTCTATAAACTGTTTTTGAAATATCATTTTTCTAAGAAGACAAATTCATCCTTATTTGCTGCTAGCTTTTCAAAATTTGCCATCCTAAAACCTCAATGATGCCAACTAAAGTGTTCCTGATACTCGGTGCATAGAAGTTTCACAACCTTAAGTTAGTTACATTTTTATAACCAATTGCCTTTCAGAGAAAAATCAATTTGAGTTCAAAGATGTGTAGATTTATCTCTTTAAGTATCTCAAAGACAGAAAGAACTATGGAAATGCAATCATTGGTTACTTCTAGAGAGTAGAAAAAATGAGAAAAAGAACAAAACAGACAAATGAACACATATATTGAATGTTCTTTAAGAAAAGGGATATTATGTCAGTGAAGTAAAAATGTTTTTCAGAACCTAGATATTTCTTAGTAAGTCCATTTCTGCTTTCTACATGGTCTAAGCCCAGCCTTTACTCTTTATGCAGGAAAACTCTGCTGGATTGAGTGCATCTGGTTGTACAGAGTTGAGCTGGTATGAGTAAGAAATCATGAGGGGGCAATAGTGTTCCCAGGCTCCCTAGAGTAGAGCTTTGAAACATGCTTCTCCAATCTTCACTCTGCCTTGGAGGGATTTTATAGAAACTGATAGAATCTTTGATAGGTGGGTAGAATACCTTCTTTGAGATCGTTTGGAAAAGTCCAATGACAACCCTGGACTCAGAAACTTTACCTGACATTATGTTGTCCTAACTTAAGCTTCTGGCTATTAGCTTATGCTACTTTGTCACATAATTCATTAAAAACTACCTCAGTGCCTACCTTTATGATGCTTAACATCATAGCTTAACATGGCTAACAATAAGAGTTTTACCTGGAGGACCTGAGTCTGAGCTCAGTATTTCACACTTACTTAATCATATGACAGGTACACTACAACTAATCCATACCACCAGTCGTTTATGTTCTGGTTACTTTTGAGATAGGGTCTTGCTTTCAGCCTAAGGCCAACCAAGACTCATCTTCCTATTTATATTTCTCACCATACCTGGATGACATTGGGTAGAGCTACTACACTCAGATTTATCTGTGGAGATGCAGATCCCATGAATGCTTTGCTTGGCCTGGCCTGAAACTGTGAGAGTCCCCAACTCTGTCTCCTGAGACTTAGGATAGAGCAGTAAGCCACCAGTGCCTGGCAACACTATTAAAAATTGAAATGATACATCAATTACTACCCCTACTGTTGTCCTGTGCCTCCTATTACTTTCCACTATTAGTATTCAGACTGATATGAGATTTTCCTGTTCTAATAGCAATTGTACACCTTAATCCTGAATTACATGTCATGGAAAAGGATAGTCTTTTCCTTTCCTGGTTATACTCATTTTTATAGTTTGGAATGTTGTGTTCAACTTTCTGTAATAATATTTATCAATTTTGTAGACTTCAATAAGCATTACTTATTTTTGTAACTCATTGCTTTCATTTGAACAATGGGGTTGAAAAATCCATCAAGGAATTCTAATATAAAGACTAAGAAACTATAGGTAAGTTACCTAGCTAAATACTAAACACTAAGAGATAAAGGAAATACAGCATGTTTGCCTGTAATCCTAGCTCCTCAGTGCTGGAGGTCTAGAAGATCATGGTTTAAGGCCAACTCAAGCAAAAAGTTCGTGAGTCTTCCCACAACAACAAATAAAAAAGTTGTGCATGTTGATACACACCTGTCATTTCAGCTACAACAGAAGTGTTAATAGGACAAGGATATTAGACCCTATTTGAACAATAAAGCAAAAAGGACTGACGTGTCTCAAGCAGAAGAGAGCATGATCAAGCAAACACAAGATAATAACCAAAATAATAAAAACCAAAATAATAAAAACGTAGTATATATACAAAATGAAATATTTGTCTCTGTCTATATTCCAGGATGATTTACAGTCAATCTTTTGTTTGCATAAAGAATAAAACTAAGCAATTTTGAAAAATCGTGGATGGAACTAGAGATCATTATGTTAAATAAATAAGCCAGGTTCAGAAATACAAATACTACACGCTTCTTCCCATATTTGGAGTCTAGACTAAAAGGACATGGAATCGAAGGGGGACTACTAGGGAAGAGAAAAGGGAGTTGAGAGACAGGAATGGTATAAAGTAAGAGAAGGGAGTAGAAAACTGAATATAGCTGAAGAACATTATATACATGTATGAATCAAGGTATACACCTTGACCGAACTCATCTGTTAGCAAGGCTTAAAAATGGGAAGAACTCCGTTTTGAAGTCTAACACACTACAGAATAGAGAGAAGACATTTTAGCCGAAGTGTCTCTCTTAAAAAGTGTCTCTCTTAGATGGTACTGTGTGCATTAAATTCCATGGAAATCATGAGCAATTGAGATAATTTTGTTTGCCTCTGTGCATATTCCAGGATGACTTACAGTTAGTCCTTTGTTTGCAAAGAAAAAAAAAGGATGTGAAGAAGTGGCAACCTTGGTAGTGACTTGCTCTACCTTCTCAGGTATATTCTTGCTAATTAGCACGGCTGTATAATTAACATGAATAACATCAGCCCTTTGCCCCAACCACTATCACCCCCCCACCCCCCAGAAAAAGGTTTTCACACCTGAATACAGTTTTGGTTACAGAACAATAAAGGACAGGTGACAGGCCCAGCTGGAAAGCCTCTTTTTCATTTTCCTGTGGCCACAAATCAGACATCTTGGGCTCACAGCAGGACAGGCTCCACTGGCAGTAATTGGCACCATCTGTAGCTGTCAGAACACTGGCTGGCATTCCAGCATTTCATCTTTCCAGTCAAGGCATTCATCACTAGTCCAAAACTCAGCCAGCTGACACTGAAAGATTAACTTGCATTGATTTGCTTGGCTAAACTCACCCCAGCTTTAGTTGGTACTGAACGTTCCTGTTTAATAGCTGTCTCCATCACAAGATGTTTACAAGGTGATTGTCCACTGATTTTTTTTCCCATTTTCCATCTAGTGTACACTCAATAATTAGACTTTGGAAAATGTTGAATAAAAACAGAGAAAAGTGAATCTTCTTTATGATTTTCTCAAATCCTTGTTACATTCTGGGACTATGGGCTACACAAGCAGAAAATTTCTCACCTTATCTCTTGGTTGCATTCAATTCCTCCCTTGTCTTAGTGTTTATATGTGGTAAAGGTAGTATATTGATGTTTTTGCCAGAGGACATTTATGGGCCAGTAATCTATGGGTAATTCCCACTTGTCCTGTCAGGCTTTTTACTCTCCAAACTAGGACCATGCCTTGGCCTTTGGCCCTGAGCCAGACCCTCCACTCAGAAAGGGGCTGTAGATAAGCATAAGATTTCTCAAGCACTCAAGTGGAAAACAGTTAATCAGTGATTGTGGCACACAGTGCTATATGACAGGGTTGACAATTAATCCTAGTTCTATTCTCACGAAGCATGAGAAAGATGAGTACCTATCTTAGTCAGAACAGAAAGTAGATTTGGCTTCTTGAAGGAGGTAGTATTTGATTCTGTAGTGAAGGTGAGAATGAACTAACAAAAGATTGAAAGGAAAGGTCAAAGACATTTTGATCTACCCTACACTCAGTGAGAGAAATTTCCTGTACATGAATTTTAAGACATAATCCCAAGAGGCAGGTGGACAGACATGTTGCAAACTCTGGTAAGTTGGAATCAACTCAGCTTCTTAAAGCAAGGAAAATATCACAGGGTACAGAGAGAAGTGCCATATCTTATAGCCAGCCAGCTAGATAGAAAATTATATAGGCATATGTTATTTCCTTCTGAGCATACTTGAAAGCATACATTTCAAAAGAATGATCCGAGATCTAGTTTTAAAAAATGCAACTCCCAGGACTTGCCTTGGAAAGCAAAGCAAGTGATAAATTGCAGGTCCCACTTAGATTGCCACCTTATTACTTGACAATGTAAATAAAATGCTCTTGTGTGAATGAAGATGTAGGAATCAGAATAGCATGACAAATATCTGTTTATATAGTTATTATCAAAATATTACTAACAAATATGCTTCCACCATCTTTTTTGATAATAATTAATAGAAACATTAAGTTTAATTTTGTACATTAGATAAAAAGCACTGAAGGATATAGCACATGTGTTAGTCTTTTTACTACTATCCTCATTGTTACTTGTAATATGAAGTGTCAAAAATAATCATAAATACTTCTAAGTCCAAGGAACAAAAATCAAGAAACAACTGAAAAGATCTACAAACAAAAGATTAAATGTATGTGGGTGAATGAATATGGAAAGATATTTGATGGAAGAAATGAGAAAAGGAAAGAAGAAAGAAAAAGAAAGTAAGAAAGGAAGGCGAAAAATAGATGATAGATGATAGATAGATATAGATAGATAGATAGATAGATAGATAGATAGATAGATAGATAGATAGATAGATAGATAGATAGATAGATAGATACATGGATACACAGATAGATAGATAGATAGATAGATAGATACATACATACATACATACACACATGGATACATAGATACATAGATGATAGATAAATATAGTCTCTTAAATGTTTCTAGAAAACAAGAGCTAAATTTCTAAAAGTTATCCAGAAACTTCCTCCTATGAAAATATGAGAAAAGAAAACAAAAACCAAAAACAACAAAGAAACAACTTCCTTCAAAGTAGAACCCAGTAGTCACTACAGCTAGGACGACTATTGTGCCTGAAGTGTATTGTTACCACTCATCTTTTTACGAAACAAGGGACAAAGACAGAGGAGAAAAGATAAAAGTTGAAGAAAACAATTAGAGAAAGACTAAGGCAAACACTGAAAGGATAGACAAGAGTGTGAGAAGAAAATAAGATAAATGGAGGCCATGATACAACTTCCCTAAGTGTGAAAACAAGTAGAAAATAATCCTTGTGATTGCCCTGTGCTTCTCACCTTTCAATGACCATGTACTATGTCTCTGAGCTTTGGTGGGACTTTTCTTCTGGCATGTTTGGTTGTACCATTGTTGCTATTTAGAAAGAAACAGATTAAGATGATAATAAGGAAGCTAAGCATGAGCTGAAGCCCAAATCAAAGGTTGCTTGACTGCCTTATCAACTGTGAGACCCATGAAGTTTTCAAAGAGAAGGCAAAGGAATGTTTTGATTTTGTTTTTATTTGGATCCCCCAAACATTATAAGGTAGGCATGCTATTCTTATTTGGCAGATGACAAAACAGGTGATTCTACAGCGAAATCTCAGAATAACATTACTCTCCTTCTATCCATTCTCTAAATTAAAGATTTCAGATAACCATCAGTTATATTCTCATTTGCCTTAATTCCATAAGAGACAGTATAGTGTTATGTTCTAGAAATGAGTGCGGACCAAAAGTCTCATGTATGGAAGACTTGGTTCATAATGTAGCAGTGTTAAATGTTCCACATTGGGAAGTAGTAGGGACATGAGTATTCAGATCAAATTAATGGGTTAGTTCATTGATAATTCATAATTTAATGGCATAGCAGGATATGGTAGAAATGAATAGGTAAAGCCTAGTTAGAGGAAGTAGGTCATGCGGATGCGTTTGGCTCCTTCCAGAGACTCTGATTTCTATTTGCCATATGGTGAGCAGTGGTAATCTATCATACCCTGTAGCCATGATGCTCTGCCTCACCACAGGTCCAGAAACAACAGTGCCAGCTGATCATGGAATGAAGCCTATGAAACTGTGAGTCAAAATAAATCTTCCCTTATTGATTTTCTTAATAGCAAAAACAGCAGACACAACATGCTTTCCATCCTAAGGCCTATGTTTGACTGGTACTTTGCTCACTTTTCCTTCCTTAATAAGGAGGGGTTTCACAAAATTTCATTTGGGAGGAAGTAAATTATAACTAGTAATCGGGCACCTTTATGCCAAAGAAAAACCTTAATTATGACCAATGACTCATTATTTGCACTGGGTAATTGTTGGCTTCTTACAGTCTACTCATGCCGACCATGAAGAGGCACTTTTTCTATCTATGACAAATGAATGAATCATTGAAACTTTATCTGAATTGATACAAATAAAACTCCATAGTAACGCCCTAGGTTGTCTACCTTTACTGTACCTGAGGCTTGATGTAGATTTACCAATAGCTTTGTTGTAGGACATGATAACGAAGTAAATTATGATATTCCCTTAATTCCAATCGCATTTTATTAACTTCCTCCATCCATTCTTAGACACTTGACTCCTTTCCAAGTCCCAATTACATGGTGCCTGGGTCAATCCTAGGACACTGTAAATGACTGGATGAAGCTCGTTTGAGCTAGGCACTGTGACACTAACTTGTAGTACAGACAATTGGAGTCTAAAGCAGTAGGATTACAAGTTCCAAGTGAGAAACAAAGAAAAGTACTATTAGTTGATTTATCTGTTTACTCCACTAAGCTTGACTGTGTGAAAACCGCTCTGTTTAGAGCTAGAGACACAGAGATGAAGAAACTATAAATGTATTTATAAATATGTAAACACATACTGATTCTATACCAATAAAGGCTAGAGGATATTAAGTTTACTGAATAACAGTTTTTCTATTTAGTGACTAATAGTAATACTTTCTGTTTATGTAACTCTATTTTACTGTTCTAAGTATTTTTATTTCTTTGATTCACAAGAATCTGATCAGGTGCCAATGAGATGGGTAGTAGTGTCATCTTCTTGCTTGAACAGAAAGACCCTGCAACTGTGAGGTAAAAGCCTCACTCAAAGATACGCAGACAGTGAAGTATTGGCCCTGAATTCCATCCTTCTTTCTAGGTCCACCAGTTTCCTATTGTTTCATTTAGTTCTCTAAGCATTTCTGTACAGGAAACAATGACACTTTATTTTTTTTGGGGGGCGGGGTGGAGGCAACTAGAGAACACAATAGATGATGATAATCTATAATTATGTTTTCTAGCAAAGTGTCAGAGAACAGAGGGACATGATCTCTCTCAAAATAGACCATGGTGTATCCCTTTTGTAGAATTAATATACACTAAGAAAATGAATGAATGGAATGTAAAACATGTTCTGTTGGGAAGTGGGTATCAGCAGGAGAGGAGAAGGCAAATGGAAAGGGTGAATAAAGAAGATTATGGTCAAAGTTCTTTATATAGATATATGGAAACAGAACAATTAAAAAAGTCCTGTTACATAGCCAGGAATAAAAAATTAAGGAATCAGATAATTTCTTCTTGCACTGGTTAGCACTCATTCTATAAAGGAAATTTGTTAAAATTTAAGATTTGGGTCAGAAGTAACCCTTTGTGATTCTCTCATGGAAGGCACTAACAGCGCTGTTGAAATGCAGTAACTGCAGCATTGTTTCCAAGAAGAAAAAAAACCTGGAAATAACTTGTGTCCATCAATGTGAGGTTGTCCCAGTAAATGGAGCATTATAATAGTAAGGGATTCTGAGTTCTGTGCAGCTGTTTGACAGACTTAGAGCTAACCAACTAATACCACATGTCATTACCTGAGGAACATGATTTATTGGAGTTTAATATACATATATTTTAAGCATATGTAATTATTAATATAAAATGCATTCAGGCAAACTAGGTTTCTTATGGATACACACACATGCACACACACACAAGCATGCACAAATAGAGGGAGAGAAACAATGTCAGACAAAGAAATATGATACCTGGAAGACACCAAATTCATTGCCATTTTTACCTACAAAAGCAGAAAGATGAGAAGTCCAGACAGAAATTAAAAGGCATCTGAGCTTACCTGTGGTGCACATTAAGGAATAATATCTTCCCATATTCTCTGAGTAATCAAAGTATTTTTAAATGTATGGATTCATCATTTCTTATGGGAGAATCAGAAAGGGAATCGCATTCCAACTTCTGGAGGCCTAGAAATACAGACTTCAAAGTAGTTGCATTTGAAGTAGCATGTTTGCTTGAATTGTTCAGAATTTTCTTCTGGACATCTATTACTGCTCCAAATTGCTAGTGGTCTTGGTGTTTAGAAAGATTTGTGTTCAAGAAGAAAATGTATCTATCACTGAGATTAGATGATTATTGTAAAGTTAAAAAACAGTGAAGAGGTGTTGAGGCCTGTTTCAGTAGTAGAATACCTGCATAGAAAATACAAAGCCTTCCGTACATAACCCAGCCCAGCAAAACCAACACAAAATCAACTGGCATGGTGAAGCTCACTTTTCTTCTGATGAACTTTGTAGTGGTTTTTCTTTCTTCGCTCTGAAACTCAGATGCCGCAGCTATAAAATAGGAATAGACTCTACCCTCAATGGGTTTGGCCAGCAAGATTAGTGTCATGAGGATGGTTTAAAGTATTACAAGGTATTTTATCTATTACTCACAAGATAGGTGCTGCAAAAGACTTTCCCAGCTTGGTGATGGTGGCTCATGTCTATTATCCTAGCTACTCAGGAAGCTGCAATCTAAGGATCACAGTTTGGTGCCAGCCTAGGCAGGAAAGGGCATGAGACTCTTATTACCCATTAACCACCAAAAACCAGGAGTGGTGCTGTGTCTCACCTTGATCTGAGAGAAAAAGCTCAGGGACAGCGCCCAGGCCCTAAGTTCAAGCTTCATGATTGGAAAAAAAAAGAAAACAAACAAAAGACCTATCCGTACTAGCCAATAGCCTAAAATACATGTGATTCCACATGTATTTTAGAAAACTGCTACTGTGAAATCCAAGCAGCATGGTACATGTGTATTGGGGTGGTTAACCTAGCTGATGAGCCCCTATATTAGTGATGCTGCCACATAGTGTATTGTGGTTCCTAGAGAGATGATGAAGTAATTTCACACATAGGTTATTAAGTAGTGAACTTCTCCATTTGTGTCACACACACACACACGCACACACACACACACACACACACACACACACATATATATATATATACAGATATATATATATATATATAATGTGTATATATAGAATGTTTCTCAACACAATTAAAATGTCATAGGTTCTCTTTGAGGCCATGCTATAAACTAAGAAGTATTTCTCATCTTCCTTGTGTCGTAGCCTCAGGATAAGCAGGTTCATTTTGAAGAGGCTTCATGATTTCCAATCACAAGAGTAGGCCCTCTAGTCACTCAGTCTGACAGAATGGAACTGAGCAAGCATATTTTTTTAAAATTAAACTCAGCTGTGTCAAAGCACCAAAAATAAACATGATGACTGAATTTCACAATTTTCTGTCTTAAAAAGTATAATAAATGAAACCTACAAAATCGAAATTACTTTGAGAGAGAAAACAAAATCCAATGTTGTATTTTAAATAACTTGAGAATAATTCATTATGCTTAATGAATATACACATTGAGAATCTTATGAGAAGGAGCAGTGGTCCATATTCTTTTTTTCTCTAGTACTACAGCGAGTCATCAAACATTTACATACTTCAGTCCATATAGAACATGTCAATAACTGCAATCAAATGTATCCTGGAAATGGAACGCTCTTGAGGAAAGTTTCATGAAACCTCATATAATTTACAGAACTCAAAACATATTGCTGGGAGATTTTTTTATATCACTGAAACAAGGAATCTAGGGAAGCCTTGGCCCACTTGAAATTGTTTCACAAGTGCTGATATCATATATCAGTTATACTCTGGTCATTTAAAAGGTACTTCCCTGAATGTGCTCATCAAGAGTCCCTTCACATTTTCATACCCTGAAAGAATCATACCTCAATTTCTTTAACACACTAAGATGAATACCTTTTTCTCAATCCGTTCCTTCCAAGAGATACCACCAGGAAATATGTCCCCTTAAGACTATGAAAATCCCTTTCTGCATTTCTGAGGAAGTCAAATTTTCAGTCTACTCTCTATTCTTCTTAATGTCTATTTGAGAACCAACTACCTGACATTGATTTTTGCACTCAAGAGTCAATACCTGGACAGCTATTTCTGGTATCCCTGCCATAAGCAAAAGAGATGCTTGAGATAACTATAGGTAGGCTGATTGCAAGTGGTCTAGAAACATAATTTGTTCTTAGAAACTTTGTTTATTGGGTAGGATTGGAAGCACTAGAAATTCTATACTTGGAAGTATGTCTTGTACAATCTATTGTTGGGTAAACTGTGCATCTTTCACCACAAAGGCAGATTCTTCCATTACTAAAAGTGCTAGGCCTAGGACATCTGGTTTTTATGAAATCCTATTAACACAATTTATGTTATCATATCAAGGGAAAGGATTAAATGTGATACATTTTTGTATGCACCACAATGTCATGCAAGAGTATCGTGCTCATTGGCCTAAAATTGTCCAAAGAAAGCTGGATGCTGGTGGCTCACACCTGTAATCCTAGCTACTCAAATGGCTGAGATCTGAGGATTGCAGTTCAAAGCCAGCCTGGGTAGGAAAGTCTATGAGACTCTTATCTCCAATTAGCCACCAGAAAACCAGAGTGACACTGTGGCTCAAAGTGGTAGAGCTCTGGCCTTGAACAAAAGTGCTCAGGGCCCAAGTTCAAACCCTATGACCAACAAAAACAAAAAAAAAACAAATAAATAAAACTGTCCAAAGACTCTCCATCTTACCCTTACTCAGAGTAAAAGCTAGTGCTCTGCAAATGCCCTGGAAGCTGTTCCAGACCCACTCTTGTCACTCAAACCAAGTTAACCTTCACCTTCCTGTCTTATCTCCTGTCATTCCCTCCCCCCTCCCCCCCGCTCCAATGCTCTGCTCTAGACTCTTTGGTCTGCTTTATACTTCTGACATTCTTTGTACATACTATTGCCCTTGTGTGAAAGGCTCTTCCCATATAGTCCCTAGCTTCCTAGCTTCCTCAAGTCTCTTTTTAAATGTCATTTCACTGGGGTTTCCCCTAACTACTTTTTTAGAAATTGAGCCCCTCAGTGATGCCATTCTCCTGCCCTTCTTCCCTCTTTTCTTTAGCATTTACCATCACCCTATATATTCTATAATTTACGTAACTTATTGTATTTTCTGTTGCCTATCTCCCCTACTCTAAGGAATTTAAGATTAATGAAGACAGTCTTGACTTTTGTTTTCAATAATATGTCTCTAATGCCTATAAAAGACAGAGTACTTTGTGCCACCTAGTAACCATTGTTTAATAAAGGTTGTTTAATAAGTGAATAAATGAATAAATATAAATGCACAATAGTTACTGTCTTTAAATGGGACATTTCACTATGTATTAATTTATTCATTAAAAAGAACATTACAGATGATTCATTCTTTCTTTTCAATTGAGGGCAGGATTGTTCCTTCTACTCTGACTATTGGTGAACTTTCAGAGAAAACATCCAAACAAAAAAAGGCTGCATAGATAAAGAAACATGCATTCTATGACCTGTTAAGATTTATGCTATCTTTGTTCCTAGGAAAAGTGATGTCTTACATTGTCTTGTTTTGTGTGTGTGTGCTGGTACTGGCACTTCAACTTAGTGCCTTGTGCTCTCACTTGGCTTTTTGCTCAAAACCAGCAGTCTATTACTTGAGCCACATCTCCAATTCTATTATTTTGCTGGTTAAATGGAGATAAGAATCACATGGGCTTCCCTGCTCAGGCTGGCTTCAAACTGTGATCCTCATATCTCAACCTCCTGAATGGGACTAATACCCAGCTATGTTCACTCTTTTAAGGATTACAAATTCTTATTTAAGGATGCTTGCTCTCGATAAGAACCCAGTCCATACTTCTACTTCCTATTATATCAGAAAGCTGAAAACCTACTGTAGCTCAGTGCTGAGCTGGGCAATCACCACTGTAATAACCATAAAATTCCCAAGTTACACAAGGGTTGGGGAGTAAGGAGAAAAAAACACATACAAGAGCAAATTGAATAAAATCCTTGAACTACTACCACAACTATATTCATAAGGCAATATACTACACATTTCTCTTTCAAGAGGCATGTGTTAAATGACACAAATGGACCCTAGCTGTGCTACAGTTTGTGCAGTAGTAGTAGTAGTAGTCGTAGTAGTAGAATCTCAGTATAATTGATGCAATACTTTCCATTTAAAGTTACTAATTGGGATAATGGCTTGAAATAAAAAAGGATATACTGGTTAAAATGGAAGCAGAACTATATTGTCTTCATTAGCATAAAATCTTCCAGGTTTCTCACTATACTTTCCAAGGGGAATGGGAAAATGCCTTAATTTTAACCAAGTTTTTATAGTTTTATAGCAACCATGGTTATGCATGAATTTCAGAATACATTTACTTGAAAATTCATTATATGAAACATTTATCCCATGAATAAATTAGAGACTCTGAAATACAGGGCAATAAAACTTTTGCTGCTAGAAGAATTTTTATGGGTGGAATAATGTGAAAATTAGTAACATCAAATATGATTCCCCTTAACCTAGACTAGTCCCACACACAATTATTTTGACATGGTCTATCATACATAATAATGTCAATTTTCAAATAATGCTACAGAAAAGACTTGTAACAATTCTTATCAGAATTCAGAAATATATTGTGAATTACTGGGTATGGAAAATGGTAGTTTATGCATTTTACAAAATGATTTTTTCCCAGCACTGAATGAAGACTTTGTTCTGCCTTAGAAAAAAAGCAACTATTTCATATTCAGGCAAAGAAAAAAAAACTGTTTTATGTAGTGAAAACATCTTCATCCCTTATTTACTCAATTGCTCTTGACTATGCTGTCTATACTCGGCAAATTAAACATTTCAATGATGTTATTTGACTATAGCTGGCACATTTAAACACCCAATAATGCTAGTAATTTCATCAGGTGTGCTTCATTACAAAGAAAAAAGAGGTTTCTAAACAATTAAACAACATATAAAAATAGCAATTGGTGTGAAGAGTACTAAAATGAGCCTAGTCATTATTTTTAAGATAGATCATTATTATAGGTCACCCTGCCAATTGACCTGAAGCTATGGCTCATCCCCTTGTATAAAACTATTACAATTTTGCCCATGCAAATATGTGAAAGTTGCCTCCAAGGGATATGACATGAACCTAGAACAAATGAAATTATTGTTTACATTTAATTTAACAGGAGAAAGTAAATCCACAGCGCAAATTGTCTATGAGGAGATAATGTACTATTGAAATATGATTGCCCAAACAGCAAGATGAAGTCCATTTCCCTGAATGTTATGTGTACAAATTTTCTGTTTTAGTTGATAAAATAGTTTGGGAAATAAGCAATAGTTACACACCACTTTCTATGTAGTTAGTGCTACTGAATTGTACACTAATAAACAGCTAATATGGTAAGCTTGATGAGTTTTGAGAACAAGAAAAAATTAATGCCATGTTATTTATAAAATCCTAAGAATTTAAGTGTTTCCATTTGTTTCAGCAGGAAGATAGAGAAGCAGCCTAGAAGAGTTATAAATGTTTCTATCAGATCTATTTTGCCAATATGATGAATGGGAACTCCTATTTAGAGAGGCAGAGAAGAAATGTACAGAGAACCATCCATTTTGAAAGATATTCATTTTATCACCGCATTTGTCTTCAGTTCTGCTGGGCTATTTTTTAATCCAAATCAGCGATGCAATGAGAATATCTTGATCAAGCTCATCACCAGTTGAATGCCTAATTTCTAATTGGAATCTTCCCTTTAGAAATTGTGATTGGCCTTAGACAATTAGTTTAATTGAGTCTACATGTCCAAGTCTACCAAATGAAATATTCTTCCAATGTTAATAGCCCATAAGTATTCTAGGATCTCTGATAATCACCACAAAGCATGATTTTTAGAATAAGTGTTCATAGATCACAAACACTTTCTCATCTCAAGATTTCTTCATTTATGTTAGGTTTATGATGAATTCAAATTTATTTACTACTTCAGAAAATAACTCTTTAAAATGGTTTGTTTTAAAAGCATGTTTTAAAACAGGTCAAGTATTGTAGGTACCAAGGCAAGGATGGCTTCCTGGAGCCAGAGAGAGAATCTCTTTTATGTTACTCTTCCTACTACAACATACTGCCTCTCTGTCTATCTGTCTATCTCTCTCCCACTTTGTCTTTCCCTCTCTCTCTTGTATATGTATATGTTGAACTTTACAGTGTCAACAACAAAATATCAAGTATAAAAGGTAATTCTTCTACTATGTATTTTATACTTTAATATTTCTTAACTGATTGTAATTTGCCATATGTTATTCAAAGGATTTAATGATTATATAATTTTATCCTTGTATCATGAGTCTATGAGATAGACACAATTCCCATGGTGCAGGTAGCACATAATGTAATGTTTTCCCATGGCATAAGCTCACATTAATAAAACTAATTCATAATTCAATAAACACATACTTCTTCAATGCTAGCCACTCTTCTCGGTGCCAAGGATATATAAAAGACATGTTTGAAAAAATATTCATGCTAATTCTGTCTTTTTCATTCAAATTAAAAGTGGTCAGAGAGGCAGTTCAGTTATCAATGAGTCTAGCCCATTTGGCTGAGGAAGTTAACTCAATTCAAAATTTGATTAACCTAAATTTAACTAAAGAAGTTACATCATGAAATCTTGGTCTAAAGTGATCCATTTAATATTATCACATTTCTATTCAACTTGTTCAGAACAAAGTAACTGAAACATTTGCATTTGGATTAAAGGTAAGGAAAAGAATTGATATCTTGGAGACTTTTTTATTGCCTGTGTAGTTTCAACTGATTTCAGCTGATCACAAATTGTGGGAAGAAAGCTATTAGTTATAGAATTCACTTTTTGCTTAATCCACATAGTATAGGTGTGGGGTTTTCTAAAAGTAGTATAAGGCAGCCTAAACCTTCAATTTAACACCATTTTTTACATGGCATAACTTTAAAGGAAGGCTTGAATAGCTATGTGTTGGTTGAAGTATACAGTACATAGTCTCATCCATAAAATACATAAATGAACTCATCTGTAATATTCTGAAATTTTCAAACAGATCTAATTGCTAGAATATTTAATGCATGAGTACACTTAAACAACCAAAAAGCAAGAGTAATAACAATGATAAGCCAATAATCACGCTTACCATTTAATGCAGTTAAAAACTCATAGTTGACTGCACATTGGGGGCTCACACCTGAAATCCTACCTACACAGGAAGCTGAAGTCTGAGATAGTGGTTCTCTTCACTTCCTTCTTAAAGCCTGAGTCCTTGCCTGCATTTTGTCCTGATTTATTCCATTTCAGCTCTCAGTAAAAATTCCATGGTACTATCTTAAAATGATATGGACACCCAATGTACTTTTGTAAGGTACTATACTTCCTGCTGGCTAAGAACCTGTTTACCACTTTGATTATCATGTCCCATGATAAATGCTAAGAAAAATACTACCTCATATATGAGGTCATGCCTGTAAGATCTGATTCTTGTGTGTAAGTATTATCATGGTCTCACCTGATTCTAGCTGATTTGACTTAACAGACATTTCTAATGTACTCACTATATGGTAAATGCTACCTTAGGCATCAAGGATACCACCAGGTACATGACAAAGCACTTTCATGGAATACACATTGTAGAAGGAACGTACATGTTCTATGCAATGCTTAGGGCATTGCAAAGGTTCAAAGTGTAAAGCACCATAAATTCTGCTTGAGAATGGGGGGGGGGAGAAACGAAGAAGAAAGAAGGCTTATAAATGACCTTAAGAAAGAAAAGTGTTCTCATGGGAAGTTATGCCAGTGGGTGGAAATGTATGACCAAGTACAGAGGAGAGAAAGCATTTTCTGTGCACCAGGTAGGGCATGGGTTCATTGGGCAAATAGAGTGGGCAAGTAATGAGCAATGAGGCTTATGGCTGAGAGTTGTGAAGAAATGTTCTGCAAGAATTTCCATATGAGCAAGAATTTGAACAGAAAAATAATATGATTAGATGAGCACTTTTGAAAAAAATCAAGTAAGGACCATGGAAAATGAGTTAGATGAAACAGAACAGAGAGCTCACCATTCCACTAGTGTAACAGGCTCTTGCAATCACTAGCGCAAGCATGAGGAAGACCTGCCCTCATAACGTATGGATAGGTGTTGTGTAATTGATTGTTGGGGTAGGAAATTGCACCTAGGTTCCTGAGTAAAGAAAATTATAGGGCAAGACGGAATTTTACATATCTGACTTATTTAGGATTACATTAAAAGCTAAACTAACTCTTAAGTGAGCTGAGCACTGGTAGCTCAAACTTGTAATCCTAGCTGTTCAGGAAGCTAAGATCTGAGGAGTGTGGTTTGAAGCCAGCCTGGCCAAGAAAGTCTTTGAGGCTCTTACCTCCAGTTAACCACTAAAAAGCTAGAAGTAGAGCTGTGCTTCCAATGGTAGAGTACTAGGTTTATGAACAAAAGCCCAAGGACAGTGTCCAGACCCAGAGTTCAAGACCCAGGACTGCCATACAAACATACACACACCAAAGTCTCATGAGTGAAAAACTTAAAATTGTATTTTAGTATGTGTGAAACATCCAGATCAAAACAGAAAATGCCATTGGAAAGTTGAGAGCAAATGGGAGAGAAGATTTGGGAGTCATCGGTAAAGGTGACAGGGACATGGTGGAGAAAAGTTTGAGAACCTTATTGTTAACCCTATGAAATTCAGCTACCTTACATTCAAACATTGGCATGCTGCCTGTTTCACAAAAGCTAACTTCAAATTATTTGACCCACCTAGAATAAACCTACTGTTTTAATTTCCAAGTTTAATATACCCTGGGGGCTCTAGGCAAATTATGAGAACCATTTACCTGCTACATCTGGTACTGCTATGATTTTAAAGGAATCATTGGGCATGACACATTTTGTCTTCAAGAATGAGAGGATTGAGTACAAGAAAACAAAATGCTGGGGCCCAAGCTTTGCATTATTTCATCTTCAAGACCTTGTGATATAAAAATAATTTTTGTATATAACTCACTCCTAGCCTGAGGGATTACAGTCAATATTTAGAGTGGAAAAGTTCCACATTGTTAAAGGCAACAGAAAAGGCAAACAGAAGGCTATAGAAGTCTTGCCTTGATTACTTTCTTGGGTCTTTTAGTCTGTTCTAGTTCATACTCTGTTTCCCCTTGACTGTTTTTATTGTATGATAAAACAATTGAATCAAATACTCTATACAAATATTGGCAGGTTTTGGTTTGCTTTTCTTTCTTAGCCTAATAGGCAAAGAGCTTTTCCCAGTGAGTCTGTGGGGGCTTGTTTATCTGAGATCGAATCTCATTCAAACAGTTCACTGTGGTTCTGCAAACAAGCTAAAATTATGACCTTATGCTCTTGTTCTTCAGTGATCCAAAAATGTGATCCGAATTGCAGTTTCCACCATAATTGGGTATGAAGTCACTTTTCTTTAAAATGCCTAACGAAGATGCACCACTGATGGAGTGGGTTTGAAGTATAATGTTAGGTGATTCAACTGTTTAGATTTCTGTTAAGCATGGAAGTAACTCATAGGAATTCCCACTATCAAATGATACATTTGGCTGGTTTGGAAATTTAGGAAAGCCTTCCATGTGACACTTTGACAATGCTGAACTCATTCTCTCAGTGAAAAGAACTGCCTGCTCCTGGTTGAAGTACCAAAAACAAAACCCATAAAATTAAGAAAAATAAAAAATATGTCAGATGCTGGTGGCTCATGTCTGTAATTCTATGTACTCAAGGTTCTAAGCCTGCTCAGGCAGACAAACCTTACTCTGCAGCCTCTGACAGATAATTTCAATTGCATAAACAATTAACTTGAAAATGTTTTCTTTTCTGTCTTTGAAAATGTTCCTTTAAAACTATTTTTTAGTTTGCATCCCATTTGACTCGTTATCCAAGCTTGTTGCCATGCTAGGGGAGCTGCTATTATACAATATTTACCAACAGGACCAAGTAAAATATCCTATTTTCTTTTTTTTGCGGGGGGGAGTCCAGTCCTGGGGCCTGAACTCTGGGCCTGGGCGCTGTCCCTCAGCTCTTCAGCTCAAGGCTAGTGCTCTACCACTTGAGCCACAGCACCACTTTGGCTTTTTTCTTTTTGCTTATGTAGTGCTGAGGAACCGAACCCAGGGCCTCATGCATGCACGGCAAGCACTCTACCACTGAGCCACTTTCCCAGCCCCCAAATTTCGTATTTTCAAGGCACACTGTTCCATGGGTGTAAGTATGAGAAAATTTAGTTAGGGGTTTTGGTGATAAAAATTGAACTTCAAGCTGGGCATGAATGGCTCACACATGTATTCCTAGCTAATCAGGAAGCTGAGATATAATGATCAAGGTTCAAAGCCTGGGAGCCCAGGAAGGAAAGTACAAGAGACTCTTAACTCCAATTAACCACCAAAAAGCTGGAAGTGGAAGTATAGCACGAGTGGCAGAGTGCTAGCCTTGAGATAAAGTTCAGGGACAGTGCCCAGGCCCTGTGTTCAAGTCCCAGTACCATCATAAGACAAAAAAATACCAATTATGGGAGACTCCATTAACCAATTCTAAATTAAATTGGAATTTAAAGAAAATTATAGTAGAAGCTGTCTAAAAGAACATGTGACATCTACATGGATACCAAATGAATCCATTATACTAAGTACCTTTCCTGTAATAGCAAATGAATTCATAATGATGGCACACTTAAGATCAAATGAAACCTAAAAATATAAATGTCAAAATATCTATATATGGTTCACACTTGTAAGTTACCTTCTTATTGCACAGCAAATACAATGTCAAAATGCTTCACTGTGGAGGATTTTCGTCTAACATTTTTCACTTGTGAATTAAGTTTGATGATTATAAATGGAGTTTTATGTAAATCAGAGAGACAGATGATAAATTTCATGGGTTGGTCATGGTAAAGATGACAGATTTCACAGTAAGTCACAGGCTAATGTACAGACACACAACCACAAATAAAATCAATTTAACTGCTAAACAAATTACACTTCAGTGTTAAAAAATGATTGTATGAGTACACCACAGGATTTTCACAGCAAGATGCAATAAAACTACATTCTAAAGCAATGAGTCTAGAAAAATTCCTTTTTCAGGAAGATGGTGCTATTCTTGATAACACTCAAATAATTTCAAAATATTGCTACTTTTGAAACTGTAAAATAATGGGTAATAGTTGAAAATAATGTGTTATATTCACGTTTAGAGTTTGGGTTAGCTTTCATCACTGGTATTTTCTATGAATTTCCCAACATTTGTGTCATTCATTGTGGATATGTTATAAAATAAGGATTATTTTTTCTTACCCGTGATGGAATGAATGTCAGAACAGATGGAGGGTCCTATATGATTTTTAAAAGTTTCCTGAAGAAAGAGCATCTTAAATGTTAACACTCGTGAATGCTCAACCAGGCACTGAAAGAAAGGTCGAACATTTTCCACACAGAAGCTAATGTTCATCAAAATGCTCCCTAGAACATCACTTAGAACAAAATTTGCCCATTTAAAGACCACTTTTTCTAAGCCTAGAGGTCTATTTCAATATTAGAGACATGATATAATTACTCCTGCCAGCATTACAGATTTTTGCACAGCTGAGTGAAATCCATCAAGGTAATTTACCATAATGGTGTGGGCACATGTGCACAAGAACACAACACACACACACACACACACACACACACACACACACACACACACACACACAAACACACACACACATACACACACACACGTCTTATGTAAAAGGTAAAGCTTCTGGCAGAATCCAAAGGCCATAAATAACAAAGTGAAATTTTATTAGGTGAGCTCTACTTAATTGTGATCTTCACAATCTCTTAAGAGCTAGAAAGATTTCTAGCCACAGGAAGAATTTTGACAGAACAATTCCTGGCCAAGGGAAGCCTCAGGAGTACAGCAACAAAGTAGGTCTAAATACAGATAACATAATTTGGCCTGTTGTTCGCGTGGAAGTAAATTAGAATCTTGAAAAATAATTTACATCTACAGATGTTCTTTCTAACCAAAAATGTCAATGCTTTTTGGCATCTATATATCTGAACATCTTTTATTAGCTTCCTCATCCCAGAAGCACCAGTAAAAGGCAGAGGACAAAATAGTTTATTGGAACGAATATATGAAAAAGGGTAGTTTGTAGAGGGTGGCACTTTTCAATGTCAAGGTCCAGGCTCTTTGGAGAGCATGGTGGACAGGTCAAATGGCAATCACTCCCCACCTCAGCCTCCCTCTCTTCCTTTGGATCAAGTACTCCCTTGGGTAACTGCACCACTTCGAGTGGCTGGCACATTTAATTAAGCTAAGTAGAACGAGAGCCTGTCCTGGGATTTTGCCTGCTCTGTTGGCCCTGTTGCAAAGAAGGCTGGTTTGAACAGAGCATCAGGAAGTAGAGATTTGGCAACTTTTCAGTTCATCTGTTCAATGAAACTGGCCAAGGTAGATTATTTTTTTTTGTCAGAATTATCAAGTTGGGCTGTCTATGTTGATGAAATGACCCAGATAATTGCCAAATCTCCATTTCACCAGGCTCCACAACCCAAATATGTCACCAATCTTGTGACAATCACATCACTTACCCTGACACTTTACCCATTTGTTAAATAAAATGAAGAGTGCCTGACATCCCATTTAGAGAGCAAGATGTAACCTTCAGGTGAAATAAAATTATTGTATACTTGAATATTAACAGAAAATACCCAATATAAATAAATTTAATATCAAAGAGTTGACTTTATATTGGATAGAATTGGACTTTATTTTGGCTTTTCTTGGAGTTATTCTCTGATGTAAAAAATACTTGTAATATGTTGCTCTCCAAAAGAAACATATGGCAAGAGGAAAATTCAAATACAGAGATCCACCAGTTTTCTTGTTTGGGTATCTATTCTGGCAGCTTGTCCAAGGACAAGTGGTTTTAGCTGAGCATATTTCTCCAAGCCAATATTCTTCCTTTAAAGATTTATTCATGAACCTTAGAGTGAAAGTTTATCATTGTCTCCTGAGTGCTGCTTTCTCCTATTATATGAACTTTCTCACTTTGTTGTGGTATCACTTGGCCTCCCTAAAGGTGTATTTCAAGCTTTTCCAAATATCAGTACCACCCAGCTGGCATTTCTAGATGCCTTTTTCCAAACCCCCACGCATACATTTTTCTTGACTGCTCTACACACTATTAGTCATTATTGTTGTAGCTAACGCTAAGCCAAAGTATATAAACGTATCTGGAACCCAACTGACAGGCGTGTCATAAAACATTGCAGATTGTGTATGTGTGTGGACATGGGCACACTCATAAATGTATGTGTGTTCACACACGGCAAATATATACAAACACACTCATTGGCTTGGTAGCTCTCTGGGGAGGAGTAAAAATATTTTTCCCATGATAAAAAGCTAGCATTGACTGCCATCAATCAAGGACTGAATATGACCATCCATCTCTACCCACAGTGTGGTCTGTGACACACAAGATCCAGTCAGCATAGCTATGACACGATTATATGAACCATGGCACAGCTACCTCAATTGAAACAGTAGCATTGTATTGAGCTGAGTGGTGGCATATCCAAAGTTCAGAATCCAATTACTTAAACAGTCTTACATAAACTAGAGAAAGGATGTTTCCTACACTTCCTTTCATTTCTAGCAAATGTTTATTTTCTACTTACAGTAAAATTAATTACAAGACTTCATAAAACACACATATGTGCTTACACTGCTATTAAAGAAGCTCAGCCCTACGTGAGGTACAAAATCTAGGCTAACATAAAATACAGAAGCAAAACTAGAATTCAGGTGATCCAGGGCTTTAGCAGTACATTTCACTTATTTATATCCTAAGAGGGGACATAACTGTAAACATTTTCAAAGTTTAAGGCACGACATAGAGGGACTGGCTGTATTATTATCTATTCAGAGCACGCAGTTTAACATTTGTTTATGCAAACCATATAATTGGAAACTCTGTCCGTTTTCTGCTTGTGCTAAGTATTCTGTGTATAAATGCTTTTTCATAGTAGATAAATAGGGTTTTTATTTTGGTCTTATCACCTTCATATTACATATTCATTGATTTCTAAACTGCCTTAAACAGCTCTGTAGCTAGGAAACATTATGAATTCAGCTTTGGCACCTTGGTATTAAATTTGCATAGCAGGTCACGCGCCGCTTGACATACATGCAAAATTGCAGTGCGGCTATTTTATTACAAGCCACAAAAGATATTCAGAAACTGCATACAGCATCAAAAATAAATTAAAATAGATCAAAGACCCAATAGGAAGCCACTTTTTTATTGTTTTGTGATGCCTACAGCCATTTAGATGTTCTAGTCAATAAACAAAAGTTAAACTAACAATTTTTAGTGTTCACAGTTTTATATTCTAATTACCAAAGGTTAACACAATTTTTCTTTATCACATGGGTCTGACTTTGGTCATAGTTACGAGTCCAATATTAAATCCACTGTACTCTGACATCTCTTATGACGTGTACTCTAGACACACACGTGTATGTTTGTTGCCATAATAAAATTAGGCTTTGTTGCAAACACACTCAGCATTTGCTCTTCTGAGAGAATCTGGCACTTATTAAAAGTATATCAACACCCCATTATAAATTACCTGTCTTGATATCTTACGTTCAAATGCATTAACAAAATATTAACAGACATTTTCTAGGCTAAATGTCTGACATGCATTACAAATGAGCTCTTTTCAAATCAGTTCTAGATGCATTGCAATTATATTCAGTCTACAAATAGCTCAGGGCCCTGGGCTACACAGCCCATTCACAACATCACATACACACTCTTGCCTCCAGTTCTTAAGACCGTAGCCTCTAAGATGAACAGGAACAAAAATGATCCTTAAAATCACCAAAGTTAAGAATTACAGATTTACCGGAATTTGGTTCCATTTTTATAACAGAAACTCGAAATAAGATGAATTCTCTCTCCTTTTAGAGAAGGGGAATAATTTTTAAACTGAAGAGAGTAAAGGGCATTATGAACAAGGTGAAAATAGTATGAACAATGACTTAGGGAAATATATGTGCTTCAGCAGCTGCGGGGAAGGGAGATCAGTGAATGACCCAATGTGTCCATTGTAGATGTGGTACCAGTGCATAAAGATCAACTTTGATTACCAATACAGGACAGCAGTAGCTCTCAGCTTTAAATGATGATAATGTCTAGTAAGAAGCTTTCAACTGAAATTGATTTCAATCCTCATTTGGTCGTTGAGTCAAATGATTTTACGTACATGGGATATCACCGCATGTCTTACATTGAAAATATGTATCTTCTAAAAATGGAAATTCATCCATAGATGGTTTAATATAAAGCCAATGCCTTTCATAACTGATCACTGATTAGATTCCCATAATTTATTTCTCACAGAAATCACACATGTAATAATGCATTCACTTGAGGCTTTAGCTTGTTTTGCTTCGAGATTTTTCTTTTTGCCAGGGAAATGGGGAGTATAAAGTCAGGGTATTCAGGAATTTAAAGTCAAGGCCTTGAACTCTGGACTTTTCTTGGTGAAAAATGGTATTGCATCACTTGAGCCACACCTCCACTCCAGCATTTTATTGCTTAATTTCTCCCTGGCCTGGCTTCTAACCATGATCCTCTAGTTCTCAGCCTCCTAAGAAGCTAGGATTATAAATGTCAGTCACTGGTACCTTGCTCACAAGACTTCTGAAAGTAAACCAGAAACTTAGATAGAGAGATAACTCAAGTACAGATTGTTTTATTTTATTTTTTAAGTTTCTAGTAAAGGTGATGAACAAGGGGATTATGGTAACATTAGTAAGGTAATGATTATATTTGTTTTTATTCTTTTTATTTATTTTTTTAGCATACAAAGACACTATTACCCCCCTCATTTTCTCCTGCTTACCACTTGCCACTATTTTTTTTTCAAAATCTGCCCCCTTTTTTGTCATGGGACCTGAACTCTGGGCCTGGGCACTGTCCCTCAAGTCTTCAGTTCAAGGCTAGCGCTCTACTACTTGGACCACAGTGCCACTTCCAGCCTTTTCTGCTTATGTGGTCCTGAGGAATCGAACCCAGGGCCTCATGCATGCAAGGCAAGCTCTCTACCACTGAGCCACCTTCCCAACCCTAATTTGCTTTTTTGAATCAACTAAACTTTACTAATATAAAGGCTAAGAATTTCAATTATGTTGGGGTGGAATAAATGTATTTTGTATTTGGGATAGGAATACTCTTTGGGAGACAGTATGAATTGTGATAAAGGATACAATACCCTCTTTAGAGTTGTACATACCCTAAGTTTCTAATTTGCTAAATAAGTTACTGTACTTGGAAATATTAACTTGAGGATGTGATTGAAGTTTAGGATCTTAAGATAGGGAGATTTTTTCCTGGATTATCCAAGCCTATATAATCACAAGTCCTCAGTGAAGACGGCAAGAAACTCAGTGAAAGTAAAGGCAATGTAACAACAAAGGCAAAGATAGAATGGGATTTGGGTTAATAGAAGCAGACACCACACAGAGAGATGTTTAAACATGCTCCACTGGCTTTGATAATACAGGAAGGGATCATAAGCCAAGGAATACAGGTGGTCCGTCTCTAGAAGCCTGAAAAAGCAAGAAATAAATTCTTCTTCTAGAGCTTCCAGAAGGAGCACAGTTGTGTTGTCTCCCTAACTTAGCCATGCAATTGTCATTTCAGGTCCCTGACTTTATGTACAGAAAGTGGAAAAATTGTTTTAACCCACCAAGTTTGAAATAATTAGTTACACTCATTGTAGAAAAGCAAGTGAATTTTTCCAAATCACTCAACTTCATTTCATAAGAATAATAATAATCTTTTGCAAATTCATTTCTAGGCTTATTCAATACTTAATTAAACAGCATAATTACAGCAATAAGCATTTACAGGGTTGAAAACCATCACAACTAACTCCCACTAGTCATACGATATAACTGGTAGCAGCAGAAATACAAATGTATCTGCAAGATGTCCATTTCATGGGCAGATGTTGGTAGATGTGTCACAGGGTTTGAGTGTTGGTTAACTTTGAAGGTCACAATAGGGTAAAAATGCATTAGGAGAGTTCCTACCTTACCCAGAATTAGAGGACAGCTTCTCCCCATAACTTGCTTTTTAAAATAAAAACATAATTTTGACATTGAACACAAGTATACTATGGATAGGAATGTGAATTTTTTAACTATGTTTTTACTTTTTCATTTTTTTCCAAAAGTTGAAGTGACTAGTGGTATCACTGAGTAAGAATTAGAAATCGAATGGATTTCTACCACTTCTGGAATGGTGCACTTTTTGGAGTTACCCTTAGCTATACTTATGAAGACAAATGGAAACACAGACTATAAGGTCATGTGAAAATACTCATGAGACCTGGGCTGTTGGGCTGAAACAGAAGTTGCTACCATCTCATCATTCCAAAGTGATATGGTGGCTTTCTCATGGATATGTTTAAAGACTCATTATTATAACTCTACTAATCCAAAACAGGGGTACCTCCTCAAGAAAGCACTGCCTGTTCTTAAAAAAGATTCATTTGTCTGTGGAAGAAAACTTTATATATTTCTTTTCAAATTTTTTAAAATTATTATTATAAAGGTGATATGCCAAGGGATTACAGTTACATAAGTCAGGTAATGAGCAGAATTCTTTTTGACCAGTGTCATCTCTTCCCTCATTTTCTGCCAGTTTTTCCCTCCTGATCCCCCTGTCTTATAAGTTATATAGTTCATTTTCAACATAGTGTCTACTCTTTTCCCCACCATTTCTGTGCTATTCTTATCCCTTCTTAAAACATACAAGACAAAAAGTACAGAAATTTAAAAACAGTTACAAAGGAGAAAAAAGCAAACTAACAAAAAAGCTCTTGTTTCCATTTCTTGGAATTTATTTCAAAAAACATCAGTTTATATGATCATATGTACATACATATTGAGCCTTTGTGATCCTCTCCTAAGAATATCCTCCTTTGGTCTCACTGTGTGAATACCTAAAGTCTTGTATAATTGATCGTGTCCTGTATTTTTTTTTTTGTCTTTCTGATTGAGATTCTTACTTAATGAAATGAACCTAGTAAGGGATAAAATAATGCTATGTTAGATTTAACTCTTGATATAGTCACATTAGTGTTTATGATATTTTTACTGGCTATATTCAGGACTTTGAGCTCTAAGGATCATGTTGGAAGTCAAGTGGACCAGGAAGTCTGTGAGCCTCTCATCTCCAATTAGTCTTATCTCCAATTGACCACCTAGAAACTGGAAGGGGAGCCGTGGCTTAAAGTGGTAGAGCACTAGTTTTGAGTGAAAAAGCTCAGGGATAGTGCCCAGGCCCTGACCAAAAAAAAAAAAAAAAAAAAGAAAGAAAGAAAGAAAAAAAGAAAAGAAAAGAAAAAAAAGCAAGTGCCTGATGAGATCGCTTACATCTGGCTTTGTCTTGGCTTTTCAGAGATCACCGAAGGTAATGATTTGAAACCAGAATCACTTCCTCTAGAGTATACATTTTAAAAGAAACAAATTAATTCAAAGCATTTTTATAGACCACCATGTGAAATTCCCACATTCTTAGCAGTTTGAAAAATGTTTAATTTATGTTTATGTATTCTTATTCACAATGTTAGTTAACAGCCTGTAGGGACCCAATAATAAGACCTTTTTTCTTTTTTATGTTTATTAGCTACATTAATGACTGTTTCTGCAATTCTACTGCAAAGACTTTCGTTAATGAACGCCAATTAATTCTGAAATGATTTTAAACAAAGGGTGATGAGAATAACCAATCAACCATGACAGTGTAAAGAGCAAGCAAGCTGTTGTGGCCTAAATTTTCTGTGTTGATTATTTGCTGTCAGATGGTATTGTTATTTATCAGGCCTGTGTTCAGATTCCATATACAAGTTAGACTGGCATTATCTCAGATATACTTAGGACCATATCTCCAATGGCACACTGCTTGATATTTATCAGATACTCAGTAGATTATCTGTAACATTTTAATGAAATTAGAAGTAAATGCAAGTCCACGCAAATGATAAGTGAGTGGACACGTTAGATGGTAGCCCACCACAAAAGAGAGCAGCAGGGACTTGGATTAAGAAAGAATAATATAGATGGGGTGAAATTTGTCATAGTACATTATAGGCATGTTGTAAATATCACAATGAAACTCCTTTGTACAATTAATGCACACAATAAAAATGTAAAAGAATGCTCTTTATGATGCCCCATTTATAGTTCTTAACTGATAATTAGTTCAAATTTAAAAAGTAAGAACACATTTACAAATCTTTGCCTATAATTGGTTAATCAAATACTATTCCTAAATGTACTCATTAAAATTAAGTGAAAATAACAGTGCTTTATATGTACAGAACTATAGAAATAAAAGTAAAACAAATGGAACTTTAACTTGCCAGAAATTCACAATATGTAATTATTTGAAATTATACAAAACTCACCAAAACCAAGTTGGGCCACTTAAAGACTAGATGACCTTTTTAACAGGAACATTTTCCTTTGAAACAAGGCCATTAATATTAACATACCACATAGAAAGGCAGCAAAAGTTTTCTAGGAAATGCTGTGAACCTTGTAGACCTGATACAAATCCAATGCTGATCAATACATAGTGTCCTAATTGCTCACATATCAAAATAGACAATAATCCTACTTTTTTTTCTTTGGATTTGTAAAAAAGAAACACCTAAGTAATCCTTTCATAAAAGCAGATATGTTTCTAAAACTTTCTAGGCCAAGATTTCAACAGCTATGATATGATGGTATTATGTGAATATTTCAATATTTTTAAGTACCCAATGCATTCAGATAAACATATAAGGACACTTTTGTCTTCTATTTTTCAGGAAACTCTCATAAATCCAAATTACTAGATCTGGTTGAATAGTTCTAAGAGATGTTTCTATCACATATACAAATCTGGCAAGGAAGAAAAAAATTAAAAACTAAAAAGTATATAATTTTAAAGTATTAATCTCCCAAATAGTTTTTTTAGGTGAATGAATGTTTCTGGGCATTTAATTCATTAATAATTGTCATGGTCTACAGTTGAGACAGAGGCTAACTTCAGTTGAGTAGTGCTGGCTGTTTGAAAGGCCATGCTGAGATGGATTCTGAAGTCTTTATCATTATCAGTGGGTATGAGTGCTGTAATCCATTCATAATGTCTCTCTTCCAACATTAGTCAATTTTAAGTTACAGAATGTGAGTCTAACCATTTGCACATGGCACATTGTTCACTCATCACATACAGCTTTCTCTGTATGTATCTGAGGCTCCAGCTATACCAAAGTACAGTGAGTTCACCTGTCACCAAGTTCTTTCATATTCATTATACAGTAGGTGTAAATTTTCCTAACATTTGACTAATTGGCAAGTTAAGCTTATATCTCATGATTTAATTCCTCTTAGGTCAAATCTCCTAGATCAAACTAGAACTTTTAGCCATTCCCCACTCATACCTCTTTTATTCCACTTACTTTGTAATTATTTGCTTCTCCTCTCTAGTATGTTTGTAAATAATTATTCTAAATAAATAGATGGATACAAAATAAATATTTGTTAAACAGGTGAATGAAGTAGAAAAATGTATTTCTATTTTAACACACTGCATTTCATGTATTTCATTTCATACACTTGGGGGCAAGACCAAGAATATATTTTCAGTGTTACCCAATAATCAATGTAGTTTTTATAACAGTACAAATTGAATCACAATTTCTTTTTCATGCTGTTTACTTTTCAGGGACATTATCTAGATTCATCTCTTTAAGCACAACTTGTTTTTATCATTCAAAGCTCTTCTGTACAGGGTTCAATTGTTCAAATTATATCAATATATTTAGAGTAGCTTGATTTAACAAATGTCATTTTTAAAATTGAAGTAAATTTTATGTTTAACAGTCCAATTTAAAGGGCTTTATATCCTGTTTTTGTTAGCTTATACATCCATTGGAAATCATGGTTATAGTCTTCTTTTTTTTCTGGTCATGGGGCTTGAACTCTGGGCTTCAGTGCTGTCTCTGCACTCTTGAGCTCAAGGCAAGCACTCTACCGCTTGACCCATAGCACCACTTCCAGCTTTCTATTTGTTTCTTGGAGATAAGAGTCTTACGGACTTTCCTGCCCAGGCTGGCTTTGAGCCATAATGCTCAGATCTCAGCCTCCTGGGTAGCTAGGATTATAGATGTGAGCCACCGGCACCTGGAAGGATTACATTCTTGGTGTGTCTGTATATTTAATAACAAGCAGCTTCAAAACTACTCTAAAGCTAAGCACATTAAGGTTTCTTGAGGAGTAATCATATACTAAATACTACCCTCATGTTATTCTATGTTGAATAAAGTCATTTATACTTAGACAACCAGAAGGGCTAGGGACACTGTTACGGGATAAATTATGTGCCCCCATAAATGTTCCTAATTCCTGGTATCTCAGAAAGTGACTAAATTTAAGTATATGATCTATGAAGAGGTAATTTAGATTAAAGGAGAACATTGGACCAGACCCTAATTCACTTTGACAGGTGTCCTCATTACAGAATGTTCAAACAGACACACAAAAGTAAAGACTATATGAAGAGAGTAGAGGAAAATAGCCATGTACATACTAAAGGGAAAGGTACTTAGAAGATAGGAACCCCACTCCTAGCTTGTTATTGAGCATTTAGCCTCCAAAGTTGTGAGAAAATAAATTTCTCCGGTTTAAGCTACCAGGTCTATAGATCTTTGTTATGGAGCTCTAACAAACCCATTCATATAGGAAGTGCCTTGCAAAATGCTATGGAGCTAGTATGTGGTTCCAACCCAAGCAGTTTGGTCCTTAGGGTATGCTCTTAACCACTACACTCTACTAAGTTCCAACTTAAATGATAAGTTACAATGCTTCTAAATGTGGCAGCGTCATTATCACTGTGAAATGATGAAAGAGGACTGGCCCTCTCAGTCCACTTTCAAACACAATCCTAAGTAAGCACCTTCTCTCTGTTGAGCCTCACTTTTCCCAAATGTGTAAAGGAGATGTTAAGACCAGATGGGCCTGTGGTAACTTGTCTCATTATCTGTGGCTCTATGATGCTATAATTCAAACTACCAGCAAGCTTGTTGTGACTGATTAGTGAATTGAAATCTCAAAGCTTTTTGCTGGATTACTAAATTACCCTTGACTGGCCATCAAATGATTATATCTTCTGACAGATTGAGTAATCTTCATTCTCAAGTATTTGATACAGCAACTAAATTTATCAAGTCCCCCCTTTCTGACAAAACCTTTTGGAAAACTATAGTGTGAGAAAGCAGCCGCTTTCCTCTGGAAGATCTACGGGCCTGGACAATTCATTTCCCCTGACCCAAGCAGTCTGGGGCTGCTGACATCCGGGCCCATCCATTCAAACAAGCCTTCTATTAGATGAGCTGTCAGGTCTGGCTGGAAAAATAAAACTGAGTCTTTTGGTAATATTTTAATTTCATATTTCAACTGCACATTAGTCTAGGAGTTTGTGTATATAAGAAATACTTAGAGACTATAAACAATTGCAGCCTATCAAACTCACTAGGGAGAGAATAGTCTGTTGGTAAGTTACATATTTCTGGATAAGCAAATAACTCATGGACTCCATTCATTTGTAAGGTGACAAATGTACCATGGACAGCCAAATACTTTTCTGAACATCTAAATTTGCCTTATAGTAGTGAATTCACACAGATGAGCTAATGATACAAGTTTCCAAAAATGCTTGCTCAAAATAGATGATTGTATTCTATCACATAAACATGAGATTCTGGTAACATCCAGGCATTAAGCAGCTATCATATCTCTGGGTGCTGAAAGTGAAGGAGATGGGCAGAATCTGTCATAACAAAGGATGTTTCCTCTCTAGTTTCTGAAGACCTTATTAACAATACTGCTGAAGCAATAAGACTAATTGAATTCACAAACTAATAAAAGAAAAATTCTGTGACCCAAAGTGTTCTAGGGAGCATGTACACATAAAAGCCCAAGGACTCACTGATACTCCACAGGCTAGTGTTAGAATTCCACAGCAGTCTTTTCTATCCATCCATAGTAAACAAAGTCTTAAGAAGGACAATGATCTACTACAGTGCAACCACAAATATGTAAAAGACAAGTGCTGTAGGCTGAATTGTGTGCCATCAGTTTGTATGTTGAAATCTTAACCCTTCAGTCCTCAGAATATGACTCATTTTGGAAACAGGGTGTCAAAAAAGGTAACTGAGTTACAATGAGATCACTAGGATAAACTCTATTCCACTGTGAGCAGTATCCTTGTAAGAAGAGATATGGTTTAAATAGGGATACAGGTCGACCCATTGTAACAATGAGATGTACAAGACACTATGTTGAAAAGGAATCTTACAATTTAGGCGGGATGCTGGGGGAGTGTAGTTGTGGAGAGGGGAGGGAAGGGATGGTAGGGGAAAAACAAAGGAGGAGGCAACAATGCTTGATAAGAAATGGACCCATTACCTTGCTCATGTAACTGTAACCCCTCTGTATAGTATTTTCACAATAAAAAACTTATTTAAAAAAAAGAAGAGAAGATTTGACAGAAGCTGGTGGTTCATTCCTATGTTCTTAGCTATTCAAGAGGCAGCAGTGTGGAGAAATGCAGTTTCAGTGCAGCCCTGGCAGATAAATTCACTAGATTCTAAAATAACCAGCAAACAGCTTGTCTGGGAGTATTAGTAGAGTACCAGCTTAGCAAACACGAGGCCTGAGTTCAAATCCCAGTACCTCCAAAAAAAAGAGGAGAAGGAGATGGTCACACACAAAAAGCCCATGTGACTACACAGGGAGAAGTCCATCTACAAGCCAAGAAAAGAGCAAACAACCACCTTCATACCCTTGATCACTCACATCTGAAAACTGGACTGTAAGAGAACACATGTCTCTTATTCAAGTCCCCCATTCTGTGGTCCTTAGCAAACTAACATAGCAAGAAATGCCACCAATGTTTACTGTGCTTCTTCCCAAGTGCTGTGAGGTGCTGGAGCTACCACAGTAAATGAACTCAGCTACACATTTTGCCAGAAGAATTTCCAGGCTACTAGGGAAGAGACTGGGCCTATTTCTTTGGGAACTTAAAGAACAAAAGATCAGCCTGGCTATGACATGGAAAAGGCATTGGGCAAGTTGGAGATGAGGTTGCGAAGGACCAGAGGTAAGAAAACCAGGTACAGAAGCCAAGGGAATTGTGGTTTCCTCAATAGAGGTGATGACTGAAAGCATTAGAACTATGGCTTTTGAGTGAAGTCAATGAGGAAGGTAGGACTTGATGTTGATGGGTAATAAAGGAAGGATGCTAAGTGATTCCAGAACCCTGGAAACTGATACTTCCATCCAAGGTTCACTGTTGCTTTTGGGGGTATTCAAGAAATTAGTTTCATTTACATATGCCTAGCATATAACAGGTACTCAATGCAGTGAGAATTGGAAGATAGAGAAAGAAATGAAAGGAGTTACTACAGGAAAGGCCAAATTCTTTTGTTGTTTTGTTGAAGGGTTTAGTATAACAAGATTAAAGTGAAGAGGGACAAACATTTCCTGGGTCCCTGGGAAGGAAATGGGAGTTAAAGATGACTCCCAAATTATTTAACAGTGACTATTCTTTAACATTTTTAAATGTTTAAACTTCAATGTCTATTAAAATAGAGGCATACCTCCCTGTATCCTTGGTAGGGCCTAAAGGAAAAACATTGTTGAGAAAGAGATTAGGAAGTAGAGAATCACAAGCTGCTGGTTTTATAGAATGAACTGGCAGAAGGAAAACCAGAGGCTTAAGATAATGAGCTCTTACTTAAGTACCAATATCATCTGAAGGAGCAAATGAAATATGTAGAAAATGCTAAATATCATCAACTAAATTATATTTGAAAGTATGCCTTTGAACATTTTTCTAATATGAAATGTGCTGAATTTTCAGCTGCTAACCAATCAACATGCTGATACACATCTAATTGATGTCAATTAAAAATAAAGAAGAGAGGCCACTTTCATAAACTAACAAGATTTTTATAATCTCCATAAGTTAATTTTTAAGCACATCAAAAATCAAACACATCTCAAAGTGGACAAAATTACAGGATTTAACAGTAATTCTTCCCAAGAATTTTTAATAATTTATAGTGAAAGTAGGTAATTTGGTCTACTTTTAAGAAAACTGGAAACCGTATAATCTTGCCCGGGCATATAAAACAGTACACAAAGAGATACCAATGCACCCATATTTATAGCAGTACTCTTTACACGAATCAAGCTACAAGATCCTCATTGGTGCCCGACAACTAATAAGTGTATAAGGAAAATATGCTCTATCTACTCAGCCATAAAGAAGAATAAAACAATGTCATTTACAGGAAAATGGATGTATTTAGAGATGTTCATGTTGACAGAGACAAGCCAAGATTGAAAAGACAGATATATGTCTTTCCTAATATGTAGAGTATAATATTAATAATAATAATTTTATGAGAGGATTATTTGGACAGGAACCAGCAAGTGTGGAGAAGAGGAAAGGACAGGGTGATGGATTATGAATACAATGTACATTATGTGTACATATGTATATGAAAATTGCACAGTGAATCCAGTAAGAACTGCAAAAGGAAGGGCAAAGAGTGAAGGGGCTTAAGAAAGGATAACAGAGGGGTGATTTTAATCAAAGTATATTATATGATTCAAGTCTGTATCACAATGAAACTTCTTTATACAACTATTTCATGCAAATGAAAATGTTTAAAAAGCTGCAAACCTTCTGGTATAGAAATAATTACTTGTCTTTCCTCTCTTTCTATGATGATTCCAATGCAACTCTTAGAAAACAGCACTGATGATTCACACAGGTGAATGGAGTCAGGGGAAACCCCACAGCCACAAGCCACTGCTTAAGCATTCAATTTGTGTCTTTCAGAAACCACTGAAAATATTGAAGTTGCATGGATTCTCAGTTTTTCATTTAACGTGCTGTTTTATTTTACCTGTGTATTTTTCTATACTCATCATTTGATTAAAAAAAAGAGCCAAGGACAAAGGCCATTGATACTGTGGACATTTATGTGTGAGTTGGAAGAGCTGTGGCATCTCTCCATTCCTAGGCATTTCACTCAGCACATGTAAGAGGAAACGATTTTATCCCACTCCTCAATTTCTAGATTGCTTCAAATATATAGGAAATTGTCAGGAACTCTTCAGAATAGAAACCATTACAGAAGTCCACCGGTTTATTATCATTTTTATTAGTTTTCACTGACTCATTTAGATTTTGCTAAAAGACTTCAAAATTTCCACTGCTAATATACTACTGAATTCCATTTCAGTCATTTCTAAAATAGAAAAAAAACAGGCAATTTTAGCTTCAAATCTCCCGAGAAGAAAGCATGTATGTGTGTGTATATGTGTGCACACAATCACACATATACACACCTGTGTGCTCACATGTATAGCATTGGAGAAAGAGGGGACAAGCTTTCCACTTCAACACATTAAAGTGCTGAAAGTTTACAAAAGGACTAAATAGACTTGTAGTTCAAAAAATAAAAATTAAGTAATATTTTGGTAGACAGTTGGGAAGGAGCTGTACAGAAATAGGGAGACAATTGGCAATTTTTTAGCATGCGTTCAATACATTTAAAAACAACTATATGTCTGATAGACATAACCTCTCATTTGAGAATTTAAGCCTTTTATTTAGTTATTTATAACACTGACTGTCCTATACCATATTTAAAAAGTCAAATGTAGGAAACAATATCAGTATGCAAGCTAATTTGTACTAGTCAGGGTTGAACCTTTACATCTCTACACAATTGCTTTAGATGGCCCTTTAGCATCGTGTTACTATCCTTGCCTCAACATGGGTATGGACTAGCTTCAAAGTGTTTCTGTTGTTGTTTAAACAATACAAAAACTACCCAGCGTTCACATCCATGGTCTATGTTCTTTTATCACCTCTTCCCCAAATAGGTACATCAAGATCTGAGCTAACCTCGGACCTAGCAGACTACTTCTTATTGCCCAGGTCTGTGGTTCAGAGTACACTGGCTCATACTAGGTTTGCCACTAAATTTAGTACAGTTAATTTACCCTTAAGTGCCTACAAAGATGTGTTACAGTCAGAGTTGCCTAACCTGGAAGGCTAAATTATGCTACAGAAACTTTAAAGCAAGTACATGCTTATTTCCACTTACAACTGGAGTCTGAGAACTATTTTAGTCCCCAAATTAAATATAGATAGATATAGATAGATATCTATCTATATCTAGATATATTTATATATTATAGATAGATATAGATATAGTTTATCTATCTATCTATCTATAGCTATATATTTGCTCCTGGCAAAACAGGTTATCACAACCCCAAGGTTAAAAGATGGCAATGTTGTTCACAATGAAGATAATTCTCTTTTGAGCTTTTGTTGTTGTTGTTGTTCAATATTGTGCAACTGCAATAATCTGACATCCATTTCACCAAATAGTTTATCAATGGAGCTATGAGAGCACATGTTCTGTAAATTGGTACTTGAATGCTGAGGTCGTTTTTCAAATTTTGGAGCTCTACCCTACCATTTAGAAAATCAAATAGGTGTGCAGGCGGCCAGTGGTATATTTGTTCTAAGTGTGTAATGCTATTTTGAGTCAAGAACCCAGGTTACAAATTGGGTCTATGTTTCATTAACTTACTTATGATTCCTGTTTCAATCAATCGTATAATATTACCTTTTCAATTTGTGTTGTAGAGTATATTTCGTCTCTCAGAAAATGTAACTGAGGCTCTCATATGATAGTGCATAAGTATGCTGAATTTGAAACTGAAGGTAGATGTTAAGGGTCAAAAAAAGCGTTCTTACATTTAAAACTTCTAGATATTACTGAAATTTAAAGAAGTTGAAATTTGAAAGACTGCTTAATTTTTAGAGTAGAGAAGGCCAACAATGCCTATGAATTTATAATGGTAATAATCATACTCATTAAAATATTCTCCATAGCTCCCTCTCCAAGGATGATGCTTTCCAAATTTTTGGTGCCTTTTTGAACTAGAATGTACAATAGCGTATCTTCAATTAAAAATATTTACAAAGGCCCTCACACAAAGAAATTTCTGAAAAATTAGGAGTGGAAAAGAATAATGTCTATCAGACACAAATTCATGTTAATGGTGAAAAGTCAAATGAGCAAGATTCTGTTTGGTAAAGTTACCTCATAAGAAGTGCTCTACATCATTCTCCAAGTCTGAGAAGACAAAGAAGTTAGTGATTTAAGCAAAGCAATCTTCTGATGAGCACAAAGTGAACTGTAACTCTCTCACTAGGAGGGAAAAACTTAAATATCAACCTTAACCAGGAATACGTAAGGTATTACTAACTGGGTTTTATCAGGAGACAGGGTGAGTCAGATGAAGAACTTTCAAATGCTTATAAACCAAATGGCCCTTAGAATGAATTGATTTAGAGGTGAGAAGTAGGCCCTAAGTATTTATACTTAAAAAGATGGCCTATCACCTAATACTAAATAGTTAGATGCATGTTGGCAGAATTAGAATAACAGTAATCCAACACAACTCCAGACCTTCTCACTCATAAGAAAACAAAGCAGAAAAGGAAAACTCCCCACTGGAAAATATACAATTTCATACACATCCAAAGTAGAGCTCAAAACATGTTATTTCAATACGATACTTCAGCTTAGAATCATAAGCTACTCAGTGATCAAATACCATGTAGATTGATACATTCATGTTTACAACCACAGCAACTGAAAATAATATATATATTCACATGCACATGCATACTTACACATTTATTACATACACACACATATAATTCTGATCAGACAGAAAACAACATGTGGGAAGATGTTTGAAGGTATATGAAATTTTCATCAGACATGCACTAAACATTTTGCTGCTTGCATAGTACTTGCATATTCAAAGCCTGGTAGATTTTCATATGTCCTTGCAAAGAAAGTAAGGCAGGCATTACTTTTCCTCTACTACAACTGACATTTACTTGGCTCAGAGCACACATGTGATTTGCTCAATGTATATGCAACCAGCACAAGACTCAAACAAACCAGCTAGATAATGGTGAAACTCTCTGCTCAGTCCACCATGAGTGTGGTATAGCAGCCCATATAAGAGCTCCTGGACTCTTTGTCCTTCTAAGAATAAGAATATGCATAAGGATGAGACTGAGAATTTACCATCTGTAGATCTCCTCTGTAGCACAGATCTCTGATACTCTACCAAACACTTGAGGTTCAGCAATTTGGAGAGATAGTTCTCTCCAAATCATCAACTTCTTTAAATACTCAAGCACAAAAGCAAAACAACTAACCAAAATAATAGCTTAGGACTTTTTTAAAAAAATATAAATCGTGACAAAATATCTATGATTTTAACTCTTGGTAAACCAAATCACACGTTTCTTGTTCTGAACAAGAGATTGCTTTTTCATGCAAGTGAATAAGCGTTGCCACTGATCCACATTCTAATCCTGCTGTATCTTTAAGCTTCCTTGAAATACCCTTCATCCACCCATCTCTTCATCCACCCTTCTTGCCATACATTGAATACCTACTTGGTATCTAGCTGTAGGTAATACTTCATTGCATTCTCTAGTTCCTGCATTGGCGCATCTGTCTTGGGAGCAGTTTGCTCTGAAGTCCTCTATGCAATCTATGATTCTCCAGTTCACATAACACATGCCCATAACTTGTGGCCTATGGCAGCAGGGGTTCTTTGGCACTTCCATTCAAAGGACTGTGATGTCAGAAACAGGCTTAGCCCACATGCTATGTGTGCTAAAAGTACTTTCAAATAATTACTCATTTTATTTGAAGAAAACAACTACAAAGCAATGAAAGGCTGAGTGGAATGGCTACTGTGATTGTAATGAGTATTTATTCTCCCTGTTTTCTTAAAATTAGGATTATATATTTTAAGCCCTGCAATGAAAATGCTCACAGTACACAAAGCCAACCTGAATCACCTGTACAACAACCAGCTGAGTATCTTTTGATTTGAAACCAAACCACCCACCATCTCTCTCCTGTTATTTCTTCACCAAATGTCATGTTTGTAAAAGCTACATTATATGTCTATAGGACAACTATAGTACGTATTACCTGCTACCTCTCTACTGTTGTTATACTTGATTGTGTGCATGCCCATATGTGTGTTTGAATGAGTATGCATACTCATATCAAAATCCTGAGGTATCTACAGTACATCAAAACAAACCATAGGAAGATACAGATGGCTCAGGTAAACCTGTGGAGTGGGACTGTGCAAACTATTCTACTTGGGACACTGAAGTAAACACACAAGTATATTTTAACCCAGTATAATCAACAATGTTGTAATTAAACATTTGGGCTCGTTTTCTGATTCATTTATCCTAAGAGTTCAGTGTGGGATTATATTTGTCAGTTAATTTTGCCCCATGTACTCATAATGTTAGCATCTAGAGGATTATTTCTAAACATAAATCATCTGTTTGGTAGGAAAGCATGAAGAAATGCCAGCACAGGATACCATTTTTCTCAAGGACAATACTGGAAAAGAAAATGCTTGGTGACTGGCAGTATGATCACATGGTTTCATTTAACCTATTCTATGCCAAAGCCCTCTGAAGAAAGTTATTGTTATTGTTTCATGGCTGAAGAAATGAAGACTCTTAAGGACTTAAGAGACTTGCCCAAACCAAGTAGCTAGATGAAGTGACTTTTATTTTAAATATGGGTCTATCCTTTTCCTAAGTTAGTTTTTCTCTAGTTTAACAAATGTTTCGACAGTGGATATGTGGACTCTGAGAAAGCACATAATTATACAAAATCTTGTTTGAATACTTCTATTACCCATTATTCTGAAGAAGGGAGGTAGAGATTTGTCAGTTTCTCTAAGAGTTCAAAGACTAGAAAGATTCCAAATGACTGCAACCTGGTCTCAGTGCTCTGTCGGGCTCAATGGTTTGTGGAGCTGGATGCAGATGACAACATGTCTCTGAGTCATCCTGGATATGGCTACCAGTTTGTGTCCTTACTCTTTTTGGCTCCCATGGTGTTTGGTGCTCTTCTGTAACCCCAATAATTTACCCTACTGTCTTATCTCTCTGGATATACCTTAGTCTCCCTGCTAGATATACATTTACTAATAAGAGCGTACAGTAGGTTCCTACTTTGTCTCTTTTGAGGTCCTACCACAAATTCTCCATATAACAGGAGCTTGACAAAGATTATAGGGTGTTGATTTATTCATTTAATGAGTACTTATTAATTCGCAAAATAGTGCATTCTCCTACTCTTAAGTACCTTATTCCTCCCATTAATTGTCACATGACATTCTGGTCATTGTGTATCTTCGTCTTCAAGACAGTACTGTACATACCACAACTTCATGATTGTTATCACATAACTCCATTACCATTTTCTTGTGATAATTATCAGATATCTTCAGATACATTATGAAATCTTCAGTTCTCCCAGAGATCCATTTACATATTCAGCACATGTTTAATGAACATCTACTCTATGCTCCTTACTATGATTGAAACTGGAAAAAAATCTAATCATCTCTTCTAATATTTTTGGATCCCTCATAAAGATTAAAACTACATTATGCATGTAGATGTGTTCAATACATAATAAATGAATGAATAACTATCAACCTTTCCAGGAGATAGCTTTTGTTCCTCATAATGACTCAAATAGGCTAGTTTTATTCTTTTTCCTGGAGAATTATACACTAGCTTCAAATTTATTTCTATATTAAATAAACTAATCACCTGCATATTGAAACCAGATGTCATACTAGGGGCAGTGAGAATTTATAAACACACTTTCTTCCCTGGTGAATGAAAGTGTCAAACCTGGCAGTTCATACAACCATGGTTTTTTGGAGGTCCAGGAATGAAAGGGTGGGGATAGGTACAATGATGGAAGCTTATCTTTAGGAGAATCAGGAGCAAGCACTGTTCTAACAGAACTATAGTTATATTGTCATAGGAAAATAGGTAGTGGAGCTTCCCTTTGGCATAATGAATGTCTATGCAGTCCAGGATATGACTACCCAATTGAAAAACCCAGATCATTCATCTGGAAAGTTATCCCGTCAATGGTCTTCCATTCAAGGTATTTTTCAAATATTGCATGAATGAATAATTAAAAAGGCAATCGAAAGTAAATATTAAGACTTTTCCTCAAGCAAGTCTCAATGCGTTTTTATCCCATTTAAAATTTAAAGGTAATTATATTGCCTACTGCCAAAAAAGTTAACAGTAATTATTGGAATAAATAATGCCATTTGAATTAAATCAGGATGCAAAACAAAAATGCAAAACAGGAAGCAGAACACTGTTATTTCTAGCTCTAAGTACTATATCCTCTTGATTTATGAAGATGTAATTTTAACCATCTATCAGTGAAACCTTCTTGCCTATATAATTTTGACTTTACTGTCAGATTGCCATTACAAAATAACAATAATCTTTTCTCATCAATAAAGAAATATGTTTTTGCTTGTTGTATTATATAGTTTTCATATGTATATCATTCTCTGATATGTAAAGAAATATATTTATGGCTACTTGTACAAATAATGTAATGAATCATGTTGCAATTAAAACCCACAAACTAAAGCTTATAATTCTTCAGTGATTCATTCCCAGTGTAATATGTCTTTGAATGTTCCAAAGTATTGCTATATAAGGCAGGAAAAGTGTCACCATGGGTTTTGACCACCTCTGTTTCACAGTTAAATTAATACTGACTGACATGAACATAGAATTGCTTTTTGTGTGTGTGTGTGTGGTTGGAAGGTGATACCATTCAATCTTATCTTCCTAAACCCTTGAGACTAATTTCCCGAAGGCTAAATAAAATCATCAATTACAATTTTTCTCCCTCATTCCTCAAAGGCAAACTGAAATAGTAGGGAGGTCGTTCCTTCATAAGTCAAAATACAGATATTATTAGATGGTTCTATTTATCATATGGCTAATTTTTTTTCTAGAGTGTACCAAATAAGGTATTGTTTTGTGCATCATTAAGTTGTGGAAAGTGGCCAAGTTCCATATTACACTTGACTGATTTTGAGGAAAGTATTCTTCTTTGTAACTTTCACCTGTGGTATTTTTAAGGGCTTTTCTAAATGAGGTATTCAGACTAAAAGCAGTTTAATGTATCTCTTCCAACGAGCCAGTTGGATGGAGTCAATTTTCAGAGTTGTTTAGGCATCAAAATTTTCTAAGTCCTTAAACAGAATCACTATTTCACAAGGCTTTCCATCACACTCCAGTATACACTCAAAGAAAATAATGCCTTAGCTTTGTCAGAATACATTTTCTAGACATGTGCATGAATGGAATACACAATGTTCTCTTTACCAGGCTCATTTTTTTTAACCTACTTCCGTGATAGTAACTAAATGGAGAGTTCTAGGCTTGGCTCTGTAATTGGCTGTAGTGAGATCTATTCCTACCTGACTTCTAGATTCTATATTTCAAAAAGTGAAACTTTTAACTACAAAAGTCTCTGCATTTTTTTCAAAACAAGAAAGCACAGAGGTGTGGAGAGAAATCCAAATAGTGGAGGATGGAGAAGAACAGATTAAAGTTAAGTTGGTGTATTATTATTAATCTCATATTGGAAAAACACAACTGCAGCCCTAAGAAGTATAGAACTCACAAATGTACACTTCATTCCTGTCTTTTCTCCAGCTTGCACTACCAGAAAGTCATTGATGTTAACTCAAAGGTAATGGCAACGTACATCAAATAAAAGTAATAGAGGTGAGCCAAATAGTTTTTCAGATGACCAAAGGTCAAAGGGTGGGGTTGGGGCTGGGCCAGCAAAGCCACACCAACTCTCCATTGCACACATAATGCCTTTGCACATAGCTCAGTCTCAAGGAGAGAAAAATCCTTTTTGGATCATAGACTCTAAAGCTTTCATTCCAAGAGAAACTCAACTACAAATGTGTTTATTGATCTCTAAGAATTATAAACTACAAAGCACTTTAGTAAGCTAGATAACTAACAGAAAATGGTCACCTCAATTCTTATGATTTCTAATATTCAACATATTTCCCTATAATCTCTAAACTGCTCTAAAACCTTTCCAAAATAAGATATTAATATTTGAGTGGTGACCAAAAAGGCCATTTGCACAAAATAAATCATTCAATGTAATATAGGAAAATAATCATGTGATTATTGCACAAAGTTTAACATAAGAAGCACTGTGCAAACAGTAATCAAATCTCATGACATTAAAATCCTATAGTATCATGACAGAATGACAATAAAAGGGATTAAAGGGAAAACTTACCTGCTTTGTATAGCTCTGAGTATCAAAGAGATGGATCTTTTTCAATGATGCCACCATGCACCACTTGCCTAAGCTAGAAATCTCCCTGTCATTTAGATTTTTTTCCCATATACTCCTTCTTGCATGGTCCATCAAATTAACCGCAAGATCTCATCAAAAACAGTCCTATTTTTATTAGCTAGCATTTAAGGACTTGGAATATTTCAACAGCTTTCTTAATGATTTTTCTGCCTCCATTCTTAGCAACTCTTCTACAATTATTGCATCCTTTAATAACTACCCTACCTATATTTCCTGGCTAATGTGACTTTTCTCAAGTATCCTCTGCCACGTTTATGCTTTATACATTTTAGTGGCTTAAAGGACTCTTTATCATCAGGAGCTGACTCTATTACCCTGGCCTTCCCAACCTTTCCAACCAACTGTCCTCATAACCCCTCAAACATGATTCCAGTAGCCTTTAGGTTCACTTTCCTTTTCGTGTTGGTTTATATCATGGGAAATTGCATATTACGTCTTCAACAAGGAGAACCTAGATGTTTCCCTAAGTTATGGGCAAAACCTTTAGAAAGAACTAAGAAAGCCATGGTTCTCTAGCCTTCACCACCTCAAAGGCCATTGGCTTTGATTGGCACCTCTAAGAAAAACATGCATACCTGACACGTATATGAGAGCACACAGACACAAACAACCATGCATAGCTGTTATCAAGAGCCTGGAAGGATCTCTATAGTTCAACACATTTACCCCCATTAAACCCAAAGTCTCAAGGCTATCCAAGAGGATTTGCTATTGCTAGAACTTCAGATATTTCAGCTCTTTTTCTCTCAATGAAATTATTACTTTCTTACATTTAATGTTTATCTTCATGATCATCTTCTAACATCCTGTGATTCTGAGCTAGGCAGGGAGATATTCCTGCCATAGTAGTTCAGATTCTTCAAAATTCTAAGACAAAAGGACCATCACTCCCTAAACCAATAAGGAAAAGATCTTCTGACTAGAGGATATGAATTATGCTATTGAAGAATATTTCTTTTTTTTGACAAATTTCAAACATGCATATTGGGCTCATTAGAAAACTGTGCCTGCCTGTTTCTACTTTCTCCTCTGTGTGAGACAAAGAGATCATAGGTGAGTGATAAGGGATTAGAATAATTTTCTCTCAGTAGATCAGGCAGAAATTTCAGTCATCATTTTTCTTCATAATATTACTCTAAGAAGTCATAGGACATTGCTTTTTTATTTTGTACCTATTGTTTTGTATATAAATTTATCTGATTTGGGAAAGAGAATGGGAATCACAGCAATGATGGGACAAAGTTTGAACTAATGCAGCAGCAATACTTACTAGACACTATGTTGGAAATGAACTTTGCACTTTGGGGGGGAAGAGGAATCATGGAGGAAAGTAGGAGAAAATGAGGGAGGGGGGTAACATTGTTCAAAAAGAAATCTACTCAAAAAATTATATTAAGTGAAGTAAGCCAGGCCCAAAGAAGCATAGGTCCCATGGTTTCCTTTATTTGCAATATCTAGTATAGGTATGAGTCAAGCGGAAAAGGTCAGATAATGTGATGTTAGGAAAATGAACCCTTAAATATGTATTTTAATGTTTTCGTTTCTTTCATGCATGTGTTTCTAACGCATTTATAAGATTATTTCTTTGTTGCTTTCTATGTCCCTCCCCCACAGTGTAACCCCTGCTTTCACTATATTTGATGTCAGTATAACATGTGGAGGAGATGGGGACAAACAAGTCGTTTAAGGATTCAGGTGGACCTGTTGCAACAATGAGAAGTACAAAATGTCATATCAAAACCAGCTTTACAATGTCGGTGTGGGGGGGGAGGGGGGTATAATTGGGTGGGGGGAGGGGGGAGGCTGGGAAGGGAGGTGAAGGGTAAACAAAGGAGGAGGCTGCAATGCTTGGTAAGAAATGTATGCATTATCCTGCCCATGTAATTGTAGCCCCTCTGTACAGTATGTTCTCAAATAAAATAAAATAATATTAAAAAAAAGAAAGAAATCTACTCATTACCTTACATAACTGTAACCCCTTTGCACATCACTTTTATAATAAAACATTAAAAGACTAGGTTTTGTGGAATATATGAAGTAGACATGACAATGTACATAGCACCAATTAAAGAATTTTAAAACTTGTTGCAAATGATTTTCAGTATAAAAATTTTAATCATTAAAATGAAGTGAACTGCCAGTAGACTATATAAAACTAACGTACAGAACAATTAACATCATCTCCTTGATTTTAGAGTAGATGTAACTGAGTTAGCGAATCTCAAGTCACTTTTCCAAGATAAAGAATATTTCTAACATTGGCTACAAAACACTTTCCTGTACCTGCCCATAGGTCAGGAAAAGCCTCTCCTCCATTGGCCAGTTGTCTCTTAACTAGAGATGTCTCTCATAGTCCTGGGATTCTGCTCTCTATAAGCTACAAGACTCAACTTTCTTCAATCTCTTCTCAATTATCTACCTGTTGATAACAGTCACAAACAAGCCAAATGTATTTCACCGCCTAAAACGTGGTCTAGAGCCAGGAAACATGGTTAAAGTCTGTAATCTGAGCTACTTGAGAGGCAATGGTCAAGGCATTGTTATATGACGCCAATCTGGGGAAAATAAGTTCATGAAAGCCAGTCTTGACCAATGACTGGGTGCTGTGGTTTGCATCGTCATCCCAGCCATATGAGGAAGTACAAGGAAGCAGATCATAGTCCAGGGTAGCCTATATATAAAGTGAGACCATATCTTGAAAATAAGCAATATCCCAAGTGGTTGGCAGAGTGGCTCAAGTGGCAGAGTATCTATGTAGCAGCCATGAGGCCTAGAGTTCAAACAGAAGTACCGCTATCACCATCACCAAAATTTGTCTATATTATTTAGCTCAGGAGTCAGGAGGAAAGTAAGTTAGTCTGTTTTTGTATGGGTTGCAGGTTAGGAATGTGTTTACACTGTAACATGGTTAAAAAAGTTAAGAGCAATATTTCATGACCCATGGAAATATGGGATATCCAACTTTCAGTAACTATATATTAAGTTATATTGGGGAACAGCTACATCTATTTGTTTACATACTTCTATGATTGTTTCCATGCTACAAACAATATCAGAGTTCAGTACTTATACAGACCAAATAGCCCACACAGTGGAAAAGTTATTTTGAAGAAAATACTTGTGTAGCTCATAATCGAGAGAATACAGCAATAACATCTTTTTTCTCAACCATTTCATTAGCAACTTCATACTACTTGCTGCAATAAAAAGTTTTCAAAATTCAATTTTGCATACTTTTCTCTAAACAGTTTGTCCACAGACAACTGTCTTTCCTATACGCCACTTCCAACCAACAGATTCCAAGGGGAAAATGCCCATGTGCTAATAGCTTATATTTAACAATTTTAATATTAAGTAATAACCCAATACCACCATGGGACAAGGAATGGATTAAGCAACAGAAATGATGAAACCATAGATCACACCCCCAACTGGCACTTTTATAGGCTCAAATTAGCCTTCAGCTTTCTTAAGGGAATTATGGGAAAATAAACAAAAAAAGCACATCCAGAACGGGGGATAGCAAGAAGCCAGGAAGTATGAAGAAATCACTGAGATAAGTATTACTGTCTTTTTTGACGAGATTATTGCAGGATGTCACTCACACAGACAACCAGAATTTTCCCATGGTATCATTCACACATCAGTGAAGTCTCCTGCATACAGTTACAATCTCCACAGGGCTCTAGGGTTCCCACATACACTGACATGGCCACGTTAACGAGCTTAACAGGGCACTTGGAAATTGGCTCAGTGTTATAGTGCTTGCCTCACATCCATGAGGCCCTGGGTTTCATTCCTCAGCACCACATAAGCAGAAAATCCACAACTGGTGATATGGCTCAAGTGGTAGAGAGCTAGTCTTGAGCTGAAGAGCTGATGGACAGCACCCAGGCCCAGAGTTCAGGCCCCACAACCCACAAAAAAAAAAAAAAAAAAAAAAAAAGAGCTTAACACAATTTTGGCTCCAAACCATTATAAACTAAACCTGGTGTCAGCTCTAAGCTGGAGTGTATCAGCTCCATTGTAAATACTAATTCAACCTATTCAAAATGGACATTGCCTAGATTGGCTCCATTGTCACACTTTACATGAAATGTGGACGAATTGTCCCCTTTGAAAGTGAGTTGCAGTATTTCCTCAATATTTATGGATTTATGGTTATGTAGAACCTCAGAATGTGCCCTTATTTGACAAATGCAATCTTTGCAAATGAGATTAGTGAAGGACTTAAACATCAAATCATCTAGGATGCAGTATATCTTACTTCCTTAGAAAAAGAAGACACAGGGAACGTTGTTTTTTAGGTGTGTTTAGCCTCAGACTTTTCAAATATGAGACCTGCACAGGAATTTAACTTAAGATGGACTCAACTCATTATTCTCTTGCCCTTTATGGAATAATAGAGAAGTTATTTTTCAAAAATTACCATATATATACCTGTATGTATGTGTGTATACATACATACACACATACATAGTAGCATGCTTTATATCACATCAGAAAGCCATGTGAAGACTTAGGCAGATTGTAGTAATGCCTGTCATATGAAATGTGACATGAAATGCCTGTATCTTCCAAAAACTGTTTAAAGGCAAAGAAAGAAAAATTGGCCTCTAATATATTTGGAAAGAGCACTTGGTCCTGACAACATCTTTTTTTATGCATAGTTTGCATCACCAAGAGAGAATAAATGTATGCTATTTTGTTATTGCAGCTGTAGGAAACTAATACATGTCACATTTTCAAAGACTGTTCACAGCTACTTAGTCCTCGTATTTGCACAGTAACTTTCTGAAGGAGGCAGTCTGTGGATCACATGTATTTCTTAGCTTAGGTACAGTGAGTGACACTCATCACTTCATTTCCTGCCTGTTCTTTGCATACTTTTATGGCTATCTGACAATCCTAAACACTTTGGAAACTAATCAACTTTGAGGACTCCAACATTTTCAGAGAAGTCTTACATTTCTGTATTGCAATTGTTTCCATGCCCACTTTTTGTTTACCTAGAATTTAAATCTAAAACATATCTTGAGTATGGTTAGGTTTCAGCCACAGAAATTCTGACTTAGAGCTGTGTTGTCTGAGTTGTCTGTTAAAGTCATCCTACTAAGGAGATTAAAAACTCAGAAACCTTATGAACCAAGAAAAGGTCCCCTAACAAGTTGTGTCATATGTTACTCATTTAAAAATATTGTAAGAACACTACTTCTCACCATATTTGTAAATGAAAAGCATGTGATTAGAACCTGTAATACCAGAAGAAAAATTGCTCTTTTGGTCTGCTCAACCACACACTTTTGAAATATAAATGTAGAAAGAGAATTTTAACTTAAGCTGGACTCAGCTTAGTGTTTTTGCCCCTTATCAGCCAGTAGAGATGGTATTTTTAGAAAATTAACCAATACATACACACTAGCATGCTTCACAGTACATGTCAGCATGTAAATGAAACTGAACATCTGGGTTTTAGCACCAGAATGGCTATGACATGGTCATGTGCTTTTCAGCACTTGGCCCTTGGTGTCCTTGAGAATAAGTTACTCCAGTTATGAAAGCAAATAATAATAATCTAAAATCTAATAAGAATTGCATAAGAATAAAATGGAGGCTGCAATGCTTGATAAGAAATGTACGCATTATTCTGCCCATGTAATTGTAACCCCTCTGTACAGTATGATCACAAAAAAATAAAATTAAATTAAAAAAAAATGTGTAAACTATAAAGTATACGGGTCAGCTGGGCACCAGTGGCTCACTCCTGTAATCCTAGCTACTCAGGAGGCTGAGATCTGAGGATCATGGTTCAAAGCCAGCCTGGACAGGAAAGTCAGTGAAACTCTTATCTCCAATAAACCACCAGAAAACCAGAAGTGGCGCTGTAGCTCAAGTGGTAGAGCGCTCGCCTTGAGCTGAAGAGCTGAGGGACAGCGCTCAGGCCCAGAGTTCAAGCCCCATGACGAACAAAAAAAGAAAAAAAAAGTATACAGGTCATAGTTTTGGGTTATTGTCATCTATATCATAAGCTCAGTTTGATAATCAAAGCATAATAATTATAAATAATGGTTAATTAATGACTTTTTGCTTTCATGCCAATTAAAAATATGAAAAAGATTTACAACACACACCAATAGTTTTCAATTCATTTCTAAAGCCCTTTGCATTTACTATTTGGGTGGAATCAATATAGTTCTCTACTTGTCAATTTTTCTTTTTCTTTAATGAAGAATGAGAGCATTCTTTTTTATAACGGTCTTAGACAGTACTAAGCTAATCGATAAATACAATGATAAAGGGATGATTTGGAACACACAGAACAATAAGCTTATCACTTTACCACATACTGAATCTGTCAAAATATTTTCCTAGAAAAAATGTGAAAATAGAAGTTCTCTATCTCCCATGATTTTAGTGTGTGATGACGAAAGGATTAGAAGACTATTTGATGAGTCCACAGCTTGGTGCTTTCACATGTAATGTGGCATACAGCTGTTATAAAAAAAAAGAAATTGAAGTATAATAATGCTCCAGGTTGACTTTCCAGGCAATCTCTAAAAATAGCCAATTGTAGTTTACCCATATTTACCTAGTCTTAACAATTCCATGCTGCTGTGAAAGGTGGTAATGAGAGGCGTGTGAAAGGTGGTAATGAGATCTGTGCAGGCAGGTACCAAGCCTTCCATACTGCTCTACTGTGGATTCTGCTGTGCTGGGCTTAACTGTGTGGGAGAAACACACCCTCAGAGATTTAGAGGTGGGGAAAAAACCCTCTCTGGTGAGCCAGTTTGATCTTTTCTTGTGACACAGAAGCCTAAAAAGGTGAGATTGCTCTCTTAAGTTCACAAACCTAGTGCAAATCAGCTGAAAGCCACCTGCTTGCTAGTATAGCTCATCCAATTTATATGTGCCAAATTCTACATGCTCGCTCACATAAAGATTCACATTAGCTATCCCATGGAGTCACAAACATTGAAACATAATGCTGCTTTAAGTTGTATCATTAATAATGATAACTTAAATTCATATAATGTAATAATCAAGGATAATTAATTTCTTTTTGGCAAAAAAAGTTGAAAGTGATGGTGGATTTAAACACCCAACACCAAGACAGATAGAAATCAAATGTCCCACTAGATTTTTAAAAATGGGATGTTGAAATTGCTGATATTGCTTCAGAATGCTGGTGGCTTCAATCATTTGTGTTCAGCCTTAGAAGAAGCAAGAAGATATATGTGAAAGAATGGTAGTTGAAGAAACAGGAAGAGAGAAAACCCACCAGACAGTTGCATAGTTGAGATAATGTTGAGATCTATTGCTGAGCTTGAAAGACAGATATGCATACAAAAAGACAGCATGGTATAGATCAGGCATTTCAACAGTTTAAAAAAGAGCCCTTAGGAAATCCTGCAAGGAAATGATGGTATCTGTAGAAGAAGAAATAAAATATGCTTTCTTGTATGAGAGGGGGAGAAAAACCCAGGGACACTCAAAATTTACTGTCTAACTTGGTGAGGTCAATTGGCTTGTAAGAATTCCTATCTCACTTAGGTCTTACAAACACTTAGCTTTGGACAAACTAGCCTTTCTCCAGAATATGTCTGACATGTGTCTCATTTCCCTTTTGGGATATCCCATTTTATCTATCCATCACTGCTATACATATGAACTTTGGTCCAGAATTATTAATTCTACTGAGTATTCAAGGCCCAGTTCAGAATCTATTTCTCATGCATTCTCTGTAAAACCTTTGCAGGCTACTCTTATATACCAATGTCTTGTAAATGAATCCCACTTCAGCATTTTCTCCTTATGGAAGCTTTTCTAATCACTGAAATATGAAAATTTTAACTGAGTCCCTTCCTAGCATCCCTGACCTCTCCATCACACAGAACGTAAAGTGTTTCCCTACCATTATGACCATTTCGAATGCTTAAGTGATGCTGCTTCACTTAGTATAAGGAGAAACTGAAGTTGGGGGAGGGATGAAAGACATAATATGGACAATGCATGTTGAGAACAATAAAACAACCAGGGGATGTTGATTTATAATGAAGTGGGTACAAAGTATTATAGATTCTACACATCCAAAGCACAAATGCTAAGATGAAATCTTTCCTGGCACTCTGCTAGTGCTCATATTGAAAAGTGTCTCCCTTCTTGGTGTGGTTGAAATCAGGCAAGTTATAGCCTGGAACTGAGTACAATTTTACTTCCATAAGACTAAATAATAGACCTGCACACACACACACACACACACACACACACACACACACACACACACACACACACACATATATGTATACACACACACACACACACATATATATGCAGGTCTATTATTTAGTCTATACATACATACTTATTTATGTATATACATATATATATGCTTATGCTTAGCATGAATTACATATAGCAGCTGGATGTTGTTCTCTTCTTTAAAGTTGCTTTCTGGATCGGTTCTGTGTAACTGCACAGGCATCCAGAATACCAGTGATAACATCCCAGTGATAAGATTCCAATATTCCCTACAGTTCTCACACAAGGGATTTAAGCTTATTATTTACTTCAGAATAAGTGAAGCTAATTATACTCACAGTATATAAAACAAAACAGGCAGTTACAGTTGTGACTGTTTGTGAGTCATACTTTTCAACTGGTTGACAAAGCTAGGCACTAAAATAAGCTATAACAATCCTATATCACTACCACTAAACTGGTTTTGAGGCTGCTGAAGCCTCAGATAGCCTCAGATAACAGGCAAGAGCAACCAGAACATCAGATCACCCAGCGCAGTGATGACACTTCACACATTAGTACTGGCCTTATTGTTGAGACATCTAAGCAATTATTTTACTTGCCAAACAACACCAATATCAAATTGCACCAAAAAGGAAAGCTATCTATATCAGCAGATTTTTATACTACAATGAAAATAAACAATAAAATGTGTAACAAAACCATGTCTAAAGCTCCATTTATTAATAATAAATTAAAACACCATCTGCAAGCAACCGTCAGGTTTAACCTGATATAAATAGGCTTTTTATTCTTTTCAGATGCAGTTCTCAGAAAAATCTTCCAAGCCTAACCAACCATAGACTACATTAGCCTGTTTTATTTAAAGTTGTATAAAATGTAATAAATTCTTCAACATAAAGTTTTTAGCAAATTATTTAGTTAAGAAAGATGCCCCATATGAAAAGCTTCTGGCTCATTGCAAAAATACTGGTTAAAATGTTAACATTCCTATTGTGATAATGACATTTTAAGAAGTATGCAAATATGTCAAGAATAAGAAATTAAAATGTCTCCACTACATAAGTATAGACATATAAACATATTTTAATAAACATAAATCAATATATTTTAATAATGCTTTGTAATCCCTCAGTACACAAACATAATATTATCTTCATTTGGGGTGAAAGGGAACAGGCATTGTTGAATGCCCCAAAAAGGTTCTGTGAAATTCACTAACACAACAGGTCAGCTTCCTGTCTGTCACTAGAACCTGGGACCAGTTGTGAGTGCTCTGAGAAATACTGCTATAGCTCCATGGCTAAAAGATCTTTAGCAATAATTCTAAGTAATTTTGTCACTCATCAAAGATGACTATATGGAGTAAGCACCCGGAATTCAGTGCTTGGAATTCTTGGCGCCAGGATCTGGGGCTGGATTCTAACACTAAGTGCTTTTGAAGAGTACATCAAGATTTAATAGGGTAAATTTTCAGACATGGTCAGAGTTTTAGCCACATAAATTCCATTAGGTTCAAAGCTCCATAGTTCTCCATCCTGTCTATATTTATGCCCACATTTTAATCTACATCTTTCTAAGCTCTCTCTGTTGGACTTCTTAACCTCTCATTTTCTTTCCTCCCCTTTTTGGTTTTAAATTACCTCTAAATTCTGTCTATGCCTCTGGCTTTAGAGCTCTAATCTTCCTTCTACCCCTCTTTACAAATCCTTTCTTGAAGTCTGTGTTTTGAAATAAACTCTCTTTACTTATTTCTTACCTTGCCCCTGATCCATTTTTTTCTACAAAACTCTACTAGCACTAAGGGCAGCATATGCATAAACCATTCCTTGCATAATCATCTCCAGAGCTGAAGACAACTCAGACTCTTTGAAAATGTGCCAGAGCATTGAGGGAAAGCGTGAAGTCATTTCTGAATCTGGGTCAGCCATTTTGTGAATAAATAAGTGAGAGGATTACAATGGAATAGGTTTCACCAAGTCTGCGACCTGTCACTCCACTAATACAGGAAAACATGATAGCAAGGTGATTTGCAGAACAGTCCTGTCCAATGGCTCTACTGTGGACAGAGAGGACAACAGGAGATGCCAGGACAAAGAAGAGACAAGAATGATAGGCCAAGCTGCATATTATTCAACTCAGGTTTCTTTGGGGTTGTAAAGTATTAAAACCCACTATTAAGTTATCCAGTCAAAATTAAGATTAGGATTTCTTAATCTCTATTACACAGAGGTAGAGTGAGATACTGACAAACAGGAAATGATTCAAGAAACATAGCTGAAGACAAATTTTTTGGCCTTTTTTATCTTTCATCATGTTACTTGCTTAACATTATAGCTGTGAAATGTACTCCAGTAACCATTTTGAAATTCATTCAACAAACATTTATTGAAAATCTATTGGGTGCCAGGTGATTGGACGGCGCTTGGGATACAGCGAAAAATGAGATATTGCTTGCCCCCAAGGAGCTTCCAGTCTACTAGAGGAGATGGATACATAGGCAGCAACTATAATACAATGAAATAAGTGCTGGGCAAGGTATTAATAACAAGGCATTAGAGGAGCCAGAGGAAACACTTAGTAATTGAGCGTGGAGGTTCTGGGAAGCCTTCACAGATAGGGTGACAACTGAGCAGACCTGAAGGAGAAACAGGACTTTAATATACAGGGAGGTGGTGAGCAACACCCAGGTTGAGGGGACTGAGTGTAGACAAAATAATAAAGTAATGATAGGAAATAAAAGCATGATATGCATGAATGCATGATATGACAGGGAATTCCAGGTAGTTCTACATGAATGGAATTTCATCCAAGTTTGGAGTAGTAGTGAAATATGAAGCCAGAAATGGAATATGAAACCAGAGAGTAAGGAGCCTTTATGTGTGTGGCTAACAAAGCTGGATGTTTTTTTTGGAAGTAATGAGAAAATACTGAAAAGCAAAAGCAAGGACTTACATGGTCAGATCTGACTGTAAGATCAGTGTGTAAGGAAGAGACTAGAGGCCAATGAGATGAGTTAGGAAGGTAAGTTAAAAGGGCTCACACAGCATTCTGGGTGTGAGATGTTTACAGGTGGTTAAAAGGAAGCAACAATGAAGAAAAAGAGAGATCAGAGAGAGAGAGACTGAGGAGGAAGCTTGACAAGATTTGATGAATGATGAGACAATAAGCAAAATTTTTCCACAAAAAAACAAACAATATTGAAACATACATCTAGAACAACCTACAGCCCCGGGTCTGCTATCATCCTCTTAAATCACCATATCTACTGTGCATGAATTCAAGATGAGCTAGAGGGTTCGCGTAGTCTGACTTCTCTAATTCACACATCACTAACTTGGAAACTGTAACAATTCAGACCAACTGCCTGTCACTCCTATTGAGTAAAAATATTAACCTCTTTTCCTCCTCTTTTCAAGCCTTTAGTCACCCATAAAAGGAATCCAATGTAAGGCCATGACTTCTGCCAATCAAATGCTTGAGGCAGAGTGGGCAGCCTCTTACATGGAGGTGTCTGAGAAACATGCCCACCACCTACGTGCCACAGTGTCTACAATACAACAGTTAGGGATTCATTCCTTTGGGAGACACTTTGGCATCTCTTTGGTTTCTCTTTTATAAGGCAACCGCTCCTGAAAGAGGCAGAGTATTTTAGTGAAATTTGGTTGTTCATACTGTGCTTTGCTGTGAAACAAGGGTCAAAGGTAGAATCAGAGGGATGTACAGGTATTTGTCTGGGGAAGAATGTGATGCGGGAAAGAAGACTGAAGATCACTGAAAAGATATTAACATCTCGCCAACACTGCCCTCTAGACACTTAGGAAACTGAGATCCTTAAGGAAGTCCTTCCACTTCAGGATGCGCAGTTTTCAAACTTGTACTTCTTGTACCTTAAGGAACTTGTGTTTTCTATTTGTAATACGTCATTTAGTAGCTTGTGTACACCTATGGTGTTCATATTTTTTCTCAAGAGCTTTATATGACTTATAGACCAGTTAAAATCTCAACTCTTACTCATTTGTACATAATATTACTACAAATGTACTTTTTAAAACTATTTTATAGAGATATTTCATTCACACAAACAGACCTTGTATTTTTTATATTCCAAGTTATGCAGATTTAACTGGACTTGCACTACTCAGTTATGTCACCGGTGACAGAACATCAAGAATCAAACTGACCTTGAAGGCTTCCATATACAGCTCAATAACTTTAAGAGCTTCTAAGGCATACTTGGTAATAGAAGTTAGAAAAGCCAACTAAAAAAAAATGAAACAAAACTTTAAAAATTACTTACTTCACTTGTTTGGAGAATGGTGAACTTGGGCAGTTTAGTCTTTGAACTGGCTGTACTGGGTTTTCCATCCAAGAGGGACCCAAAAGACAGATTCCCAAAGCTGTTTTCAAATTCAATGGAAGGTTTCAGTGTCGGAGAGATGTCTGGTGTCTGTTCCTGGCCATCCATGGGTCTTACATAGGCAGTTGGCTTTTGCTGGCCCATGCTTGTTTTGCAGTAAAGCCCTGGTGGGAAGTTCTGAATGGAAAGGCCAGTGCTGGGAGCTAGCAAAGACGAGGCAACTAGGGGGGAACCAGGTGTTTGCACTGTAAATTCAGATTCTTCAGGTGAGTTGGATTGAAAGATTTCTTTGAAAGCCTCTTCTCCACTAGACTTGGTGTTTCTGTCTTCCTTGGCAGATGGGTTTGACTCTTCAACTGCACCAGTTTGGGGCTGCTCAGCCGGATAGACAAAGAAGTCTTCCAATCTGGCTTGAGGCTGGTCCTGTGTGGAAGTCTGTATCTTGTTTGGCTGACTGCTGGCCTGGCTTGCTGGTCCAGTGCTAGTATTTTGACTATCTCGTGACCACTCAGGTTTCGGTTTTCTGTTGCTATGTATTAGAGTGGAATTCAGGATCACGACAGAGGGTGGAGGCATTGGTGCCGAGGAGGAGTGGGTATTATCTTGATGTGGTGGGATCATTCGGTTCTTTTGTTCTGGGAAAAAGCTCGATTCATTTTTGTTGATGGGTGTCTGGGGCACAGAATTCTTTGGGATCCCCACTAGATGATTGTGATTAGAATGGCTAGTTAGCAAATCCTTCATTTCATCATAGTTTCCAAGCGTGTTCTGGACCCGGTTGGCAAGGGCATCACCTTTGTTTGTCTAAAATAACAAAAAGATGGGGGTGGGAGGAGAGAGAATGAATAGGTTTTTGTTTCCTAATGTTAATGTTTCAAACAGATGCCTTACGTAGGCTCGCAGAAAGGGTTCTTTAAAATAGCCATGCTGCAATATAATTCCATACTTTTTACGGGCTATTTAAAAAAAATCAATAATGCTATTGAAACAGCTCCTTGGTATGAGCAGGTATGATTAACAGTTGCTATCCTGACTGGCCTGGCCTTAAGCTTGTAATGAGCAAGTTGTAAAATTATGTCATTTATAAAATAACTTCTTTTAGGTCAGATGAGCTGAATCATTAGATTATATATTATAATTAACAACTTTCATTTGCTTATTTATTATTAGAATGATAATGGTATGTTCAACTTATATATTTTGGAACAATTAGCCTTTGTACTGCATTAGACCATGAAAAAGATTTAGCCCATTAGATAAAAAATTCAGTTAACTGGCACTATCCTGACTACACAAATTTGAGAATAGGCATGTGAATAAACAGCATCTGATTGTGCTAACTTATGACTAAAGGGAATCCAATTCCTTTGAATCCAAGAATGGTATAAATTACTGGTGTCTGCCTACATACTCTGGGGCGACTGTTTCTACACATTGATGATTCATACTCGTTTACTTTGAAATGATGCAATTGTTCATCAACAGTGACTCAAACTCTCCTGTGTCTTTGCAATGATTTAGAAAATATTCACGAATTTAAACTGTTGCTTAAGTAAATCAAAACAAAGACATCTTTTCAAAGTGATGCTAGCTGAATGTGTAGGAGTAAGTGAGGTAAGCAAATCAATTTATGGACAATCAATAGACCAGCTACATCATCCCCTGAAGGGTATGCTAATCTTTGAAAATGAATGTAATTGTTTTAAAAATAATTAAGTTCCTGTATGCGCAAAGCCTTTATGACTAGCACATGGTGGGTAGCTGTTTATTTGGGAATGAATTTGAACAAAGTTCAGTTGTTCACTCTCAAAAATGAGTTTTATTATTCTATTTTTATATCATAAAGGTTATCAAAACGAACTATTCAATTCCGAAGGGCAAAGGACATCTTTATGCTTAGGCTGCACTGTTTAGGCCCAAGATACTGCAAGGAAAGAAGATATGGCAAGGAAAGACTAAGGTTATCCTTAAAGCCATCTGGCTCCTGGACCATTAAAAAAGTAAGGAGATACCTCATATGGCCATTAGGTCCCAGAAGTATATGCACAGAAGGCAGTGATCATCTCCAATTTGGCAGTTTTCCATTGAAGATAGATGTTTCATGTTTGATATGTTCCGCATGTCCTCAACTTAGTCAGATTGCCTGGTATATATAGGGAATAAACTTATCCAAGTCTAAAATCGAGTCCAAAACTAAGTTGTATGACTGTACTGTTCACTGTATGTGAAGACTGTAGAATATGTAGGTGGAGGGAGGGTGAAGTTCCAGAAATGGATGAAATCACCCAGGGAAAGAAAATGTTGTGAGAAGATCAGGCTCAGGAAGAACCCTGGGATACATCAACCTTTAAGAGACTGGGGAAACAGGAGCCACCATCAAAGGATACCAAGAAGGAACAATCACAGACAAAAGCAAACCAGAAACCTTGGCCTCATTATTCCCATGATCTGCATGTATTTATGAAATCTGTAAACCATAGCACGTGTTTAATCACAAGACTCTTGCAAAGAAATGAGAGCAGTTAGAGAAATGTGTATATAGAAGATGAAAAAATGCATGCAAAACGAGTTGTGGGAGAGGATGAGGATCTTTAGAAGTTGAATAAACATTCCACTTTAAGAGTGCTTATCCTCAAAGACATCTTGTGTTGCTTCATGCAACCTTGGTGCGGAAGTTACGATTCAGTGATTAACATTGTATAAAATTCTCTGCTGAATAAGTTCTCCCTTTTCAGAAACACATTTGAAAGGTATAGTTGAAAGACAAAGATGGGTAGAAATCACTTTTATTTCATAAAACTCCCTAGGTTTTTCATTTTTAATGGCAAAAGTGTTGCATTTTCAACAGAAGATTCTTGCAAAGGCAACCATCAACTCTTCCTATGTAGCAGTTTCCTTCAACTACGCTGTGCAATGGTCCATTTGGGCAACAGCCAAACCAAATCAAGTCTCTCTTCAATCCCTAAATGTCACTGTGCAGATGGCCCAAAAAGGATTTGCTGTAGGCTTGAAACCTGTTTTAGGGTTGTTCTGGCCCCACACACAGACTACCTCTTAAGTCAGATGACTGAATGTCTAACACTGAACACTGGCTATGTTTCAGGATCTGACACTCACAGGGGAACAATGATATTTAATTTCCCACTTCAAATACCTTCATTTTACTGTTATTGAAATGGGGAGCTATAGAATTAGATCATTTTTTTCTGTGGCCTATCAGCACCACAACATGTCATAGCTGTAAGAAGTCATTCCCTTCTACATGTCTATCATCAACACCCCAGAAATTCATTTCTCATTTGCTGTTAAGCAAGTTTATTGCATGCTATCTATGAGTGTGAGTGTGAGTGAGTGTGTGGGGGGGAGGTGTGTATTGGTCTTGGGGGCTTGAGGCTCAAACTCAGAGCCTGGGTGCTGTCCCTGAGCCTTTATGTTGAAGGATAGCACTCTACCACTTGAGTCACAGCTCTACTTCAAGTGTTTTGGTGGTTCATTGGAGATAAAAGTCTCTCAGAGTTTCCTGCTCAGGCTTCAAACCGTGATCCTCAGATCTCAGCCTGCTGAATACCTAAGATTACAGGCATGAGCCACCCATCCTATTCTTATTTCAGCGTCTTGTTCTCAATGAGAAGAAGCATGTGTAGGTTTTAAATGTCTCTTCATTTGTGTTTACTGTTCTCCTGGTCCAGGTTTCTAAGGTATGCCTATACATTTTTAATATCTATGTTTTAAACTATACTTGAAATTAGGAGAACTTCTAAAACAATGTATATGACTTAAAGTAAGGGGAAATTACAATTTCTCTAAGTCTTAGGAAAATCAATCTCCTATTATGTAGTATATACAACATACCTATAATTTCTACCCTTGAATAAATTTATAGCTTTTCAAAATAAGAGAGCAACATTAGTCATCTTCATGTCACCAAGACTTTGCACTATGTCTAGTGCACAGTAAGTATTCAATATTGATATAAATTGAACAGAACTGAATTCTACTCCATACCCTTCCTATGTCACAATAAATGATATATAATGGCTTTGAGTAAAACATACAAAAATAGAAAGGCAAAAGTAATGCTAACTTAGCTTCTTTGAACAATAAACTGAAATTTCTGAGATTCTTGGTTTTATAAACCTTATAGGTTAAAAGACAAGGTTCCTAGGGACACACTTATCTTTATCTGATGAAAGAAAGCAAATTTTTAATTCCAGTATTGGAACTTAAACTCAGGGCCAGGGAATTGTTCATTAGCCTTCAGGTGATAGCTGTTGTTTTACCACTTTACCCATACCTCTACTTCTAGCTTTTTGCTGGCTAATTGAACACAGCAATCTCTTTTTCTCTGTCTCTCTGTGTGTGTGTGTGTGTGTGTGTGTGTGTGTGTGTGTGTGAGAGAGAGAGAGAGAGAGAGAGAGAGAGAGTTATGGGGCTTGAACTCTGGGCCTGGGCACTGTCCCTGAGCTCTTCAGCTCAAGGCTAGTGCTCTACTACTTGAGCAACAGCACCACTTCTGGTGTCTATTGGAGATAAGAGTCTCATGGACTTTCCTCCGCAGGCTGGCTTTGAATCATGCTCCTCAGATCTCAGCCTCCTGAGTAGCTAGGATTACAAGTGTGAGCCACCTGTGCCTGGCTCACTTTTGGTTTTTTGTCAAAGCTACCTTCAAACCTGGATGCTCAGATCTCAGCTTCCTAAGTAGCTAGGGTTATAGGTGTGAACCACTGGTGCTTCTTCTAACGAGCCTGAAAGCAAATCTAAAATAGGACAAATTATTTTCTAGCATTCAAATATGAAAAATAAATTTTCTTATTGGTTTAATTTTCTTAAGATTTTTAAAGCAATAATATAAATAATTTTCACCATCCATTTTCCAGAAGGTGCCAAGATGTTCCTAATGTGGAATATTTTTTTCTTTTTTCTTTTGTCAGTCATGGGGCTTGAACTCAGGGCCTGGGTGCTGTGCCTGAGTTCTTCAGCTCAAGGCAAGCACTCTACCCCTTGAACCATAGTGCCACTTCCGGTTTTCTGGTGGTTAATTGGAGATAAGTGTCTCATGGACTTTACTGCCCAGGCTGGCTTTGAACCATGATCCTCAGATCTCAGTCTCCTGAGCAGCTAGGATTATAAGCATAAGCCACCAGCACCTGGCTCTGGAATATTTTCTTTTGGTGACTAAAAACAAAACAAAACAAAACAAAACAAGAGAATGGCATTGAAGTCTAACTCAGTGATAGAATGGCTATATGTCAGATTAGGGGTTTCAGCTGACAGGATCAAGAAGTGTTAGCTTTCTTGTGCACTTATTCATAGGAATTAAACTGTGATAACCTGTAGAAATGGAGGGCTGTCATCTGCCTTTAGACTAGTTTCCTCAGAGAACAACTGTCTCAGAACTCCTTGGAACCGAAGCTGCATAGCACATAGTTCAAGTTTGAGTTCATTCATGACACTGAGTTTCTGTGTTGCTGAAGGAAGGAAGGTTCATATGCTTTGGTAGGAATTACTGTGGTCATTTTCATGACAGATACTGATGATTTCAAAATACTTATGAAGCAGGATTGGGAACAGGGGACACAAAGCACAGAGCCTCTAAAAGTCTACCATATAATAAACACCAAATAACAGTCCAGTACAAGTTGCCAGAGTTGTCTTCCCTCCAATTTAGATAGGCAATTGCTATCCAGTCTTTTAAATGTGTCAAAATATCTATATGAGAGCCCCTGAATAGAAAACCCAGTCGAGACTGAAAGCCATTTGTGTATACCAATACGGTGTACCCTTCATTATATACTGTAGCAACTTCTGATTCACACTAAATTTTCTATTTGTCCTCTAGACTTGTAACAATCTTATTAAGGAGCCAGGTATTTTTGGCAGCCTTGATCACATCTTATACATATGGCAAAGATGAAATTTAGTTATTTCTATCAATTATAGGATTTTTTTTTCAATTTGGCAAATTCCTTAATTCCCATTCTAGATAATTGGCTGATTCCTTAAAGGTGACCTCTGTAGCCATTATTTTCTAAGTAATCACAATTTCAATGTCATCAAATAAATGCATTTTCCAAGTATTTTCAGGCATAAATTAAATGTCTGGTTTGTGGATCATGACTAACAGCACTCCTTCATTTAAGCTTTTTTTTGCCTCTCATTACTTCAGGAAATGCAAACTTCCCACAGTTTGCTTCTAATGCTTTCTACAAATCATCAATAATTTCATTACCAGGCTAATGTGCTATTTTTTAATAAAAGAAGAAAAATGACTAAAAGTCTGAAGTTCATTTTTGCTTTTTTATTGTGACTAAAGTAGGTGATTTAATAATTCTTTTTTTCTAACTCTATAGTTAATCTCTCTAAACTGTAAGTTGCCATTTCTCTCTTTGCTTATAATAAGGAAAATAGCCTGAATTTTCAGAGAACTTTCCAGATTTGAAAGCAAGGTTTTTCTGGTTGTTTGATTTGATCATTACAACTACCATGGGTCAGCTTTAGCCTTCATTTCTTATTTAGTTGTCTCTACCACACCATAAATGACCTTGGGAAAGCCACTTGGATTTCTCTGCATCTCAGTTTCCTCATTCTTACTGAGCTATGACAAGTTGTAAATTATTATTATTATTAGTAGTAGTAGTAGTAGAGGTAGTAAAAGCTATGATTCACATTAGAAAGCAGTAAACTAGGGATCAGAGAAATGAAATTTCTTCCCCATAGTTTCTAAATAGTAACCTTAGCAAGTTTTTTAAAGTATTGTGAGAAGATAAACAACTTCCTGTTACACATACAGAATAGCACAGAACTGGATACAAAGTCTAAATCAAGGGCTGGAAAGGTGGCTCAGTGGTAGAGTGCTTGCCTTGCATGCATGAGGCCCTGGGTTCGATTCCTCAGCACCACATAATCAAAAAGAAAAAAGCCGGAAGTGGCGCTGTGGTTCAAGTGGTAGAGCACTAGCCTTGAGCTGAAGAGCTGAGGGACAGCGCCCAGGCCCAGAGTTCAGGCCCCACGACCGGACCCCACAAAAAACAAAGTCTAAACCAATCAAGTACAAAACTATGAAGTTTCAAAGAAGCCACCTAACTTCTCTGAGTTAAAATTGTCTAAACAAGGTGAAAGGTGTATTCCACTTTTTTAAAGAAGTAAATATGCACATATATAATGTCTCAGCACACAGAAGGTACATTCATTCCTCTTCCTCACTAACCTAATTAAGCTAAACAGGCCAAAAGACTTTATACTTCTCTAGGTACTTTTGAAGATATCCTCTCAACTGCATAGCACAGTCTGTAATTTGAAAGATAGAAGCTACCCCAGACAGAAATTCATCCCCATTAATGGAATATTGGGGAAAGCAAGATTCTTTCCATACTGACTTTGGCAAAGGTGAACCAAAGAAGGAATAACAAATCATCCAAGCACAGGAGAGATCACTGCCTCATTTTGCCAGTAAGTAGGGCAGTAGGTAGTAGAGTTGGTTGCTCACAGTGGCTTGTTTATGATCTATTGAAGTTATTGGACAAGGAATCACCGTGTTTTAGACTGAACTGTGATGTGACTAGAAGCTTCCTGAAGGTCCTGCTTTATCAGCAGGAATTTTTATTTTCAATTTGTAAAGTTTTATCATTACAACTCTAAGGAAGACTTATGGTAAGGCCTTTCTAGCAGAAGAATGTGGACCTACTTTATGATTTCTACTGCTATGGACATATCCAGATATGTCAAAGGTATCTACTACAGGCTTGGCCTAGAAAGGCCACTGGAAGTACAAGTCAGTTTTCATGTTATTGTATGATGTGAAAATAGGAATATTCCTCAGTGGTCTTCCAGGGAAAACTGAGCATGGACATAGCATGTGATAGCAACTGATCATCAAAGCAAGAATGAAAGAAAGGGGAATTACCACATCATAAACTATTAATGTGATTCCTTCCCTTCTTTTTGATTTGGGAACAAAGGCTCTTCCCCATGAACAAGCACAAAGGTAGTAAATGACTGGCTAAATATTCCCATTTTTGTCTGTACCTAACATAGACATGAATATGAAGACAGATCACTTTCAGAAACTTTTAGCCATGTTGATAACAGGGATGTTCTCTGTCTTCTCAAAGTTACACGACTAACATATAAAAATAAATGTGTCTGTTCCATAGTCCTGGTTAAGAGGTATGAAGATCATTACTTTAAAATTATGAAAAATAAAGCAATTATTCTCCACCTCCTAATAGTGTTAAGGACTTTAAGAGTAAGTTCCTTTACTAGAGTTCATTTTTTAATCCATCTAAAGGTAGGATGTAAAACTCATCTGTGTGTTCCATCTCTACCTAAAAAAATGGACAAGATGTACATTATGTTTTAAGATCCCCACCAAAAACAGAGGCTACTTCTTACTTTATCCCCAATATTTCTTTCATCCCCCTATTTTGATGTCACTCTAACATTCCATCCACATCTTCCTCTTTTCAATGGCTTGTGAATCTTAACCATCTCTCCATCTTGTATATCATTAAATCTCCTCTGGGACCTTGCACTACTCTGAATCAGCTCTCTTTCCTACCTCCATTGACATTGGATCTTTCCCATAAATCTCTAAATATGCTCATGTTTCTCTCACTTAAAAACAAAGGAGGAGGCTACAATGCTTGATAAGAAATGTACTCGTTATCTTGCCCATGTAATTATAACCCCTCTGTACGGTATACTCAAAATAAAAAAAAAACCCAAAACCAAAACTCCCCTCTATATAATTTCTCACCTTACTTTCTAACTTATCTTCTTTCCTTCCTCCAAACCAAACCTCTCTGCAATATCAAGTAGACACTGAGTACTATTCTTTGATTTTTCCATTCCATTCTTCTAGCCATAGCACTTGACTTTCCACAATGATGACCATGATCGACAAATAAAATGCCTCAGCCTGGGGTCACTGATTTCCTCATAGCTTCCAAATCCAGCACCCATCATATAGACTTTCCCTTTTCTGACCTCTCTAAGTCATACAACTAGCAAATCTTTGTTACCTAAAATCCCTGGTTGACTGGGTGGGTTTCTATTAAACTTTTCTTTACTTCTCTGCCTACAAATCCAAGCATCCCTTTTTTGGTCTTCTTTCTCAGTTGTTCTTTTCATCACCTCCTTTATCTTAGATACCAATCTCCAGAATTGTTTTTCCTTCTTGCTTTGTTGTCTGACTTTGTGGTATTTAGCTTATATCTTCATAGGTAGTTGCTACATAATCAAAACAGAAAAATCCCTCTTTTGACTACTCCCATGAGTGATCATATATCTAAGGTTTACTTAATGTCTTTTTCCAATGACTACTGGCTATTCAAGTTCAACATGCTCAAAGCTGGGTTAATATTAATTACTTAACTACTTATGATTAATCAAGCAAGCTAAATATACACATCCAAAAGCAGTATATAAATTAGATCACTTGAGCTTGGAAAAAAATATCTTTTTAGAAATTATACTAGTAGTAGTGACAGTTTGAAAACTGGCAGCTTAGTTAAGAGACATAAGTCTCTTTTCAGGGTAACAAAACTTGGAAGGTACTCACATGTCTCAGTCAAGACTGGTTATTCTGAACAAGGTAGCAAAAATCTGGCCTCAGTAGTCATCAATTCAAACAACTGGCTCTCTACCCCAAAGCCTTCTGAAGACCAACTCTGTCCTCATTAAGAACTTTTCCTGAATTTGCTCTCCCTCATTAAATAATGACTTATTAATCTCAATTCACAAAAATTTTCTCTATTGTTTTATTTCTTATAAGCATGCTTTCATTAAAGAAAGTATACTACTACTAGAATTTTTTTATACAACCAGAGAACCGGGTGCTGGTGATTCATGCCTGGAATCCTAACTACTTTAGGAGGCTGAGATTTGAGGATCATGGTTTGAAGCTAGCTCAAGCAACAAAGTTCATAAAATTCTTTTCTCCAATTATTCACCAAAAAACCAGAAGTGGATAATGTGGCTCAAGTGGTAGAATGCTAGCCTTGAGTAAAATGCTCAGGGACAGTGCTCAGGTCCTGCGTTTAAGCCCTAGCACTGACACAAAAAGAACAACCAAGCTAAACCAAACAAAAAAACATAAAAAGCAGAACTTCCTTTACAATCTCTTCACAATCATGCCTTAACTTCACCCTGATAAATAGATAGATAGATAGATAGATAGATAGATAGATAGATAGATAGATACACAGAGATAGATTAGATAGATAGATAGATAGATAGATAGATAGATAGATAGATAGATAGATAGATAGATAGATAGATAGATAATGGAAATCTACTCATCCATCAGAAAGAATGATATTTTACCATTCATAAAGAAATGGAAAGACTTGGAAAAAATTATATTAAGTGAAGTAAACCAGGCTCGAAGAAACATAGGTTGCATAGTTTTCCTCATTTGTGGTAATTAGAATGTGCCTATAAATCTGTAATTAAATCCACTGAATTATAGACAGACAGACAGACAGACAGACAGACAGACAGACAGACAGACAGACAGACAGATAGATAGATAGATAGATAGATAGATAGATAGATAGATAGATAGATAGATAGATAGATAGATAGATAGATACAGTTTCTCAGTTGGTATTGGAGTTACACAATAGCCAGGATATGACTAGAAAATCAACCTAGCTATACTTCATCCTCTGGTCAAGCCAAGCTTCTAACCCATGATTTGAAATCACCAGTAAAAATGATTAGCTTTTTCCTGTATCTTAAGACACTGATTCTCAAATAGCACTCAAAACATTGAACAATTGCTAACAACCTAATATGGAAAAGGAAATCTTTGGTCATGCAATGGTTGTAACACATTGGGAAGAGAAATATGCATACGCATTGACAGTCTGATGAAGTCTTCAGGGCTGACAAACCACAGCACTGAGAGCATAGAGGGGACATTCCTTGCTGGAGCAAGGGTAGGGTAGTAAAGGCTCCCTGAAGACAGGAAGTGTCACATGCTTCCTTTGATCTTACTGAGCTTCTCCAAGAAAATGGATTTTATCACTGAAGACTTTCTCAGAAACCTGCAATTGTCTCAAGTTTAACATATGTATATTTTTCATTTGATTCTCCTAGAAATGATTTAGGTGCTTTAAAAATAAATTAAATGTTGATTCATGAGTTCAAAATGATAACAAGCAAGCCTTTTGAGAAATATAAATTACATACATATTCAGCTACCTTGTACGGCTCCCCAAAAAGATCAAAGCCTGAAGAAAAGAGACCATCTTCTTGCTGAACTTCTTGATTCCTCCGTTCCCATTCCCTTTTCTTAAGTGCACTACGATCTTGTTCATAGTGACTGACATGTAAAGGAAGAGACAAAAAGAGAAAAAAAGATTCATTAGTCATGTAAGTCATTTAGATCTCTCATATTGTTAAATAAGAAGAAAAGCAAGTCAGTACTACTCAAGTTCATATTTCATAGAGGACAGAGAATCCTTTTTCCTCCTACTGAATTCAAGATCCCGACTAGTTCTTTACAATAAAGAAACAATGAAAATGTTTTTCTTGTAAGTGTTAAAATTGTCTTTAAGGAGCTGTTTATAGGGGCTTCAGCTCAACATGTCCCTTTTTGAGTGCAATGCATCTTGACCATTTGATTACTTGATCTTCATCTTGACCACTCCCTTCATCATTGTCCCCCATCTCTCCCAAACTCATCCATCCCCTCAATTTATCTATTTCCATTTGTACACATGCACATTGAATATTATGACAGCATTTTCCCACCTTTCCTCTCTCCATTCTTCTCCCCTCCTTCCGTTCACCTCACCCTCTCCTGGTAACACATATTTCAGCTTCCTGGTATTCAATTTCTTGAAATGTAAGTTAATTGTTTGAAGGAGTTATGCCATTGCCACCATCCTTGTGTATACAATATTTACCCAATGCTTCTGTATATATGCACATGAGTCTATGTATGTTTCATATATATTCATAATTGAGATACTTCCACTTATGAGAGATAACATCTGCCCTTTGACTCTCTGACCTGACTTACTTTATTTAATGTAATTTAGAAAACAAAGATTTTAAAGTAAAAATTGTACTCATTAATAGGCAAGTATGATGTAATTCTCTTCCCTTGTCATTTTCTGATTATTACAAGCAAATACACATTCCCCAAAAGTCAGTCTGCCATTCAGAGAAAGACTGAATTAAAGGTATATTGTGTGCCAACTACCCATGGCTCAGAATCTACAAATGTCCCAAAGTTCCAAGGGAGAGGAATTATTAAAGCATTGAGGTTTAGAGATGCAGATAAACTGGAATTCTGTCCTAAGACTCTCCTCCCTCAATAAATTAAGTCATAGGAGATTTTAATGACCTTTAACTCTTTTGTGAAATGGCACACATAGAGACACACTGTTTAGTGTCCACCCCATTTTTGTTTAGTTGTTATTTCAGTTTTTCGATACTTTGCCTTAGAAATGACTTAAAAAAACCTGTGGGGAAACACTTCATAGAGGAAAGTCCCTGGCTGAAATGCTTTCCTAGTAATGAAAGAAAGGATGAATCGGAAGCCTTGAACGATGTTAATGCCCAAATGTTACATAAAAATCAACTCTGTAATGTTCATTGAGTTTCAGGCTTCCTCCTTGGAGGATTAAAACCTTCCAAGATGGAACACTTCTTTATTAAGAAAAATATTTTAATCACATAAAACTTTACATTAAACATGATTTTGAAGCATTTTCCCACGTTTTATTAGCATCAATTAGTTGTACATATCTCTCCAGATAGGCACATAATGCACCTCAATTGGCTCAGCTTCCCCATCTGTCACCCTCATTCTCCTTACTAGCTTCTAAAAGTCATCCCAAGTTTCACTGTTCCATTTTATTCATGTACATAAAGTATTTTGACCATATTCTTCCTTCACCGTTTCTTTGCTCTTTCTCTATCACTAGTAGGTCCACACACCCCTTACAGGATCTATTTCATATTCCTAGCTTTCATTGTTTTTCAGTTCATGCTAATTGTTCAAAGAGTTTTAGTAGAGAATTTCACACATGCATGTGTAGCTTTTTAATCCAACTGACCACTTGCTTCCTCTCACTTTCCCCATCCCTTCTACTCCTAATATTCAACAGCTTTCATTTAATCTATAGATCTTAGAGTACAGGTTGAGCATCACTAATTTGAAAATCTGAAACTCAAAATAACCTTAAACTTTTTCACATGATGCCACAAGTTGAAAAATTCAATTTCCCATCTGACATCCTGTGACCAGATCACAGTCAAAATGAAGACACACATATAGCTATTATATAAAATTGCTTTCAAGTGCTAAGGATTATATGCAACAGAAATAGATTTCCTGCTTAGACTTGCGCTCGTCCCCCAAAATGGTTCACTCTGTAATTGTAACTATTCTGAAATCAGAAAACAATGTGACGTCAAAACTACTTCTGCTGCCAAACATTTCAAATAAGAGATATTGAACTTGTACTGTATTTTACTGAGGATTTTTGGGGCTACACTCTTGATGTTAGCCTTATCTAAAGTTAGTATGTGCATGTGTATATGTATGTGTATGTGCTGAGAAAAAAATTTTAATTTTATTTTTATCTTTAAGGAATTCTGCAAAGGAGTTGCCATTCAACAAGAGAAAATTTAAATTCTATATTAATATAATATGCTTAGCAGTTGTCAATTCAGTTTTCCTTCTTTTTGCTATTATTACCATATTAATACTTGATTCAATAATTAATATGCAAATAACAATAGTAGCTAAAGGAGTTATAGAAAATAGATATTAAAGTCAAGTTGTGGAATTTGTATATATCAGAAACCATAATAACTATCATTGATAGACTAATTTGCTCCTGAGTGTCATGGCTTTACAAGACTATAAACTATCTACACATATGTAAGACATTGATATATGAGGAATATGTGATGTCACAACACTTAACCATCTTCTCTCAAGGGAAATCCTTGAACGATCAAATTTAAAGTGACTTTGAGAGTCAGATCTTTTCAACAAAACCACACATTCCACCATTTCAAAATAGCCACCACATTTATAGGGTGCTTCAGTGAACATTATACTTTCAGAATACAAAGAATGCCAGGCCTGTAAGGGTTCACACTCAAGTATATGTTCAGAAAATGATATTACTCTATGAGGAAAGAAGAGAAATCCTCAGACTCCTCTTCAAAGCCCCAGCACTATATTTTGATTCTGCCTGGTCAAAAAAGATGTCATTCAAAATAATGGAATCTAGTCTATTATATGCTATCTAAGAAGCTCCCCACTGGTATTATATTTAGTGGTATCACATTTCATTTTGATGCTCAGGTTGACATCAGAGTTCCACAAAGAGGTCATGTGCCTCCTGGTTTTCTACTAGGGGCTGATGTAGAAACAAGCAGGTATAGTAATGTCTTCAGTCCATTAACCATGCAGCATGAATTTGTACCTCAATATCACCTATCAGCCACAGGTAATCCAAGCCCATCCATTTGTCTCCATGTTAGAAAGACAGAGTTATCAGAGTGGTGGGGATAGAGTAACAAGTTCGTACAGTATTTGGCGGTGTGGTGGAAGGAGAATGTGTTACAAAGGAGAAGCACATGTAATTTCTTTGCCTTCCTTAGGAGATGATTTTCAACAGGTAGACAAGAACCCAGGTCTGCTGCTTCCAAGTACAGTGAACACGTGTCAGTTTTCTAGCTATCTAGTCATTTCATGCACCTGACAGCTCATAATGACAGGCCTATAGATCACATTTAATTTGCCCATGAAGAGAACTCAACTGCTTTGGTCTCTTGGCTTTGCAAAGTACCTTCCTTCTCCTCTGTCAGAAAGATATAATTAAAACCCTGAAGGAAAAAATAAAGAAGAAGAAGAAAAGCAAGCATGCTTTGACTTGTATGACAACCCTTCAAGCAGCCAGCAGGAAGGGCATTTCAGAGCTTTCGACCTGGCTTTGATTTGTCCAGAGGCTCTTGGCTACATTTTGCATCAGTTCATTACCTAGGAAATTCCAGACAGAAATTTAAATAGCAGATTGAATGTGCACACGGATGCTATCTGTTGCAAGCAAAAGTGCCTGCTACATTTTTTTTAACACATCTAACAAAGAACAGTTAATTCTCATATCTCTGGTGAGAATGGCTTTACTCTTCATAGAGTTCCACTGCTCTTGGAAGGTAATCACATAGTTCCAACTTTTTCCTTTCTTGTTCAGCATGGCATTGTAACAAAAGCTTCACACAGTGAGGTTTAATGAGGAATGAACTACATGGTGATGAGGCTTTCAATGTGCAACATCACTGCTTTCTGACTGAAACCAACATTACTAATTTGAAGCCCCAGCTAATTGAAACTACAGTTATGTATTTAGCCTCTTGTTATACCTACTGCCATTTATAATTATGAGGACCTCTTTGTATACTCAATTAAAGTTCTTATTATTCAGGCAGTTTCTGTTTGAACCCATGAGTCCTGCAGAGGCTACAGGAAAGTGTATTCTGTCCCCTGATGATTTAATGGATTTTGTACCTTCCAGCTTGTTTTTATAAGGAAACAATGGCCCATGGCCCACAAGCAAATGCCCAAGCCAGGAACTGGATTAATCATTATATTTTTGGTCTGAAGAATTGGAGTTTTACTCAAAGTGATGAGGACACAACGGTCCTATTGGCATGAAATTCCATCTTTTCATTGAAAAGTTCAGCCCCAAAGATAAACTCAAGGACTCACTACTATTAGCAAGTTAGGATGATTTTTCAAACTGCTTTTTCTCCTGCATGTAATGACAATTGTCACACCATGCTAATATAAAAACTGTTGCTCTTTCAAAACCAGTCACTGGTGAATTACCCAAAGGTTCTAGGGTTTTTGTGTCTACATCTTTTTTTTTTTTTTTTGCCATTCGCTATACTCACTGTTCAGAAAAGACAGTAACTATTCTGTGAAGTACCTTGTTGAACCAAGTTGTGATGACAGGAAGCTTCTCTATCAAAAGATATTATGCTGGCTGTGATCTCATTCCCCTGTGTGAATCTTTGTCCTCCAATTACAGAGAAAATGCCCTCACTCACATAGGAGGAAACTAACACCATCCTAAAATGAGTAGAGCTGTCCCAAGCCCTCATCCAGCCTGTGACAAAGGAAGATCTGAACGTGTGTTGTTGTTGTTGTTTTTTCCTATCTTCAGAGTGGAATTATTTCTTTGTAGTCTCTTCTTACAGTCCCCTATTAGAGTCCTCAATCCTGATCTTGTATATAGGAAACTCTTGTGTTTGCACATTAGAAGCCCCAGGTACATTTGTAGGGCAATCAAATTCAGGGCCCAGGTAGATTCACTGAGGTCTAGAAAGTTCAATTATGCCATTTTCATTAGCTCACAGTGGTAGCTCACTTGGCTGACAATGCAGACTTGTCTTTCAGAACAGAATCTGTGAAAGCAAGAAGACACTTCAGTAATCATCTAGCTGTGGGGTCCTCATTTTATAGATGAGCAAATTGAACTAGAAAACGTAATGGGCCTCACAGCAATTCTTTGGCAGAAGGAAGAGGCTCAAGCCCAGCTTTTCCTCTGACAAAACTAGCTCTCCACCCAATATCTAAGGCTTGACTCCCTGGTCTCCTGTATTTTCATCATCCTCCAGAATATGAGTCTCACTGGTACCCATTGGTCAAGTTTTCTTAGCATTACATTTGAATAGAAATTGCCAGTAGGAAAAAATTTTAGGGATTTAATTCGGATTCAAGTATAGAAATAAAACACATTCGTTTCCTTACGTCAAAATATATAGATCCTAAAGGGATTATAAAATTAACTTATCTGTGGGAAAGATACTGGGTTAGGGAGGAAAAAAACCAGTTTAAGTCCATTTGGATTAATATTTCATGAAGCTTACTAATCATTGTTTATATTATTTGGTTATTTTACAAAGCTACTTGGGGAAACATGACAAAAACAAAACACTGATATTTTAAAGTGATGAGTTTCTTGAAAAACACTGCCAACTAATATAGAATATTACTGTGTTATGGTCCAACTGGAATAAACAACTCCATTCTGGCTACTATCTCTGTAAAAGCAGAACATACGTATTTAATTCAACCAAGAGACAAACAAGTAGTAACTCACTCTTTGTGGTTCTCCTGAATGAATTTCTGCCCTGTATAAAATTTGTGGATTTTTTTTATACTTAATGTTTCAGAGTCCCAAATAGTACCTCCTAAAATAACAAGTCTGAGTTTGTGTTTGAAACTTTCATTGAATCTTTATATATCTAATGTTGAAACAACAAAAAAATCTGAACTGGAAACTTGTGGCTCCTGCTTAAAATTCTAGCTACTCAGGAGGATATGGATTCCAGGATAAATTAGGAAACAAAATAACCAAGAGACCCATTGTAACCATTAGATAGGCACAGTTGCATGCTCCTTGGGAGGCTCCACCTATTGTGGGAAGTATAAAAATAGGAGAATTGTGATCCAGGATGACCTGGGCAATAAAGCAAGATATAAATAACAAGAGCAAAAAGGTCTAGAGGCATGAATCAAGTGGTAAAGCATCTATCTAGCAAGTGTGATGCCCTAAGGTTAAACACCATTATACACACATTATACATACACACACACACACACACACACACACACAGAGAGAGAGAGAGAGAGAGAGAGAGAGAGAGAGAGAGAGAAAGAGAGAGAGAGAGAGAGAGAGATTACAGTAAATATCTTCAAAATCAAATCCAACTTTAAACTTATTTTGTCTAATACATGTGAAATGTTAACTCTAAAACGATAGAAAAAGTTAAGGCAGGCTATCTTATTTTACAAGTATGGGGAAATGCATGAGAATCTTGGATCTGAAGATGTCAAACATAGAATAATATACAATCAGGCCTGCATTCATGGTTCATTGGTATTGCCAGCCTTGCGTATCAAATTGAAACCCTAGGGGTTAGGAAGGTGGCTCGGTGGTAGAGTGCTTGCCTTGCATGCATGAGGCCCTGGGTCCCATTCCTCAGCCAGAAGTGGTGCTGTGACTCAAGTGGTAGAGTGCTAGCCTTGAGCTAAAGAGCTCAGGGACAGTGCCCAGGCCTAGAGTTCAAGCCCCACAACAGACCAAAAAACATTTTTTTTGAAGCCCTGAGTTCAAACCCCAGTGCCACCATCACCAAAAAATCTGGCCATTGTAGTTTCAGCAGGCCAAGTGCTGATTCCCCTAGTTCCCTTAAACGTGTATTTTGTAAAATAATGTTTGTACCAATACTATCATAAATTCTTATTTAAAAAAAGCTTAAGATTACAGTATAGGGGCAACTTCTGAAAATGATACCAAAGGTTCAACTCATCCAGAAAACTTTAGTCTTTATTCTCAGTTCTGTCTCACCTTCTCTACTTCACTAGTTTTCTGTTATATGAGATCAGTTTTATTGAGATACAATTCATATCCCATACAATTTCACCCATCCTATGTGTACAATTCAATGTATGATTACATTGTATACTCACTATGCATCTATCATCATTATAGTATTTTCACCCATCTAGAAAGAAGCCTTGTACCTCTCAGGGATCACTCTGACTTCACATCTTCCCTGCCATCTAGCGAAGCCTAGGCACACACCAATCTACTGCCACTGAACAAATGTAACCATTTGGGATTCTTCATATATGTGTAATGATACAACATGTGACTTCCTGAACCTTGCCTCATGTTTTCAAAGCCTATCTATGTTGCTCCAATCATTTCTTCTTAGGGCTGAATAATATTCCCCTGAATAGATATGTCAGGTCCATGCTCATGAACACAGATCAATATTTGTCTTCCTAATGATTTACCTCAGACAGTTTATCTTTCGCTCCTTATGATCAAAGGTTCCTTCTAACATTTATTTGTATTATCCTTTTTCTTTTATTTTCTTTTTATTATTATCTTTGAGTATTGTGCAAAGAAGTTGCCATTTAGCAGAAGAGATTATGAATACAATGTATCTTGATCAATGTCACTCCTTTCCACAAAGCATACCCATCCCTTGTCTATGTACTCCTTCCTTCACTTAATTTGTAGGTTACACACTGGATTCTTGACTGCATTCTCCCCCTCTTCTCCACTTCATTCACATACCCCTTAACCCCACCTCACACCCTTTCCAAGGACCTACTTCCTGGTGCTTTATTTTGCTGAACTTTGATTTTGCCTTTATAAGGAATTACACTACATGACTGTTTTGGCCAACCTCCCAAACTCCCAAACTTGTAGAGATTATATAGCTCTATAAATGTAATTGTACAAATACCAATTAGTCAAGCTGAAAAGATGGTTTCATACATCTAGGAATGGTGAAAAACGTAGGGAAACAACGTAATAATGTCATACCAAGGGAAGAAGTTTATTTTGTTTTTTTTTTCTAGTATATAAGCTTTAAATAATTCTATCAAGTGTCCAGAAATGATATTGTTCAGGTTCAGAAGATGTGGGATGGACTCTCTTTCACGTTCAGTCTTTCTGATCAGTAATCACTCATTTTATGTTCATAAGCCTTGGTTTCATCATGCATAAAATAAGAAGAATATTTACATTTCCTCTTTGGTTAGTATAAATGTTAAATATGACAATGCATGAGAAAAGGTGTTTATAAACTACCAATGGCTGTTCAGTGTTCATGGATAGGGTCACTGGGACTTTCCTACTTTAAAAATCACAACTTTTTAATCACATATTCACTTGGTGAAACCTGGGAAGTTGCTAAATCTGAGATAACTATCACTGTTTATACATGCAAAACTGAGGCAGCCTACAGTGGCACAGGAATCCGAGATCCGATCCATGTGACCTCACTATATGGCTAGCCCCCGGCAAAGAATGAAGGACTCTCTATAAAAATAACTAAAGCATGAAAAGTCATGCATCCAGAGGTAGAGCACCTGCCCAACAAGAACAATGCTTTCAATTCAAACCCCAGTATTTTCAATAAATAAATAAATAGAAATAGTAAATAATAATTTAAACTGAGCTTGGTATGATGGTTCACACCAATAACTCGAGCACTGAGGAAGTAGAGAGAGGAGTCTGTGATTTCAAGGCTATCATAGGCTACAGAGTGAGTTTCAGGTCAATGTGGATTATATAGTAAGATATTGCCTCCAAAAATCAAAAACAAGTTACATAAAGAAAATGAAGGTTCATAAAAATACAGACTCTGCAGTGAAATACCATCTTGAAGAGAAAGGCACCTAGTTGACCAGTAGACAAAATTAATTTCCAAATAAATATTCACCTGAATTTCAAAACAATACCATTTTTTTTTACTTAAAGTACTTCTAAATTATGTTAGAAAGCCCCAAAGTAATTCACAGGAATCCCATATATACAAAAACTTCAGCCTTTGCATATGAGGCAATTATTCATAGATACATTTCTTTATTTGACTGATTTGGGAGTGCCTCAATTTGCTAGAATTAACCTGAAGCAATCATTCTTTTACAGGGAGGTAAATCAAAGACCGGGCATGTTTAGGGAACAGATGTATTCTATTATGCAAAAATCTACATTGCTAATAGATATGGGGAGAAGCACCAGTAAGGTGAAACAGAATAGATTTGTCACACACAGCAATGTCAAGGATAATATTAATCAAATCCAGAGGCCACCCTTTGAGTCAGAAGAAGATTCTAGTCTTCCTCACAGAAAGTAAGAGCACTTATACACAGGCACATCTATACTTTGTTTACACAACAAGCCTGGTACAATTGATTGAAGGGCATTCTCAACACCTTGTGGAATATCTTAGCATATGAATGATTTTTTAAATTTAATTGTGAACATACTGTACAGAGGAGTTACAATTACGTGGGCAGGATAATGCGTACATTTCTTACCAAGCATTGCAGCCTCCTCCTTTGTTTACCCTTCACCTCCCTTAGCATATGAATGATTTTTAGAGTATGATCTGTTCTCTAAAATCAAGCACAAATGGACACTCATACAGATATTGATGATGAAAAATATTATTGGACCAAAATAAAATTCCATTTGTAACATTAATGTAATGCTTACTTTATTTTTATTTCAATTTTATTTTCAATGTCATGTACAGAGAGGTTGCAGTTACACAAGTGAGGTAATGAGTACATTTCTTTTTCAACAGTATTACCTTCTCCCTCATTTTCTCCTAATTTTCTCCCCCAGCCTCCACCTCCCCAAACTGTAAAGTTCATTTCCAACATAGTGTCTTGTGAGCATCACTGTAGAATTGGTTCACCCTTTGTCCCACTGTTCAAATTCCATTTTAAAGCATTCTAGTTTAATAGATATGTCATTTTCCTGTGGAAGAAACAATTAGTCTAATAACTCAAAGGTACCGTGAGTCCTACAGAAGTACTTAGAAGATAAACATTTTCTAGAAGTCTTCAGAATACACTCTAAAGGCAGTCTCTTTAGTGAAAACAGATTTTTTTTTTTGGTTGCATGCATTAAAACTGTTGGCTAAGAGATGTGGTCTAGTATTCCCCATTGCTTGATAGGGTTCCTGTTCCTCCCACAAGTGTTACTTTCCTCCTCTCCTAGGCACCTCAGGATCTGTCAAATATTCATTTACAGGTCTGTGACCTTCTGCTTTCTTCTCCTTTAACTTTATGTTAAGCGTTGTTCTTGCTTTTCTGTATGAATGTATCCTATTCATAGATGGCTTCATTCTACAATAGACAGTGGAGTTCCTTTACTGTTCTTGTAAGATATTGTTAGGTTAGTAATCTGACTTCCCCTTATATAAAAATTCATTCAAAACTTACTTGATTTCTGACCTGTTCTTTAATATGTCTTTACTATTACTCCTAAAGGTTCACTGAGCCATCAGTCCCGGAAATAAAAGCCTCGCAAGTGCCTTACTTCAGGCATCCCAAGCCACAAGACCCCCCCCCCCCAAACAAATGTATGATCCAAGATCTCACAAATCTGCTTCTCAGACTCAAGTAAGGGCATTGAATGGACACCACAAAGCAAAACAAAAATACATTGATAGACGATACAGTAAACACACTCATCTATATATTTGTAGTTCTTCATTCTGTTCAAAATCCAAAGTATACAAAAATCAAACTCTATGAAACCTGCCTGCCTCCATTGTTGGCATTATCCACCCTGCTCCTCATTGTTAATCCAAAGTAAGAATTTTTTACTTTTCTGTTCCGTCATGTTTTCCCCAGTATTTCTTCATGCACTCCTTTGTGTCAAGTTGCAGTTATCTCATTTATAATTCTGTCTCTAAATTAATCAGAAGTGACAGTAATGCTGAGCATTAAAGAGCTGCTAGTTCTAAATCTTGATTTACTTCAAGGAAATGTGAATATGCTTTCCATAATCAAAAATAGGTACACACATTCCTGAGAGCTAGGGCATAAAGGAGGTAGTGACAGGCTTTGAATGCTTGTGACGGCTCCAAAGTACTCTGTGGCTCTTTATTGAAATTCTGGCTCTAGGAGAGATTCAGTTTGTGGAACCCATGGTGCAGCTCAGGCATTGTTGTCTTCATGGTTGTCCTTGTCATTGCTTCACCCTCTTCCACTTTTTCTCTTAACTTTGGCTTGTCTTTTTATGGCCTATCTTACCCTACCTGCTCTTGGGAAGGGAGGGAATAAGTAGTGTTATGTTCAGGTGCACAAGGCTGTTGTAGGACCCCTGACCTTGTCCTGACCCATTATGTCCTGGCTTTATCCCACATATACATCCTAAAAGCCAGACCAGTTGCATCTGCAGTCCAACTACAAAGAATCATTCTATCTTGTACATTAGGAAAATGTCACTATTTCTTGTGTGTGCTCATTATATATGGAGAATTCTTTTCCAAGTTCAAGTCTTAATATAACCTCCTGGCTTCTCATAAATGACACTTTTAAAAGGTGTTTTATTTTCAGTCAACTATAAGCATGTCAATTTCAATAACTACTTAATTTAAAACAATATTTTCCCAGAAATAGTATTCTTAATTACTTTTAAACTAAGGAAATTAATGCCCTTAAGGAGCAGTTTATAATGGACAATTTTAAGCTCAGTCTGTTTTTGTGTCTCACAAAACCCTTTGATCCATGTGCACTCACTAATTTTACCCCCTACAGGCTTAACCTTTTGGCCTCTGCCTTTTTCCATGCTGCACGCCCACAGAGCTCTGGCCTGAGCGAGGAAGCCAGACAGCAAAGATCTCCAGGCAAAGCCTGCTTCCCCTGCTCCTGCCACTCATCATGACTCCACACTTGTTTTTTCACAGAAGCCTATGAGTGTGAGTGTGAGCTTCCCTTGTCTTATAGTTTTCTTCTTCCTTCCAGAAGATGCCTGACTAGAATCAGATTAAACATACATGTAAACATATGTACACAAATGTATGCACTTAAGTATGGTATATGCCGGGGAGAATTCCAATGGCATAGCTTCTTTGAATTAACTTCTGGTCTAACAAAATGATAGCAGGAAGCTGGTACTTAAATGATCAGGGACTGGAGAGGGCAAGGGGAGTGGGGGCAGATGAAGAAGTTCAGGAGAATATAGTCATAACATTCAATAGACATTTGGAAAAATGGAACCTGGAAAACTGAAGGGATGTTTGGTGGTGAGGATGGAAGAAAAAATGACAAAAAGGCATAAAACTGATCAAAATGCATTGTTCTTAGAAAGTGACATATTGAATTGTAAATCTTTTCTACAACTAGTTAAAGACAATAAAATATAATTTTAAAAGTCCATTGCCTAACTAGCATATGTCTAGGACAAGCAGAAGAGGTCAAAAGCTAGGTACATTGGACCATATAACCTGATGATAAGCGAAATGAACTCCAAGATAGGGACACAAGAAGTTTTATTTTTGTTGCTGCTCTTTTTAATGTACTTACAATGTACTATGTGATTTTTTTTTGTTTCTTTGTATGTTCTTCCCCCATGGTAAAATCCCCGTTGTCACTGTATTTGATTCCTGTGTCCTGCATCTTGTATATACGTTGTTCTAATTTGAGGAAGGGAAGGGAAATAACAAAATGCTGAAATAAGGATACAAGTTGACCCATTGTAACAATGAGATGTACAAGATCGTCAGTTAAAAATGAACTTACTTTGTGGAGGGGAGGGAAGCGGGGAAAGCAAAGGATGGTAGGGGAAAAATAAAGGAGGGTGTAACAATGCTCTATAGGAAATAGACTCAATACCTTGCTCACATAATTGTAACCTCCCTCTTGCTCTCTCTCTGTCTCTGTCTCTGTCTCTGTCTCTGTCTCTGTCTCTCTCTGTCTCTCTGTCTCTCTGTCTCTCTCTGTCTCTCTCTGTCTCTCTCTCTCTCTGTCTCTCTCTCTCTCTCTCTCTCTCTCTCTCTCTCTCTCTCTCTCTCTCTATATATATATATATATATATATATATATATATATATATATAAGAAAAAAGTCAATGAGGCCATCTTCTGGGCCTGTATAGGGGAAAAAAGTCCATTGCCAATTGTGACATCCTGTGCCTCAGATGGTAAGCTTATTTTGAAACAGGATGGTTACAAGTGTTTACTAGTTAAGAGACAGTCATGCTAGAGTAGGATTGCCCCTTAATTCTCAATGGCTGATATCCTTATAATATGGGGAAGGATGATAACAGAGACACAAGGAGAAGGTGAAGACAGAGGTGTGATGTTGCTACAAGCCAAGGCATGCTAAAGATGGCCAACAAATCAGCATAAACTGAAATACAACAGATTCTCCCTCTCAGCCATCAAAAGCAACCAACCTACCAACACCTTGATTTCACAATTCCAGCCTCCAGAACTGAGACAACAAATATCGACTACTTGATGCCTCCCAGTTAGGGTATTTTTTGTTAGAGCCACCCTATTGAATGAATACACCCGTTTAGGAGTACTTTCCTGTGTTACCTCTTAATGAGAACTTTGGTCTCAGGGTGAACGTAGATAATTAACCATTAGGATATTGTTACCACACAGTGCAGGTTTTCTATTCCTGATATTTCTACTCTATCACAGCTCCCCTTTGGACTTCCAACTTCTTTCTTTTCTGATTTGCATGAAAGAACTTGTTGGTGTTAAAGGAAACTGTCACCAAGGAAAATGAATGCAAGTCTGCTTTCTCTTTATCTGGAAATGTGCCAAGCTCAGTGTGTAGCTCCTAATAATTTTTTTGACTAAATGAATGAACAAGTAAAAGGCAAACATATTTTCCTGCCCAAGTCCAGTGACAAATGATAACAAAGATATTCATTAATGTATTAATCTATTTAATCAATAAACATTTCCCAGATGTCAATGTCATGCCAGGTTCTGTATTTGGTGCCCAGAAAAAATAAGACAAAGTATAAGCTTTTAAGAAATTCATAGCCTAGAAAGGAAGGAAAATCTATTGCCAAACACTTCAAATGTAGAGTAATAAATGAATAAATTGACATGGGAACATTCTTCGATTGATTTGGGATGGGAAGCAAAATCAGGCAGTTGTGTTCCAATTGGGCCTTGAGCCATGGAAGAGGTGATATTCTGCACTTGGGGAGTTCAAATACACATGAACCAAGTGGCACTAAAGACAATCCCATGGAACATGCATGGAAGAGTGAACAACCTCAGTCCCATGGCTTGTTCATGGGATGTTTGGCAAAACTGGTCTATGAAACTGGCAGGAAAACACTCAGATGATCTGCTCTTCGGAAAACCTGGGAAAGAAGAATCGGATTTACACAAATGTCTGTATCCTAAGGTACAATTCTAGCTTCACTCGAGAGGAAGATCCTTGCCGAAAGAAATGGACGACAGAGAGAAGTATGCGAATGCTAAGCTCATAAAGAATAGATGAGATTTTCAAAGGGAAGCATTTATTGTTTCTTGTATTATAGCGCATTGTCTCTTGATATGATTAGTTATCAGTCTCAGTTATCCAAAACTGGTATGAAATAAAGCGTTTACGCAGTTATGCTTCATTGATGTCAGCTAGGGGAGCATGAAAATCTCCATGAAGGTGGGTAATTGATGTGTAAATCAGAACTCAATCACTCTGTAATAGAAATAGTCCCACTGAAAATATGCTTGTTGAACACAATCACATAGACGCCAAAAGGAGGAAGGGAGAGGAAAAAGGAAGAGAGGAAGGGGATAGAAGGTTTATCTATTAAAAATGATAATAAATAACAATTTTTACCATTTTCAATAGAGATGCTGTCAGAAATACTCTCAAGAAAGTTGTGACCAATATATTCCAATAGATTCCTTCTGTTCTGAGGAGTTGTTCCTGCATTATTGAAAGGCATGAAGCCTCTATAGTGAAGGTAATTTAAATTCTTTGATTGTTGTCGGTCGTGGGGCTTGAACTATAGGCATGGGCACTGTCTCAGCTCTTCAGTCCAAGGCTAGTACTCTACCTCTTGAGTCATAGCACCACTTCTGGCTTTTTCTGCTTATGTGGTGCTGAGGAATTGAACATAGGGCCTCATGCATGCAAGGCAAGCACTCTTCCACTGAGCTACCTTCCCAGCCCTATAGTGATGCTTAAAGAACAAATTTAAACAAGTTCCTCTTTTGAAACATGACACATGGAAATCATCTCAGTGATCGTGATTTGGTTAACAATGCTTTTTCTAACATACTTGCTATATTGATGAAAATTCTTTTGTCATTCTGAATTTGCTCTCTGAAAAGCAGTGAATAAAAATGGACAATGCCTTACAATTTAATATTTTAGAATTTCATATTTTAAATCAAGTTAACTTTATTCACAGAGAAAAAAGTGCCTATTTCTATCAACATCATAATCATTGGCATTAGCTCTTCTTTAGATGTCACTGGAATGTCTAGAGGCTAATTTTTCTTCCCCTGTACTGCTGTCATTGAATAAGAGAAAATGCTTTACATGAAATATTGCCACAATACTTTTAATAGCCAACATTTCTGCCAAGTAATTTGAAAAATGAACAATATATGCATCTTTTCTTTCTTCTTTTTGATTCAGTAAGAGATCCAGAGTTTTCTTATTCATTTAGCAGGATTTACCCACCAGTGCATAAGCTATTCTGGAGGTTTTGCATTATTCCCCCACCCCCGACATGCACACACACACACACGCGCGCGCGCACACACACACACACACACACACACACACATCTTTAAACACATTTTGTATGTGACAGCAAAGGAGCAAATATACTGCACTGGGGAGATGATATACTTCTGTTGACCCCAGGTCACCAGCTCAGCCTTGTATTCAACAGTGTCTGCATGCTGACTGGTTTCCTCCTATGCAGCTGGGCTGCAATCCACACAGTCTCACCTTGACGACTGTACCAAGAAGAGTGGCAGCATATATTTAAGCAGGGATGCCTGGGACAATGGGGATTCGTTGAAGAAGGGCAGTAACCTCTCTGTAATCCTTACTTATTTTTTTTGAACGTGAGTAAATCACATCCTTTTCAATAAAACCTCAATTAACGGATGAAACCAAAGCATCCAAGGATTTAAAACTGTTACTTTGGAGAAGCAATAGACACTTACATTTGTATGATCTTCTCACATTATAGTATGATTTAATAGGAAAATTGAGATAGTCCTGAAAAAGAAGCCCAAAGGGAACTCTCTGTCTTCAGACTTCACTGATGAAGCCACTGAAACTCAGAGGGTTAACTGTGTGGTTCCGTCAGTCAGGTAAGGAGGACCAAAACCAGAATAAGAAGACAACTTGTCCAAAGCTAAGAGGAGTTTTCTTTTCTACTAATAGTACTCTCTGTCATAACTAAAAAGTGTTTTCTAATTCTGTTAATCAAGATCATGAGGAGATTCCCTTAATGTTAAGAGTAAGGAAGCTTTTTTTTTTTTTTAAAGATTTTAGGTGAAGAACTTTTTGTGGGTTATCATTATTAAATGGCTAACAGATAAATCGTGGTTTTTGACTTTCTAGCAAGCAATGAAATAGAAGGCCGCAGGGAGGACGAATGTTTGGAAGAGGATTGTATGGTGGAAAAACTCAGAGATTTATTAGATTGCGGTGCCCATCAGAAGCTATGCACATATGACCATATAAGATGATGTTAAGCGAAATGAACCCCAAGATAGGGACACAAGTGGTTTTTTCTTTCTTGCTATTGTTCCTAATGTATTTATAATGTACCATGTGATTTTTAACAAGTTTTTTTATTGTGAAAATACTACAGAGGGGTTATAGTTACATGAGCCAGGTAATGAATACATTTCTTATCCAGCATTGTTGCTTCCTCCTTTGTTCTTCCCCTACCAGCCCTTCACTCCCATCTCCACAATTACACTCCCCGCTTATGTGCCTCCCCCATGGTATAACCCCTTTTTTCACTGTATTTGATGTGGATGACTATATTTGATGTTAGTGCCCTGCATCTTGTATATACACCTCTCTAGCTTGGGGTGGGGAAGGGAAAAAACAAAATGCTTAAATAGGGATACAGGTGGACCCATTGTAACAATGAGATGTACAAAACACTATGTTGAAAAACAAACTTTACAATTTAGGCAGGGAGGGGCGTGTAGTTGTGGAGGTGGGAGGGAAGGGATGGTAGAGGAAAAACAAAGGAGGAGGTAACAATGCTTGATAAGAAATGTACTCATTACCTTGCTCATGTAACTGTAACCCCGTTGTACAGTACTTTCACAATAAAAACGTATTTAAAGAATAAAATTAAAGAAGTACTTAGACCACATTGAGATTCCATCTCCCAGAGTTTACATTCTTGCGTCTATTTTCTCAACCTTCCAAATAACCACTCAAAGAAGCACACAGTAAAAAATGATGAGAGCATAAAATGGTAAGAAAAAAATCTAAAATGGCATTGTCTAACAGGGAAGCCACTAGTCAATCACAATGCTTGAAAAGTGACTCCTCTAAATTGAGAAGTGCTGTACGAATAAACTGTGCGAATAAATTGTGAAAAACAGAATTAAGGATTTTATTCAAGATTTTATTCAAGATTAAAAATCATATTTTGTAAGAGTAATGTTTAACAGTGATAAATATCACCTGTTATCATTCCTTTGCTTTTATGTCCTTTTTTCTTTTTCCTTTGTCTGGAGTTTGAACTCATTGTCCCATGCTGGCTAGACAGATACTATCTATTACCTCATTCCTTTTTGCTTTACTTATTTTTTCAGGTAGGGTCTTACGATCTTGCCTCCTATTTATGCCTCCTGCATAGCTGAGATGAGAACATGTATTACTATGAGCACTTTATTGATTTAGATGTGGGTCTCACCAACACTTGCCTAGGTTGGCCTCAAACTGTGATCTGTGATACCCACTTCCTGAGTAGTTGGGATTGCACAAATATATACATATACATATGTATATGTGTATATATATATATATATATATATATATATATATATTCTGTTTTTCTACTGTGGCCAAGAGAAAACTTAAGCATACATGAGTTGTTTGTGTTTGTGACTTACCTTTCTATTCAGTAGAGGTAGTCTAAAAAAAGAGATTTTTCTAGGTCTTCTTATGAAGCCACTTGGAACTTAAACAATGTTGGTTTCAGTGTTCTGACTGTAGATAATTATAAGTTTTGTGCCTTTGGGTTTATTGTAATAAACTAAAGTCTGTGGTTCTGTTTTAATAGCTCTTTTTCTCTGCTCTTCTTAGTACCAATTTCATCAAACTCAATTTCATATGCTAGTGTTCACTTTCATGACCGCTATATTGTCTAATTGGCAGCTTACTGATCAATAGTATGTGAAGAATTGAACTCAGTGTCATAAGTTGAGTATGCATTCACCCAGTGTACCATATGGAGGTACATTGTATATTATGGACATATTAATGCTAAGGCTCAATTGAGTTTCATTGGTGCATAAGAAACTACTAAAACAAAATTATGCCAAGTGCTTGCTGAACATCACAGCCCCTCATATTTTCATGAGCATGACGCATAGTATGGTGGTGTATATAAGCTACTGCATGCCCTCCTCTGAAATAACCAAAGATTCTAAGCAATATTCCAGTGAATATCATGTCCTTTTATATGATGGAGTCATTTTTCAGGCAAAGAGAATGAAATAACCGGTGGGACAATTCACAACAGCCTGTTTAAGTGAAAACATCTTGCATTTGTGAAGCCTTGTTGCTGTCTGTTTGTTCCCAAGGTGCTTATAGTAGCTGGAAATAATTTGATTAATTTGATTCACATAAGCCATTGGCAATGTTTTTCTACCTGTCTCACATCTATTTCACACATTACTTGTAGAACTCCTCAGTTTACTGATATTTTCTCGAAAAATTGTCAGCCAATCTGTAGCAAAATGAAACCGTGCCTTTTTTGGTGTAAAATAATCATTGATTAACACATACTGTTGAAGCCAGATGAATCAGCAGCCTTCGAGGAGGGTTGATACCATTTGCACGTTCTGATAGATGCATGTGCTGGTGGGTATCTCTACATATGAGAGCACAGGCCCTTACTCTGCAGCACTTCACACCATTGTTTCCCAACACACAGTGTACTCACCAACAAGAATGTAGTCAACTGAACAAGTTACCATGATTGGTTTACTTTTATTTGCTAACTACATATTCAAGAAAGCCTGAAGGCTAAAGCTTTTTGAGTATCATATTCCTATTGATCTATATAGCTGTTTACATGCTCAATTAATTTATTGTGACATAGAGCACAGGTCAAATAAAGAGATTACACACTTCAGTTAGAGATAGCATTGTTATTGAGTCTCTCTATAATTGCTCCAGTTTATCATGTGTGATCTAGTGCAGACTGGGAAGAAAGGAGATAATCTACCTCAGCTATTTCAAATTCCATAGTATATCCCTATATTGAACATTATGCTGAAGTTTATGCTGCATTACACTAGACAGATCTAAGACAGTTATATGTATCCACTCATATATATTGCATATATACATTTCATCCAGATTATAATTAATGGCCACCCAACAGGCTTGCTTGCCTCAATGTAAGGACATGGAAAGATCCTGTCCACTTCTGGCCAGAGTAGAGAATTACCAGGCATGGTGGGGCTTCGGCTACTTTTCTCCCTGCTTCAATGTAGATGGAAACTTCACAATATTTTTATTCATTTCCTTCTGGAGTGGCCCTAACCTAAGCATAGGTACATAGAGAAAAATTACTAGTTCCTGCAATTCCCAAACACCTATGACTCATCTTCTTTGTCATCTCTTTGAGAAAACCTGCACTCCAATAAGGGATGACATTGTCACTGAGTCTACCAATCCAGTCTACAATTCTTTCTCAACCTTACTTATTCCATTTTGGGGGAAGTGTTTACTTGCTTTCCTTCCATACAGATGACTAATTTATTTTGAGACATAGTATATCAGTTTCCTAGAGGTGCTGCAAAAGTTATTCAAAACATGATCTTCAATTCAGAAGATTGGAAGTCTGTAATGGTTCTCACTAAGGTAAAGATCAAGGTGTTAGCAAAACTGTTAGCAGAACTGTGTTAGTGAACAGCTGATCCACGGGCCATAGAAGGCCCACAAATTGATTTTGTGTGTGAGGGGACAAGCGTGCATGCTTCTCATATGTTTCTCATCAGCTGCTTGTGACCATCTGCCTGTATTAATTTTGTAATAATGTCACAAATATCTGAATGGACTTTGTTGAATAAGAAGTTCCAAATTTCTGCAGAGGCTCTATGGGAGAATCCATTTCTCTTGCTGTTTTTCAGCTTCTAAAAAAGATTTACTTGGCTGGTGGCTGTATCACTTCACCTTCAAGTCTTTTCTCTTATTTACTAGTGTAGTGTTCGCTCTCAGTTCCTTCCATTCTTCCCACTTCCTCCCTCCCTCCCACTTCTTCCCACTTCTTTCCTCACCCCTCTCTTACTTCTACTTCTGTTCTCAAACTCCCCTCTCTGACTGACTCCCTTGTCTTCTTTCATTAAGATACTTGTTACTACACTGGGCCCATCAAGACAATCTAGGATAATCAATTCAGCTCGAGATCGTTAACTTAATCACATCTACGAAGTCCCCTTTGCCTTGTAAGTTAATATAGTTACAAGCGTTAAGAAGGAGACAAAGACATCTTTGAAGGAGGCATTGTTTTGCCCCAAATAGGCCTAGTATAGTATATTCACTGTTATTCTCCTAGTGCCTAAAACCATGGCATGGGATATTGTAGCTTCAAAATTCTAAGGTGAATGAAAGATGGTCTCGTGAAGCTTTTAAATATCTATTTAGAGAAGAACGTCACACATGAATACGGCGCAACGGGTTGATCTTGGGCAGAGCCTGAGGACCTGTGGCAATCCATACATACCTGCCCTGTTACTTAATGCCATGAGACTGAAAGGAACTGTTCAAAGCTGACTTTCCTCAACAGGAAATATATGTGGGGATTGTTGTGACCCTCAAATAAGATAATGTGTAGGAAAATATCTGTTAAAGATAAATTACTTGTATAAAAAGATAAATTACTTGTATAAAGTAATTTATACAAGTAATTTATTCTTAACATTGCTAGTACAAAGAGAAGAAACAATAAATCTTTGAGAAGGAGCAGGAAAAGGTTCCACTTAGTAATGAGGTATTATCACTTTGAAAACTAAATAAAAATAACCATCCAAAAGTGACCCTCATCACATGTTTTCCATTCATATTCTAGTTGCTGAAGAGACTGACACAAGACATTTAAATTACCTCAAATAACTAGATGCTCAATTGCTCAAGATAAATGGAGCCACACTTGCCCTCTTACATTTTCCTTGAACATAACAATCAAAGAGGGATTCATCATGTTTACTTATTACAGTAGTATGAAATCTGTGGTTACTCAATTTATAAAGCCCTACACATTAACCCATCCATTTTATTGATTAATAAGGTGGTTCAGTGACATTACAACAATAGAGATGGCAATGCATCTTCCAACAAAAGCAGAATTATCTAGAAAGGTGCCACACATCTGCAAAACACTTTATTATAGTTCAACCCAGGAATGTGAAAATAGGAGAAAATTGAATAGGAAACAGGCTTCAATCAAAGGGTCTTTAGAAGGTACTGAGCCCAGAGCTGTCATTTTGTATTACAGAGAAGATAGAGTACAAAAAGGGGAAGGGCTGCCCAACATTATCCACCTAGTCGATGGCATGTCTTGGACCAGAGCCCAGGTCACATGACTGTTAATTTAGTGCTTTTCCTCTCCGTATCAACATTTGTGTTTCCTGACCCCTGTCTAATGCTTATAGCTTTATGTTCCATGAGACAAATGGAAGGTGAAAGAGGAAGTGAAAATGCATTATTCTACCCTTGTGTTTTAAACAGGATGTTGAACAGATACAAGGAGTTTGAAAAGTTTCCTTTAACATACTCATGAATCACCAAAAACCAAACAAGACTTAGCGTCTGCAAGCAATCCACTCTATGTGAAAAAGCTGTCATATTCCAGACTGTGCAGAATGAGTTTAGGAAAGAAATAACTTGGAAGTTCTCCAAGGAAAGCCTATGGCTTGGCACAAGGCAGAGAAAGTTATTAAATAAAGAAGGTTGAAGAAACGAAATGGCCTCATGATTGACAGAGAGCTTTCTTTGTAGCTGGTAGTCACCATGCTACCTTGTAAACCTGAGGCTATCAAACCAATGATATTGCAGAATATTGAGATGTGCTGAATGCTAACAGGAATATAGTATGCATGCGAATATGCAGCTGCAATATCAGGATGTGACAGATTTATATTAGAATACCACAGAGTAGAAGAGAGCACAGGAAACATGCAGTTATTATCCAGCCCTTCATTCAGTATGTAAAAATCTTCTTTCTGACAACTAGTAACATTAATATCACAGTGCTCACTACCCTCAAAAGTTGGCCCAATAATTCTTTTGTACTGAGCTATGACTGAATAACAAAGGACTTAATATTGAGAGCCTTCTCCCTTTGCTTTAGATCTGATAATTGATAGTGCTCAGACTTGTATTTGCTGCTTTTTTGTTTGGTTGTTTTTTTTAATTAGATACAGTTACTTAAGTACACTTCTTGTCAACCTTTTACCCCTTCCCTCATTTTTCTCCCACTTTCCTTCCCCCAACTCTCCCCCAAGATGTACAAATTATTTCGAACACATTGTCTTGTTGAGAATCACTGTTGCATTGATTCCCCCTTGGTCTTTATCTCATTATTCTGTTGTTCCCCTTCAATTCCCTAATTCAGATAAACGTATATACAATACCAGGGTATCCACACCAAATACAGTAACAAACGGGGATAAACCATAGGGGGAAGAACACACAAAAGAAAAAAGAATTTACATAGTACATTTAAAATAACAATAGCAAAGTAAAACCTCTTGTGTCCATGTCTTGGAGTCCATTTCGCTTAGCATTATCTTTTATGGTCATATGTATGTAGCTATTGACCTATTCTGCTCATCTGATAATATTACCCTAGTTGTAAACTATTTCTTTTTTTTTTTTTTTTTTTTGGTCGGTCGTGGGGACTGTCCCTCAGCTCTTCAACTCAAGGCTAGTGCTCCACCACTTGAACCACAGCACCACTTCTGGCTTTTTTCTGCTTATGTGGTGCTGAGGAATCAAACCCAGGGCCTCATGCATGTGAGGCAAGCACTCTACCACTGAGCCACCTTCTCAGCCCCTTGTATACTATTTCTTGTAAATAAGGGAAACCATGGGACCTACGTTTCTTTGGGTCTGACTTAGTTCATTTAATATGATTTTTTCCAAGTCTTTCCATTTCCTTACAAATGAGGTGGTGTCATTCTTTCTGATGGAGGCATAGAATTCTAGTGTATATGTGTGTGTATATGTGTGTTTACGTATGTGTGTGTATCACATTTTCTTGATCCATTCATCTGCTGAGGGGCATCTGGGTCGGTTTCATATCTTCGCTATGGTAAATAATGCTGTGATAAACATAGTTGTGTTGGTAGCTTTAGTATGGCCTTGTTTGTGATCATTGTGGTAAATTCCCAGAAGTGGGATTGCTGGGTCATAGGGGAGCTCTATGTGGAGTCTTCTGAGGAACCTCCACACTGCTTTCCAGAGTTTTTGAACAAGTTTACACTCCCACCAACAATGCAGTAGGGTTCCTATTTGTCCACATCCCTTCCAGCATCTGTTGTTATTATAATTATTGATTATAGCCTCTAACTCAGGTCAAATGGAATCTCAATGTTGCTTTGATTTGCACTTCTTTTATGCTCAGAGATGTTAAGCATTTCTTTTACTCTGAGAACCCTGATACTGAGGATCCTGAAATGAATTCAAATATTCAATTGTACTGTTCTGTCAAACTGACTCAGAAATGCCCTTTACAATAGCATTGCCAAAGAATCAAGGGATGTCAGATTCATGAGTTTTTCCATATATATCTGCAGCTGGATAAACCCCAGGTACATCATCTCTAGAGTACTCTCTAGGGATAGTAAAGCCTTCTGGATTGTACTTGAAGATGTGGCTTTTGTGAAAGAAATGTAACAATTTATCAGAATCAAGATGCAGTTGCTTCAGTCAACACTAACAGAAATCAACAAGTTGAGGAGGTTATATAATGCTGAGAACAGGATTCTTAAGACACAACTGCTGATAGTAACTGTTACAAAAGATATTGCCAGAACCACAGCCTTGTGCATGATACAGCAAACATATACTAAAAGTACTTCTCCAGGGATTTCTACTCAGAAATTGTTTGTTCATCCTCAGAGTGACACTGCACTTATTAATTACTGAGGCCCAAAATTATTGTTTGAAATTTTGTGATGAAATTATTTTTATTTTTGCCTTTATAGACATCCTCTATCTCATCGGCTCCTTTGAAAATGTCCTTAGTTAATTATGGCACATATACTGCCATTGCAATTCTATTCTGAATAAATATCCTAACTCTTTGGACAATGTCTCTCTTACTTGACTGTAAGTAAATTGTACAGAATCATGTGCATCACTGTGATATATTTTTTACAAATAAGTTTGATTAGTATATACTCATCTCCCATTACCTATCATGTTCTCCTCCTGCTTCCTTGAGTCCTTTTTTATCTTTAAACAGTTTATCTTCTACTTTCATGTCTCCCTCTAACTCCTAGATTTTACTTATGAGAAAAAAATATATGTCTTTCTGAGTCTACCTTGTTGTGCTTTCTCTGTTTATAGACTGACAATTTCCATCCCAAATCTATTACAAACTAGTTCAGTAACCTCAAGCAAATCAGTTACACCCCATGAGATTCAGTTTCTTCACATGGAAATCTTGGAGTTTGTACACTAGAGAATTTCCAGAGCTCTCATGAACTGTTACTTGATTGGATTCTATTATATTCATTGTTTTCCAACTTCTTCTCCCATCTGACCCTGAGCTGGCATAGCTCCTGGAATGTTCAGAGCAGGTCACTGCCAACGTTACTGATTTTATTATTATCTAAGATAATAGAATTTGGGTTATACAAATCAGTTTTATCCTAAGTATCTCACCAATGGTGAAACTGATAATAAACCAATATGTAAAAACGTATGTTGCCACGAAGTCCAACATATCCAACATAGTCACTTAAGCAGTGATTTTTTTCTCAACATTGATTGGTTGGAGTGGCCCAGTATTACTGGTAGATAAACACCCAGTTCTCAGGATAGAATGACTACCATACTGCAATTCTAAGTCAAAGTGTATCCTATTTTGAATTCTACATTCCCAATCTGCTGCTTAGTATAAATATTATACTATATGATGTGTAAATATTAAAATTTAACTTTGACAAGTTGAGTCACAGTCATTGGAATTCTGCCAAGAATTCTAACACTTTTTCATTATTTCCCAAGAAAGACCAATTTAAGAAATGCAAACCAGTTCCAATTCACTTCAAAATTTGGATTAACGTCAAAGAAATTTTAATGAAATTCTGCTTAAGCATTAAACATGAAGGTATTTATTTCATTATTAAGTTAACATTCAAATCCAATAGAAATTAGTTTAAGGTCTCTAATAACTGGGTTCAAAGGGTAATGAAATTCAAACTGATGGCTACATTTAGATGGAATCCCTTTTCTCATGACATAAGGTTTTATAGACGCTAAGAGGCAACATTATTAATCTGTGCCTTGCCTGGTCTCTCCTTATTTAGGGGCATACCTCTGGCATGTTGCTGGGGTGACCTTGCATATGTCTGCATAGGGAAAACCTAAACCATAGCTGATCTAAGCATTGGTGGAATGCTTTGTGGTCTCTAGAAACACAGAAGGAGGCCAGTCTTGTGAGAAGCTACTCTAAGACCAACTCAAACTTACCTCTCTATTACCATTTCCTCTAAAAGACTATAATGAGGTAGACTGTCATTAATTCCTAGAAGCTTGCCTACCTACTCCCCCCCCCCCCCACCCCGCCATGTACTCCTTTGACCTTAGAAATGGTGTTGTGAGCAGAATTGAAGTCCTTAGCAACGGAAACAACTTCACAAATGGGTGTAGTCGTCCAGTTCCTTTACTTGTTTTTGACACCAGGCCCAGTGTGTGGTACCCTGTTTGCATTATTCTTCTTTGCATCATTCCCATAAGTACTGAATTATTTGAATCTAAAAGGGTCTTGCTGTATTGCCCTTGGACATAGTTGATAGCCTCTGCCTGAAAACTCCCTTAAAGCAATGTTGCATAAAAATGGGAGGCATCATTTTCATGGATATAATCAGAAAAAAAATCAACAATAAAATCTCATTATGTTCTTAGGCTGAGTGGAGTTTTGATTCACTCAGAGTATATGTTTCGTAGTGGTGATTATTTGGGTAAACAAAATTCCACGAAACCTTGAATCTCAACATACAAACAAAAGAATCAATGAGATGTACAAGACACTATGTTGAAAATGAACTTTACAACTTGGGGAGGGGGAGGGAGGTGTTGGGGAGGTGGGGTGGAAAGGGATGGTAGGGGAAAAACAAAGGTGCAGGTAACAATGCTCAATAAGAAATGGACTTATTTCCTTACTCATGTAACTGTAACCCTGCTGTACAGTATTTTTACAATAAAAACATAAAAAAACACAGAAGAATCCTAGTGTTCTTAGTAGAAACTTGTGTCAAATTGGGAAGGCGCCAAGATGTGCCATCCTTTGATAGAGAATGACAAAAGATCTGGAGATTCACAGATAGTTGGTAACATTATGAGCCTTTGTGACAAGTGAAAGGAGGAAAGATTATGAAACCCATGCCAAAATGGTCAAATGTCCTTGAAAAAGAATAACAAGGTAAAATCACATCTCTTCTCATCTCCTGATGTGTGGGAAGAACCTCAGTTCTTCTAGAAGGAGGTCGGGCTGAACCAAAGTTGCTCTTCAGCAGTGGGAAAGGGCCATTAAAGTTATCAGAGATCCTTTTTCCTAGTAGACTTTCTTGTCTTTTTAGTTGTGTGAAAAAATCATACATGAAGGCTGGCTGTCTGCCTGGAGACAAAAAAACAAAAAACAAAAAAAAAAACACATCATAGGAATGGCAGGAAAGGTCATGTGTCCGCAGTAGAAGGAAGTGTTCAAGAGAAATGTCTGAACCTTGCTATGCTTGGGAGGTGGTAGTACTGGTGGAGAGAGCAAGTTGTCCTGCCACTCAGAAACACCCATTGGAGTCTGCACCCAGACGAATTTCGTGAAGAGAATCTTTGAGGAAAACATAAAAGGAGTTCCGTAGATACTCTGCTTTACAATTACATGACAAAGGCACGCGTTTTTCTGTTTTTCTGTTGTATCTCCCTCAATTTACCAGGGAGGCCCATGGCAACTGTCCTGGACCATGTCTGTACTCTCAGAGAAACTCAGAAATATGCCATGTGTCAGCTTCAAGGGAAACAGAGTGTGCTCACGATGCAGTTAAGTAGGCACTGGAAAAAGCTGGTGACATTTTTGTCCTTACAACAGATAAGAACTGGGACATGAAAACTCCTTCACTTTCTTCAGGGAAGTCTAATGATGACAGAGCAGGAAGTGTACTGGAGAGAAGGGCCAAAGCGGGAGAGCTCCACTCGAGCCAAAAGCTCCACAGGTGATTCAACTACAAATTATGAGAGTGGTATCAGTACTGAGTAATCCTGGGAACTTTCTCACATCTGAATTTCTAATTTTCAGACTTGAGTAAGACAGTGTGAGCCATTTTCCCTTGTAGGAGTTCCCACATACTCCATGAACAGTTTCCCTACTATTTTAAGAGGTTCTACTAGTTGGGCCATAGGCGCAGCTCTCCCTATGCAAAAAGTCTGGTAATTCACCATCACATTGGTGATGATGCAAATAGTATTGTCTAAGCATCAAATTCTATATCAATGTGCCTTTTATCTTAAGAAAATACATGAGAAGATTTTAATTAATTTCCAAATTTACATATTACCAACTGGAAATTAAATAAACACTTTGTTACAAGCAGTTAATAGGAACAGATTAATGATGCAATTAATCAAATATTTGACTTTTTAAAGTTTTGATTCATTAAAACAAACTAACAATTTGGCACTCAACAGCATATAAATGTTTAGCTCAAATTTTAAAAATGTCAATTGCTGTTCTGCTGTGTTCACCATTTTATAACAAGAACACAATATTTATAGTTGTAAGTCCTATTAGTGGCTAATACTGCCCCCTCATTTTACACAAAATCACCTTTTTCTTTTTACTCTTCCAAATCCTCCTCATACACATCCAGAAAACTCTCACCACACATTTTTGGGTACCAGTACTGGGGCTTGAATTCATGGCCTCATGCTCTTATTTGACAGTTTTGCTCAAAGCTTTCACTCTTCCACTTTAGCCACACCTTTATTTCTGGGTTTTTGCTAGTTAATTGGGGATGAGAGTCTCAGCTCTGGTCTTGCTTCTTCTTCATTGCCTCTTCTCCTGACACCATCTGCTCCTATCCCCTAAATGAGACAGTCCTTAGGGTTTTTTGTGCTTGTTTTCTTTCTAGCATGATAACCTTACCTTGGCCACCTCAGCTAATCCTAGGGTCTTGAAAGGTACTCTGGACTCTACATGGCAACCCCCTGCAAACCTTTAGTTCATGATGCTTCCCTAATTTTACCGGGCTGAAGGTCATTTTTATATGACCTTCCAATGTTGCCAAATTTGTATTATGTACATGTATTTCATACTTGGAGTACCTCCATTTATGCTTCTCATTTATTTATTTGATTTCACATAATCTTGCTATTGAGGTTTAACCTCTGCTTGCATTCCTCACTTGCTCTTTTCCCCACTACTTACTTTATCTATGCTATGTAAACATTTTCTGAGCATTTTACCTTAGAAATCATATGCATCACATCAGTTTCCACTGCTATGGCCTTAATTCAAGTTTCCATTACCTTTCATTTATGAGTAATTCCACAGACTCTTCTCTGATTTTATGCTTCTTTCCTAGGGGAATGGTCATGATATAACACCTATTCATGTACCTAAACTTACTTTCCTCGTCTATTCTAAAAACCACACACCTGTCCCAGTCTTTCTAATGTCTTGTTTCTGCCCTCCTAATATTCTTTCAGCATGAAAAGACTTCCCTTCTATATGACTAAATTTAAATGCAACTGCTTCTACTAAGTCTTCTCATTTATCCAGCCTGGTATTTGCTATCTGGACCATGTTGAAAAGTGATCCTCCAAAGGTATGACCACATTGAACCTTTGAATGTGAGCTCGCCTGGAAATAGGTTATTTGTAGTACAGATGTGATCAGTTCAGAATCTTGAGATGAAACCAACCTAAATTTAGGGCAGACCATAAACACATGATGTGTCACCTTATGAAAGAAATTTAGAGAGAGATTGGAAACACACAAAAATCACATGGGAATGGAGGTGTCCAGTAGACCAATGCAACCCATGAGAGAAGGACAATGTGACAGTACAAGAAACTGACAAAAAGAAGAAATGATTCTCCCTTATTGCTTTCAGGTGTTGCATGAACCTAGACAGTTTGATTTGAGACTTTTTGCCTTCACAATGGTGAAAGAGAAAAATACACATTATTTAATACATCAGTTTTGTAGCAATTTGTTATAGTTTTCCTGGGGAGCTAATTCATGCCCCCTCTATCTCAGAAATATCACCACTGAATATCCTTGGTATTTATTTCAGTTATACATCCATGTTGTTCACTACCAATAGAGTATAGACCTTGGCACATGGTAGATGCTCAGTTGGCAACAATGAATAAAGGTATGGGGAGAAAAGGAAGGTAAAATGATATTTAGGCCTGCCAGAACAGAGTGAAGTGAATTGGGTACAAGTTATAAAGCAGCCTGCTCTGAGAACAAGTAACCCATAAAGACTAATTATCACAGAACTGATGCTCTAAAACAATATCACCTGATAGCAACATCTCAGTTTAATATGTCTGGGATTAGAAATGAATAACATTAGAAAAGAGTCTGCAAAAATGGTTGGCTTGTCTCAGCACTACCAATATTTCCACATGTGTATTTTCCTAAAATTAATAAAAACAACTCTTGAATACTTCAATCCACTTTTTTTCTTGAACTAATATTATAAAATAAAATAATCAGAGCTCATTAATATAACCCATGCACCTCTTTTTTTTCAAGTTATAACAGCAATAATTACCTGTGGACAGTTTTCCCGAGGAATTAAATGACTGATGGGGGTTAATGGCTCTCTGGTTTTGCTGTGGGTCATCAGTTCCCCTGAGTCTGTCATTAATCTCCATGATATGCCCTGCTTAAACAAGTCACTGATGATAATGATCTCCGGTGTTTAAACTGAACGAATACATTCTCTTTTGTCCTTCTAAGTAAGTCAGCAGGCTAAGAATCTTCCACCTTTAGAAACAAAGACTTTTTTCTGACAGAAAAGAAAATGGATTTTTTTTTCTTTCACACACACACTAATACTAGAGAAATGAAAGAAAGGCAACTAGCATCTGGAATCTTTGAAGTCCAGTCACAGGAGGAAAGATCAGGCAGCACTAGATCACTAAATGAAGTGTCTTCCAATTGATGGGAGCCCAGATGTGACTGATAATGAGACTGATTGAGGTACATGTTCTTTCCAATTGGAAAGGGTAACCACTCTCCTTGTCCTTTCAAGTTTTCTTTGCCTCCACTAACCGTGTTTTTTTTTTGAAGGGGCTTATGGGTAAAAGTCAGCACACAAAGTATATCGGTCACTGACAAGATATCAACTCTACAAGCCACATTAGTCTCAGAACATGCCAGCATGATAAACAAGCAATGAACACATCAATTCTATACCGCTGGAAGATCATTCAGCCAAATGCCTAGGTCAGAATTCTCGGTTCATGCAGAGCTTGGCTCCTGGGCTTAGAGGGCCAAGTTAGTGTTCCTGTCTTTGGAATAGCCTATCTCTGCGGACAAGCAAAACATGCAAGGATCACAAATGACTAAGACAAAGGAAGTGAGGAGTGACAAGTCCCTCCTAAATGCAAAGAAGTAGCACGGAGAAATCCTGTAGAGATTGATGTACCACAAGAGACACTGCATCCAATTTGCATGCAAAGAGTGAGAACAATGGAGAAAATGGAGCTCATAATCAGAGATTCAAAATGTTGGGAGTAGTTTTCTTACGTTCACTTTTACTTTGCTGTGGGCTGAGTAGAGACAAAATTTCAGACATCCTCAGGCAGTTATAATTCCATTTTTAGGCACATCAGCATTTCTGAACACAATTTTAAGACACAGATAATTTCTAAATATAAAAAGGACTGCCATCATATTGGGGGAAATTGGATATGTGACAGAAATTTCAGTTCCTGTCTGGATTTAGTCTGTCTTTAGGCAAGAGTCAATATCTTGTATGAAAAAGTAACTGAATATTTGGCCATTGTAAATGTTATTGATGTTTAAGCAATGAGTAAAGAAAATTGAATAATAATAATAATAATAATAATATCTACTTTGAACAATCTAGTCTTATTTTCTTCTGGTCATAATGTTTCTTCTATTTTTTTTCTTTTTGGCAGTACTGGTTTTCAACTCAGGACCTTGCATGCTCTATCACTTGAGTATGCACCTCAGCCCTTGATCATTCTTCTATAGTAAGTATAATTACATGTAAATGAAAAATATATAAATCAGTTGGAACTTGTCCTCATATGATAACTATTATCTGCAATTTATGCAGGGCTATAAAGTCAAATAATGTTGATAACATTACTTTAAAAGGAGAGAAAACTTCTAGGCCTCAACATTTAAAAACAGATAAAGTAAGAGAAATACTGTTTTCTGGAATTTTATCTGTGTGCCCTATATGCACCCCCATTAAAATGCACAGTTAATATACATCAATAAAAATTGGGTTATTTTAGAAAATAATAAAAAACATTGTAATTAATTTTATTTTAACTAGATCATTTTAGTTTTGTGGGTACAAGGTGAAAAAGTTAGGTGTTAAAGAAGATGATGGAAACCATGCTGGTGAGAAGCTTAAGGGTGGTGATAGGGAAGGGAATGTAGCTCACAAAACCTCTGATGATTAGAAAAATCTTCACTGGTGAGAGATGCATTACTCAGCACTTTAAAATTGTCTACCAAATCAGAAATTTTAAAGATGGTCCTTTTAACAAAAATAAGCTCATGCTATGTTACTTATCATTAACTTGCAATGTCTAGAGCTACTGGTTCAGAAACATCTTAAGAATGAAATTAAGTGTGTGGAATTTGTCAAATGGCACTTACAAAATCACTTTGTGAATATAAAACTGTCAGCTTATCACAGACCTTCTTTTCACCCTGTAAGCTTCAATGGCACTCAAGTTGAACTAGTTATAAAGCTTCATAGTCAAAGTAGTAGAGGTTTCCAAAGAAGCTGGGTAGATAAGAGATGCTCACACTTGGGATGTGGAACTGTTACATATTTAGCCTGAAGTCCTTATTCTAGACCTACTTAGAAAATAAGACTGTACTCAAACACATAGACTTCATCATTCTCAGCTTTGTTTGCTTACGCTAGCAGCTGAGCCATTTGCAAGGAAGTCAGTAACCCCTGGGGAGGAATCACAAAGGACAAATGTCAAGGTTTTTATGATAAGCTATAGGAGATTGTATACAGGGCTATTTGTGGAAATCTCTAAGACACCCAGGTTGTGGGATTTTTGAAGAGTAAAAGCAGTCATAGTAAGAAAAAACCAAATTTAAGAATGTATGGAAGGGGCTGGGAAGGTGGCTCAGTGGTAGAGTGCTTGCCTTGCATGCATGAGGCCCTGGGTTTGATTCCTCAGCACCACATAAGCAGAAAAAGCCAGAAGTGGCACTGTGACTCAAGCAGTAGAGCACTAGCCTTGAGCTGAAGAGCTGAGGGACAGCGCCCAGGCCCAGAGTTCAGGCCCAATGACTGACAAAAAAAAAGAAAAGAAAAAAAAAAGAATGTATGGAAGAACAAGAAGGCAAAATATCAAAATATTAGTGTCAATTGTCCCTGAGTCCTTGGGTATATCATTATAACATTCTTTGACCTCTGATAGGTTGAGGCATAACCTTACTCAGTGAGTTGTCATTGGAGCATTGGCAGGTCTTTAATCCTGATATACATCAGACAATGGATTTAGGACCAGAAATAAGACACAAGGTGCAACAAAGTTTCAATCACCAAAGTTAAAAGAGACATAGAAGGTTAAGAAAGAGAAAAGGTAAGAAAGAGGAAGTTTTCTTGCTTATACCTTGCATGAGCTAAAAAAAAATTGTTATGTTTTCTCCTTTCATGATGAAAAGCAATGTAAAACAACAATTTGAAATTGCAAACCTTTACATCATAATTCAGAACTTTGTTTTATTTCTTCCGGTAGCTAATGTTTTTAATGATCAATTATGATGATAAATAGCAGGTAAATAGTTTTGTGTATGGGTCTTTAATGCTACTTTTATTGGGAAATTATGCATAGGAAATATTTTATAAGAGTAAATGTAAGAAGACTAAATCACAGAAATATTTTGAAAATAGAAGGCCTTTGAAAATGTTGAAATCATCTCAAAGCATGCTCGTTGATAACAATAGACACATTTATATAATAATATTTATTGAGACTTAATTTTTCTACAAAGTAGAGCCAAAAGAATTACCAGAACTTTAGCTGGACCCTGAGTAGTTAACGCCTGTGACCCTAGCTAATCAAGAGGTTGAGATCTGAGGATTATAGTTCAAAGCAAGTCCTGGCAGAGAAAGCCATGAGAGCCTTATGTCTAATCAAACAGCAAAAAGTGAAAAGTGGAGTGTAGCTCCAGTGATAAGAGTGCCAGCCTGGAGCAAAAAAAAAAAAAAGGTAACTATGGGAGTAAGGTCATGAATTCAAGCTCCAGTACTGGCATACAAAAAAAAAATCACATAGCTTTGAGATGCAATGAAGTTTTGCTCACAGTAACATCTCAATACTTACCTAGGCTCTATTCAACTCAGTAGTTGAAAGAAACCATATCCCAAGAGAAGCTTAATGAGTTTCCCCAAATCACACAGCCATTAAGTTGTGCAAGTAGGAGTACAGTCTAGGTCATCTGACATGGCCATAAATGATTTGTTAATGAATCAACCTCATCACTGTAACAGACGTAATAGAATTTTAGCAAGACACCTCAGGTTGTTATGCTCCAGAGGGACAAAGGAGGCAAAGGTAGACAAGGAAGAGAAGAACAAGGTAGTCACGTTTCCTTCTGTTTGTGGATTTGTATACCTAGCAATAAGAAATTAGATTCATAGACGGGTTTTCTGCTGCCAGACATCTGGATGAAAATGGAAAGTTAGTATACAAAACCCTAGATATTTACAAATACATGTTTTCATCTCAATATTGGATCCATAGACAGAGCCTTAATGTAGGTAAGTGGAAAACATAAAATTACAAATCTCCATGATTGGGTGAATTATTGCCTTTGGTTGGGGAGGGAACAAGGGTAGTATGTTCAGTATGCATGAAGCATTTTGAAATATTTGCTGTGATGGATATTTTAAAAACTCTTTTTAGACATACACAGAATGCAGAAATTAACACAAGAATGTCTTAATTGGGCCTATTTTATATACAAAAGAATAATGGGCTAAATGGGTTGGGATGAATGCCATATTTATCCTTCAAGGGAGGAAAGACATGATGATTCACAGGCAGCGAAGCCAAGAGCACTGGGCCCTCTCATGAGTAGAATAAATATATCTCCTTTCATAATATTCTGCCTTCTAGTCCTAAAAAGCCCCCTATAGGCACAACTGAAAAAGAAATGGGAAATTATTTTCATTTCATATATAGCCATTTTCTTTAGGGATTATGATGTAAAATCACAATAATGGTTTGAGAAGGCTATATAAATTTTAAACTACCCAGAAATAATATTGACAATGGCAAGTTCCATTAGAAACCTTCCCAACGTAAAAAAAGAAAGAAAGAAAGCCAGTGCCAGTGGCTCATGCCTGTAATCCTAGCTACTCAGGACGCTGAGATCTGAGGATTATAGTTTGAAACCAGCCTGGGCAGGAAATTCCGTGAGACTCTCATCTCCAATAAACCACTCAGAAAACTTGAAGTGGCACTGTGGCTTAAGTGGTAGGGTGCTAGCCTTGAGCTGAATAGCTGAGGGACAGCGCTCAGGACCAGAGTTCAAGAAGAAAAAAAAATCTTCTTAACTTCTGACATAACTCCTATGTGCAAGGAGGCCATTGGCTAGCTGGGCCCAAATGGCTCACATCTGTGATCAACCCAGATGGCTGAGGTCTGAGAATCAGTATTTGAAGCCAACTTCAGGCAAGAAAGTCTGTAAGACTCTGGTCTCCAATTAACTAATAAAAGGTCAGAAGCACAGCTGTGGTTAAGTACTAGCATACCAGCCTTAAGCAATAAAGCTAAGGGACAGTGCCCAGGTCCTAAGTTGGAGCCCCAGTATCAGCCCACACCAAAAGAGGCCAGTGGAAAAAAGATTCTTCCAAATGGTGCATTTGCTGTAGAGAGTTGGCTCTTGGCTTCTTAGTGCATGATTGTATTTTGTGATTCCAATTGTTTTATATTTACTCTCTTAACTTTGCTTTGCTTAGGCTAAAATTGGCTTAAATTTCTCAGAATGGTAATTTTAGGAGTAAGGAGCAGGAATGAATTGTGCCGGGTGACAAAGGACATATCCATTTGCTGAAGACATTCAAAAATTAGGAGCCTAGAATGCTTGGAACTGAACAAAAGAAATACACTAACTGACAGAAATACTTTCAGTTTTGGAGTAAAGGAAGAAGTATGGGAATGATATAAAGGAATTGTGCATATCCCCCTTCTCTCTTGCAAAGAGCAACCATTATGAAAAAGTAATTAGTCCATTTATTTGCCAAAGAAAAGTAAGAATTAATTTTGTTTGGGCAAAAATATGAAAAAGTGAAGGAGAATGGAAGGGAAAGAAGACAGAAAAGGGGGTGAAGGGAGGGGAAGGGAAGAAAGGGGAGAGAAGAGAATAAGCAAGATACAGTCTGCCACAGTAGTTTAGATTCTGCTGACACTGAAGAATGAATAGTCTTTCCAATTCCTACTGGCATAAAAAAGGGTATCTCATCAATGCTTCCTTTCCAAGCAGGGATCACTCCTCTGGAGGGGTGAAAAATGGAATATTATATCTAATTTCTTTAACCTGCCCTCTAGCAGTAGATTCATAAGTGGAATTAACAGACTGCTCTCACTCAAAAGGCCCATTCAGTTTTTCATCAACTTCAACCATATTCTCATATTCCTCATATTATGAGGAATTTCAGAAAGTCGCAGGGAGCTAAAACCAGTGTAACTATAGGTGCATTGCATTGTATATCATGCTATCTTTTCCAAAGTTGTGTGCAAATTAAACTATCATCAATCCATGCACACACTTTCTTATTGAGAGCATAGTTATAAAATGATTTATCTTCATTTCCAGTTGATCATCAATTGGTAATTCGTCCTAAAAATTCAGTTGTCTGTCTCTGACGACCATCCAGCCTCTTCATTAACTGTTAATAAATCGCCAGCACATACATATCTATTTAAAGGACTATACTCAGATTTCCTTATATCAATATTACTGAGTGAATGCATCAGTGCCAAAGCACAGGACTAGGTTTTATAGGAATACACAAAAGACGAATATATAAATCACTGAAATTAAAATGTAAGTGCTAAAATGGAGGTAGAAAACCAGGAAGGAATGTGGCACACAAAGATTTTAATTTTGGCTAAAGGATTTGGCCCAGTTTGTTCGAAGAGTTAAGGGCTGAGATCTTGACAGAGAAGGTACACAGAGCAGGAGAGGTATTTCAGGGAAAAATTATCCTGAAGCTGTGCAGTAGAAAACAAAGATTAGATTCCAAGTTCAAACCCTTGACCCTTGATTTTGAATGGGATGCGGTGACATAGAACGCTGCACCATTATTGAATTCCTGTAGGCAGAGTGCCCTTCTAAATGCCATTCCCACTGTGTCTTGAGTATTCCATTGAAAAATTAGGGTGAAAGGTCTCTTTTGCCTAGTCAAAGAAGATGCCAATCTTTATACAAGAATTTTATATTCATTTTCACCCACTTTGGCAGTTCTTTCTAGGGATGGCATCTGTGTCCCCTCACAAACTGTGCACCCTAGTGCATAACAAGGAATCCATTTCTTAAGACTATTCCCACCAAGGCCTCCCATGAATGCCTTCAAGATTTTGCACCTGCATTTGGCTAATTGCCAACACAATAGGCCACTTGAGCCTTCAGAATTAGAGATTTAACCATGAGTATGGTACTGCAATGATAAAGGAAAGGCTGAATTCACACTTCTGATTTCTATGGCTTAATATATTGGAGGAGATAAAATGGAGGCAGGCTATAATGCAGCCTTAAAACAATCAATGAGTCTCCTGGAAACAGCCTCTCCAGTTAAGAAACTGGAGAGAAAAACTGTCTTAAAATGTGCCATGGGATCATTCTTAGCGTCTCCAAGGGCAGCTTTGACATAATTACAGTGATTATTTTGTAACTTCTCTGAAAGATTGACCACCTTCTTTTTCCCTTCCCCTCCTCTAGAAGAGCCAATTAAAAGAGACAAAAGAACCAAACAATGATTCATGAAGGCCACATTTTCCAAGGTCTCTAAGTAACCTGGGAATTTTCACCCATTGACTCATACATATTTGTGCACTGGTTGTCTTCTCCTATTAATCAGAAAATTCCTTGGGACGAAATATCCTGCCCCACTTTGAGCTGCCTGTGTTTCTTTCAGTTACTGGGCTGCCATGAGAGAGGAACCAACTCACAGACTAAAACTCTCAGTTTTAAATAATCTACAAACCTATGACTAGTCAAGTGACCCTGTCTCTGTTTTACTTTGAAAGCCTCTAAAAATATTTCCCTATACATGCAGTCTCTATTTTTAGAAGCATCTTCATTTGCTAAGATAGCTGTATATGCTTTCCAATTTGGCAAAAGCAATAGTAATAGCATCCAGTGGAAAATATCCTTTTGGGAAGGCAATGTCTTTCAATAGCTTTGGTAGAATACTCCTTTGAATTGAGAGCATCCTTGGAGGAAATTATAAAGACACCCTTACAAATGCAGTGAACAAGGAGATTGTGCTTTGTTAAGTGGGAGGGGGTATCTCACTATAAATAGGATTCCTTTTTTAAAAGGCCCAGTTACACACATCCCCATTTTTACAACTATAAAAGGTGCCTAGCTTACCACAGAACTTGCATAAACTTCCGGCTGGTTTCACAATCATAAAAAAGCAGGCCAGTACATCATTTTCTATGGCCGACAGAAGGGACTTCTATGTGCAAGCTAAGGAATTAAACGTCAATGCATTTAAATGGCATAAAGTGCCTGATTAATAGCACAGCAAAATAAATCCCAGAACAAAAGTCCTGCAAAATTAATCCCTATTCACACACATTGTTATCAAGAAATATGTATTTAAGGCTTACTGGGTGTTAAATGCTGAGTGGTGAACATGACCGTGTGAAAGGTATGGACTCTGATTTTAAGATTATAATTATTTGGAGAAATAAGAACTATTGACATCTAAAAATAATTAACCAAATTAGTTACCCTGAAACAACTTACAGGTGGCACAAATTCTAACATCTAGAGGGCTGAGAGGAGGAAACATGTAGACTACAGGTGGCAAGCAAGAATTTAGGGAGGGATGGAAAATGGAGCCTTGTAAGATACTATGTAAACACAGCTCCCCAGCACACAATGAGTGAATCTGACTCCAAAAAGAGTAACCTGAGGGAAGAAAAGGAAAATGAATACAGGGGAAAATAATTTGTATGTGCAAGGAGGGCATCTTGGAAGGTGTTAAGATAAAGTCTCAGGAGTTCAGACTTCTTCAATAACTTAGGAAAGAAGGAATTTATGCCAGACTGTGTTGAGATCCAACCAGGGAATAGGATGCCAATTGGATTAAAGGATCATTAACAACAAAAGAAGGAAATGGTATTATTGTCTGTGATCAATGGAAGACAGTAAACGTGGGAGATACTAAGTAAATTAAAGGTCATTTAATAAAATAAGATGAGGTAAGAAGCTTTGGAGTTCCCTATACTGGTGTTTAAAATATGTTGGGGAAGATAGCTCAGTGGTAGAGTGCTTGCCTTGCATGCATGAGGCCCTGGGTTTGATTCCTTAGCACCACATAAGCAGCAAAGCCCGATGTGACGCTGTGGCTCAAGTGGTAGAGCGCTAGCCTTGAGCTGAAGAGCTGAGGGACAGCGTCCAGGCCCAGAGTTCAAGCCCCATGACCCACAAAATAAAATATGTTGGGGAGAAAGGTTTTACTAAACCACGAGAATAAAAATATTAATGGGAATATAGAGAGATCTTTTAGTTTAGGATTTTGTAAATGGAGAAACTGAGTCACAAGAAGGTTAATCCTATGTAAGTCAAGCTGAATCAAATGCCCTCTTGGAAGACAGCCACATCCTACTGCCAAACACCGGTGGTTGTATTACAGCTATAATCAAGTAATGAATCTTGATATGAGGAGATTATCCTGGATTATGCTAGGTGGGCTCAATGTGATCACACGTCCTTATCCAAAGAAGACAGAGGCATCAGAGCTACGGAAAGAGATGGAGTAAAGATGAGAAAAACAGAAGGATGCAGAATCAATGGCCAAGAATTGCAGCTAGCTTCTAAAAGCTAGCGTGTGAAGGAAGGGAATTCTCTCCTAGAGTCTCCTGAAGAAATGTAGTCTGCCAGGCCAGTTTTAGTTTAACCTCTGGGACAGTAAGAGTAAATTTGTCTTGTATTAAGCCATTTAGTGTATGATGCTATGTTACAGCAGCCCACGGAAACCAGTGAGTCATGCATCTATACAAATGCAGTTTTCATGTTCCCAGGCTTACTACTCTGACCTCTAGACCATATTGCCTGAAGTCAGTATTTAATTTTGACAAATTGCAGGCAATCAAACATTGAGAGCCATCCAGCAGCACCAGCAACAAGCCATCTTCCCTCCAATGGGGCATCTTCCAAAATCTACACACCCTCTGAAAGTGGTCACCTGCCAAAATCACACTACTCTTAAGCTGTCAATTTTAATCCATTGGAAAGCTGCATTATAAGAACTTAACCACAAAAAAAAATTCACACTGTCTAATGCAACAACCACTTACCCAGAGCTTCTTTTACCTATGAGCACCTGACCCTGAATACAGGTGTCCCAGGGTGCAAATTGACATAAATAAAAATCTAGCCCAGTTTTGTGGCTGACCAAAGTTACATTATGCAGTTCATGAATGAGCTTGTTTCCTCTGTTCCCACTGGAACACTAAGGCAGAATAATATCTGGAAAGCGGTGGATTGTATACAAAGAATTACAAAACATTATTTTAATAATGTTTCCTCCCTCAATACTCACTAACATAATTCATTTCAAAGTGTTCTTTCCTCCTTACCTTTGTTTATAACAAGTATCCAGAATTACTTTTTAAGGGAAATTTATTGTTTCTGTGGAGAAATAAAGTATATGAAAGATATTTTTTATTTTAACTTTTAATAATACAATGAAGACATTTGAAAGGCTGTTATAACCAGATGAATCCAGTATCACTATGTGGAGATAAACGGATGCCATGTCCCAAAAGCCACATTGTACCAACAGCCTGGTCATCAAGCCCCATGTCTCTCCAGACACATTACCTACTAAAAGCACAGCTGGAATCACTGAAGTTCACTTGTATGAACAGATTCTCAGCTGACTCCATAAATCACTCATCTGATAGACCAACAAAAAGCAGGTACACAACTTTCAGTGAACACTTAAGTTCTGAAAAATAAAGGAGGGAAAACATAGGAATACAAATTCTTCTGCTCTTACTAGATGTATGTTATTTGAAGTGATGTTCATTTTGTTTTATTTAGCATTTTTCTATTGTTATTTTGAATGGAAATATATAGCCATCCAATATGAAGTATTGAGAAGGCAGAGAGCATTTTGATCAAGTAGGATAAAGTCTAAAATTGAGGAACGAATCCTAGATTCGGTTACTAGTGTGAACTTTAACATAAGTTGCTATTTTACCTTTGGTGACTCAATCATTTACAATGACGATTATCAATAGCAATAATAATAACAATGTAAATACACACATGTTAAGTACCAGGCATGGACATCTGCACTCTGATTACCACCCCCTCCCAGTATCTCCAATTATTACAACAATTTTATGAGGTTCAAATCATTCCATCATGAAGCTCAGGAAGTACTTAGAGAAAAAGTAAAAAAGCTTTCACAAGATGTACTTTATACACCCTCTATCTTTTCCAGAGAACAAGTTGGCTGTGGTGGGAACACAGGGCAGGACATGGAGCTAAGAGTAAAGTCTCATATCTGGGTCTAGAGGCCCCCTTTCTACCCGCTTTCCGTACAAGCAGGCAAATATCAGATTGAGTGACAATCCCTGTCCTACCCATTCTCAGGGTGGGAAATTTAGCCTTACTATGACAGTGTCAAAGGGAGCTCTTAGAAAGGATTGTGTTCTTTTCTTTTCTGGTCATAATGTGCATACGGACTTAGAAAGGCTACGTGGGAAAAAAGGGGAAGAGATAGCAATGGAAAAAACTTAGATGTTCTGCCTTTAAAAAGAATTTTAAAGTTCAGGGAAAAAATAATGTTTCCCTAAGACTCTGCCAAATTAGACTTGGTGTTAGATTTTTTAAAAATTAAGTAAATAGTGAGAACCCTTTATAATCCAGCCAGTCACTACATACATAGATTCAGACAGAACACAAATCAAATAATACCCCAGAAATCTACCTACATACATTCACAGCTTCATATAACCCATCTAGCATAGAAGTCAGGTGTTAACATTATTCCTCAAGCCACATTTCCGCAGCATTTCAAATATTTATAGCTTGTTATAAATTATACCAAGGCCACCTATCAAAGAATGAAAATCACCCATATTAAATTAATCAGAGATTTTAGAAAATTATACATTGCACATGGCTGGGTATAATCCATTTAATGTTTCAATGTCATGGAACATTTGCTTTATAAATAAAATGTGAAAGTGATTAAGCTCCCACAAACCCTCAGGAATATGGCAAATCTATATGAGAACACTCTAAGTACTGGATTTGTACCTCTGGATTTTAGTTAGTGGAAAAAGTTGATTTTAGGACTCATACAACTGAACTTGATCTCACGAGTTGGTGATTCTCTAGAGGAAAGTCAAGTTTGGCATGACAACAGTGCAATACAATATCCTGGCTCCTAACACTGATAGTCTACAGACCAATTCAAATGTTACCATCAGCTCAGCAAGCTCACTTGTGACTCTCCTTTAGTGGAAACTCCTATATGTACTAAGGGCAGGTTTGGGCTCCCTCTTTGTACTACACTAAGCACTCCTGTGAGAAGTACCTTGACCCATCCATGTCATTACATATTAGGATTGAATTTCAAGGCAAGAATATAAAATGTAGGCAGTGGAGACCTCTGCAGCACAATTCAATATATTCCAGAAAACTCCTACATAAGAAAGCATTAGGTTCCCTCAGTATTATGTGACTAGACAAAAGTCATCAGGTAAATAGAATTTCTCATAGACACTGTGCAATTTTATGTTTCTCAGATTTCATAGCACCCTTTCCATTCTTTTATTAAGGTAACACATAGTTGTCTGTGAGTATATGTGTATAAATGTTAAGTTAATTTTGCATTGAAGACTTCTTGGTAGTTGTGTAACACTGTCTGGGAAAATTTATACACCCTCTGACATGCAGCATATCAAAACCCTTAGTGAATCCTGGAAAAGATTTTTCAACTGTATAATCGCATAAGAGACCTTGGCTTTGCTATCTGCTTCTCTAGTCAAATATCAGAAGGAGAGGAAGGCTATTACTGCTGACGGCATCGTACTCTTTCAGGCTATATTCTATTGTGGATCTCAGGAAAGTAATCAAGCCTAGATTGCAGCTGTGTATTGACGTATAGTGTCCATTTTTCAGTTGCCTCTTTACTGAGTATATTAAATAGTTCCTTACTGCAGCAGTTTGGAAGTGGAAAGGAATCATCAACTCCTCAGGTGACTTATTATTACTATTGACCAACTACATCTAGCAAATAGAAAACATTTGTAGTTCAAATCTGCTTTAGGCTTGATGAACTACCAAAGTCCTGTCAGGTACATTACCAACATACAGCTTGTCTAAGAAGAAATAAACTAAGATTTTAGTAGTATTTTAAAAAGAGATTTGTTCTCTTATCATTAAATACAAAATCATAGTTCTATGTCATAAGCTAATAGCTACTAATATTCAAACAGTGAGAGATAACAGTTTGTGCTTTGTCACACAAAAAAATATGTACAGAGCGTCCTTCTGGGATTTATGAGAGGATGGTTCTTATCTCTATGTTGTATTGTTGTCTAGACAAACCATGTTCTCAAACTATTCTGGACTCTCTTTCTAGAGATAAGTTGCGATTGTTTCAAAGTGAAATTTGAGAGCTGAAAGATTTAAGTGAAATTCCATTTACTGCCTGTTTATCTGCTGAGAGTGTATAGGGAACAATTTCTCCCACAAAATTTGCTGTTTCGTTTTGGTATACTCAGTTCATAGTAGAATGCCAAAGTTCTTCTTTTTCATCTTGATGTGTATGGTCCTAAACACGAAGCTTGGCACACAAAGCCAATTTCATATGATTGCCTTAGGGAAGCATTCCTGTTCAGAGTCCCTAAACAAGGTCAAGTGAGCTCAGAGTTAATACTTGTAAAAGAGAAAACAAATTATGTATTTCACTTGCCCTAACTCAGGCTTAAATGGAGAAGAAACTTGCTTATGTGGCATTGTCACAGACATCTCTTTTAATTGTCATTTTCTGTGTGTCTTTCATGCTGCAAAATGATAATTTGATGGCTATAATCAGTGTGTAGAGGAACTGAAAAATTCTGAAATGGTTTCTCAACTCAAAGGTTTTATTACATCCAAATACTGGTTTTAGTGGTAAGCAATTGTTTGCAAACTGATAATCCCTATGTGATATAGGAACGGAAAAATCTGACATAGTGAGCTGCCACTCACTATGTATGCTTCATGGCTTGGGACATAATCAGAAAAACACAGTCCACAAAAATGCAGATTGGCTTATATGCAAAATGGATTTGGTGTTAAAAAAATACTTTTGAATTGCATGTGGGTGGCTCATGCCTGCAATCCTAGGTGCTCAGGAGACTGAGATCTGAGAACTGTGGTTCAAAGCCAAGCGGGGCAGAAAAACCTGTGAGACTCTTACATCCAATTAATCACAAAAATAGCAACAAATGGATGTTTGGTTGAAATGATAGAGCGCTATCCTTGAGCAAAAAAGCTGAGGGACAGTGCCCAAACCTACAGTTCAAGCCCCAATGCCAATAAACAGAGAGAGAGAGAGAGAGAGAGAGAGAGAGAGAGAGAGAGAGAGAGAGAGAGAGAGAGAGAGAGAGAGAGAGAGAGAGAGAGAGAGAGAGAGAGAGAGAGAGAGAGAGAGAGAGAGAGAATAATTCTGATAAAATTTCAGACTTGAGGGGCTGGGAAGGTGGCTCAGTGGTAGAGCGCTTGCCTTGCATGCCTGAGGCCCTGGGTTTGATTCCTCAGCACCACATAAGCAAAAAGAAAAAAGTCAGAAGTGGCGCTGGGGCTCAAGTGGTAGAGTGCTAGCCTTGAGCTGAAGAGCTGAGGGACAGTGCCCAGGCCCAGAGTTCAGGCCCCACGACCGGACCCAAAAAAAAAAAAATTCAGACTTGAGAAAAAATTGTGGCATAGTACAAAGAATTTCTGCATATCATCTGTCCATCTGTCTTTACTGATTACAACTTACATAAGGTCAATATAATTACTTCTTGCTGGGTACCCATGGCCGATGTCTGTAATCCTAGCTACTAAGGGGGTTGAGATCTGAAGATCAAGGATTGAAGCCAGCCTGGAAAGGAAAGTCTGTGATACTCTTATCTCTAATAAACTACTCAGAAATGCCAGTAGTGACACTGTGGCTCAAGTGGTAGAGTGCCAGCCTTGAGCAAAACAAACCATGCAGGGACCACACTGAGGCCCAGAGTTCAAGCCCCAGGACCAGCAAAAACAAAAACAAAACAAAACAGGAGAAAGTCAACATTATTTAAACACAAGTAACTAAGAATATGATGCTTAAGCCAAACTTCTCCAGATTTTTCTCTTATATTTTTATGGTACAAAATCTCATCTAGTGTAAATTATAAGCTAACTTTGTCTTTTTTGTAATATAATGGCTAACCTTGACAAATGTTAATACAAAAATCCTCAATAAAATTCTTGCTAACATAACTCAAGAATTAGTCAATAAAAATTGTACACCACAATCAAGTGGGTTTAATTTCAGGTATGCCAGGTTGGTTTGATATACAAAAATCAATAAACTTAATATAGCACATAAACAATCAAAAACAACGATCATCTATATTGATACAGAAAGGCCTTTGACAAACTTCAGCATCCTCTTATTATAAAAGCTCTCAATAAATTACAAGTAAATGGGATGCACTTTAATATAATGAAGGCTCTGTTTTCTAATGTTGGTATAACTTGTGGAGGGTAAGGGAAAAAACAAATTGTTTAAATAGGGATACAGGTGGACCCATTGCAACAATGAGATGTACAAGTCGTTATGTAGGAAAACAAACTTTACAACTTTGGTGGATGGGAGGAGATCAGAAGGGACTGGAAGGGGAAACAAAGGAGGAGGCAACAATGCTTGGTAAGAAATGTACTCATTACCTTGCTCACGTAATTGTAACCCCTCTGTACAGTATTTTCACAATTAAAAAACATAATGGAAATTATATCCCCCCCAAACAGGAACAAGGCAAAGGCTTCTAATGTCTTTTTTTAAAAAAAATTATTGTCTTTGAGTAGTTGTACAAAGGAATTGCCATTTAACAATTCAGTTTATTAATACAATACATCTTGATAAATGTTATTCCCTTCAACATTTTCATCATAATCTGACTCTTCCTTTTCTTAATTTTGTAGGATATGCACTGAATTTTTTTTTAATTAGGCAGCGGTTTTCTTTATTTTGTTTATTGTCAAGGTGATGTATAGAGGGGTTAAAGTTATATAAGTAAGGTAATAGCTACATTTCTTGTCAAACTTGTTACTCATTCCCTCATTTTTCTCCTGCTTTCCCTCCCTGCTCGCCACCCCCAAGTTGTACAGATCATTTCCACCATATCTGGTGTATATCACTATTGCATTGGTTCTTTGACTCAGCATTTTGTTGTTCCCCTTCCCTTCCCTAATTCAAATAAATGTATGTACAATAACAGGGCACCAAAATCAAATACAGGACAACAGGGGATATACCATAGGGGGAAGAACACACAAAAGAAACAAAAAATCACATAGTACATTAAAAACAACAACAAAGAACAAGTTCTGGTGTCATTTCTTGGAGTTCATATCATCACTTAGCATCATCTTATATGGTCATATGTACATAGCTATTGAGCTATTCTTCTCATCTCTTAAGATTATCCTAGATGTATACTAGTTGTTGCAAATAAGGGAAACCATGGGACCTATGTTTCTTTGGGTCTGATTTTTTCCAAGTCTTTCCATTGCCTTACAAATGGGGCGATGTACTGAATCAGGTACTGCATATGGTAGTTGGCCTCATTTCTGTGTTAAAAATTTTACCTATATTAATTCTATATTTTTCAAGTAGCTTATTATTCAACTTGTATAACCAAAGATAGTGAAACTACTCCATTCTAAAGTTGGAGGTCTTAAATACTCAGTATTTCCTATCTAGCTCTATTTCTTTCTCATTACATAATTCTGAGAGTCAATCAGAAATAATCTTTAGTGCCTTTGTCCATTGTCATGCCAGGCCCCACAATATCTGTTCCTGCCAACTTGTTTTCCTATCTCATGTTACTCTCCAACTTAATTACTCTCTTCATGCCAGTGTTAGTTGTTCTCTTCCTCAATTTGTTAAGCTCATTCACACCTTAGAGCCTTAGTATTTCCTGTACATTTAGCATAGAAGGCTTTCTCCCAGGCTCTTCTTACAATCTCACTTTAAATATGAGCACCCTATCAAATGCTGATATGATTTATGGCAGGAATGTATGTTTTGTCTTTCTGTTTGCTGTATTTTCACATACCTAATACATAGCAGTGACTAGACTGACATTTGTGGAATGAAGATTGAAAGATTACATACTGGTGATATTTTCCATCCAATAATGGAGAAATAGGGGCTAGCAAAATATTCTGATGCTTTTCACAGTAGATGGCATGTAGAGTTCGTCATTGGCATATTGAAATATGGAAGTCAGTAAGGTATGTTAATAGTTTATGGAACTTGGATATTTCTTTAAAAATAAAAATCCTTGAAAATTCATAAGACATGTATTTCCAAGTTATTACTGTAACAATTTACTTCTTTGCTTGGAGGGGGAAATGAGGCACCTGTAATGCTTCTACATGCAATTGATGTTGAATGCCAAAGGAAGGTCACAAAATGAACCAGCTGCCAAGGGAATTTAGCAAGCTACGGAATACTCGAAGTAGATCCACAGAATTGATCTTGAAGTATGAGACAGAGCAGGAAAGCATTTTTATTGGATTTTTTGTTTTTAAAAGGCAAAATTGAGGTAAAGCCATTGAAGATGTACAGATGCCAGACTCCTCAACTGTGTGGTATTTCAAGACACTTCACAAAAGGCTTACACTCTAACTTGGGTTCAATCTCAACATGGGAAGCAGTGCCCCTTGTGGTGTCAACATGTCCCCTCAGTCTCTTAAGAGGCCTCATTCCCTAAAGGAAGAAATACCTTCACAATTTTGAGAATGAGTCATTAAATGCTCTATCTGTAAGTATAATTAGTCTTAAGTACCAAGGATTTCCCACATAACAAAACAATGGCCAAAAAGGAAAAAAAAATCCTGAGAATATTCCCAAAGGGGTTTCTTTCCTTGTATTCTGCTTGTTTGTCTGCATGCTTGCCTATTTGTTTGTTTGGTTTTTTTGCCAGTCCTGGGGTGCGGTTACCTGGCTTGAACTCAAGTCCTAAGTGCTGTTTCTGGGCCTCTTTGTGTACAAGACTCGTGCTCCTACCACTTTGAGCCACAGCTCCACTTCCAGTTTGGGAGAGTCTCATGGACTTTCTTGCCCAGGCTGATTTCCAATCATGAACCTCAGATCTCAGCCTCCTGAGTAGCTGAGATTACAGGTATGAGCCACTGGCACCTGGCTCTTTCTTGGTTTTAATGGTGCAGTCACTGCATGTGTGGTAGATACCCACCATAACTCACTCTTTTCAGGTGTGTGTGGATGGGTGAGTGTTGGTCTGAGACTTAGGGATGGAAGGAGGACATTCTCAGAAAAGGTAATTGAGGAATATGGAAGAGTCTGCTCCCTCCATCGGGAGAAAACAAGAGCTGTCAACAAACACTGCCTACACCTGATATCGTTTGTATGGTGAACTGCACATTTAATAAAGAAGCAGCTGCCACTACTGAATGATTAATCAATACTGGTAAGCTGACATCTTAAGAACTGCTGAACTGAAGCTTTTCTTTCACTCTTGCATTTACAAATAAAGTGCTCACTATTTGACTAAAGCCTGTCGACTTGACCGGAAAATATCAGAGTCCTATTTAAATGACATTTGCAGAGAATGAGATTTTCTTCTGGCCACTGCTCCTTATCACTAATAATAACATCAGATTAGTGGATTTAGGCCGGTGGAGGAGCAATGCCTTTTCTGATCCCTTCTTTAAGCAGCCCTTTCCATCTGTCTAACCAAGCTGTCTCTCCACTTGTTTGGTTCAATGAGCAATTCTTAAGTGGCACTTCATTGATACCAGGGGGCTATCTAGCAAACCACCTATTGTGCTGCTCAGTTCCAAACCAGAGCACCAAGCTGGCTGAGCCTCACCTGGAATGTTGACAGGTACAACAGTCCCACCAGACAATCTCCACCACATGTTCATGAGTCACAGGCATCAAAGTGAAAATGAATCCTAACCAACAGGTCAATGAAATTTTATCTGTCATCATTTCAACTGGCCAGATACAAAGAAGTGATGCATTTAAACAAGGCCTAAATTTACAACCACTGCCATGTTTGACGTGTGTGTAGAGGATATTCATGGGCAAACATCCACATGTGCATAAATGTTTACCAGGGAAAAATACATGTATTATTTTTATATCAATTGTGCACATTTGAAGGCCACACAGGATTTAAAGCTTAAACGCCAGGTCTCTCAACAACAAATGTAAGTATTTCTAAAGCTCCATCATAAATAATCACATTTAATTTACATTTTCAGTTTTTGGCACTTTAAAAGTCCTTTTCTACTTCACAGCTATCCACTTAATGTTAATAACTGACATTTCCTCTTCATAATGCATAATGTTAAACTTGGGTACTTCTGTGAACTTGAGATAAGCTGGAAAGACTATCAGACTCGGTGTGAATGTGGTATTTGAAGATCATACCAATTGCCGGTACCTCATGCCAGGTTTGAGTGTTAATAAAGTCTTGCCCATTGTTAATTCTGACCAAAATGGATTTCTTCATGGTATAGAAGCCCTTACTAGGCAGAGTCACACAAAGTGAAATAGAGTGAGTTGAATATTTCATGGTTAAAGTGAGACTGTTTAACCAGCACTTACCAATGCATAAAGGAAGTAAAACTACCCTAGGTCTGATATTCAATTGTTTGCCCAGAATATATATTAATGCATCACACTGTTAACCAAGTGACATTTAAAACACAATATGAGAGATTGAAGGATGCTTTATCAAAAGGCTGCACTCAATTGTCAATTTGTGTATGTCATAAAGACAGTAATGTATCCTGCTAGGGAACACATTATCTTCATTTCCCAGGGTCACAATAAGTACAAGACTATATTTCTTTCCTTCAGGAAGTACACTGGTGCTGAAGTAGGAATCCTCATTTTGAAACAAACCATGGCAAATTTGGATGCACATCTTCAAGAATCAACAGTTTTTAATGTATTATTGTCCTAGAGTTAAAATTGAAAAGAAAAAACCTTAAATAATTTTGAGAAGGCCATGATTATTTTAGCTGCAGAGGAAGATATAGGAAATGAAACAAATCTGGCCATTTTGGCATCTGACAAACACAGTGATTTTGATAGTGATAAAAGATTACTTGTTCAAAATCATTAATATTTACAAACTATCTCTTTCTAGTTGGTTGCGAACAAAATCATTATGAATATTAAATGCTCCAAAAGTCAGTGTATCATCTACTATATTGTACCTATAATTCTTGCTTACAAGTGAGCAGTGAAAGTGGTTTTTTTCCTTGTTTCTCTTCTTTTTCCTTTCCTTTTCTTTTTCCTCTCATTTCCCTGTTCTTTCTTCTCTCCTCTCTTTTTTTCATTTCTTTTGTGTCCCCTTTTACCTAATCACATCATTGTTCCTAACTAGAGATGGACCTACATATGATAGGATAAAGTCAGGATTCTCCCAGGATGGATGTGCAAGCAAGGACAGATGAACTAGAATGCAGAACAGTGCACCCCTTAGGCATTTTCACCTGTCTACCAGCCCTGACTAAGGAAGAAGCCCATGGTCCACTTGCCTTTGTTTTTTTTTTTTAATAGGTTTGATTATATTCCTTTTTCCATTGGAAGCAAGAGAGGACAACCATAGCCCAGATGGAACCACATCATCACTTCCACAAAAATGGCCAAGAACCCTCACTGTCAGATGGCTAACTGGGTGGAGATTGAGGAAAACTTTCACATTGACTAGAAATGAGACTATGGCTGAGAGTCAACTGATGTATTATTTTTCTTTGTTTTAAACTTTGAAAGGAAGTTTATTATTTCATTTAAAGAACATCTACTACTTTAAAAGACGTTTCCAATTAGACCCAAAATTATTAGCTATACCACCATCTGAAGATAGTTACATACTCAAGCTACCACATATACATGCTTCTTCAAAGTGTAAACAATGAATTTAAACCCTGTACACCCTAGATAATGCTAGAACAGCATGATTGATTATTTAACTTTCCAAAGCACACATTCATGTTGTCACTATTAACAGATGAAACCTTTATACTGTTGTGAGCCATTTCCCATGATCGAAGACATTTTTCCTCGACTTATTTCTGTGTGAAATGGTAAGAGTTTCCGACTGGCAGTGAGGCCCTAGCAGGATGCCACGGTTATCTGAAGGTAATCGCAGCCCTGTGGGAGCAGAAGTATTCAACTGTACCTTTATCTTTGTGACTCCTCAGGGGGGTGATTATCTTATGATAATCATGTACCCCACCCCATTGTGCCTTATTGCTTAATTAGCTACCACATGATATGTAGTTCTGTTTGCATCAACTTTATGTCTACTATAATTGCCCTGAGTTGCAGTTCCAAGATGAAAAAGTGGATCAAATAACTACATATATTTTGTTTGATTAATCATGAAAAAAATCATTAAGGGATTAAAGTGAAACCATTTTACTCCTGCTGATCATGTTCAGCAATTTGAAATTATTTTATGATCCTGATCAATGTAATTAATGAGAATGGCTGTTAATTAGTTACACTAGCAGGTGGGCCATGAAAAATGTATCCACTTAATAATACCATAGAACAACATACGATTAAGGACTTGTCTGCTAATTTTACCTGGTGCAGAGCGAGGAAGTCCATGTCCATCTCCCCATACTCTTGAAGCTGCCCTCATTCCCTTCATCCTCCTCTATTCCTCACCTCCCTGTCAGACTTTTCCTAGGGTAAAATGTGAAAACAGCTGGGCTTGAGGTTGTAAATGGTAGGAAATATTTTTCAGCTGAAAAGCTCTTTACTTTGTTACAGCACCACACAAGAAGAGTGTCCTGGAAAACTCCACTGAGACCATAGGCCATTTCAAATTGACTAACTGCAGCTTCACCATAGGAAACAAGGTAATTCAGCCACACTCATCAGCCTTATTTGATGGTTTAATCCCTCCTCTGGAGAGTCCGGCTCCATTCACTTCTGGGTGGCTGCTGGTGACAGACAGGAAGAATTAACATGGTCCACTGAGTCTTTCATTAGTGGTATGCTGAGACTTTATCAAGAAGTTTTTATTGTCACAAGATTCCTGAGGAGTCAGTCAATACATGCAGTAGTCTCCACAGATTTCTATCATACAATACAAACAGAGAAAGTACTAACAGCTCTTTTCAATATTGTCCTCCTTAAACTAAGTAAAGGGCTACAAATATCTGTTAATATGATTTTCCTGTCCCAATGCTTGGATTTCATTTAAAGCCTGCTTACTGGCATTTATGATCTGCACCACTGTTCAGTACATCACTATTTGGCCTCATTGAGAAAGCTGAAATACTAAATACTCAGGCTTATGTGAGATGCATGGAACAATCCAGATTCCTAATTTAGGAATCTATCTGTGGTGTAGACAGAGGATATGGGAACATAATAGTCCCACTTTATGCTCTTTTCAGGCTAGATCTCAAGTATCCATTGTATGAAGTTAGCACCATTGGATTTACAAGGAATTAAGGGGAGAGACCTTAATAGATAAAGGGCCTTTTGTGCTGGAGGCATCTTGGCTGGACATTTTTCCCAATACACACTAGAGGCCGTGAAGTGGTTTCTCATCCTTGAAGATTCCCTGTAGCCATTTCTTTGTTTTGTTTTCTTCATGATTAAGATTTCATGAAGGCTTTGCTTCTATACGGATGGACTTCTTCATTTTGTAATTATCACCTGCTTAGTATGAGTTTCTATCACTTCTTTTCTTCCTTTTTCATTTCATTGTTTGTCTCAGGAGTGAGGGAGGTTTTTCATGGTTCTGTTTGCCAAATGAGCAGTAGTACTCAGGGTTTTCTGTACTTGTTGGGATTCCAAGAACCAGCTAGCTCTAACGCTTTTTAAACCAACTTTGCAATCACTAGAACTTTGCTATACCACCATCTCTTTTTCTTTTGTTGATTCTTTGGGCATTCAGTCCCACTTTGCTAATAAACACAAACTAAATTGATATTCCTTGACATTGTTTTCTGGATTTAAGTATTACCTAATATGTTCCCTTTATAAGAGATGAACATTTCATCTTTAATATTTCACTTCAATTAAGTCATTATAGTTTTACATTTTATCATATACAATATTCAAACTAAGTTATGTACTAAATTATAATTCTCCTTTTCAGAACAATTCTTTGTGGTTAATCCTCATAATTGGCTTTCATCAGTGTTTATCTTGCTTTTTAGGCATTGACCACTAATGTACCTTCAAACTTTCTAGCAATTGCATAAAAAAGTGTTAATTCATTGAACTCATATCAGGTATTAGTTCTCTCTTTTTAATGAATTTCATTTGGAGCTTTCTCGTCTACTTTGCATTGTGCAATTTGTTGTCTTATGGATTTCCTTTCTTTGCCTCTCTCCTAGTTTGCAGCACAAGTTTTCTAGTAAAATTGTGAATAGTTATTTCACAATTTTTTTGTCTTAATTTTTCATGGTGAGCAAATATATCCTTCTATAACTAGAATAGAGGGAGGTAAAACAAAATTTAAGATCTGGTGTCGGGACATATTGTATGCCCTCAGTTGATTAGTAACTTCGCTAGGTAGCAATCGTAGAGTGGAAAGTATTTCTTTCAGCATTGGCTTCTAGCTTCCAGTATTGCTATGAAGTCTAAAGCTGTTCTGTCCTTTGTATGCTACCTACTCCCTCACTCCTGCTCTCTCCCCCCCTTCCCTTTACCATTTCTTTCCTCTTTCTGAAATCTTGTAGAATTTTTTTCTTTACTTTCTTTTGCGGGAATGTCACTTTGACTCCTCACTGCCTGCGTTCTGGTATCTCTGCATTAAGCTAGTGTTTGCATCATTCATTTACCATCCTTCACAAGAACAATGCTTGGTTTCCCCTCCTCTAGAGGATAAAACTTCCATTGTTTCACAAGAGTGGAGAAATGGAAAGTGTATGATGGACTGGGGAGAATGAGGGGGGGTCTACTTTCTTACATAGCTTTCTCAGTCCTCTATATTTAGAGCCTCATCACTCCTAACTCCCACCAATTCCTGCATGATGTGAAGATTCACCAGTGTAGACTAGACTGATTCTTCGCTTTTAGTAGTACAACTTGGGATTTGGATTTCTAGATCTGTTATACCAGTTGCTATTTGTCTAAATGTTTTCCAGGTTTTCAACTCTTGTTATTTCCTCTCCCATAATCCCAGTCCCCTGTGTTTCTTCTTTGAAAAACTATTTTATTGTAGTTTGCTTGTGGTTTGGATGGAGGGATGTATGAAATTAGATGTGTGTGATCAATCCACCATTTAAAAAGTCAAAGAAGCTAATTCATATAAAACACAATGTCCTCTCTCTTTTAAAAAAACACTAATTATGTGCTTAATATTACACAGTTTGTAAGTACACTGAGAAAGGATCTGGAATTTAGCAGACATAAACATAAGGTAAAGAGGTCCTGACAGGGGGCATCCCAGATGTATTTCTGAATTGATTCCAGACCTCAGTAAATCCTGATGGATCAGGCTATGTCGTTATAAGTGCTGACTTGTAATTCTAACCAAGGATAAAGAGCCCATGGATGTTAAGCCACATCTTTTTCAGTTCTACGTCCATCTTTGCAGCTCTTCAGCAGAGGTTGATATCTCTGAATCTGAAATACCTAGCTCATTCTTTTGTAATACTGTCATCATGACTCACCAACAACTTCTGTGTGTAGAGCCATGTTCAGTTAACAGAGGACAACCCAAATTGATTCCTTAGTTCAGATCACTGCAAAAGGATGATCCTTATTGTCTAGAATCATGGTTGAGAAGTCAGCATTTGAGGTCATCAACTTCGTGAGAATCCTCTGCTTATACTGATTATTTTTAAGAAAAAGAATCCAATAACACTCATCCTAACTCTCCATTTGCATATTTGCAAAATAGCAGTAACTCTAGTAGTGGCATCTCCAGATTTTTGTGAAGATTGGAATAGAACATACACAATGGCAGGTACACATGAAGCAGTAGTAGCTGCTACTCTGATTTTCACTTTACAGTTGAGGATTGTGAACTTGGGATATGTTCATTTATTCAAGTTCACAGCACTACTGAGGAACAGAGACAAGACAAGGCTCCACTTCCCATCTAGGTTCAAAACTTAAGGCCATTTTTATTGCCAGTTCCTGTCACACTGGAATTACATGGAGTAAACCTTGAAAACAGACTCGAACCAAAATCTGCCTAAGAGATACTAATTTACATACTTGAGTGAAGATTGTGGAAATGAATATGCTTTCAAAGCTCCTTATATAATGCCAATGGTAGCCAACATCTTCAACTCAATGTTTTAGCATTGAACTATGCATTTTATCCTCATTCATTGCTAGATTCCTTGCGTGTCATTAAATAATAGCTATGCACGTATGACCATACAAAATGATACTAATTGAAATGAATTCCAAGACGTGGAAACAACAGATCTTTTTTTTTAGTTGTTGACCTTGTTGTTGCCAATGTACGTGTTTACTCCTTTTTAAAATTTTTATTTCAGTTTTCCTTTTCCATTGGTTTATCTCTGGCAATCATTGTCTTTGATTCTCATACTCTGCATCTTTATGTACATTTATCTGATTTGGGGAAAGAAGGGAAATAACAAAATGTTGAAATAAGGACAAAGGATGAACCATTGCAACAATGATACTCACAAGACACTATGTGGGAAATGAACTTTACAACTTGGGAGGGAAGGCGCAGGGGAAGGAATGGATGGTGGGAGAAAAGCAAAGGCAAGGATAACAATGCTCGACAAGAAGTGTATTCATTCTTTTACTCATGTAACTGTAACTCCTTGTAAGCATTTTTACAATTAAAAAAAGACCTTAAAATGTAATCATGGCCGGGTGGTGGTGGTAGCTCACGCTTGTAATACTAGCTACTCAGGAGGCTGAGATCTGAGGATTGAGGTTCAAAGCCAGCCCGGGTAGGAATGTCCATGAGACACTTATCTCTAATTAATCATCAGAAAACTGGAAGTGGTGCTGTGACTCACGTGGTAGAATGCGCGCCTTGAGCTGAAGAGCTGAGGGACAGCACCCAGGCTGAGTTCAATACCCATGACTGACCAAAAAAAAAAAATGTAATCATGGTATGCAAGTATTAAACCAATAAATACAAAAGTTGCTCCCCTCGCCTACTCATTTGACCACCATAGGAACCTGCTCATTCAGACAATTAATAGCTTGTCAGAAATGACTAGAAATATGCATGCTTACTTTCAGCTAGGGTCTTACCATGTTCTCCAAAATGAGTGGGAGATCACTCTGTGTTATTAGCTTATGGAGATATAGCTCAACTGGTAAGAGTAGCAGCCATGAGCATCTAAGCTAAGCTAGTATTAAGTCCCTGACTTCAAGTCCCAGTAATAGAAAAAAAGGAAAAAGGAAAGAAAGGAACTGGAAGAGGAGAGAAGATGAGTGGAGAGGAAAGGAGAGAAAGGGAGGAAAAGTGAAGGAAGGAGGAAGAGAGGGGAGGAGCAGATAGGAGAGGAGGAGATGGGGAGGATAGGGAGTGAGAGAGGGGAGGAAGGGAAGGGAGAGGACGAGAGGAGAGGTGGGAGAGTGGAAGGGGGAAGGGATGACATGGGAAAGGGAAGACAGGGGAGGGGAGAAGGGGAGAAGAGGAGTTAGGGGAGAGAAATAAAGGAGAGGTAGGAGAAGGAACAGGAAGAGAGGAAGGGGAAAGGGGACTAATGGGAATGGGGGAAGACAGGGAAGGGGAGGGTAGGTAGGGAGTAGGGGGAGGAGGAGAAATAAGGGGAGAGGGCAGGGAAGGAAGGGAGAGAACAGGAGAAGGGAAGAGACATGAAGAGAAGGGGGAGGAGAAGGGAGGGAAGCAGAGCAGACGGAAAGGGAGAGGAATAGTTTGTTCTATGAATAAGGAGACTAAAAGAGGACAAGGGTGTTTAAATCTCAGAACTTTCTGAGGCCAGTCTTCCTGCCCAAGTAAAGTTGAAACTACATGGAGCTGAAACTAAGATTACAGACTGGACCTCGCTACAAGGCATTTAGGGGGTTCTCTTCAGAGCCACATACCACAACACTTCACCCCATCCAGCTGGCTCACAGGAACAAGCTACTGGTGTAAGGAAGCCCAAGTCCCATCCCTTGCAGAACAGTCTGCCAGGCCCCAAATCACTTTTTATTTTCAGCATTGAGTGAATGCCAACACCAAATATTCACAGAAACTGCATGAAGGGACAGCCAGGATTTCATGTACCCCAGAAACAAATGTGTACCTTCCTTTTTGAAAATGCTACTTATTTAGGAAAAATACTCTTTTTTGAGGAAAAAAATGCCTTTTAGGAGGCTTTCTCCCCCTTCTGAGAAAAATTACATGACACCAAAAATGAAAATCAAAAGAAGCCTCTGGCAGATGCATAGGAAAATGGCGAAAATTTCCAAAATCAATTTTTTTCCAGAACATATTCCATGATAAATCAGAGTTCGTTTGCATGGTCTATATCTGCCTGCTGTGGGCTCAGGTTGACTCTCACCTGTCATCATAGAACCAAATCAGCTCTCTGGAGAGCAACGTAGTCTAGCCAGTGCTTAGGAGCCTCTTCATTAGGAGACAATTGGTATTGTCTGGCTCCTGAGCACATTTTCATAATCAGCCTGATCGTGGGTTCACAGCAGCTGCTCGACTGATGGTGTTAGACAGGGAATAAAGAGAGATGCCAGGAGTGCCCTCAGATCTGACATAACGAGACAAACATCAGTCATTTGGCTAAAAAGCTCATAAAGAATCTATCAGCTGTGACACTGGAGTCTGTCTTAAGAGAAGCTAATGAGGAGATGTGGTGTGAGCACTTTCCTTCAGCAGAAAAAAAGTTCTGAGTGTGCTGCATTTTCACTAGAAAAACAGAAGGCTGCATGCATCCTAGATCTGATGAGAAATGATATAAACATGTCTTGAAAAAATTGTCTGAAAGGAGGTATGTGTATGCATACACACACACACAGTGTTTCACTTCATTGGCTAAATGCTCAGGAACACGTAAAATTAGAACTTGAAAATGGTCACCTCTATTGAAGAAAACATTACACAAAATATATCCCTGGCTTTCTCACAAAAAGAAATTTTGTTGCTAATGATGCAGTAAATCTGATCCATGCCTTGAAAGAATAGATCACCACTAGAAGCCATTAAATAAAGGATTTTTATAATATGTAAGTCATAAAACAGCCAGCATATGCATTATACTTTTTTGTATTTAGGGTACTTATATATTATTTCATTTGATCCTTACTAACAAAAGCAGGGAAAACATAATTATTAGTTCTATTCTAGAAAAAGACCAAAAAAGACTATGGCTTTTGTAGACTAACCTAAGTCACAAACTAATCAGAAGTGAGCTAGTTCTACCAGTTCTCTTACCTACAGAATTCCAGAATTCCTGCCTGCAAAGTTCATCTGGAGGGTTGATTTTTAGATAAACTTCCATATATGCCAAAGTGTTTTATTCTCTCATTCCAACTTGCCCCTCAAAATTAGTACAAGCTAAAAATGGTGACCTGTGTTCCCTCCTTCTAGTTCCTTCTTTGATAGCACCCAGAAAGGACAATAAACTCACAAGGAAGCAAAGTTATACTGAATACTTTTGCATCAAGATTTTTAATATTTCAGCGAACATACAAGGTTATTTTTTCTAGGCATATCACCCAAACCAAATTGAACAAGAACAAAAACCATCACTTAAGGATATTAGAGACAAAACCCCCTGTTGAGTTGTTACGAGCAAGTATTTTCTGAATGGAAAGATGACATGTAGCCTCTGGCATTATACTTCAGTTATTTTGTGCGTATGGTGTCTTTTCCAATCTACATCTGCCCCTCGATGAAAACTGAAAGAAAAGTACTCTTTTTACTGTGCCTTATGGATAGGAAACATCACTCCCTTCAAAATAAACTGAAGAAATGATTTTTCTCATTTTCCAAATTAACAACTTCTGAGCTCCTTTTGAGCCTGCTCTCATGTCCTTGTAGGTAGGTGTATACGTATTTTTGAGCCACTGCCTGATGTCTTTGCATCTTCAGTGACATATCAGGATTTGTCCCCATTTCCAATTATCTCATGGAAAATCACCAATTTATCAGAAGCACCAGAAGACAAGATGGGACAAAGTATGGAAGGCAAAAGTATATAGAGACTATGGATAGCTAAAGAACTTTCAGTTCTTAGTCTTTCAGGCCTAAGCAAGTGTTCAGTCAGAGGCAGAAGAATAGTAGCATGCCTTGGTAAGTTCCTTTGGGCAATATGATCTTTAGACAAAAGAGAAGGGCTAATTACACACTGATGGATTTTCTTCTCTGTTTTGCTTTTTCTAATAGCCAATGATTGTCTTTGCTCTTCAAACAGCCAGAAAATCCAAGCATACATAACTTTATGCTCCGAGTGCCAGCTCTGCTCTTTGTGGAAGGTAATGTATTTTAATTTCCTTCCAATTGTGAGTTTGGTGGTAATGATTAGCAGATGCCCATACTCAGGGGGAACTGGAACAGGGTCTTAATGTGGAGACTGCCTGGGCTCCAAATCCATTGGACACCAGGGTTTCAGTCTTGCTGAAAATCAGTGATATTGTTGGAGCATCTTTACTACACCTACTCTTATGTTTAGGTGAGTTTTCTCTTTCTTATGGCCTTTTCAGTGTACAGTAATATAAATGAAACACTATTGAGTAGGAACACTGACTTTTCCCTCCACTATCTGCCTTATGGCTGTACTATTTATGTTGACAATTTTTTTTGCCATTTACTTTCTTGTAACATATTTAGGGTAACAAGATTGCTATTTAGTATAATACATTAGGCTGGTGGAAGTATGCCTACTCTCTAGGAAACTAGAGCAATGGGATGACATACTAAATGGTAAACAATTCCAGAGCTTCTGCAAAACCTACCTGTTAGCAGCTACATGGAGTACAGAACATCGTGAAGAACCCCGTTGCACCAGGGAGTACATAGAATATAGTTGAAGCCATATTTCCAGCCTCTTAACATGCCAACAAATAACTCAATTATCCCTTTCAAATGCCACCAGCCAGGTTATTTTGAGGCAGATTATTGCAGTGTTTTTCCAAAAGGGTCAAGAAGCTAAATCCCTGTCCTTTGCACCCCATCTCATTGGCTTCCTACGTCATCTGTGCAAGTTCAGAACTCGTATGCCAAACGCTGCATGTAGTAGCCCTTTGGGGATGGATATTAATGAAGAGATGTTCGCGTGCCAGAGCCTACTTTATCAGAGTACGAAAGGTACAGTCTGTTCAGAGCAGACTTTTAATTTCTCATAATTAACCCTGCCAGAATTAACATCCGTAGCATCAATGACAGCAAATTTAAAAAGTCACATCAGCACATTTAAATAGCTCTCACTAGCTCCATGCTCCTCCCCTTCCATTGAAAGAGGAAAGTTCTCAAAGTTCATCACGATTGTCTTGTCACTGTGCTGAGACTTGCTGGGCTAGGTGTGCCTAATTGGAACACATTTCCAGCTCCCCTGATGTGAATGCTAACATAATTCAGTTCACAACTGACCATAGGCCAGGTGGGTCCACGGCATGACTTCAGTTTCTCTTATTCAATGGCATATAATATTCCATCTGATCTCCACATGACCATGAACAAGTACAGTTTGAGTATGTCCTTGAATTCCTACAAGTTCTAATGCTGACTCATCATTAGTGGAAAAACCAGTAACTCATCTGAACCTAGCCTTGCACTAACTCTCTTGAGGAATACAGGAAAAATGCTTGCAAAAATTTAGAACATGATCACCTAGGCAAATTACCAAATGAAAGTGATTGCCTTGATTAGAAAACACAGATTGCATTAATGTTTGGTTTTCTGGCTTTATCTAAAGCACTAACTTTTCACAGAGGGGAGAAAGCATACTAATTATCTGATCCCCATATTTTGAGGTTTAAAAAAAACTGTTTGCTTGCAGCAAACATTAACATGTTCATTGTGAAAACAGTGAATCAGGAAAGAGTTCTACTAGAGCAATGTGATGTTAAGAAACCAAGAATCACAGAAAAAATCCTTCTCAACCCTCTATAAATTATTTCCCTCTGGTCTGTCAGAGCTAACAACGTGGGGAATTGGTGAAAACTGAAAGCTGAGAACCTATAGACTCTCGTTCTGAGTGATATCCTTAAAGCAACAACACTAATGACACCATTTGAAAGAGTGAGTTCAGCATATTCATATAATGATACCAGAAAGGTCTCTGTTTTACACATATGAAAATAATGCTTCTTAAGTACTACTGACTTTTTCCTCATTTTCATGGGTATGCTATATATTTGCAAACAAAAATACATGTGCTATATAAGAACCTATGCAAGAGAGAACAATAGAGTAGGCTCTTTTCTTTCTATTAAAAAATTCCACCAACAGCACAAGAAAAGACCATTTTCCTGCCAAATGAAGCCACTATGGTTAAAAAGCATACTACTGCTCCCCAAAAAGGAATTTGAGGGGAAAAGCATAAACTCATGCAAAATCAATGTTACCAGCAAGCTTTCCTGAGACATCTACTATGCATAAAGCATACACAGTCCAGGAAAGTATATAAGATCCAGGAAATAATAAAATGTGAATGCACAGAGAATGGACTAATGCTTAACAGGAAGCAGCTCTATAAGCAGGCCTGAAAAGCAAATATAATTCTAAGTCAATAAATCCACCTTTCCAAAAAAAGTGCATAGAATTCTGGGTTATATTTGTCCCGTTTGCAAAGGTATTTAGAGCAAGGCATACATGCAAAGAGATAAAGGTAACTTGAGTGTGATGTTTCCTTTTAAAGGCTCAACTTAACTTTTATTCTAAGCCTAAGTACTCTAAATGGTTATGCATTGGTGTGCATTTTCTAGGAGTTATTAGCCCTTAAAACCATGTTTTCATAATCACCTTTCTTTCTCAATTATAAAATTTATTACATATTTTATGCTGGATATTACAAAATACTGAAGCTAATCACAGACACTTTGCTTAATGTAAAATATTTATACACTAAAATGCATGCTTTCTTATCTTGAGTAATATGTTGAAAAGTAATTTCCCATTGCTCATTCAAATTTGACTGATTGGCCCTTTTTGGCTATAAAAATACCTTTAGACTCAAGGTAAAACCAACAGTCTTTTCTGTAGATATGCCCACAAATGTGCAAAGCAATGGCTATATAATGTAACAACCTTTTTTTGTTTAATGCAGAAACTATGTCCTCTGTAGACTTTTTCAGCCATTGACTCCCTAGCAGAGTAATCTAGTAGTGTTTAAGCTTTAGTCATTAAGAATACCAGGCAGCCGGGCGCTGGTGGCTCATGCCTGTAATCCTAGCTACTCAGGAGGCTGAGATCTGAGGATCGCAGTTCAAAGCCAGCCTGGGCAGGAAAGTCCGTGAGACTCTTATCTCCAGTAAACCACTAGAAAACCAGAAGTGGTGCTGTGGTTCAAGCGTTAGAGCGCTCGTCTTGAGCTGAAGAGCACAAGGACAGCACCCAAGCCCAGAGTTCAAGCCCCACAACCGACAAAAAAAAAAAAAATACCAGGCTATGGTTGTAAGGGAAAGAAACACTTTGACCTTTGTCACCACTAGGTCCCTAAATACTGAGAATAGGCCCTAGCACATAGGCATCCAGTATACAAATAGTTGTTTGAAAAAAAAAAAGTATCAAGGAAAGAGGACAGATGAAGGAAGAAAAGGAGAGAGTAAGGAAGAAAGGGTCTATTAGGCTGTGACCTTGGGCAGGTAATTGACCCTTTGATCCAACCATTTGATCCAACAATTGAGTAATAAAAGAGAGTGGAGCAAAGACTTTCTAAAACTCCTGCCTGCTCTGTAAGGCTGAGATTCCATGACATGAATTGTGCATTAACACCAATAATAGTACAGCTTATTAAAATATACTGGGCTGGGCTGGGAAGTTGGCTCAGTGGTAGAGTGCTTGCCTTACATGCCTGAGGCCCTGGGTTCGATTCCTCAGCACCACATAAGCAAAAAGAAAAAAGCCGGAAGTGGTACTATGGCTCAAGTGGTAGAGCACTAGCCTTGAGCTAAAGAGCTGAGGGATAGATAGCACCCAGGCCCAGAGTTCAGGCGCCACTACTGGACCCCCAAAAAATAAAAAATAAGATATACTGGACTGAAAATGACATGTAGAAGTGCTCAGAACAGCATCCTTCTGAGTACAACATATGTCCCATTTGCTAAATCTTAAAAATTTCAAATATTTAAACTGTACTGTAAAATGGGCATATATTTGCTTAATTCCCAGACTGAGAAAGAGCTTAGATTTAGAAATGTTTTCATAGATCTACTAAAACACTTATCATTACACTAGTTCAACAATTTGGGTATTATCCTCTTGTAATAACATATACTTATGAGGAGAAAGAAAGCTAATGTCACCTCAAATGAACACATATGGAATATCAATTTCTTTAAACTTTGAAAGCCTAAAATTTATTTCCATCATAGTGTGGCTTAGATTATGTTCTGCTAATGCAAATGTTCCTGACACTAATTTCCCCACTTCTACCATTAATGTCTCCTGGAAAAACGGTAATGAAGTTTGTCCAAATATCTATAAAACCCTATAATTCAAGGCTAGTTAGTGCTGGGTACCTGCTGCACGAGCACTTACATTATAACCTGAAGACTATTTGTTCAACTACACACTCACTGAATTTTTATCCAACAGATTAGGAAACTTGTAAAAGATAATCATATTTACCCAGTTTGAAAAATTCTAAGATCACATATTATATCTACATGCATACATACTGAAACTAAATTCTTGATATTCACCTAATTTAACAGTGAGACACATTCTTCATCATGACTGTGAGGGCTCTCTTTCCCTCTCTGTCTCTCTCTGTCTTTGTCCAATTAACAAGCTTAGTTGATTGAATAATTACTTAACTAAAGCAAGTTCATATAAATATGCTTTCCATATCCATATAAACCCCATTGACTACAGAATAAAAGTCAAATTCCTTAATTCTCTTCACAGAATTCTCCACTCAGAATGTTGATGACTATGGACAAGTTACTTAACCTCCCTGTGGCTTCATTTGTCTCATCTAGAAACTGGGGTTAATAGTCATATCTAGGAACAGAAAGAGAAGTGCATAGGTTCATACGTGTAAATGACACAGCGAAGTGCTCAGCTCTTAGTGATTATACTGCTAGTGTAATGCTTACTCCAAGTTCCCTTACGCCAAGATTCTACTAATCTATATGCTAATGGTAACCCTGTATGATGGAATCTCAACATATATTTTAGGCTTCACCTCCTGCTACTCATATCAGAAGATTTCTAGACTGATTCATTCACTCTTCTGAAACTGTATCTCATTCTCACCTTTGTTTTTGCACAATAAATAGTAAATACTGAGAGCATACTACATGCTTTCGTAAACTTAACAATGGTGACTTGTTTAAGCATCAGAAAATCCCTACATGACAGATACCATTATCACTATATTTTACCAGCTTAGGGAACCAATGTTTAGAAAAATGAGTTGAGCGCAACTGTAGAAAAAAATGAGTGAAGTAGAAATAGTGAAATCCAGACTACCTGGCTCTGGGCACTTCTCAAATGCAGTGGAAAGTTTTCCTTATGATGCTACCAACTAGCTGTTCTAAGATTCAAGAGTTGGCAACCTGGTTCCTTTTGCCGAAAAGCCCCATCAGATCCTGATTCATCTTCAGATGACTCTTGTCCAACCTAACTCTCAGAGCTTATTATTTGGAAACTCTCAGAGTAATCTTGACCCCCTTGGAGGCTGGAACAATCCATTAGTCAAGTAATTATCTAATTTTCTGGAATAGTGCCTTTATTTTCTTGAATACTGAGAGATTTGGATTTCTTTTCTTGTGCATTTGGCTTAATCCTCCAATTAAATATGTTTTTTAAGGTCAGAGGTGGACAAAATTTCATGTTTCTTTCATGTCCTAAGTAACACTTGGCACGAAGTATTTGGTTTTTAAAATGTGATTATTTGCCTTAACCCCAGGGACAAATAGCTAGGTCAAGCTGACCTCAGTTCCTCGCTTAGCGGCTGGGAAGCAGACATAATAAAGTCCATTTTTTTCAAAGCTTATCCTTAATTATTCAATTTCTATGTCAAGAATTTTCCTACATTTTCTCTTTTGGATGTTAATGTTTCCTTTAGATTCTCTGCTGCCACGAACAAAAGTTCCTCATACCTCAAAATGTGTAAATACATTTCAAAATACAATGTTTTTGATAAAAAAAATACAACATGTGAGATTACTTTACTAGATATTTGTTTAATTAAAATAAGCTTAGACATGTAGGAATTAAGTTGAAGGAAAATATCTAAGATATATTTTTAAATGCCAAAGTTTTTGTACCTGAAAGAATTTCTTTCACAATTATATTTTAAGAGAAAAATAAAATCTCCGACAACATATAAAACCTAATTTGTCCAATGCAGTTTAAACTGAGTTAGCATTTGTAAACTTAAAGTATATACTTTTGTTGTCCGTACTTGCTAGAACAACAACCATTGACCACAGGATTCTGTGTTTAACAATACTTAAATGTTCAGAGTACATCTATTCTTTTAGTAACTCATTTGTTCAATTTTATTTTAATAAGATTCTTGATAACAGTAATTCTAATCTTAAGACCAGAATAAGAATACTAACTCTATTATTTACATACCTTCACTTCTTTCTTGTCACCAGAAACAGAGATTACGAATTGATAATAGCTCTACATAACTATGGTAAAACTACATAACAAAACTTCTTAGCATGGAACTGCAAGCATTTCTGGCAATTGGCAAATGGAAGAAATAAAACCATGGTTCTTTCCATGACATCATTGCTTAGCAAACTACTTTTTGTATATTCTAGAGCTGACCAAGTTAGATGTGATGAAAATATCAGATCCGGGTTTCTCAAAGCCAGAGAAGGGAGTAATAAAATACAAACTCATGACTTTAATTTCTGTCTGTATCTATTGAATACTATTTGAAAAATTATGAAAATATATAATAGATACACATTTATATGTATATACACACATATATTTTCTATAAATAATCACAATATTATTACATCCAAATTCTTTTATTAAATGTAATTTTCTACTAAAAAAGTTCTTTGGAAAATCTTTCATTGATAGTTTGGATAGGAAAAATTCAAGACAAATTAGCAGAAAAATATTATACTTAAAGTAAGGAAAGAATAAAAAGAAATTCTCAAAAAGACACTGGAAACCCTATGGACTCTCTCTGAGCAAACAATGAACACTTTGAGCACTGAAATACATCACAGATGCCCGGGAGTGAGATTTCTGGGTAATAGGGAACTCTACGTTTAGACTTTTGAGGAACCTCCATACTGCTTTCCAGAGAGTGGCTGAACAAGTTTACACTCCCACCAACAGTATAGTAGTGTTCCCTTTGGCCTCATCCTCTCCAGCACCTGTTATTAGTTTTCCTGATAATAGCCCTTATAACTGGAGTGAGATGGAATCTCAATGTTGTTTTCATTTGCATTTCTTTTATGGCCAGAAACGAACACTTCTTCATGAGTATACTGGCCATTCTTTTCTCTTCCACTGAGAAGTCTCTCTTTAGATTTTTAGCCCATTTATTGATTGGGTTGTGTTTTTGATGGTTTATTTGGGGGGATTATTCTTTTTTTAGCTCTAAACATATTTTGGATATGAGGCCTTTGCCTGATGTAAAGCTAGTGAAGATTTTCTCCCAATTTATGGGCTTTCTATTTATCTTGCTAGCTATGTCCTTTGCTAAGCAGGAGCTCTGCAGTTTTATATAATCCCATTTATCCAGTCTTTCTTTGATTTGTTATGATTCTGGATCTTTGTTTAGGAAGTTTTGCTCTGTGTCCAGAAGGCTTAGGGTTTCCCTTAGCTCTTCCTGTAGTGTTTTCACAGTATCTGGCCCTATCCAATGAACCACAAACCAGGCCAAACTAAAGCTACCAGCACAACCATGTTTATTATAGCATTGTTTACCATAGCCAAAATAGGGAATCAACCTAGATGTCCCTCAGTGGATGAATGGATCAAGAAAATGTGATACATACACACATACACACACAATGCAAGTCTACTCATTCATCAGAAAGAATGATATCATACCATTTGTAAGGAAATGTAAAGACTTGGAAAATATATTAAGCAAAGCAAGCCAGAACCAAAGAAACATAGGCTGCATGGTTTCCCTCATTTGTGATAAGTAGAATGTGCCTATAAATCTACAAGTGAACACACTGAGTGACCAAAATAAATAAAACTGGGAAATGATAAATTATCTAGGACCTTAATCACTAACATACAGAGGCCAAAGGAGGCTAAGCATAGGAATAGTGTTCAAAGGCTCAATAGCTATGGACACATGTTCATATAAACTAATATTCCATGAAATGAACTCTTAAAATAAAACCAAACAAAAGATATTCTTTAATTGGCATTGTTCCTGTTTTTGGTCTCTTCTGTTCTCTTGTTCGTTAGTATTTGGGAGGGTAAGGGAGGACACATAAAGGATGGAGCAAAGATGAACAAATACAACAGTGATACACACCAGACACTATGTAGAAAATGAACTGGATATCTAATGGGTAGGATCAGAAGGGAAAGCTTGGGAGAGAGCAAATGTTTCTAAAAGAATTGTAATGATTGTACCTGATTCATGTAACTGTAACACTTCTGTATATCAACTACACAAAACAATTAAAAATAAAAAAGTAAAAATAAGTGAAAAATAAACTTGATTTTCAAATAAAAGAAATACATAATAAAGGTAAGGATTCATAAGCACTTAACATAAGAAAAGGGAGACCAGGAGAGCTTAGACAGAGGAAAGAAGGAAGACAGGGAAGGAGGAAGGAAAGAAGGAAGAAAGGAATGAAGGGAAGCAGGGAATGAGGAAGAAGAGAAAGGAAAAGAGGAAGGGAGAGCAGAAATAAGGAAGCAGGGGAAATTCCAGGGAAAGAGCAAGTTTATTTCACTGGAGAAAGCTTAATTTTCAAAGAAAATGTGGAATTTCCAAAAAATAAATGCAAGGGACTTTTGCACAATACTGAACCTACTCTTTCTAATATTCTAAAGATAGATCCATGTCACTATGAGTATGTTTAGTCCCACAGAATCTACAACACCAAGCACAAGCCCAAAGCGTGGGCTTTGAGTGATAAGGATATGTTTAGTAGAGGTTCAATTGTAACAATTATACCACTGAAATTGGAGCCGTTGATAATGGGGAGACTGCCTGTGTGAGGATAAGCAACGGATGGGAAATCTCTGTACCCGTGGTTAATTTTGTTGTGAAACAAAAGTTCTCTCATTTTAGTAGTAGTTAAAAATTCCATTTGGCATCCACCGTAATAACAGATGGAATCAGCAATGAATACTAAAATTAGTGGTGGAAACCTTGTTTGTGTGACAGCTTTTACATTTATGTAATTCATATGGCACATAATTCACCATTTCAGGTGTGTAATTTACTGTGGTTTCAGTATATCAACAAGGTTATGCAATCAACACCATTAATTCTAGAACACATTTAATTACTTCATTAAACATTTGTTCCTCATTCTGGATTCCTCCAGTACCATGCAACCATTAATCTACTTTCTAGTGGGGTATTCAATATAAATGGAATTTAACTATATAGCCCATCCAAATTAAAATATACATCAGCACACCATTAATTTCAATGGCTGGATAATATTCCATTGTACCAATAAATCACATTTAGTTTGTCTGAATGTTAGTTTATAAGTATTTGAGTTCTTTTTTATCTTTTCACTTTTGTAATGAGTGCTGCAATACAAGGTACAATTTCGAACAATTGGATAGTGGGAGTTGATAGCTCACATGTGTACTAGCTACTCAAGTGCCTGAGAGCTGAGGGTCACAGTTCTAAGCCAGCCTAGGCAGAAAAAAAAATCTCTGAGACATTTCTTTCCAATTAGCCACCTCAGGATCAGAAGTGAAGATGTGGCTCAATTAGCAGACCACCAGCCTTCAGTGAAAAAAAAAACTAGAAGAAAGTTCCCCAATACCCTATGCACACAAAATAATGTCTCTTGTATATATTCCTTGGATGGAATTGCTAAATTAAATGGAAACCTGAATATTTTCAGGAACAAATGTATACTTTACATTTCCATTAGCACGGTATTTGCATAAATACTTAGTAAAATGCCATTTTGAATATCAGCAACTTAGTGGATAAAAGGAAGTAGTTCCTCACAGTTTTGATTTTGAGATTTTAATCTGTATCTTTCTGAAGACTAATAGTGTTGACATCTTTCATGCACTTATTGGCCATTTGTACTTCTATTCCTATGCTCTGTTTATTTCTCACTTCGGGAGGAAAATATTTATGAGGAACAAGATAGCTTGCATAATCTCAAAGTAATTCCCCACAAGAGACTAATCACAAAATGAAAAACACTAATGTTTAGGGACAAATGTAGCAGACATTATTTTAAGTGAGTAATCAAAGTCACCACTGCCAATAATTAGATAAATAAACTCTACACACTTACTGATATGATACATTTAGAAGAACATAACATTTCTTTTGTGATGTTTCTGCCAACAATATATACCTGAATGTAATCATAAGAAAATAATAAATGAATCCAAAATTTCTACTAAAAGACTGCTCTGTGCTCTTCAAACATATAAGGGTCAGGGAATAAAAAATAGGCAGGCTCTATTCCAAATATTTTTTTAAAAGAGTAAAAAGACATAACGACCAAACAGACTGCATGATTCTGCATGCTCATTTGTTGCTCTAAAGGACATCACAGGGACAACTGAAAAATGTGGGAAAAAAAATTTTAGTACCAATGTTAGATATCTCATTTTCCTTACTACATTGTACATATGTGAAAATGTCTTTGTTTGTAGGAAATACACATTAAACTTTTTAGGGATAAAGTAATATCACAAATGTAACATTCTGTGTGTGAACATTTGCAGACATATTTATGAGAGAGACTGAGACAGTGCAAAGAAGACAGTAATGTGGTAAATGGTAATATAGAGGAATTTTGATTGATGGTTATATGGGGATATTTTTGCATGAATCTTGCAACCATTCTTTATGTCAAAGACTGAAAAGAAAAAAATAATGCTTGAAAAGGACTATAGAGTTAACCTTCCTTATTATTTACCTTACAAAGTAAAGTTCTTTAATTGAAACCTTTTGATATAAGATATGTGATTGTGTGTGTGCATGTGTGTTTTGTGTGTGTGTGTGTGTGGAGAGAGAGAGAGAGAGAGCTAATTTTTCCAATGGAGTGACTGACTTCAAGAGTAAGTGACTTAAAATAATTTTTTTTTGAAATGGCTAATAGATACACAAAGAACTGTTCATCATTCCTAACCATAAAGGAAATGAAAATTAAAACTACTATAAGATTCTAGCTCACTCAAGTCAAAAGGGCAATCATCAAGGAAACAAAAAACAAACTCTGGTGAGGATGCTTGGGAAAATGAACCCTTATACACACTACTTTTGGGAATGTAAATTAGTGTAGTCATTATGAAAATCAGTATAGAAGTTCTTCAGAAAACTAAAAATACACCAACCTCATGCCCCTACCGTATTAGTCTTGGGGACACTGCCCATGGAGCATAAATTTGTATATGTGTGTATATAAGTGTATATATATATATATATATATATATATATATATATATATAATTACTCAGACACAAAGAAAAATTATGTTATTTGAAGGAAAATGGATGGAACTGGAGATCATCATGTTGAGATGGATAAGCCAACTTTAAACATCAAATATCATGTTTCCACTCCTTTTCTACAACATCATTTGAAACTAAACCATTATTTCATCAATATAAAGAAAATATTTTTCATTTTGTTGTCCCTATTTTTACCTTACAGAACTAGTCTGTGTACTGGGTTTCATATTTGGGAGATCTTTTTCAACAGGTGGATGAGATGGTTCCAAGAGTAAGCTCCTTAGGAGCTTCCCAAAAGCAGAGTTAAATTTGATAACCAAAGGCTTCATTGGCTCATAACCAGTAGCAACCATCTGGCAAATAGGAGGCACTAGGCCCAAAGCCCCTGGACACAAATGGGCAAAGGCATCCAGGCAAATACAGCACTTCTTGGAGAAGTTTCTTTGGTTATCAGGAGCAAAATATGTTCAGCTCAGTTTGCATATCTGAGCTCATACCAACTTGGCAGTAGGGAAGATAACAGTAGCTTAGCCTTGCACTGGAGGAAAAAAAAGTAAGGTCACATGTTATCACTAAATAGTGGTTCAGAGCCTGAGGGAAATTAGTTTTAATGAGACTACCAAACACTGCCCTGCTTTCCCTGTTCACTCTCAGCACACCCCACAACTCCAGCCTGAATTCTGTCACTCCTTCATGTTATAAATTGACTTGGAAAAAATCTTCATATTTTACTCTGGGTCTTTGGCCACTTGGCACAGTGAATGGAACAAAGCCCAGCTGTTAGGCTCGTGACAAGCTTTCAAGGCCTAGGTCACAAACATCAAATTACTTGAACTTAGTTTGCACATGCTAGATGCAGTGTTTCTGAATTTTATTTTGTTCATTTCTCATGTAGGCATTGGAATGACAGTGAATGTTTGCTATTCTATTGTATTTAATAAAGCAGACATGAAACAGCATTTATGTGGGGGCATAAGTGACTAACAGCATCATTTAAATATATTAGTACAGCCAACTGTCTTTTCAGTATGGCAAATGACAGCAATCACTTTTATTTTTCAAAACATGTATAGTGGTGATATACACAATGCTGATAAAAGTCTCTTATTCACCGAACTAAATTGTCTTTGGCCTTGCATTGAACTCAGAGCAAATTGTGTATGTGCATCTCAGGTAAATTCTAGCTGTGTATAGATGTATGTATACTCCAATGTGTTTTACAGACAAGCTACAGCAGAGGCAATCTGGTAACAAATATAGTCACTATCTTTAACCATTTTAGGTATCAGTTATAAAGATACTTGCATTTTTTTAGTTCAGCATATGGAAACTAACAATGACAGAGAGAGAAGGAAGGAGGTGAAGAACAGGAATATGGAGGAGGGGGTAAGTTTGTTTGTTCAATACAGATGTGCATGTAAACAAATTTCACAATGGAACTCATGTTACAACTGTATGCGAATTCAAAAACAGAATAATCATACAATTTTTAAATGCTTTAACTTCAAATTATTATTGGATTTTGTGTGTGGCAGACCACTCTAAGGATTCTTTCTGATCTTACAAGTATTTTCTGTAGCTTCACAAGAGCCCTGCTGCCTGATACTTCACAACAGCTTAGCTACTGCGATGCCAGATATGGCTGAAGTGGGGCTGCCCACAAAATCTGTAAGGAAGAAAATACACAGGCACAGACTAAAGGGGCTCCAGAACTCCTCCGCAGCGGGGGAGCATTTTTATTTCTGGTCAGTTTGGAAAACATTTGCCAAAAAGGGCAAATTCGAATGCCCATGCCATTCACACTTTTGTTTTTCCTTAATGATTGTGTATCCTATCAATGAGCGATTGGAAAGCAGGTTAACTTATTAAATCAGAGTTTCATCGTACATATTTAAACATCTTTGTCCTTCAAAGCACCAGTGAGGGGACAATTACAGTGTTGTACACTGGCTTTTTTTCTCTCTGAACAAAACATGTCTACAGACAACAAACATAATTCAAATAAAAAAACAGGTCAACAATTTTTAGACAGTTCAACATGGAATTGACGTATTAAGGAATATGTTTGGCTACTTACGATGAGCTGGACACAGCACAAAGGGTCAGGAATGGAAAAATAAATACTGTAGATTCATTGTTCTGAAGGACCTCAAAGTTTTGGGGGCACTGGGGGCAAACTTGGAAACGGAGCCTTTGAACACTTCTGCTGCTGTTAGAAGTGGGCAACACATGGGACACATCCCAAGAGAGCTTAGTGCCAGGAAGGGGTAAGATAGGACCTTAAATGGAGTTCTCCAAGTAATAAGGTAGAAAATTTGATGGGGAGCAAGAAGGAAAGCAAGGGGAGAAAGCTGGAAAACTCTGAAACTGACACCTTAGCCCTTAAAAAGTAACCCAAGAGAAGGTCAAAGAGACAGCCTAAAGGATAAAGCCGAGAGCTATAGCAATACGTGAATGGCTCCAAGAAGCAGGTAAACTTTGTAAGTACAGGATTGCAAATTTCCTAAGCCTTGGCATACACACAAGATAATATATGAAGGAATACTTCCAATTACAGGTATTTGGAATTTTCAGACAGAATCAGTTCCTGGGGAAAATTAAAGGACAAGAACTAAATTAAGTGTGACATGTGAGCAAGTAAATATGGTAAAATAATGCACCCACTGGAGGGCCGGAGAAAGAATCTGGGGCTTTTGCTGAACCATCAGTCCAGTGTTTGCCTGGTAATTCCAAAAAGCATCCCACAGTTGCTGTGGCTTATCAACAGATGGAGAGAAGCAGGGCCAGTGATGCAGTCAGAATCCTAATGAAAGCACACACACAGCCTCAGAGGAGAAAGAGTAGGTGGGATCTGATGCTGACAAGACATAGGGACCCGGTCAGAAAGGAATTTTGAGGATGATAGAAAATCATTGAGTGTGTTTATTGAAGAAAGAATACACAAAAGAAGAGAATCAAGAGCTCTGAGGATACCCCCAGTCAGGACACATGGCAAGTGGGAATACACATCCATCATGACATGAGAGATTTTTCAAATAATTCTTTTTTTGTACATTTTTATTGTAAAAATGCTGTACAGATGGGTTACAGTTATATGAACAAGGTAATGAGTACATTTCCTATTGAGCATTGTTGCCTCCTCCTTTGTTTTCCCCCTACCATCCCTTCCCTCCCACCTCCACAACTACCCCATCCCCCCTGCCGCCAAAGTTGTAAAGTTCATTTTTCAACATATTGTCTTGTGCATGTCATTCTTACAATGGGTCAACCTGTACCTTTATTTAAGCGTTTTGTTTTTTTCCTCTCCCCTCCCCGAATTAGAGAAGTATATATACAAGAAGCAGAGCACCGACATCAAATACAGCGAAAACAGGGATTATACCATGGGGGAGGAACATACAAGGGAACAACAACAAAAAAAATCACATAGTACATTATAAATACTTTGGAAACAATATCAAGAAACAAAAAAGATATTTGTGTCCCTATCTTGGGGTTCATTTCACTTAACATCATCTTATGTGGTCCTATGTACATAGCTTTTGGCCTTTTCTGCTTGTCCTACACAGGTACTAGTTATTTCAAATAATTCTGTTTTAAATAGGCAGGACATTAAGAAGTTGTAACAAACATAAGCTTTTGCTTTCCTTTTGCCTTTTTCCCTCCTCATCCATTGTTTTTAAATGACATTATTAATCACCTTTCATCAGCATAGGAAGGGAAAGACTTGGGACCCTCACACTGCAGTTGTCAAGAATGAACACGAGCAAATAACAGCATAACATGGTTTATGAAACCAGAGGGTTTCAACTCTATAAATAACTTCCAGTTCTTATTCTTTACACGTACACTATTACTGAAGACTGGATGATAGCTTTTTGCTATTGCCTGGTTGACTTCTCATACACACACAAACACACACACACACACACACACACACACACACACACACACACACACACACACACACACACACACACACCTCCAAGGTAATGACAATATTGATTCTGAAGAGTCACTTTTTGAGACAAATGAAATAGCCATAAAACTGGTCTAACAGAGCAGTTCTAGAAACTTCATGGGAATGCCTTAGTGTTTTTGGTGACTAACAATTGTCTAAATGCCCTGGGGAATCCTTCATTCTAATGCTATCAGAGATTTAAGTCAACATTCAAAAGGTGTGATACCTTACAGATATCCAAGACAATGGATAGTCTATGCTATGTTATTGTAAATTAAGTTCTACATTTTCTCTTACATAAAAAAGTAATAACTTGTGACTGAACAATACTATGTAAAGCATGAAAACATTAACTGGCATGCAAAAAAAAATCTCTATTAAGCACAGAATTCAAATAGAGAGCAAACGGAACCAATTAAGCAATTCAAATACAAGAGTATAAAAAACAATTTTATCATGAAGCATGGATTCACTTCTCTTTCTTACACAGACACAGACAGACACAGACACAGACACACACACACACACACACACACACACACACACACACACAAACTCATATTCATTCCACTAAACTAGGGGAATTGGATAAGAATGCTTTTGTCTTTGGGGGATAGCCACCTCTTTTGGTTAAATGTAATATTCAAAATGTGCCTAGTTCTTATAATCCAAATATGTGACACTGCTTGGGTTTCCATGACTACTGCTCTAAAAAAACCCATTAATTATTCAAGAGGTCCATGCCATTCTCCCTGTGTGCCCTAAGGAATGCTGGGAAAGGCAACATGCCATTATAAAGGGAATAGCTGTTAAACAGACTGCATGACCAAATCTAAATAGAAAAGTTATTCCCTTGAAGTACTGCCATTGTCCTGGCTAGCATTAAGCAACATTATTTCAACTACTCAGAACAAAATGCAAGTGTTTTGCTCATATTTAATATCTTCACAATCTTTGCAAGATCGTACATGTAATTGGAATCTCTGTTCATTCCAATGATAGTATCTTATTTTAAACCAAGTTGCCTGCCTTGCATATATCAGTGCTCACTCCAAGACACTTTTGCCCCAAAGGCTGCCGTTTAGAAATTGAAGACCTTGTAGTAAAATCAGAAAATCAAATTCTTAAGCCATATTGTGACAGGGCATCTGGGTGTTACATCCTCCAATGCTAGAGTACAATAATCATAATAATATATACAGCCTATGATCTTGCCTTTCCCGTAAATAATATTATCAAAGCACAGGGAGGGAGGTCTGTCTGTATTCAAGCAACATGTGCACTGTTACTGATTTCCCATCAGCCTAACTTGCAGTGTCAATCCATAGCAAAGTAACGAAGGGCATTATCAGCCCAATTACTCAGACAGGACGGAGGAAGGCTAGAGGATACATGCAACTGAGTGTCTTCAGGAGTCAGAGTTGTTTATTATCTATAATATCCGATAACAATTATACAACATATTATATTTTTATTATTATAGTTAGGTAATAGATGTTTGCATTTATGTATTTAAGTTTATTAGCAAAAGAAACTGGTTTTCAAAATAAAAAGCTATTGTAACAGGACACAATTTGAGGTTTCCAAGTTCAAGTGTGGAGATCTCTAAATTTGAGACATTAGAGAAATGGAAATCATTATTGGTTTTACTAATTTTGAATCTTTATTTAACATGCACTCACGAGGGTAGGAAACAAGGGTAAATTTTCCAGAAGCAAGGCTTATGTGAGAGAATTCAGGGTGATTTGAATATGTTGAATTCTGTACTGCATAATCTTGCAATCAAATTTGAAAATAATGTGATAAAAAATTATACCCTGTGGAAATGTAATCATCTACCACAAATGATAAAGAAATAAAATCAAATGATACATAACAATTATCTAAAAACATAATGAATACTGTCTGTGCTAATTAAAGGAAAAACATATCGTGTATTATAATTACTATTCAATATTAAATAATAGTATTTCTCTATAGTTATCTTATAATTCTTTTTGCGAAGTAAATCCTGATAGAAGGGAGTGAAGCAGTGATAAATGCTCAACCCACAGACAAACAACCTTTATTATTAATTATTCCTTCCATCTACCAATTACCACTCAAATTGTCACAAAGCTAATTACAGAAGGAAAGTCAACTTGCAAAATCTATTTAGTGAGATTTTAATTTAATTCACCACATTGAGCCAGTTAGGAATTGGCAAAATACTCAGTGCTGCAGAAGACAAAGGATGTATGCCTCTCATTTACTGAGGGCTTTACGTGTCCTGGGCATGAAGTTCAATAACATGTCACACATGTATACCCATACATACACACCCCAAATACTCTACCAGCACCGTGTATATAGTCATGACATGAATCTGCACATTATCAAAACAGGGGCAGATAATGATCCTTCTTTGATGGGATTCTCAGACTTCATTTTATAATCCCAAAAATAGAAATAAAAATGTGTACTTAGCATTTTCCAGAGGATCAAATGACAGGGTAAGTGAAAGTCCCAGTCCAGTACCCAGTGAAAGGTAGTTGCTCTTAGGAACTATTGATATTAACAGGTAGTTGACCACTAAGGCCAACACCACCTAGCGCTAAAGTACCAATTGCCTCCTGAAACACAATGGCAAGGAAAAAACACCCCAAATTCAATCCACCATCATCTCTCCCAGGATATACTATTCTCCGTTACATCCTCTACCTTCAACAGTGTAATCCAAACAGGAATGAACAAGTTGCTGTACTACAGGATGAATCTGGAGCTATTATTAAGAGAGTTTTTTAGGTCACTGAGTGGGATCAAAACAACCAGACCTATAACTTCTGCTGCCTACAGGAAGTCATGAATCATAATGAAGAATCCATTTTTTATCACCCACATCAAGTAGAGGACTATTCAGTGGGGATGAGAATAAAAATAATCTGTACATCAGATCATTGCTCATAGTAGGGAAACAACAGTGGAGAAAGAATGAAATATTGTAGATGGCTGATTAATTTCATGAACCATTAGTATAATATTGACAAGGGTTACCAATTTCCAGACTCAGATAACACTAAAATTTTATTGTTACTATGTCCTAACTGAACACATTCATTCTCAGGATGACTCAGGTTCTCACAAGCTCTGATGCCATTGTGGGAAATACAGATTGGGTCGAATCTCTACCATACTCTGGCTGACATTTTATTTTTGTTCTAAAGGAGCAGTGGGTTATCCATTGTGTCTTCCTTACCAAGAGAGGGTATACAATGCTAAGGATGAAAATATTCCAGTGCATAAATTTTAGTTTAGAGTCTCAAACATAAAAATTTGCCACCATTTTTCATTCTATCACTTCAGAACATTAAAACTGATACTCATTTTACTGTTAAATTAAAATTATTATTTCTTTCTCAATACCCAAAATATTCCATTTGTTCCATCATTAGATTCACTTTCCAGAGGATAAAATTGTATCTATATTACTTAAGACAAACTTATTCATGTTGACCCATGCTGCAAAATATAATAACATAAATGAAATATTATATGACTGGTGTTAGCTTTAAATGGTTGTTCAAATTAAAGTTAACTTTCCTTCCAGATGATATTTTTTATTTTATTTTATTTTATGTTTTTGTCAGTCGTGGGACTTAAACTTTGGGCCTGGGCACTGTCCCTGAGCTCTTCAGCTCAAGGCTAGCGCTTGACCACTTGAGTCACAGTGCCACTTATGGTTTTCTACTAGTTTGTTGGAAGTAAGAGTCTCACAGAATTTCTTGCCTGGGCTGGCTTTGAACTGTGATCCTCAGATCTCAGCCTCCTGAGTAGCTAGGATTACAGGCATGATCAACCAGCGCCAGGCACAGATAATTTTTAATACATGATTTAAAATAATCCTCATGTTGGAGAAAAACAGTCTTTTTGTGCAATGCTTAAGGATAAAAATTGTATTTGTATCATGTTTAATGAATATAAGCTATGTTTTTACTATTGTTTTCCATAATCCTACATGGCAACAGGAAAGTATTTGTCTCCCTAAAATTTCAAGGTCCTAACCATGCAGTATTTTTTTTAATTTTTAATTTTAATTTTAATTTTTTGTGAACATACTGTACAGAGGGGTTACAATTACATGGGCAAGATAATGAGTATATTTCTTATCAAGCATTGTAGCCTCCTCCTTTGTTTACCCTTCACATCCCTTCCCAGCCTCCCCCCACCCCCCACCCAATCCCCCCCCCACACCAAAGTTGTAAAGTTCGTTTTCGACATGACAACTTGTACTTCTCATAGTTGCAACGGGTCCACCTGTATCCTTAAACGACTTGTTTTTCCCCATCTCCTCCACAAATTATACCGACATCAAATACAGTGAAAGCCGGGGTTATACTGTGGGGGAGGGACATACAAAGCAACAAAGAGATAATCTTATAAATGAGTTAGAAACAAATGCATGAAAGAAAAAAAACATTTAAATACATTAAATTCATTTTCCTAACATCACATTATCTGACCTTTCCATGCAGTATTTTTTTATAAGATGGTAACAGAGATAGTCTGCATGGCTCGCACTGCACATGTACTGTGTTTCCTTAGTTTCTATTAGTGGAAGTACTGGGGATGAGGGCTCCAAAGGCTCCAAGGATAAGTAGATGACTGAGCTGCCAACAGCAAAGCAAAGTGCTGATCTGCTGATCCTCTCTGCTCGCTGGACCTCTACTGAAAGCTTTGAGTATCTTTTTCAGGAAACAAAATACTTCACTAAAATATCCATGTGTTCCAGCCTAAGTTCCTTAATGTTTTCAATACTTTATACTAACTATATAATGTAGGGTTTTATTGTTAGATTGTCAAGTATATATATAACCTATTTGATTATATCCAAGTTTTCTATTGGTCTTTCTGTCTGCTCTTTAGTATCACTATGCAATTGCATCTTTAAATGCCAGTGATAAAATATCCCTTCCTAAAATAATTGTTTTAAATGATGGGTCTCATTGATGCTTCCATGAATCATCAGTGAATGCTAACACTAGGGACTGAAACTTTATTTAACATCCTTACATATATGTAATAAATATGCAATAATGCATACCAGGCAAATTGTGTGATTCAGTAGTCTCATAAATGCACAGATGACCCGTTAACACATCACCGTTTAATTCCTAAGAATGTTTAGTGCCCTATGAACAATCCTTTTATCTATTAGCAGTCACTCACTATTTTTGGCTATAGATTTGTATAGTGAGTCTGGATACTTCATACAAATGAAACCACACAACATATAAGATATTGTGGACTTTTTTACTTAGCATGTTTCCAGGTTTATCTATCCTGTAGCAGAGATCAACGTTTCAATTAATTTTTGTGCTTGGATAATATTCCATTGTATTTATTTATTCATTCATTCATTCATTCATTGTATTTATTCATTTATTCATACAGTGAAATATCTTTTGGGGTTATCTCATTTTGGCAGTTGTAAACAATGCTGATATGAACACTACAGTATATGTTTTAATGAGTACATAAATCTTTAATATTTTTGGATATATACTTAGTTGAATCCCCGGGTTGAGTAATAATGCTTAATTTAATGTTTTGAGGAACAATCAATGTTTTCCACACTGCCTTCTACAATTTATACTTCCAGGACTTGCGGGTTCCAAATTCTCTACATACTTACCCAAGATTTGTTTGCGTGCGTGCATGCATATGTGTGTGTGTGTGTGTGTGTGTGTGTGTGTGTGTGTGTGTGTGTGGTGATGAAAAAGATGGCCATCTTAATGTGTAATAAGCTATTATGGTTCTGATTTGCATTGCTCTGATGAGTAAGATGTTAAGCATCTTTTCATGTATTTATTAGCATATAAATATTCTTTGAAGAAATATCTGTCCACTTTAAACTGAGTTATTTCTTATTTTAGACTGTAACTGTTCTTTTTCATAGATACTAGGACCTTACTGGATATATGATCTGCAAATATTTTCTTTCATTTGGTAAGATATCTCCTCACTTCCTGATTATGCCCTCTAAAGCTTCTATCAGACTTTAATCAAAATAATTACAAATGCTTGAGGCTGAATAATCTGCTCTTCATAATTTCTAGAAAGTGCTGCCTATAAGTATATGAACATAGATGTATTAGTCCTACTATCTATCATTAGCCCTCTGATTAGGTGTTCATTCTCAGATTGGGCAACATTTTATCCAGTCTCTATCTGTCCTTAGGATGAGACTCCTCAAGCACCTCAGAAGGCTTTTAGCAGCTTTAAAATGATAATAGCACATGGTTAGTGCATGTTGTAAGTTGTAGCTTGGTAAATGCATACTGTCTATAGTATATCAACCCAGTGAATTCAGCAGGTTTTTAAAACCAGGCATTATTTAGCTAGGAAGACTTGATTTAGCAGCTTTTCCCAGAAGAATAAAATTTAGCTGCAGGATTTTAGAATTCTGCTCTTTAACCAAAGTATTGGATAAACATAGCTCTGCCATATGTTTTCCACTTAAAATTTACCAAGAAGCTTAAATTTTATGTCTTTCATATCTACTTTAAAAAGCAACCTAGAGTAATCACAATGGAGAGAGAAAAGGATGAATGGTAATGCAAAATAGGGATAAATCCCAGTTTCAAAACAGCTGGAAAGTTATGGTATAACCATTAGGATATTGTCATCATAGGCATTAGAGTAGAAGTGTCCTCTTTAAGTATCCACAGAAGCAAAGTTTTATCCACACAAATGTCAGAGTTGTATGTAAAAATTACACCATTTGGGAATAATACTTGTGGACTGAATTGTGTTCACCCAAGAAAAGAAAAACATGTAAAGCCCTTCTTGATCCTAGCATCTTAAAATAGAACTTTACTTTATGATAGGATCTTAAGTGGTAGTCAAGTTAACACGAGGTCATTAGGATGGGACTTAACATAACAGGACCGGTGTGTTTATAAAAAGGAGACATTTGGACACAGAGACAATCAGTCACACAGAAAGAAAACAGCCATGTGAAATCAGAAAATCGAGAGTCGCATGCTTTCTTGTACCTTCTGCATTGTTTGCTTGTAACCGCCTCCCCCCGCCCCTGCAGAAATGAAAAACAGTATCTATATTGTCCTAAGGCACAAAAGGTTGTGGATTTTTGTGTTATCAGCCTTAGATCTCCAAGCATTATACACAGGGAATATTTCTTGTGAGTTAGGTAGAAGAGTTGTCAAGATGTGAGTGGTTACTCCAGTCACATTGACATGGCCAGATGATTATTAGCATTATCAGATGCACAGTCTTTTAGAAAGGTATAACGCAAAGTACACAACCCACACTTCTCTGAAGTTGTACATTTTGATTGCATAAACATAAAGACTTCAAGACTTTGTCTAGTTGCATATATGATGTGCAATAAGTGAAGAGTTATAGTTGCTCGGGTCAAGTTCATGAATTGATAAGCTAACTAAGCCAAGAAATCAACCACAACTGTCTCCTTGTCCCTGATTCAATCTTTATAAATATAAGGACAAGTTTGTTCAGTGATACAAAATTTCATCATGAACATATTGAGGATATATATCTATGGAGACATTGTGATGGCATGTTGATACTGGGGTTTAAATTAGGCTAGATGATGATGATGACAGGTTGGAGATTACAGATCAACACAAACATATGCTGAGCCCTTTGGGTAGGTACAAATTGAAAATAGTTTGCATCTCAATCCAACATTAAGTCAAATACTAATCAAATCATTTAAAGTAACCTGTCTGTCGGAAATACTGGCTATATGTCCATATCAATCAAGCCACTGAAACGGAGACAGATTATTTCCATGCCACTGATGATTATGCTTTTGTCACATAACACAAATGTTCTGATATCTCACATGATTTGGTAGGAGAAGAGAATCATTGAAATTTTTTTCAGATTTGATTGGTAAACAGTACCTATATTTAATTTTGTTTAATGATGTTTTCATTAATACCATAAACAATTATTCATAGATCCCTTCTTATTTGCTATATCCTCATCTAGGCACCCAAAATTCATCCATGCATAGAAAGAATTTACAAATACTAATGTCAAATAAACCATGACTTCACCCAGAGATCAAAACACACACTCACACACACACACACACACACACACACACACACACACACACACACTCATACAGTTCTCAAAACTCCAGAAAGTCTATCATAAGATGCCCCTTAGTAGATGAATGGATAGAAAAATGTGGTATATATACACAATGGAATTCTATGCCTCTATTAGAAAGAATGACATTGCCCCATTTGTTAGGAAATGGAAAGACTTGGAAAAAATTGTATTAAGTGAAGTAAGCCAGGCCCAAAGAAACATAGGTCCCATGGTTTCCCTTATTTGCAATAACTAGTATATGTCTGAGACAAGCAGAAAAGGTCAGATAAGTTGATGTTAGGGAAATGAACCCCAAGATAAGTATTCAAATGATTTTCTTTCATGCGATTATTTCTAACATATTTATAAGATGATTTCTTTGTTGCATTCTATGTCCCTCCCCCACAGTATAACCCCTGCTTTCACTGTATTTGATGTTGGTATAATTTGTGGAAGGGAAGGAAAAAAACAAATTGTTTAAATAGGGATACAGGTGGACTCATTGCAACAATGAGATGTACAAGTCGTTATGTTGAAAAACGAACTTTACAACTTTGGTGGGGGGGGAGGATCAAATAGGGGGGTGGGGGATATAGGAAGGGAAAGGAAGGAGAAACAAAGGAGGAGGCAACAATGCTTGATATGAAATGTCCTCATTATCTTGCCCATGTAATTGTAACTCCTCTGTACAGTATTTTCACAAAAAAAAAGAAACCTCTAGATTTCTGAATCTTAAAGAACTTTAAGATGTTTTTTTCTCAAAGGATAAAAATATGTTGCAATACAGTACCTTGAGAAAATGTGTTCCTTGTATGCTTATCCACATTTAGGGAAGCCTCTTTCCTCTTCTGCCAAAGTATATGTTAGTTCTCACTTAATAGGAGAGATGAAAGGTGATAATTTGCTTTAAAAATTGCTAAATATCAATATGATTTATTCATAGGGAAAGGAGAGGGGTTCATAACTCATACTGCACACTTCATGTGCATGGGCTTTTCTACAATTTCCTTGTGTCCACCTAATAGCAACCCATGAGACATGAGAATCTTCACATTCTTCCCCCTTATCATAATCATCGCTATTAATTTCTTACTGATATAAAGAATTGGAAGTCAGAGAGGAGAAGTGATTTATCTGAGGACACACAGCAAGAAAGAGGCCACACCAAATGCTAACATATTGCACAATACTGCCTCCAAAAGACAGCTTGTGGGAAATCAAAACAGCTTTTAGAATGTCGTCACCAAATGTCATCTGATACATTTGGGAGAGCATCTTATTAGGGGCTCTCTTCAGATCCATAATGGTTATAATCTATAGACAACAAACTATATCCCTTTTATTTAATCCACTCTCCTTGTGTCTTGTTTGTTCCTGTGATGTATTGTAAATTTGAGGAAGTCTGTATTTCAAAATGATTCATTCTTCTCTGCCAACTGCAAAGCAAGTCTGCAATAAATGTTCTCTTGTTGATCAAGTGTGTATTTCTGAAAAGGAAGAAATAGTCTGCATTCACATCATGCTTTGGACCACCACCAACTAATATGCCAATACACTGGATTGTTTACAGACAAAGTAAATGTCAAGCAATGGGAAAATTCTTTTGTTGGTTACAAGATATTCTTTTAACTTCTGGGAGATGTCAAATTGAAGCAAAACATGTCTGCTTCATTCTGTCATTACATTTGACCTGCACTTCATTTAAAAGATTAGAGAAATCATTTTAAAGCTGTAGTATTGATTAGGCTTTAGAAAAGTATTTGCCTTGGCAACTGATTGTAACTCTTGCTTAATGCTCACTAGTCAAGAATGCAGCAGCTCTACAAATTAAGCTAATAGCAGATATTTCACTCAGATTTCACTATAAACAGATTTTGTGCAAAGTAGACACATTGGAAGGTGAATATTTTGATATACCATCCAAGGGTTCAAATGCTTTACTGTTTTTTTTTCCAAACAGTTAACCAGTGCTGAGGTAGGAAACAAGCAGGCCACTCATTGTTCACAGGCAAGGAACAAGCTTCAAGGCGTGTAGACATTTGATATTGAGCTCTGCTGATGTTTATCTTTCCTTCCCCTTTTGGCAGGAGATTCCTGCTCAGAGCCTTTCTGGGTCTGTGATGCTGGGGAACTGTGGATTGCAGCCCTACTGGGCTTGTGAGGAACCAGGGATTTCCACCCACATATCTGCCCCCCACCACCAATGAGATCACACAGACACAGACAGAGGCGCTCCCCTAGCTATTGGGCCTTTTACTGTAGCCCTCCAGTATGCCAGGGCCTGTGGAGCTGGCCTTACTAATATGTGCACTTGAAAGAACACCTTGCTCCTCCTGATCAGTACTGGTTTCTATAGAAACAAGAAAGAATCTGTTCTTTTGCTAAAAATTTTCCCCTAAAGCTTTTCTTTTCAAGCACTGTATAAAACATTTATTTATTTATTTATTTTTGCTATCACAGTCCTCCATTTACAGCATCATTTAACCGATCAAAGAACAACGGGCTGGGTAAAGATGAGTGCAAGCATCGTTTTAAGAAAGCAAATCCAACAAGCTTGAAGCAGCATGCTCAATTCCTCCTTTCTGGGTCACGTTGGGACTTCAGATTCGAGTATTTCAGTGTAAAATCTTTGAAACAATGGTCTATCAGAGAGCTAAAAGGGGTCAACAAGGTATTTACTCAACCATGAGCTGACTTTTTCATTTTGGAATACTTCGGCAGTTAGAGTATTTAAATGAACTCTGTTACATCAGTGTCACCATAAATTATCCTTGACAGCTCCCGGGCTACTGACCACAGGAACACAAGTCACACTCTTGATGCCTGTGTGGCTTTGCTTGACTATAACGGCTAGATTGCCCTGTTTTATTACTGTGTGCCCTTGTCCAGGGACCATATTTGCTCAGGAGTTGTTAAGGCTAGTAAATATTGTATCTGTTCTCTTGTAATCACCAAGCAAACAGACTTGCCCTCTGTCACATAAACCCTCAGAGCTGTTAGATCCTAAAAGAAGTATTTAGCTAGGATGGTGCTTAAAAAATTAAGAATGGGCATCTCTGTGGCAGAACTCAACACCAAATTCATGACATAGTTCATGCATCTAGTCTTATGTTCCATTCATGTATTGTTCCTTCAATGAATATTTATTGACAGTCTACTATTTTCCTGCCACTAGAAAGCCTTGCAGGCAATGTGGAGTACTGAACAATGCACACAGAGTTCCTGTGTGCCTGGAGTTTATATTCTAGCATGAGAGACAGGCACACACATATCACCACACAAGTGATTCATGAACTACAAAGAGTAAGAAATGTTATGAAATATTAAGCATCACTCCTGCATAATAGGGATTTTAATGAAAAGCCACAGGATTAGTTTGCTTTAAGGTGAAATGGACTTGAAAGTTGTATATGCATTGCAAAAATCCTAAATCTATCAGAAAACTTAAGAAGTCAGTAGGGTAGCTCTATCTGGAAACTCTCCAGAATGAGGGCTTCACAGACTTCAGTGCTGGCTCATATGGTACTGTAACACCTTCTAAGTTTGGAAATTCCTTCTTATCTACCATCATTTATACCCTAACATAATTAATTAACCAGTCGTTCAGGCTTCTATTGGGAGAAAAATGGGATGTGATTTACTCCATTATGCTGCATTTCCCTGCTCCTACTCAAAGAGAGAGCCAAAATCTGAGGGCTTACTTTCCTCCCACCCAGGATCACCAAAGCATGCGTCCAATAATACAGGTAGAGAGTGTTCATGATTGCCACTTTGTAATATTAAGTAATCGTTGTCATACTTTCATTCTTTTGAGAACATTTTATTCTACTTTCCTCTCTCTTTTAAATTATCTTTAAGTAGTTGTATAAAGGGGGTTTAAATTCAACATGTCACTTTATGAGTACAGTGTATCTTGATCAATTTCCCCCTTAAAACATCTGGATGGGAGGGGGAGAAGCAATATTTGGTTAGACCAAAGATACTTCAGTGTTTATTAGACATACTTAGATTGACTGTGCCCTGTATTCACTCATAAATGTGAGCAAAAAAATGGATGTAAGGTCTCACTCTTCTTTAATTCATGGCATTGTTGCAAGTATTAAATGAGATAACGCAGGTAAACTATTTAGCACAGGGCTTAAGAAGAGATGGTCACTCAAGAAAATGAAAGTTACAAAATGTACACATAGCAGGCGTCAATGGCTCACGCCTAGGCTGAGATCTGAGGATCACAGTTCAAAGCCAGCCCAGGCAGGAAAGTCCATGAGAGTCTTATCTCCAATTAACCATCAGAAAACCGGAAGTGGCGCTGTGGCTCAAGTAGTAGATAGAGTATGATCACCTTAAGCTGAAGCACTGAGGGACAGCACCCAGAACCAGAGTTTAAGCCCCACGACTGACAAAAAAATAAATAAATAAACAAATAAATGTACACATATTTGAAAATTTGCTTCTCATTTACATATACTTCTAATTATACATAACATACATATAATTACATAACCTTCTACCTTCTTGGTATACACAAACTTATGTACACACTTAAACACACACACATAAAACAATTTAACTCATTTTTTTTACCTGTAGTATTGAGCTCTGAACCCAACACCTATCTTCTGTGCAACACATGGCTGCTTGGAAGGAAGGAAAAATAATAGTAAAACCAGAATATTTTATATACAAAGTATATGTATAAAGACATATTCAAGTGTACTATTCTAATGATTTTAGATACAATTTTTCTGGTCATTGAGAGAAATTTTGCAGAGATGAAAATTATTGTGATCAACTGATACTCTCCATGCCATCAACTTATGAGAAAACATAGCAGAGAGTACAATACAGTCACACTCCTAAACTTACTTATATACCTCACAATAAAGAAAGCTAATAAATATAAGATTTACTTTTATCCTCATTAATTTAAAATGGGAAATGATAACCATAGCAGGGAACCTATAAGCTAAACCTAATATATTTAAACAACTATGTATTTAAAACTATTATGGCTAATGACCTTAAAATCTTTCTAGCTCTGTTTCCTAGCAATAAAATCCAAATCCTCTCCAATAAAAATATTCATAACTTTTTTCATGAAAAAGGCTGCTAATGCCTTTGGGGGGGAATATTGAATAAAGTGTGTGAAATGCATTTTTATCTAAGAAGATAGAATATAGGAAAATATAGTCTAATTTCTTATAAAAGTATATTTTTAAAAATCTAGACATGAATTAGATAATATCCCTCTAAGTGTAAGTATACTGAGCTGTTTCCACTATATACTTTGGTTTGCTCTTCAGTTGTTTTTATAAACCCAAGCACTGCTAGGTCTGGGCTTGATGAGTTCAGTCAAGTCCAGAAAGGGAAAGAATCCCTGTTTTCCCTCATGCGGAAGCTTACAAACGCATAAGTAAATACGATGGGTTCTACGCAATCAGATACAAATATATTACCTTAAATATAGTACATTTAATTGAAATCGCAAATAGTGTAATTCCTTAGAAAGATAAAGTCAAAATTCAACAAAATAAAACACCAGGAAGCAGGTACTTGAAAGAAGTGTGGTGGGCTATAGGGGAGAGGGGGAGATGGATGAAGAGGAGAAGAGGGGAAAATGCAGTCAAGAATCCTAAGTGTATTCTACAAAATTAAGAAGAGTGAAGGAAAGGGTGGGTTGGGAAGGATGGGTGAGAATGATAAAAGGGGTAACATTGGTCAAGAGGCATTGTATTCATAAACCTCTTTGTTCAATGGAAACACCTTTATCTAACCACTTCAAGATACTAAAAAAAAAAAAAAAAGATTTTAAAAAGAATCCCACCTTTAGCGTAACATTTCCCTCTCATGCTCATGTTACCATTCATAAAAACATTAGGTATTTTAGTCTTAATTTCAATTACATGTATGATAGAAAATCTTTCACTAATTTTGATGCACTGTAAAGAGTAGACTACAAAGCAAGTAACTCTTGGTATAGCCCCCTTTTGATGTATAGGAAGATATAAGGGATGATGGTGCCACTCCAGTTGGGCATTCTATAATTTTTTAGTAAGTATTACTTTGTGAAATGAATGATATCAAAACTGTAGAAAATATACAGTATAGATACAGAAAAGTTCACTAAAAAGGCATATAACAGAAAGAGAAAATGAGGCAGAGTGTGCATGCAGTCTAGGTAAATCAGGAAAGACTAGAAGAGCTTGCTTCTGAGCTGAACATTAAAGGCTAATTAGGCTACTAAAAAATGAAGTGTGTGAGAGAGATGTATTCTGCTCACTGAAAGAACAAGATCAAAGGCACAAGACAGAGACAGAGACAGAGACAGAAAGAGACAGAGCACAAGAATTTAAGACTTTAAGAATGGCAAGTGGCGGGGGGGCTGGTGGCTCACACCTCTAATCTTAGCTTCTCAGGAGGCTGAGATCTGAGGATCTTTGTTCAAAGCCAACGTGGGCAGGAAAGTCCATGAGACTCTTATCTCTAATTAACCACCAGAAAATCAGAAGTGGTGCTGTGGCTCAAGTGGTAGAGCATTCGCCTTGAGCTGAAGAACTGAGTGACAGCACCCAGACCAAGAGTTCAAGCCCCACGACTGACAGCAACAACAACAACAACAAAGAATGTGAAGTGCTGTAAAATGGAAGAGTGGAGGGTGAGGAGACGGGCAAGGACAAGTGACACAATGTCATGAGAGCTCCACAAAGTTTCTAGTGTTATGGTTCCAGCAACTCAGGAGGCAGAGATTGAGAGGATTCCAGTTCAAAGCCAGACTCCAGTCTAGTTATCAAGACTCCATCTCAAATATTAAGACAGACTGTGGTGAGAGGAGCCTGTAATTTGAACCAAAGTGGAGGCATGGGTAGAACTGTACTGTAGTCCAATGCTAAGTAAAACTGTGAGGTCCTATCTGAAAAATGACTAAAGCACAAAAGGAATACAGGCGTAGAGCAAGTGGTAGAGCCCCAGTAAAGCCAGTACAAAACTTTGGTTTCCAACCTTAGTATCATGAAAAATGCAAGGAACATTAATTTGTTTTAATCCTAGAAAGCTCACTGTCTCTATTGCATTGACTGAATGCGGCAGCTCCTCTGTAATTACGTAGACATTTTGAACCTATGTAATGCTGAATGTATTAGATACAAGTAATATATATATTTAAAGTATATCTAGGACTGACTTCAAATGGTTGAATTAAAATTCAATCCTAAGTTCTGTGATATCACTAGATAGTAAGCAGCTCTAAAATGTATTGAATCTTTTCACAGCATGATGGAAAATGATTTACTAAGATTTGTTGTTGTTTTGTTTTTTTATTGTATTTTCACTTCTGGGTATGTACAAGTTTTATTCACAATCTTATTGTATGCCCCTTTATATATACCTGCATTGGCAGGATGCACACGGGAAGTGAAAGATACAAAAGTTTTAGAAAATGGCACTTATCTTTCCTCCTTTCTACTGAAAAAGCATATGTCATAGGCTAGATGCTGACAGGGATGATATAAGAAGCAGGAGGAATGAGAGTGTCCTGTTTACTACTTAGTAGTTCATAATTTCCAAGGATATCCCACTTTCAAATGGAATCCCCAGCATTCAGAAATCTACAAGGGAAATGGAAAGTGAATGACTGCTACAAAGATTTCTATTTTATTGTATGGTATCATTCTATTTTATCTCACTTCCTTTCCTTTCCCTTTATTGCTGTCTCACTCAAGAGAAACTTTTGGCAAAGAACCTTCTCCACAGACTCTCCACTTAAATAAATATAAGGTATAATAAATGATATCAAAAGCTGAGAAGGTGAAACACAGATTCTTTTACTCAGCTCCCCATCCCCAGTATTGGTACACATATAGATGTGATGCAAACATAATACCTATCAGAAACATCTTCCAACTCAGCTCTATCACACCCGTACTTCCATTCTCTTCCATGCTCCCTAGCTACCACCTTGGCTTCACCACTATAATAAGAGCCTCATCATTGACCTTTGTAGCTTTTCTCAGCCTCTCTGTGGTATGTTATACACAGAGAACCGGAGTGCTCTTTTAAAAGGTCCATCATAGTCATCCATTAAACTCCTGCAAAGACTTCTCATTTAAGGTAGAATAAATTTCCAATAGCTTACGTGGGCCTTCAGAGTTTCCACAGTCCCATAGCCTATCTTTCTGACTTCATGCTCTGTACCATTTCACTCCTTCACAGGTCCCTCTCCTTCCTAGAATAATCACACATGCCCCTGCCTTAGAGCTTTATTTTTATTTTTTTGGGTCCAGTCGTGGGGCCTGAACTCTGGGCCTGGGCACTGTCCCTCAGCTCTTCAGCTCAAGGCTAGCGCTCTACCACTTGAGCCACAGCACCACTCCAGCTTTTTTCTTTTTGCTTATGTGGTGCTGAGGAACCGAACCCAGGGCCTCATGCATGCAAGGCAAGCGCTCTACCACTAAGCCACCTTCCCAGCCCCTGCCTTAGAGCTTTTTGTCCTTGTGTCCCTATCTCTGGGAAATGCCTCCCTGAGGTCCTCACTTGAAGGGCATCTCCTCATTCAAGTCTCAACTCAGATTGGGCCTTCTCAGACCACCCAAGCTAAATTCAGTGTCTTCTGCTTTCAGTTCCATAACCACATTTCAGGATCCTGTTTTATTTTCTTCAAATTACTTATCAAAATTTGAAAGTGGACTATAACATTTATTGATATTTTCTTTTTTCTTTTATTTTTTTTTTTAGCAGTGAGAAGAGCAGTTCTTCATTTTTTATTGAAATACAAAAAGTACGAACGGTGAAATACATGATTGATACCAAGGAGATTATTAAATGTGAATGTGAACACTTGATTCACAATACAAGTGCCCCCGGTACAGACTAATGGGGCAAAAGATATTTTCTTGTGTTCTCACCACAGAAGAATGTAACCAAGCAGACACCAGGCTCCGGGCTCAAGCACTAGCTTTGCGCAGGACCCTTATGTGAGCGGGAAAGGCAAAAAAAGGAGGAAGAAATAGGATGCATTTTTAGTCCTGGGAATTAGGATAAAATAACCTTCAACCTGAATGCAGTTGTTTTCAGCTTCACTTGTTTTTAATGGCTCAATGACCTATGTCAGTGGTCTTCATGACCAGAGTACTTGGGGCAGGGAAGGAAGCCTACTTAGGCAGATTGTTTTCTTGACTCATAAGCCAGGGAATAGCACTAAGACCTGCTTATGGTTTGTGACCTATGAATATAAAGAAAATTTCGCATATTTTTTAGAGAAAACAACAGACCAAAGGAATATATGTGTAAGACACACAGTTTTGCCAAGTGGCAAAACTGATCAGGCAGTGACTTTGATTATGTATCTCCATTCTCTCCTAGGGTTCATACTCTGGGAGTGCATGACATTTATGTACCACTCAGCAATGGCTTCTTAACACTAAATCAATACATGGGACAGCCCAGTCTATGTGTACATAAGGCCAAAACAACCTGACAATTGATTAAATGTGATTAAAAAAGTAATCAGTCAGACCAGTCACTTGACATCAGGTGCACAGGGCCAAGCTGCCACTTACTAATATTACATAAGTTTTGTTGTTTGTTTGTTTAAATTGCAAAAGCAATTAAGGCCAGATCACTAGTGAGTTATGGTCATAAAAACTGGAGAATGTGGCTTCCACTATAAAGAATGTATTTGCCCCTTTAAATGCTTTCTACACTGAATACTCAGGCTTGATTCCCAAGGCATCTGGCGTACAGTATTTCTTGGTCCAGGTCAGTAGAGAAGTCATCCCATAGAGATTCTGGTTCAGTAGGGGTGAGATGGGAAATAGACATCCTTCTTGGACTTCTTGGAGTAAACCCGCCCCGGTGAGCCGAGTTCAGAGGCCAAGCCCTGGGGAAGGACGCACCTTGACTCAGAAGCCACACAGACTGCACTGACCATCAAATGCTCACTATCACCTGACACAACACTGCCACTGTTTTCACACTTTGCTTGACTGGGGCTGCATTTTTCTGGAATTTCCCCAGGCAAAGATGAAATCATAGAGCAGACTTTAGCATTTCCTCTCCAGTCAACAGAATTCCCTACAATGTGGGTGAACTGGAAAATACTCCACACCCAGTGCTCTCCGTGAGACTTCCATTTGCCAAATTGATGGAGCGAATGAACCCTCATGAGGTTACACTTAGAAACAATTGTTGGAATGGCAACAATTCACTTTTAATTTGCTCACTTCATTCATTTTTCAGCATTCATTCATTTGTTGTCTCCAACAACCAACAAAAATGCTTTGAGCTTCCAGAGAACATCTCACTAGCATGATACATACAAAACACAAACTACAAAAGACATAGTCTTTATTTTAAACAAGTGATGTTTTTATGAAAGAGGAATCTACTCCAAACATGTAATTACGGTTTCGCATGGCAATAGCTGTACGAAGATCTACAGAAAGTGCTGTGGAGGCCCAGAGGTAAAATCAACTCTCATTGAAATGGGGAGAATGGTACAGAAAGAAAACCAGTTATGCACCAGAGATGACTAGGCTATGAAGGGGAGTATGAGCTGCTGGGACAAAAGTCCTCATTAAGATAAATACAGTTTACTTCAGTATGTTAAAAAATAAAATTATCGGGTCATTTGAGGAACCTGAACCCCAAGATAGGGACATAAGTGGGTTTTTTTCTTTCTTGCTTTTGTTTCTAGCATATTTATAAGGTATCATGTGATTTTTTTTGTTGCTTTGTATGTTCCTACCCCATGGTATAACCCCTTGTTTTCACTGATTTGATGTAGGTATAATTTGCGGAGGGGAAGGGAAAAAACAAAATGCTTAAATAGGGATACAGGTGGACTTATTGTAACAATGAGGTGTACAAGACACTATGTTGAAAAATGAACTTTACAATTTAGGCGGAGGTGGGGGGGTGTAGTTGTAGAGGTGGGAGGGCAGGGATGGTAGTGGAAAAACACAGGAGGAGGCCACAATGCTCGATAAGAAATGTACTCAGTACCTTGCTCATGTAGCTATCACCCCTCTGTACAGTGTTTTCACAATAAAAATTTATTTAAAAAAAAGAAGAAAGCAATTTAGCAATGAAAAAATAAAACAAAATTAATAGATTTTTATTTTTTCTTTTCCTGAGGCTCCTGCGTGGCTGAGAATTCTCCTGCTACAGCTCCTTCCTCTGCGTTAAAATTCCATCTTTTGTTCCTGGTGTACTTTTCCTGTTGATTTGGAATGTTTTAAATACCACAGTAAGATTCCTGCTCATCTTGATTACTGGGTTCTTGACTTTTAAAACATGGTGTCCCTAGTTGTCACCTTTCCCTAAGCCAAGCAACCTGCTTGATGAGGGAATAGAAAATAAACCATTTACCCACCCAGTCAACTAGAACAAACCGAGTTCTACTACTAACTTAGCTTTTTCCTTGGGGGTGAACTTGTCTCCTTGAAATTGGCCCCTCCTGCTTGTCTTCAACCATTTAGCATATTGTAGATAGCCAGAATTAGAAAGAAACACACAGCACTCACGAGCCATCTTCGTGCCTCACAGCCCCTGTCTGGAACACCTGGTGTCTGCTAATGGGTTTCTGCTCAATGAATTTAGTATTCCTGAAAATGGCCATGCCCAGCCATCAGAAAGCTGAATGGTATCCATTGCTATTTTTTTTCTGGCTTTTACTAAATGATTGCATTTGGCACTAGTAAATTAGTTCTCTTTAGCTGAGTAAAGCTAAAGAGCTGGTACACTGGTCTCGGAGAAGGGGGGGGGGTAGAACCACTTGCAAGAATTCTAAACTATAATTTTTACATTACAGTGTTATTACCAAGAGGTGGTTGCATATGGCACATTCTCTTCTTATATGTTTGAAGACAGACAGAGGGGCATATGTACTTCTGAAAAAGGAGAAGATGGGTGTTGGGGACCCAGCGTGGTAACTGACTGCTATGTGTAGGTCTGCAAAGTGAAATAAGAGAGAGCTAAATGTGGAATAACACCCAAGCCTCTGGCTTCGGACGACCAAGCTGCAATGTGTTAAGCATGGAAAACACTTATTCCCCCACCCCCCAAGTGGATTTCACTATTAGAGCTCAGAACCTCATTGATTTTAGTCTGGATTTATGGCATCATTTGTTCCTGATAAGAGCCACTCTCTTGCACGAGTCTACCAGGAAAAGGTAAAATATTACCTAGCAGGGCAAAATAGAAAGGGAAAAGAAAAATAAAACTGAGGACTTGAAAAATTCACTGCTTTTGCCCTGATTCTTTTGTTCATTTAATAGAACTTGCTCTGTAAAATATGGCTGAACAGACCTTATTTTTACCTTCATCTACCAAGAGAACAGCTAGGCTGTTGGCAACAGTAAGCTGTGGCTGTATCTGTTAGGTGTGTTTCAAAGGTAAGAAAACATTAGCAAAATATACAGTCTGTGAGTCAGATCAACAGACTAATTCCTGCTCAGTATTTTATAAGCTATGTACAATATGCAAGTCACTGAACCTCTCTGTAAATGTAATCTCTACCATTTGACATGACATGCAAACCTTTCCAAAGAATATAATAGAAAATATTGCTTAACTCCATAGAAGTGCTTAATATAACGCTAACTACAAATGATAGCTAGGTTTTGACAAACTGTTGACTAGCACAAATGCATTTTGAAAATGTTTACATGTACCTATATGTATGAAATTTAATAGATGTCAGTAAAATGTAGCAATTTTTATTACTTAGATTTTTTTCTGATTTTTCATAGATATAAACTTAATTGATATGTAGCAGAACTAAAAAACAATAATACTTCATTTTATGAACTACCAGACATTTGACATTCAAACGAGTGCCAAGAATTCCTTCAGAAAACCACTCTGAGGAAACTCCACACAGGTTTCAAGGAGAATGGTGTTGCTCAATCAAGTTGGGAACTCCTCTGAGAGAACTACCTTGAATTGCAGTTATGAGCCGTGCATGAAAATGATTTTTGTATTTATTTTAGAGCCATAGCACTTTTAGGAAAATGTGCAGTGAATCTTATCAGACTCCTTACTCACCAGATCTGCCTCAAAATTTCTTTTGGAAGTTCCACTAAAACAAAATAAAATACCATTGCTTCACAAGATAATCATCTGAAGCCCATCGTGAATGCTATTGAATATGAAGCAGCCACAGCTTCCCAAGGCCACTTACAAAGGTAGATCTGTGAACTGTTCCCGGTCAAATCCAACAGCAGTGGCGGAATTCAGGCAGGGAACCACAAAGGCCCAGGTTGAATGGAGCCAGGACAAAATTGGATGGGTAACTTCAGGACTTGGCACTAAAATATTAGCCATTTTTTACTTTGTAGTCAATGTTACAGAGGTTTATAAGGCCATTCATAGTAAGCCAGTGTCCTAAGTAAACACTGCAACTGTCTCCACTTCTCAAAATTATTGTCTCATTTTAATATTCAACACATGTACAGCAATCCTACAGACAATAATACTTCTGAAATTAAGTTTTAAAAGTCCCTGTAAACATTGGACATCTATTCTGTGTTTATTTAGCACTATGTTGAGCTCAAAAATATTCTGGAAGAAAAAATAGTCCACCAGAGGAGAAACTTGCTCCATACAGGGTTAATAACAAAAATGCTGATACGACCTTAAGTATGGTGGCGCCCGGAACCAGGGCTATAATTAATCTAAATGTACTGTAATTACACTAAATGTTACTTCTGTAGAATGGTTCCAAATCATGCGGCTTTTTTATGCTTAGATAACATGCAGTTTATTTCCAATCATGGATGTAGTCATGATTTGCTAAAAGAACATTAGGTCTGGAAGCAATATCTTAATCAAATCAGAATTTCTTCTGTAAAACAAATCTTTGGCCTTTGAAGAATTAGCAGCATCTAATGCCTGGGGGGAGAGATGTGAAACTGAGCTGCCTCCTGTCCCTGCCCGCTGGCTCCCCATCATTTCAATGTATACATCCTTGTAGTCTGCTACCCACACACCTTCACATTCTGTGGTCAAAAAAGTGCCACAGCTACATCTAAATTACACCCTAAATACTGCGCGTTTGAAATCAGTTACGGGAAATTCACCTCGTGCGGTTTATTCATTTCTTTTGAACAGAAGGCTGGTTTCTTTCGGAAGGCACTCATTTAAACAAAACCTAATAGCGAGCGTCCATAAATTAGAGGGTTATTTGTATGTGCATAATCTGATGCATAAATCTGAATGAATATTCCAATGTTGAAACTGCAGACTCTTACATATGCAGCAAGACTTTTTATGATGATTTGGGCTTTGTACAGGAGGACTAAAATGGGCTGGGAAAGCTAGCATCATCGTTGGCTGTCAGTTTTCCTGCTTGCTAGGTTACTTCTCCCAGCTCTTGTCCTCAATGCTGTCGGCTTAATCAGTAACTGTCCAAAAAAATGCCAATATCGCTGAGGGCCATGTCTTGACAAACTCAAGTGTAGCGCTCAAATCACTAGTAGAATGTGTTATAGATCAAAAAGGAGAGAGAAGCTGTCTTATCAGGGCAGGACTTAGAATCACTTTAGGTCAATACTAAGATGTATCTTTTAAATGCAGGTCAGCTGGGGGTTAATTCTTCCTCTTCATCACACACATCAATGATCAAGTGCTCAGTGGGTAGATGATGAAAAGACAGGGAAAAGAACAAAGAATTAAACACAGGTTCCAGCAGAGACCATAATCCTCTCACTGCCTCTTCACTACCCTTTGTAGCAACAATAGGATCAGACATCTCCACTGAAACTCTTGGCAATGTGCTCTGTTTTAATTGGTTTGAGTTCAGTTCCCCAAAGTCAGGCTAGTGTGAGTGTGTGTCAGGGGCTGAAAATGGAGAAAATGGACCTTGGGAGTTAGATAACCATGGAATATGAAATGTGAAGAGATCTTAGAAGTCATGGAGTCACAATTCAGGATTTTGCAGTTTGGACAATAGGCCTGAGAGAATTAAGTGATTTGATCATGATCACAAAGTAAAACAATGGCACAGATAGGGCTAGAATCTCAACACCCTGACTTGTACATAAGGGATTCTTCCATTAAGTGGACAGATGCCTCGCCTCTTCTACATGTGTGGCCTATGGTAGACCTTGGGGTGAAACAGGCTGAATGTAGACATGGCAAATGTAAATTAAACAAAAATGTCTCCTATTATCCCCCAAACAAAATCCCAATTGTGGTTTCATTGAAAGACTTGAATCATCTCAAGTATTGGTATACATATTGAAGATTGCCACTATTTTCAGCAGGAATAAGACCGTGGATGGGGTTCATCATTTTACCCCTCCATTTTATGTCCCTCCACTAGCCTTCAATCTATTCTCCCCTCAGACACAAGGAAATATGATACAAAGTGTTTCCCAAATGCACAAGGGCCTTTTTCATGTCACTCTCCACTCACAACAACTCCTGGTAACAACTACTGGGTAATTGAATGCCATATGTGGATATCAAGCTTTACAATAATACAAGTCATGTCTGACTCATTTGCTGTCATACTTCTACCAGCTATCCCAGTACCTGGTACTGGCAAAAGTTTTTTTTTTTATTAATTTATTAAAGGAATGAGTGAAGCAGTTATAGCAATAAATGCTTAATACTTTGTGTTTGAGTTTTGATAGCTCTAATAACTAGGTGCCATTTTGCCTGGCTTACAGATAATAGGGAGGCGGTACAGAGAGGTGAAGCCATTGGCTCATGGTAGCACAGTCTATAAATGGTTTAGCTGTCTATCTGACTGCTATCCACAATCTATTCATGCTTAGTTCCTATTCTTTCCACTGGACCCATCTTTGCCTCATCAGTTTCTAACCATACTTCAAGGTTAGGCCTCATCTTTCAGAGAAGCTTTCTCTAACTGGAGGGGTGTTATTGTTTTCTGGAATAGCATATGGGAATATGTTCTTCCACTGAGTATAGTAAGCTATCACAAGGATGGAACAGTATCATTATATTTAGATTGGGATGAGACTGTAGTATGTTCTGTACTTGGGAACCACTCAGCGATATAGGAAGGAAAGTATGAGACTGGGATCCGGAAGAAATGTACAATGAAATAATAGGTTAGGGAGAGAGATTGAGGCACAGGTATAGTCACAGTCATCACATCATGTTCCAGGAGAAGTCTACCCACTGCCACAAAGATCTAGAACCCAGCATTGTTAAAAAAAAAATAGTAACTCTAAAAGAGTATATTGTTTGAGTTGCCTCTTTCTCAATCATAGCCTCAGTAATTCATATGCCTTCTAGAGACAGCCACAGAGAAATATATTCTGTGTGTTTTACCAGTTTGCAAAATATATTACATTTGAATTCAGATGTATTGTAATTATAAAGTATACATGGAATTTCAAAGACTTGTCCCAAAGAAAATGCAAATTTTTCCGGTTACAATTTCTATATCAATTACATTTTGAAATGACATTGACTTCAATACACACTAGGTTAAAACTACAGTGTAAAACTTGATTTTTGCACCCACTAGAATATTTAGAATTGCAGCTGTAGCCTCTTTATTTTTTTTTATTTTTTTTTTTTTTTGTCGGTCGTGGGGCTTGAACTCTGGGCCTGGGCGCAGCTCTTCAGCTCAAGGCGAGCGCTCTACCACTTGAGCTACAGTGCCACTTCCAGCTGTAGCCTCTTTAAATGGTAGTGTTATTGGACAAAATTGCTGTATATCTTATTTTGAGGGATGACTAATTCAGTGGGTGCAGTTGTGAAACCTCACTGAATGAAATATTAAGAGCTGTACATTTATTTGGTATCAATTATAGTTTACTTTGAACAACTGTACACACACCTGAATACATACACACAGACACATACACAGAGACACACACTCACACACAGACACATCAATTAGAAGTCACAGAGGAATCTTCTAGTTGTCATCCTCAAAGAGTGTGTTGGGAGTTGGGTGCGGGGAGTGGCAATGGTGGTTCATATCTGTAACAGCAGTACTTATGAGGGTGAGTTTGGGATCACGCTAAGCTACAGAAAGCAAACCTGTTTCAAAGAAGAAAAAGAATGAGATTCTGCATAGAGGGAGGGCCCTGTAGGTCACTGTTTGAATTCTCACTATAGGTTAGGCCTATAGTGCAATTTCTTATCTACCACGAGTGTTTTAATTACTAGGAGTTAACTTACTCTTACATTTTGGTTCCAGGAATGGTACACCTGGCTAACTTAGCAGTAATTATTATTACAGTGGCAGAAAGTAAACCATCTCTCCAATATCTATATCTACAAATAGAAAAGTTTTTAATAAAACATGTTAGACAAACACGAAGGCCATTAAGCCCTTCCATTCATCTAGATTCTACATTTTCATTCACAAAAAGGCATCCGTGCCTTGAAGCTTAAAAGAAAAATGAGCAGACCAATAAGTTCAGCTATACTGCTCAGGATATGTTAAGACCCAAAGTCAATTGGAGGCCACACCCCCATCTTGATTACTTAGCCAAGGACAGCCCAGCAAAGGCACCCACAAGGACAACTCCAAGGGAAGAAGACACTGGCCAGCAGTCTCTTGAGGTAGATAGTGGCCCAGATATATAGGGCAACTTGCCCCCAAACATGTCCTTGGGTTCTGACATGCGCTTGGCCTATGAAGGCACTGGGTACTGAAAAAATACAAGAAAAGGTCTCCTAAGTTTAGTGTCCAGGCTTTAATATGTAGTCAATCATAGGCATGCAGCACCTAAATAACTGAACTTAGTCATTCAGTCCCCAGCCCTTACAGTGGTCAACAGGAATCTGGATGGCTAATGGATTCTATTGTAATCCATTTTGTTTGCATAAACTATCTGCTGTGGCCCATGGCCTCGGGTTACAATGATACTCTTATCACCTAGAATGTACCAAAGGCTTGCAGGTTACTTCCCAGGAGTTCAAAGACTATACTTTTCATTGAAATATGCAGGAACTGAATACTCAAATCCATAACTCTTAACACCTTATTGCACAGGGGTTGCAGAAAGGAGAACAATTTGAATGCGATGTTTGCAATAGAGATGGTCTACGGAAGGAAGCTGACTTGGAATCCTCAGCAATAGAGACCCAGAGCCTGAATTTTTTTCCAATTGTTTTTTTCTTTTTTTCTTTTCTTTTTTTTGTAACTCTCAGTAGCCAGAAGAGAGTTTGCAGTAGAGAAGGACCAGGAGTCCATTACTAATTCACTAAGAGGTTATTATTAAACATATATTAAGTATAATTCAATTAGTGAACATTGATGAAATCTCCATTGCCATATTGTCTTCAGTTTCTCTAATAGGGAAGATGTTTCTGACCACACCAGAAATCTCTACTGGGCTATTGTTCCAAGCTTGCACTCTACTGAGAAAGGGGAGAAATCAGAGCAGGAGAAGAAGCTTACTTCTAGTTATTGAAGTCTTAATTTTATCTCTACATGACTCAATGGTTCTTTGAAAAGAATGATTGCTTCTGTGTCTATAAGTAGCTTTCAGTGGGAACTGATTTTGCCCTCTACACAGCATTTGGCAATATCTGAAGACATTTTTTGGTTGGCTAAGTGGGTAGAGGTCCCAAAGCTCAGGACTGTAGATCAGGTATTCAGCTGCAAATGTCAGTTTTGTCATCATTGAGAAACTTGCATTCACCTCTACATATTCTTCCAAGAAAAATTTGAAAATATAGAGAATGAAAAATAAATGAAATATCCCATTGATATCATTGATAATAAATCATGAATGCAATACATTTTTGGTGTATTTCCTTCTACTTTTTTCCATGCATGTGCATGCGTACATGAATTTCTGATTTTACTTAATTGGGATCAATTAGGTACTTACATGAACACAGAGAAAAGTAACACAAGATCATTATGAAGCACAATTAAATATTTCAAACAAGTACAAAATGAAAAATGAATTATCCTCAATATATGGATGTTGCAAATTTAATATAATTCATCTGCTAATATTGGGCTTCACACTGTTTGCTCGTTCAGGCTTGCTTTATGATTTAATCAACCTAATCTACAGAAAACCAATTCCCTGTCTGCACGAGGAAACTTGGATATTTAAACAATTATCCTCTGCAAATGTGTACTACAAAGGTCTTGATTCCTGAAATAGCTTTTATTCACAAAATTCACACAAAATGTCCTGGGTTAACATCCCATTTGTTCCTACTCTTTAACATTTTACCAACCCTGACGTACTTCACTTAGCTAAATCTGAATTCTGTCAACTCTCATTGTAACAAAAATCCAGTCTTAGAGATAAGGAGTAACTGCAGCAATATTTTCTAGCTAGAGGACAATCTCTGAGCCATAAAATTGTACAGAAGGTGAAATATTTCTCCAGTTCTTGGAGGAAGCTATTTGAAATGCGTAATAAATGATTGGGCATATTGTTTTCAATCATCAAGAGTGAAAGGAGTGGCTTCCCTTTCTGATGCTGTGGAATCACAACTGTGAGTTCCAGGACTGGGGCCAGGGTGGGAAGAAGAATGATCAACCAAGATTTTGAGAAATTTAAAAAAAAATAACACCACAAATCTGACAAAAACCTGTATTGTCTCATGGTTTTCTTTATCCACTAATGAAGTCTGTGATTATCATCATCCAGGTTTAGATACAAAATGTTCCCTAATCCCTCTGTAAATCTCACTTTGGCATATCTAGGCCTGGGCTCCACAACAGAGAGGATTATAATGTTCCTGTGGATCAGAGAGCCATAGAGACTTACAGCCTTCAAAATGTGAATCTACCATGAAGGGTAGAGGAGGCTGTGATGACTGCACAAGAGGAAGAGTACACAGAGAAAAGAGTTACTAACTTCCTTCAAACATTGTGAGAAGAGTAACTAGTTGAGGGAATTCATACTCTACAAACTAAGAAGAAACGGTTTGAAGCTGCTAACATATGAACATGCTAAGTTAAGATCAACCTAGCCATATCAGAAAATTCCCTACTAAGTCTGTCTCTACAAATTACTTGCTAGCCAATTAGGTGTAATTCCAACAAAGACACCCTCACTCAGCAAGTATTTATTGAGCCTCTACTCTTTCTGGGCAAGCTATGATGATATAGAGAAAAAAATCAATAAAACCTCACACTCAAGATTGTAGATATTTTTTAGGACATCATTGGAAACAAATTATACTTCATTAGCTTAGAAAGCCTACTGCCTGGGGCTGGGAAGGTGGCTCAGTGGTAGAGCGCTTGCCTTGCACGCATGAGGCTCTGGGTTTGATTCCTCAGTACCACTTAAACAGAAAAAGCTGGAAGTGGTGCTGTGGCTCAAGTGGTAGAGCACTAGCCTTGAGCTGAAGAGCTGAGAGACAGCGCCCAGGCCCAGAGTTCAGGCCCCACGAACGGACCCCCCCCCCAAAAAAAAGAAAAGAAAGCCTACTGCCTGTATTGTTAGAACAAATTAAATAAGCTCCAAAAGCCCTTCTAAGCTATATAGTCCTTAGTAATTAAGACCAAAAAAAAATCATCAAAAATAAATAGTATACCAGTGTAGGGCTATCCACATGACAGACACAAAAGTTGCATCCAGTCAGTGGGCATTATGAAAAGATTAAAATTTTTGTCCTTGTAATTCCATGAGCCGGTTAGTCAGAATCCATTGTATTAAATGTATTCCTGCCATATGGAAATGTGTACATGGAGAATCTAGAAGATATGTTTTAATGGAAATGAGGAACAATGGCTTCGTTTGGATGTGCATGGTCAAGACAACTGCAGATTAAGGAGAGCTCTAAGCATGGCAGAGCATTGGGAAGTCGTGAATAAGAGTCAAGTATTTTTGCCAATATCCCCAGAAAGCCTGCGAGAATCTAGTAGGCACAGAAAACTGTTCAATGGTTGTGGGGTGGGAAAAGCAGCATTGATCTCATTTGTCTCGCAGCCAAAATTGTGTCACATATGCAGCACAAAGCTAGGTGAAAGTATTTTAGGAAACCACAACCAACATGCAGTGGAGAAATGGCTGAGTGAAACTGTCCACATAGACTGGAGTGCCCTTCCTAGTTCATGACCTCTGCTAAGTCAGAAATAAATGTACAGGGTGAAAGAGTTGGGAGGTTAGAGAAATGGAGAGTGATCGGAAAAGAAAAAAGAGGAAATTTGACACATAGACAGGCCCAGAGTAGGGAACATGGTTAGCTGAAATAGAAAGGCAAAGCACTTTTTCCTTGTTTAAAGGTGGTTAACAATAGACACAGGAGGTTGACACTTCTCTCTTGAGAACTTCTGAATTGTGTAGGAAACTTGGGAGAGTACATGATCATGGAAATGGGTAGTTTTATTCTTTAATTGTCCCATGTATGCTTTAGAGGCTTTTCTCTGAATACTATTCACAGGCCCTAGCTTAAGGAGAGAATAAAAGCATTCTTTTCCTCAGACAAATTTTGAGGATCAAATAGACAAGGTGTTGAGGATGCCTAGTGTAATATATTCAATATAGAAAAGTTCTGACTGTTTTCATGTCGTACATTTCTCCTGCTGATCTGGAAGCAGATCACTTATGGCACAAATATGTACTCTTGTGTTTTCACAAGGGCCAGACAGTATTTCTCTTAAGTGTTGTAGGCATACAAGCACACCATTTGCCTAGATCGCCTGCCTTAGAATAGTACTCGAATCTCCATGCTTCACTTTTGCTCAACAGCATTTGAATTTCTATCAATAAAAAATCCTTAGGCACACTAGAGTTAGAGAATCAACTTACAGGATGCATTTTAGAGGAAACCTAAGCAACAATAAAGTCCTTATTCTCAATCTTTTATCTTTTACATTTATGTGTGCTATATAAGAATATTTGCATGCTAATTATACTTTGTACAATACTAGTCTGCTAACTATACTAATATAAATTCAAATAAAAGTATTCACTGAGGAGAAATGCTTCACACTAAAAACACTGCAGTATTGCATAGAGTTGGCTGCTAAAAACTATTTCATGCATATTTTTTCCATATTTGGTTCCTAACTGGGATCTCTGACCTAGTCCCTCCAATCCTGGTTGAAGAACTCCATCATTCTAGATCACAGCACTTTGCATGACACCCCATGTCCACTTTCAATGGCTTTCAACGTGTGCAGAACACGTTTTCTATGCCCTGCTTGGAGGGTAAAACTGCCAACAGTAGGGCCACAGTGCCATGTCATGCTCTTACCTTCTGCTGCTGCCCATCTTGCAGGCAGTCTAGTACTTCTTGCTCCCAATGGTCTGGCTTCCTATTGCATTTCCTGTTCTGAAACCAGCCAAAAAGATCTATGCTCTTTGGACATCGTTTTGTTTGTCTTTTCCCCATACCTCACACTCAGATGTCCTTTGTTATTTCATCATGTACAAAATCAATCTGGATGCCACTTGTTGTCCCCTCACAGTAGAAAGGGAACAGTCTTTCCTTTGAATTCACATCATGGTCTCTAGCTCTTGTAACTCCAAGTCAAATGTACTTTGTGTGGTTTTTGTGGCTATGTATCATCTCTCTGTCAAGACTAAAAATTCCTATGGAGCAATGTCAATGTTGTGGTCACATGTTGATTGCTCATAGCCCATTTCACTTAGTAGCTGGCCAATAAATACCTGCCTCATATCATACAACCAAGATCTCATCAAGGGTAAACCAGCAATATCCTTTTGTGCATGATACAACTATACTCACAAGCACAAAAGAATTTCACACGGTACTCACTAAAATACTAAATATGGCTAGGCTAAGAAGCAACAGGTGAAGTACAAGGTCTACAAGTGTTGAAATTTTTATGCATTATATAATTAAACCCATGGACATATACCAGTTGAAGGAATTCTCCCCCTTGGAGACAAATAAGGAAATGTTTTCTCTTTATAACATTATTGAATCAGTAACAAAGGAATGAAGTTTTCGAGAAATGACAATATGGAAATTGCAGTATTCAATCATACAACTGAGTTTCAACTTTAGCCCTTCTATTGTGTTGTGTTCTTCTTTGTTTTGTTTATTTATTACTATCATTAAGTAGTGCTAAAGTGGGATTTAATCCAAAGTGTCAGTCTATGAGTACGCATCTTGATGTATGCACTTTTCTTGAGACAGGGTTTCTTTATACAACCTGGACTGCCTCAAACTCTTGATATCCCTTTCTTGGCCTCCCATGTACTGGGATGACAGGCAACTATCACCACACCCAGCATTATGTTGTTCATGTATATATTTCTCTGCTGTAATAGGGTGAACCCGAAAGCATGAGGCAATCTCCTAAAAGCTGGCACATCGTTGATAAACAGTGACCTCTATCAAGATAAAGCTAAAATGGAAACCTTATCCTAAATTTCTTATCCTCACTGGTCGTCTAGCTACACTGTCTTTTTAATAGAAGGAACATACCATAAAATCTGTTTATAACCTAAAACCTATCATATACAAAGGTTATTTACCCTGACCCTAGAAGAGGGCAGCTGTCAATCTGTCCCTTAAAGTATGGTTACAGAGAGTGGAAAAAGCTGGCTTTCCTAGAAGTTCTGTATATTTAAAAAAATTTTAAAGTTAAGGTTAATGGAAATATGAAAAATCATAGAGGAGAAAAGTTTGCATGTTTACAGGTTATATTCAAATCAAAGGCTGCTACATCAGATACTACTTAAGACTATAAATGAACTTGGCCATATATTTCTGGTCCTGAGGCTTGAACTCAGGGCTAGGGTAGTGTCCCTGATATCTTTTGCTCAAAGCTAGAACCCTACCACTTGAGCCACAGGTCCACTTCCAGTTTATTTTGGTAGTTTATTTGAACTTTCCTGCCTGGGCTGGCGTTGAACCACAATCCTCATATCTCAATCTCCTGAGTAGCTAGGATTATAGGTATGAGCCGCTGGTGCCCAGCTAGTCTTGGTAATATTGAAGTCAGTTTTTCTTTGGGGGGGGGGTCCTGTCGTGGGGCCTGAACTCTGGGCCTGGGTGCTGTCCCTCAGCTCTTCAGTTCAAGGCTAGCGCTCTACCACTTGAGCCACAGCACCACTTCCAGCTTTTTTCTTTTTGCTTATGTGGTGCTGAGGAATCGAACCCAGGGCCTCATGCATGCAAGGCAAGCGCTCTACCACTGAGCCACCTTCCCAGCCCTTGAAGTCAGTTTTTTAAATACAGCATTATAATCAGCAATGCTATTATTAGTGTCTAACCTTTATATTGTCAATTACATCTCTATAAATAAAACTTTCTTTCTCACTATATACAAGTAAATCATGTGATATAACTGTTGAGCATTAGTGAGGTAGCAGGATGGGATGAGTTTGTTTTTATTTCATAACAAATCTGGGAAATTTAATCCAATTTTGGACCTGAAATAGATACTATGTGGAACACCGAAAGCAGCTGATCCTGACTCCCAATTATCACTATATTGTAGAATTGATTAGGAAGAAAATGATTCAATAAGTTTGTAGAATCTCCATGTGACTTTGTCCTCAGAGGCGAGGTGAAGAAGCAGTGAAGTTTCTGTGGTGTTTGCCCATAAATCCCTTGTAATTCTCTCATTACAGGTTTACTGTGTGTTCTCACTAGAATGAATACATCATGCACATATATTAAAATATTGCATTGCACACATCTTCACACATATCTAGATTTCCTAATGATATAAATCACTGAACTGATGAATAAAAGGAAAGACTAGATAGCTGCTGTTTATAGAAAAATTTCATTTAAGAAAAATTATTTTTTTTTCAAAATGAACTCCCATAAATGGAAATGAGGGGGTTTTATTCTTTTGCTTTCTGTTTTTTTTCTCCTTTGTCGCTCTTTTTCATTTTTGTACCTTATGTTTTATATGTAAGTTTATCTGTTTGAGAAAGGGTAAGGGGGAGCACAGGAATGGTGGGACAAAAGGTAAACAGATGCAGAAGTGATACTCATTAGGCCCTATGTTGAAAATAAACTATACATCATGTGGGGCAGAAGGGGCGGAAAAAACTGGGAGAAAACAAGAGAAGAGGTGAATGTGTTGAAAAAGAAATTTATTCAATACCTGATCTGTGTGATTGTAATCCCTCTGTACATCCCCTTTATAATAATTTTAAAAAAAGAAAGAGATGGTAGGAGTTAAAGTATATCACCATTAAAACATCAACATTCTAATTTTTGCATGTGACATCTACCTATGAGTGCTAAAGTTAGTAGGTGAAACATTAAAAGCTTATGAGAGAATTGCTTTGCCTTACAATATCTGTTCCCAAGTGAATCATGAGTATAATGTTTGTAACTTAAGAAATCAAGGTGGCTCAGTGGATGCATGAGGCCATGGGTTCGATTCCTCAGCACCACATAAGCAGAAAAAAAAAAGCCAGAAGTGTTGCTGTGGCTGAAGTGGTAGAGTGCTCGCCTTGAGCTGAAGAGCTAAGGGACAGCCCCCAGGCCCAGAATTCAGGCCTCACTACCAACAAAAAAAAAGAAAGGAAGAAAGAAAGAAAAAGAAATCAAACCTGATTATTGCTGACCTGGTGGTCCAGGAAGAAGGAGGTCAGAAGATGTATAAAGGCCCATGCCTTGCCCTGTCCTAGTCCCTAAAACTGAGACAAAGTGGGATACAAATGTATACGCTCACACACATCACCACACACAAACCATGAGAGTTCTTCATTTGTCTGAATGAAGGTTAGCTACTTGTTTTCTTTACCTTATGGCACCAAGTTATTTGCTAACTGGGAAACTTTTAATAGTCATAAGTGTATATATAACAGAAGTTATGTAGGTAATCCAAATGGTGAATTCCCAAGTGTTTTGAACTTGATTATATTTTCCTTGGCATTTTACTCAGAGATAATATATCTATTTAGTGAATTTAGGCAGGCCACAGAATGAAACAATGCTTCATGCACATGTGTGGCCCTGCTGGGGGCTGGGGACCTCCCTGTTCTAAGGCTGCGCTCAGTCCTTCACTCTGACCATTCATTGCAAGTTCAAAGTTCCCACCACATCTCACACTGGGGCAAATCACTAGCTTACACTGAAGTGACCTTTCCCATGTTCTCATCTTTTCAGCTTCCTCCCTGGGGAGGTAATTAGCTATTGTGGCTTAAAAGACTTCTGCCTTTGTGGAAGACATAGGGACAAAAATAAATAAGTGACAGGAATAGTAGCAGCAAAGGACTTGTTCACCTACTTCAACCCTGTTAGGAAAAAGGAAAATGTACGACATACACCCAATGGAAGTATCTTAACTGAAATCACCTCCCAGCCCAGTGTTATTTTTCACAACATAAATAGCAGTTTTTGCTTCATGTTTATCAGGAGATGCTGAAGAACACTAAAAAAAATCTCATGATAGCAGTAATGAAATTGTTTCTGGGCTCAGAAGAACAGGGGCAGTCCAGTACCTCCATATCTGTTCTCTTTGTACTCTCCCAGTGGGCTGTCGTGGGAAGGCTTTGAAATCACACCATCTGGGAGTTAGATCTCTGCTTGGACAATTACCCTGTGACCTTGTGCAAAGCATTCTGTCTTTCAGCCTTCAATTCCTTGTGTGTAAGATGAGGAAGACAATGGTCATCTTACAGAGTAGCTGTGCACAGATGTTATTACATGGCAAGTTAGTCGTACAGGGTAGCAGCTTAATCAAGATCAGTGCCCTTCCTCTTCTTTTGCCATAGTATAGCAGAAGAACATGATCTTTACTCCTTCAATAGAAGATTCATAGTGCAGTGACTGTGAAGCCTTGTCAACAGTGTCCAGTAACCAGCAAGGCTCTTATTCTTTATTGTGCATATTCATCCCATGGGGATCTTGTGATAATGCTAGCTCTGGGCTAGAATCTGAGATGGGGCATTTTCTAAGAAGCTACCTCCAAAGTGAGGCCATGAGCTCCACTTTGAACGTCAAAATCTACAATTTAGGAGGTGCACATCATGACCCTGATTCTGCCTTCCAGATTCTGCCCATAGGAAGCGCTGACAGAACTGATCTAAGCCATGCAGTAACAGTAAGGTCACTGATCTCTCACTCCCACCCCCACTCTCCACACGTTGCCTGTCCTATGGCTTGAACTCAGGACCTAGGCACTGTCCCTGAGCTATTTCATTCAAGGCTGGTGTTCTACCACTTAAGCCACAGCTTTGCTTGGTGGTTAATTGGGGATAAAAGTCTCATGGACTTTCCTACCCAGGCAGGTGATCCTCAGCTCTCAGTCTCCTCAGTAGTTATGATTGCCGGCTTGAACCTCCACCTACTACAAACAGATAACTGTACAGCTCTCTCCCCCTGTGACAAGAGGACATAGCTCCATCTCCATGGATAACTCCACAGAGTTCAAATATCCCTTTCCTTTGTCCACCTTTTTTAAAAAGCACAAATATGTAACAAATTTTTCCTTTGCTCTAAACACTAGCACACCTGATCATATAGAAATAAGATAACACATATGTTTGTTTTAGTTCCCATTCTACTTCTTTCTGCCCTGTGTTTACCTCACTCCAAAAGCCCTCCAGCCTATGGTCACATGTACGCATGATTGGATGCTAAGCCAACTGGTCTACCCAATAGCTAGCCTAGCCTCTATGGAAGCATCACAGGAGAAAATCATATTTGTATTTTCTGCCCATTCAGACACTGAAATATGTAACGAGTATGTGTGCACCATATGTAGTAGTCACAGTAGTATCCATTTGGGTATGTGCCATGAAGAGTGGAGGAAGGCACTGTATGGAGGGAAGATTTCCTTTGGACATCAAGGGTTGCTCATGCATGGGCTTGGCCTCACCATACCTCTGAAGGAGAAATTATATTTACTACTGCTTGTGAAATTTCGAGTTTTCTAAGGGCTATAACACCAAAGCTTGGGTCTTTGAGAATACTGTGCTTTGCCAAGAAGTAGACTTCAGTCAACTTTAAACAGCTAAATACTTTTTTTTTTCAGCTAAATACTTTTTGAGTGGACTGAAGCCACCCACTGAGCAGACACACTTGCTTCCTGGTTCTGCTTAAGACATACATGACTTGCACAGCAATCAAGGCAGAAGCAGCACACTGTGCCCAATACAACAAACTGCTACTGTTAAACAAAGAAGCACAAGCCTGATTAGCTTTGTCTAAACAGCTATTTAAAGAGTGTTGGTATATATTCTGTGCAGAATATAACAGAACTTATGAACTTTCAAAAGAGTTATGTTCACTAGAGGTCAGTTCACTGGAAGCCAGGTACTGGTGGTCACACCTGTAATCATAGCTACTTAGGAGAGTGAGATCTAAGGATTGAGATGCAAGCTAGTCTAGGCTGGAAAATATATGGGACTATGATCTCCAGTTGACCACCAAAAAGCAGAAGTCTAGCTGTATCTCAAGTGGTAGACTACCAGCCTGGAGCTGAAAATCTAAGTGACAGTGCCCATGCCCAGATTTCTATGTGTGTGTATATATTTGTATAATATATATAATACATATATATGTAAAACAATTGACAATACAAAGTTTAAAGTGAGTCATTCTAGCAGATGGATTATCTTCATTCCTCAGGTTGTTAAACTCACGTAGCCTCAGCTTGCTCATCTGTTAAGTAGGGTCACCCAGTGCCATCTCTGTGTGTCTCTCGAACATGAAGGAGTTTTGTGAAACCCTAAAACATTCTCCAAATCGCAATTCTTTGTACCTCACAGAAGACAATGCCATCTGCTGTAATATGGTTTGTTTAAAATTAACCTGATGTGCTTCAACAATGAACACCGACACTGTCATAATGCTAATACTATGATAGGCTGGACTGATTAAAATTTCAACCAAGTCATCCACCCCCATCTCCTAGGAAAGTTAATGAATTAATGAATCTTTAAAGGACAGTCAGGGAGGCCTTAAAAAGAAGGTGCCTTTTTGAGTAAGGAGAGAAAGTGGTGGATTACAACTTAATGGCTTTGGAATAATGGTAATTTCCCTATTTTCTTCACTTGCCTTAGCTCAGCTAATGGCTTCATTAACGGCCACACTCCCTAGCGAATAATAGAGGCCCTTGTCTCATCCATCATAGTCACGTCACAATAAAACCAGTTAAATACAATCTAGCTCCCTTTCCCAAGTCAGTCAGCATGGGGAAGCAGAAGTAGGCAAAGAGCCTACAGGAGAGCTTGTATGTTAAATTATTTGTAACAATGAGTACGCAACAGGCTACTGATAATGAAATGTTAACTGTATTGTACATCTCATGTTGAATAGATAACTATGGCAACAATCAAAAAGCTGAGAAGATGAGCTCCTCTTTATTACAAGTTGAACCACAATGTCTTTTTATTTCCTTCATTCTACTTTGATCAAAGTAGCATATTTTCTCACAATTAGCACAATCGTGTCAAACCTACAATGTCATATCATAATCTAAAATGTCACTTCATAAAAATCAGGCTGTTGGAATGAGTGAGCTGTTTCTTTTCAAAAGCATCTGGCATAGATGAAGATCGTCAATTTGTAGACATTTATTTTTTTCTCTCTCTCTTATCTTGGCTATGGGGGAGGAAAACTAGGAGTGAGTGGGAAGTTTTGCTTTTGCCAAGCATGTCAATGCTTTTCATTGAACAAAGTGCCAAGAATGGCTGCTTCCCTGCTTTGCACTTGACCTAACAGTATCTTGGAAGTTTCAGAAGCTTTTTCCTGCATGCATTTTCCATTTTCCTGCATCACAAGCAACTTCTAGATATTTGGGTGTCTTAGGAGCTGCATTCATTCATTTATAGGCCAATGGGAAACTAGTAAGTGTTCCAAGGCAATATCACACTGAATGGGACCCTAGTGGCCTGGGACCAACGAGGAGAGCAGCTACCAAAAATGCTTCATTTACTCCCACGAAGTGATTCAGGCAATGGGGAAGTGGGGTTGATGTGAATGATTTTAAAAGAACAATCTCTGTTGTAGTGAATGTAAGCTTGCCATCTGCAACTCTGTTGCATTTGCATTTCTTTGTTATATTTAGGTACTATTTTATAGTGCTTTTTAATGGGATTTCACTTTGAGATTTGGAGACAATTTTTTTTAAAGGTCAACGTTTAACTAGTCTTTGTTCCTGCTGATATTGTTATCTTTTCTCCCCTCTGGCAAGCAGCACATTTCAGATAACGATTTGTCTGTTTTACTTTAAGAATGTATAAGGTGTTGTACATCTGTGGTGCTTCCCTAATCTTTCCTTCTGGCAATGTAAATATAAGCCAGCTGGACCTGGGAAAAGTTTAGATATTTCATTTTTGTCCTCATCTTGAAATACTGTTTATATTTAACATTTCTCTTTATTAGCAAATATAATATAGAACCCTTCTTTGCCATTCTCTTGAGTAATTCCAGATTAAGGAACGTGCACATATTTTCAGCAGATGCCTTACAGTTACTTATAATTAAAGCAAGCTGATATTTAAGGCGAGCAGAAAAGAAATGATGCCTTGTACCAAGCAATTTTTAGAGCATGTCATTCTAAATCAGGGATATACATTTATTCCAATACCCAAACTTTCAAAGTGACACATAGTGTTTGACCTGAACAAACACAAACTAAATGGCACCCCTCTTTTAAATTGTGAGGGCAAGGGTGAAAGATACGTACCTGAGAATTTCTGTGCTCAAACTGTAGCCTAGGTAAGATGTATTTCAATTTCAGAGAAGCTTGACTAAGGAGAATATAGAGAGAATACAGAAAAAAAAGAGTGGGAAATTGAATTTTGGGGTGGCTATATTGTTTCTAGTTCTTGATTATGATCAAAATGTTAATGGTAAAAACTAGCTACCATATATTGAACACCTAGTTGATCTCAGGCATTATGATTTTCCTATGTGATGGGTATTTTATTCTTATATATTATTTATGTGAGAGGATTTCATTGATATTTCCATACATGCACATGATGTATGAATGCACCTACACCTGCTTTCCCACTCTTTCCTCACACTGCTCACCTAAAATTGTCATATACATATATATATATATATATATATGACATGAATGTATTATGAAAATAGTACGTATCATTTTTCTTCAAGCAACAATTTCATTCTTCTGTGTGCATGAGTAATATTCCATTGTGTGTGTGTGTGTGTGTACCACATAGTTTGCCTATGAACAAATCAGCCATTCTCATTTTAGAGCTGATTAAACTGTTAGGCCCTGCTTTGAAATCCTTCACACATAATTCTCATTTGAGTTATGTAATGCTTTACCGGTTAGTAAAGTTTGGAAAATATCATTTTTGACGTGAGGAGACTAAATCTTACCTTTAGGAGAGTGAAGTTTATAGAAGGAATAGACATGAAAAACAGCACATACATAAATGTTTAATAAGTTGCATTATTTTGTCTTCCTGTAATTCTCTTAGGACACACTAACTTCAAATGTTTCCCAAAGTTCAAGATGAAATTACAACTCTGAAGTTCAGCCCATGTTTATTGGAAGATTAAAAATATACTGGTTAGTAAAAGACAAGTCAAAGCAGGGAGCAGGAAGGAATGTGATTGACAGAAGACAGACAGCATAAAGGTCAAATTAATATCTTCAGAGTATATGTTCTGAGAAGTTATTAAAGGAGACAGCATAGTTTCAAAGAGAAGCCACAGAGCTTTAAACTCAGTCATACATGGGTACAGATCTGGAGGCTACCATTACAGTTATCTATGTGACTGGAATGACCTCTCACAACCTGGTATTCTCAATGAGAAAATGAGGATTGTCTTCACCTACAATTATTGGAATCAGTGGTTTATGTTTTTAATGCAATCCTTATTAAATCTTACTTTTTTTCCCTGATCATGGGGCTTAAACTCGGGGCCTGTGTGCTTTCCCTGAGCATTTGTGCTCAAGGCTGGTACTGCACCTCTTTGAGACACAGTGCCACTTCTGGTGTTCTAGTGGTTAATTGGAGATAAGAGTCTCACGGACTTTCCTGCCCAGCCTGGCTTTGAATATCGATTCTCAGACCTCAGCCTCCTGAATAGCTATGATTATAGGTATGAGCCACCGGCGCCTGACTCTAAATCAAAATTTTCAGGTGAGCAAATACATAGGCTTTCCTTTTACACAGGTTTTGGTCAAGGAGTTTCAGCTAGTACTGTTCCAGATATGTGAGCTACAGTCTGCATTTTCACCTTAGCCTGACGACTTCTATAAAAAGTTGAGCCGGGCGCTGGCAGCTCATGCCTGTAATCCTAGCTACTCAGGAAGCTGAGATCTGAGGATCGAGGTTCAAAGCCAGCCGGGGCAGGAAAGTCTGTGAGACTCTTATCTCCAATAAACCACTAGAAAACCGGAAGTGGCGCTGTGGCTCAAGCGGTAGAGCGCTCACCTTGAGCTGAAGAGCACAGGGACAACACCCAAGCCCAGAGTTCAAGCCCCATGACCGACCAAAAGAAAAATTTGAGAACAAACCTCATAAGGTATTCTTTGACCTCACTATTGCAAGTACAGCCTGGATACCAGCAAGAATGGCTCTAAGCCTGTGGAGGCAAGGCCCAGACAGCTGTGTTTCTAGAAGCCCCACCACTTTTGTGTTCACCCTCAGCTGATAATAACTGTCTGACACAAGGCATTGTATTGGTTTGATTTAATTCCATGATTCAGTAACTCAATTAGAAATTGTATGTTCTCTTGGATTTAGTTAAATATCAGTTGGTGTGTCTGTGTAAGAGATTCAGGAAGGAGATAGGTCTAATGACATTGGAGGCCATCTTTGTGGTTAAGAAAGACACAAAGCACTTACATCTATGGACATCCTGTGTGGCACCCTCATGAATTCAGTTATTAAGGCTCACCTTACAGAAAATGCTTCATTTCCTACGATTAGATAGGAGAATTATTTAATCTTGTTGGTACTGATGGGGCTATTTCTGATTCTCCCTAAACTACTGCTTGTCACCCTGTGCTATCAGTGCTTCATTTCAGGAAAGAATACAGTGGCACCCTCATTATTTTGACCTCTCAAAATGAAACTGAATTCTCTCAGAAGCTAGAAGCTAAACAGCAGGGAGGAAAAGCAACATACACAGCCAGGGGAGGGACAATGAATAGACCTCAAGAAAAGATGCTGGCAACCAACTCTTGTGGATTCTTACCTACACAGTGTGTTATTTTCCCTAGAGTATAATGGCAGGATCCAAGGGGCTCCAATTATATAAGCATTAGCTAGAGGGAAAGAATGCCTATGGGAAAAAAGTCAAAATTTGAAGTAAGTTTTTCCTCCTTTCATTTCTATTCCCACAGCGAGCTACACCATTGCAGAGCAGGCTCTCTTAACAACTTACACCCTGGCCAGACAAACCATTTTAGTAAATGTCATTTTGGCTCTCAAGTTTACCTGGTGCATAACACCTACAAGATGTGGCAAGAATGCTTGTAGCCAATAACTATGTCCATGCAATGTCTTGCACTAAACCTCTTTGTTTACATCTGCCCCAATTTCCACTGTACTTGCATTCAGGATATGAGGAAGCCTTTTCAGTTTTGTGACTGTCTTTAGAACAACTCACATGCCATCTTTCACAATGTTAGACTCAGGTTAAATGAACACGTGGCTCTTGGAAATTTGGAAGGTGGAAAATGGACATACATGTTCTATGTTGAAAAGGCAGATGCTATCATTTGTATTCGACTGCAAAGGCACCTGAGGGTGAAAGATATGCTTTCTTGATGATCATTCCTCTCTGGTCTGTCAAGTTCACATAGCTTTGCTGTGAGCAGGACCTAGGCCAGAATACAGCTTTCTCCCTCTAAGTCTATGTGGAGGCTACTTCCAACCCTCGAGGACACACTGAACAACAAATACTGACAGTACTGTCAATCTGATTTCTCATATTCAAATAGACATCAATATATGTTATTATCATTAAGAGAGTTTCCAAGGCCTGGCAGTGGGTTATATTTTTCATCTCAGCTTTGCAGAGAGCAAAACTTAGAAGGATTGTAGCTTCTGGCCAATACAATGAAAAAGTTAGTTGGATTTCATCTTAATGAACATGTTAGGTGTAGTGTTGAATGCTTTCAATTTCTGCTATGTGAGAGATGTAAGTAGAAGGATACTTCTCAAGGCCAATCCTGGAAAAACAAAACAAAAATGATACCCTATCTGAAAATTAACAAAACTGAAAGAAGCAGGAGGACTAGGAGGAGAAGGGGAGGTGAAAGAATGTGGCCACAGTTCAAGTGGCTTTACAAGTGCAAGGTCCTGATTTCAAAACCTAGTATTACCAAAAAATGTTTCCCTTTGTACTATCTGTCCAACTTCCCTTCCTAAACCAAAAAATATACAGATATAGATACATATAGACCAATATACATGCACATATATGGGCAACCTCCCCACCGCACTCCCTCTGAAGAGGGTTCCCAATGGAGAGGTTTCTAAATAATGTAACATGAAAGACAAATACATGCTTTTATTATTTAAATGTCATGAAACACATAATTCCTGAAGTATATATCATCTCGAAATAGATGCCTTTAGCTAGCAAGTGCACTCTTGCCCAAACTCGTGTTTTCTCATCAAAGTTTTAAATTTAATTAAAAATTTCTTTAATTAAAATGCAAATATTCTGGGACTTTAACAATAAATTGTTTACACCAGACTGAGTAACAGCTCTCAAAGGCTTTGGGGATAAAGTAGTTTCAATTGCAAGCTATAGATTCAGACTTCACTGCTCACTGACATGGGTAAAGATCTTTTTTCAAATCTATTGGCTTAATCTCTTTTAAACAAAAGAGCAGATATCACAATGGGTATTCAAGAGTCACATACAGAAACTATGATTCCCGAAGTGCACAGATTCTCAGTAAATAACTAGGCCCCTTCAATGACTCTTCTTTTGCTTTTAGAACAATTTGTATAAAACTAGGTTCAAAATTTAAAACCCTAGCTTGATAGTAGGTAATGTATTTATTTACGAATATATATGTCATTCTCTTGTTGCAGTTTTAATCCAGGGAGTTACAAATTCTTTTACGTTAGTATAAAAAAGATCTGCATTTATTTCCTCCATCATGAAAATTCCTGAAAGAAGCCACGCTGTTTCTGGCTATCTAAGCCTAGCAGTTTTCAACTAGCAGTCATTGATGGCTTATCAGCAAAGCTGACAACACTATGGACGCACTCGGGCAAGTGACAGGGAGTCCCACCCCTATAGTGGCTTTCCATCATTGGGATAGGAAATAGCCCAACAGAAGGGGACTGCCCACCAATGAAAAGCAGATGAGACTGATGCTGTGGAAGAGTCTTAATGAAGGTAACAATGCTTAAGTAATAGAATGAGTAAATGAGAATGATAGAGGGAGAATTCCAAATAGAGCCTAGCAATTATTTGTCACCCTGTGTCCATATCACTGTTACCCAAGGGAACTTTCTTAACATGCCAAACTTGTATCAGGCCACAGATAATTTGATATCAGCAGCTGTGGCAAAGTGGGCTTGGGGTGAAGAAGCAGAGGGAAAGCTATGGTACTGAAGACCAGGGTAGTGAATAAATTGGGTCAGTGGCTGGGTCTATACTGATGAAGAAAACAGGAATGCCCTCAGATCTCCTATATACCATACACTTCAGAGGCAAGAACAATGGCGTGTAGAGGTGAGGCCCGTGAGTGGTTCTTCCTTCCTATAGGTTTTTTTTATCCCCTTACGGGATGAGAGTTAAGTGCAGAAGTACAACTGTGAATAGAATAGCCACATTTAGCTAATGAACATGCAAAATGCCAAGCTAAATTTAAATTTCAGATACACAATGAAAATGGGTATGTTTTCATGTAATATTCAGGCCACATTTCTACTAAGATAATTTTGTAAGGAAAGACATAGAAGTCGATGATATTCTAGAGGATTTTGTAATGTAAGTCGTGAAGGTATGGACATAACTGTTAACAATCATAATTATAGCATCATAATAACACTCTCAGTGATGGTGTGAGTGGCTATAATAATAGTAGGTATACTGGGCCAAGTCTTTGTATAGATTACCTCTCAACCAGAAGCCTATGACTTAGATTCTAAGAATATATCTAATATACAAATGAAGAAATGGAGCCATTGAAAATGTAGCTTACTAGTCCACAGTAATATGGCAAGTTAGGGACGTCTGAATTCACATCTCCCTGACCACACAGTCACTCTATCATTTCCCTGCTCAACAGTTCAGGATGTCACTTGTGAAGCCATTCAACTATTAAGCAAGCAGGTAACGAGGTATGATACATGATTTAGGGAAAATTGTATTGACAAATTTAGGATAGCCTAGATAACTCAATAAAGGTTTACCTGAGGACCTCAATTTGTACTAGTTAGATAAGGAATGCACAAGTAAACCATCCTTTGTCACATCGTCTGCCACAGGGGGGAAAATATCATTATTATTTTGTGTCTCAATGGTAACAAACTTTATTAAGTGCCTTTTGGGTGGTGGATCAGTGTTGGCACATCATTGCACCCAATCTCTCCATCTGAGAGAGAACAAGTTTGTGCTATGTCTCTATGCACTATTTTTCTTCTTTTGCTGGAGGAATTCAATTTGAATCCTTTGACACTGAATGATCTAGTGAATCAGAGTGAATTAAAATTTCCAAGTACTAAATTTCTTTAAGATCTCATTTTTCCTTGACAGATTTGTTATGGAAATGGAAATCTGGCAAAAGTAACAATGAGAATTGCAATTCAGCATGGATTGTAAAAGGAAACCAAAGATTTTATGAGCGCCATTTTAAACCATTAAATTTAAACTGGAAAATCCTTTAAAAGATTTATTATTAATTATTAAGATATTAAATAATAAGTACAGAAGTTAATGATTTACTCTTCAATTTTTTACTAGATGGTGATATATTGTAAGTCAAGGCAAATGAAAATCAGTTTTAAGATCATGAAAAGTAAATTTATTATGCCAGTAAAACTAATCAACTTCTAGATTTGTCTTACTCAAGTTCTTATAACAATAAATGCATAAATATGAGCTTAGCAGAAATTCTGTATAACACATTCTATTTTGTTTAAACTTTGAGGAAGATCACTTGCTATAAATCGATAGTCCCCAAATTCATTGCCAATTAGAAAAAAACTAAAATGAAATAAATTACCAAGGGCTGACACAATCTACTCATATTTTTTATCTCACAATCCAGCATTACAGCTGGCATTGTATTTGAAATCATAATGTACACATTCTCGCACACAATAATTTTTGATGAAAGGAAAAATTTACTTTCCTTTCATAATTATTGTGTTAATTGGTTTAACCTTTATATCTATGAAACCAAAGTCTGATCTCTGAGATAGTGGCCTTGAGTTCTGTTGTGTGGAGATGAGACATAATTGCAGCTCTTTGATTTCTAGTGAAATCAATTGAGATCAGATCTGTCAAAGTTAGCGTTCAGTGAAGCACCACTTGAAATTGTCTGACCTGCTTTGCAGATGCCACCGTTTCATCATTTAGCTAATGTTTGGCTGAGTATGAAGACAGTTCCATACACACATGAGTGCATGTTCTCCGGTTAAATTTATGTATGTACAAATGATTTGGGTCCAACAATTGTGAGCCATGGCAAAAGGATAAACAACTTGTGTGACCAAAGAAGAGCTATATTTCTCATCCTAATGCCAATAATGCATCTAAAATTATAATTACTTCTCAATTTTTAGCAGGGAAGATGAAATAAGATGTCTTGCTAAATTCTTCTTTGACTTAATCTTTAACTACACCTCTCTAAATATTTCAACTTGTTTATTTTCATTTCATAAAGAATGCCTATTTTTATAAAGAAATAATGCCAATATTTTTCTGAATTGATGATCATAAAGTCATTTTTTTACTGTTCTTCCTGTGTATGTTGGTTGTGTACATACAGTTAAATAAATCTTAGTGAAATGCACAATAGTGTCATCTATAATCAATTACCATCAGCAATTGCTTTGTAAACACTCAACAATAAAACAATTTATTTTGGTGAGCGGAGTCTGTGTCAGTCCAACATTAAGTTAAAAAATAGCATGGAATCCACCTCAACCACAGTAGTGCTTAATTGCTACCCAATTTACATAATTTATACAAATTAATGTAGACTCAATAATTAGCATTTTCATATGGTTTATTGGAATCAAAAAGGCATAACAGTATGGTCTGTTAGCAATCGAAGCATGTTTAAACAATATGCTTTGTGAGTCACTGGCATCTTAAGTTAGCTTTGTACAAAATGGGAATCAAGAAAACATACAAATGTTAATTTGTATATTCTGTCTTTACTGGGTTACTAAATCTAGATCTCAATAAGGTATTTTTTGGTGATAATGAACCGATTAAAAATCACCATTGAAGAGTGTTAACAACATATCAGAAATAAGATGAACAGATGACAATCCAATATTACACATCATTTAAAAGGACAATTCATGCTCATTTGTAAACACATTCTTCCTAGATGTGTACACAGTCATCCATACTTAAATAAATAAGTTTAAAAAATGAGGAAATCCAGCTGAGTTCTGTAGATTTAAAAGCAACTAAATACTTAATCCTTGGTGAAAACAAGTATTTCTGCTTTACCATGTGGGCAGATTTATTAAAGCTAATGCATTTCTAAATACTAAAGGTATATTTGGAAAACACTATCAATCATCCATCCACATTGATACTTCATTTACTAGTCTACAAGGGCAAGTGTTTTCACATACAGGGTCTCCTGGGGGCCTTACAACAACTCCATTATACAGATGAAGACACTGAGACTCAAAAAAGTCTTACATTCCTCCCTGTAATTCGAGAGTTAAGTGAAGTATGCACACATGAATACATACATACATTTTCTTGTCCCAGAAGAACTCATGAAAATTTCCCAGAAGATGAAATCTCATGTTACAGATCTCTTCCTTTCTTACTGTACTTTTCATGTAGCACTGATAAACCACATTTTTCCAAGCTGTCTTTTTCCCTGTAACTGACATAAATATTCTGAGTTCCGGACCATGATGTTTCATTTCATTTAGATCAGTATTATATTTAGTTTCTTTGTATGTACAGTACGGTGTAAGTACTGTACTTTCTATGTCAGTACAGTGTTTTAGAGGACTATCTCAGAGGTGAGATGGGGAGAAAATCCTGGAACCTCAATTAGCCTTCCCTTCATCAGCCCAAGTACAATGGTTTGTCAAGTTGAGATTTTTATCATGCACTTCTTTGTGTTCATTTTTCCAATGTACCTTTCTTTTTCTTTTCTTTTTTCTTTTTTGTCATTGGTGGCACTTGAACTCTGGGCCTGGGCACTGTGCCTCAGCTCTTCAGCTCAAGGCAAATGCTCTACTACTTGAGCCACAGAGCCACTTCTGAGTTTCTGAGTGTTTTTTTGGAGATTTGACTCTCACGGATTTTTCTGCCTGGGCTGGCTTGAACCATGATCCTTGATCTCAGCCTCCTGAGTAGCTAGGATTATAGGCGTGAGCCACTGATCTTGGCTCCAATTTATCTTTAATAGCATAAGCCCATTTTAATAGACAGAATCTTTTTCTCAATGAACTACCATCAGAAAATTCCTTGAACTTTGGTCTGCATAGAAAAAAGGAAAAAAAATCTAAGCAGAAGTTGAGCCTTCTCTTCCATTTGTCCTTATCACTGGTTCCTATAGCCCTCAGGTGAGAGAGCCTGGTAGAGGTTTTCTGACTTTTGCTAAATGTAAGTCAGACAGAGAGGGCTTTAAATTCTCTCACAAGAACAATCAGAATATCATACCTAAAAAGGTCAATGTATTTTATACAATGTTCATCATGCTCCTTACTATGTATGGCATGCACTGATCCCACCCACTAATCCCAAATCTTAAACTCCTTTTCTCAAAAGTTTGGAGGTTGATACATCTTGGGCTAGTTATCAGCACCTGCTGGTGATATAGGGAATCACAGCTTACCTATGCAAGATTTGCAAGTAGGCTAAGAAGAGTAGATGTCACTGGAATTACTCAAAGAACAGCATTATTTCATATGACAAGAGAAAGGCATGGGAAGTGAGCAGATGCATTGGGGTTATGAGCAATCTATAGAATCGCCCCAAGGCTGCATCACCAAGATATCAAACTTAAAAATGCCATTTGTTCAATCAAATGGAAAATCACTGAGTTGTTTTCATGGTACAATAATAATTTATAAGGTAAGGACACTTACATGTATTGATCATGTATTGTGTACCATACAAATATTATACTACATATACAATGGAATTCTATGCTTCCATCAGAAAAAAATGGCACCACTCCATTTGTTTGGAAATGGAAAGACTTTGAAAAAATCCTACTAAGTGAAGTAAGCCAGACCCAAAGAAATATAGGTTCCATGGTTTCCCTTATTTGCAATAACTAGTATAAGTATAGGATAATTTTATCAGATGTGCACAAAAGGTCAAAAACCATGTACATATGACCATATAAGATGATGGTAAGTGAAATGAACCCCAAGATATGTACACAAGAGGTTTTCCTTTGTTGCTGTTGTTGTTGTTTTTTTTGTGAAAATACCATACAGAGGAGTTACAATTACATGGGCAAGATAATGAGTGCATTTCTTATCAAGCATTGTTGCCTCCTCCTTTGTTTACCCTTCCTATTCCTTCCCATCTCCCACCCAGCCCCCCCCAATATGTTGCTGTTGTTTTTAATGTATGTTCTTCCCCCTATGTTATGTCCCCTGTTATCACTGTATTTGATTTTGGTACCCTGCATCTTGTATATACATTTATCTAATTTGGGGAGGGCAAGGGGAATAAAATGCTGAAATAAGGATATAGGATGACCCATTGCAACAATGATACTCACAAGACACTATGTTGGAAATGATCTTTACAACTTTGGTGGGGGGGGCAAGTGGGGGAGGTGAGGGAGGGAAGGGATAGTAGGAGAAAAACAAATGAGGGGGTAACAATGCTCGACAAGAAATGTGTTCATTACGTTACTGATGTAACTGTAACCCCTCTGTACAGCATCTTTACAATAAAATAAAAATTTAAAAATATTATATTACAGTAGTAATTACCATATATGGTCTATTCATCAAATAAAAAATAGCAAACCTGCCAACAGATGATCTGAGAATGACAATAATGATACATTTTCTGAATGCACAATGTGAATCCAGGTATGATCCTAAGTGTTTAAAGGGTATAGACACCTCCAGTCCTAACTGCCCTCAGAAGTAGGTATGGTTAGAGTCACCTATCAGGAACTCTTCTCAAACCCTTCACATACTAATTTGTCTAGGAAGCAAAACAACTTTTCTTACAGATGTGCAGACAGGGCTCCAATCACTTCCTTCTGTGACATAGCTATGTGGTGAAGCTGCCATCCACACAAAGGTGACAGCATGACTCCAGAACCCATTTGCTGCTTCCTCATGTTTTCAGTGGTTCCACAGGAGTGATTATGTTTCTCCACTCCCCAAAACATACATTAAAAAAATCTCCCAGTTTTGGTTTCATATGATCTTTATGGCCACCTGGATAACCTTAGTAAATCTAGGAGTGTCGTCAAGACATCATGTGCTTTCCTTTGGAAATCTGATTGTGACTACTTGTACCCTTGGAATAATCTATTTATACCTTGAACCTCATTGAGAACTTGTATTAAAAGGTATTGTTAAAAATCATTTTATATTTGAGACATGAGAATGAGCATTCATCCAATTTATCACTTTTTCAAGCTCAGTTTTGATAAGTTAACAACCATCAGTTACACAAATGATTAGGTTGAGAACAAAAATGTCAACACAGGCACAATCTACTGATTTACTGATTAGCCAGTTGCGGTGACTGTGTTTATGTATATTTTGCGCTTGTGTTTAAAAATCCTATTTCAGAGGCACAGAAAAGCTGAGTGATAGATCTTTTGGATGCCTGTATAATGAGACCACACTGCTTCCTTTAAACATTGGTAAAGGAAAGTTGAAAGAGAACAGGATGGATCATAAGACCATATGTGGCCATCCATTCACCCAAGCCCAAAAGCCAGCCCTAAAAGAGCACAGACAAAATATACCTGACACCATATTGGCCTGCCCTTCCACTAATACCCCTGCAAATATACAACAGGTTGATTGCTTTCTAGTGGGTTATGTGTAAATAACCATTATTAGTAAGATTTCAGATGTAAACACTGAGACAAAATTTATACCAATATACAAATTTAAGTTCTGAATAACAACTTTATGAACAGAAAGGGAAACTGAAGAATTTTCTAAAGGAATTTCCTAAAGAATGTATCAGAACTTGACAGTGATTTTTATTTTTATGGCTTTTAGAGGTATTTGGACATAATCAGATAACTACAGAAAATATTAAAAATATTCAACATGCTGAAGTTGAAGCAAATTCCATACACAGCTGTGTAATTTTCCAAATGAAAATAATGTGGCTTTTTTGTATTTTGGTTTAAATGAGGAAGGAAATAGTTTAGAAACATTTATTATTTTTCATTATTATACTGCTTAGAAAAAACCGTCAACTGAGAAGAATCCAAAATGTGAACTCAATTGAGATGTGGGAAAACACTTCCCTCACTAGAAGCTTTTCCTGGTCCACCTGAGTCCCATAATATGATACCCAGCACAAATGACCAGTTTTTGGCTTTCCAACCACAAGAGTTTGTTTAAAGTATAATTGAGCACTAAAGCATCAAGAGTATCTCTGGAAAATATCTTTGTATTTCACATCTGAAAAGAAACATGAACACTGAAATTATTTTATTTATCAAGTGCAAAAAAGGATCTTTAAAAATGATTTCATCTCCCCTTTAATTGGGAAGTACAATGTGCTAAAATAGTGTGTAGTTCATTAATATAATAAAATTTTCCCCAAATTGATGAAGTATATAAAGTATATATTTACAGGCAAAAAATAAATCAACAAATTAATGAGCCTGTAGAGTTTTTTAAATTTGTTCTCTTGTTCTTTCTTTTCTATAGGTAAACTTGGGAATAAAAATGAATAATTATAACAATATTTGCTCTCATCTCAGGCATAAACTGCTACTTAGGCAAATTTGGGCCCACTAAGAAAGTTGAAATATGCAATTATAGGACACCTCTTGTATACAGTAGGCAGCAACATTACTTTCTTGGTCAGCTAGGGGGAACGAAGTTAAGAAAAGGTTAAAAAAAAAGTGTTCACTATCCCTCAATTTCAGTCAGGAGAGGAATGAAATTGCAAGGACATATAGGGTAGCCTGCAAGGAGGCAAGCTGGTCCAGATCACTGCTAGAATTAGGACAAATAGACAAAATGGAATCTTGAAGTCTAGAAGGAATAAGGATTACTGTTGCAGAAAATGACAGAAAAGAATGATGATATAACTGTGCATAACAACACCTCAAAATATTCCATTATCTACTGCCTGAAGAAAGAATTTTCTATATACCAACAATACAAATTTCAAAATCAGGAAAGTGCTGCTGATATTGTATGGCTATCCAGTCTACAAGCTTTACTGAAGTTTCATCAATGATCTCATCAGCAGTATTTATAATTAAATATAAATAAACATTGGTCCAGAATCCAATTCATATTATGTAGATTTGTACCTAGCATTCAGTTTGTTGTAACACCTTAGTCACTTTGAACTAGATGGAAATGATACTGTGTGCCTTGCTCAGTACACCGTGAAGAAAGCACATAAGGTCACTGAATTGCATCACTGGCCACTTTGATCACTGAGTTAGAGTGCTGCTGGTCAGGTGTCTCCACTATTAAGGTACTTTTTGGTTTGGTTTTGTTCCTCTTCCAGCTAAGGAGCTTCTATGGTAAAGAGTGCATGTGGAAGATTAACTCATCTTCTGTTATTCTTCAAGCTTTCACTACTTACTTTAGCATCACATGATGGTCCTTGCATGAAAAAATGTTTTTCACAATAGTAGTGGTTGGTACATTTGGACTGAGCAAATAATTAGGCATATTGTGGATAATGAGAGCTAGGTTTGTCAATATTACAGAGAAGGGAATTGTCAGTAAGAAAGGAAAAAAGACAGGAATGTGGTATTTGTTTCAAATTTGGCATCAGTATAACTTTGTGCTTTGGAATATATATGTATATTCAGGGGAAGAAAAGCACACATGTATTTGTGTATTTTCTAGATCTACCTGCTGAGATGCCCTACAAACAATGATACATTGACAGGGAAAAGTACACTTTGCCTGCACATCTTGTTCTCAGAGAAGCATTTTCCAGTAAAAGGAACCAAGACTTCAAAGACAAATTATTCTAAAAGTGAAGCAGAAAAAGTACATGATGAACTTGGAATATCTTCTTGTACCGGAAACTAATGATGTGCACAAAAGTAAAAGAACATAGTAGCCAATATGAAGGAGTTCTTATTGGTCAAATCTGGGACAATATCTGTCAAAATATAATCACTTTGTAATATTATCATTGTGGAATATTGATAAAGACTACATATGATCTGTTCGTATTCAATGTTGCAACTCTGCATAAATGTGCAGTTATTTCAAAATTTAATAATAAAGGCTGATAGCAACGCATTATAACTCATGAAATAAATGAACATACTCTTTAGGTAAGTAAGTTTAAAAATGGAAAAGCTCTTTCTCATGGTAGAATATTACCATTCATATTTCCTGTTCCATTTCTGCCAGATCCTTCTCATTGATGATCATTTTATTGAGTCAAATTGCTCTGGAAAAACAAGTGGACCATTCATCAAGACCCAATAATGTGTTTCTGTGAGGTGTGATTGGTGTTTCTTGCCTACTTCAAATCATTTAGTTTTGAACAGATTTGGAGCTATGTGAAGGTGTTCAGCACACAGAACTCTCAGGATCTGCAGAATTCTTGGATGTCTTTTTAGCCCACTACTACTATATCCCCTACATTGAAAGTGTTATATATGTATGCATGCATATATACATATGCATTATATATACATAACATAATGTTGATAATACCTTAATTCATCTCCAAGTATATACATTATTTGGAATATTCCTCTTGTATTTGTGTGGTTTTCACAATTCAATTGCTTTTCTAATGTTTCATTTTTTCACAATAGATCTTCACAAGAGAACATTATTAGGTGTGATATCTTTTAATGATGTTATAAAATTTCTTCAGGAAAACTCAGTACATTTACTAACTATCTCTAGATGAGATAGTGATTAAAAACCTGCAGCCTCAAACTTAAAATATATTAATGAAGTCTCATATTCTGATCAATAAAATATAAGCTGTTTATAAGTAACATAAATAAAAAAGCCAGCTCAAAGGGGTTGAGAATGTTGAAAAGAGTGACACTACTCAAGATGCATTGTATTCAGAAGCTGCTTTGTTAAATGCCACCTCCTTTGTACAGGTATTTAAAGATAATACAATTTTTCAAAGTTGAAAGCCAAAATCTTACTAACAGCACCATTATCTGTTGAGAGTTGATTAATTCACTGAACTGAGATTATCATCCTCATACGGTGGAGTGGAAATTTAAGAATAAGTGTTATAATTTTGTTTGTTCTTATAGGTTTTAACAACAGACAAACCTTTTTGATTAAAGTCAATATTAGCTATATGATATTGACTTTGGCTGAGGTTTAGGCTAAATGCTACGTCAGAGTTCTTTTTTTTATTGTGAACATACTATACAGAGGGGTTACAATTACATGGGCAAGATAATGAGTATATTTCTTATCAAGCATGGCAGCCTCCTCCTTTGTTTACCCTTCACATCCCTTCCCAGCCTCCCCCTGCCCGCCCACCCAATCCTCCCCCCCCCCGCCACCAAAGTTGTAAAGTTTGTTTTCGACATGACAACTTGTACTTCTCATTGTTGCAACGGGTCCACCTGTATCCTTAAACAACTTCTTTTAATGTCTTTAGCTTGATAATAGGAAGAAAAGGGAAGTGATCCCATATGCAAGTGTCTATAAGCACTCTTTTTTAATTTTTATTTATTTTTTATTGTGAAAATACTGTACAGAGGGGTTACAATTACATGGGCAAGATAATGAGTACATTTTTTATCAAGCATTGTAGCCTCCTCCTTTGTTTCCCCTTCCCATCCCTTCCCAGCCTCCCCCGCCCCCCCTCTATAAGCATTCTTTTGGCATGTCACACTGTGTGTGTGTGTGTGTGTGTGTGTGTGTGTGTGTGTGTGTGTGTGATACCCCTTAGCACATTTGTACCTCCATTGTGTACATTACATGATTCTGGATCTGATTTATGTCCATCTTTGCCCCAATACTTCTGTGTTTGTCTTCCTCTCTCTTTCTCCCCTGCTGCTGCTGCTCCTCCTCCTCCTTTCTGTTTTACACATACACACACACACAAATAAAAATATGTACTTGTGTTTATATAGTTAGTAGAGTCAATATTAGCACACTATTTTCTTCTGATAGACTCCTCACATATTTGTTATTTTAGTTCAATAAAGTAAGATTATAACTGCAGTTAAGGCTGTATAGACAATTAATGAAAATTCATAAAATACTAGAATGAAACTGACCTAATATATCAACATTTGTTCCTTTAGTTAGAACAACATTTAAAAAGAAAGACCCACATCATTTGTTTAAAAAAAGACAGAGTAATTTATCAATGGTGACTCCAAATGGTGATGTGGCACTTACAGACCCCCAAAAGGAAGAAGGCAAGCTCCATTTTCCAGGTATGTCCTGAAGGCAGGGCATGTGCATCCATATATACAATGTCTCCGAGTCTATAGATGATAAAATTTCTGATAATGGAAAACCACTATTTATATCTGGCTTTTTAGTCCTAAGTTTGTCAGTTCAGAATGTGTCCCTACATTCCCTTTAGAGATTCTGAAATTCTTTACATGAAAAATTAATTGACATCATGTATCCAGAGATCCTTTTTTAGCCCCTTTGCATCTTTATTTATGAAAATGGTTTAAATTGGGGAGGGGTGGTGCTAGAACTCAACTCTACAGCCAAATTAATGAGTAAGACTGACACTTTCAAAATAATTTACTTTGGGAATTCCATATGGTACATTTAGAAAGTCAAATTTTAATACCAAGTAAGTGGAGAAGAACTTATCTGAAAGGCAATGACGAAATGGGAAGGGAATTGAACCATTACTCTACAACTATAGAATATTTTTCTGGAAAACATAGTCATGCAAACCCTGCTGGAACAGTATTTCGAATGAGCAAATTAAAAATAGAAAGGTCAAAAATACATTACTTTCCTCATCTATTTGTGTGCTCCCTTCTCGCATCAAAAGTTCATGGAGTAACTACACAGATGATAAACTACCAACACCATCACTAAATACACACACACACACACACACACACACACACACACACACACACACACACACACACACACACACACACACACACACACACATGAATTCAAAAGAAGTTAGACATCAGTACCCAAGTACTAACAGTTAAGTTTAAGCAGCAGCTTTCTTCTATGGTGTCCTATGCTTCAAATGAGAATCGTACTTCACAACAACAAAGAAACACTTTGAAATATAACAATGAAATGAGGGCCTTTCCAGTCAAAACACATACCGCTTCCTCATCACTATGCACATGATTAACCTAATGAAGATGTCATTACTTTCTCAATTTAGAGGAGTTGAATCCAAGGACCTTCTGGACAGGGGACAAGCCTGAAACATCTGCTATAAACTACGCAAAAGAGAAAAGAAGAGCAGTTATAATTCACTTTTCAACATGTACAATTTTAAACTGCCAAGGAAGCAAGATTAATATTTGGGAATTATTTTTATGAGCAAGCATTCCAACTTTCTGCATGAAATCAAACAAAGCAGGCTTGGTCTTTTGATCCTCATTTCAAAAGCACTTTAAAAAAATGGTTCCTAACATCTCTATCTGTGCTGCAAGAGAGTTATTTTCACTTCAACTACACAGTTTATAATTGAAAGAGTTGTAAATTTCTCAGCCATCTGTCCTTATGCTGTCACAAATCATACATGGAAGAACATATGTATAATGAAATAGACTGACAAACTTTTAAGAGTTTACATGCTTCTAAGTTAATTAATCCTCTATCCCACACATTTCCAAGATTCTTTAACAATATGTTTGATGAACTGATTTAATTACATGAATGGGGTATGCACGGATGTGTGTGTTACTGTTACAAATCCAATGAAAATCATGGAATCTACTTAGGTTTTTCAATAAAAAATGAAAACAATTTTAATCATGAAAATAACCTTAATCCATATGTTTGATTTTACTCATTTGCTTATTAATATTGAAAATAATTATTGACATTAATAGTTATCACTGTTTTTAATGAAGATGTAGATGTATATAACTTACTATCACATTCACAAGTGTATGTTTTATACATACATTTATTTGATTTGGGGAAGGAAAGGGTGAGACAAATGACAAAGGGTGAGCCAATGCAAGAGTGATACTCACAAGACACTTTATTGTAAATGAACTTTACAACTTGGGGAAAGGGGAGTCGGAGGGGAGGGAAAGTGGGAGAAATCAAGGGAGCAGGTAACAATGTTCAACAAGAAATGTAGTCATTATCTTACTTATGTAACTGTAACTCCTCTGTACACCATGTTTACAATAGAATAAAATTTAAAAATAAACAAGTGTCTGTGAAGTGGAATTCAAAGAACCTCAAGGAAATTGCATGACTTTCATGCCTCAGTTTCTCCTTTCATTAGTATGCATATGCCTGTGTGTGTGATCATACAGATTAGTCCTTTATGCTAAGACACTAGGATGGTTTATAAATGACAATGTGCTAGAATGTTTATGATGCAATAAACAAAAGTATACATTAGACAATATCAAGATAGAAATATGTTAATAAAATTTGTGGATATTTTTAAATTCAGATATTGCTTGTTGTTGCCACTTGTGGCTAGTATGAGTCAGAACACACATCACGAATCAATCTTAAGTAATTATTGTACACACAATCCTATTAGGTAACTGTATCAACAATTGAATACTTCAAGTTTTGGGGAAAACCTGATGTGTGATTAAAATTTAACTCAATGTAGTTTCTTCACAAGAAATGCTCAAGAAAAATAAAAAAAATGCTCAACAAATTTCAAATTATGCCAAACTACCCTGCCACCAGGTGGACTGGAGACAAGCAATGATCACTGTCACGCAAGTGCATATGCAAACCCTCTCAACTGCTTCTATATGCTTCTGTGACAAGCCACAGTTAAATATAGCAATTGTGCACCTGAAGGCATTGAAGAAGTGAAGACTTAGGTCCAGCAGAGACAACCTCTGTTCCTCTTGTCAGGGAGACAGGTGTCCACCAACAGATTTAGTTTGACTATTTTGCATCAGAAAAGCTTCAGGTCATACCTTGTAAAAGAACGACTATGGAGCTTGTAAGAGCCCAAAGGCTAGCTCAAACCTGCTGTGGCCCTGGGTAACAAGATGCAGGGACTTGTGTGGCCAACAGCAATATGGTAACAAAGAATTTTACTCTTGTAGATATTTCCCCTGATGTTTGCTACTCTTGTTTATTTCCCAGAACTGGAAATGGCATGAACTCCACAAAATCTTGAAAATGGTGACAATGGTGGTATCCATGGCGGTCACAAGTTCCAATTCATGTAAGAAATTTTTTTTGGCTTTTGTGGTTTTTTTGCAATGTTTCTCTTTTACCTTCAATGGAAGGATTCCAGATACAACTAGTTTGACTTCTCTCTTCATTTTTCACACTGAATTCACACTCACATTGTACAATATTAAGTTAAGATTAGGTCCAAAGTGTTCTGAAATATTGATGAACAATTCTCTGTGGCCCCAAATGAGAAGCGAGGTAGTCATTCAGTTCCTGGTTTTAACATCACAACGAAACCAGTGATTGGCAATATTCTGATATACTGAGGCCCGAGAGGACTAGATAAATAAATGTATAAACTATGCAATGTCTGAATGTCTCCTTCAAGTCTATGAGGCAGAAGAGGACTATATCTTGATGACCAAACCAATAGCACATGAACATGCTTTAGTGTTCATTACAGCTGGTAGATGCATTATTTTGGAAGAAAACTTTCTTTTTGCAAGGGCAAGGTAAAAAATATTGTTTGGTTTTCTTCTCAGGCTGTGGAATTATTTGGGGTTATACCTAAATATATCTTAAAAATTAAAATATCTAGTAAAGGCTGGACTGAGATTGCAATTGACTAGCCTTTCCATTGTCACAAGGTTCAAGAACAATGACAATGACCCCATCTAAGGTTCCCTACCAATAGTACTTAGTGGTGCAATGACACATTCATGTTACTGTGACTTTAAAGCTCCGCTTCTGTCAAGCCAAATCCTTGTGAGGAGGAAGCAGACTGGGGGTGAGAATAGTTCATTTTCTGTGCAGAGCAGACCATGACTCCTAAGTAGCCGTCCTGGCTGCAGTAATGTCTTCTGTTCTCATGCTTCACTACACTGTTTGACCTCCATAAAAGATTTCTCAGAGCCACTATTTAGGTTATTTTTAAATGGGGTTATCAGAGGGCTTTGTAATCATATCCATAAACAAATTACTTTAGGAAAGGGCTGTAGCCACCCATCATAATCAAAGAGATTGTTCAAAACTACTCCTGATTCCTGTATATCAGATTCTTCATTAAATAGGACAAAAAATGAGTAATTTTAATGAAAGGGATAAACATTTCATCAGATAGGTAATGTCTAAATGAACAGCAGGCTGAAATATAGATATTGTTCTCACTTTATGATACTCTCTTGTAGGTGACCAATTAGGACAAGGTCCTCCCTTCTCTGAAGAGCTCAATGAAAGTTTTGATTAACAGGAGTCAATTCCCTGTTATCTGGAAGTTTGTCCATTGTATCTAAAACAGACACAGCTGGGCCAGAGCTAAGCAGAACCAAGACAATATGCCTACCCAGCCTAGTCAGAGTAGCATAGAAACCTGAGGGCCTGGTGCCTGGCACCCATGACCCTTTGACACGCTATGCCTAGGCAATTAGGAACTCAACTTCATTGGGCATTTGTTGGTTTGCCTAAGCAAAGTGGAAATTGGGCATGGGGGGGTGGGGAACATTTTTAAAGCTTATTTTTTTAAAAGCACGAAAACTTCTAGAACATCAAATGGCTCTTACAAAACAACGTTTTGATGAGTTCAGTGTAAATGAATCAGGAACATATGGATTACATTTCCCTCCAAATACACAGGGGTCTCAAAATTAAAGAGGGGAAAAGGGCTTGAGGCAATATGCATTTGGGTGTTTTTTTTCCTGAATCCCAAAGCATTTGAATAGAGATGTAGAGGAGCCGCAGGCCCGGGATGAAGCTGGCTGTGTCCATCTTGGACACTAAGACACTTTATTGGTTGTCTTAAATGTTAGATATTTAATATCTTGTCTTTGAAGCATCTCAGATACAAGCTAATTTTACATTTTTCCCCTTTAAATGCACAAATGTTCAGGGCACCTGGCATTGATTATTTCTTTCAAAAAAGGAATGGATAAAATGAAATAATGGCATAATTTGTTTAGACAAAACAGTCCTCAATCAGACAAAAAAGGCTAACAGTATAAAAGCTTATTTGTATATTCCATGAAGAGGGGCATTGGGGTGGAGTATTAGGACTCTATACATTAACAGTACAAGTTTCACAAAAGCCCACAATGAATAACTTAAACCATATATACATGGGATTATATATGTGTATGACTATACTTGTATCACAGATAAACATTATTGCCAGCTATTTTCTCCATGTCTCTGGTCAGTTCTAATGTTATTAAATGATGCCTAATGTATATTTTGTGCCCTAATAAATGGCACACTAAAGAATTTTAATTCTCTTATGAATTTTGAAGTACTTTTGTTTGATTTTGTTTGCTTGGTTTGGCTTGATTTGTCTTAGTTTCCTTTACCTTGTATGATTCTCACAAGGGAGAGAGATTTACTACAAACCATACTGAACCAGAAAGTATTGCAAGAATTTTAACTAACAATATGTTTAAAGACTATAATATTTATTCCAAGATATTGTGAACAAAGAATAATACACTTAGGTTTTATTAAGAACCAATGAGTACATAAGCAGGAGAAACATATTCCCCATCATGAGAATATTACTGTATTATTGACCTAGAGAAGAATAATTAGGCAGTTTTGCAATAAGGAATGTCAATAAGCAAAGACAGTGCTTGTACCACATGAAGAGTGCAAAAATGAAGATGTTGGAAACATAGTGAATAGGTTCACTATCTCCACTTATGTAAGGCATCATTAAAATACCAACAGAATGTGATAGATATTAATAGGCTGTGTTTGCTGAGCTCACAATAAGTCAATAAAGAAGGCCATATATAGATCAATGGCTCTTGTGAAAACTTTTGAAAAAAATAACTTTGCAATTGTAATGCTCCTTTCATTGTTTGGTATTAGGTTGCAATAATCTTTCTCTTATTCTCTACTTTAAACTGATCTCTATCAGGGGCAAGAGTTATAATCCATACTGTAAAGCCATATATTTATAAAATTGCAAGTGGATTTAATACGATTTGATTGAAGCATTTGTTTCTTACTATTTCAAGCTTGAATTTAAAGCTAATAAATGACCTATACTGCAGATTTTCTCCTAAGGGGTGTTAAAAGCATCATAAAATCTCAGCAGCTGAGATAACCTCAAAGGTAACCTAGCTCAACCTTTCCCTAATACTGGAATCCCACATACAGCATTCCTGAGTGTCACCTGGTGTTTGCTTAAACCAAGGATATATTGTCTTCTGCCTTAAACTCTACAGTTAACCTCCATTCATGTGGAAAGTGCCTGAACATCTCAAGCCACCCCTTCCATCCCCTCTCAAAACATAGCCACAGATGGGGTCATTGCTAGAGGACATTGGTTCCTAAAGGTCTCACCAAACAGTCAGTAAATGACACATGGTTGTGTACAACTTCCCTTGTAGAAGAAAGACATCAGATCAATATTGCCTTATGAAAGCCACAGATCAGTGCCCCAAAAACACAGTACAATTCTCAACACAAACGCCCTCATTTGTCATCCATCCTCATAAGAAAGGTAGTTCTGTAGAATAAAACAGTACTATGGACAAAAATGAAGCGATACTCAATAGCATACAATTGAATTCAAAGGTTTGTAATAACTCATCAATAGTGCAATACAGGAAACCTTATTGAATAATAACTGAAACATTGCAATAACCAACAATGTGACACAATATCACATGATCTCAGTTTTGCATAGACTTTTGATCCCTCTTGTGCAATAAGTGAAAACAAGAAAACTAGACACAGAAGAAATCATGTGGGGTTGGCCTTGACTTCCAAAGGCCACAACAGAAAGCCAGATGTCCTGTGCCATGCATTTCAATATATGACTGATGACTCTAGATCTTTCAGAAGAGCATCTTTGGAAATGCTTTGCTGTGGCTTCAATTGAATCACTTTTTTTTCTTTATGTCAGTTGTGGGGCTTGAACTCTGGGCCTGGGCGCTGTCCCTCAGCTCTTCAGCTCAAGGCGAGCACTCTACCACTTGAGCCACAGCACCACTTGTGGTTTTCTGGTGGTTTACTGGAGATGAGTCTCATGGACTTTCCTACTCGGGCTTGCTTTAAACCATGATCCTCAGATCTCAGCCTCCTGAGGGGCACCAGTGCCCAGCATTTGTGAATCACTTTCTTATAATGACCTACCCATATAAATCTCCAAATACCTAGGATAGTAGAGCTGAAGGGTAAGCTATGTAGGGAAGGCAAAGGATATGTGTTTGTTTGTTTTTTCATTTGAAAGTGGCATGGTCTCTATAAAGAGAAGGATAAGGTTTGATATGACCTGGGGAACTTAGAGAAATACTGGACATTTGCCCAACTTTTTATCCTATTTTAAGTACTGGAAATCTGTTTCAGTGATAATTTATACAAAGGCTGCCATGATCTCCTCCATGTGTGGCCCACAGTATATAGTCAAACCAACAAATGAATAATACCTGTTCCAGTATTCTGGAGGCATTACATGTCACAGAGCCAGGGATTTGACTCCCACACATACTGCCAGGAGAATATGACTAGTTGAGGCTATAGTGTCAGAGGGACATGACATGCGGACCTAGTGTCCATCTTGAAATACAAATCAGTGGTCACAGCCAGAAGAAAAGCAGCTTTCCATGGCATCCAAGTAGTAGCTTATTCAGGGGTAGCTCATAGCAACCAACATCAGAAAACTTGTCCCTGAAGAAACCTATGTGATCAGAAGTAAATGAGTCAGCTTTCGTGGGCCTCAGTTTACCCACTGTAGAAAATGGCAATAATAAACCTCTTTACTATCTATCTAAAAGGCTTAGTAGATTTGGGGTATGAAAAATGTTTAGATGAATGTCTAGCATTTTGTAGTCGCTCAGCTCGGGTTCATTGTCATCTGCCAAGTGCACACCAATATGAAATGTTGAGAAATGTAAACAGTTTTCCAGGAAGCACCAGCGTTCAACATTCTTATGTGACTCCTCCTAGAAAACGTGTTAGTTTTTACTTTCTCCTTTGAGCTCCCACAATGTAGCCAACATAGGATAGGCTTTCTTGAAGGAGGGTTCTCTAAAAGAAGGAAGTTAAGGATCTGCGTCTCAGTCCAAGTTCACCTGAACTAGTACCAGTCTGCACGTAGACAGTAATGAAGTCTCTTTGTGTTTTACCTAATCAGAAAATAAGAGTGAAAATATTCAGGGCACTGTAGGCATCTCCCACCAGTATATCTAGGAATGGCTACCTAGGTCTTTCTAGGCTTAGGGAATTTTTCCATGTGCAATGAGAACATAGTGACTATAAAAAGGACTGTCTACTTACAGACATGGTGATAGTAATGTGACCTAAGGTGCAGAGAATGTTCTGTACAAATTCAAGAGCAGATCTACAACAAGGACTCAAAGGTCGAAGAAGACCTCTTTTTCCATGTGAAACAAAATGTATTTCAGAACCATCCAAATGGAAAGGCATTACCTGACTTGAGAGGCAGCTGTCATTGTCTTTCTGTTTTTTTAGACTCAAGGAAGCTGAGTGGTCAACTACTGGTGGGGACCCTGAAGAAGGGGCTGGCCTCGTTCTGATCCCTCTTGAGGATCTTCCCCAGTTGAAAGTCACGTCATTCTCCATTGATCGGGGGATATGCCTCCTATGGCTCCAAAAGCAAAATTGGTTAACTACATGTAGAAAACTTAAGCTAGATCCTTATATATCACCCTGCACCAGAATCAACTCCAAATGGATCAAAGACCTTGAACTCAAAGCAGACACTCTGAAAACATTACAGGATGGAATAGGAGAAACCCTAGGTCTCCTTGGCTCAGGCCGAAATTTTCTGAATAGAGACCCAGAAACACAACAAATCAAAGAAAGGTTGGACGAATGGGATTGCATAAAGTTGCAGAGCTTCTGCAGGGCAAATGACATAGCTAGCAAGATCAATAGAAAGCCCACGGTTTGGGAGAAGATCTTTACTAGCCATACAACGGACAAGGGTCTCATATCTAAAATATACTTGGAACTCAAAAAATTAAACCACCCAACAACAAATCTTCAAAGAAACAACTGCCCAATAAATAAGTGGGCAAATGACTTAAAGAGAAACTTCTCTGAAGAAGAAAGAAGAATGGCCAATAGACACATGAAGAAATGTTCAACATCCCTAGCCATAAAAGAAATGCAAATCAAAACAACATTGAGATATCACCTCACTCCAGTTAGAATGGCAAAAATCAAGAACTCTAACAACAACAGATGCTGGAGGAGATGTGGACAGAAAGGAACCTTACTTCATTGTTGGTGGGAATGTAAACTTGTTCAACCACTTTGGAAAGCAGTATGGAGGTTCCTCAAAAGACTTCACATAGAGCTCCCCTATGACCCAGCAATCCCACTTTTGGGCATTTACCCAAATGTTTACAAACAAGACCATACTAAAGCTACCAGCACAACAATGTTTATTGCAGCATTATTTACCATAGCTAAGATATGGAACCAACCCAGATGCCCCTCAGTAGATGAATGGATCAAGAAAATGTGGTATATATACACAATGGAATTCTATGCCTCCATCAGAAAGAATGATATTGCCCCATTTGTTAGGAAATGGAAAAACTTGGAAAAAATTATATTAAGTGAAGTAAGCCAGGCCCAAAGAAACATAGGTCCCATGGTTTCCCTTATTTGTAATATCTAGTAGATGTATGAGTCAAGCGGAAAAGGTCAGATAATGTGATGTCAGGAAAATGAACCCTTAGATGTGTATTTTAATGTTTTTTTCTTTCATGCATGTGTTTCTAACGCATTTATAAGATTATCTCTTTGTTGCTTTGTATGTCCCTCCCCCACAGTATAACCCCTGCTTTCACTATATTTGATGTCAGTATAACTTGTGGAGGAGATGGGGAAAAACCAGTTGTTTAAGAATACAGGTGGACCTGTTGCAACAATGAGAAGTACAAGTTGTCATGTCCAAAACGAGCTTTACAATGTCGGTGCGGGGGGTGGGGGGGGGGGAAGGGGGGAAGGAGAAGGATTGGGATTGGGGGGGAGGGGGGAGGCTGGGAAGGGATGTGAAGGGTAAACAAAGGAGGAGGCTGCAATGCTTGGTAAGAAATGTACGCATTATCCTGCCCATGTAATTGTAACTCCTCTGTACAGTATGTCACAAATAAAATTAAATTAAATTTAAAAAAAAAGAATTGCTATTGCAGAGAACTAACAGGGGTTTCATCTCAATTCTTTACCATCCTTCATTTCATGATTATTGAGCCATACTGCATTTATTATTGTTCCTGCCCACCACTGCAATCAGTTCATACTAATTCATAAAAACTGATTATATTTCTTTTCATGTTTGTATAGGTTTTTATCATTTTCACATTTCATTTCTTAGGTAAAATGTTATCCACTAGAAAATTGTGGTTCAATACCTTAATTTTCCTGTTGATACATAATGAAAGGATAGAAATGATTAGCACTGTACCTAAAAGGTTTGATCATGTTTTGTCTATTGATGAAAATTCAGCCTTAACTGTTAAATATTAGAAAATATAAACAACTATGGCTTCATTTGCCAAAGCAATACAGAGAGAATGTCCAGTGTCTTTCCATTTACTTGAAAATTAAGGCTTAATAATGCAACAATTTGAATTCAAGATGCTTCCTGGGATATTTTAAATTGATGGATCATAAATCAACATGAGCCACAACAATTTTGGACCTGAAATTTGGAATATTCTGAAGCAGCTTGCAAGATATTAAAGGCTTCTGTCTCGTGAATATGTTATTTCCTATTTTCTCCCAGTGAGGAAACAGAACAAATTTGTTTATTACCCTTTCAGAATAAACTTATGGATGGTGAAAATTGCTAGTTTTCCTCTAAATAATGTTTCATTCTGTCTAATCTTTTCAATCACTTAGTAGACTGCCTCATTCAGTCTGAAACATTTTCCTCATAAAATGCACAAACTCATCAGGAACAATTAGTAATGTGGCCCTAGAAACAGTAGTATTTTTCTCCTTTTAAAAGATAGACATAAGTATCCTAGATCACAAATAAAGGCTAGGAAAAAAACCCTGCAAATTTATCAACAGTTGCTGATATAATTCCAAGGAAGATAGTGGGAAAAAAAAGACAATGATGCTGACGTTATGGGCTATCTTTTACCAAACCTTTGTATCTACCCAAGGAAATAAGTAAAACAGTAACTACTAAGCCATTTATAGGATTAGATGCCTGGAACTTACAAGATAGGGAAAGAGGAATGTACAGGATAGAAAGGGAAGGTTGGGTATTTAGAAGTAACAGCAAGATTTGTCTGCAAGTGTATTGAAGTCCACTAGGCTCTGCTCACAAGGGAGACAGTGGCAGATGGAAAGATCAACATTACACAAGACAATTCAACAGAGAACTCTCCTTGCCTCCACCCCACCCCTAATGAAATGTACCATCACTGCTGAAAATCTTTCCTTTGAGAACAAAGGCACATGGGGATTATGCCCAGGAAATTCAGGTGCCAGAATATTTAAACAAACACAGATTTACAAATATATACTTCATAATCTACCATCTATTTTCACTCCAATCATCCTCAAATGGCAGGTCCAAATTCTCAAGTGAAGTTCTGTGTATTTCAGGTTTCACTCCTGGTATTTACACTTCTCTGCTGATTTGGTTGTTACCATTACTAAATAAATATCTAGCTATTAAATCGTAAGAATCACATTTACTCTAAGCACCTGGGCTATTTCTGTGAAGTCGTGTAAGTTCAGCCAGTCAGTTTATGTTTTTAACCTTTAAGTCCAATCAACACCCAAAAAACAATAATAGTAATAGAAACAATAATTAGAGTTCACTTAAGATTTATGAGCATGCTCTCTTCTCATCTTAGCCACTGTGAGCTGGGTGGGGCAGTTAAACTAAAACATCTCTGAGAAATGCCAAGAGCCATGAAGTTTCTGACTTGTGTATCATTTATGCTACCCGTGGGAAGCAAGCTCTGCCTAACAAAATCAAGGCCCAGTACCCCATAAGGTTCTCATTACAAGCAGGAATGTGCCAAGCCAGATGCACGGGGGGTTGTCAAGTTTTGCAAACTCAACCCCCCCAGGAAAAAAATCTTTCATGAATTTTATAGAATGTATTGTTTTTCCTTAAATTTTATGATGATGTTCAATTTAAGGAAATTTATCCCATACTTCATAAGTCACCTTAGCTTTTAAAAGTTATTTGATGCCTACAAAGTTCTATATAAGTTCTCATAATCAGAGCCTTTTGTAAAACTTAAAAATATGAAACCACAAGCCAGGTGCCAGTGGCTCACGCCTGTAATCCTAGCTACTCAGGAGGCTGAAATCTGAGGATCACAGTTCAAAGCCAGCTCAAGCAGGAAAGTCCATGAGTTTCTTATCTCCAATAAACCACCAGAAAAGTGGAAGTGGCACTGTGGCAAAAGAGCTCAGGGACAGTGCCCAGGCCTTGAGTTCAAGCCCCATGACCAAAACAAGCAAACATATATATTTGAACCCACAGATTTTTTTTCTTTTTTTATGTTTTTTTATTGTAAAAATAGTGTACAGAGGGGTTACAGTTACATGAGTAAGGTAATGAGTACATTTCCTATCGAACATACCTGTCCTTTTCTTGGTATGCAAATTCACATCACATTTCTAAGTTTCTTGGTTTTTTTTATTTTATTGTTTTATTTTATTGTTTTTTTAATTTAATTTTATTTTATTTGTGAACATACTGTACAGAGGGGTTACAATTACATGGGCAGGATAATACGTACATTGTTGTTGTTGTTGTTGTTGTTGTTGTTGTTATTGTTTTGTCGGTCATGAGCCTGAACTCTGGGCCTGGGTGCTGTCCCTCAGCAATTCAGCTCAAGGTTAGCTCTCTACCACTTGAGCCACAGTGCCACTTCCAGTTTTTTTCTGCTTATGTGGTGCTAAGGAATCAAACCCAGGGCCTCATGAATGCAAGGCAAGTACCCTATCACTGAGCCACCTTCTCAGGCCTAGATTTCTAAGTTTCAATTGAGCAAATTCATCCTTGTATCTTAAAGAAATAAGCTGGGTGCCGGTGGCTCAGGCCTGTAATCCTAGCTACTCAGGAGGCTGAGACAGGAGGATTGTGGTTCAAAGCCAGCCCAGGCAGGAAAGTCCGTGAGACCCTTATCTCCAGTACACCAGTCAGAAAACCAGAAGTGGCTTTGTGGCTCAAGTGGTAGAGCCCTCACCTTGAGCTGAAGAGCTGAGGACAGTGCCCAGGCCCAGAGTTCAGGCCCCATGACTGAGAAGAAAGAAAAAAAGGAAGGAAGAAAGAAAGAAAGGAAGGAAGAAAGAAAGAAAGAAAGAAAGAAAGAAAGAAAGAAAGAAAGAAAGAAAGAAAGAAAGAAAGAGAGAAAGAGAGAGAGAGAAAGAGAGAGAGAGAGAGAGAGAGAAAGAATAAGGGAGGAAGGGAGGAAGGGAGGAAGGGAGGAAGGGAGGAAGGAGAAGGGAAGGGAAGGGAAGGGAAGGGAAGGAAGGAAGGAAGGAAGGAAGGAAGGAAGGGAGGAAGGAAAGAAGGAAGGAGGGAGGGAAGGGAGAGAAACAAAGAGAGAAAAAGAGAAAGAAAGAGAATGAGAGAGAAAGAGAAAGAAAGAGAGAAAGAAAGAGAGAGGGAAAGAAAGAAAGAAAGAAAGAAAGAAAGAAAGAAAGAAAGAAAGAAAGAAAGAAAGAAAGAAAGAAAGAAAGAAAGAAAGCTAATAAAAATGGATGTAAATGTGATCACAGTGTAAAATTAGAGAGGTCTTGGCACTGAAATCCTATCTGAGGTGAAGCTGTTAGGCTCAAAGGGATGCTGACCCATGAAGGAACCACTGTTACATTCACAGCATAAAGAGGACCCCTCCAGCCCAGGGTCAAACTCATGATGGTTGCCAATGGAGGGCCAGAGTGAGCCTAGGTAAATTTTGGTGATCTCCTACATTTTACTTTGGTTTAGTGAATTGTCTAAGATGTTAGTGTTAATTTAGTCAGTATGTTTTATCTGGGTTGAAAAACATAACCAAAAAGCCGGAAGTGGCGCTGTGGCTAAAGTGGTAGAGTGCTAGCCTTGAGCTGAAGAGCTGAGGGACAGCGCCCAGGCCCAGACAGAGTTCAGGCCCACGACCGGACCAAAAACATAAAAATAAAAAAGAAAAGAAAAGAAAAACATAACCAAATATTAAACATGGAATTTTTCAGCAGTGCCTTTAAATCTCTTCACCTGACTCACTATATATAAGGTAATTTGTTGATCATTTCTATCATTAAGCAGTTGTACACAGGAATTGTCATTTAATAAAGTAGGTTATAAATATAATGCATCTTGATCAATGCCTCCCCTTTCAACATTCTCACCCATCCCTCCCAACCCACTTCTTCCCTCACTCTTCTTCATTTTGGAAGTATACAATGGATTCTTGGCTGTATTCCCCGCCTTCTCCTCTTCCTTTCCCTTTGACTTTATCCCTTTCAAGTATCCACGTCCTGGCACTTATTTTGTTGAACATTGTGCCTTTCTAGGGAATTACACTATCTGAGTTCACCCTCCATTGTATCATATTTCAGTTAATACACTTGTAATCCTTAGTATTAGACCATTATCAGAGTTCCTCATAGATCCCTTCCAGAAACCTAGAGGCAAAGAAAGGACTTTCTGGCTTGATGTTATCTAATGGGAATTGAAACAGGAGATATGAGGATCCCACTCTACCTACAAGTACTTGGGACAGGAATAAGCTAGGAAGACAGATGTAATCCTTTTCTAAATCAGATTATGAGAAGCAGACAAAATCACAACTTTATTCAATGTGTCATTTATCCTGGGTGACTAATGCATTATTTGTATGAAGTTAAAATTGAGCTTGGAGAAAAGTCTGAAATAAATCAAATGCCCTACTTTATGCAATTTTCATAGACAGATCCCTTTAGGATTCTACTATGTATAGCTGTTGGTTAAAATCATTGACCAGCACCCTTATAAATTAATCAACTGAGGCAATGCTGGCTTGGCTGTCATCATTTGCTTCTAATCTACATTTAGAATTCACTTTAACTTTGCAAAGCATTCTGAGGTGTATCAAATATCTATTTTTTTGTTCACAATATATGGATCACTCCAATTGTTTACTAAAGCCTGTGTGGCAGAAGGGTGTCATGGGTGCATTTTTCAATGCCACTCGAGTGTGCATTGGCATTTCATTTGTAATTTCGGGTTAAGATGCTAATCAGAGTCTAATAAAGTGGTCTTCATCATTGTTGATGAGAGGTTTGTTTTCACTAGCTGTCTCAGTATATTTGCATTGTTGAAGTTTAAACTGCTATAGAACTTCAAAACTAAATGGCCAAAATGTCTAATTGTATTAAAGGGAAATAGCTGACATTTAACAATTCATTTTGGAAATCATGGTTCTTGTGTTTTCCCTGGATCTTTGGCTAATTTAGTAAAAACCCATGAAATATCTGTTGTCTGCCCTCCTAGTATGTAGCTCAACATCCAGTTAATTTAACTTAAAGGTATTCTACCTCCACTGAAATTTCTTAGAAGTCTTCATCTTTTGTCTTTCTGCGTATGTTCTGGACCTGCCTGAATGTTGCTCATTTAAGTTTACATTGTAAAAAGAATAAACGAGTTTTAGGGTTTTATTCAAGATTACGTTTATTCTAGTATTGGCATGTGTGCATGCATGTATGTGTATATGTGTGTGTTGTATGTGCATGTGTGTGTGTGTGTGTGTGTGTGTGTGTGAGAGAGAGAGAGAGAGAGAGAGAGAGAGAGAGAGAGAGAGAGAGAGAGAGAGAGAGAGAGAGAGAGAGAGAGAGAAGAATATTATTTGGCTCCAGAAAACCTGAGTTTGAATTGGGGCCCCACAGTTGAGTGTGGAAGTTGGGAAAGCTACAGGTGCACTTCTGTACTCCTCAGATTCCTGGTCTGAAAAATCGAGACAAAAGCACTAATCTTTTAGAGTATTTTTCAATGAGGTGATGTCTAAGAAGTCTAGACCCTGGTAGTCTGTAAATATGCACAATTTAATCTATCAAGACATCTTCAGAGTTCTTCAAACTTTACATTGAATATCCCTGGGATGAAATTGCAATCTGAACCTTCCAGAAGCATAAATATAAAATATGTCCCATCTAAAAACATGTGTTAAAAAAACTCAAATCTGAAAACAGGGATTATACCATGGAGAAGGAACATACCAAAGAAACAAAAAAAATCACATAGTACATTGTAAGTATGTTAAAAACAATAGCAAGAAAGTAAAAACGACTTGTGTTCCTGTCTTGGGGTTCATTTCGTTTAACGTCATCTTATATGGTCATATGTACATAGTGGTTACCTTCCAAATTAGGAATAATTTTCAAAGGCATCTGGTTCAGAGGAGATAAAGACATAAAGAGTGTGGAGAAAAATACTCAGCAAAAGTTGAAGGTCTGTTCTTTTTACCCTTTTGTGCGATATGAAAGCTTGAGTTCAGTGAGGATGTTAAGAATCCCTTGTTATACAAAAGAAAACTGAAATTTTACCTTTAAAATATAGTTACGGATGCTAAATGTAGTTATACTTCATGACAAGATAATACTATATATGAAAAGCTAAAGCTCACAATCTGATATATTTACAGATATTTGAGATTTATTTTACTTGTCAACAGTGCACTGCTGGAAGGATTCCTAGCAAGGAAGCTTCACCTAAAGAAATATCATTTTATAAAACTTTAGTGAAAACAGGGGGTGGGGGGATTTGAGAAGGGGAAAAAAAGGAGGAGGCAACAATGCTTGATAAGAAATGTACTCATTACCTTGCCCATGTAATTGTAACTCCTCTGTATGGTATTTTCACAATAAAAAAAATTTAGTGAGCCCAACATTTCAGGAAAATATGTGGTTAAAGAAGGTACTTCCATATATATATACCTACTTGTGTGAACATAATGACCTTAGCTCTTCTTTGACCTTAGTCTTCAAGCTCTGAATTATCTCTTCAAATATTTGATCACAAAGTGGGAAGCAAGTTACTTTATATTACTTAAAATTATTCAACACATAACTAAAGACCTACTGTGTGTTAGGCATTTCCAAGCAGCAAAGATCCAACAGTAGGTAGAACAAACTAAAACCTCTATCCCCATTAAACTCAATGCTCAAATATGAATTAAGCTCAAGTTCACAGGCCAGTGTACCTCCTCTCAAACAAAGAATATGCTGCTTATACCAAAGAGTAGAGTTGTTTGTTTCTTATTAGAGTAGGTACCTGATTGGTTGTGATTATGAATTTAAACCTAATGTTGATTTATGAAACACTAAAGATGAGTGACAATAGAATCAGTCAACCCAACATAAAGTCCCTCAGAAAGCAGGGCTTGTCCTATTTTGGGTATCTATCTAAGGATATCATTATTGGTTAGAAGAGTAGCTAAGAATTCACATAGACTGGGCATTAATTCTAGCTCTCTCATGAGCCTTTGTACAAGTTTCTAAACCCCTCTGTACGAATTCCTCATTCTTCAAAATAGAAAAATCCATCAACAAAAGTCAGAATCTATCACATAGGCAATTATTATTGGTATTATGTTCACCTGAGTATTATAAGTGATAGTACTAGTACAGGAAATGATTATTATTATATTCAATTGATTATTCTTAGAAGTGATAGTGATATCAGTAGCTATACTAGTATTAGTATTAGTTCATTCTCTCTCCTAGACTTAATATTTGAACTTATACGGGGACAGAAGAATTTAAATAAATCAATTGTGGCTGCACTCTGACTTGGTGGCATTAGATTATTACTCTGAGCCACTGCCTAAAGACACAGAAATGCAGTATTGAAGGAAGTAAGAAAGCATCATCCAGCTGAGGTAAACGTGTGTTCAGTGCAGTGTACAAGTACAGAGGAAGGAAGTGTGATCAGACTACAACCAAGTACATGAGTTGAAGGTGTACAGGAAGCTTGAAGGACTGCTGCTTCCCAGAGGTAGGGCTGAGTTATGAAGGTTCATGTAGCCAGATAAACAATTATTTGGTGGCCAACGAACTAATGGAAGCACAGATGTCAACAATAATCAGATGGTACCAACTCACTTTCCAGGAAAAAAGAAAATGCACATAGTACCATATGGGCACACATCAAAAAGTACTTGATTCTTTTTTTAGAAAAAGGAGAAAGAGCAAATGATGCAAGGCAATTTGGATGTATCTCAAGAGCCACAATATATACTTTCTTTTGGCAGTAATAGTGCCAATTTATATAAGTTCATTTTGATTGCTTCAGGCAAATACATTTGAATTTGATACTTCTTTTAATACACTGGGTAAATATTTCTTTTTTTTTTTTTTTTTTTTTGGGTCCGGTCGTGGGGCCTGAACTCTGGGCCTGGGCCCTGTCCCTGAGCCCTTCAGCTCAAGGCTAGCACTCTACCACTTGAGCCACAGCGCCACTTCCGGTTTTTTTCTTTTTGCTTATGTGGTGCTGAGGAATCGAACCCAGGGCCTCAGGCATGCAAGGCAAGCGCTCTACCACTGAGCCACCTTCCCAGCCCTGGGTAAATATTTCTGTACGTTAGACTGTCAGTCACTGAGGGTTGTATGGCCATACATCAGTAAACACTGGTGAGTTTTAGGGATACTACCCTGTTCCCACAGCAAGAGAACCGTGGCTGTTGTGTGATGAATGCTAAATACTGTCAAACCAGGTAACCTATGATTCAAACTCAACTGTCTCAGGTTGACTGTTGGGTGCTCCAATTCTTCTAAATTTCTGCCATTCTACTTCTGTCTGGATTGTGTTAGCATATTGAAAGAGTTTCTTGAACCCAAAGAATGACTTCACTTCCTCCACCTCAATTTCTTTGTTTGTTTGCACTCTTATTTTACTCTATTTCCTCAAATCAAATTCTAGACTTGAGTGTCAAGTATATGAGGCAAGAGGTCATCTTTTATATTATCCTCTTGACCTTCTAAAATTGACTAGCAAATGGCTAGGTATTCTGAACAAGTCATCTTCAGATGCTGGACCTCAGTCTCCTCATCCATGTTATGAGAAAAGAGACCAGATGATCCTGAAGGACCTGCCAGCCTTTAAACAGTAGGCTCTAGGAATTGATTAATGCCTACACACTAGAGCCAAGCACTTTGCCAGCAAATAAATAATAGCTAATTGATGAGACCTCTCCATGACATTTCATCAGAGACATCCATCATGCTGAATCTAATTTAGTTACTGTGGCTGTGCCGACCTGGCATGAAAACAATTGGTCCCTTTGGAAAATTAATTTGTTCAAAAATTAGTTGACTGACATCCTGGAGAGGGAAATAAAGCCTATGTGACTGCATTTTTTGTTGTTCAACAGGTAGTTAGGTCATGATGTACATGTTGCCACCATCAGAAGGTTAAACTGACCTCATAATACACTCATTCTGAGTGGTTCATTTGATCAAAGCATACTAGACATCCCCCAAAATAGGAAGATACTAGACCCCTAGAAAAGTGTCTTCCTTTGATTGTTGAAGCTTAGAATGCAATTTCTGCATCACCCTTAGGCCAGTAGAGTTCTATTTATTTATGTAAAAATAAAACCCACCTCGATATTATTTCCCAAAGTATATGCTGCCTAGAAAACTCTGATACCAGAAATAGAGTTTCATAAAGGTCACCAAGGGAAATGGTGCCTGCTTCTGTGATCTGGTTTTCCCTGAAGAAGAGAGATGATGCTAAGAACGATTATTTGGACATTTAACAAAACAAACCATTCTTCATCGAATGGAAGTAATGTGGGCTTTTTTCTTTTCTTTTTTCCCAGTGACTGGAACATTGAAAAAATCAGCAGATGAGTGATGTTGACTTTGTAATGAAAACAAAGCCCATTTTCTTAGTATATTCCTGAATATATGGCTTTTATACCATATAGCATACCAACTGAAGAATCGAATCAAAGATTACCTTAAATCAATAGCTGATTTTCTTTTTCAATCGAAGGAAATGCATATATATATATATATATATATATATATATATATATATACACACACACACATGTATTTATTTATTTAAATCTCATTCCATAAACCAGGCAATCCATAATCGAAATCAGATTCTAGTGCTATTGTCAGCTCTGTTTAAATCATACCATTTTATTTAAGCTCTCAGATCATTTTTCTCAGCTCAGTAAGTAGGTAGATATTACCAGCTAAGGTCATCAAAAAGATTTACTTTTAAATAAATTCACTAATTCAGAGAATCACCTCTCCACAGCATAGTGTAGCTTGCTTTGAACATGCATATAAAATTTCATTAAAGTGCAACATAAAAGTTTAACATTAGAAGAACCCAGTGCTGGACCTTTGTTTAATAGTCCTGATAATTTATGGTGTGGATCTGCTACAGTTAAGTAGAAAAACAGCCTTCTCATGATGAAATACAAGTCATAAAGGCTGAACTCAAAGAAAGCTGGAGGAATCCCAACCGTCCAATCACTCATCTCTTCTTCAGATTTTTGTCACACATTCTTCTTTAACGTTTTCTGTGTGGATTGAGACACAATACCAGCCCTTGATTCTGGTATCCCTATTCTTTAGAAGTTATTACTTCACATTTCCTTTTCCCCTAAACATAGTTTGGAATTCATAGAAATTCTGCATTTTAGATCACACCTATAGCATTGTTTGTAATTCAGTCTTTTCCTACTGGGTTTCTTTTGTAACTCTTATTTTTTTCTTTTCATTTTCTGCAAAGGAAATCAGACTAAGAAGATCTAAAAGGAATAAAAAAATTAAAAGAATCAGAGGGCCAGTACTGTCACCAGATTTACTAAAAAATTATTTTGGATCGACATATTGATTTGCCTGAAACAGTTTTGAGCCAAGTGTGTCTCTAACATCAATTGAAAGATGAATACTGAGTACCTGCAATATGACAGTCCTGGCTAGATGATGCAAGAGGGCATCCTACCATCTCCTAACAAAGCAAGGTGGATATTTAATCACATATAGCCAAATACAAGAATGGTCATGTAGCAAAGAACAATAAACACACAGCCAAAAATGATGCGTTTACTGTGCCAACTAAAACAAGTCTAAACTTCAGTTTTCTTATCTATAAAACAGAGTTAATACCAACGCTCATGAAATCTCAAGGTCCTGATGAAGATCAAAGCAAATAATACATGTTGTAAATGTAAAAGAAGTATTTAGCCATAAATGTTCAAATCTACCTATCCCCAGCTGTGAGACTGCAATTCTATTACACTATGGTTATTTTTACGGTCAAGTACCAAATTTTCAAAATCCGAGCATTCAAATTTAAGTGGAAAGCTTTCAAAGGCTCTTTTTCCTTCCTCCTCTGTGTGTGTGTGTGTGTGTGTGTGTGTGTGTGTGTGTGTGTGTGTGTGTGTGTGTGTGTGTGTGTGTAACTTTCATCACTACTACAATTTGAGTGTTTCACTGTATTCCAAATTCTGGAAAACATGACAGTGCATATACTATGTGTATACTATATGTGTGCATGTGTGTATACCGACATACATTTCATTCAAGCATTCTCATTACTAGGTTAGATATAAAAGAAGTGGCAATGAAAGGGTGCAAGGGTGACTATGATCCAGGTATTATTACGTACATGCATGCAAATGTCATGGTAAACCCATTATTTTGCAAAATTAAATAAACACTAAGCAAAAGGGAAAATAAGTGCCAAAAGATTGCATTTGTACACAATTTGTTCTTTCTTAATTACAGGGACTAAAACAGATTTCTGGGTGTAGCCAGAAATTGTATGAAAATTCCAAGTACGTTCTTTAATACAAGTATAATATACAGTCTGTCCATGAAATACATCTATCCATGTATTTCAAAGACAGCTAAATATCCACACAAATTAATATTCAGTGTGCTTTTATGGAAAAGACTATGGAAATCTGGGACTTGTGGATTTCTGAGCAAGCTGTGCAACAGGTTGTATAGACTTGGACATGTCACAGGATTGTTTAGGATCCACCATGCTCATTTATAAGGATGGCAATAACACCTGTGCATTCTAACTCACAATGATCAATTGAGATGGCATGTGGAAGGAAGAATATTCCATGTGTTGGAAAGGCTCACAATCAAAAATGTCCTTGTTTGATGGTAAAGCCTCTGGGGTCACCGAAATGTGAATTGAATCGCCAAGGAGCAGTGATCTCTGAAAATAGTCATAACAGGTCCTGTTTTATACATTTTCAAATGATTAAGTGAGGTTGAATGTTTTTCAAAATGTTGTCCAGATCCAGGAGTAGAAAGTACATGCTGAAATTACAGTAGGAATGGTCAAAGTGAGCCATATGCCAGGTTAAAGGCAGATACTCCCTTCTCTAACGTGTGGTCTTGACTTTTTAATCAGCAGCACACTGCTTTCCATTTGCCAGTAAACACCTTTTTCAACCTCTTGTCCTTTATTCCATAGCAACCACAATAAGAAAGACAAAATTAAAAGTGAAAAATGTAATCATTGCATGAATTGTTTTGTCTACATGACAACCTAATCAAGTACATGCCCTCTTTGAGGCATGACCTACAGTTCAAAAGTCTTAGGGACACAGCTTCTAGATTTTTCCAGAGATGGCCAGTTTATTAGAGAATTTTGAAATTATGCTAAATATGTGCAAATTTTGTTTGCAATAAATACCATTAGCTAAGAATGATGAGCATGAAATAAAGGTTCATTACATTAAAACCGTTTTTATTCTACAAGAATTCACATGTTTCAATACAATATAATTTTTATCCATCTACAAAATGCTTAAATGTTTGGAATATCATTTATGTCCATAATGACAGATTTATTTTTGAGGCAGTCATTCTCAATCTTGATTTGTATATTTTAAAGTTGTTAAATGCTTGACTGAATCATTAGCAAAACAATTCATGTATCATTAAACTGATTTCTAACATGAGATAATTTTCTTCCTTGCCCAGTAGATGTGCCTTTTAAGATTTACTAAAATAGCTTTGATTCTTTAGGCGATGGATTGTGGGAGGTGGTGGCAAGAGGCACTAATTTCACCATTCTTCAATTGCTCCTCCCTATACATTCCCTGAAGAATTATCAACAGAAAAATGGTTTGCTGAGTGAATATTCAAGCACACTGGAAAATCCACACTGTATTAGGAAAAGACACAGACCATAGAAAGTTTTCCTTTTAATGAACCACAGAAGCCAGGGAGGAGGAAATAAAAGAAGGTAGAAAACAGAAATCCTGGAAAGCTCCAAGCCTTAATGAAAATGAGACCTTCTCCCCTACACACACCACAGTGCACAGCCCCTAATTGCTAACCGTCGTGTTTCCTTTATGTCCCACACTTTCCCAACTTTGGGCAGTTCTGTTTTGTTTAAGTGGAAGGCGCAGCTATGCAAGCCTCAGAAGACCTGTGCACAGGAGCCGGCAATGCATGGCAACAGCGGGGCCGCTGGGGTGCCTGGGCCATGCCCAGCTGGAGCTGGAACAGTTCACTTTTGTCTGGAGAGCAGACCCTCTCCTGGCTGGTTCCAACAAGGCCAGGAAAAGTGGGGAAAGTGGGAGCTGTTCAGCCAGGCCCTGGGGGCGGCTTCACTCAAGGAGTAGCCTGGCCCACACATGGCCCCCTTCTCAGCCTTGACAGTCCTACACAGACCTTTGAACTTTCTATTTATATAACAGTTTAGTGAGTTTAGTCCCTTCCTGTATAAATGCCTGCTTGCAATCGCGCCACTAATTAGGCTACTTGTGAGACATCACATAAAACCACAAACAAGTGACGCAGTCCTTCTCAGTGGAAAGCAAGCCACTGTCACAATCACTTACCTACAATTTTCACCACAATCTTGAAGAGTTTGGTTTTATTCCTGTGACCGTTTTAGTTTTACTTTTTTAATCTTAAGAATGTATACTTTTCTACATTTACTTCTGTTCTTCCTTTTCTCTGTATTTTATATATATAAAAAAGACAAATGCTTCATCAAGAGCCTTCGCCTGTTGGAAAGCAATAGTTAATCAATACTCTGGAGACGGGTGCTCACAGACCTGGGACCTTGCATAATTCATACACTTTTCTGAATTTTTTTTGTCCCTTTTAAGTGAGATTAATGACTTCATCATCACTAGTAAACAAGTCCAAATCTAGCCATATGACCTACAGATCCTTCAACCATTTACTTAATTGATCACCACAGGCTAATCTATGGAATTATTTAGACAATGAATTGGATCTTTTTAATAAATCCATTTACCCTTGTTCAAGAGCAAGTGATGTCTCTAGCACATACTCACATCTTTGCCTTCCTTTCACTTCATACAGAGGTTCATATGCAACACAAATACAGGTGAACATTGCTCATGCATCCAGCAATCTTTAAAGAACTTGAGATATGTCCCTTTAATGGAGTGCAAAGCATGACCTATTAAGTTACTGTTGCAGTCTGTAAAAATTCAGTGATGTGTTGCATTAGACATGTGGGCACTGCTCCTACCTGCATACTGACTGTATCATTCATATCCTGTGCTGTTCATGTGTATTTGTGTATGTTTATAAATGGGTGCTCATTTTTGCCTTATTACAATCAAGTGCTTGCAAATATATACATATATATATATATATATATATATAATATATTTCTTTTTCCTGGTGTGTGTTCAGCGTTTCTTTATTATGTCTAGGAAAAGCACTTTGTTTCTAAGCTGTCCTGTTCAACTCCTTTTCAGACATCTAGGCTGGGAGTAGAGGTGGTTCCAAACCCACTGCTTCACAAGTGAACAGGCTCAATGCAAATGAGCTCCTTAAGTTTGCAACCACCTTTGCCCTCCTCTGTCCTTTTGAGAGCTTAGGGGAAATGTATGGTGCCACTTAAGGCAACTATATCTTCTTAAGGAATGTTAGTGAACATATAATGAATATATAAATGGTATTGATTGTTATCCAGAGAGAATTTGAATAGGTACCAATATTAATTAAAGAGAATGTGGAGCTTTTTAGTTCATGCACCCTTGTCACAGTGGTAGTCCTTTTCTCTATGGAGGTATAGGCAAGACAGAAGCATAAGTATTTGGTCAGGTATATCAACAGAGATGTATAAGCAGAATTGCCCCTTTAAAAAAAGAGAATTGCCTTTTAATAATCAATTGTCCTGGGTCATGTATTCAGAGCAAGGAGATTGGTTTGTTTATGCAGGTATATTAGAGAAATTAATTATTATTTTACAACATAGCCACCAAGTGATCAAGTTGACATGGTCTTTAACTGATGTGATACAGTTATGTGTCTGGAAGCAAATAGATTTTGTATTTTTCTTATGAAAACGTAGCTTCCCCAAAAGGGGAGAAGACACTTTCCTGAAAATCAGAAATTAAGCATAAAAGAACGCATCCTCTTGATATTTTTAATTGCCTATGGGTAAGATTAAATGAGAATTAAAACAATAAAATATACACTTTGGAAACCTCATGCTTTGGATATGTATAACATTTAAACTATACCCATGAAATCAATTGTACGAATATCTATTGAATTAACGTTGTTATCCATATCTTATACTAGGTAAATTGTATGCAGATAGATAATGCTGTGGTTTTCCCTTGTCCGTAAAATAAATTAGTAAAGCAGGGTAAAGGCTGTGTTCGAACGATGATGTTTGGTTGAGAAGTAATTTTCCTGTGATTTTTTTTTTATTTTCAAATAATTGCAATGAGATTCTTTTAAAGAAAATATACAGCAATTTTTTGCAGAGGTGATAAAACCTCACATGGTTTCTAAAGGTTTAACAGATTAATACTGATAAAGCATGATGTGTGCTTTAAAGCTTTATGGAGAATTACTGTAAAATCAAATGTAACGTTCGGTTATCTTGGATTTGCAACTAAAGGTGTCATGCTTCGCAAATGAAGCTAACTAGTCAAGCGTTTGCGTTTGACCCCCTTTTTTGAAAGAAAGAAATCGCCTAAAAGATCACACCCACATGAGAAATACTCGTAAAAAGAAACAGCGAGCATTCACAGTCGATGTCGATGACCAGTTAATAGTTGAACGCTGCAGATCTGGGACTATTGGTGGGCAGTGCCTATTAGCCTAACTACATTTTGAATAAAGGCAAAAACGAAGAGTGCCATTGGAAGTCCTTGGTGCCGCACCCTCTGTCCATATCTAATTGTTTGGGCTTGTGGGAATAACCTGACAAGTTAAAATGTTCTGGCAAATAGGTGAGGAAGTTTTTAGAAAGTTAATCGATACGTGGCCCCCGCATGGATGCATGTGCGCCCGCGCATCACATAGAGTAACAAGTTTCTGGTTCTATAGCCTCCGTTGCACCATTTCCAAATCCGTGTGCAACTTTCGGGTTATTTTGTGGACATTGTAATAAACCTTGCAATCTTTGATATGTGTCCCTGCTCCGAACCTATGGCGATTTCCCACAGAGAAGGACAGGGGTGCAGACTGTAGTGAAATGTGTACGGATCTCCTCCTGTCTATTTCACCGTAGCCAAGTTTAGGGGGCAACTTTAAAAAGCCTCAGTCAGGAAAGCCCAGCGGCAAAGCCTGCCCGACTTGAACTCCCTGGCGTGATGGTCCCTGAAGACGCCGTGCGGGAGTGCGGGAGTGCGGGGAACTTGTGCGCCGCGGGCTTTGAAGAAGGTGTGCCCGCCGCTGCGCCCGCAGGGGATGGAAGTGGCAGCCTCCGGGGCGTGGGGGTGGGGGGCTGTGGCCACCGATCAAGCTGTGGGTGGCTGTCGGCACCTGGCTTCCCCCGGGCCTCCCCCCGCCCGCCAGGGAAGCTGGGCACCTGGAAAGTTGAGGCATTACAGAAGGGCCGCACGCAAAACGTCAGGAGCCGACCCTGGGAGCCGCAGCGCAGAAGAGCCAGGGTGGGAGGTCGGGCAGCGCCGCGGCCCCCCCAGGAGTGGAATGGATGTGATGGGGGAAACGACAACTCTTAGCGCTCCATCAACGCAAGCTCGCCCCTTCCCCATCCCCGCCTCACTCCCGCTACCCGCACCTCCCCCTATCCGGAGTGCCCCACAAGGAGTCAACGCGGCTAGGGCTAGAGGTGAGAGGGTGACTGGAGCGAAAGGGGGGGGTGCCCCCATCCTTGTCTTTAGCTTCTCTTTTAACAAAGGCGAAAAGCCCGCATCCCGCCGGGGCGCCCCTACGCATCCAAGGACAGAACGAAATTGAGCACCTACCACTGCTGCTCCAACTCCCAGTCCCTGAAAAAGTCGAATAGATCCATAGCGGCGGCGGCGGCGGCGCCCGTCCCTGCTCGCTGCGGACTGGCGCGGCGCTCGGCGCGGCGGCGGCGCTGGCGGCGGCGGCGTCCGTGCTCCGGGCGGCGCGGTTCTCCGGCCCTCCCGCCTGCTTACAAAAAGTGCCGGAGCCGCATGTGCGGCGCCGGCGGGCTGCGGAGGTGCCTGGTCCTGCGCCCGGTGAGCGGTGTCGGTAGTGGCGAAGGCACGGGGCGGACGAGCCCTTGGCTAAAGCCGCTCGCTCGGCACCGCTTGCGCCGCGGCTGCCTGAGCGCCCAGCGCCCTGAAGGCTGCGGCGGCGGCCGCGGCGGGCGGATACCAGCACGACCGCCCGCCTGGCAGGCTGCGGGCGAGTGGCTGCGGCGGAGGCGGGGACGGCCGGGGGAACGCCAGCGGCGCGGTGTGGCGCGGCAGTTGGGGCGGCAGCAGCGGCGGCGGCGGCTGCACAGGCGGCGGCGGCAGCATCACACACTTACACACTCACAGGGGGCGGAGCCTGGGCAGCTCGAAGCCGCGACATGGAGCAGGCACGTTATCATCGCTGGATCTGGCAGGGACTCCACCGGCCGGCCCGCCACCCTGCACCGTGTCAAAATCAACCAATGGCAGCGACCACCAAGCAGGGGACAACACACCCTGCCCAGCACCCACATGCAGTTGCAGGGATACAAAGACGGGACCCCAGGAGCTATGGCTTGGGAGGTGGGAAGGGGGAGTGCAGATTGGTTCCCATTTCGCAGTCCCCACCACTGGGAAGGAAGTGTTTGTCAACATAAAACAAGGTGCAACCACCTCAGGGGTACGGTACACCCCCTACTGCGGACCCGCGCAGTCCCTACTCGCACGTGCTGTCAGAACCTGAGCACCCGAGCAAACTTTTGAATGGTGATATCCCTGTCGTTCGCGTCGCACAGCACGCGCGTCCGTGGAGGACAAGGCGGTCACCTTCAACGTCCCCGCAGCGCGGGGGAAGTCCCAACTGTAAAGAACAACGCGGTGCCCTCCTGGGCTCAGGAACCACCAAGCACTTAGTAGGTCAATTAGCTGTGGGTCCCGCATTGAGTGAGCTGTTACTCCCAAACAACAGCCTCTGAATGCTTGTCGGCTTTGGGGTTTGATCGGGGAAAATTAGGTTGCACCATTACCATCCCTGACAGCCTTGGGCCGCAAGCTTTCTGTACTCCCCTCTGGAAAAAAAAAAAAAAAAAAAAAAAAAAAAAAAAAAAAAAAAAAAAAAAACCTTGGCCTGCATGTGTGCCCAAGATCCCACGCACAGACTGCTGGTTTCAGAATCAGCCTCTGCACATGCAAGGCTTCATACAATTCCTCTCTGTCTTTCAGCCTCCCTGTGTAGTCCAAGGAAAACGGAGTCTCTTAAGCAAGTCCCTCAAGACAAAAGTTTCCTGGACTCCTCAGAATAAAGGGGTGCGGTGGGGCGATGTCTGATAGTTCAGACGCTTAGGCGCTCTAGAATAGACAACATCTGCTTTGCCTCTCTCCTGTACTTGTATTGGCTCACTGTTCAAATCCTAGGGGTCAGATTCTGAGGAAGACCAGTAGACTGAGCACTGACAGAACAGATTGATGGGGGTTGTGTGATTGCAGAAAGTCATCTCTCTACATGTCTTGCTTTGGCAAACTAAACATGTGACCCAGTACTCTTCTGACTCATTCTACTCTTCTTTCCCTCTCTGAAGAATCTTCTGGACTCATATTGGCTCATATTCTCAAAACCAGGCAAATACCATTTCTTTACTTTTTTTTTGTTCCACAATGTACTCAAATCTCTGCTGGATAATTTGTTCAATATATTTCCCCTAGAGAGGAAATTCAGATCGGAACTTAGAAGTTGGCAAGCCATCCAGGACCTGACCCAGTGGAAATTGCCATGAACGATGCACTTGAGGATCTGAGCCAGAAGGAGCACAGAGCTGTTTTCCTTCACATTCTTTGTCAGGGGAAAATGCATATTGTTACTATCTAGAAAAGGGCTGGGAGATCCTGAAATTGTACTGTCTAATGGGGCTTTCCAGAAGTCTATTTTTCATGGGACAGAGTCTTCAACAGGCCCTAACTGACTGACAGAAAATCAACCAATGGGCAGCCAAGAGGAGACCACATCTCAAATTGGCTTGTCAATTTGCCTACTTGTTAACTCCTCTGGGCAAACACTGCTGCAAGTGTTATTGGCAAAAATGATGGTGTGGCTTGCAAATTATCTCTCTGGCTTGCTCTTTAGACCAAGACTGTGAGCCCTTAAGGTGGCAGGGACTGCCTGACTCAGATCTGTGCCCCTCAGGAAATGATGCTCGAATTGAATTTGATCTCTAATAATGATTACCACCACAGTTAGTGTTAGATCTGCTTAACACTCCACACAAAAAAGCAGAACATCTACAATTAACATTGAAACAGTGATCATGGTCACTCCACGTGTGGTTTCCTGTTCTCACAGGGATATGTTTAGTAGGGATAAACACATGAAAAAAATGTTAGGTGATAGATACACTTTCAACTGAAATAGAGCTGCTCCTTTAAGAGTTCCAGACCCCTGTCAACCCACTGGTGCACTTTCTTCCCAATCAGCGGGAGGACTGAGCAGAAGCAGAAGGAGCCAGCAAGAGGCAGCACTCTAAACAGAAGTGCCTGCGGGAAGGAGAGAAGAGACAAGTGGTGCAGGCTGCTGCTTCAAAGAGGGGCAGGGGCTTTCCCTTCCTGAGATCAAAACTAAGCAGGGAAGGCAGGGCTGTGTGGAATGAGTGTCCCTGCCCCCCCCCCAGCCACCCTCCTCTGACAGGAAACAGGTTAAGAGAGGCCACATGGAAGAGTGGAGACTGTCCCAGATGCCAGCCAGTCAAGGCCCAGAACACATTAAGGGTATGAGGATTATTACTGGGCAGGGTAGAAGCTTTGTCTTCCTTAATCCACAGGGTGCTCTCTTCCTCCTCCTGCTCACCCCTGGCTCTGAAGGCAACAGATGCTTGCCCTATGGTTCTTAGCTATATAGGCTGTGAGGCTGCATCTAAACCATGATTCCTTCATCAAAAGCTACCAGAAGTGAAAGGAGCAGAGCTTTTACAAAGAGAGAAGTATCAAGAAGGGCAAAGGCTTTCTGGAAACAGGGCCCACTGGTATTGGCAACTGGGCCTTTTATTTTCTGCGAGGTGGAGTTCTTCCCCTCTAATTCCACACACACACTGGCTCATCTGAGCTAAGGTGAAAGACTCCTCTGGGCCAGTTCTGCATTTGACCAGCAAAAGCACTATTTTGACCTTTCAACCCAATATTTACCAAGTGTAGACATTTTACTTGCCATGTGATCATCCCCTCTCTGTGTCTTCTCTCATTCTGACAACCCCCTGCCTATCTCTGCTAATCTCTGCCATTCCCAAAACACTTACTGAAAAGGACCTGCTGGGAGACTTACCAGACCACCTTTTCCAACAGACCAAGTTCAAAACTGACCCATTCAGGTGAAAGCAGAAATCATCTTCTTTTGGATCCGAGATTGGGGACTCAAACTCAGTACCTGACACTTTCTCTCATTGGCTAATACTCTACTAACTGAACCATATTTCCAACCCCAGAAACCATTTTTCTTTCCCTTTTCCTATTTCTTTTTTCTGCCAATCCAGGGGCTTGAACTCAGGGCCTGGGCACTGTCCCTGAGCTGCTTTTGCTCAAGGGTAGCATTCTACCACTTGAATCACAGCACCACTTCCAGCTTTTTCTGTGTATGTTTATGTGGTACTGAGGAGTCAAACCCAGGGCTTCATGCATGCTAGGCACGCACTCTATCACCAAACCATATTCCCAGCCCCCCCAGAAATCATTTTTTAAGACACTTGGGCTTATAGAACTATGATTCTAAGATGTTTGCCAAGTTGAAATTTTTGACATAAATTAGTTTTCAGAGTTTAATTTCTAATTTCCTGGTATTAATCTTCCTTTCTAAGTCCCTGCAATCCACTATTCATACAGTTGTATTAAAGGCACTATCTCACAGGTTCTTGTAGATAGTGTCAAAAATATTACAATTAATTTAAGTAACTTTCAGCATGCATGTCAGATTCAGGAAATGAACAAATTTGTAGTGCATGATATGGATGGCATCTTGTCACACCTCAAATTTCCACCTCAAATATTAAGCATTTGTTTCCAATCTGGGATGCTCTCAGGCTCACTTACTTCCTGGAAGGAAATTATGACCCAGGTTACAGTTGATTTGAAGAAGGCTGCTAGAGATTAATTCCACAGGTTTCACGAGGAACCCCAGCTTCAGTTACAGTGCTTTTTTGATAGCCCAGTGTGGTGATGCCTCCAACTTGGAATGGGTCAGTGTGATTTACCCTGACTTGTTTCTGCACTTGGCCTACACCAGTCCCTTTTAAGGGGAGCACATTCATCTTATGTAACCTCAGAAGGTCTGTATTGACTTGTCTTGTATGTGTATTCTCCAGGAATACAGGACTCAGGAACGCAGGCCAGAGGCTCTCCCATGAAACTCACCAATGACTGATATTTAGAGGACTCCTTGAGATCTCCTCAATTAGTCTGGGCATGTGGTCATCTGAAAACTTGACTTCAAATTTGGCTCAGTACAAATCTCTGAATTTTGCACATACCTCATTAATATACATGTATTTTTTCATAATTCTTAATTCTACTACTTTGTACTTTGGATCTTAACCATATATTATAATTGAAAATCTCTGAAACTTTGAATTTTCTGATTACCAGAGATAATGATCCTAGGTCAGAGCTCTTCCAGAGTCCTTGGTTCTGGGTTATTCCTGGGTCTTAAAATATCAAACGCCATTTAACCTTTTGTCAATCACGTGCTTAATTAAGTCTTATGGTAGTTGGCAGGCAATGATACTCTGATTTTATGCAGCAGGTTGCTGTAATTCTCTGTGCACATTTAGCATGACACTAAAAACAGTTAAAGTTGATTGTGCCTTTATTACATAATAGGCTCTGTGATAAGCATTGTATGCACATTTTTTCCATTTACTCCTCACCACAATTATCTGCTGTAGGCACTAATCTTTCACAAGGCTTAACGATGCCAAAGACTTAAACTTACTGTCCTAATCTCCATTGCCACAACACTTCCATCCTGCATAATGGAAGATTCTCTTACTACTGTCGTGGAATTATCTCCATTTGAGAGTTGAGAAAATTCAGGGTAAGTGCTTACATTATAGTTTATAATCCCAAGGCAACTCGGATGAACTACAATACTAGTTTCCACTACATCAGCTGGCTGCTGGATTACACAACTGCTCAGGTACCATCAATCAAGATGCACTGTACCCACAAACTGACATGTTGAATTGCAGACACTATTTACAACTACTTCAAAATAATGGAAAACTAGATGAATTTAAAAAATTCTCCTGTCGCAGTTCCTCTGATATGAATTGTGGCTAATTTGGGGGATGCAGTTGGTTGAACCATCCCCTTGTGTAAGAGAAAGGCACTCGTGATAGGCAAGAGGAAGCAAGAATAGAATGGAGCAATCTTGCTTCATCATTTAAGGATACTGAGGTGGGCCTTTCACATAGAGATAAGCAATCTAGACATATGAAACTTCTGTGGTCAACTGTTAGAGAGGGCTTGACATTGGGGCATATGATATAGACAGGAATTTACTTTCTGCCTAAGACTTTAATCTACACATCTGCAACCCATGACTCTCTCTTCCTATCTTCTTAAAAATCCACTTCCACCTATAAAAATTAAGGGAAGTAGGAATGCTCCAAGTCTGATATTCTATGGCTCTTTGATTTGAAATTCCTATAAAGGAACAATCTGCAGTTCAGATGACTAATATATAATGATGAGCCCAGCAAAGAAAAGAGTCACATCGATTGGACTGCTCAGATCAGTCATCGCCATTGCTGGCTTGATGGGTGAGAGATCTTCTTGCTGAAGCATCAATTGCTGACCTTTACTTGCTCTGCTCAACCCTGGATTCAGCAGTATGGCTGCCAGTAGTTGTCTATGAGCACACTTCTCAGGGTTGGAGGGCTGGATTCCAGAGGGAAGTCAAGCATTTTCACAGTAGCCACAGATGATATCTTGTGTATATGAAAGTGCTTTGTAAACAGCCAGAAGCCCCAGATCAATGTGTGCTCTCCCTGTCCTGAGAGCTGGTGCCTGAGAGGCTTCTCTGTTTGTTTGTAGAAGGGCATCTTGTGCATGGATTCTGGTGTTTGATTAATAAGATGCAATTTCGGATAATTTTAAAGTAATATCTATTAAGAAATATAAACTTCCATGTATTGGTAATCATTTTGAGAATGAATACTGCTCATTGATTTTTCATATCGAGACACTGAAAGGATTTTAAATCAGTGTCTTTGTTTAAGGCATCTTGATTCTTAGCCTCATTGGAAACCTTTCTTTGTCTAATAAGTTGCTTACAATGAAAATCTTGGCAATGTCCTTAATAGAAATGAAATGACTGCCTAAAGTAATCTTTCAGCTGCTTTTTTTTGGAGGAAGCAGAATTCATTAAAGTCTTTAAGACCTGAATTATTCTTGAGAGCTTTGATTCTGGAGTTAGGGGCAATCATCAGAGAGATGATAGGTCTGTGTTACGCCACAGTTAAAGGGAAAACAGAGGCCTGAGCCTCAGGAACCTTGCCTACTTAGCTGAACTCTTGGGTATTGCTGCGGTGAAGAGGCCTGGCTGCCCTGACACTTGGTGGTTGATCCTTCCTCCTCTCACATCAATTGAACCAGATCAGAAAGTTGCAGAGTTAGCCTGGAGCACAGCAGTTCCATAGCGGAGAAGGCTTTCTCTCACTTCCTCAACGGGTCCCATGTAGGCTCCTGCTTTATTGAGTTTACAGCCACTTCAATAATTTGCATGGCTCTAGATCCACCACCAATGGTACAAGAGGCTGAAGTGTTTTCCTTTCGTGCAGTTGTTTCTATCATATTTATAAGATGATCTCTATGTTGCTTTGTATGTTTCTCCCCCACAGTATAACCCATACTTTCACTGTATTTGATGTTGGTATAATTTGTGGAGGGGAAGGGAAAAAGAACAAATCGTTTAACTAGGCATACAGGTGGACCCATTGCAACAATGAGATGTACAAGTCATTATGTCTAAAAACGAACTTAACAACTTTGGTGGGAGATGGGGGGAGGATTGGGTGGGGGAGGGGAGGAGTATGGGAAGGGATGGTAAGGGGAAACAACGAGGAGGCAACAATACTTGATAAGAAATGTACTTGTTATCTTGCCTATGAAATTGTAACTCCTCTGTATGGTATCCTCACAATAAAAAAATAAATTAATTAATTAAAAAAATAAAAAAGAGGCTGAAGTGTCCATTTCCACCGGATGATCTGCTTTACATGTGACACATGTCCAAAGGTCTTCACAGGCACTTGAGAGACTACAGCCTTGGATCTTATCCTTCAACAAAGTATCACACTCAAGTCTCACACAGTAGCATGTCTCAGTATCACTTGGCCATCATTTATGACTTTACTTATGAGATTATGACATTGTATTCACTTTGGAGGAGGCAATTGTAGACTGAACTAAGTCTTGAACTCAAGACCAAGTATTAGGTAGGGACATGCTTTGCCACATGACCACACCTTCATTCTTTTTGTTTCTTTTTTGATTATTTTTTATAGTATCTTATATTTTTGTTCAAGGTCAGTCTCAAGCCATAATCCTCCTACCTAAAGACTTTCACATAGCTGAGATAAAAATATGTGCCATCAAACCTATCCAGGTCATTGATTGAGATGCAGTCTTGCTGATGTTTTCTTGGCCAGTTCTTGAACTGCAATCCTTTTTATATCTACCTCACAAGTTTCTGGCCTTTTAAGTGTGATTCACTGAATCTATCTTGATGTTACAAATTTATCAACAAGATGGTTTGCTAGCTTGTAGTTATGTGTAGCATAACATCAGCACCATCAGGTACCCTATGACCTATTGACCTGGGGAGTCCTAGATTTCTTTGTGTGCGTGTGTGTCAGTTGTAGTGCTTGAACCCTGGGCTTGGGCACTGTCCCTCAGCTCTTCAACTCAAGGCTAGTGCTCTACCACTTGAGCCACAGTGCCACTTCCAGTTTTCGGAGCAGTTTATTGGAGATAAGTGTCTCATGGACTTTTGTGCCTAGGCTGGCTTTGAACCGCAATCCTCAGATCTCAGCCTCCTGAGTAGGGAGTATTACAGGCGTGAGCCACCAATGTCCTGGTAGGAGTCCTAAATTTCAAGACCATTTAGCAAGCTGTATCAGTCAGAGCTATCATTAGGTCTCTTTAGTCTCCCTTAAGTGCTCAAATCATGCATTCTTAAAATTGTAAGCCACTGCCTGTCCTGTTCTATGTCATAAAAGACTTATTACTAGAACTCTTAATTTAAAAAGCCTTATTATTTGGAGAAGACTACAAATTTCCATTTAATAGTCCTTGAGAGAAGGCTTGATTTCTTTGTTTTTTAAATTACGATTGATGTTCTCTATAATCAATAGCACAAACAAGTGTGCATCCAGCTCCAAAAGGTACCAGGTTAAGTAAATACTTTATCCCATACCTGCACTTGAAAAGAGAAAATGGTAAGCTCTACATAGAAAAAAATGCAGGGAAAAAACAAATCATTTCAATAGGCATACAGGTGGACCCATTGCAACAATGAGATGTACAAGACATTATGTCCAAAACAAACTTTACAACTTTGGCGGGGGGTGGGGGGGAGGAGGGGTAGGGAGGCAGGGGGGAAAGATGGGAAGGGGAAACAAAGGAGGAGGCAACAATGCTTGATAAGAAATGTACTCATTATCTTGCCCATGTAATTGTAACCCCTCTGTACAGTATTTTCACAATAAAAAATGCAGTTTACATTATTTAAAGCAAGCATTCTTGGAATAAATTATCCTAGTTCTACTGAGTATAAAGTGACAAAGTACATCTCAATTAAATGGTAAAACACCAAACAAAGGCAAAGGCCCTATAAAGGGAAATGTAGACAAAGTGGCAGACACATTCACTCTCTAAACCAGATAAACCGTTTTTCTTATCCACCCCAAATGAAGCAGAAGCAAATGTGATATGTGTAAAGAAAATCTTTCAATCTCATTCAAAAGCTAGTACTTTCCTTCTATTTCCACACACCCACCTTTAGGTTATATTTACTTGCATTCCATGAAAGCATATTTTAAAGGAACAGTTATTTCAATTCATTAAGCTCTGTTGCTAGGCCTCCATGAATTCAATTGATAGCTCTACAGTGCATTCACCAATGTGTGGTTTCCAGAAGTTCAAGAATAAAAAGATGGTAGAAACCTTTTGCTGTAATTGTATTTGTATTTAACTTTTTTAAGGTTGAGCAGGCAAGAAGACTATTTTTAGGAACAAGAAGTCCACAATCTCCATGAGATTTGTAAAAACACTAGAAAGTAAGGAACAGCCTTCATAATGTCAGAGCATTAGTAAAGGCCCTGGTGTTGACCATAACAGAACACCAATAAGCAAGCAATAAGTGTACTTAAGAGAATTTTTTTTTTGGGGGGTCCGGTCGTGGGGCCTGAACTCTGGGCCTGGGCGCTGTCCCTCAGCTCTTCAGCTCAAGGCTAGTGCTCTACCACTTGAGCCACAGTGCCACTTCTGGCTTTTTTCTTTTTGCTTATGTGGTGCTGAGGAATTGAACCCAGGGCCTCCTGTATGCAAGGCAAGCACTCTACCACTGAGCCACCTTCCCAGCCCCATAGTTAAGAGAATTTAAAGGCTTTCTGTACAAATGAGGTTACTATATATAACTTTTCAGATATGATACGTGTAAACAGCTTAGATGTCAAAGATTATGCTGCCTGGCAAAAATGTAGGCAACATCTCCTGGAATTTTGAGCTCTATAAAACAGGTCTTATGAAAACATGCAAATATTAGTATTATTGATTAGCATATGTAATCTTGAAAAATTGCTGGCACATTCACATATTCTTACTTGGCTATGGTGGCTCACACATCTAAATACTTCTTAGCTACTCAGGAAGCAGTAAGCAGAAGGATTGTGATCGAAGAATAGTCTAAACATAAAAGTTTGTAAGATAGCCATAAAAGCTGGGTGTTGGTGGCTCACTTCTGTAATCCCAGCTACTCAGGAAGCTGAGAGCTGAGGATCGTGGTTCAAAGCCAGCCTAGGCAGGAAAGTCCATGAGACTCTTACCTCCAATAAACCACCAGTAAACTGGAAGTGGAGCTGTGGCTCAAGTGGTAGAGTACTAGTCTTGAGCTGAAAAGCTACAGAGCCCAGGCCCAGAGTTTAAGCCCCACAACCAACCAAAAAAACAAACAAACAAATATATATATATGGGGGCTGGAAACATGACTGAAGTAGGAGAGCACCAGCTGAAGTCAGCATGAAGTTCAAATCTGAACATGAGTTCAAATCATATTACCACCAAAAATATCCCTGTGTTCTTATAGCATTTTAGAGTTCTAAGTATCCCTGAAGATTATGGATCCCTTGGGGAATTGTGCAGTAGAGAACAAGGATCCAATTTCTGTTGTTATCAAAACAAAATTTAAAGCCTTATAAAAAAAAAAGCAAAAATTCTAACTCATGTCTCCTGCTTCCAGCCTCGGGTCCCTCACACTTTTCCATTCTCTGGCTTTGCTGAAAAAACACATTCATCTTTGGCACCTTCCAGCACAGTGACACGATCCTAAAACCAGCAGAAATGAACCATATAGTCCTACAAATGAAATGTATCACTCCCCAAATAGGGGCAAGAGTATCAGTTAATAGCCACATGGCAAAATATTATTGTTATAATTAACATTGGTAAAAGTTTTTTTTCTACAACCTGTAAAACACTTTATTTTTCAGGGGAATATATATTATACAGTTATATCAACACTGAGTCTGAATTGTATAAAACAGTTGTACAGGAAGCAGAGAAGGCATGTTTCCAGAAAGTAAATGTAATTTTGCAGAAGGAGGTGAAGGACAGATAGGAAGGTGACTTGTATTTCTCTCTATTGTATTTTCCAAAATAATGCTCCACTATTACTTTTTCAATATAACTTCCTTTCATATTGTCTTTTCAAAAGGTGAATTCTGCACTCAGATTGGACTGGCTGTCTACAGAAGTGCCCTAAATCCAATCTCCTAGTAGAAAACTTCTCTGTAAGATTTCCGGGAAATGATGGAAAGGACAAAGTGTTTCAGAGGTAACTATCAAAGAACATTAAAAGTGATGGTAAAGTCTAGGACAACATCCTTGTCACTTAAGCTGTGTAGAGATACACACATTCAAATCAATACGCACAAACCATGGAAACCTCAGTGAAGACTCAGGAAAGAACCAGTGTAGCCACTGAAGTCAGCAAACTAATTCCGAGGGTACAAGTATTTAGACCTGAATATTATTTACGCAGAGAAGGACTAAGACTCTGGATTAGTCTTTCCTCTTATTTCCTGGAAGGCTAGGTGTACTTTATACTAATGTTTATTCTCTAGACTCTGTTTATTAATATCTCCCATTATTAGTGTCATCTCCTGTAGTTTTTGCTTCATAAAGGTAATTGCTCTCATATTTGGTGCATAAATATCCAATAGTTTTGTTGTGAATTATGGTCATAATACAAAACAAAATACTGTAACATATTTAAATAGAAAAAATGAGTTATTTTACTCTACAGTATTAGTACAGAAATCAATAACAATGGTATCTGCAACGTATGCAAATATTTGAAACAATACACAACATAAAGTTAGATGCTGTCAACCTTTGTGCATATGTGTTTTTTATTTTTTATTCTGTGCATGCTACTCGCCACTCCTGGAGTTTAGACTCAAGGCCGGGGTACTGTTCATGAGCATTTTTGCTCAAAGCTACTGTTCTACCACTTGAGCCACAACTCCACTTCTGGCTTTTCTTTAGTGGATAATTGGAGATAAGAGTATCACAGACTTTCCTGCCTAGGCTGGATTTGAACCATGACCCTCAGATCTCAGCCTTCTGAGCAGCTAGGATCACTGGCATGAGCCACAAAACCCACATTGACCTTACTTGGTCTTTTTTTTTTGATTCAGTGCATCAAGCATACGAGACAATGCTTTATCATTTGAGCTATGTCATCAGTCCAACTTTTGCTGATTATTTGGAAAACTGTCTCTCAAACATTTCTGGCTAAGCTGCTTCAAAGGTCTCAGCTTCCTGAGTAACTAGGTTAGAGCTTTCTGGTTATAATCTGATTTGATGAGGCTTAACTTCTAATGTGATCATCAAAATAAACTGATGAATACAGAATCCCTGATGCTCATTCTTGAAAGTAAAAAAAAATAGATTTTCTAAACTTCTGAAATATGAATGGACAGAAGGGCTGGATATGTCATCTTTGTCTTATATTTACTTTTATTTTTTGAGCATTTAGAAAAGGCTGCTCATTTTTACTCTGCTCAGTATGCTAATAAGGAAATATCTACATTAATCTAATTGTTTTGTAAGTTAATTGATCTCTTTGCCTGGGGGCCTTGAGGATTTTATTTTTATTTTTGAAATATAATAGTTTTACCAGGTCATGTCTTAGAGGTTGATCATTTTCTGCTGATTTCCCTAGGTACTCATGGGTCCATTCAGGTCTCTTCTTTTCTTTCATAGTTATAAATATTAGCTCTTTCTACATCCTATTTTTCTTCTGTAAGGTCTCCAATAATATTAATATTATTACTTCTTTATCTTTTGAAAACCATTTCCATACTATCTTCTCTCTAACACTATTTAAAACTTTATTACTCTGTTCTTTCCTTATTTCCCCTAACTTTTCCAATGATAATTATTAAGTTTTAATTTCAACCTGTTCTTTATAGCTTGGACCATTTACATACATTGCAATGCATTCACCTTTTATGAGATTATTTTTTCTCTTTCATTTATTTGGAAAATTCACTCAGGTCTCTTTTGGTTTCTCCCTGATTTCAGTTCATTTTCATTTTTAGTTGTTGAATCAGTGACCTAAATTTGTTTCTTATAAGTCTAAATGCTTGTGCGAATATATTTAATTTTGATTCACATACTGACTTCCGTTTTTAAAGTTTTGTGACATTTTGAAGAGGAGTCTGCAAGTTTGTATATCATGGTTTGCTGGCATAGCTCTCTCAATTTCACTTTTCTTTTGTTCAAGCTTATGATATTGGGACATTCAATTTATGTCTTCTTCCTTCAGTATAGCAAGTTTCAGATACTTCATGATGGTAATAAGTTGTGTTTAGATTTAGATTTTGTCGTTTCTTTTCACTTTCAGTATTTGGAATTTTCCCTCTTTTCCTTTGGCAAATGACTGTCCAATTGCTAAATGTTTTTACTTTCCTTCTGGTCTTTTTATTGTCTACCACGCAAGCTATTTGTTTTGCAAACTACTCCTTTGTATTATGTCAGTGGATTGCATCAGATATGTCTAAGTAGAACTTGTTCTTTGAAATTCACATTCCCCTTTAAACTAGTTAATTTCAATTTCTGTCTTTTCAGTTCCTGTTCTGATCATCCTAGAAATGTTTTGTACTTTTTAGACATACAATGGACTTGATCTTTCAGATACTAGTGGGTTTTGCGAGTTTACTTGATTTGTCCCCCTGAAGTATTTCTTGGTTTGGTTTTGCCTACTTAGAGCCTTATAATAGGCAATCATGGACCAAGTCTATGAGAAATCTCACTCTGAGAATTCACTTATTCAGCTATGTTGAAGTTATGCCTTCTTTTAATTCACACCATACTAAATATAATTTTATGTTGAAGTTCATTGTGCTTCTGTTTTTTCCATTTACATAAGATATCAAAGAAGGCATGTAGTTACACTGTAACCATTATCTACCTGGTATCTGTTTATGCTTATTGTTTAAGAAGAGATTTGAGTGATTTTTCTTCCATTGTAAATGATATTAATTTTTATTTACTCTAATGGAGGGCAATATATATTAAGAATGCTGTTGTAATTGAACAAGGAATAAAACATAAGAATTTAAGTTTGGGTTAGAGTACTGACCATCAGCAAAGGACAATTCAAGTTTTCTAAAATGTAGTCTAATAAAAAGTATCACTATCATACTTCTTCAATTCTTTTCTATCAAAGATGCTTTTAGAAAACCAAAGGTATAGATGTTATGAATGTTTGTAAGGAATAGCATTTTCTAGCTTTCTAGAAAGTATAAAATCTTGTATTATATAACAATGTTACATATTAAGCATAGGAATATTTGAGGCTGAAAATAGTTTATATCTAATGAAACTTAAAGGATTTTGACTGCTAATTTACAGTAATCGTTAAGTGAAGCAGATTCATCCTTGGTCAGATAGCTTTTCAGGACCTTCAAGAATTCACACTCATACTCATGTAACTGTAACCCCTCAGTATACTATTTTTACAATAAAAAAACATAAAAAAGAATTCAGGCACATCACCTCTCTACTCCATTAAATTCAAAGGGTTTGTTGTTGTTCCCCTTTTATTTTAGTGATGATGGTGAGATCTTATCTCAGGGTCACAAGAACTCTGCTGTGAATTCAGACGTTATGCCAGCATGTCAGCTGGAAAATGGAAAGAAGATACATGTGCCCTGCTATCGGGAACCATAACATTTCCCCAAGTCCCTAACAGATGTTTGGCAAACGTAGTCACATGTACCTAACTTTCCACCAGAGGAGAAGGGAATTGAAAATGGTCATTGAATTTGCCAACCACTAGTTTCTGCCAGTGTGTCCAAAAGAGTTTTCTTCAGCAGTTCTAGTAAACCTAGCAAGAGTACCTCAATACCAAGTGCTTCCCCAACTATCAGCAATTGTCAATGACACATTGAAACTCCTCACTATAACCCACAATGTGTAGTTTCAAATGTTTTCACTCATTCTAACTACTCTGTTACACTTATGTTTAAGATGGCTTAGGCGTGGGCAGAAAGCCACAACACACACACACACACAATCACATGCACGCACACACATACACACACACACACACACACACACACACACACACACACACACATACATGTTTAGAAATGTAGAAATATTGGGATCTTTCACTCAGGCCCACCCTACATGACTGCTGTGCTCTGCTGCTCGCTCAATGCTTAGAGACAGTGACATTGTCTGACCTGAGTGATTAAGAGACTGAGAATGTCACTGTGACATTGTGTCACTGAAGAAAAATGAGTACAGAAAATGACTTGGTTCCTTCTTGAGTGTCACCAATTGATATTACCCAGAGCATACTCTGCATATTCTAGGCACTGAATTGTAAAGGCTGTTAATGGCTTATGGGCATTTCAAAATGAGGGAATTGGAATTGAGAAAAACAGCGCACCCAAATAGATGTTACAAGCTGAAGGAAAGCAAATCAATTTTCAGAAAATCCTAACTGAAAAATTGTGTATGGAAACTGATCTAAGCATAACCATTAACATATAACACTTACTAATCTTTCCACTCTTCATTCTAATATGATCTATCTCCTTATTTATCTGTTTTGACTTCAGTGTAAACTATGCCAGCTGGCATCCTTGTGGAATATAAACATTCTATAGTTATTGAACAATAACAAATCATATATTACTCATGACATCAAGAGAAACAATCAATGGTTTCTTCATTCACATAAGAGACTAGCAAGAGCTTTTCTCAATAAGAATCCAGAATAATTCTGTGGCCATTTTTGGTTTAAAAAACATGTTCATTTGATCCTTACATGAACACAGGGGGCCTGCTATTGTGCTTACTTTGCAGATGAGATACATGAGCTCAGAGATGGGAAGTGACTTGTCCAAACTCTCTTGGGTTCTTATGTCAAGCAGCCTAGCTTATCCTCAGGTTTCTATAGTCTTCATCCACTGCTCTTTCTACACTTGGAGGCTATTTCCTGACCTACCTTGTGGTCCAGGAATTTTGACAAGCAGCTGAAGGATGGTTTTGAGGAACCTACAGAGTGTACTTAGTTCACTGTGACCAGTTATTCAGAGGAAACCAAACATGTGCTGAGCAGCTTTCTTATTCTCCCCACCAAAACACAAACTCTCATGAATTTCACTCCAAATTTATATAACTGATGGCATTTCTTTGATACATAGAACAATGAGAAGCACAGGAAAATATAAATGTTGAGACTGATTTTTCTATCTCATACTATTTTATCTTTACATAACTTCTACAGTTCCAGCAAGATGGGCTTCTTATTTTTTATTGTTTCAACATTAGCTGGGTAATTTTTGTAGAAGCTCCACTTGGAAGATGGACATGCTGGGGTTTGGGTTTTTGTTTATGTCTTTGTATCGTTTTGTTTTCTATGTGTACATGCATGATCCAATTCCAAGTGCAAATAATAATCAACTCTTGATAATCCTCACAGGGAATGGACACAGTAGATAACACAAGAAATAAAGGAAAAAATGTCATTTATACTTGGCTTTGGTAGTGTACTACATCTTAACTTACAATATTTTGTCTTTTAATTAACGACCTTCAGACTTTGTGTCAGTATTCCTAGCAAATAAAATGTTAATAACTCTAGTCAATGAGATAAGCTGAACTAGGAGAGGTTGATAGGGATACTAAAAGTTAATAGAAACCATTCGCAAATGGAAAATGGTAAAGATGGGAAATCAGAAGGTGAGTTTACTATATTCTGAAGGCAATGATTCAGTTTCATGTCTTTATATCTATAAGGAGATTTGGTGTACTGTACTTTTTCTGTACTCAGAAAAAGACCAAATAGCATTTCTTTCTGAACCTTAACCTCTTATTACATTATTTTGCCCATGTTGAATTATTCCAAAAAATGGACAATACTAAGAAGTAAAGTGAAACCAAAATTATCTATTAAAAACATAAGGTAGCCAGGTGCTCATGGCTCATGTCTGTAATCCTAGCTACTTGGGAGGCTGAGATCTGATGATCACAGTTCAAAGACATCCTGGGCAGGAAACTCAGTGAGACTCTTATCTCCACTTAACCACCAGAAAATCAGAAGTGGCAATGTGGCTCAAAGTGGTAAGCACTAGCCTTGAACAAAAGAGCTTAGGGACAGGGTCAGTACCCAGGCTCTAAGTTCAAGCTCCATGACCATCAAAAAAAATAATATAGGGAATTTCCTTGTGATTATGTCCAATCTTTATAAATAAACACAATGTATTTCCACATTATTCATTTTCTACCATTCTTTTTCCCATTCGTTCATTTCCCCTAAATTATCAAATATCATTTTACCATGGTGACCCCTTTTTTGCAATTAGTATAGGCTACATAATGAATGGCAGGAAAGTAAGAGTCTCTATTGGGGGCAGTTCCCAGTGGGATAGGGTAGAGCCAACAGAAAAGATGAATGAGGGTAAACATGGTTGTGGTAGTTCATATGCATGCATGGAAACAGAACAAAGAAACCTGTTGAAATTGTTTTAAAAAGAGGGATGTAGATTAGGGAGAGAGATACAGAAGGTGAGTATCACTGAGTTTATATTCTATGTGTGCCTGGAAATGTCATAATGAAATGGTCCCTTGTACAGCTAACATATACTAATAAATATCTTTAAAGCTGTAACAAACATTAGACAATGGAAACACTGAAATAAGATACTGCTTAAAGGTAAGTCAGTAAGATTTAAATAAGCTCAGTCTGAATTCTAAACACAGAAAGGAAATAAGATTCAATATTCTTGGCATAAGTAAGGGAGATTTTTTTCTAAATAAAAGCATCTCATCAATTACATGTGGTTATACATGTGTTTAAATCTCTGTCTTGGCTGACTACCTATATAAAGCTTGTTGAGAACAAGGTAAACACTCCTATAAAGATTCTCCATCAGGAGTTCTCTGATACCAAATAACTGAAACAGAATGAAGTCACAGCGTCCAGTGCTTGCACTGTACCTCTTGGGGTTGACTTTTACATTGCCTCTAATTAGCAGGATAGAACGGAAACTGCCATCTTCATTGTTTCTACATCTGTGTGTTTGCTAGAATTTTCTTCCGTGCAATCCTAGAATTATGGTAATTGATTTTTGATTATTTGTATGTTGTATAATATGGCAAATTATCAGTGGAGGATACATTCAAGGTAGCATAAATTTAAAGGCAAGACAGAGGAATGGTAAAATAGCCAAGAAAGATATAGAAATCAATTAGAGGATTGTTTGAATCACAAGACTGCACAGGGCTTAGCTGTCAAAACAATTCCAAGCTTAAGGGTTTAAGGTAGCTCGGTTCCAATGACATACCAATCTTTGGATTAAGGCTTCTTTCAAAAACAGCATCCAAGATGTTTTTGGAGATTTCTTGTCACTGAGGGGCTGATGCCTGAAATATTTATTTCATACAGTAAGAAATAACACCGTGTGAAAAGAGCTTAAATGAGTGCTATCTAGCTCTTTTCCTGGCAATGAAATGACCCTACTTTTTTACTGGGAAATCTGCCAGGTAAACATTGACAGGCTAGGATGGCTGAGGTGATTGCTCTGGCTGGGAAGTGTATTCTGACACATAGAAGAGACCTTTGCAAGGAAAAGTATGTTGTGTGCTTCACATCATTTGATGGAGCCCAACTTCATCATATAGTCCCTCCAAGCTCTTAGGCTACAGAATCTTTGTGAAAAGATTACATAATTTGTAGATCGAAAGGCATGTGTTTTCCAGCTCTCTTACTTGCTAGCTTTGGGACATTCCTTCCTTTTATCACCACCACCATCTTTTTGTAGTTGGTAGTAGGATTTAAACTCAAGACCTTATTCTTGCTTGGCTTTCTTGCTGGCTGATGCTCTACCACCTGAATGCTGCCTTTTCTCAGTCCTGTTTTTTGCTGATTAATTTAAGGATGGAGTCTCATGGACAGTTATACCTAGATTGATTTCAAGCCATGATTCTCTGGGAATTAGCCCCCAGAGTAGCTAGGAACATATGCACAAACCACTGGTTTATTCCCCATTTTTAAAGGAAATATAATATTAACCATTGCATAGTGTGGTCATGACTATAAAAAATAATCATAAATGCCTCAGTTGTAAATCTCCATCTTGAAACACAAGCAAGTGACACATATGACTTCTTTTTGTATAAATCAGTTCATTCTTTTTTTTCCCTGATAATTGGTGTGCTATCTTCCCTGTCATTATTTATCACAGGCATTCCAGGCATACCTTCCTTGGATGCTAACACCTTGTCTTTGTCTGTTTTCTGCTATTATAACAGAATATTTGAGATGAAGACATTTAGAAAGAAAACCATATTAATTTCGTCACAGTTCTAGAGGCTGAGAAGTCCAAGATTGAGGCACTAGGATTTCAGTTAATGACAGCCTTCTTCCCATGACCTCACACAATGTAAGGAAAAGGATTTTTTATTTTATTTACTCTCTCTTCTTTCCCATCACCTAACAACAACAGCAAAACGAACACCTATATAATTGTGGCTATTATTACTTGCCAGACTGTAAACATTTCATAAGCTTATTTAGCAGAATGCCCCCAAATGAATCTGGTATTATGGAGATCAATGTTTTGTTAATGGAGAAGTGAGCCATCCAAGGATAAAGGGCTTTGCCAAAGTTACAAAGCTAGGTGGTGATGAAAGGGGGATTTGCATTCGTGGGACCTGCCTGCCATGCTCATGCTCTGATAAAGGACATCACACTGGTATTCAGAGCCTACTGGGGTGGGTGGGGGGAGCACGGGCTGAGGAACGGGCTAGTCATATGCCTACAGGTTCCACACTCAGCGGCTGAAATTCAGAAGCCATGACTTTGGCTGACATTTCTGTTTCGTTTTATGATAGATGCCTTTTTCCTGTGACAACAAAGAGGATAGGCTAGGAGTGCTGAAAAATATGGATGCCTTGGGGGTGGGCAGTAACAGATAACACTTCATAGTCAGTATTCGGCCTCACTCTTCAAGGGCAGATACAGGGTAGAAGTTCGTTAAATGTTAACTCCAAGGTCTTTCTTCAAATGTTTTGTCCTGGAGTTTATATTCAGAATAAAAAATTTGCTCCACACAAAACTAACTCGATTTCATCCCTAGTGCAGCAGTAATGTTCAATTTTTTAATCACAAGATTCTGTGTTCCCCATAGGCTTGTCTTCCCTGCCCCCTCATCACCATTCTCCCAGGTTTTCTGAGAAACCTGGGAAATCTCCTTAAAAGGAGGCCAAGATATAGCAAGGGTTGACCCTTTGTTGTCCTTTCTGAGGCCATCCCACTGCATAGACCACCACAGATCCAAGAATGAGTCCTCACACACATGAATAATCTTGGTTGAAACGGGGTTCCAATGACTCATTTCTATAATCACAGCTACTCAGGAGACTGAGATCTGAAAATCGTGGTTCAAAGCCAACTCAGGCAAATAGAGCTGAAAGACTCTTCTCTCCAAGTAACTAATAAAATATAAGTAGTGGAAATGTGGCTCAAGTAATAAAGCACCAGCCTTGTGCAAAAACGCTGAAGTAAAATATAGGGTTCTGATTTCAAGCCCCAGTATGGTCCCAAAGAAAAGAAAAGGAAAATATTGGTGGAGATTCCCCCAAAGAAGGGATGTCTTCAAATGAGGAATTTGCCAGGGTTGTATGCTTTGTTGGACATTAACATGCAGCCAAGCATTTATCTTCTGCTCTTTGTAGATATGCTTTAATGGTTCTGTGTGGCATTTATGACCTCTGATGTTTCAGGGTCCATAACCTACTTCTTGAAGGCTTGGAATAATGTCATGCTCTTCTTAAAATGATCCTAGAAGCACATTTGTTTTTAGTGTTTTTTAATTTTTTAAAAGTAATTTTTCATGTAGACAGCACAGCATATGTATTACAAATAACCACTGAGGAATGTCTAGGCTGTAACTCCCTATTTTACAGCACTCTAGTTTTGTGATTTTGGTAAAATGCCATAGCCGTCTGACTAGTATATTCTCAGGTCCTCGATGAGTTGATGATGATGAAATATTGGCACCATGGAGAGTTCAGCCATTTTCTCAAAGCTTAGAAATGTTGACTTTTAGAGCATTGAAGAGGAACAGAATGCTACATGAGCTAGAAATGCAGACACACACCTCTGCCAACACCCCATTATAATTCTCTGTCTCTCAAATCGAGATTAAATGCAGTGCCAAAATATGTCATCTGCTGTTGCATTTTTGTAATGTGGACAAATGTCGACAAAATTCATGTGAAGGCTCAAAAATCTAACTATTATTGAATTAAAATTAAATTTAAGTTTCATTTTGGGCAGAAGCTTTAATTGCTAAGGCTAAATTCATGACACTGTGAAGAAAACAGCCTGACTTCCTACAATCACAAATTAAAAAGAAGAAAGGAAAATGGCTACCTAGGGAAGTGTCTATGTACACCTATGTACTAGGTGCATTGTGCCTGCAATACCAGCAGTTGTCACCTATCAGAACTGATCAAATTAAATAGGATGATTTGAAACTGTCCACAACAGAGGTAGTTAATCATTTCAATCCATTTAATGAACCAATTAAAAATCTTGGCAAACATAAAATCAACTTATATTTTGCCTACAATGTCTGTTTGTACTTCACAGTATTAGCCTGAATGAGACTGTATCCTTTCTGATCCCCAAAAGTTTCCCTTTCAGAGCTTTAGCACCTTAGTCAGGAAGTAGAGGAAACCAAAATTTGCCTATATTCAGCTCCTGCAAATTTTTTTTAAATTGCTACACAGGATAGTATGCCAAAAAGTGTTACATATTTCAAATTACTCTTGATGGGCTATCTGATAGTCATGATTTGCATTTACTCTCGATATAAAATTGTATTCCATATGTATGTGTGTACAATAGTTTCAATTAAGGGAATTAGGTACAATAGGTTCAGTATTGAATTTATTTTAGTCAGTGGCCATATTTCCAGTGGGTCTTTTCTATGAATGACTTCCTCTCTACAGAAAGAATTTGATGTAATGAGCAAAGTGACCACTTTTGAAAAGTTGTGTAAAAATCTAGTAACATGAGAAGAAAAAAGTGTTGAAACAATATTGAGTCTGGTGATTGATTGTATAACAACATATAAATCATTAGGAACAACCACACCAAGCATTAAGGAATTCTTGGTACTGGCAAACTTTGAAAGCTCAAAAACGTTGTTCATCCTCAGTAATATATTAAACACTGATTGGAAATCCTGACTTTATATGGTATACACACTTTATATTTTTGATCACCATTTTGTCACTCTAATCCCTCCTCAGTTGATAACCTTTCATGCCAATTTACTGACAGAAACTTCCTCAGATTTTTTTAAATCATCCTAGAACTCCCTCCTCCTTTAGCCATCTTCTCTAGCATTTCTCTAAAATTTTTCTTTCTTCCAACTGTACTCCTTCATTATCTACTTAGCCCTTAACTGTCTTAGTACTATTTATATTCTCAAGATGCTGCTAGATCTTATCTCACTAGCACATCATAATGCCTTTGATGCATATGTTCTTTCTCTGACCTACAATATATGATATTGTTGATATTTCCATCTAGAGAGTCACTTTCTCCCTTGGCTCAAAAAGTTTTATGCTAAAGTGTATAATTTTTCTCTTACATACGGTTTTCTCTTTACTGCATCTTCATCTATGCCTTTGTACTATCATTTCATTCTTCTCCCTAATTGCAGGATTTTTATTTTTAAAAATAAGTGGACATATTTCAGAGAGGTCCAGGAAACCTCATTAAGTTCATTCAAAATTGAGATTGTCCACCTATTTGTGCGTGGGGGGGGGGAAGATTAATAATTGTCATTGAACTTCAAAGGCATCTGTGTTCCTGAAGGAAATGTTAAATTCCCCTACTCTGAACTTCTTTCTTGGAAAATTTGGTCATCCTCCAAGGCTGACTTGATTGCCCACCAAATCTACATCTTCCACTTCCACACCCTCCCAATGTTTAATCATTTAAATATGACTTTTCATAATCCAACATGGTATAGTGTTAATCAAATCATTAATAATATATACATATATTCTCTATGGAAACTAAAACTAATCAGATACTCACTTTATCACTCTTTGTTGCAAAATGCTCCCTTGAGGCAGGGCAAGTGCTATGGACACATGGGTCAGTAACAGGTTTGTAGAATTTGGATGGGAAGTTGTTAATTTTTCTGTGTGCATCCCTATATCACTATTATGTCAATTTTCATGCAAGCTGACTTTGAAGTATCAAAGTCTGACCTTTAGGGCCACCCATTTCATCCTAAACTCCTGCTTTTGGCATTATAACCCACTAATTGTCTTCTGTATAGTCAACTTAGTTTGCTCTTTGTTACCTGGGTAGATAGATTATCTGCATTCATTCTTGTACAAATTTGTTCATGACGTTTTATCTTCCTAGATGCTCTAACATGTTTGAATAAATCTCTTTTAAATTTTACATCCCAGTTGTAGCTCGACTTCTAAGAAATACTCTAACCATTCTAGTGCTTGTTCAGCTTACATTCTTATAAAACTTCTTGGATCTTTTTATGCCCTTAAAGTTATAAAAATATCTTACTTTCTATCTCCAACTCTACCTCATCTTTCATAATATTTTGCTTTCTTATCAGGACTTCTCTGTCTACTACTGCTTTCTAAAATGGTATATGTAGTTATTAGCAAAATATTAAATATAATTATATTTATGTTAATATTAAAGGTTATATATGATTAAACATAACTAAATGTTATATTTTATATTTTTATATTACCTAACATTTAATTCTGTTATATTACTATACATGATATGAAGCTTCCCCTATTAAAATTAAGAGTTATCTTCTTTAAATGACTTTGTTGTTTCTATTACTCATATTCTACATGTAGCTTTAATTAAAAGGCATTTTGTGTGCAGAGATATGGACTCTTCTGCTAGATAATAGTAAGCTCATTGAGGACAGGGGTGGAATTTCTTCATCTTACATTCTTTATAGTTCTAGCAAAGTTTCTGTTATCTGGTAGTTAATGATAATGTTTAATAAATGAATGAATGGCTAATTTCATATCAAATTCATTTGGATTGTGGAGTTCGCTTGTGACAGATAATTGACCACAGGTCATGCTGTTCATAATTGCAATGTTTTTCCTTTTCAAGCCAAATATTAATTATCTAAGCTAGTCCTGCTGTTTCTTAATGACTTTTAAACCTGTACCACCATGAATACAAGACTGTATGAATTTTTAACAATCTCCAAGTAGTTCATAATTAAACTCCAAGTGATTGAACTCACTGAGTTGATTAATGCCTTTCTTTGTCACTTAGTTTTCAGCATGGTAGAGATAACCAAGAACAACAACAACAAAAGTCACATCAACGTCTGAGAACCAGAAACTATTCTGCATCTAGCTGGCCACTGTAATATATGTGTATAATCCTAATACTCAGGAGGCTGAGATAGGAGCACCATAAGTATGAGACCGTCCTGGCCTACATAAAAGAGATTCTGTTTTAAACAAACAAAGAAGTATTCTTTCTGGACAACTAATAATGAAGAAGGAAAGTGTCAGTATCCACTCAAGTTAATTGATGTACTCATCTACTCAACAAATTCTAGATGAGACAGAGGTCTTTTAGTTACAGAGATTATGATTCATGTCTCTTGATCTCTGTGGACTTAATCACAAGAACTAAACAGAAGGAGAATATTAAATGATCCAAACCCAATCTTTTAGCAGTGCAAGGAGAACAAAAAAGATTTTCTGAATTAGATGTCACTTTCTTAGAGGCTTAGTAATTTCAAACTGAATTCTCTTAGCTGTAAATAAACAAAACCCTCTGCACAGAGAGATCACTTTGTATATATTTGCTGCTTCTGTCACCAGCCACATTAGAGTTTCTTCCATAGATGAAAATAAAGTTATTTTGTATTAAAACGTGATTCCATTTCTTATGGTGCTTTGAAATTAATTTGTTCACTAATTATCACCATTTTGAAAGATGGTTTACCCTAAAGGTGATCTTTGGAGGAGAGGACTAGAATGTTGGTTATCCAAATATGGAATCCCTCTAAATTATATTTCACAGAGCAGTCTCCAATACTAGCACATTCAAACTTTACTGATTAGGATAGTTTAGAAACAAAGCAACAGCCAGGTGCAGGTGGTTAATGACTAGCAACCCAGGAGCACTCAGGAGGCTGAGATCTTAGGATCTTGGTTGAAAGGTAGCCCAGGCAGGGAAGACTACAGGATTCTTTTCTTTTTTAATGTTTCTATTATAAAAATACCATACAGAGGGGTTACAATTACATGAGCAAGGTAGTGAGTACGTTTCCTATTGAGCATTGTAGCCTCCTCCTTTGTTTTTCCCCTACCATCTGTTCTCTCCCACCTCTCCAACTACACTCTCCCCCCCCCCACCTAAATTGTAAAGTTCATTTTTCAACCTAGTGTCTTGTATATCTAATTGTTACAATGGGTCAACCTGTATCCCTATTTAAGCATTTTGTTTTTTCCATTCCCCTCCCCAAATTAGAGAAGTTTATATACAAGATGCAGGGCACCAATATCAAATACAGTGAAAACAGGCATTATACCATGGGGGAGGAACATACAAAGGAACAAAAAAAATCACATGGTACATTATAAATATGTTAGAAATAAGAGCAAGGAAGGAAAAACCACTCATGTCCCTCTCTTGGGTTAGTTTCACTTAACATCATCTTATGTGGTCACATGTACAAAGCTTTTGACCTTTTCTGCTTGTCCTAGACATATACTAGTTATTGCAAATAAGGGAAACCATGGGACCTATGTTTCTGTGGGCATGGCTTACTTCACTTAATATAATTTTTTCCAAGTTTTTCCACTTCCTAACAAATGGGGCGATGTCATTCTTTCTGATGGAGGCATAGAATTCTATTAAGATTCCACCTCAACCCATTTAGAATAGCTATAATCAAGAACTCTAATAACAACAGATGCTGGAGGGGATGTGACCAGAAGGGAACCCTACTGCATTGTTGGTAGGAGTGTAAACTTGTTCAACCACTTTGGAAAGCAGTATGGAGGTTCCTCAAAAGACTCCACATAGAGCTCCCCTATGATCCAGCAATCCCACTTTTGGGCATTTATCCGAATGATCACAAACAAGACCATACTAAAGCTACCAGCATAACTATGCTTACTGCAGCATTATTTATCATAGCTAAGATTTGGAACCAACCAAGATGCCCCTCAGTAGATGAATGGATCAAGAAAATGTGGTATGGGCTGGGAAGGTGGCTCAGTGTTAGAGCGCTTGCCTTGCATGCATGAGGCCCTTGTTTCTATTCCTCAGCACTACATAAAGCAGAAAAAAGCCAGAAGTAGCACTGTGGCTCAAGTGGTAGAGCGCTGAGAGACAGCGCCTAGGCCCAGAGTTCAGGCCCCATGACCAGACCAAAAAAAGAAAAACAAAGAAAAAAAAAAAGAAAATGTGGTATATATGGTACACACACACACACACACACACACACACACACACACACACACACGCACGCACGCACACACACACACACGCACACACACACACAATGGAAGAAGACGATAGGATTCTTATCTCCAGTTAACCAACAGAAATCTGGAAATGGTCCTGTGAGCACTAGTTTGAGCAAAAAAGTTTAGTGATGGTGCCCAGGCACTGAATTCAAGCCTCATGATTGACAGAAAAAAGTGCAGCTAATATACTACGAAACATGCTTTGTAAGAAGTGGGCATTATGAATTACCAATAGGCAGTAAGGTAGAATATAGCTAAAGATGGCGCTTGAAGTTACAATGAGATGGATGCAAATTCTAGATTGCATTAAGAAAATACTTCCATACCACTGAGTCAGCTCCTTGCTTACGAAGTGGGGATTCTGACTGTGCCTGCAGAACTGACAAAATCTGTACATTCCTAATCAATGTACATAGCACTAGAGGATACTTTAATGGCACACGTTCATTGTTATTAGAGTAAACATTTGTAAAGCTTGATTTCTGGCCTTTCCTTTTTCCATGCTCACTTTCTGCTCAGCAGTGGCCTCCACTATGGAGGATTCTGTCCCTATCTACTTTGGAGACTCTTTTGTTTAGCTGGTTTTCCTTCTGGATAACTAAAGTTCTCTCTCAATTCATTATTCACACTGTGCTTTCAACCACAATGATCTTACGCCTTTTCATTTGGACATTCTCACTGCCCTTGGCAGCTTGTGATAAGATTGCTGGTATGTGATCCTAAATATCTCCTGCTAGACCATGAAGTTTCTTTAATCAGAACCACTTCCCTTGGCCCCATGATGATGCAGAACATGCAGGAGCATAAGCACGGGGAGCCTACTGAAGGGTTTTCAAAGTGTGGGCTGCAGAATGCTAGCTCTGCAAGTTCTTTTGGGATAATACATACGGGTTTTCTGGTTACACACTTTTGGAACTTTTCACATACTCTCTGCCCCTTTGAGATTCAAAAGACCTCTTAGCATTTGTAGTTAGCTGAACTGCATGATGCAGAAAAGTCGAACCTTCCTGGCTAAAATATATTTGGAGAAATAGCAAAGTCCATGTCTACTGTCATCACAGAGAAGCCACCATCACCACCATTTCAAGACAATTAAGCTATGGAAGGTAAGGCATTGATAATTAAGTGCTGAGCATGTAAGTGAAGCATTATCACTCCCATTAACGACTCGATGAGTAGTCGTAATCTAGCTCCACACAACCATAATGAAGCCAGGAAATGTCATTGTAGAATCTGTGTAGGAAGAGGTAACAAGTAGAAATACTTGATGAACAGAATTAATGACTATCCCACTGAGCCTTTATGCTCATATCTGTGAAATGGGGAGGAAATAACTTTTGGTGGTGATTAAATGGCAAAACTAAAAAGTATTTATAAAGTGAAAAGTATTCTCCCATGGAAAGTATCATTAAAGATAACTCATGAGGCTTATACTTTGTATGATTAGGACCAGACCATGAAGCCCAAATGATCTGCACAGAACCATGAGCAGCTAGGAGGTAACCAGCAGATCTTAACAAAGTGTGAGGAACTAATTAGACAAAGTTATGGATAATGAGTGAAAAATAGCAGTGGCCCATGTTACCCTAAATTTATGAAAACATTTGCTAGGCAAAAGTAAATTAACTATCCACTAGGTCCAAAAGCTTGAATATTCAAAATTAGTGTATCTGAGTTAATAACTTTTCATCATAATTACTCATTGAATTATCAACCAAGGAAATCCCATTATTATTCAGAAATATGAGCTTCATAGATGATTTCTCTGCAGGCAGACTCTAGATGCTGTTTCCATTTACAAAAAATGTATTAGCTGTCATTTATTCTTGTTTTTTTCTCCCACATAGAAATGATACAACAAAAACCTTTCAAAAGTGAATACAATGATGTCGCCCAATTCTTTACACTTTAGAGCAGATTTTAGTAATCTGGATTCAGAAAATGCTAAAGGCCAATTCCATTTGTCATCATTTTTCCTCCCCTAACAAGCATGATTTGCATTTACTTGAAAATGACATGTATTTAAATTGACATCTTTACTACAATACCTATTATACTATACTATAAATGCATCAGAAACAAGCAGAAGATATTTTCTGTACAAATTTAAGAAATTTTCCTTGTAATCACGTTATTTGTATTAACACACAAATATCTGGTATCTTCACTGGAAAAGAAAATTTTGATGATATTGGGCCATTAATAGGTTATTGAATTTCTACATTGGATGTATACGTATGGCTACACTATCATGTAGTTTGAATGTAGACAGGCTCTTACCTATGCTCATTTACATTCATAGGCCAGGGTCCCAAACATCCTCAAGGACACTGGGGAGTATCTATGTAAAGGAAAAACAAAACTAGGAAAGTAACTAGAAAAGAAATATCAGTGAGTGTAAACCTTCCCTACCTCAAAATGTGAAGAGACAAAAGAGCATGATGTCTTACTTCAAAGCAGACATCAAAAGATGGCCTTTATGGAGTTATTTCTGTCATAGTGCCAAAACTGACAGTAACATAAATTGTCTAGTGAGAAGTTTAAGGTTGCTATAAGGGTTAAAGACCATGAATTTAGTCCCTCAAAAAGATGAAATGCAATCCTATTGTAGTATAAAGCGAAAAAACATATAGAAAAATGAAAATATATAGCACCCTATAAATTTCCCAAAAACAGAGAGTGTATAATTCTATCAAAAACTATTCAATTCATAGGAAGGAGAAAATCCTCCTTTCAATGAAGAGAAATGTCAGTAAACTGCAAATAACTGGCATGATAAAGTTAGTATATAGGGACATTAAGACAATATTTCAGATGTCTAAGAAACTAGTAACTGAACTGGAATATAAGAAAAATTGAATAGAAGTTTATAGAGATGAAAATGATTAATATCTGAGTTTGGATTAACATCATATTAGGTATTACATGAGAAAAGATTAACAAATTTGTGAAGCACAGGAAAAGGAATTATCCAAAATGAAAGAGCAAGAGAAGGAATCAAAAATGAGACAAAATATGCAGAGCATTAGTGAGCTGTGGGAGAATTTCCAACTCCCTAATATATATGTAATTAGAGTTCCCAAAGGAGAAGTGAAAAAAGGTTGAAAAAAACACATTTGATGAGTTCCCAGATGAATACTTTACAAATTTCATGAAAACCATATACTTACAGATGAACGAAAAATGTTGCTATGTAATCCAAGTGATAGTCAATTGTGTTTTAAATTGGGGCATTAGCATTGAAGAGACAATTGATCGTGTTTTTGGCATGATTTTATGGAAAAATCACCAAGATTCCCTTTCTAGTTTGGATTTGAAATGTGAAAGGATTGAAGCTTACTCCAAATTTGGCCACAAGGACTAAAGACTAAAATGTGGTAAATGAATTTCAATCAAAAAAGACATAGAATAGAAACCATCAGCTGAGTTCAGAGCCAACAATTTCTTAACAGTCTGATTTAGAAATCTGTTGCCATATTAGTTCTTAATCAATGGCCTACAGTATCTGTTGGGTCTTTGTCAGTCCTACAAAAGACGGACAGGGTCCCGAGACAATCAGACACAGCAGGAAGCCAAATCCAGCAGGTAGAAAACTCGTTTATTAACAGAGAGCAGCCCCTTTTAAAGACAAAAAGGGTGGGTGGTATGGTAAGGGAGGAAGAGGAACCAATCACTGTCAAGGTCACACCCTATCATTCACCTGAGCCTTCACGGGCTGGTTAGGCACTGATCGGCAGATCATTGGGCTCTGCCCACTCTACTCTCTCCCAGCGCCATCTTGGCTGCCCATGTGCTCTACAGTAAATTAGGCTCTGCCCACTCAACCCCCTCTCAGCGCCATCTTTGCTGCCCATGTGCTCCACAAGTATCCAGAGCAAAAATAAATAGGTATGGTTAAAATTGCTCAGGCTTTCCTTCTAGGGATATGTGAAGCTCAGAGTTCTGCAAATGGTTCTTGGGTGGGAATCTGTAGAAACTCTTCATCTAACTAGGTTTCCAGCCTATTTTCAGACAGCATGGATTCTTGTCCAAGAGCTATCTGTGTGCCCAAATGTGGTTTGCCCTTTCGTAATTATAAATGCTTTCTTAGAAACAGAGAGAATAATACGATGCTAGCAACTTACCAGAAAGTCAGTGTCCTAAGTTGCTTTTCCTTCTCTCCATTGCCTATAGCAGCCTGGCTTTCCAGAATCATTGACATAGATAGAATAATCTATGCTTACAAGTCTTGCTTGAATGAGTCCAGGAACTCATGCATCACCTGTCAGACCACCAGAAACAGAAAAATGGCAGAGATGGCTCCTTTTGCAGGCGAATTTGACTTCATAATTAGAGTTCATATATGACAGAAGTTAGAAAAATTGTGCATCATGGTATTTAATCAACAGTTATTTATGAATGGGCAATAGGAATGCCATTTTTCTTATCATTAAAAGATAGTACAAAAACCAGGAACACTAAATTTTCACTAATTAAATGAAAAGAACTTTTAGTAGATAGCATACTTTTATACTGGAAATCTTCCAGACTGAGTTAGATTTAGGGCTTTTCCTGGAACTTCAGTATTAACCTCCCAGAAGGGTGACATTCCATCCATCTCCCTCAGTACATTGCATTCTACTCTATCACAGATGTGTATCAGTGTGTGAGAGATACCAGAACAGCTCGGTCTTACAAACAAGAATAGAACTTTGAGTTAATAAATTTCCTAATGAAGGCACCAGAAGCCATGTATGAGTTAAGAAACAGAACAGAGGAAGATGTTGGAAAGTTGGAAGAGTAGAACTACTCATTGACACACTGTCATCAGAAGTAGTAGTACATGTCTGAGACAAGCAGAAACGGTCAGACAGGTTGATGTTAGGCGAAATGAACCCCAGGATAAGGACTCAGATGGTTTTTCTTTCTTGCCATTGTTTCTAACATTTTTATAAGGTGATTTCTTTGTTGCTTTGTATGTCCCTCCCCCACCGTATAACCCCTGTTTTCACTGTATTTGATGTTGGTATAATTTGGGGAGGGGAAGGGAAAAAACACATTGTTTAAATAGGGATACAGGTGGACCCATTGCAACAGTGAAATGTTATGTCAAAAAATGAACTTTACAATTTTGGCGGGGGGCGGGAGGGGGAGAGAGGGGGTGGGAGGTGATAGGAGGGCAGGGATGATAAGGGGAAACAAAGGAGGAGGCCACAATGCTTGATAAGAAATGTACTCATTACCTTGCTCATGTAATTGTAAACCCCCTGTATGGTATTTTCACAATAAAAAACTTATTAATAAAAGGAAAAGAAAAAAAGAAAGTATAATTAAGGCTTTTTACGAGAAAAGACCAATTGTTTACAAGGGGAAAACCTATCAGAATAGCAGATTTCTCAGGAAAAACCTTAAAAGCAAGGAGGGCTTCGTATGATATCTATCAAGCACTGAAAGCAAACAACTGCCAACTTACAATACTGGCTTCAGCCAATTTTTCTTTTATAACTGATAGGTAAATTAAAATATTCCATGATAAACTAAAACTAAAACAATTTGTCACTACTAAGCCAGTACCAGAGAAGATACTCATAGATATTCTGCATACAGATCAACATGAACCTGTAAAAGTTGGGGGAGGGGGAGTGCAGGAAACATGTCCTGTCCGATGAGGACATAAACATAGGAGGAACAGAAGGAGATACAAAACCAAAATTGGGGAAACAATAGCAGGATACACCGCATACATCTCAATTCTAACACTCGTTCTTAATGGACTCACTTCTCCAGTCAAAAGGCATTTATTGGCAAATTGGATCAAACATCAAGACCCAATCATCTGCTGTCTCCGAGAGATACAACTAACAGACAAAAACGTACATTTAATTTAGGTAAAAGGTTAGAACAAAATTTTCCAAGCAGATGATTCTTGTAAACAGGCTGGAGCATTGATACTAATATCTGACAAAGTAAATTTCAAATTAAAATTAGTTAGAAGGGAAATGGTTAATCAGAATCCTCATTTTACAGAGACCTACATGCTAGTGGAGAAAATAGGCACAGAACCATATTGTGAGATACACTGTTTTGTGCCTGAGGTTGCCTATAAAGGATAGTCTGATCTCCCAGGGAACGATGCAGAGTCAACCTTCATATTTTGACATTTTAAGATGGCGGCAATAGACAACAGAAGATGAAATCCCTCCATTCTCTTCTGAAGAGATCCTGTAGCCAGGAAGAGTAGACTCAGAAAATATATAGGGATCCACTCTCTTTGGCGAAGGAATTCTGGTGTACTGTCATCAAAATCAAAATGCCAACTGAAGCGGTTCTCACAAAGTTTCATAATCATCCTCAGGGTGTGTTTCATTTTTATGCTGTGATTTCATGCTTCACAGATTCCTAATTCTACTAAAAGAAGAAGCAAGATATTTTAATGAAGTTTCTTATTTGGTCCCAAAGGCCAGGTGTTAAGAGTCAACAACATGACAGGAACAGTCGACAGGCACTCTTAGGAGATGGTCATCTCCTCACCTTCCCTTGACGAGCAACCACAGGTCCAGGTCATAACCTTCCATCTCGAAATTATTCTTTCTTCTCTCGCTAAATTATTCTTTGAACTTATTTAAAAGACTCACTTAGGATCCCAACATGTTATGTCAATAAGTAGTCACTGATTCTCAATTTGTCTGTTAACATGAAAAAAATGTAGAAGAGCCAGCAGTGAGAACATTGATTGGTCCTTCATCGATTAAAAAGTAGATGGTTTCTTTTTTAAAATGGCAGTCATTATTACTTAGCTGACCTTTTTGTGGAAGATGTTATTTTCATTCATCATACTGTCCCATATCACATGAAATTAATATAGAATAAGAACTCCACATGTTAGTGTTTGTATAAAACCATTGCAACTCTTTCAATTGTTAATGGCGTCATCATTAATAATTCATCCATCCTCCTGTTCAGAACTGGAAGATAAGGATATAAGGAAGGCTTATATCAGGTAGGTTTATTGCACAGCAGGGAAGCTCAGCTTTTAGTTTATACATATCAACAGTGCTAATGGGAACAGCAGTGAGGGGTGGAACATAAGCCTGGCACTCAGGATGGGTCATGTGGTCTTGGCCAGCAGCTGAAGCAGAAAATAGACAGCAGATCTAGGTCAAAAGGAGCCTCATAGCCCACATTAGAAACCTGAACTTTTCTCCAAAACATAGGAAAAAGTTGACATGCTAGGTTGCCCAGGCTGGCTTCTAAGTTCCGATTCTCCTGACTGTGATACTGAATAGTTGGGATACTGGACATGCACCCCTCGTGATGAGTGCTGATAAGCTTCAAAGATGTCAGTTACTTGGTTGAAGCTTTGCATTTTTTGGTTATAAAATGGAGGATGTCTTAAAGGTAGAGGTGTTAACAAGATTCAGGAAGGTTAAGTTTTGGTATACTAAATAAATAATAGTGAACGTGAAAGTCTGAAGCAGGGCAATTATAGTGCAGAGTAGGGGTGTGTTCACTCATCTAATAGATATTATTGCTTTTCTATTGTACACTAGACACTGGTCTTCAGTCTTGGCATGGAAAAAAATGAAGAAAAATTGATGAGTATGCCTTTTCATATAGCATGTGTTCAAATTGAGTTTTATGTATAATAGCTCTTCTGAAAGAATATAAGCAATTTGAGATAAAAGCTATGCTTCATTTATTTTTTTCAGTCCCTGATATTAGACTAGCACAGATTGCTTATATGGAATTACTTGTATGGACATAGCTTTGCTCAGTAAATATAAGCTATTAACAGAATTAAGGAAATAACCTCCGTAACAAGCTGGAAAGTAAGGTCAATATTTTCAAAAGGAACTCTACAAACCTACATTATATTTGAAACACATCCCCAGTCAAAGTTTACAGTACTCAACAATTCATACAGAAAAAAGAGCAATTTTCAACCTCCACAAATCTTTCTCTAAATGCTGAAAGCATCACGTTCCCTTCTCATTCTTATTGCTTTTCACTATTGCAATTTTATATAAACTTTTCTTTATTTGGATGACAACATATTGCCCATTGAAGGCTCAGAATTGCTTCAGAGCAAGGGACATAATCACTTTTTGCTTCAGATTATATTCCTAGCAGCTAGCACAGAGTCTGGCATATAATAGACACTCAATAAATGTTCACTAAGTGAATGGATAAATTAACAGATGGACAAGATATAAAGAGAAAGACCAATTCCAATAGAGAAGATTTATAAAATCTTCTGGGACATTTCAGTTGGTCTTTCAAGAGAAGGAGATTCACAAAAAGTAGGATGGTGGCTGTGGCACAGAAGAAAAATGGGGATCTTTTTGGAGGAAAGATAAGGGTAAGCAAGCCCTGCACATACACTCAGGCTAAAATCTGCACAAAGGTTCAGAGAATGGTTTACTGTGGTTGCCACACGGGCTGTGCATGGGGTGTGTGTAAGCTAATGGCAATGCAAGTGGAGAAGTGGGGACCAAGCAAGAATGGTAGCTGCCATTTTTGGATATAATAGGGATGCTCTTGATACGCATTACCACTTTTGCCCTCACAATATGTTGTAGCTGTTGTTTGGCAAGTGTGCCTATGGGGTCCACTAGCAGCCATTGGAACTTGGGAGAAATGCAGATTCGGAAGTCGATCATAGACCTAGAGAATCCTCTCTGGAGGATTCAAATGTACACTGAAGCATGAAAACCACTGATTTATAAGTTAAGAAATAGATCCATCTTTTACAGATACAGGAATTAAGAGGTACAGTAACTCGCTTAATGACATATAGCTAAATTAAGTTGCTTTTCTACCTCAAAGCCCCTGACCTTCTTCCAAAATCATGATACCTTACTTCTGATGGAAAATATTTTTCTGAAGACATTGATGGTTGTGTAAGACTTTAAACAAAGGGAATAATTTGATTTATGTGGACTTTGTGTTTTTATAAATAGCATTCTGACAAAATAAGACATAGATTGAAGGAGAGTTCTCAGGCAAGGCAATTTGTTAGAAGATGGTTGTATAGGATAAAAATGTATGAACGCCAAATTATGATCATTTCATATCTTAAAAATATCTGAGGCACAACATGTTTTCTTGCTCTGTTTACTCTTAAATCACTGAGGGATGGTATCTGTAGTCTATGACATCTCAGAAATATTAATTCTGATTTCTGTTCCATGTATCTCCAGAGTTAAAACTTACAAAAGTTGTGGGAATATAGGGACAGACTGTTTCTGACAAGAAGGGAAAACTTTTCTGACCCAAAAGAGGAACAGATATGCGAATGTATGATGTGCTACTCTTAGGGCATAGTAAATCTGGAGCCTCACTATCACCTTAAGCAACCTCTAAATACCAATGCTTCTCAGTCTGGATCCTGATTTTCTCTTTTATCTCTTTCTTGATTTGTGCCCAGAGACCATGTGGTTTATTTTATTTCTTAGACCATGGACCATTATTATTAGCATGTCCAAGGCTCCTGTCTCACTTTAAACATTGTACCTTTTTTCCTGCCCCAAATCCTTTTCTCTTTTGCTTGATAATCATTGAATGGTTTCCTTTTATTTCCATATATTTTTATAGATAGAGAATCCTTTTGGATCCATTTTTTAGCATTAGTGAGTGAGGTACAATGGACAAATGTTGTGTGTGTGTGTGTGTGTGTGTGTGTGTGTGTGTGCGCGTGTGTGTGTGTGTGTGTGTGTGTGTGTGTGTGTGTGTGTGTTTTAGATACTCTGTAAAACCATTTCCTCAATCAAATTGGTTAACATATCCATCACTTCCCCTAGCTACCTTTATACACATATTTCAATTTAAATAGTGTTTAATTAGGTATGCCATAGTATTTTTTACATTTTCCTGAGCACTATCTAAATCTGGTGTAGTACTTACTATTACAGAGTATTTTATGATATGGTTACTCATACTACAATATGCATATCTACTCCCCAACTGATAATACACAGATCATCTCCAACCTACCACCATCTTGTAATTTTCAACATTATGATGGGCATACTTATTTCAGGCCCTAGTTAACCAATGTGAATATGCCTTTGGGCTTTAAAATCCAAGAAGGGATAGTAGAGGAAAAACAAAGGAGGCAACAATGCTTGATAAGAAATGTACTCATTACCTTGCTCATGTAACTGTAACCCCTCTGTACAGTATTTTCACAATAAAAAACATTAAAAATAAAAAATAAAAATAAGGGCTGGGAAGGTGGCTCAGTGGTAGAGCGCTTGCCTTGCATGCCTGAGGCCCTGGGTTCGATTCTTCAGCACCACATAAGCAAAAAGAAAAAAGCCAGAAGTGGTGCTGTGGCTCAAGTGGTAGAGTGCTAGTCTTGAGCTGAAGAGCTGAGTGACAGCGCCCAGGCACAGAGTTCAGGCCCCACAACCAGACCCCCCCAAAAAAAATCCAAGACCTAAATTGCTATATTATGGGGAATATGCTGCATTTTCTCAAGCACTACCAGACTTCCCTTTAGAATAGCTGTTTCACTCTCTCTTCCTAGCACCAGTACACGAACAGTTCTTTTTTTTTTTTTTTGGTCGGTCATGGGGCTTGAAACACGAACAGTTCTTGACTCAGAATTCCCATCAACATGTCACATTTTCGATTTTTCTGAGTCTTTCTGCTCATTATGTGATTTCACCATCCTTCTATTCTATATTTTCTAGGTATCTAGGACTTAATCTCTTCACATGTTCTCTAGCTTTTTGGTATCCTTTTGTCTTCATCCAAGGAAATTAGCTGAAGGCTCCAAACATTCTGTTTCCAGCCCTGGCACTATTTTCAAGGTCTCTGGCACTTATAACCTATCTATTGTATGACCTTTAGTGTCCTCACCAATCCCTTTCAAAATGTCATATGACAGTCTTTATTGTACTTCTAGTACTACTAAATGGTACCATCATCCACTTTGTTACCCAAGTCAACACATCAGGAATAATTTTTGGTTAGTTTTTGTTTCTCCTTACACTCATATCTGAGTTATCAGTAAGCATGGATAGCTCTTTTTCGAAAAGGAATCCTTATTCTTCTAATTTTTGTCATCTCTTAGAGAAGAGATCCCAATCACTAGCCTTAGATATACGCCATCATTTTTGCTGACTTTATATATTTCACAATGTAATGGCTCAACCTACTTGTTTATCTAGGGAATGCTGAAATTTCCTCACAGATTGTCAGTTCCAAGAGAGCAAAACCTATGCCTTTTCTTGTTATCCTTGTGTCTCTAGACTCAACACAGGTAGGTATTCACTAAATATTGAGTAATATCTTTTTTTTTTTTTTTTTTTGTCAGTCACGGAGCTTGAACTCTGGGCTTAGGCTTGTGCTCTGCAGCTCAAGATGAGCGTTCTACCACTTGAGCCACAGCGCCACTTCTGGTTTTCTAGTGCTTTATTGGAGATAGGAGTCTCACAGTCTTTCCTGCCCAGGCTGGCTTTGAACCATGATCCTCAGATCTCAGCCTCCTGAGTAGCTAGGATGACAGGCGTGAGCCACCGGCTCCCGGCGAGTAATATCTTTCAACTTGACTTAGCTCTCTAGAGATATAAGATGACAAACGAATAAACAGCTACAGGAACTCTGATCCACTTACACTAGACTTATAAGATATAGACCAAATGTAAAAATTCCTCTATTAAAAGTCTTAAATTTATGCCCTTAGTAAACTCTATAGAGATAAAAATTCTACCTTAATACTTATTTTACTCCCGTGGTACCTTATGTGGCATTCAGTATCTAAATGATGTATAGTAGCTTCACACATTACAGAATTTCTTACTTGATTGGTGAAATTGTTGTCTGCATCACTACTAAAGATACATTAAAATATTATTACATAGCTCTAATAATGGTTTCTGGGAGATCATTCCCTTGAAAACACCTGGCTTCTGGAAATAGTGGAAAATAGCCAAAGAAATGAACAATTGGGATAGTTAAATAAGTTATGGCCTTGGTTGGCCACTAAGTTTATGTCTGAGTTAGACAATCTATCAGGCAGACTGGAACTCAGAAATAGGCATTTTATCAAGAACCATAGGTAAGGCAATTCACACTAGTCAAACTGGTCCAAACAAGAGTCTAGAACCGAGTGGTCTAAAGGAGCAAAGTGGTTTTTATCAGAGAACATAGATTTTGCTTCATATGAATAGAAGCTGACAAAGAATAGTAGATGGACAGTGGTAACTTTGCTGAAGCCAAGAATTACTGTATATTCCAAATCCAATACGCAAAAAGAATGACTGACAAAGGTAATGAAGATCATGTAGCTTGGGTGTTTGTGTATTTGACATTCTCCTCTTATGAATTATACCAGAAGATTCCTTTCTAAAACCAATTAATCTGTACATTAATTTGGAGAGTACCTGATACTTTTCTTTTGCCCTGAGTAGACACTCCACACGTGTGTTCCGTTATTAAGTTGAGCATAGGGTTTTATTAACAAAACAAAGGCCCTTATTTTTAAGTATCTCCCTGAGGAAGATGGCTATCGACTCAAAGAGATAAAGTGTGCATAAGTGAAGCTGCAGAATATTTTCAACTTTATAGATAATGAGTCTTGTAATGGGAGACAAACCAAGCCTACAGTCTTAAAGAGAAAAGACAAGAATAAAGGTGTACACTTCTTACAAAACGGAAATCTTGAGCTCTATCTCAAGAGAAGCAGAAACCAGAATCATGTCAAATAAGAATGTACCATCATACTACATGTAAAACTTAAAAGGTATAATGGGATATAATTAATGAAAAGAAGGAAGGAAAAAGAAGAGCAAAAGCAAAACACTTGCCAAGAATGAAACCTTCATTCCCACTTAGGTTCATGAAGAGGCATAAGTTTAAGTACAATAAAGAATGTTTTACATAATCTTTTTGACATTCTCTTTAAACCATCTTAATTCTACTTCTGAGGTCCTATGCTCCTGGAATGATAGGTTTTTCCAAACTCAGTAACTCTTGGGGACTATATGACCATCATTACACAGAAAGCTTAGGCATTTAGATAACACCAAAACATTGAGTGCTCGTTACTGATTCTTTCTGAAACACATTGTCTCAGTATTCCTAATCCCTTCAGGGCTATGGCTCTATTACTTGGGGTCTTGACACTTGAGCAAAATAGATCTCCTGCATGCTCCTGGAAGCCAGCCAGTCCCCCTGAAGTTTTTTCTACTTGGTCCACACTTCCCGCTACTTGTTCCATGACATATGACTACAACCTGCAAAATCTCCAAGACAAAGAAAAGCCAAGCCAAAAAAAGCTCTTTAAATTGGTGTGTTACGAGGAAATATGGGGGAAAACCCCCAAATTATACACACACAAATATTTGTATATGAATACATATTCACATTTGAGCTACTTTAATAATTAGAACAGTGAAATTCCTTCTCATGGAATTTAGCTGTACCCTCTGAATCTTAGCTAGAAGCTCATTAAAGTATTCGGGATGCAAACTGCATGTATAAAATAAAATGTTGACCACATTCATTCACTCCTCTTTTATATTTATATGGTGACTTTTGTGCTTGATATTTAAATGTGCTTCATTATGTTTTATGACTGCAATTTGCATACTGAAATAATATTTGAACTGAGGCACTTGGGAGTGATTTATAGTGTTTTCAACAGTTTCTATGCTGTAAAATGGAGGGAATAGATCTATACAATCAGGGAACTTTAACTGCAGGGTTTTGTCTTGCTCAAACTCAGGCTAAACCTTTCATTACAAATGAGAGGCTGATCATTTCAAAAGCAACGGCAGTTTGGTTGTTTCCTTGATTGGGGTGAGAGTAAACTCCCAGCTATACTCACTATGTGCTGTAGTTGTTAGGGTCACATTTCTAACTCCCTAGATTCAAGAGTCACCCTGATTCCTTGGTGCCAAGCTAGAGCCTGTGAATCCTGATCTAGGCACCCAGGCTCCCTGTGTGAACTATGTTCAAGTCTATTACTAAACATGGGGAAAATGGAGGGGATTGCTGATCTTTTATACACCCCAACACATTTTTGGAAACTGAGCTGTTGGGATTTGGTCATGTGACCTTCGGGGCAATAAAGCCATGTAGTCTTCTACCTCAGCTCTCAATCATTCAGCCGCTGGGTGTCTGGTTGCTACAGTGGAAAATTTCCACGGAAATTTTTCTGTGGAAAGGATTCAGCCCCTGAAAATCTTGAAATGCAGTGACCTGCACAGTACATGAATATTCATGCCGATCCTGTCATGTCCTGTCTTTAGTAACAACCCCGATGTCTGTATCCCAATTCCCTGGGAACTGGGATTCAGCTTTGTTATACTGAATTTTTGTGTTGAAGCCTTAACCCATCCTCAATGTATTGTATTTGGAGATTGGGACTATAAAGGGATAAGGAAAGCAAATTACATCGTAAGAGTCGGGTCCTTGTCCACTATAACTAGCGTCCTTATAAGAAGAGATTAGGACGCAGATGTGAATGGAGGGAAGGTCATCTGAACACATAGTGAAAAGCTGCATATTTGTAATCCACAAGGAAAGGCCTTAGAATTAAGTAAACCTTCTGATGCCCTGATCTTTAATTTCTTGCCTCTAGAATTATGAGAAAATAAATTTCAAGCAACCCCTTCTGTGATATGTCCTTATGGTAGTACAAAAACACTCACCAAAGTCCTAGTGATTCACTATTAACTCTCATTGAGCATGTACATTGTTTCCAGCACTGGTTCTAAGCCAAGGAAATACAAAGGGTGAGAAAACAGATAAAAATCTTTACTATCAGTTCACTAACTGAGAGGAAGCCACAATAGTGGCATTGCAAAGTCTCTATTGAGGTAGCTCATGGGTACTGGGTAGTCAATTTTCCACATCTATAAAATGGGTATATTAATAGTTATTATGTTAACTCATGAAGATGAAAAAGAATGAATACAAAACCTCATAATAGTATCTGGCAAGTGGTACCTTTATGTTTTAGTCCAGATAGGCAAAAATGTATTAATTCTAAATATGGATATGTGTTACAAAAAACAACAAAGCAGATTAAGGATGGATATGATAGGATGAAAAAAAGACTTGTTGGTGTATATTTTAAGCATATCCCTTACTAGTTATTAGTCCTGGGTAAACTGAATAAAACTGAACAAAGTACACTATTGTTTTAAATAGAGACAAAGAACATTCCAGGCAGCTATAACAGAATGTGTAAAGGTCCTGGGGTGGACAAGTGGCTTGACCTGTGATAGAACCCATAAAAGATGAGTGTACTGAAGTACTATAAGCCATACACAGAAAAAAGAACATTGTCAGGCCAAGAAGAAGGTCCCATACAATCAAGGGGATGATAAAACCAAAAGTGGCTCCAACCTCTGAGATCCAAGGGAGCACCTTAGGCCCATGCTAAGTACACAGATTGCTGGAGCTTTTCCTCTAGAAATTCAGCTACAACTGCCTCAATACCTACTATATTGTAGAAAAAAATCAATGTCAGGGAAGCTCCTATTGTAAATACAAAAGAGAACATGGCCATCCTAGAAACATATAGGACATTAAATGGTGCTACATGCTAAAGAACAAAGCTGAACACTAAAAACGCAATTGGCAGTGCTGGAACTGCAGGTAAATGGCATTGCTCATAGAAGATGATCAAATCAGGGTTGGGGAGATAAGCATGGGATTCTCAACATGCAGATGGTGTTTCAACTGATGACTGGATGGCCTCGCCAGAGGGGAAAGCCTCCATAAAGAAGTCCAAAGGCACTGGGCAGTTGGAGAGAGAGACAGAGCTTGTAGCAGTGACAGTCAGCCCCGGAGATAAAGCAAAGGAGGAGGGGAAGCAAAAGGTTACAGTGTCCTGATTGCTAAGGGAAGTATTTCCAGGGGAAAGCAAGGTCTACTGTGCCAAAAAGCTGTTGCTTAGGACAAATAAGGAGACAGCAAAGAACTGACCATTAGACGCAGCACAAACAGCTCATCAGGCTAACAGGAGGGGAGATAGTTGGGGAGTGTAATAGCAGGCATGTAAGGAAGCTCTGTCCTGTTGCTTCAATTTTCTCAGTGCATAATAGGAAGCTTGTTTATCAGCTGAAAACAAAGATGGAGAGAAGTAGCTGGAAGCATGTGGAGGTATAATAGATACAAAATAGCCATCTTGGAGAGAGGGAAAGTAGAAGGACCTAGAAAATACTGTATGACTGCTGGGCAGAATTAAAGATGCACTTGTGCCTCCTAGTCAAGAATTTAAAGTGAATCCAACAAGCATAGTTGTAGGTTATTTTTTTTTCTCCAGTCGCAGCCAGCTACCCAAGGACACTGGAAAACAGGCAGAGAGATAGATTTAACTTAGAGTTGCAGTTTGGCTAAGCATAGGAGAGGGGAGCACAGGACTTGAGACTGTGTAGAGGAAGTAATTCGGATGATTGTTAGGGAATTAAGGAGGAAAGAGGTAAAAGCAGGTGTAGGACAGACAGTGGAAAGTTGGGAGGAAGGATGGAATGGAGGGAGTGCAGGCTAAAATTGAAGAGCTTGTGGGAGACAGTGCATTAGAGGAAATGAAATAGAAAGCAGAAGTGGTTGGCCAGACACCGGTGGCTCATGCCTATAATCCTAGCTATTCAGAAGGCTGAGATCTGAGGATTATGGTTCAAAGCCAGCCTGGGCAGGAAAAGCTGAGAAACTCTGATCTCAATAAACCACCAGAAAACCAGAAGTGGCGCTGTGGCTCAAGTGGTAAAGCATTTGCCTTGAGCTGAAGAGCTGAGAGACAGCGCCCCGGTGTAGAGTTCAGGCCCTACAACCAACAACAACAACAACAACAACAAAAGGCATGGGTGGGGAGTGGTGGGAAGGGCCTTGAAACATGAAAGTTTGGGGAATGCAGTTATTGGTAAAGGCAAGAGCTAGAGCTGAGTGACTAGTTGAGGGGTGAAGGTCATTCATTGCAGAAGTCATGGAGCAGGAAGGCCTGTGTTAGAATCCAAGAATCCGCTGCATAGGTTTTTCCATAGTCAATAATCAGGGCAGGAATAGTGTTCAAAAGAGGGACATTGAGCGAGCAGAAGAGCAGAAGGAAAATTTCTAAGAAAAACGCTGGCAGATTCTTCTCTTTAAGTTCCTTGTCTGTGTTAAGACCTGGAGTGAAATTCTGAGTGACAGGAAGGCACTGAGGGAGCTTGGGCATGGGAAGATAGAGGGCCCTCACTGGCACTCCAGATTGTCACACAATTACATCTTTGCCTCTAACTTGTAGAGTATTGCTTAGACTCTCACCCCCCAGCTGCTCGGTAACTCCTTACTCAGACTTATTCTCAAATCTAAGCCTCTAAATTGAGTCTCCTATGATTAGAGCCCTAATATCAACCTAGTCTCTCACCATTCTTGCATGTGCTCCATCTCCTTGCCTGACCAAGTGAGATAGCTAAAGGCATGGTCTCAGTATGAAGAACTATTGTCATTATGTGAATCTATACAGGGGTCCATGTGTTCATGTGTTATCAGGCTCTTAAAGAAGGGTCACAGGTCAAACATGATCACAACTGGAGACCACGTGGTTTGTGATCTGATAAAAGGAAGTTGGGTAGGCTTACCCAATAATATGTAGAGCCATTACCTTGGTAGGAAACCAAGCCACTGCAGTGTAAGAGTTCATTATCATGAAAGAAATAAACCAAAATGTGGCCAACCTCATTTTCCTTGGTGGATAATTGTAGAAGTCATTATCTCAGTTGTGCTTTCATTCATAAAATAATTCTTAACAACGTTCCATGTACAACCATGTTTCTAGAAGCAAGGGAGAACCCTGATCTCATGAGATTCACAGTCTAGTGAGAGAATGGAAATGAATAAGTAAACACACATACAAGACGACTTCGGAAAGTAATGTGTGCCTTACAAGCAATGGAACTAAAAGTCTTTGTTCTTTTAAAAAGTATTTTTGAGTTAACGTACAGTTAAACTATGAGGGGGTTCATTGTGATATTTTCATATATGTGCATTCACAATGACATCCTTTAATCCTTTTGAAGGCATGTTCTCTGCTAGACATGGTTCTAAGACCTATGGAGCCTATGTCACCTTTTCAATAATCAAGTACCTTTGGTACTGTTACTGTCTTATCATCACATTTTATAGATAAGGAAATCAGGCCCAGGAAGGTTTAGTAAATCATGGACTTACATAAGTTACTTCACTTTTTGTGCTTCTGTTTTTTCCCCTGTTAAATAGAAAAAAAGAAAAGCGATGGTGGCATAGGGTTGGTCTTTTATAATGAAAGGGATTCCTGTAAGTAAAAGACTCTGAACCATCCTTAGCTCATAGGAAGAGGTAGTTATTCTTCTACAGATAAGGAAAGCACATGGAGAAAGGTGAAGTATATTACCCACATCCCCGTACTGTATACGTAAATGAGCTCAATGAGCATTTTTTGCCTGAAGAGCAGGACTGGAGTTCCCAGGAAGGTTGTAGTCCCTCCCAAGTCTTCATCCGATGCAGCACTACATCTCTGTGTGTGGGCGAGCAGGAGTTAACCATGGGCTAAAAATATTTTTTATTTCAGCTCTATTCTCCACGCCTGGAGATACTCAGAAAACTGTATTGCAGAATGAGGACATGTGCAGTGTTAAACTGTGGCACAAAATCACAAGGAAACAACTAGAGGAGGGAAGGGCATTCAGTAATATGAGAAAAAAAGTGAGAAATAAGCAATATGTCCCTGTTTTTCTTATCACCAGATTACTTCCAGCACCTCATGGTGGTATTACCATTTCATCAGACTGTATATTCTAAACAGTGAAATGAAAATGCATATTCAAGCAAAGCTTTGTAACTTGAACTACACAGAGGGGTCCTATTCAAGTCTCAACTTCAGGAAGAAAGCATGACCATGTTTGTCTAGCTCTAATTTGCTCAGTTGAATAAAAAAATTCAAGGATTTCATTAGATAAAATAAAACAATTATTATCAATCTAACCTTTAAGTCACCTTGAAGTACATTCTCAAATGTTGGGATTCAGCTGGGCTCCAGTAGGAGACTGAGATCTGAAGATTGCAGTTCAAGGCCAGCCTGGGCAGGAAAATCCATGATACTCTTAGCTCCAGTTAATTACCAGAAAACTGGAAGTGGCATTGTGTCTCAAATGGTAGAGCTCTTATCTTGAGTTGAAGAGCTCAGGGACAGCACCCAGGCCCTGAGTTCAAGCTCCACTGACCAAAAAAATATTGGGAATCTATGCTATACGCTCATTGTGAAGGCTACATGTAACACATTAGAGCATGAATGTGCAAGCTCCCCAAGCATCCATACGTCTAACAGCCCACTGTCCTGGTATTCATTTCGTAGTCATATAGATTCCTTCTTATTCTGTGATGTTTACCAGATATGTAGATATGTTCTATGTGAGAATAACCTTCATTTCACAACCAAACAAGAACCTAGAAATTCATAGAATTTGGAATGCTTTGAAGCATTCCCTCCACGGTTGGTAACAGGTAACCTTATTTAATAGGATTTTGAGAATCTAGATTTTCTTTTCGTTTTGTAAAAGGACTCCTCCCCGACTACTTAATCAAAGCAAGAATTCCATATTCCTCCACAAACCACATTTATTTTCAAATATCTAATAAATCTCCTGTAAGCAATTTCTTATAAGAAAAAAGTAGAGGGCAAGAAATGAAAACTTCAGGAGTCCCCAGTGGGAATGATAAAGTCAAGTGCTTTTACATGTTATATTCTGAAAGTATCCATGTGAGTTCTCCTCACGTTCTCATAAGTGTGCATACATGTCCAAGTCCTCTTCATTGGAAATGCACCACTGTCTCCTGAATGAAATCCAGCACAGGCTCATCCTTGGGATGATTTTTCCACCCTACCTGGCTTCTACCAAGAAAAGGACTTCCTCCCTCTTTCCCATATCTCTACAACAGCATCTTTTAGCCTGAGGTTTATTTTTCTGTCATCTGTTTACCCTTACAGGTTGGGAGCTCCCTAAAGACATGAACAATACTAACTCACTTCTGTTTTCTTAGAAGCAGAGACTGGGAAGTTTGAGCCAGAAGAACTTCATGCATTGTAGTTTAATACCTGGATAGTCTTCTGTGCAAAGTGGATGTATTTTGCAGGGAAGTAAGGTTTGATTGCATTTTTTTCCTTTTTCCTCAAACTCCTCTTGATATGAGGAGACTCATTTGAAAGCCATTGGAGCTCTGCAAATGCAGAAGAGATGGGCATCAGAAAAACCCACTAGGATTCAGAAAGCATGATCACAGAATGCTTGCTAAGCCAATTCTTTTTGTGTCCCTTCCCCTTCTTCAATTCAATTCAAAAATTTCTCAAGGGCTAGATTGAACACACACACACACACACACACACACACACACACACACATATATATATATATATATATATTTTTTTCTATTGCATTTAGAAAACATCAGCATCATTTCAGGCAATTTATGTCTAAATCATAAGCATCAATTAGTGTGGTGCCCTTTCTGAAATTTGAATCACGCTATTGTCTAGGGGCTTCATTTCTTTTTCAAGGCCAACTTCAGAATTTTCAAGGCTTTATGACAGCGAGTGATAGTGTGAGAAGCAGCTTTTCCCAAGTGCCAATAGAGGCATCTGCTGTGAGCTCCCCCCCCCCCCAGTCATGACTTCCCCCAAACCTCAAATGTATTCAGCTTTCTGCACAGCCATGGACTAGAGCTGCTTCAGAAATGATGTCTCAGCATGGAGTCTTCCCATATTATTGCACTCTGAAAGACCATCAAATCTCTTGGTTATTAATTTAAGTAAAGGGATTGTGGAAGTCAGTCATGGGCCCTATAGAACTCGATCTAAGGAGGGTAATTTCGTTGGAAGCCACACTTTCATATCCCGATTCTCTTTTTCCATCTAAAAGAAGATTTTATTAAGTAGATGTGCCAGCCTCTCGCTTTATGGCAGTGTTTGGTTGTTTAATAGAATGTGAATTAGAATTTGAACGGCATTTATAAGAATCTTCTGTATCCAGGACACTAGATATATGCTATTCTCATCTTTACCTGACCTTGGAGATGTGTGCATTTATTCAAGTGTCCAGCCCATGGCACATCAACAAACAAATAATTCTAACAGCAAAGAAGTCAAGTGTCAGACACCTGGAAAATCCCTTAGGAATAAACCATTGTACCAAGATTGTATAAATTTCCCTGAGCATTACATTCTCTTGGCTATTTGTTTAAAATATACATGATTGCGGTCCCTCTCTTGATTTTCTCATTGTGAGACTTACAAGAGAGAGATCTAAAATCCACAATTTAAATAAGCTGTGCTGATTCTTTTATTTTAAAGTATATGATCGAGTATTTTTCAGTATACTCTGTACAACTAGTCAAGTACATGGTTCTTCACTTCTAAAAGGAAACCCTGTAGTTTTTATTTTTTTCCATTTTTGGTCAGTCATGGGGCTTGAATTTTTTGTCTGAGTGCTGTTCCTGAGCTTTTGTGCTCAAGGCTAGCACTCTATGACTTCAAGCCACAGCTCCACCTCCAGTTTCCCAGTGGTTAGCTGGAGATAAGTGTCTCAGAGATTTTCCTGTCCAGGCTAGATTTGAACCATGATCCTCAGATCTCAGCCTTCTCAGTAGCTACCATTACAGGCATGAGCCACCAGCACCCACCCCCTCTACTTGTTAAATGATCATTTTCTATTTCCTGCCCCCAAACAACAATTGATCTTTCTAGAAGTCTGTGCCTTTGTCTATTCTAGAGTTTTCATATAAATCAAATCATATAATATGTGGCCTTTTGTGCCGGGCTTCTTTTGTTTAGCATAGTGCATTCAAGGTACATCTATGCTGTATGTATTGGTTTTTTCATTACCTTTTATGGCTGAATAGCATTTTATTTTGTGGGCACACTGCATTTTGTTTATCCATTTGTTGTTGGGAACTGGGACTGTTTGATTTTTCAGGGTCCTATGGCTAATTCTGCGATGGACATGTCTGATGTAGACACCTGTTTTCAATTCTCTTTGCAATGGGAAGTGACAGCAGGTAACAGTGAGAGTCCTGGAGTAGGGGAGACCAAATTTGTGAAGAGGACGTTTCCAGGCTCATACAAGGAGTCAATAGCAGAGCTGGACTGTGTGAAGTCAGAGCTCCTGACTTCCTAGCCAAGACTCTGTACCTTTCCCCTAGTGGTCATCTCAGGTGAAATGTATCTTATTCTTATTCTCAGAGATTTGGGAAATATAGAAAGTGAGGTGCCATATCTGGCTAATCCCTACTTGGTGAGGTCCTGCCAGCAGCTGCTTGAGTAACTGCTTCTTCCTAACCGCCACAACCTATTGGAAGCGAATGTACAGCTTCTTGGGGAAGTTCACTCATGTAGTATGGGTTGAAGAGTGGATAATATAACCATTGACTCTCCCACCTGGAGGAAGTTAGTCACTTCCATCTCTATCAGATATCCCAGAGTAGCACTGAACACTTGTTTTTTTCTTGGAAACACTTCTCACTCCACCAACTACTAGAGTTGTGGAAATTGAACATTTGAAGGAGAAACAATCTGTGATCAGGCACCAATTTTTTGATGTAGCTTGACTTACAGGGCAACTATCCACTGGGGACTTATTTTCTAAGTACCAGATACTGATTGAAGGCATAGTTAACTAAGTATGAAATTTTAGTTCCCTCAATTAATTGGGGGCACTGAATTATGGCTGCTCCAAAGAGCAGAAAAGACTTTATGAAAATTGAACCTGTTAAAAGGAACTCTCCCAGGTTAGGAGCAATAAACCAGTACAACCTGCAATGATGGTGACCTTTAGCAAGAACGACAAACTTCCCTGTCACTGGAAAAAGTAACTGAGAGGTTCATTTGAAGCAATGCAAAAAGATTTGGCAAAAGGCCAGTCCAGCTCAGCTAGACCAACTATTAACTATAAAATTAAAGTGAAATGCATTTGATTGCTTAATCAGCATTCAATGTCCTTTTCATTCTTGTGAAGATGACATACCTGATTGCTTGGTCTGAATGTTTGTATCCGCACAAGCTTCCTATGCTGAAAGCTTAACACCCAAGGTGATGTTTTTGGAGAGGTGATTACATTGTAATAGCACGGCTCTTATATATGGGATTGTGCTCTTAGAAAAGAGGCTCCCGAAAACAAGCTAGCTCTTTCCTTGTGAAGGCACAGATAGAAGGCACCATGTAAAAACCATGCAAGGAGCATCAATAATCACTGAATCTGCTATCATTTTGATCTTGAACATCTCAGTCTTTAGAACCATGGGAAATAAATTTCTTCCATTTAAAGCTACCAGTAAGGCCAGGCATGGTCTATTCTGGCAATCCCAGAAATTGAGGCCAGAAGATTACTAGTTCAAGGCTACCATGAGCTATATTGTAAAACCATGTCTCAAAAAATAAAAAAAAAAAGAGGGAGGAGTTGGGGAGGTAGAGAGGGAAGGGATGGTAGGGGAAAAACAAAGGAGGGGATAACAATGCTTGATAAGAAATGTACTCATTACCTTACTCGTGTAATGGTAACCCCTCTGTACAGCATCTTTACAATAAAAATATATATTAAAATAAATAAAAACAAATACACTATAAAATAAAACAAAAAGATTCCCTGTTTATGATATTTTGTGATAATAGACCAAATGGATTTAAATCCTAACAATAAATATAGTTTCTGTCCTAGTTAGTAGTTTCTCTTTCTGAAAGCAATTTGTTTTCTCTCATGTGCAGAATCTCATTCTACAAATGAATAACAGGAATGTAAGACGAGTTTTATTTTTAGGTAGGTACTAGTAGGAAGAGGAGGACTAAAAGGGCATAATGTATGAATATGATTGAAATATTTTATACACATGTTTGAAAATAGAACAGGGAAACCTGTTGAATCTTTTATAAGGAGAGAGGAGGGAAAACAGTAGAATGATAGAGGGGATGGGTTTGATCAGAGTGTACTGTACACAACTGAACTCTGTTCATTCTTTCATCTTTTATGTGAACATTTTACCACACTTTTGGGAGACTCATATCCATTAAGCGTTTTCTATGTGCCAGGCACTGGACTATGGAGACAAATGTGGAAATTGAAATGTAAGGCAAATGCAAATGTTAAATTGCCATTCAAACTATTTTATAGGCAGCTTCAAGAGAAATCTACTCTTTCCCTATCATCATCTCTCATCTCAGTAATTACTTACAAGAGATAATATTAACCCTTGCTTTTTACCCCTTTCAGACCACTGACCTCAGAACTGAACACCCTGATTGGTAAAGTAACATCACCAAAATTGGAGCAAGTCAAAATAAATCCTTTCAATTCAAACTTTCCTGGCAAGTGTTTTGTGTAGCTAAGTGGTAGCTATTAAGAGGTGAACACTCCAGTAATGGCTTCTCTTTCTTCAGTTCCTACATAGACCCCACTCCCAGTCTAGAAAGCACTTAAATAAGCAAAGGGAATATGACACACCCCGGCAGATTTTCAGTAAGATCTGGGATCAACTGGGCCCATCAGGGTAGAGTCAGGAAATGTTGCACTTCCTTCATAAAGGTAGGCTGGGAAGGTGGCTCAGTGGTGGAGTGCTTGCCTTGCATGCATGAGGCCCTGGGTTCGATTCCTCAGCACCACATAGGAAGAAAAAGCTGGAAGTGGTGATGTGGCTCAAGTGGTAGAGCTCTAGCCTTCAGCTGAAGAGCTGAGGGACAGCACCCAGGCCCAGAGTTCAGGTAGAAAATAAAAAAGATAAAAATATTCTTTTGGGGGAATTTATATTTTTCCCTTGAGGCTATGCACATGTCTAAATACAGGCTTGGGGCTCTTCCCAATAATTACCTACGAGATCTCATGGAAGGAAAAGGCCTGTAAGTGAGTCTTTCATTCCCATAGAAAGGGGCCTGAATGGCGATGCCAAGGTGTACCTGAAGGGTTTTCTAGAGTCCCTACCTTTACCCCTGGAGAAGGGAATGGATTCTTCTTTGGACTGCTCCAGCCATTCTCTATGGGCCAAAAGCTTCCTAATTCTGTGTGGAGATATACACAGAAGAGGCCTGAAGAAGAGGGCTATACAGAGGTGTAGCCTCAACACACTGAAACATTATTAAGCACTGAAATGAACCTTAAGTGGATTTCCTGTGAGAACCTGTGTTTCTCCCTTGGAGTATAAATATATTCCACTGGGAATTGCAAGCTATGAAATGAGATGAGCATGGGCACTGAAAAGATGCATGAGCCTTGGGAATCAGCTCCAACTCTATCTCTCCCTAACAGATTCTATGTATGTATGTATAGTTGGGTCCAAAATACTGTGGTTACCCATGTGCTGCACATGGACTGCTTTCTGCTTTCTTGACAGCATAGCATGTTATTTCACACAGCTAGGTGCTTGAAGAACTGGCTGTCATGATAGCTGTGTGAAATACCATTGATTGACCAACAAGGCTACATGATGTTAACATCATAACATCAGAGATGTTATATTGAAACCAGTTATAGAAAAGTGTGCTACATGAATGATTCACTCTAGTACTAAGTCTGTGACATTGTGTTAAGCAGGTTGTTACTTTTCTTACATGAATATTTTCTAAAATAATAATGTTGAAACACTGTTAACAAAGCTAGGAGTCAGTGAGTGTGTTTCTGAGTACAATATATTTAAGTGAGTGATACACATACTAGTTTGTTTAGTTACATATGTTGAAACACTGCAACTGCCAGAGGAAATTGCCTGGAGAATAGAAAATGGAGCAGCTATAAATTCAGGATTACAGGAAATTACAGTTGTGATCCTGGAGGTGAAGACATGTAGAGTAGGCATTTATGTAACTATCCAAGAGTTCTACCCAAGTCTAGAGAAGTCAGCCTTCCTGAGGATGATACATTAAAACTGGAAGAATGAATAAGACCATCTGTTTAGTGAGCACTTGATGTGTGTCAAGTATTGCTTGAAAGGCTTTACATGATCAAATGCATTTCTTCCTCACAAAAGCCATTTAAGTGCATTGCAAACTTGGAAAAACTCAGGCACGTAGCATACTTAGGTCATTCACCAGAATTCTTCAACTACAGAGATTGCTTTATGTCCACCAACTCATAATGTCCATTGAGATAAAAAAGAACAGAGGTGGAGAGTATTTCTCTGACTACAATCTGGAGGAGAATCTGTGGTACATTCAACGAAACAAAAGAAATCTTCCCACTTTTTCTGCTTATGAGAAAGTAGTTGGGGCAAAATCCAGTGTATCATAGAAGAACAAGCCAACCAACGAGGAACACTAATTTGGTAACTCAAATCCTTGGGAGTCATGTGACAGTGTTTGAGATGCAGGACTGATAAAGGGGCATTGCACTTTCTCCTCATAGCTGAAAAAAAAAAGAACTTTAGACACACAGAGATAGCAATGATCATATTCTTGCATGGTGAATGCAAACAGAATGTTCAGGTACAAGCAATAGGAAATTATTAGGCAGCCACAGAGGAATACAGGCATTAAACAGAGTTCTTCTTTGGTTCTGTTTTCCTTGGTTCTTGTTCAATGCTGGCAAATATCCCAGACTCCAGATTTCTCAATGCAATACTTTTGAAAACAAATTATGATGTATACGTAAGTCATTTGAGTTCGACTTTTATTACTTGAAACCAGGAATCCCAACTTAAACAGAGTTGGATGGAAGTCAGAATTAGACTTGGATGGAAAAGAAGTTTGAGCTAGTTATATGATTTTGGTAGTTATTGGCATGTAGAAAGTGTGGTTCAAATTTACCCACGATACACTAGTCACAATATTCAGCTCTTTTCTCTCTCTTGAGAACATAGTATGTCTATCCCCTGTGGTTAGTTAGCCTGACTAAAAGTAATGTAAAAGAAATGCATGCCACTATAGTTAAAATGAGTAAGAATGAGAATGTTTTCCTCTTTCACATTCTTTCATGTTGTAGATACTAAATACAGACCATAAATGCTAACACGTGAAGGTGCCATCTCGGACCTCTGCATGGTTCCTCAGTGAGAAAGAAACTATCCTTGTGAATTGAGTTTCTAAGATTTTAAGACTAATTTGCAACCTTAGCATAACAGCCCAGCTTGAGTAACTCAGATATCAACTGAAACCAGAGAGGCCTTGAGAACACTGATAGCCAAAAGTTCATGCAGAAGAAAATTGCAAAACAAAGATTACACAAAATATCCCAGAATGTTAGGAGTAAAACAAGGAGTGAAACAAGTGGGAGTTCTGGAATGAATGGCAGAGACGGGTTGCTGCATGAGGGTATGAACATGCGTACAAGCCATAGAAAATCTGTTGGCTACTGCGTCATCCCAAACATTAGTACACTTGATAAAATTGGGAAGATTGGTAAAGAAGCGAATTATGTATGGGGGGAAGGGAGGAAGTGAGTATAATGCATCTAGTTCATTTGGTGTTGCAGCAAATGAATTAGGCAATGGTGAGAAAAGCATTTGAGGTCCACAAAGGCTTTTCCTGATAGACAACACTTGAAAATGTATAACTGCTAATAAGAAGTCATATAGTTAATGGCTAAGCACTTTTTCTTAATTTTTTACCTTTATTTAAAAGGTGATGAGCAGGGGTTGACAGTTACATTAGTAAGGTAACGAGTACATCTATTTTTAAACACTGTTACCCCAACCCTCATTTTCTCCCCACTCTGCTCCCCCACAAGTTGTACTGTTCATTTCCAACATAGTGTCAAGTGAGTATTAATGTTGCAGTAGTTCATCCTTTTTTCTGATGTTTCTGTGACTCCCTTTCTCTCCCAAAGATCAAATAAACTTAAACATGAGGCACAAGGTATGGAAAACTAGGAGAATAAAAAATAACTAACAACATACAAGACATATAATAAGACCCAACAAAAAGTAGGTTGCATGGTTTCCCTCATTTGTAATAACTAGACTATGTCTATGATATTCTGCTTTAATGTTTTTATTGTACAAATACTGTACAGAGGGGTTACAGTTACATGAGCAAGGTGAGTACATTTTCTTTGGAGCCTTGTTACCTTCTCATTTGTTTTTCCCCTACTATCTCTTCCTCCCCACCTCCACAACTACTCCCTCCCTCTGCCTCTCCAAAGTTGTAAAGTTCATTTTCAACATAGTGTCTTGTACATCTCATTGTTACAATGGTTCAATCTGTATCTTTATTTCAGCATTTAATTGTTTCCCTTCCCCTCCCCAAATTAGATAATTGTATATACAAGATGAAGGGCACCAGAATCAAATACAGTAAATACAGGGGTTATGCCCCTCAGTACAGGGGAATACACACACACACACACACACACACACACACACACACACACACACACACACACACACACACACACACATATGGAATTCTATGCCTCCATCAGAAAAAATATCGCCCCATTTGTTAGGAAATGGAAAGACTTGCAAAAATTATACTAAGTGAAGTAAGCCAGGCCCAAAGAAACATAGGTCCCATGGTTTCCCTTGTTTGCAATAACTAGTATATGTCTAGGACAAGCAGAAAATGTCACATATATGACCACATAATCTGATGCTAAGTGAAATGAACCCCAAGATAGGGACACAAGGGGTTTTTTATTTCTTGTTATTGTTTTTAATGTACTAATAATGTACTGTGTGATTTTTTTATTTCTTTTGTATGTCTATGATATTCTTTTTTAATTTAATTTAATTAAATTAATTAATTTATTTATTTTATTGTGAAAATACCATACAGAGGGGTTACACTTACATGGGCAAGATAATGACTACATTTCTTATCAAGCATTGTAGGCTCCTCCTTTGTTTTCCCTTCCCATCACTTTCTATCCTCCCCCCCCACCCCCCACCCAATCCTCCCCACCCCCCCACCAAAGTTGTAAAGTTCATTTTCGACATAACGACTTGTATTTCTCACTGTTGCAGTGGGGCCACCTGTATCCCTATTTAAACGACTTGTTTTTCCCCTTCCCCTCCACAAATTATACCAACATCAAATACAGTGAAAGCACCGTTATACTGTGGGGGAGGGACATACAAAGCAACAAAGAAATAATCTTATAAATGCATTAGAAACAATCGCATGAAAGAAAAAAAAACATTTGAATACATATCTTAGGGTTCATTTCCCTAACATCACCTTATCTGACCTTTTCTGCTTGACTCAGACATATACTAGATATTGCAAATAAGGGAAACCATGGGACCTATGTTTCTTTGGGCTTGGCTTACTTCACTTAATATAATTTTTTCCAAACCTTTCCATTTCCTAACAAATGGGGCAATGTCATTCTTTCTGATGGAGGCATAGAATTCCATTGTGTATATATACCACATTTTCTTGACCCATTCATCTACTGAGGGGCCTCTGGGTTGATTCCATATCTTAGCTATGGTCAATAATGCGGTGATAAACATAGTTGTGCTGGTAGCTTTAGTGTGGTCTTGTTTGTAAACATTTGGGTAAATGCCCAAAAGTGGGATTGCTGGGTCATAGGGGAGCTCTATGTGAAGTCTTTTGAGGAACCTCCATACTGCTTTCCAAAGTGGTTGAACAAGTTTACACTCCCACCAACAATGCAGTAAGGTTCCCTTCTGTCTACATCCCCTCCAGCATCTGTTGTTGTTAGAGTTCTTGATTTTTGCCATTCTAACTGGGGTGAGGTGTTATCTTAATGTTGTTCTTAAGAGGGGATCACAATAGCCCAAATGCTAAATGCATAGGACCAAATATAATGAAGCATATCTACATGAATTCCAAGAAACAAAAGATTCCAGGTCTCTCTATTTCCTTATGAATGGGGAAATGCCATTCTTTCTAATGGATAGCTAAGTACTTTCCATGCATCATCTCTCAGCAGGCTTAGAGAAACCCTGGAGGATGGTGTTTCATTGTTTCCATTTTCCATTTGAAGACGTGGATTGCAGAGAGATTAAGAGACTTGCCTAGGATCTCGTGTAACTGACAGAGTCAAGGGGAATCCCACACAATAAGAATTCTTGTTTTTACTCTCTTTCCTGTAAAGCTGAAGGGGATAAAGGGACTAATGTAAAGTTGACCTCATGTTTGCTAAAGGTCCAGACAAGGAAGTAGTGTTCTCCAGGATATTGGTCTTTGATATTGTACATCTTTCTGTATGGTAACACCAGGTGAAAGAGATCCTCAGAACTGTTGAGTGAGAGACGGCATCTGTGTAATGCCAAGAGCTAAAGTGAGAGTAGAAGGGTGAAGTTGGGCCAAGTGTTTAAGGAAGGTAGAAAGGAGTTGAAAGAGGACACAGTAAGTGAAGGAGGAGCCTTTGCTAAGGACCCACTTGAAGTTGTAACTAGGTATTGCATTTCAAGTGGAACCAACCTGCCTAGTTGTAGGAGTAGCTCCAGCAGTGAGCAGCCGTGGACAGAAAAATAGCACTTAATTGAATACTTAGCATGCATGAGGCATTGTGTTAGACACTTTACATGAGTTACCTCATTAAATGGGCTTACTAACTATGAAATAGGTTCGAGTGCTGGTTTGAAGAACGGAGCAAACTCATTATTTCAACCAGAGCTAACCTTGTCCTTTATATTCACCTTCATATCCCTACATTGGCCACCATGTGCTGTTGATTTGTTCCTCTCAATGTCTTGGCCTTGCTTCTTCTCCTCCTCATTACGAATGATATGTTTTTGGCCAGACCATCCTGACTTCCGTCAAGGCTTTAAGGTCAGAGGAAGGACAGCAACTGGACTCCTCTTCCTCCTTGGCCTTTGCTCTTTAGTACACGTCTACTTCTGGGCCTCATTCCCATAACTACAAGAACAACTTATTTTCAGGAGCATTTTGATCTTTCTCCTCCCAGGCTCAAAAATCCATAATGGCTTCTTCCTACATCTCAAATCAATTCCCAAGTCTTCAGACTAAGTGTTAGAATCCTTCATTAACAGCTCTCGTTAGTCAATGCTTACTTTTTGCAAATGGGTTTCTAAGGGCAAAATCATTCCTATTTTGAAATCTTATGGGTGTCATACTTTTACCTTAGGGCTTCAGTATACTTGGGTGGGGAATGCAGCCTCTAAGATCTATCACCTCACTTTTGGTCTGATCTATCTCATTGTGTTTAGATACAATACAGAATCAATGGATCTTAGAAGAATATTCAAAGAGAATATGTGTGCTTAAGCTTATTAGATGCTGCCAATCACTTTTCTAAACTAAACTTAATACTATATGCCTACCAACATTGTACAAAAGATATAATTATGCTACATTATTGTCTCAGCTTGCTATGGTGAGATTTCTTGATTTTGACCCTTCTGCTAGGGCTGAATTGGCATATCATTATAGTTTTAATAGGAATGTCTCTAAACTAATCATGCTTAACATTATTCTATATGGTTATTGGCCATTTATAAGTCTTCTTTCATTACAAAATACCTAGCCTCTGACATTTTGTTTAGTGACACAAACATACTAGGGACAGCAACCCAAATTGAAATTGGAGAAAAGAACCTTGAAAATTTAATTTACATGAGGATTTCTGACAAATAATTGTTTATCAATTCATTTAAACTATGCCTCAGAAACACATTGTAAATATGTTTGTATTTACCATCATAGCTCAAGCCACCATTATCTCTTGCCAGGCTACTGTTCCAGCCCTCTAACTGGCTTCCTTACCATGAAAATCCAATCAGTTCTCTACACTAAAGGTAAAGTAATACTTCTGAAGTGTATATCTGAAAATACAACAATGCCTATCTATGTCCCTTGGATATTAAAAGTCATTCCTGTTCTAGCTCTTTTTTATATCTCTTACTTGATCTGTTCACCAAATCCCTAGTCCCCAGCTCTTTTAGCCAGTTAAAGTGATTTTCTTAGTTGTTTGAATTTTTTATGCTTTTATGCTTGCTGTTCTCTATCAAAACAAAGCAAATCCATGCTCATTCTTGATAGTTTACAAGAGGAATTCCTTTCTCTATTTACCAACTTGAGTCAGTATTAATGAGGTAAAGGATGATTCTGAGTATTTTTATGGCACCAAATGTATACCTTGGTTCCACTGTATTAAGAATATTTGTTTATGTATGTGTGTCCTCAAGGAAACCATGAGCATGTTGAAGGCAAGGACTGTGTCCTATTTTATATCCCAAGTTTTGACTATAATCTCTGGTACATCATAACTGCCCAGTAAATAAAGGAATAAATTAATAAAGCCATACAGAGGTAGTTTACTGCTATTTACGAAGTGGCCCTGAGACTCTAATAGGATTTACCTTTTGTTACTAGCACCAAGACTTTAAGCTCAAACATCAAGTCCAAGAAATCTGATATATTTTTATAGAGCTAGGAAGAAACCATCTGATCTGAAACTTCAAGACTCCAGGGATGCACTAAGGCCCTCTGGTAGAAACTGCTTCTCATGGAAATTAAGAATGAAAGTGGTAAGAGATAGTGAGTGATTGTTGAAAAACATTTCTGAGGTAAGTCCAGGAAAGAGCCTACTCCAGGAACAAAGAGAAGAGGGCGCACACACTTGACGTTCTGTGCAGGGAAATGTCAGAATGTGGTGACAGATGGGATGTGAGGAACAAAGCATACTGAAGAGGCCAAAGATGTGCTCCAGAGAAAATGTTTCACTTGCTTTCCCCACCAGTAGGTCTAGCTCCTTTAACTGTTAGCTAGCCCACAATTTAACACAACATATGGAGGAGACACAATGGAACCTCTGACCCTGTATATCAAGTCCCAGACCATATTGACAATTTGGGAAGGCATCTAGTTAGTGGGCTATTGGTCCTGAGTGAGGCAGAAAATGTTGCAATGGTAGTGCTTCAGCATGACAATCATGGGATAGCAAGAGAATATTTTCCTAGGAGGGTACATAGATGGAGCATAAAACATAATGAAAGTAGAGACTTGAAAGCTCATTGCTAGCCAGACACTGTTGGCTCACACCTCTAATTGTAGCTACTTGGGAGTCTGAGATCTGAAGATTGGGGTTCGAAGCTAGCCCAAGCAAGAAAGTCCATGAGGCATTTACCTGCAATTAACCAAAACCCCAGAAGTGAAGGTGTATACTTCAAGTAGTACAGCACCCATCTTCAGCAAAAATACCAAGTAAGAGAGGGAAACTTTGAGTTGAAGTGCCAGTACTGGTGTGTGTGTGTGTGTGTGTGTGTGTGTGTGTATGTGTGTGCGTGCACACACATACACACAGAGAAAACACTCTGTATGTTCATTTAATGAAACTAGTGATTTTTGAGCATCTACCATGAGCTGGGTTTTGGTTTTGGTTTTATACCAAATAAGATAAACCCTTCTGGAACTTAAATTAGGAGAGACACAACACAAATGAAAAGGTAGACTCAAATATAATTTTAGAGAATAAGAAGTACTTAATGGAACAGATAACATACAAAGGTAATTAGAATGCTGTCAGTTGGATGCACTTGAAACTGTAACAAAGGAAAGTTCTAAGGATATTGTAACAAAAAGATTAAGAGGTATGGTAGGTTCTGGAGTTGGCCCATAAATAGCTCCAAAATATCATAGAACCAAGTAGTCTCCATCTCTGTTGCCATATTTAAATTTGATTTTCCAGACATTTCCTGGAGAGATTAAAAAAAATCCAAGAAAGAAGAGACATTCTTCTTTTGGGTCCCCCACAAAACAGAAGTTCATTGCAATACTAAAGAAGGTTACTGAAGGTTCTGTGCCTCTCAATTGTACATATTTCTTCCAAGTCACAGATTTTCTTTAAAACTTGAAAACCTAAGACGATATTTCAACAACCTTTAGCCACAGCCACTATCTCTTTCTACTGTGACATCTGTCATACCTTTCCTCGTATCTGGTGGCATTGGAAACTTCAGAAAATGCATGTGCGTCACAGAAATTATATCAAAGTATGGTGTATCCTACCATGTCCACTACCAGAAACATGTGGCACTGAAGAAGAAGCAAGGTGTGAAACGTTGAGAGCCAAAAGCGAATCCAAAGACAGAACTCAATTCTTTAAACTATCAAATGTAAAACTATACAGAAATATTTTAGCTTCATTCATGCTTATCAAATAGAGTTCTTTTCTATCAGTATAATTATATTATAAACATCCAATAGAAATTCTTAGATTGTTTTATATTCCACTTAATTAAACATAATTTGCCAGGAACTAATGACATTGACAAAGATAATATAAAATGAAATTCACTACTTCTAGGAGGCCATTTCTCAGACTAGCTTATGAGTACTGTCATTTCCAAGCACAATCTCTGCACAAGACAACTGGAAAAGTTTTTTCAAGCATATATAAGTGACATTCAGTAGAGGTACTAAAAGACTGTTTTATCATTTTGTATAAAATATTATAATATTCTTGCCATTAAAAGAACCAATTGAAGAATATCCATAAAACCTACAGAAAATAAAATATGGTATGTGCCAGGTTATTAATAAAAATCATTTTTACAGTACTGGGCAAATCAGCTTGCTCACTCAGCTTACACTCTACCACTTGAGCCACACCTCCAGTCTGGCCTGTTTGTTGATTATTTTGGAAGTGTAGTTTAATGGACTTTTCTGCCCCATGTCTGACTTTGAACTGTGTTCTTCTGGATATCACACTTGCAAGTAGTTAAGATGATAGTCATGAAGCATTGCCAAGTGGCCAAAATGTTTTGCTTCGTTCATAATACAAGATATTTTAAGTCATAACTTGTGACTTAGTTTCTCATTTAGATATAAAGTTTTATACATATATACTTGTTATTTTGAATCATTTATCAAGTAGTATCTGCTTTGAGTATAAAAGTCTTAGTTCCTATGTGGTCTGTATCTACTCCTACTCAAAACAGGAAAGTTTGCCAGAAGTTCTGCTTCTGTGTCAACTCTATCTCTTACTTACGATTCTATTAGCTGAAGAGGGACCAGGGGGCATCTTGACAATCAGGATGTCTAGTTTCACTTGAAATTAATAGTCATTGCTGTAGGCAAAATCTTTCTAATGACCTGAAGTCATATTCCCTCAGTCTATTATTTCCCACTATGCTGGAAAAATTTTTATGCTGTTTTACCACATGATGGTAAAATATTCTTTCTAGATGTGTCTTGAGAGGGTTCCTGGAACATTTAGCATTTAAACCAGTCGGCTGAGTTCAGAAGACACATCTCCATTGGATATTGCAGGTGAGTTCCATTCACTATGTTGAAGGCCTGAATAGAAATGTTGAGGAAGGGAGAACTCATTCCTTGAGCCAATTGTCTATAGTTTCTTATACTTGGACAAGTCTTTCAGAGCTCCATAATTTTTAGGATTTTGGACTCTGAATTATACCACTTGCTTTCCTGCATCTCTACTTTGCAGACTGCAAGTGGAAGAACTTTTAAACCTCCATAATTCTCAGAAAGAAAAAAAAAGAGACAGAAAGAGAGAATGAGAAAATATACACAGATAAACACATAGCCATATATATGTATCTCCTTTTGCTTCTGTTCCTCTGAAAAAGATAATCTAGTATACATTCCTTTCTCTCCTAATATTTCCATCACTTCCACTGCTTCACTTGCAGCTGATAATTTTGCTTCCCAGTTCAGTCAGAAGACAGAAGAGAATTCCTGCAAACTTCCACCTGCTTTGTATCAGTCATGCTTTCTCTTGCTTTGATTTATAAATCACATTCAATTTATCAAGAAATATTATCAAGTCTGCCTTCAAACTTTGTCCAGAATCCTACAGCTCATCATCATTTCATTGTTACCTTAGTCACCATTTGGATTGTTATGCCAACCATCTAGCTACTCTTCCTATTCTTAATTTATCTCTGTGCCTGTCTCCTGCTAATAGAATGTATGCACATGTGGGAAAATATTTCCATATGTTTTGTCTATTCCTATAACCCCAGGACATAGAACAGAGGCTGGTGTATAATAGTTGCTAAGATGTAGGGCCTTTAAAAAGGTGATTAGATCAAAAGCGTTTCTCCCTGGTGAACACTGTTAGGTGTCTTTCTTTAGAAGATTACTTTCCTGGGGAGTTTGACCAGTTTTCCTTTCTAACTCCTGTCATGTAAAGACACAGAACTTATCCAGTCTAGAGAATAAATCATGCAAGGTGATATCTTGGAAATAGAGACCAAATCCTTAGAAGCAGACAACCAAACTTTCTGGTACCCTCAGAACCAGAATAAACAAGTCTCCATTCTTCACAAATGAACCTATGTACATAAACTTTCTCTAAGATGTATTGTTGGAAGGGGAAGATATAAATGCACCACCAAAATTGGTGTCCCATTAGGAAAGTATCTGAAGGTCATACTCTAGAAGCAATCTATAACATCTACCTTGTAGGATGAGGCTAAGGACAGTAAAGGAGGACACTTCAGTTATGGTGGTAAGGTAAAAGGACTCTCTCAGTGGAGATGGCATTTTATAGGAAAGGTTGAAAATTGCAATAATAAGATCTGGAAAGAAAGCACTCCCAGGCTGAGAAATAGCTAATGCAAAGTTCTTGAATCAGATAAGAGCGTTTGGTGCTTTGAGTACTGAAATGAAGGCATTTGGCAGAAGAACAGAAAGCAAAAAGGAAAAATGGGACAAGGGGAACTTGAAGATGGATTATCTCCAAGCTGTGGGTACAAAGGTTAGTTATATGAGGAGACAATAAGCAGCTGTTGGCAGATGGACTGATATGATTGGTTCTATGCTTTAAAACATTGATTTTATGTGCTGGCTGAAAAAACTTGTAGCAAAGTCAGACCAGCAGTTGGAAGTCCAAGCTTCATACTTTGTTGGAAGTAATGGCATCCCCCTTTCCCTGGGCTTTTGTAATTAACACTAACTTGGCTTTACTGTTTCCACACTCTCCTTTTCCATTTCTCTTTGTTTTGCTGCCACTGCAACCTTTCTGCTATTACTGGTCTGCCCAGAAACATCAGTGCATTAAGATCCCAAATTTGATCTTATTTTTGAGGCTTCACATACCTACAGAGAGCACAGGTAAGTCACAGAAGGGTAATACCTGCGGTAGACATATTCTCCTCACCTTTCCTTGTCTGACTTGTCATTCAACCAGCTAAAGCAGCATCTCCTTCTGAATATAGGAATTCTATATGTGACTGATGCCCCTTAGAAATATGCATAAGGATGCCAGGTACATTAAGGTCCAGGATGTTCTTGGCTCACTCATTTTTCTTCTCATAGTTCTGAACCTACTGAGTCTATGAGGCTTCCTCTACTCACTGGGAATTTAGTCCCACCTCTGAAGGTTTCTCCTTCTTCCTCTCTTCTTTCTCTCTACTTCTTCCTCTTCCTCTTCCCTCCACTCTTCCTCAAGCATCAGCAAGAACAATCTCTTCTTTCCTTCTTTAATTCTTCTTGATGTCTTTTACATCATCAGTATCTTTTATGGATCCTTGAAGAACGTGGGTTGCCTATATTTTTTAATTGAATAACTGTCCCTTGGAATGACTTTTCCCTGTGTCAACAATCAAAGAAGCTGAAGGCAGAAACTACTCTAGAATACCCATTATACTTAATATCTCCATTTATTTAGAAGTCCATTCTCATGAATATAGTGGAAAATTGTGTTATAGAGTATTAGATGAGACGATTCCCCCAAATTATATTTATAATCATGTGCTCTTTCCAACATAGTTTCTCTCTGTACCCTTCAAAAGCAGCTCTTCCAGAGCACATGATCTTGAGTATATTTTACTGCTTATGATATTCAAATCAACATTGGGAAAGTCTCAAATATATTCCTGGAAAAGTTTTTCCCAAAGTTCCTACCATAGTAACCTCTACTGCACTTGGGAGATTTTGGTATCTTCACAGAAGAGCGATTAGTTTTGAGTAAAAACATGATCACATAGGAAATGCCTGAAAAGCTCACTATAAGCACCAATCCATCAAATATTTGTGGCATAGACCTCAATCTGCAATCAACATGCTACTTATTAAGACATTTGTGTGTGTTTTTGTCAGGTTGTCTCTCTCTCCATCAATCTCTTCATCTCTGTTTCTTTATCTCTGTCTATGTCCCTATGTCTATCTTTATACCATTCATATGTCTTTTGATTCCTAGTATGATAGCCTGTAGTTATCTCCAGTGTAATCTACTAAATTGTACTACAGAAAAAAAAGTCATGGTTCATTTCTGTTATAGGTTGAATTGTGTCTCCAAAAAAATTATATTGAAACCTTATCAGTACCACAGCAACGTGAACAGATTTAAGATATAGCCATTACAGACATAGTCAAGGTAAAGTCACACTGGAATGAAGTAGAACCTAATTTAATATGATCTGTCCTCTCCCTACTTTTACTCCTCTCCGTTTCTTTTACATTACCAGTATCCTTATAATGCCTGGCATCATGTCAGTTGCTGGTATTTTGGCCAGTATTTTTTAATTGAACAATTACATTAGATCCCCCGGAGATGAAGGCAATAGTTTGACTGTTCTCTGGGAAGAAAGAGTAAAGTTTAGAGAAAGACACAGAGGCAGGGTGGGAGAAATCACATGTCATAGTTGTGACGGAGACTGGAGTTATGCAACATCAAACCAAGTAATACTAATGATTGCTAGAAAGCACCAGCATCCAGGAAGATGCAAGGATTTTCCCCTGGAGTCTGAAGCCCTATCCAAAACTTAATTTTGGAGTTTTTGGTTCCAGAATTATGAGAAAACAAATTCCTGTTCTTTTACTACATTTGTGCTACATTGCAATGGCAGCAACAGAGAAGTAACACAATCCCTAGTGTATTTTTTAAAAAGCACAAATTAAACAAAGAATGGCAAAGGAGTAGAGCAACACATTTTGAGATGACGTGGAGTCTGGCTCTGATCATCAAGTGATGCAATATGACACGGTCTCTTCACTCATAGATGGGAAGGAGGCCTGCCAACTTATGATACTGATATGTGTGGGGAGAATCAGATAAAATAATATAGGAATTCCATATGAAATGGCTATCATAACAGCTAGTCATTTTGCTTGATTTTAAATAAATTCCTAACAAATATCAGTACACTTTGCTTGTTAAAAGGAGCATTTTGGGAAACAATATCCCTCAAAATTGAAGAATGTAGGTTTACTAGAGAGGAGCCCTACTGTTCTGATGAACATGAAGGAAAAAATATTTAATTAGTCCCAGGTGTGTATGCATGTCTACCTACAGATACATTTCTTGTTATTGTTCTTTTATACAACCCAGGATGTGAAAACTTAGGCCTATCCAATTTTAAAGCATACTTCAGATAATTCTTTCACCTCCTTGGCATTGTTATTCAGGAGCAAATTACCACTTTCTATAGCAAGAGCTTTCTTTCCTAGGAAAGATTTCTTTTTCCATTTTAAGGTGACACCTTCACAAAGATCTTTGATTTTCAATGAGTTTTAGTCATTTTCACTATTAAGAAAACATTCATCAAAAAGCCCATTTGCATGTTTCCAAGTCTAAAGAATATTACTACAGAACAGAAAAGTGAGTCATAATTGGCTTAACAGTGACCTGTAGATATTCCCTAAATAGAAATCTGAGTAATTTCTAAATGCTTTGCATCTGCAAACTCTTCTCCTTCAACAATGCTTCTCAGCACACCTATATATACAAAAGGGAGAGGAAAGACTCCATTAATATAGAGGCTAAAATATTTATCAACTGCTGCAGGATCACCATTCCTGGCAGTGCTGGGAACATTCATATCCTTAAGAACAATGCAGTTCTCATAACCTTCTAAATATACTATGCTATGTATCCTGTGGTGATTATTAGGTATAGTAACCAAAACCACTGAGTAGTTTGGGTTTATGCTATTCAAGGCTATTCCCTGTTGAATAGAAGATAACCTGTCAGCACATAGAACATATCTAATAGATATAACTTTCATTAAACAATGATGATGACAACACTGTCTCTGATGATGATTATGATGACAACAATCATGACAAACAGCTCCCAATTGCTGAGGGCCTTGAGCTGATTAATTTAATATGTCAACTTGCCTGGGCTATGGGATGCTCATATTAAACATGTCTCTGTGAGGGTATTTCTGGGAGAGATTATCATTTGAATAGGGAGCCTCAGTAAAGCAAATGGCTCTTTGCCATAGAGATTGTCATTATCATGAACAAAAGCTAGCAAAGGAGGATGCTGTCCCTTTTTTTCTGCCTCCCTTTTCAAACTGTAACATTTCATCTCCTGTCTTTGGCTTAGGATTTTCACTATCAGGATCCTTGGTTGCCTGGCCTTTGGATTCAGACTGGAATTACACCACAGGTTTTCTGGTTGTCCCTTTCCAGTAGACTGTGGGACTTCTTGGCCTTCATAATTATGGGAGTCAATCCCTGATAATAAATCTCTGTTGATTCTGTTTCTCTAGCGAGCCCTAATACAGCTTATTATGCTTTAGAAACTGTACGAGTACTTCATGTACACTTTATAATATTCACCCTGATTTAATTTTAAAAGTTTCATAGAACAGCACTGAGGTTAGAAACACAATGTAATTTTCTCAGCATCATCCAAGCCAGAAATCCACCCCTGGTCTGGATGAGTTCTAAATCTCCTTTGCTTCCAATACCACAATGGTGTGGGTCAGGTTGTGTTTGTCCAAAAATTCTTTATAACAAGATGAGAAAACATATACCCTTTAAAAATATTTGTTTGTTCATGCTCATGCTCAAAGGAACTCAAAAAGATTATATAATCAGCACCGAACTACGGACTTAAATAGTGAAGAAGTTTATGTCTTATCTAGATGCCTGTCTCCAAAATCTGTATCTGTACTGGATGATACCTTTTAAAAAAAGTATAGTAATTTGTTTTTCATATCCTCCTCTCTCCCCTGCTGTCCTTATCTCCTTTTCCTTTTCCTTCCCTCTTTTCCCCTTCCTTGACTTTAACTACAAGTCTATCTACTTATTATCCATCATTCTTTTCTATCTCCAGTGCAGAGACTTAAGCTTGACTTTCACTCCCTTTCCTTGACTTTAACTCCAAGTCTATCTATTTATTATCCATCAGTCCTTTCCACTGCCAGTGCAGAGATTTGAGCTACACACAAAAAGGAAAACCATTAGGCAGGGAATAGTCAACAGCCTAATCTACCTAGATATTTTAGCTCCAGAGTACTAGGATATATATTCCACCAAAATTTCAACCCTAGCCAAGCCCGAGAGCAGAGTTTTCACAAAGCTACATGGAGGCAAAGGATATACTAATGAGGTCCATCAATCACAACAGAAGATAGTGGAGCTCTTTCCTTGGAACATTGCAGAATAACTGCTGAAGGAATAAAGCCAAACCATAGAGATTCTTCCAGGAGAAACTAGTACCAAGGGATCAGAAGGGCATCAATTTCTGGAGTTGGAAACATGGTTGTCATAAAAGTGTCTAAGTAGAATCATGTCATGAGGTGTGGCTTATAGACTCATTTTTTACATTTTTATTGTCAAGGTTTTATACAGAAGTTACAGTTATACAGTTAAAGTAGTGAGTACATTTCTTGTTGTACTTGTCACTCCCTCCCTCGTTTGTCTCCCACTTTCCCTCCCCCCAAATCTCTAACCCAAGTTGTAAAGTTCATTTCCAACATATTGTGTTGGGAATATCACTGTTGCATTGGTTCACTCTTTGTCGTTTGTCTCACCATTTTGTTGTTCCCCTTCCTTCCCTTCCCTAATTCAGATAAACATATATACAATACCCAGGGCACTAAAATCAAATACACTGACAACAGGGAATAAACCATGGAGAAAAAGGAAAGATAGAAGAAATAACTTCACATTGTACATTAAAAACAACAACAAAGAAAAACCTCTTGTTTCCATATCTTGGAGTTCATTTTGCTTAGCATTATCTTTTTGTTTTTTTGTCAGTTGTGGGGCCTAAACTCTGGATCTGGGCGCTGTACCTTCAGCTCTTCAGCTCAAGGCTAGTGTTCTACCACTTGAGCCACAGTACCACTTCTGGCTTTCTCTACTTATGTGGTGCTGAGGAATAGAATCCAGGACCTCATGCATGCAATGCAAGCACTCTACCACTGAGCCACCTTCCCAGCCCAGCTTAGCATCATCTTATATGGTCATATGTATAAGGCAATTGAGCTATTGTGATCCTCTGCTAGGACTATCCTAGGCATATACTAATTATTATAAATGAGGAAAACCAGGAAGCCTATGTTTCTTTTGGTCTGGCTTACTTCACTAATATGATTTTTACCAAGTCTTTCCATGTGGCAATGCCATTCTTTCTGACGAAAGCACAGAATTCTATTGTGTATATATATACCACATTTTCTTGGTCCATTCTCGTACTGAGGAACATAAGGCTTTAAATCAAATATGAAGTTAGTTCTTTCAAAAGTTCATAGTAACACTAGTGTAGGGGACAAGTTTTAGGGGAGTAAACAAGGAGATGAGGGATACACTTCAAAGATTGTTTTGTCATCCAGATGAGAGAGACAGTAGGGCTTGATGATGGGGAGAGGTGATTTAAGAGGATCTTAGAGAATTGTTAGTAAAATGGATAATAAAGCAAATCAATAGCTTTTCCTGTTTATAAATATAACCATTTAGAACCTCGTTAGACAAGAAACATATACTTAAAATGAATGGCAGGAATACTAGTGAGAGGAAGGAGGGCAAATAGAGAGGGCAAAAGAAGGAAAATATGGCCAATGTACCAGAGAGAGAGAGAGAGACAGACACACACAGAGAGAAACATTGAAATTATTTTAAGCAGAAGGAAGGCAAGAGATGGAAAAGTGAATATGCTCAGTATACAGTATAAGCAAACATACATACATCAAAATTTATTCACAATGCTAACAAACAATAATAACCATTTAGGCCAGGTGTCAGTGGATCGCAATTATAATGCCACTTTAGTCAAGTGTCTGAAATTTGGAGGACTACAGTTCTAGGCGAACTGAAGGGGAGAAAATGTGTTACATTGACAATGTGAATTATAAAATCCCCCAAAGATGTCCTTCTGTGCATATCTGAAATTATCCTTTTGAATAATCCTAGGACAAAATCCATAAAATTCTATAAATAGGATAAAAGAATAGTAATTTCATGGTGAAACATGTTTTAGTTAAGAAAACTCAGTAGTACAAAGATGTAATATTAGTTCCCTATATGCTGATCTGTAAATTTAATGTAATAGCAACAAAATTCTGCTGGAAATTTTTAAGGAAGTTATAATTAATAACTTGCTTGGAAGAGCATACATGGAAAATAATAAACAGCAATGATCAAAATCTTATCCTGTGAGTACTGACAAATTTTTAATACTGATTTCTCTTTAACAGGCTTATCAATAGACTCTTCAAGTTTAGCAAGGTTTGGAATGTCTCTGTCCCTCCTCTGTTCCCTTGGCTATAAACTGGAGATGCTATCTCATATGTCCTATAGTAGTTGTAATAATTAAATGCATGAAATGAAACATAACATTTCATGTACTAAGTAAAGTCCTAGCAGTTATCATGATTAGAGAAATGAATGACTCAAATTGTTACATGCATCAAAAATGGTCAACTGTTCACAGTTTTGCCTCTCAACCTATTATATTGCAATATTTGGCAAGTATGTTATATTCACATATAAATAGTTCTGCAATATTGAAAAAAAACACTAGTAAGGTAATAAACAAATACCAGAAGATGTACACATTTTTAAACAGCCAATAAACATTCTAAAAGCCTAATGTCATTAGAAGTACTAAATATAAACAAATTTCTCTGCTTTGGTGAAGAGGAGGTATGCCTTCAGGAAGCCAGCGCTCCGTCTGGTAGCTTTTCTAGTTAGAGACATCATCCGAAGCTTGGGCTCAAGCCGTGGTTGATTAGCAACCGATAAGTGAATCTCTATCCCTGACTTTTATGTGCAAAGAAGAAGTTATGAGATTGAAACAGCTCATGGTTGGCCCCTTGGAAGATGAGTATTTGGGGGATGTACTCAGGTTTCAGTAAACTTCAGCTTTAAGTATTGGACATATTTATAACTCCTGACTAGAAACCAATTTCTTTCTACGTGGACTATATGTCAAAGTTCTTTTCATCTCAATATGTACATTCATGCTTCTGTGACCTTCCGCATGCTAGCGCACAGGCCTGTTGATACTGTTCCTTCCATTCTCCGTCTCATCCACACAGAAAGTCACTTTTCCACAACACTAGAGCATACTACTTTACTTTCCCTTGGCAGTCAGCAAGTTAATGTAATGGCTGGACATTAAAAAAATACACGTAACCATACTGACTATTGGGACTATTATATCAGTCAGATCCAGATGAATATTTAAATACATTGAGTAACAAAACATAGACATAATCCAGTTCAAGGAAGTCAGTGTTCAGGATCAAAGAAACCTGAGTGTGTTTCCTAACTCCACCACTTCTAGCTGTACGACATTGGATCAGTCATTTAAGCTCTTGAGTTCTGGACAATGGAAAAAGGCAAATAAATATCTATGTTGCAGGCCTGTAGTGCTGAGCATATGGGATGGGGTTCATGGGAACAGCTCATAAAGTGCTCTGAAAACCTTACTTATTATATTTTGAAGCACAAAGGCATTTAAAGAAATCGTTCCATATCCTTCTTTTGCCAATGAAGAGCCTTGGGCTTAGGCAAGAAAAGTAACCCTGAAGCCAGTGGCCAAATAAAGCTGGATTTAAAATCCAGATCACCTCTCTCCTGTGCTCTTGCCATTTTAACAGGCTTCTCCTTAGATAAGGGAAGCAAAGTAGCTAAACTGCTTCACAGAATTTGGAACATGCTTTGAGGTGTTGACACAGTGACTCATCCTGGAGACAGACGTCATTTTCCCCCTGAAGATCATTTCTCTAGACATCTCTGAGCACGCATTCATCCTACTGACTCACTCTTGCCTCGCAGCTCAGTGAGTCAGAATCTTATCTCTCCACATCACAAGTTCAATTTGTTATCAGGAATCAGATGAAATGAAAAAGAGCCACAGATGCACAGTGAAGCCTTCACTCACCTCTCCTTGGGGCACACAACAATGTGAATAAAAGAGCACTAAAAAGGGACACAATCACTAATGCTACTGCAGCATCAGTGCTGCCTGCTGTAGAAATGAATTGCTAAGACAAATGTTAAAAAACAAGTATTGTTTGGGGTACAGAGAGGCCAATCACTGATATTTGTGAGGTGTGGCAAAAGGATCTAATCAGAAGACAGATGAACTGGACTCCAGTATTCCTCCTACCAGCCATGGGACTTTAGAAATGTCCCTTAGTCTCAAGGAGCCTTGTGGACTTTTTCTATGGTCCTATCTTCAGTGACTACTCTTTCTGTCTTTCAGGGCTTCCCAAGGCTCAAGTGTAACATAGGCATGGTGTGGAATCTCAGTGAGATAAAGAACATAAAACTCCTTATTGATGTCAAGTATAGTCAGATTTAGCTCCAGAAATATTACCAACTTGTTTGTAGTTGTTCTTTTTTATATGACTACCATTGTCTAGAGCTTCTTTACTTGCCTATAGTGACTATCACTGAAGCTTCAGTACAAAATGAGAAGGGAGAATTAGGATTAAAACAAACAGTAAAACAAGATATGTTTCAGAACCCAAAGAGCACTGGGATAAAGGGCCTGAGCTCCAGGTCACTTGGATCCGGAGCAGAAGCAAGGATCTATTTCCTCATTAGATAATACATCAGTAGGCACAAGATGGTTACTCCATACCTGTCTCAGATTGTCCATACACAAACTGATATCCTGTGTCTTAACAGTCTGGGGCAGTTATGAGGCTAAATGAGATCAAGTATAGAGTGTCTCAAGTGCCCAGCATAGAGAAACAGTCGGGTACCTTGTTAAAGAGAAAGGGTGCACATCAAAGGATGTTGTATCTACAGTGATATAAACATGAAGGGGAATTGCATCAAGGACAAAAATTTGTGCAAAATACCAATGCTTAGCTAATTGCTTAAGTATTATGGGAAAATTCGTTATACTGTCCAAATGTAAAACATGTTCATTTACAACAGTTTCCCCTCCAGCTGTGCCAGCAGTGAGGTGGAGAATATCGGAAGGTTTCTTTTAAACACAGCTGCTTTATGTATTATTGTCAACTTGCTCCATTCTTTTCCCTTTGATCTTTGGAGCTCCATCTTTCATGCTTCAAAAATGATCAGAACAGCAGACATTTGGTAAAAGCAACCACAAATGTGCAAGTGAGCTCTTCAAAGTGAGTTAGAATCTATGAGTACCTTTTCTCACAGATTCTAAAAATCCATATTTCCCCCACACACATAATGAGCCTTAATATATGAAATATCAAGGAAAATAAAAGCATTTTCCTTCAGAATTTATTCAATGGATATGTTTTTAGAATTGGCTTTTTCTGACACCAAAAAAGTAAATTTTCGGATAATACTTTGGAGATGGCAGAGGAATTTAGATATAAGTATCTTAATTGTTGTAATGCTGTCATCCTGAGATCTCTCAGCTATGGGTACATACATAGTGAAAAATATGAGTTCAAGGTTTCTGGTTTATCTTTGGGGTACAATCTTGCTCCAGAACTTGGAACTGCCTTATATGCAACAGCCCAAAGTGGCTTCAGCATTTAGATTGAGCCAGGGCAAGAAGATTGAAAACCGGTTGGAATAAGGACTTAGAAGACTTTTCAGGAAGTTTGGTAAAACAAGTGCTTTGTTTTTACCTGGAATATATATTTTGTTGGAGCAGTTTGGAGGTAGGTAAAAACTATGGAAATTAGAGATGATGAAAAATCCTCTTAAATCCTCTTAACCACTCTTTGTACATCTACTCCCCCAAAATTCTCCTTAACATTATGACATCATATGTATATATGAAAGTGCTGGTTTGTAAAGAATGTCAGCAATGTGTCAAATGTTGGGGAGGAGTTTTATGTTAAAACCAGTTTACACAAATAAATGGTTGGTTAACTCACAATAATCTGAATAGATCAATAAAACTGAGGGCATTCTAAAGGGAGAATGGATTCAAGCAGCAAGAGATATTGTCAATCAAAATTAATTAAGAAATTATATATCAATCAATAATGTCCTAAAAAGTATCGTAATGACCTCTGTTACTCTGTTTAAGTGCAAACAAGATAATCAACCATCTTACCTATCTGGAGATTAGATCTTTTCCAATTAACTTGACTTAATTAACTCTCTAAGGCACTGAACTTTAGATGCTTTAGACACTATACTTTAAGTTTATTAGAATTAGAGAGCTCACTGGATTTACTGCTATGTTTACCATTACAATTATATTTACTCATTAGATAAACAGAATTCAATTTTAAATTTGTATGTATAGGAGGATGGGGAGTTATAGAATAAAACTGAATGCCTTATATCATACAATTGAAATAAATAAAAACAAAAGGCCCATGAGACCAGTCTTTGTTCCTTCATTAAGGATTATACCAAAGAAGTCAGTCAATCTCTGGCAATCACATGGGGGCTATTTCAAGTACCCAGCATTAATCATTCTTCAATGTATTGCCTTTGCTTCTAATCTCATAGAGACAGTGTGAATAGATGAGAAAATCCTCAGAGAAAATGAGAATAGATGGAAAATCCGTCTCCAATCTCCCATTAGACTTTTATCCCTTTTTTTTGCTCCCACATGAAGGAGACAAAGTCTTGCCTCTTGTTTAAGGTATACCTCTTTTCCTTTGCCATGATTACATCAGACAGCCAGTGGCTCTTTGTCTCCTCAAACCCTCTCTCTCCCCTAGTTTCTTCTCTTTGTTCAATATAAAGGCTTGGGTCTTCACAAATATAAGGCAAATAAAGAGGACCTTCCTTTAACCATCCAACTCCAGCTCTAACTTTCCACTTGTTGAAATATGTCTGGATACTCTCTGTACCCTCTTTACCAGCTAACACCCATTCATGCCTCAGCTGATTTCCACTCACCGCACTACTGGCTCTGTTGGCATGGAAGCCTTAATGGCTTCTTTATCCAATTCTCCAACCTTGTCTTAATTTTTTTAATTGAGGAAAATTTACATAGCATTTTCTTTGGCAGTATTGGGGGTTGAATTCAGAGCCTCACACTTGCTATGTCAGTCAGTGATCCACCAATTGACCCATTCCCTTAGTCCTTTGGTTTTGCATTTGTTGTTTAGCTAGAGCTTTGGGTCAATTTTGCCTAGTATGGCTTCACACCATGATCTTCCTACCTCTGCTTCCCAAGTAGCTAGGATTACAAACATTCACTATCCCTTATTAACATTTTCCAGTGTGTAATTCAGTGCCATTGAGTGCATTCAAAAGTTGGATAATCATCACCTTTAGTTTTAAAACATTGAAATTACCTCAAAAGGAGATTCTGTCTCCATTTAGCCATGTCTCCCCATTAACTCCCAACGCCAGCCTCTGGACACCACTAATATAGGTTCTGTCCCTAGGAATTCATCTATTCTGGACATTTTGTGTAAGTGAAAATAAAATATATGGTCATGTGTGACAGGCTTCCTTCAGATAATGTTTTTTTTATTGTGAAAATACTGTACAGAGGGGTTACAATTACATGAGCAAGGTAATGAGTACATTTCCTATCAAGCATTGTTGTTTCAAAGTTTATATACAGTATAGCATGAATTGGCGCTTATAGTTCTTTTGAAGCTTGCATGATATTTCACTGGATGGATGGGCCATATTTTGCTGATCCATGCATCAGATGATAGGCATTTCATTTACTTGCTCCTTTTGGTTAGTCTTCACTTGATATCATCTCACAGAGGCATGTGACACTGATGACATCCTTCAGAAATTTTACTCTGCCTTGACTATTAAAATGGAATACTCTGACTCCTCAAATGTAAGAGTTCCCAAGAGTGCAGCCGCCTTCTTCTTCTTCTTCTTCTCCTTCTTCTTCTTCTTCTTCTTCTTCTTTCTTTCTGTCAGTCGTGGGGCTTGAAGTCTGGTCTTGAACTCTGGGCCTGTGTGCTGTCCAGCTCAAGGTGAGTGCTCTACCACTTGAGCCACAGTGCCACTTCTGGTTTTCTAGTAGTTAATTGGAGCTAAGAGTCCTATGGAGTTTCATGCCCAGGCTGGCTTTGAACTGTGATCCTCAGATCTAGGCCTCCTGAGTAGCTAGGATGATAGGCATGAGCCACTGGCACCTGGCCTTATTATTCTTTTCTTTTTTTCTGTACTCTGCTTAATATAGAGAGCTACTTATCCTACATTATCAATTCTCAAAGGCCCCTCTGATGATTTTGTCTGCACCTAGTCCAGCTCTCAAGGTATGTCTACTATTCTTAGGATATTAAGAAATGTGAAATAAGAGTATTTGGAACCCCAATATATAAGCCATGTTTGGGATAGTTGACTCCTAAGATCCCAATCCACAGGAGTAGCCTGTCATGGGAAAGAGTGAAGAATCTGAAACCTTCAGAGCACCTCGCAGTCCTTTTTTTTTTTTTACTCTTCAAACCACAGATACACCATATCAATTCAGTGGGGAAAGAAGGCAGAGAGTATGTGTCATGTGGACAGAACAGTTGGTTGACTCACTTTTTCATTTTTCAATCTATTGCTTTGTTGTCAGACACAGCATCAGTGCAAAGTTTGAGCAGCAGGGAGAAGGCTCCATCTCAGCAATTCATACGTTTTGTATTTTCTCTTTTCTCCCCCTCCAACTGACTTACCTTTTTCTAAAAGGAATATACAATCTCAAATCTGACTCATAGGACTGTGAGATTTAATCTTAATGCACAGTCATAAGTCTCATTGTAATTCTCCTGAGTACGATCTCTCCTGGTACCCTTTTGCCTTTTGATGTCAGTGTAATTTTATTTTTACGTTTTGATTTTAACAAGTAAGCATCATTAGTGCTTTATCTTTCGCACAGTGAAAGGTATCTTTAGTATCTTTTATATCTTTAATATCTTTTAGCTTCATTTCCTTCCTCGGGGGCAGCAAAGTACAAAAATCATTAGAGCCTATTAGTGCTTCATGAGAATTATTTGGGGTTTGCTAATAAGACAACTGGATTTCATTCATCCAGTCTTTATTTTTTTTATTTTTTATTTTTTATTGTGAAAATACTGTACAGAGGGGTTACAATTACATGGGCAAGATAATGAGTACATTTCTTATCAAGCATTGTAGCCTCCTCCTTTGTTTCCCCTTCACATCCCATCCTTCCCCCCAACACTCCTCCCCGCCATCAAAGTTGTAAAGTTCATTTTCGACATACGACTTGTACATCTCATTGTTGCAATGGGTCATACAATCTTTAGTAAGCATATTGTCCATCATGTTCTCTTGCATCATTCTTGGCATATATACTTTATAAGGCAATGAACATAATGAATAGAAATTTGGTTATACCTTTTTATTTCTCCCTGTGAGCTTATTTGGGAAAGAAGTAATTCTTTTTATTATTTCATTGCCTGTACCTGGCTAAGAATGAAAGCCCAATCATTAATTCATTCAGTTGTTCAACAACTAGTTAGTGAGTGTTCACCACAGGCCTGATATTATCTATGTACTGGGTTTTCAATAATAAATAAGACTTAAGGGCTAGGAAGGTGGCTCAGTGGTAGAGTGCTTGCCTTGCATGCCTGAGGCCCTGGGTTCGATTCCTCAGCACCAAATAAGCAACAAGAAAAACAAAGCCACAAGTGGCGCTGTGGTAGAATGCTAGCTTGAGCTGAAGAGCTGAGGAACAGCGCCCAGGCCCAGAGTTCAGGCCCCACGACTGGACCCCCCCCCCAAAAAAAAGACATAAATCTCTGACTTTCCCAGTGTTTTCATTCTCAGGATATATGAATGGGGATAGTGGACAATAATGAAAAAGAAAAATACGTTGTTACATGATGACATTTAACATGGAAAAAAGAAATAAGTGAAGATAGAGGGAATGGGAAAGAGGAAGGCTGTGCTTGTGAATTGTCAAGGAAGGTTTTTCTGTGATGACACTTGAGCAAAGAACACAAGGAGGGCGCAAAAGGATAGGAGTATTCCTAAGCTTCCTATTCCTATTCCTTCACTGCTCTCAGTATCTAGAATACAACTGAGTAATGAGCTTGCAACTAATTACTTAATATTTTACAACAGGTAGAAGATAGTACAGTGTTTTTTAAAAAAATACATATTAAATATTTGCTGAAATTGACAAATAAAGGTTGAATAAAAATGTTTATATACATTTTCTGAAACATGTATATATTGTGGAATAGTTAAGATTGAGCTAAATGGCATATATGAATGACCCATGATACTTATCTTTTGTAGTAAAAACACTTAAAATTTGTTGTCTTACCAATTTATAAGAATAGCATTAATAGGGCTGGGATGTAGCTCAGTGGCAAAGCGCTTGCCTAGCAAGTGCAACGTCCTGGGTTCGATCCCCAGTACCAAAAAAGAAAAGACAAAAAAAAAAAAGAATAGCATTAATAATAGTAACTATAGTCTCCATGCTGTGAAGTAATCTTTTAAAATGATTCTTCTTATTTTTTTTACCAGTCTCTTACCCAGCTCTGTCATCTCAGCCACGCAATAGAGTTTTCACAATAAAGTATGATATATCGTAATAGTATGACTTTGACCATCAGAAACAAAATGTATTCTAAATGAATCTGCTGTTACCTGCATACATAATCTAAAAGTCAAAGGCAAGGGAAATGAGAGCAGCATTGTCAATATTTTCATAAATAAATCTGAAATCTATGCTTACAAAGTTCTTTATATTTAGTTAGAAAATGAAGGTTTCAGAAGGCAAAGTCATTGTGGGGGAACTATTAAGAAAGTGTTATGCAAACATCTGTTAAACCTAAGTTGCAACTTAAAGCTGTTGGGAGAAGGTAGGTATATCATTCTTTGAGCAAAGTGGGAAATCAAATCTTTCTAATTAAAAGCAACTAGTGACAGAGGGTTTTGGATTCAAACAAGGAGATGTGTTATAATCACTTTTCTCTTTAATTAGTTCTAAAAGCCTGTGGCTGAATTAGGAGAAAAATATCAGCATCTAGGATTGCCCTAGGATAATCCTGACAATGAACTCTTTAGAAGAGAAATCTTCAAAACCTGGAAGAGACATTTGGGGGAAAAATTTTCATTTGTCTCAATTAATGATTTTTTGCAGTGATCATCTTACATTGATACGTCTTGTTTCAGGTATAGCAAAACATAAATAATAAAGAGGTTGCTACCATCAAGGAGTTCAAAGTTTAAGAGACTGTTCAAGAAGCCAATAATTAGGGGAACAGTTCAAAAGATGATATGGTAGTGTTGTTGTTAAGAATTATCCAGTAGGGACAGATAAATCAGTTTCTCAATAGGGTTCAAAGAAGATTTTCTCTGGTTTTGTTATTGTGGTACTAGAGTCTAAAGAGTGTTTTTAATGGTATTTTTAATGGAAAATTTCAAAGACAGCTAAAAGTATAGAATTGTACATTACAATCCTTCATCTCAACTTCAATAATAGTTAACATTTTGCAAACCTCTTTTCTTCTATATCCTTACACCCATGTTTTCAATAAAATACATCAAAGTAAATCATAAGCACGACAATTCAACTATATATACTACATTAAATATTTTTGCCTCTAAGGATGTATTTTAAGCCAAGTAAGCCTTGGTAGTTCATGTCTGAAATCCTAGTTACTCAGGAGGCTGAGTCCTAGAGGATCAGAGTTCAGAGTCAGCCCAGGCAGAAAAGTCTGCCCAACCCAATCTTTAATTAACCAACAATACGTTCAAGTGGTAGAGTACTAGCCATGAACAAGCAATCCAAGTAAGAACAAGAGGCTTTGAGTTCAAGTTACAATGCAAGCCAAAAAACAACACACTTCAATGTAAAACTATCATATTTAACTTAAATAACACTATGGAAGACTTCTTTAGGAAGGTCATATTGGAACACATTCCTAGCAAACATGGAGGTTTGAGTTCATAGAAGGCACCAGGTATGTTGTGTTTTGATGTATTAAGAAGACAATATGTCACTGGAGAGGATCCTAGTTCTTGTGGAAAACTACTGGCAAATAAGTGATCTCAACACAACCAGCCAGAGAACGTGGCTGGCTCTGAGCCAAGACCCTCACTCATAGTGGGGTTTTTTTTTCCGCTTAATCTTTGCAACAATGAGTCTATGATAAGAACATATAATTAACTTCAGATAAGACAAAGAGCCTTTGAGATTTGAGGTAACTAGCCTGTGGTCCTGCAGCTAAGCAAATGGAGGAAGTGGATTGTGAATCTTAGTTTGTCTGATTACCTTGGTGTTTAATCAAGCACCATCCTACCTGCGTGTGTGTATGTGATTGTCCTCATACTCAAGTGTTTATCTTTTTAATCGTGGTCTGTGCAATTATCTATACTCAATAGATTTGCTTCTTTGACGGGTGGAGTTGCTTGGATTTAAAGCAGTAGAAATTCACCACAGGACTCTCCCTCATCATATACAAATCTTCTTGTAGTTCCAGCAACATGAATTAACACAGTCATTTTCTGTCACCAGGCAGTAGCATACCATAATTGCAAGAAAAGCATCCAGAGGGAAAACAAAACCAGTCTCCTGAGTGCTGAACTTGCAAAGCTACAGTGACAAAGCAATAGTGAGCACCACAGATGTATGAACCCCTTATTTCCTTTCTTGAGAAATCCCAGCATTTGCTGATGCAGATATCATAAGGTAAGAAAAGGCTAATTATTATGTTTTATGCAAACTGAATTTTGCATTTAATTAACAGATTAACTTATTCCCTGTTGCCAACAGGCTGCATTCTCAATGAAACCAAATATTATGACAATTGCCAAGTTTATTAGATAGTTTATTATGTGGAGGCTAAAAGTCTATTTTATTGAGAAATCAATAAAATACAAGTTTCTGCTTCAGGACAAGGTTTTGGGTATCACAGTACCTCTGCCATTTTGGGCTCTCAGTTCTGTAATTCTCATGGTAAGTGATATCCAAAGCCTGCCAAGCTATCACTGTTGGATAGATGTGGGGAATTCTGTATCCCCCACGTTTTAATGATCATAGCAACAGAACCATTGAAGACACAGCATGGTGAGTCCATTTCACCATGACCTCGCAGGACATGGTGGCTGAGGATGTGGGTTCCTATCGTAGGAAGAATATGTGGATGCCAGTGCCATCACTGAGAGGCCACCTTGTTTGACTAGCAGCTTAACTCTTTGCGTGGCTGTGTTCTGACAAACCACCTAACATTTCTGTTTCAGTTTTCTCAGCCATAAAATGGCATTGCAACTAATAGAATGTACACATAGAGGGTACAGTGAGGAAGCATAGGGAATTTGGCACATAGGCATTAGCTTTTGTTAAATTTCCATTGTCCAAGATCTGGGAGAGGGACTATGTTGTTGTTATTATTGTTATCATTATCATCATCATCATCATCATCATCATCATCATCATCAATATCTTTAAGTAGTCTTACAAAGGAGTTGCCATTTAACAAAGCAGTTTATGAATACAATGCATCTTGATCAATGTCACCCCTTTCAACATTCTCAGCCATCCCTCTCAACCCATCCCTTCCTTCCCTCATAAATTTTATAAGTATATGGTGGATTCTTGGCTGCATTCTGCCCCTCTTCTTTTCATTCATCTACCTGTTTCCCTTTGACCCCACTCCATCCCTTTCAAGTATCTGTTTCCTGGTGTGGTGTTTGTTTTGCTGAACACTGACTATGCTTTTCTAAGGAATTGCACTGTTTGAGTTCTCCTTTGAATCTACCATATATCAGTTAATACATGTGTGTACACTTGCATACCACCTATTGTATTTCCTTATATAAGTTTATACGCTAATTATAGCTTATATGCATATGAGGGTAAACATACAACGTTTATCTCTCTGGGTGCAACTTACTTCATTTAACATACTTTTTCCAATGTACTTGCATTTCTTTGCACATATTTTCCCCCACATACTTCCATTTCTTTGCACATGATCCAATATCACTCTTTCTAATGGGTGAATACATTTTCATTGTGTATATTTAGACCAATTTTTTATCTCCTGCCTGACTTGGCTTCAAATCAGAATCCTCAGGTCTCATCTTCCTGGCTAGGTAGAATTACATGCAGGAGCCATTAGCACTAGGCTTAAAATTTGATTTAAGATGTAAAAGTTTGCTTTGTTTACAGAGTAGAGATGAATAGTCTTCTTGTACCTAAATGTCATCTGAGCATGACACAGATCATGAAAAGAATGTATCAATGCCTAATTTGCAATGAGGAAAACAAAGCAAGAAGAGGCACCAGGTATACGAAATGAAAAAGGAAAATGAGGAGGAAGATAGGGAACAGAGAAGGATAAAATGTGTATATATAGAACTATGGGAAAGAGCCTGGACACCAGATGGATCTAAGAAGCTATACTTTGTACAATGTGCCAGGAAACATCTCAACTTTCCAGCATGAAAACACCTGAAATTTTGCTTAGCCAAACCTGCTCCTAGGCTGGATGAAACTGAGGAATGCCTGTTCATGATTATGTAGGGAGCTGGAGGAGGAGCGTTTTGAGTATGGGTCTCTAAATAGCGCTATGCTTCTACAGGAGGCCAAAAAGTTGGGGAATGGCTCCATTCAAAGCCTAGAAACAGTAGCCAGGGATATCCTCATGACTTCAGAAAAGCAAAGAAAACAACACTTCTTCAAGTTTATGTGAACACACTAACATTTTTAAATGTGAATTCCTCTGAGAAAATATTGGTGCCTTCTTGTCTTAAGAGGGGAACATTTGTCTTTCTTCGTATGTGTACGTTGGTGCAAGGGAGTGATAACTTGTCCCACTGTTGTCCAGTGACCTGGGAGATGAGACATAAAGCTCCTTTCAAACTGGCCTGGAAGGGCTCCCTTGAAATGTTGATGGAAGGAAGCTAGCGAGTTTTTAAATTATGCAGATTAATTTCCCAATGTAGACAAATGCAAATATATTACTGCTTCTGACTATAAATTCCCACACTCTCATTATATCCATAAACACATTTCTCCAATGACTTTACTGACCACCCATTTTGTTTCCAAATTGCCGTCCTATAATAATGAACAACCAAGACAAGCACAAAATAGAATGCTGCCTTCATCTGGTCTGGGCCTTAGTCTCTGTAGCTTTCGTTCATCTTTATGAATTTCAGTACTATCATGCAGTAAAAATAAGATCACTATCAATTTGTTTGATGTCCCTTGCAAGCTGAAATAGGACATTATTAATTCTCTCCCAAGACCTTTCCCCTCTCACCAAGGGATGTAAACAGAGTTATTCTAAACCATTTACTGTGTTTTGACATTCTTTTCAGAATAATTACTCTAACACATCCACAATAGCAAAGGAGAACATAAAAGATAAGGCAGCCAGGGTTTAAGTCAAAGATCAGTTAAAATATCCAGCACTTGTCAAAAATATTATTTAGCAAAACGAACTCCTAGACTTTTTTTTGTGCTGATTTCTACAAGACTCCAAAGGTCAATGGGACAGACCTCACACTGAGCTGTAGACTCAAAATAGAGAACTAGGCATCTAATCATATGTGAATTTAAACATGTGACGCATCAAGGAATGTATTATTCTTTTGATGAAATGAAAAACAAAATTACTAAATATAATAGGGTTGTGAATTCTTTCTTTTAATGAAAGAATTCATTAAAAACTTCACTGTAAGCAAATGACCAAAGAAAGGGCCATGGTCTCTCCCAATCAATTTAGGGAAAGGGGCTGAAATCGGAAGCTAAATAGTAAAATTCTGAAGGTGTGCTTTTCATCAGAGTTTCTGTGACAAATAGAGGTCAGGTGAAAGTCAGAAATAGGACGTGTGCTCACGAACTGTCCCTGGGATTAGTAATCCTAGGGTATACACTGGGTAGAAGAGGTTGTGGGTAGGAGAAGTGACTTTCAACATTCAAAAAAGAATACATGGGGTTTTTATGTTCATTTTTTTTTACTTTTGTTTATATTTCAATCACGTTCCTGAAGTTTGTCCTGTGGTTATAACATCATCGAAGCACAGTTGGTTGGAATTTCTTCCTTTAATATAGACATTTTAAAAATATATAGTGCTTTTATAGAACATTCTTCTGAATTGAACTGTGTTCCACAAAAAGATATATTGAAAGCCCTAAGTCCTGATACCTCTGAATCTAGTTTTATTTGGAAATATGAATTTTCTGCATGTAGAATTATATTAGATTAAGTTGGATTAGAGACTGGAGTAAAGCTTCTGTAAACCCAAAGTTGCCAAGGATTGTTGGTGATCACCAGAGGCAAGAAGAGGTAAGGGAGAATAACTCCAGGTTGCTAGGGAATATTTTATCTGCCAAAGACCATTTTGATAATACAATGGCATTTTAGGGTCATGCAAAATTATCAGTACAAGCAGACTGGCTGCAGGAAGCCAATAAAAATATACATGTCTGTCCCTATCATAAACCAAAACTTCAGCCTGTGGGCTAAACATGTACCCTCACTCCACATTACCTCCCTTCCTTTCTCCACCACTGCAGGTCTCATAGAGATCTTTACTGGCCCTGATTAAACCTTGATTTCAAACTGCTAGCCTCTGGAATTGTGTGAAAACAAATTCCTGTTGTTTCTAAGCCACCAAGTGGGTGATCATTTGTTAAGGAAGCCCTAGGAAATGAATACAGCTAGTATAACTCTGGCTTGCCTTATGGAACAAAGTTACTTCTTCATGGACCATTTTTTGGGGGCCATTTTGTTTAAGAGTGGAGTATTCGTACTAATCCATTTTGGAAAGTTATTTCTGAATGGGTGCCCTTTATCAAGAACAATAGAATGAAGCCTTAATTATGTTGTGTTGCTTGTCCATAATAAATTATCTATAAACTGTGGAGATTGCTCATTCAAGCTGAATTATTATCTATTTGCTAAATGAATTCTGCTGTCCTCTTGATTTACCATTTCTATATTGATCTTCCTTAAATCATTACTTTGTATTTTTCATTTTTGCTCACTTTGGAATAACAACAGAAAAATTAATCAAAATCACTTCTGTACATGGGGTCAATTGTAAAAATGCCCTTTCAGTGTCTAAAACAGATCATCAATGACAAAGATCCAAATGCATATTATTTATTTTAAAAGGTTCTCTATGCATAAACCTGAAGCCGTTTTAATTACTATCCCAATAGTTTTATGTTTTTCATTATTGTTGATGAAAATTCATGCTTACATCTTTTTAGGCATTATGACTGCAAAGCAATATACTTTTCAGCCAAAAGACTGGAATTTTGTGAGTGTGATCTTGTTATTTACAGTACATCCCTCACTTCCAGATTAACATGGTGAGTCCTAAGCTTTCTGTCACATATGCACAGCTACAGTTCCATCAAACATTAAGGACTGATAGAACAATCAAGAGTGTGGGCTTTTGTAATGAGACAGATATGGATTTGAATCTTGTGCCCTCTATTGATTGGATATATGAGCTAGGAAAATGCACTTGACTTCCCTAGATGTTTAGTTTTCTATCTGTACAATGTGGATGATATAACGTCCCTAATAAAATTATTATGAGGATTAAATGACCTAATACTTAACATACAATAAGTAAATATTAGCTATTATTTAAAAACCTAAGCTAGGCAAATTGATATTTGTTCCTGATGGTCAGTCACTGAACAGTAGGTTAAATGGCTGATTAATTAATCCAGTTCAGCCTGTCATAGTCTGAGCTAGCCCATAACTATTTGAGAGCCACTTCCATCAACTTACTAACCAAATAGGGCATTTTGTAGTCTAAGTTGCTCTTTGAAGATATAACTGCAATTCAAGTATGGGGAAGCAAAAAAGATGGCAAGGTTTCAGAAGATTCTAACAACTGTAGTTGGCTGACTATAGTTAAGGAGGGAAACTGTGTGGACTGGCCCCCAAATTTTACTGTGTTTACATACTTTGACCTTTTTGCCACTCTTGAGGGTTTGTACATGTCTGTGCATGCCTCTGAGTTAGCCTGGCTTCCAGATGGCTGAATTTTCTACTTTTCCCACTCATCTTCAGCTGCAGAAACATTGATAACATTTCTTCTTAGTAAAGCAAATGAGTTTCTGGTACTGAAACCTCAGAAAGCTCTAGGAAAAGTCAATGTATGACGTTAAAATATTATTACTCAAAATAAGGGGTGAAAATGGTAGGGGAAAAACAAAGGAGAAGGTAACAATGCTTGATAAGAAATGTACTCATTACCTTGCTCATGTAACTGTAACCCCTCTGTACAGTATTTTCACAATAAAAAACTTATTTAAAAATGTGAGGAATAAATCTTAGCATGTACATTAAGAGGAAGTCATGAGCTCAGAAAATGGGCTACAGGGTACGACCTTCAAATATTTGGAATGTTCTTTTGTTTTTGTTTTTCTTTTTCTTTTTCTGGGTCCAGTCGTGGGGCCTGAACTCTGGGCCTGGGCGCTGTCCCTCAGCTCTTCAGCTCAAGGCTAGCACTCTACTACTTGAGCCACAGAGCCACTTCTGGCTTTTTTCTTTTTGCTTATGTGGTGCAGAGGAATCAAACCAAGGGCCTCATGCATGCAAGGTAAGCGCTCTACCACTGAGCTACCTTCCCAGTTGGGATGTTCTTGTATGGAAGAGGCAGTGATGTGCTTCTGATTTTTGCAATGGAAGTAGACATTGAAGGATCTAGGAGGCAGACTCAAATAGATGAGGTTGTTCCAAAATATAGTAAATTTCCCCATGGTGAATCAATCTGAGCAGAGAGAGACTCAATGAACAATTTCCAGGGAGTCTGGGAAAATAATTATCTCTATTGGGAAAATATGAATGGACAAAATCTACATTGTCCTTCCTTTCCTAAAATGCTATTATCCAATGATTCTTAGCATGCCAGAAAATCCATTTATTATTCCATAATTTCAAGAAGTTTCCATTCGTTTCTAAGTCAATGTCAACTTATAGATAATTCCATACCTCCCAAATAGCGAATCAAAGTAGTAACTTCAATATCTTGTATGTCCATTAAGCCATATTCATTTCAGTCTAAATTAGTTTTTACAGTGAATAAGCAGTCTATCATTAGTAGTGGAATTATATAAAGGGTATATATTATTTGGAGGTATCTGCAGAAGGAGAAAGAAATATATGCTCTAATAAAATTACAGCTCATAACTTTCAACATTAAAACTCTGATTTAATTTTATAATCCATCCTTATGAAACCAGTGTAGATTTGTAAGCTTTTCCTTAATAGGATCTATGGTATAATGCCCACAACACTCTGAGTATAAAGGGTGCAATGTACCTCAAACCACATTTGAAGATTCATTTAATTATAACAGGCTCCATGTCAAACTCTTAGGAATGTACACATCAGAAGCTAGAGGTATGATTTTGGGTAGCAGAAAGCAAAATCTAAGAAAATTCAGATTCTCTTCCCTGATTACCAAAAATGTCTGACGTTGATGTTCTGGTTTTCCCAAGGGAAAAAAAAACCTTCCCTAATTCCTAATACAGAATCCTTATACCTTCAAAGCTAGTAGACATGTCATACACATTTCTATAGAGACCCATTGCAGACAATACAGATACTGCTCCTCATCCAAGGGAAGAAGATGGGTCCAACAGTATCATAGGCTTCCCACATGTTGCTGTTTACACCTTAGGAGTTATAAGCTGAATACTAATTAGCTTTTACACTTGCAATTAGATAGTTTATTCCTGCTGTTGTAATGTATTTTTCTTTTCCAAATCTAGTTTCACAGTTGTTGACTTCCAGATTATTGCCTGAACTTTGGTGGCATCATTGGGAACTTCTCACAGCAAACACCATTGCTCTATGTTTATTTGTTGAATGAACAAACTCTAGAAGCCAACCATTCTGGTTTACTTTAATAGCTTCCTAAACAGGCTTTGTTGCCTCTGTCTTTGATTACTTACAGTCTCTCCTCAACACAATTTCCAGAGCAGTTCTCTTAAAATGAAAATGAGATCCTGGCCATCCTCTGCCCAGATTTCTCCAATGGCTCTCAAACAGTTACAGGTTATAAAAGCCAAAGTCCTGCATGATGCCTGTTCTATAAGGTCCCCTCATCCATCCAACACTCTATCTCCTCTCCTAATACAGTCCCATTCATTTTTCCTACCACAGTAACTACCTGGAGTAGTCTGTAAGAGAGAAAGGAAACAATTATATGATTAAATAGAAAATGCTGGCAATCACAGGCAGTCTCCAAAGTGATTGCAAAGGGAGCAAAAATTATCTTTCACATAGATAGGCATATAGGATCCATTTGACACATTCTCAAGTATAAATAGTGAATAATGCTCAAATAAGAGGTCTTAACATTTGTTAAGACCATTCAACATCAATTCAGCTGAAAATTGAGATGAGTATCTGCAAATACTAATTGCCTTTAGGCAAAGGAAAATTAAACACCTGATGTTGCTATAAAGGACGTCCTTTTCCAGCTGTCCTGGGTAAGTTTGGCTCTTCTGCTTCTGAGAAAAATCCTGATGGGGTACTATCTTGTTTAACCATTGCATATCAATAGATGGACACCTAGGCCCATGAAAAAATACTTTCCTGAATATTTAAAATCTTTTTGAAGCTACATAAAAGAAGGAAGATTTAGGGAGGCATGGAAGGAGGAAGAGATCATTAAAGAGAGAGGAAGAGAAGGTGTGAAATTTCTTGTACTGAGAATATATTCTGAATACATAATAAGAGAAACAGAGTTGAACTGAAACTTCATATAAAAGAAGATATAACCAAATAAATACATGAAAAGAATCAATATCATCAGCCATTCAAGAGATGCAAATCAAAACCTTGGTGATTTGGTGAGACTTATCACATGCCTAATTAGAACAGCTAAATGATTTTAAGAAGATGACACCAATTGTGGCAAGAATGCAAAATACACATGCTTGTCACTGCTGAAAGACAGTGACATTATTTGTCATTCACTTTGGAAGACAGCTTGGTAATTTTTTATATTTTTTATTGTAAAACTACTGTAAAGAGGAGTTACAACTACGTGAGTAAGGTAATGAGTACATTTACTATCGAGCATTGTTATCTCCTCCTTTGTTTTTCCCCTACCATCCCTTCTCTTCCACCTCCTCAACTTCTTCCTCCCTGCCCACCTAGTTGTAAAGTTCGTTTTCAACATAGTGTCTTGTATATCTCATTGTTACAGTGGGTCAACTTATATCCTTATGTCAGTATTTTGTTATCTCCCTTCCCCTCCCCAAATTAGAACAAGGTATATGTAAACATGGGAGAACATACAAAAGAAACAAAAAAGGGCAGGGAAGGTGGCTCAGTGGTAGAGTGCTTGCCTTGCATGCATGAGGCCCTGGGTTTGATTGCTCAGCACCACATAAGGAGAAAAAGCCAGAAGTGGCACTGTGGCTCAAGTGGTAGAGCACTCACCTTGAGCTGAAGAACTGAGGGACAGCTCCCAGGCCCAGAGTATAGGCCCCATGACCGACCAAAAAAAATCATATGGTACATTATAAATACACTAAAAACAAGAGCAAGAAAGATAAAACAAACCACTTGAGTCCCTATCTTGTGGTTCATTTCACTTAGCATCATGTTATATGGTCATATGTACATAGCTTTTGACATTCTACTTGTCTGGTAAGATTATCCTACACACATACTAGTTATTACAAATAAGGGAAACCATGGGGACTATGTTTCTTTGGGCCTGGCTTACTTAATATATATTTTTCCAAGTCTCCATTTTGTAACAAATTGGGCAGTGTCATTCCTTATCGTGGAGGCACAGAATTCCATTATATCACACACACACACACACACACACACACACACACACACACACACACACACACACACACACACACACACACACACACATATCAAATTTTCTTGATCCATTCATCTACTGAGGGGCATCTGGGTTGGTTCCATATCTTAGCTATGGTAAATAATGCTGCAATAAACATAGTTGTGCTGGTAGTTTTAGCATGGTCTTGTTTGTGTTCATTTGGGTAAATGTGCAAAAGTGGGATTGCTGGGTTATAAAGGAACTCTATGTGGAGTCGTTTGAAGAACCTCCATACTGCTTTCCAAAGTTAGTGGGAGTGTAAACTTGGCAATTTTTTATGAATTTAAACAGACATTCACTATACAAGCATTCTTAGGCTTTATTCAAGTAAATGAAGAAAATGTTCACAAAAAGTCTATATGGCAATATTTCTAATAGCTTTATTTATATCTGCCCCAAACTGGAAGTAACAAAGATATTCAAAAGCAGAATGGATACAAAGAAAATATCAGATACAGTACTATTCAACAATAAAAAGCAACAAACCTACAGCCAGCATTATATTTAATGGCAAAAAGCTAAAGCCATTTCCTCTAAATTCAGGAATGAGACAAGGAAGTCTGCTCTCCCCACTTCTCTTCAATTTAGTATTAGAATGCCTAGCTAGAATAGTAAGACAAGATGCAAACATAAAGGGGATCCAAATAGGGAAAGATGAAGTAAAACTCTCCCTCTTTGCAGATGGCATGATCTTATATTTAAAGAACCCCATGGACTCCACTCCCAAGTAACTGGAGCTGATCTGAAATTTTGGCAAAGTAGCAGGGTATAAAATTGACCCTCAAAAATCAATGTCTTTTCTATATGCCAACAACAAGAAGACTGTGGCTGAAATCAGGAAAGGAACTCCTTTTGTAATAGCCCCACAAAAATAAAATACCTAGGAATCAACTTAACTAAAGAAGTGAAGGAGCTCTATGATGAAAAATTTAAAACCCTGAAAAAGGAAATTAAAGCAGAACTTAGAAAGTGGAAAAACCTCCCATGCTCCTGGATTGGGAGGACTAACATCTTGAAAATGTCAATACTGCCAAAGGCTATCTACAAATTCAATGCAATACCTATCAATATCCCAACCTCATTCTTCAAGGAAATAGAAGAAGCAATCCAAAAATTCATATGGAACAATAAAAGACCCCGAATAGCAAAAACAATACTTAGCAGAAACAACAGTGCTGGAGGAATATCAAAACTAAATTTCAAACTCTACTACAAAGCATAATAATGAAAACATCTTGGTACTGGCACAAGAGCAGACCTGAGGACCAATGGAATAGAACTGAAGACCCAGAAATGAACCCACAGACCTATAGCCAACTAATCTTCCATAAGGGAGCAAAAAAATAGAATGGAAGAAAGAAAGCCTCTTCAGTAAATGGTGTTGGCAAAATTGGTTAAACCCCTGTAGAAAACAAAAGCTAAATCCTTATCTATAACCCTGCACCGAATCAACTCCAAATGGATCAAAGACCTCTAAGTAAAAGCAGGCACCCTGAAAATATTTCAGGAAGGAATAGGAGAAAGTCTAGGGCTCCTTGGCACAGGCTGAAATTTTCTTAATAGAGACCCAGAAACACAACAAATCAAAGGTTGGATAAATGGGACTGCATGAAACTGCAGAACTTCTGCATGGCAAAGGATATAGCTAGCAAGATCAATAAAAAGCCCATGTTTTGGGAGAAGGTCTTCAGACAAGGGCCTCATATCTAAAATACACTTAGAACACAAAAATTAAATCCCACAACAACAAATTCTCAAAGAAACAACTGCCTAATTAATAAGTGGGCTAAAGACTTAAAGAGAAACTTCTCTGAAAAGGAAATAAGAATGGCCAATAGATACATGAAGAAATGCTCAACCTCTCTAGCCATAAAAGAAATGCAAATAAAAAACATTGAGAGTCCACCTCACCCCAGTTAGAATGGCTATAATCAAGAACTCTAATGACAACAAATGCTGGAGGGAATATGGAGCCAACCCAGATGCCCCTCAGGAGATGAATGGATCAACAAAATGTGGGAAATGTATAAACAAGATGCAGGGCACAGGAATCAAATACAGTGAAAACAGGGGTTATACCATGGAGGAAGAACATATACAAGAAAAAAAATCATATAGCACATTATAAATACATTAAAAACGACAACAAGAAAGATAAAACCTCTTGTGTCCCCATTTTGGGGTTCATTTCACTTAGCATCATCTTATATGGTCATATGTATATAGCTTTTAACTTTTTCTGCTTGTTCTAGACATAGATTATTTATTGCAAATAAGGGAAACAAAAGGATGTGCATTTCTTTGGGCCTGGCTTACTTCACTTAATATAATTTTTTACAGGTTAAGCCATTGTAACAATGAAATGTACAAGACACAATGTTGAAAATGAACTTTACAACTTCGGGGGGCAGGGGGAGGGAGAAGTTGGGGAGGTGGGGAGGGAAGGGATGGTAGAGGAAAAATTAAAAAAAAGAAAAGATGATATGCATATGTATGTATGTATGTATGTATGTGTATATATATATATCTATATATATCTATATATAGATATATATATATATATATAATGGAATTCTATGCCTCCAGTAAAAAGAATGGCACTGCCCCATTTGTTAGGAAATGGAGAGACTTGGAAAAAATTATATTAAGTGAAGTAAGCCAGGCCCAAAGAAACATAGGTCCCATGGTTTCCCTTATCTGCAATAACTTGTATGTGTCTAGGATAATCTTATCAGACAAGCAGAAAAGGTCAAAAGCTAAGTACATATGACCATATAAGATGATATATATGACCATATAAGCGAAATGAGCCCCAAGATAAGGACACAAGAGGTTTTTCCTTTGTTGCTGTTGTTTTTAATGTACTATACGATTTTTTTTTGTTTCTTTTGTATGCTCTTCCCCCTATGGTATAAGTCCTGTTGTCACCCTATTTGATTCTGGTGACCTGCATCTTGTAATACAATTTTCTAATTTGGGGAGGGGAAGGGAAATAACAAAATACTGAAACAAGGATACAGGCTGACCCATTGTAACAATGAGATGTACAAGACACTATGTTGAAAACAAACTTTACAACTTGAAGGAGGGAGGGAGGGAGGGAAGAGTTGGGGAGGTGGGAGGGAAGGAATAATATGGGAAAAACAAAAGAGGGGGTTACAATGCTCGATAGGAAATATATTCATTACCTTACTCATGTAACTGTAACCTCTCTGTACAGTCTATTTACCATAAAATATTAACAAAATAATAAAAACCAAAGAGCTATGACTTCATTCCACCACACACATACATAAGGAATATATTTTATTAAGTGAAAAACTCCAGACAGGAAACCCTATATATTGTATAATTTTATTTATGCGAAATGCTGAGAAAGTAAAAATTTTAGAGCTGAAAATCTTATCTGTAATAGTCCAAAGTAGGAGTAGGATGAGCTGTTGGCTCCAAATTGGAATTCACAAGTGAATTTTGTGGTGACGAAACTATTCTGTATGGTTAGTAGACACATTACTCTGCTTTAAAAAAATCTATGCAACTGTACACTATGAATATTAAACTTTAAGTAAATTTCTTCAAAGTCAAACAAGATGTCAGGAAAAATTAGGAAGGAATATAGGCTGTCAGACATCCATTTGATATAATTTCACAGAAAGGGTTGGGGAGAAAAGTGACTTACATCATTTTGTAAAGTAGTAATTTTTTTTAAATATTGCAAGGCTAAAGACAAAGAAGTATATAAACAATTTACCATGGTTAGTACATTTTTTGTCTCAAAGGCTACATTTAGCAATTCTGCCACTAGATAGATAGATAGATAGATAGATAGATAGATAGATAGATAGATAGATAGATAGATACGCTGCTAAGGTCAAATAACTTAACAAACACTAAATAGGTGGCAAGGGCCAGATTTCCTTCAATCAGAGAAAGAAGTTAGCAATATGCAAGATAGGAATGCTAGAAAAATGAATTCTATGATGCTGTATTAGGGTCAGTGATATTGATATAAATGTATATGTATGTGTGTGTGATCACACAGATATAAATACAGAACTAAATACATATATGTGTCCTATGAATGAGTTAGTAATCATATGTACACATTTGTTAGTATTTACATTCAACTATATGCATACACAGACATATATGTCTGTATCTCCTAGATTTGTCTATTAAGGGGCCTAGAAGCAAAAATACCCTACAGGCAATGGGCACACCTGCACCCAGATTATAGTTTCTAGATGAAATTGTCCAGTTAAAAGAGCCATGGCTCTCTGAGGCATGGTAATTACAGGAATGGGACAGGGAAGTTACAAGGAAAAGGATGAAAACATGTTACAAAAAGACATAGGAACCAATTAGAAAGAGTTCTCAATGGGCCAATTGGAAGGCATCCTTCAATAGCCCAAAGAATTAACTCACTTATCTCATTCATGAATTCACTCTGCTCTAAAGACAGCAAAATTAAAATCAGTGAAAGCTGTGAAATAATAGGAGGGAGTTGAAATGGGTAATGTGAGTGCAAATGAGGGGGGCAATCTTATTAAAGTATGAAGTATACATGTTGATGAATGGAGAGGCTGAATGAGGAAGAATGTGACCATTTTTGACACAGGGCATTGTTTTTGATGAACCTTTAAAGGAAATCCTCATCACTGACTCTGTTATAGCTCTGATATAATTATGGTGCATTGCAATTTCTCTTCCTACATCCTCCATCTTCCTCTAGATCTGGAGTTCATGTCTGTACAATGCCTTGTTCAATAACTGACACATTAGAAATAAATAACTACTACATTCTACAACAAAGGGTTGCCACACCAATTTGGACCTGAGACCATCACATTCTTACTGGAGATAATTCTTTTCACTGTACACTGCTGGTACCTGTGGCACAACCCTACCCAACCAAGGACCCACTTGCTTTTATTTTTCTTTTTGTTTTTTTTGAGCCCCCCCCTTCCTGGTGTTTTATTTTGCTGAACTTTGATTTTGGCTTTCTAAGGAATTACACTATGTGATTTATCCATTGAATGTACAATATTTCAGTTAATATATTTGTATACACATGCATACCACCCAATGTATTGACTTATGAGGTTTTAAGAGAAATCTAGCTTCTACATACAAGGGGAAACATGGATCCTTTGTCTCTTTTGACCTGATTTACTTCACTTAGCATATTTTTTACAAGTCTTTCCATCTCTTTATATGCAGGGAGAGTATGGGTGAATTCTTGGTGGAGCAAGCCCAATTGTCTGAATCAAGTTTATGTCTTGACATTTTGATTTTCAACACACTGAGCTTGGCCTAGAGTATTTATCTGACTAGATTATGGTCCCTCTGCTATAGCCAGGTTTCAAGACTCTTGACATCTTCTGTTTCCTTAGCCTGTGCTTTACACACATGGGTTTTGAACTCCTGTCTGATCTCTAATTCTCCATGCCTGACTTCAGTTTGAAAAGCCCCAGCTCTTCTGCTACCTGAGGGGCAGGCATCCAGCCAGGGTTGGCTGAGTTTTGTGACAGCTTTATTCTTCACTGATCAAGGCAATGAGGTAGAAGGATACACAAATATGCACCTTCAATGATTCTTTATCTCAGCTCAGTGGATCAAGTCATCAATGACTGATTTTATGTATTTGTTTGCTTAGGCTGTCATAACAAAGTACCCCAGACTGGCTGGTTTGAACAACAGACTTTTCCTCAGAAGTGTGGTGACTAGAAGTCTGAGATCAAGGTTGTCAAGGTTGTTTGTACTGGACTTTACTCTTTGACTTGTAGATGGCCATATCCTATATCTTTTTTCTGGTATACCTTTAATAAAGTTTATTTTATAAATTAGGCCCAGTAAAAGATGAACCATGTTGTTGTTCTCACAATTGTTCAGTAGAACAATTCTAGCAATACATTTTGATAAAAGTTGGTGTGACATCCCCATATTTGCATGTGAGAGTACTTTTCTCTCACAAAATATCATTGTATCATACTCCCTTTTTTCTTGTGGTATTGTGAAATGGCATAATGATTAGAGATAAGAAGTTAAATATTGTTGGCATTGTGATGGAGTGCTAAGTTATGAGTATTATTCGAATATAAGCAATTCGATGTCATGACTGTTGATCTAAAAACCAAGATAGCTATTAAGTGATGGTTATTTCAGTTGCTAACAGAAGGACAAAATATAGAAAGGGTATACACATCCTTGGCAGGATGGAATGTTTCACTCAACATAAGCTTTCATCACAAAACAACACCCACAACAGTATAGTTTATAACTTAACAGTGTACTGTTCACATTCTGAGATATTGAGAGTTAGGACTTTAATATATGAATTAGAGTGGGGCACAATTCAGATCACAACAGTCAATTCCAAAACAAAAGCTTTTTTGTGGCCTTGCTCTGTGTTACCACAGCACTCTGACCAAGACAAACGAGAGTCTGTCTCTGTGTTACCTAGATCTTGGCAATAAGCAATTCTACTTTCCACCAACATGGTGTACCATCTGCTTCCTAAGGCAAGTCTTGTCTGCTGCAAGAGAATTGGCAAGCATAAGTGTGAAAGTTTGAGTTCCAGATATCAAATATTCAAATATTAATTTGTTCTTTGAAATGCTTACCCACGTTTTGATGTGTTCATTGCAAGCCTCATAATTATATTTAATATTCGCTAATGAAATCAACAGGGTAGGATTCTACCCCCCAATTCTTTGGTGCTAAAAGGAGAATCTCTTATTTCTTATAGCAGTCTTTCTTTTCTTTTCCCTCTATCCAATCAGTCCAGCAAACCACACAAAACTGTAAATATTAAAATCTATGACACACTTAATTGACAAAATATGAGAAATGTTGTGCCAGTAGCTATAAATGACATCACATGCTCCAGAGGAAAGATGTTTCAGTGATAAATAATGTAGCAATACTAATACACATCAGTTACATTGAAGACAGGAAGGCATTTGGCTGAGAGAAAAAAATTCACTCACAGCATGGAATTTTTGATGGAGAAATTGATTTTAAATAGGCTTAATGTAGAGGGTGTATGTGTCAGCACGAACAATTGGCATTTCTGTATTTTTATCTAACATTATTCATGGCTTCAAAATAAATGTTTCACATTTTCCCCTGTATCCTAGAAAATAAGTGGTATACGCTTCCCAGGCTCCCCAAGGAAATAATGGCTAACAGTGATTGAGTATACCTCTGCTAAACACTGCCTCTGCTAGCTCACTCACCTGCAACTCAATCTTAAGAGGTGGATACCATTATTTTCTCCATTTTATCAATGAGGAAGCTGAGGCTGGTGAGTCTCAGTAATTCTCCTATGGCCACAAAACTAGGAAATCTTAAGAGCTGGAGCTGGAGGTCTGTTGACAACAATTCCTATCTTTTCATCATCTATTTAACCTGTTCTTGCCCAATGTTTCTAATGTGAACAATGCACAGGATATAACTGAGTACCAAGGTAATATGGAGAAAAAATGTGTCTGGAAATAATATAGAAACCCAGCGCTTGGTGTAAATAGGCATACATGTCTGGAAGCGAATTAAGGATAAAACCAGCCCTTACTGCCTACCACATCCAGGCACTCAGAAGTTTTATCTGAGCGCTTCTGAGACTGGAAAAACTAGAAGAAAATACTTTGTTTACTAATAATATGGATCAAATTTAGAGTTTTTGTGCCAGTATTGGGGCTTGAACTAAGGGCCTGCACACGGTGTCTTAGCTTTTTCACTCCAGGTTGAGACACTACCACTTGAGCCACTAGCTCCACTTTTGGATTTTTGGTAGTTAGTTGGAGGGAAGAGTCTCAAGATCTTTCCTGCTCAAGCTGGCTTTGAAATGCAATCTTCTGATCTCAGCCTCTTGAGTACTTAGGATTACAGGTGTAAACCACCTACACCTCTGGTGAGTATTTGCTTATAAGTTCACACAGTAGTTAGATCTAGCAATTATTAGTAAAGGAATATTGTAAGAAGGTTCTCTTACATTAGAAAACACTTGTTAATACAAATTGAAGGACAGTTTTAACCATTTTCAGTTTGACCCTAAACAATAATGACTAGAGGGGGGAAAAAGTGCAAGATATTGTTCATCGTCTAATTGTGCAAACTATTTCCAGGGATCAGTGGGATGTGGAATGCCTTTTTCATTATTGCTTCAGGAGTAAGAAATCAAACAATAGTCTTTGAACTGCTGATTTGCAAAGCTAATGGAGTAAGAAAATGCTAGCCTCTGATTGGTTCACTTTGTCAGTATCAGGGTATTCTGATAAATGTATCTGTAATACGTAGTGATGTGTTGGAGAAGATATATCAGATTCCAAACGTGAGACAACTCATTGAGCAGAAGATGAAAATAACCTGGCATCTCATACAGTTCCCGCTATTAACATCTGAGGATATTTAGCCAGATTCCTCTAGCATCTTGGTTTCCCTATGAAAACATGAAAGTTGGAAAAAAAATCATCTCCATGGGCCATTCCAACTTGAGTCTGCATTAGAGTCTCTCTAAAAGGGAAGCACTTTCTAGAAATGGTTGGATTCTTCCCAATGCTTAGATGTAAGAGTGCCAAGGAGCCCCTAGTTAGAAAAGAGTATATTAGGTAACTGCTTAAGGATGTAACAAATCCATATTTCAACAAAGCAAGAGCTTTCTCTCTTTCTCTCTCCCACCTGTGGTAAGCAGTTCTTATCACTGAGAGAAAGTGCCTTGGTAGCATGGGCAGTTTATTTGGATATCAGCATCAGTCAGCCAAGCTGAGCCTAACTGACTTTTCATCCAGTTCCCTAGCTCATCTTATTTTCACTTTCTAGTTTGCTGTTGTGCCACTGTTCTTTTGCACAGCATGGAAGCTGCTTCGAATTCTGTTTGTTGCCATAGGAATTGACTTTCCTCTGGGTATGTAATGCCACTGCCTCACCTGCTGCTGCAGGAAAGCTGTGGGGGCCTCCATTCCTTTCAAGACACCAGAGCTCCAGACAGCCATGCCCTGTCTGGTGTAAGAAAAAGCAAACGTCAAAACTACACTTGTGGACCCCATTTTTTCAGGATGCTGGACATCTATTTTATCTCATCTCCCCAAATATATGTATTTTAGTGAGGTAATTACAGACTAATTCTCATTTCAATTTACAAACAGGAAAAACGGGGCACAAAGGCATTAGGTAATTTGTCAAGTTCCCACAAAAAATTATAGTACAATTTAGGCTCATAGTCATTAACTTCTTTGCCAGCTCCTTTCCTTTCCAGTATACTGTTTTTTTCTGATTCCAGGGCACTGAGTTGTATGATCAGAATAACTTGTTGCTGCACATAGAGAACTATTCTAGGATAGTTCAAGCTTCAATAAAATATTGTATAACCTGGCTTTCTCCCTACCTTTTAAAATAAAGTGGACATAGCCATGTCCATTCATTATCCCAAGGTGCTTATGTACTATAATATCAGAGTTGTTGTGACAGAGACCATTTGAATGCTGAAATTATTTCTTACATTTACAGAGAAGTTTATTTCCTAGCCTAGTGGGAAAATGCATACACTAAGAAGTTTTAGATAATTCTCACATATGATTAGGATTTTGTACCTATTTTTTTATTGTGAGGGGAAGGGAAAAAACAAATTGTTTAAATAGGGATACAGGTGGACCCATTGCAACAATGGGATTTTGTACCTATTTTGAAAGTATGTTACCTTGGAAATTTATTTAACCTTCTTGATCCCGCATTTTCTACACCTGCAAAATGATGGCTTATAATAATACAGGTTGTTATTTATTCCTCTATAAAATCAATTGGGATAATGTGAGTTTAGAATCTGGCATATGATGAGTTATGACTCCATGGCAATTTTTTATTGCTTCTGTTCTCACATTATCTACCATGCTGAGATATATTCTGCAGGATTGAGATTCGTGTTTCCCTGGTACAAAAACCTGAATGACAGGGCCTGTCTTTCCTCTCCATTCCTTTTCTCTCCCCAGTCGTGCTTCCTGCTACAGGGGAATCTGCTTCTGATTTTGTTTGTGAGCTTGATTATTGGTACTCAGGCCTTTCCTCTGCTAGTTAAGGACATTTGACTACTGCTTCTGCTTGGACACTGTTGCTATGCTTGGGATTTCTACCCCCAGTGGATCTCAGCATATGAGCCAAGTACAGCCTGTGACAGTAAGTAGAATAAAAGGCGAGAGTGATGCATTTTAGTAGAAGAACAGAGCCTAGGCCACAATTTATTGTACATATGTGTTCTTTTTTGCATGGTTCTGGGGGTTTAAGTTGCCTAAGTGATGTGGGATAACTGGTTTCTGGCATCTTGTTTTTACATAAGAAATAGGTCATCCTAATGACCCAGCCCAGAGATTCCAAGGGATGATTTGTAGGGCTGTGAGGCCATTGATCTTCTTGAGATGTGTACCAAAAAGTTAGGGTTTACTGAAAATTTCCTGGCCTCCTGTGGCAGCCCTTCGGAAGCATTCACTCATGAAATGATCTAGGCCAATTATCAACCTCAATATTCTCATTCTCCTCATCCAGGGCACTTTTTGAAAACATTTGCCTACATATGTTTTAGTGGAATTATACATTTTTAAATACTTTGCCCTAGTAAAGTGTATTTTTTCATCTGAAAAACCTTTAACAACTCTACTTATGAGATCTTGATTCATTAAACTTTCCCTTTTGAAAATGTGCATTGAAAGGATCTAATAACTCACAGTTTCATATAAAATCTGCAAAATAGGGGCAGGTAAATAAGAATCTGATATATGGCAAGTGTTTTGTCAGTTAACTATGAGGAGTGGGAAGATGAAATTCATTATCAGTACAGAGCAAGGGTTGACAGACTTGACCAAATTTTAGCCCAAAGTCAATACACTTATGAGGTTGGCCGCCTTCATAGTTGTAGGTGTATTTTGTAGAAATTCTCTGTTGGGGGGCTGGGAAGGTGGCTCAGTGGTAGAGCGCTTGCCTTGCATGCATGAGGCTCTGGATTCAATTCCTCAGCATCACATAAGCAGAAAAAGCTGGAAGTGGCACTGAGGCTCAAGTGGTAGAGCACTAGACTTGAGCTGAACAGCTGAGAGATAGCGCCTAGGCCCAGAGTTCAGGCCCCATAACCTACCAAAAAAATTTTTTTTGTTGGATTGGAAAACATGTTTGTTTTGAGAATACATTCTTTAGTTGGGACCCTACAGACCTCTAGGTGTGTAGAGACTTCTAGACATTTCTTGAACCAAGCTTTTCAGGATCTACAATTTAATGTTAACAGAATTTTTTGTTATTATATAAAGATAATTACGTCCATTTTGTTCTTAAGTGCTTCATTTCAGTTTTAGGATATGCACAAGGCATGGTGGGAAGGAAATTGACCGTTAATTTTAGCATCTCAGCATTTGAGTAAATCTCAGATGAACTATTTATATCTTTCAAGGAAGTGGGAGCTGGCATCGAGAATAATGAGGGGTATGAGCTTTGTGTCATGAAGATCTTGCTTCTCTCCCAGGTCCTGCCACTTCAGCTTTGTGACTTCAGTCACTCCCTGTTCACTCTCTGAAATTCACTTTCCTCAAGTACAACATGGAGTTTAGGAGAGCAACTACATTAGAGGTCAAATAAAACAAGACCATACATTTGCAATGGCTTGAACAATCCTAAGTAAACAACATAAGAGAATGCCAGGGAGAAAGAAGTATTAGGAGCTATTCTTGTCTTCTTCCTTTTGTTTGTCAGTGTAACCAGGGTTATTTCATCTTCTCAGCCTTTGCTTCCCAGGCTGAACAAATGTAGATCTCAATTATGTGTCTAATTTAGAAACAAATAATGAGATGATATTTAGGTAAGCCTCGATCCTATTTCATCTGGCAAAGAAGCCTGGTAATGGATAAAACTATTATTTAATGGTGTCCTTGTGTTTGATGAAATTCATACAAGTATCAGGGTGTCAGTTGAACAGGAGATGTCACTTTATGACACTGAGCCCTCTCTGGGGTTTTTAGAAGGAACATCTATCAGATATATCATCAGAAATGCTTCATACAAGCCTTCCCAGAGTCTTTGCAAGATAGCTTGTGCCAGTCATGGTTTGGCTTCATGATGGATATACATGATACTCAATTCACTCTGGAGAAGCTAGAACCAAAGGTATAAAACTCATGGCCCACAGTGCTCAGGGACTATCACATTTCAAATGCATTTCTCTGGAGGCTTACTCCAAAAATCAGAGGAAAATACCAAAAAGGCCAGGCCTAAATAGCTCCCACTGGAGGTCCCACATTGTTCATCTATTTGCTAGTGTATTCGTTTGCTCAGGCTATCCACATCACGTCCTGAGGTACTGTAAGCTAGGTCTTTAACATATCACTTTTGTTAGACACAATTCATGCCATTAACTGTCCAGTGTTATCAGCTATCCTTCAAAATAAGAACTTTTTAAAAAAAACTGTTCTTTTGGGGTTAACATTCATTTGTACTATGAGAGAATTCCATCGTGATATTTCCATACATGCACATCAAATGCTTCAAACCCTCACCCCCTCCATCATATTCCCATGCCTTCTCTTTCTCCTTCATATCCTTTGCCAAAGGGTAACTGTGATACTTTTTCCTAAATCACCAGCTATCTACCTCCTTCACTCTTCTCAGCTTCAAAAGATACACATCTTACTGGCTCAGATACACATCTTACTGGCTCCTAAGTCATTCAGCCATGACCCCTGTCTGACCTTCTCCCTCTAAAGTCCCACTCAGCTTTGCTTTAGTTAAAAGAGGGTGTATGTTGGGCACAGCTGCTTGCTATGGACATTGGAGCTTTTCCAGGGCAACTAGCCTTCCAAATATTGCAATATCCCTTTTTTTTCAACACTTTCCTGATTATGTTTTTTAGTTTGGGATTTGGGAAATGTGGTCATTGTAGAAACCATATCTCTTTAGAGGCATAGGCATAATTATGGATAATAATGTACCCTCAAAGATGCATAATGAATGATAATTAAGATATTTACATTATACACATGTGCTCTCAGCCCCAGAACTCCAATTCAAAATGCCAATTGTCCCTTAACACAAAATGAAATTCCTAAGAACCCTTCACAGATCTTTATCACAAACATTTCATCTAGCTCTGTGGAGGACAAAGAGAGAGACTGAATCAAATCTGGACATGCCAAACATGTTGAATGTATGCACATGAAGGCAGTCCCAGGTTTAAAATATGTGCCCCAGGGTTGTTTGGGGTTTGGAGTAACCACACTAATAATTTAGCAATGGTATTTGGCTAATTCACTTTGTAAATAGTAATTGCACACTTTTGAAGAACTGATCGATAAACCATATACAATAATGACTACTGGGTCCGTTGTTTGCTTGTTTGTGTGCCAGTATTGAGGTTTGAACTCAGACACATATGCTCTCACTTGACTTTTTTCTATCAAGGCTGGTTCTTTACTATTTGAACCACGGGTCTACGTTTAGCTTTTTGCTGGTTAATTGGAGATAAGAGTCTTATGGACTTTCCTACTCAATTTAGCTTCCATTTGTAATACTTAGATCTTACCCTCTTGAGTAGCCAGGAATTATAGGCATGAGTCACCAGCACCCAGCTGGCTACTGATATTTGTTGTTGTTGGTGGTGGTGGTGGTGTAGTTTTCTATGAACTGTTTCCCTTTTCCTTTCCTTTTTTTCCTCTCAGATATCTCCAAACAGGAAATCTTAGAATACCTCTGGCTACTTGGGTGTTAATTAAATGTGTGTGAGGGACTGATATTTTTGCTTTTACTATGTCTTGTGTGATTCAATACATTTAAACACTTTTAGCTGGGTGCTGGTGGCTCACACCTGTAATCCTAGCTATTCAGGAGGTTGAAATCTGAGGATCACGGTTCAAAGCCAGCCTGGGTAGGAAAAGCCATGAAACTCTTATCTCCAATAAACCACAAGAAAACCGGAAGTGGCGCTGTGGTTCAGATGGTAGAGCTATAGCCTTGAGCTGAAGAGCTGAAGGACAGCACCCAGGCCCAGAGTTCAAGCCCCATGACCGACCAAACAAACAAAGAAAAAAAAAACCTTTTATCATACATTGGTTCGGATAAGTTTACTGCTGCCTCCTTGATTAAGTGATGATGAGAGAGAAAAATGTCTAAATTTCACGTAAGAGAACATTCTAGAATATACAACGGATACAAGAGTAAATAGATCCAATGAGTTCTAATTTTATGTGCTTGCTGCCTAGGTCAGGAAGCAGTGCTAATGGAATAGAATAAGATGTCTTTCTACTTTCTTATTTTTAATCCATCACTTTATTATAGAAATTTCAAACCATTAGCAAGAGTAAAATAATTTTACAATGATTATAAAACTGCAATGTCTTTCAGGTATAATGCATCACTTTCTGTTTTGGTTTCCCTGCTACACAATGATCAAGTAAACTTGGGCCAGACTCATTTTTGTTCTCTGTGCTTCTGAACAATATGTGCTTGAGAGAAAGTGGGAGAAAAACAAGGGAGGGGGTAACAACGTTCTATAAGAAATGTCCTCCTTCCCTTACTTATGTAACTGTAACTCCTCTATATATTACCTTTACAATAAAATTAAATTTAAATAGGAGAAAGATGAGTCAATCAAATGAACTACCTGTATCTATTTTTTTTTGTCAAATAAGTATAAAGGCAGTATATATGCAAAAAGTTCTACAGGGCTGAGCTGCTTCAATTCTACTGGTCACTTCTTTCCCTTGCTCCAGGAACCCTCACTTACCTTCCCTCACGCCAGCTAATCGCTGATATATCCTTCCTTTCCTTGTAACTTTATTCCGAATCTTTCAGGAATGTGAAAATCTTGACTATAGGAAATATTTGGTTGCTGTGTACCAAAGAATTTAAATGAGGCTGGATCTAGGTTTTTAAAACAAATGTCACAGAATATATCAAAGAATCGATTTGACATAGGACTATCTCTTCCCTGTTTTATTTGGCTATGGTGTTTGTCAAGATTGCATAAATGATAATAGAAGGGTAAGTATTTTTGCTACAAATGCAAGGTAGATGGCTAAAATTATAAACTACAACTGACAGAATGTTATATACATGAGATTGGAGTTAATATCAATTGGAGCCTACCCAAATGAGTAAGAACTGTGGAGGAAATAGACTTTAACTCCCAAAATATTCATTTTCAACGGTTTGTTATTTTAGACATGTCTTAGCTATGCATCTGAATTGGGAAATGCATATGTGTTAATTAAAACATTTATAATAAAGAACATAATCATACCTTGCAAATTTTAGACTCTTTAATTCAAAGACTTCAAGAAAGTTTGTAAGCATCAATTATGTCTTTCTACTCCCGGTGAGGCAGCTCTGTTAAGTATGTCTGTGTGTATTTATTAAACCAGTACTCTATAAATTCTGTTTATTTTAACTTAAAATTTTATCTTAACTAAACGTCATCTAGTCTGTATATGATAATACACATAAAACACATTTCTTCTAATAACTTAGTGTGCTTCATAAAAGTCTTAGGGATGATAGGAGACACTATTTCTCTGAACTTCTACAATGGAACACAGAAAATCGGGGCTTGAGTTACATGGGCATACAAAAACAGTGAAAAGCCCAAGGCCTTTCCAAAGGCTATATTGTACAAGAGCCAGTTTCCTACCAAAAACTCAGTTAAAAAAAACACATTCTCGGGAAGTAAAACTCTGAAGCCATTATTTTTGTATTGTGTCTGGATCTTAGCTAGAAAAAAAATCTAATCTAATGTTTCATACTAATACATGATAGTTTAAGAGAAATGTCCTATTCAGCTAGTATTGCCTGAATTCCTACTATGTATTCTTGTTCTTGGACCTGTAAGAAATATCAAGATAGACAATAAATATATGGTTTGGTAGTCTTTTTTTTAGGGGTGGGGGCCAGTCCTGAGGATCAAACACAGTCCTGGGTGCTGTTCCTGAGTTTTTCTAGTGAAGGCTAGAGCTTTGTCACTTGAGCTACCACTCTACTTCCAGTTTTTTGTTTTTTGTTTTTTGGTTTGTTTTTTTTTTTGGTGATTAATTGGACATAAGATCCCTGCCTGGGCTAACTTTGAACTATAATCCTCAGATCTCAGCATTCTGAGTAGCTAGGATTATAGGGCTCAGCTATCAGCACCTGGCTGATTTTCTGCCCCTTGAGGAGCTTCCCCAATATCACCTAAAAAGAAATCTTTTTGGATCGGATATATGTTGTTAGTGGCAGTGACTTTGCCCAGCTCCCCCACAAACTTCTTTCCGAGCATTTTCACTTGAAGCACAATAAATCAGCCAACCAAGGCTCTGTCTTGAGTGGATAGGATTGTGCTATTTCCATCCAAACCATGATCTCCTCGCCTCAGTTTCCATACCATGCCTTAAAGGATTAACAATGTTTCGTGGCATTTTCTGAAAAGGATTCATGACTATCAAACATTTTTCATGATCATAAGTGTTATATATTATTGAACATCCCTTTTCAGAAATTGCACATGCTCTAAACCTATATGGGATTTCTTATCTTTTAAAAATGTATTAAATACATTAAATATTTTTAGGATTATGTGTATTTAAAATCCAGTTCTTTTTATTGTGTGGCAGTGGCAATTGAAACCAGGGTCTTGTACAGCTGAGGCATTGTGTTCTATGCTGAGTTATACCCCCAGACCTGACTTCCAATTCTTGACAGATAAAAACCATTATTTCTATCATATATACATATATATGAAATTTAAACACATTTTTATTAAATCAGAACTATAAACCTGAGTGAAAGCTTAGAGATGAATGCTTACTCCTTTTCTTTTACAAATGAAAAATAATGAGGCCAAGAAGTAGAATGGAATTTGCTGGTCAAATAATAAGATAGTGAAATGGCCTAGCACTAATACTCTGACCCTAAGTTCTATTGCTTTTTCCAGCATGTCAATTAACCAGCATGTTCTAGAGGAAAACCGCATCAAATTTCACCAGATGACACAACTGGTGATATTTTCTACCCATGCTATAAAGCTGTGGCCCTCCTTTTCTTCCATTCTCAACTTTATCCTTTCACTGTCAGCAGATGGCCTGGCTTCATTTCTCCCAACAGAAGTAACTAGAGACAAGCGGCAAGAGTGCCCTCAACCTTCCCTCTATTCAACACATCCCAGAAATCCATATTCTTACTTTTTAGACTCCTACTTTTCCCTACCCAAAGTGGGGAATTCTTGTTGATTTATCTCCAGAAAAGTACTTCTTACCCTAAAAAGTATTTTGCAAAACCTTTCCTTATTTCAAGATCCATTTTCAACCTCAGACTGAATTACTAACTAGTCTACTTTTAAATATCCCACTCGCACCACAAATTCAATCCACTCACTATTTAGCACACCATCTCCATTCTCAAAGTCACTTGGTTCCCAGTATTCCCTTCCCAGTAAAGTTAGAAACTTAGAAACATCTTTGATTCCTTTCTCTCTCTTATGCACCTCACCCAACCAATCCCTTATAACAAAGGGGAAAGTACGACCTGCTACTTTGCAGGTAGTAGATGACTCCTTACTCCAAATATGACTTTCAGGGTATTCTGATTCATGCATAAGTTGAAGAACCACTTGGCTATGGTTTGTCTTACAAAGTGAAGCCTGACAAAATAAATCTCTGTTAATCAGAAATTCCCTGGAAGCTGGGCTATTAGCATGGGCAGATAAAAAAAGGAATGGCTTGAGTTTTTGAGTTTCCTTTAGGCATAAACCTAGGGATTCTTGAAGAAAACTTGGGTTAGTTTTATGTAACACTCTACAATCTGCATTTTGAAATGTCTGATTGGCTTGTAGGACATACTAATTATAGTCATTTACAAAAAATACTTAATATTTGACTCAGTTATCACGTAAATCATTAAACATGTCTCATTTAACCTCTGTCATAAGTTTCATTTGATCATCGTACTAATTTTTGTAAGCTCAATCTTCACAGTTTATCATTCATATAACAGGGCCATCTGCTCTCAACTTTATAGAATTAGAGAGACTCTGTAAAAATATTGACCCAATCAGCCTAAGCACATGAAGACAGCAATTACAAGCTCCCTGGACTCACATAGGAATAGTTTTGTTTAAGTAAACTCAATATACTCAAACTTGCATTTATAAAATCAGTGGTGATATTCACAGTACAAAATTACTTTACACTTTACAGGAAGTAATTCTACACTATTGACTATATTATGATGATTCAAAGCTCCATTATTTATGGATGTGGGGGGATAGGGTAAGTTACACATTGATTTTTCAAGAGTACAACTATTAAATAAATGGGAGGAGGGGGCATACCTGCATCGGTTTCAGGCTCTTTCTGGGAATGTAATAAAGACGCGCAAGAACATTGTTTGGATCCCATACTCTTCTGAGTCATGTTACAGATCCACGCCTGTTCCTAGAGTTTCCTACTGATGCCAAGGATGGCTTCTTTTATGAAAGCTAGTAACTCTGGCAAGGTGTGAATTATAGCACAGTAACTCAAGCCTGGTAGATAGATGCTTCCTAGTAAGGAAGGCTGAAGCTTAAATGTCATCTATATAACTAGGTGGCAATTGCTAATGGTTTGGGGGAAGAAACAAACTTACTATGCTTATGTGTTAAATTCCAAAATGGTATTTTAAAGAAATATTTATGCTGTTAATGAAGACAGGGACTATATAAATCTTGTACACTGAATTATTATGTCATGAAGCCATTTCTCAGAATACTGATGAACCTATCAGGTCAGTCAATTCCTCCTGCCCACTTTATTATGATAAATAGCTCAGGAAGTGTTCTATCTGGGATGGCCTTCCTCCTTTATAGTGCCTTACACAGTCAGGAGGGAAATCCCTTGTCATGTGTGCAAACTCAATGCTTAATTATGTGGCCAGCCCCAACTCTTTTGTCTATACCTTTCTGTTCACAGTCATTTTTCTAAATGCCAGCTTAGGACTCAAGTGCTGAGCACACCTGCCACACCTCACTTTGAAAGAGGGCGAACCAATGCAACAGTAATGCTCAGGGTGAGGATGAACTTTACAACTGGGAGGGAATTGGTGGGCAGGGCAAGTGGGAGAAAAATGGAGGATGGGGTAACAATGGTTGACAAATGTATTCACTTATGTATGTAATTTTAACCCGTCTGTACACCACCTTGACAAAAAAAAATATATTTTTTTTTATAAAAGGAAGAGGCCTTCTTGAATTAGTCCCCTCAAATGGACATTTTGGCTCTCATGTAGAATAGGCTGAATTATCTTACACTTTGCATACTACTCTGTCAAATAAAAAAGGACATACAGAAAATAGGTTGTATAAGAATGGGAGTAGGGCTTGGAAAATAGGTCCCATGGTTTCCATTATTTGCAATAACTAGTATATGTCTGAGATAAGCAAAAAAAGATCAGATAAGTTGATGTTAGGTGAAATGAACCCCAAGATAAGTATTCAAATGTTTTTTTTTTATTTCTTGTGATTGTTTTTTAACATATTTATAAGGTACCATGTGATATTTTTGTTGCTTTGTATGTTCCTCCCCCACGGTATAACCCCTGTTTTCACTGTATTTGATGTTGGTATAATTTGGGGAGGGGAAGGGAAAAAAACTAATTGTTTAAATAGGATACAGGTAGACCCATTGTAGCAATGAGATGTACAAGACTTTATGTCATAAACGAACTTTACAACTTTAGCGCAGGGGTGGGGGAGTGGGGTTGGGGGCAGATGGGAGGGCAGGGATGGGAAGGGGAAACAAAGGAGGAGGCAATAATGCTTGATAAGAAATGTACTCATTTCCTTGCCCATGTAATTGTAACCCCTATGTACAGTATTTTCACAATAAAAAAAACTTATTAAAAAAAGAATGGGAATTGGGCATAGGAAGTAACATAAATCATTGTCAGATAGATATTCATAATATTGTAAATGGTTCCCAACTTCAGTGGTTTTGAACTTTGGAGAGAGAGAGGTCAAAAACTTTCTCTTAGATGTCAAGGAAAGCTAGAGCTCCTCTATCTAGAAATATGCCCATACGGTACACAGACATATACAGAATACCTTTGCATCCAATTTTGGCAAGTGCTGCATCTATAGGTCCCAGGTCAAAAGTCACCAGTAATTACCACCACTGTGATTCAGGTGACACTGATTAGAGAATCATTTGGTTGAAATGTCTATTGTATCTTATGATTGATCAATATCTCAGGATCTGCCTAGAGTCACTGTCTGCGTCCATCCTTTCTATGTATGCCCCTTCCTCCGTGCCCTCCCCGCTCCATCTCCAACTCCCTATCATTGACGAACCACCCTCTGCTCTCTATGAAATGCAGAAAAGTTGAATGCCTTCTATCAAGAAACTTGCACAGATGCACCTATCTCCTTAATGTGCCCGTGGTCTCACCCCGCACTTCTGTGCTATTGGTCCCGCCATGGGCCAAAGATTAGAGCAATTCCAGCTTACCAAAACCTACATGTCCTTAGTCAAAGCATATTCAGACATTTGGCATTTCAACTTGGTGCTTCAATCTATTTCAATTTGTGTTTCCAAAGAGCCGTATAATCTGCTTGCATATCTTCTTGACTTCTAACTTTATTGAGGAAATCTTTATCAAGCCCTCAATGCTGGAACTATGGATGACTCATACACTGCTCTGCAGAGCCTGTCTGGTTTTCACAGACCGTGTCTGCCACAGTCCTCTGTGCTCAATCACGGACTAAATAAACTTGTTTCATTAACCTACTCAGCTCCAAGTCTTTTATTTCGGTGCTATTTACAAGATAATACAATCCAGCCAAACCTAGTCATGAAAAAGTTCTATTGCCTGTAATGAATTCTAACTTTGCAAGCAACTCCATCTCAAATCAATAGCTAAACATAATATTACTGATTTTCCTTTACCTTGTTTGTCTGTAAATTTGATGCATTTCTACTTTTGACAATAAATATTCATAAACAAGGGTAAATGAGGTTTCGAAATGCAGCCCCTTCAGGTGTGAAGCAGAATGCTAAAATAGAAAGCACCTGAGCCTTAGAGTCAAGAGGGAAAGTGAAAAAGTCCCAGCTCTGCTGTTTCCTTGCTGAGTATATTGAATTTAAGAACTTAAGTTTTCTAAGTATCAGTTTCTTGATCTGTAAAATGGGGTTGAAAATACTTCTATGCTAGATTTTCTGTGTGTGTGTGCACGCATGCGCACACATGTATGCAAGTCCTGGTGCTTGAACTCACAACATGACTACTGTGTAATCATTTTTGCTCAAGGCTAGAACTCTAGTGCTTGAGCCACAGCTCCATTTTCAGCTTCTTGGTAGTTAATTGGAGATATGAGTCTCATGAACTTTCCTTCCCTGGCTGGCTTCAAACCTCAGCCCTCAGCCCTCAACCTTCTGAGTAGCTAGGATTACACGTGTGAGACACTGCACCAGGTTTACATTAGATAGTTTTGAGAGGCTAAGCATACAATTATAACCCAGCACTTGGGAGGTTGAGGCAGGATTGCAACTTCAAGGGCAGCCTGAGCTACAGAGTGAATTGCAGGCCCTTGTGGGCTGCATAGGGAAATTCTGTCTCAACAACATAAAACAAAGAGGTTTGGGGGATGCAAATGAATAGTGACTTACAAAAGGATTATTGTAACATTGTACTTATTGTTTCCTGTTTAGGTGCAAAAATGATTTCCAAAAGAACTAATGACAATATGGTGAAGAAAAATGAATGATTTTGAAGACAACACATGACATTGGACACCAATCTACAGAAGAACCAGTGGGAACTCACATGAATCCCTTCTGTACTCTTTGTACTAAGGATGAAAATACAACATATCCTAGAATTGGGTGCAAACTAGGTAATGTACACTGCTATCAGCTCTGATGTTCTATTTAAAGTTTCTATGGTTTAGACAACCAAGCAAAAAAGTACCAGGCAAAGAGATGGGCTTTTCTCTTGTGATCCTGGTACTAGCAGTACTGTGCCATTGTCTGCTTTGAACTGTGGCAATAATGTTTCACTCTATTCCTTTTCTCTATCAATAAAGCTAATACGATATTTCCAATTTATCCAAAAGGATTAAATTGGATAATGACCAGAAGGAAAAGAATAAGAAGAATGGCTGCACAATGGAGGAAGAAGAGAGAAAAGTGCCAAACAAGAACAGGTAAAAAGCAGTTAATACCAGCAGCCAGAAGCATATCTCTTTAGCCTTCCATGGGAAATACAGGCACAGCCAGGGAATGAGAACCGATAAGAAGCCATCTTGCCATTGGTGGAGAGCAAGTGAAAGGAAAGAGACCTCCAAGGGAAACTTCAAAAGCTGCACGGAGATCCTGTGCAGGGGACCCTGATTACTAATCCAATTGTCAGGAACCTCAGGGACATAGTTGTCATAATTAAATTCCCAGAAAGCAAAGGAGTTTGATATAAGCTTCAGATCAGCAGAAAAAATTGAATTTATTTTGGAGAGTGCACTAGGGTATGCTGGGAGGAAATGCAGCAAGAATGGTTCCAGAGGACATCTTTGTCTTCTTGAAGTATGAAATTATAAACGTAGGACAGGTTTCAACCTAGAGTACTGAAGATGGTGACAAGTGAGGAGAATCAGGTTTGGGCTGTATATAGCAGGACATAGAAAGAAGAGCTTAGGTTATAACTATTTAAGGACAATTTGCCTTTATAACTGAGGCTCGTTTCAACCATTTGAAGTGTTCAGTGCATATCCATGAGACATCTGTGCACATATTCTAGAATGTAGCATGAAAAGTCATTCAATCTTCTAATGCCACAAGGAGTATGTTCCCTTCTTCTCCTCATTTCACCTACATGATCTAAGAGCTAAGAGCTAAGATCCCTATCTCTATCACAATGATTCACCCTACCCAACTTTGTGCATTTGCTTGGGATCAGGCTGCATTTGCCTTACATTCTTTATGTGGAAGTTGTAAAGTGCCACATCTCACACAGAGAAGACCAGAAACACGTTACAATGGCCAATGACAAGATGAACAACATGAGGAATAAGCTGGATTTCAGCTTGTGCTGGACAAGAAACAGAGAATAAAAACAGAAAGAAGCTAGACAGGAACTACAAAGATCAGGCAAAAGAAGATGGGATAGGGAATGTGTGAGTGAACATTTCTCCATTCAGAAAAATAAATGGTTTGTGAGAGTCCACAGAACACATCAGGGTGGATATCTTATTCCATTTTCTGTGACTTATAATGCAACGCCTAAAAAGGGGGGAGATTATACAGAAAAGAGGTTTATCTGAGCTTATACTTCTAGTCCAATGTATGTCTCACACTTGGTGATACTATCTCTGCTGACAGAGTTCCAAGATGACAGGGCTTCACATGGTGAGAGACAGAGACAGTACACACATTGTCTATATCCTGTGGGCTGTTTCTTCCTATCTAGCTACCAGCCCATCATGAATCTCCATCCTGAAGATAGTGTTTAATCCTAACCATTTTGGAAGGACCCTGCTTCTAAACACTATAGTGGGTTTAAGTTTTCACCCTCTTAATACCTCACAGTGGGAAATAGTTGCAATGCATAATGCCTTGGAAGGGACTCAAACCAAACGCAGACTAGAGTGGAAATAAGACAGGTAGTAAAGGGCAGCTCTAAGAGACCAATGGAGAACAAGACAAGAAAGAAAGGCAGAGCCAAGCCAAGAGACCTGGGCTCAGCTCCAGAAATAACTGACAAAGAAAAGTGCAGAAGTGGGAGCTGGTATGGGCAGGAGTAGGGATCAATGAGGGAGGCCAAAGGAAACATGGAAGAAATTGCATGGGCTGAGAAGGTGGCTCAGTGGTAGAGTGCTTGCTTAGCACACATGAGGCCTTGGGTTCGATTCCTCAGTACCACATACACAAACAAATAATACTAAGAAATTGCTAAAATCACAGCAATGGACGAAAGTCTATCAGAGAATACAAGTTCGACATCGAGCTCATGAGACTCAGAGAAAAGCATAGAATATCACCTTAATATAAGAGACAAGACTGAACTCAAAGAAGTAAATACATTATGCCTGAAGTGACATGGCTTTCAGACTCTTTTTTTAATTTTTATGTTTTGTATGTTTTTTATTGTAAAAATACTGTACAGAGGGGTTACAGTTACATGAGCAAAGTCCATTTCCTATCGAGCATTGTCTGTACAGAAGACACCTATAGAACACGTTTGCTAGAATTCTGTCATGTACAATGTGAGACCTGAGCTCAGAAATATATGGACAGATAGAGGCTGAAACAATAGATTCGGATGTAAATCCTATGCATGACATTTTTAGGTAGAGTGGTATGATCCTTAACTGTGGACAATTTGAGAACTGAGGAGTGTGTGTGTGTGTGTGTGTGTGTGTGTGTGTGTGTGTGTGTGTGTGTCTGTGTGTCTCTCTCTGTGTGTGCATGTGCATGTGTGTAAAAAAAGGATATCTGCTTGTCCATTTACTATTTGATGGGCATTTGAGTTGCCTCTAGTTGTGCTTATTGTGAATAGAGTTTTATGAACATTCATGTACTGCATTTTATATGCATGTCTTTGTTATTTTATGGGTTACATTGCTACATCATACGGGAATGCTATATTTGACATTTTTAGGAACTGTGAAATTTCTCCAACGTGGTGGTATCATTTTACATTCCCATCAGCAATGTAACTGTACTTACACTTGAACTGTCCATTTGTTATTATTATTATTGCTGTTATTATCGTTGTTATAGCTATCCTAGTAAGTATGACTTGTAATGAAGATGTAGCTCAGTAGTAGAGCACTTACCTAGCATGCCCAAATTCCTGGAATCCAACTGCAGCACTATAAAAAATAAATGTATAAATAAAACTAAAAGAAATTTTGGCAACTAAGGGATTCATGCCTTCAAAGACAATTACTAGTATATGCCTGAGACAAGCAGAAATGGTCAGATAAGTTGATGTTAGGTGAAATGAACCCCAAGATAAGGACTCAAATGGTTTTTCCTTCTTGCAATTTTTTCTAACATATTTATTAGAGGATTTCTTTGTTGCTTTGTATGTCCCTCCCCCACGATATAACACCTGCTTTCACTGTATTTGATGTAGGTATAATTTGGGGAGGGGAAGAGGAAAAACAAATTGTTTAAATAGGGATACAAGTGGACCCATTGCAACAATGAAACGTACAAGACACTATGTCGAAAAACTATCTTTACAACTTTGGCCACGGGTGGGGGGAGGGGAGGGAGGCTGTGGGGGGGTGATGGGAAGGGATGGGCAGGGGAAACAAAGGAGGAGGCAACAATGCTTGATAAGAAATGTACTCATTACCTTGCCCATGTAACTGCAACCCCTCTGTATGATATTTTCACAATAAAAAAACTTTTTTTAAAGACAATTGTCACCCTTAGTACTTTCAAATCTAATTTGATTATTAAAGCCCAGTAAGAATTATTAAAAATAAAACAATATCTACCCTATCCTGAAGCACTTAAAACTGACTGGTTTTTGTGGACAAGGGCACTAGCAGGTATATGAAGAAGGAAAGAAAATGTTTTACTTCATACACACTTAGATTGAGAAGGATCAACATTAGGAATGTACATGACCATATGAACATGAAGTACATCCTGGAAAAACGTACAACACAGGGTATTTCATTAGGGCTGATGGTAGGAGTCACAACAGCTAAATCGAGGGATAACATGTCAAAGGCGGCAAAAAAACATGGAAGCTATCTAGAATTGAAATGAGCCTATTTTCTCTGCTGAGGAAAAATAAGTTACCAAAAAGAAGTAGGTTGGCAGAATTGCTAGGAAGTAAATGTTAGAAGAATGGGCTGTGTAATCAAATAGGAGAGCTATTGACTTTTCTGATTATGTTCGGGGAATAACTAAAATTAATTTCTCCAAAGACAGAATATTGGATGTGTATGTAGGAAGGGTATATAAATTGTTATTAGTGGAGAACAAAATTTAATTTATAGCCATGAGAGGAGGGAGGAAAAGAGGCTTCCCTGCCCTCTCCCATGTCAGGCTCTTCTAGGAGCTGTGGTAAGAAGAGACATTGTGACAGTCTCAGGGATGTGTCTTAATGAGATGCTGTCAAGGTTCAGATCTATGACACTGCATGCCGAGGTGCTGATAGAAGGATCTCAGCAGTATGGTGCGAGGAAAGTAGCAGCCTCTGACTCAGATGAGGTTGGAAGGTTATCCTTCTAACCTTAGTCAAGGTGGTCCTCTTCCTGATTTTTGGAGTGTCCAATGGTAAAGTGGGGATAATTGCATTTACCCCAAAAGATTATTGGGTAATTAAAGGATTTACCATCTCTAAAGTGTCCAGTTCCTGGGAGTCACTCAATATGTGTAAGCTCTTCCTATTGTTATAAAAAGTAAAACCTCAAAGCTTTTAAAGAAGACAGGAGAGCTATCAAACTGAACACTATTGGTATTATTCTATGAGAACTACATGAAGTTAGTAACAAAAATATCTGAGGGGAAACTAGGAGCAGGACTTTCCAGAAATGACCAATCAATTTGGACTTGGAATAGGACAGAAAATGCCCAGAGAAAGAGATAGAGCAGCTATGTATTGCAGGTTAATGAAGAAAATCCATTTATTCCAAACACTTTTTGAATTTGTCCTCAAGCTATGCTGCGGTGAACCATAATAGAGTAGGTATCCTGGGTTCTATTTGTTGACTTGTACTACAAAGCTCCCTTTGCTCTTCCTCCACACCATATTATCTTCTCAATATCCCATGCTTGGGCCCACCTCTTGGCTGGTTCACCTGCTATTCTTTCTACATGGGCATATGTTCTCAAAGTTTCTGCATAAGCTGGATCATCAGTTTCTTTAGGACTTTCTTGAAATGTTACTTTTCTTTTTTTCTTTTTTTTTTTTGTGTCAGTTATAACGCTGTCCCTCAGCTCTTCAGCTCAAGGTTAGTGCTCTACCGTCTGAGCCACAGCGCCATATCCGGTGTTCTGGAGGTTAATTGGAGATAAGTATATCATGGATATTCTTGCCTGGGCTGGCTTTGAGCTGCAATCCTCAGATCTCAGCCTCCTGATTAGCTAGGATTACAGGCATGAGCCACCAACTCCCAGCGAAATGTTACTTTCTTAGTGATTTCTCTGTTACCATCCTCCTTAAAGTGTCCCTAGCATTACTTTCTCTCTTTCCCTACTTAGGTAATTTCTTGCATTGGTCTTTTCAATCTCTGTCTAATGAGTGCTTTGCCAGGGCCGGATGTTTACCTTTATTGTTCACTGTTGTAAACTCACAGCTCCAAAGATTACCTGCCACATAGTAGGGAGTTAAAATTAATTCTTGAAAGAAGAATTTTATTCAGTCAATACAATCACATGTTCAGGATTAATGACCTAAAGAGTTTGAATAAAATGAGGTGTGAGAGAAAAAGTAAAGTGGGGCCACAATAAAACAAGGCTTACCATAGCCCTCTTTCTTCTGTTGTGTTACCTGTAGAGCCACTGATATGGGCTTTGGTACCCTGGTATTGTATAGACTTTACTTTGAATTAGAGAAGGGAAGGGGAACAACAGAATGGTGAGACAAAGGACAAGGGGGGAACCAATGCAACAGCGATATTCACAAGACATTATGTTGGAAATGATCTGTACAACTTAAGGGGGGGTTGAGGGAGGGAAAGTAGGAGAAAAATGAGGGAAGGGGTAACAAGGTAGACAAGAAATGTACTTGTTGCCTTACTTATGCAACTAAAACCCCTCTATTCATCAACTTGACAATAAAGAAAAAGAAAGGAACAACTGACTTCAGTTGCATGGACTAAACTCTGAAGTCTGATACAGGATCAAAGTTACATTTACTTTCCTTTATTTTCAAAGCTGTAGTTCAGCATGAAAGATCAAGGGGGATAAGGATGCAGGCACTGGCTCAGCCACCAAAGCTTCCTTCGCATCTGTCAAAAGCTCTCCCTAAGATCTGTAGTACAGGCAACCATCCAGGACAGATGTGTTGGCAATAATTGCTTCTTTCCCATTCTCAATATTATGGACTGAGTTTTTGTACCACCACCACCACAAAAAATGCACATATTGAATTTCTAATCACTAACATGATAGGATTTGGACTCAGGACTCTTCGGAGGAATTAGTGTTATGTGAGGTATGAAGGGTAGCACCTTATGATGAGATGGGCGTCCTTAGAACTGGAAAGTATGCCATGTTACTGTCTCTCTCTTCATACGCACTCTCAGATGCAAGTCATTTGAGTACAAAAGAAAAGTAGCCATGGGAAAGCCAAGAAGAAACAGACTCTAGAACAGTAAGAAATAAATCTTGTTTCAATTACCAGTGTATGGTATTCTCTCAGGGCAGTCTAAATAGAGTGAAATAATTCATACTTATTAGCCAGGCACAAATTTTACTCTACACAGTATAATATTTAAGAAGTTATATTATCTGAGTCAAATGCCTGTGCTCTTTTAAAACCTCCAAGTTTTGTTTTGCTGCACTTAATGAGGGAATCTCGGCTTTTCTGCAGCTGTACTAAAAGGCAGAGGTGTGTTCCACTTCAGTCAAGCTGGGGCTTCTTCTGACTAGACCTAATATGACCAATTACTCCAGTCACAGCTCATATAACTCATGTTCCACATCACATGGCCACAGTAGTGGATAGAAGGCAGCCTGGATTAAAACTATCTAAAAGAGTAACAAGAGCTAAAACTGATGAAACAAATCATAGAGCCGTAAGCAGATGAAAGTATCATAATCTTAATGAGGCAGGGTCATGTCCAAGCATCAATGATCCCGTGCCAGTTAAGAGCACTTTGTACAACAGCTTCGCCCTTACATTGAATGACTCAATGTTCCAGAAATACTCTCAGCATGCTTCTTGGTTTAATGGATGGGATGACAATGTAAATATAGAAAGATATGGGTTTCAGTCCTGCCTCTCCCTATGATAGTGCTGCTTTGGACAGATCATTTAACTTTTTGAAACTTTAGTATACTTATTTGAGACAGAAGATAACCAAATTGCCCAGTCTACCACCTAAGAGCCCAAACGTGTTTTAGATTTATGACATGTTTTTGTCACTAGTTTTACTTCTGGCCATGGATGTGAGTACTGTAACTAGGGTTCCTCAAAGTATAGGCTGGGGCTCCTTTTTTACCTGGATGGGCTTTTGTAAAAATTCAGATTCTATGGCCCTGCACTAGATCTTCTGATTCTAGTGATGAGCTACAGATCTGTTTTTAACAAGTACGCAGTCCATGCTGAGGATCACAAAGGTTTGGAAGTGCTGACCAACTGCCTTTTGAGTTTGTGAGCTGCCACTTCTATTCGTATTGTTGTAGATCTGCTATTTTTTTTGCAATCATTCTCTCTGTTCTTTCTTTTATTCATTTTTCCTCGTCATTCATGTTTGCTCCTGTGGTGTTTCTGTAGTTACCACTACTAGAAAATGAGAAAGCTCTTCTCTATTACAATTATATTCTAAATGCTTAAGTAGCAGGAGGCAAAGAAGCCCTAGAGCATTGTCACCTGCTAGGCTAAGGATTTGTAGTAAGTTAATTTGATACTTCAGCCTTGTCATCTAAATGTCAAACTATGAAACATGAAGTGAGGCTGTACTTCCAACTCACATCGATTTCTTAAATCTTTGCTTCACCAAGTTGCCATTTTCTGTTACAAAACAAAACAAAAAAGATCATAATGAAAGGGCTTTTGGTATCTTTGTTTTAGCATTGTGAGGTAGTTTTAGAATAGAAAAAGTGGTGTCTAAGATTTAAATTTTTCCCTTTGCTAAACTGCCTTGATTGTGCAAATCTAGTCTCTTGCCAGTTATGGTTCAATAAGAAAGACACTTCAGAAACCCATGTAGTCAAACAGTGAGTCATGTGTGATCCAAAGCTAGTCAAAACCTTATGAAGTCCTCTTGCAAAGTGAACAAATTTTTACTACATTAGAATCAGAATATCTATTTAAGCTGAATATATATTGAGTGCTTAAATGTGGAGTAATAGCATCCTATACACAATATTTGAAGGCTAGAAATTTCCCCTGTCTGGCCATGTTGAAAACATATTAGCAATAGTGTTTACATAGACTGATGCCTAAAAACAATAGATTGATGCTTAGTAATAAAAATTTTGATGAGTGAGCAATCACAATCTGTTTCCAATCAACTCTTCATCCTATCTGTGAAAGTCCTCCTCCCCAAATTATACCAACACCAAATACGGGGGGTTATACCATGGGGGAGGGACATACAAAGCAACAAAAAAAAGATCACATGGTACCTTATAAATTCATTAGAAACAATAGCAAGAAAGAAAAAACCACTTGTGTCCTTATCTTGGGGTTTATTTCACTTAACATCATCTTATCTGACCTTTTCTACTTCTCTCAGACATATACTAGTTATTGTAAATAAGGGAAACCATGGGACCTGTTTCTTTGGGCCTGGCTTACTTCAGTTAATATGATTTTTTCCAAGTCTCTTCATTTCCTAACAAATGGGAAATGTCATTCTTTCAGATGGAGGCATAGAATTCCATCGTGTATGTAGGTCACATTTTCTTGATCTACTGAGAGACATCTGGGTTGGTTCCATATCTTTTTTTTTTTTGTAAAAACACCATACAGAGGGGTTACAATTACATGGCCAAGGTAATGAGTACATTTTTTATCAAGCATTGTTGCCTCCTCCTTTGTTTCCCCTTCCAATCCCTTCCCATCTCCTTCCCTCTCCTCTCCCCTCCCCCTGCCAAAGTTGTAAAGTTCATTTTTCAATATAACGTCTTGTACATTGTTGCAATGGGTCCACCTCTATCTCTATTTAAACAATTTGTTTTTTCCCTTCCCCTCCACAAATTATACCAACATCAAATACCGTGAAAACAGGGGTTATACCTTGGGGGAGGGACATACAAAGCAACAAAGAAATCATCTTATAAATATGTTAGAAACAATAGCAAGAAAGAAAAAAAAACACTTGTGTCCTTATCTTGGGGTTCATTTCGTCTAACATCACATCATCTGACCATTTCTGTTTGTCTCAGTCATATACTAGTAATTGCAAATAAGGAATACCATGGGACCTATGTTTCTTTGGGCCTGGCTTACTTCACTTAATATAATTTGTTCCAAGTCTTTCCATTTCCTAACAAATGGAGCAATGTCATTCTTTCTGTTGGAAGCATAGAATTCCATTGTGTATATGCCACATTTTCTTTTTTTAATTAATTAATTTATTTATTTATTTATTTATTTTATTTGTGAACATACTGTACAGAGGGGTTACAATTACATGGGCAGGATAATGCATACATTTCTTACCAAGCATTGCAGCCTCCTCCTTTGTTTATCCTTCACATCCCTTCCCAGCCTCCCCCCTCCCCACCCAGTCCTAATCCTTCTCCCCCCCCCCCCCCACCAACGTTGTAAAGCTCCTTATGGACATGACAACTTGTACTTCTCATTGTTGCAACAGGTCCACCTGTATCCTTAAACAACTTGTTTTTCCCCATCTCCTCCACAAGTTATACTGAAATCAAATATAGTGAAAGCAGGGGTTATACTGTGGGGGAGGGACATAGAAAGCAACTAAGAAATAATCTTATAAATGCGTTAGAGACACATGCATGAAAGAAAAAAAAACATTAAAATACATATCTAAGGGTTCATTTTTCTAACATCACATTATCTGACCTTTTTCACTTGACTCATATGTATGCTACATATTGCAAATAAGGGAAACCATGGGGCCTATGTTTCTTTGGGCCTGGCTTACTTCACTTAATATAATTTTTTCCAAGTCTTTCCATTTCCTAACAAATGGGGCAATGTCATTCTTTCTGATGGAAGCATAGAATTCCATTGTGTATATATACCACATTTTCTTGATCCATTCATCTACTGAGGGGCATCTGGGTTGGTTCCATATCTTAGCTATGCTGCAATAAACATAGTTGTGCTGGTAGCTTTAGTGTGGTCTTGTTTGTGATCATTTGGGTAAATGCCCAAAAGTGGGATTGCTGGGTCATAGGGGAGCTCTCTGTGAAGTCTTTTGAGGAACCTCCATACTGCTTTCCAAAATGGTTGAACAAGTTTACACTCCCACCAACAATGCAGTAGGGTTCCCTTCTGTCCACATCCCCTCCAGCATCTGTTGTTATTAGAGTTCTTGATTTTTGCCATTCTAACTGGGGTGAGGTGGAATCTCAATGTTGTTTTGATTTGCATTTCTTTTATGGCTAGGGAGGTTGAGCATTTCTTCATGTGTCTATTGGTCATCCTTATTTCCTCTTCAGAGAAGTTTTCTTGCTAGCTATGTCCTTTGCCATGCAGAAGCTCTGCAACTTCATGCAATCCCATTTGTCCAACCTTTCTTTAATTTGTTGTGTTTCTGGGTCTCTGTAACTAAAACCTTTTGCAATGTACCTGAGCAAGGCAGATCCTAGCCTTTTCTAGGCTGCACCATTGCTTTACTTCCAAGCTCCACAGAACAACCTCTAAAACCTTGAATATCCACTTCACAGCTCAGGCCTATTAACCCCAAACTTCAAGACTGAGGACCAGACATCAATATATTTTTTAACTTTTTCTTCAAATACTATTAGTATACCATTCAATAATTTCATTTTATATATAATTGATTTTCCAGCATAGACAAGATTACAGATCTATCATAGCTATCAAATATTTTTTTAGTTAACCCCCAAAGAAACCTCATATCTATTAAGTAATTCCCATTTCTTCTTATTTCCCATCCCTTAGCCTTTGGGAACTAATTGACTGTGTGTTGGCTGATGGTGAATATTTCAACTAAGTAGAATTATATAATATGTGGCCTTTTATGTCTGCTTTCTTTCCAGCAGTAGTACTTAAAAATATTCCTGTATGGCTCCAATGAAGCCAGGGATGTGAAAGTACGTACGATTTATATAGACTTCAATTATAGTACCTTTGCTCCATGTCTCCATTTTTGTTTACTTGACACAACGATGGGAATCCTGTATTATGTATTTTAAACTCCTAGCCCAGTGCACAGTCAATTCTAGCATTTCCATTAGAATTTGCCCTAAAATGAATAAACAAGCATATACCTACTCTATTACAATGACTCTACTTGATGAGTTTGTTGTTTAAGTATTACAAATTTAGGAATGCACATATATTAAATTTCTACAGATTCCTATGGACTTATTCAAGCACTACTATGCTTGAGGGTGTTCAGAATTTAGAATATGATTTAAGTATCAGAACAAAGCAATTCCATATTCTCTTGGGGCTCTCAAGAGACATTTAGCAGGGGGATTCATAAACAAGAAGCCAAATTGGATAATTTAAAATGACACTAAGTATCCTGAGATGGTACAACTGAGTGATGAAAGTAATGTGGATGGGGTAATGGGATAGGAACGCTGCTTTAGACATCTGGGCAATGATGACCTATTCCCTCACATTGATTTCCTATACAGAATCCAGCCCCAAATCCAAGTGGCAGAGAGAATGTGTTAGATAGTGAGAAAAATGTTAATCAACAAGTTTAAATGAGAATATTAGTTTACAAACACTATATTCAACAACAACAAAATAATGTCCATAAACAACACTAGCCAGGGAATCCAAGCCTATTGATTGTTAAGTGTGTCACTGCCAAACAGTAGGGAATTAGTATATGATGTCCTCTCATAAGCCTAAATAGTTATGAGATCAATATAGGGCTCAGCTTACATACTATCAGAATCTAGGCTAGGGAACATCCAATTGACAAAGATTTCATCGAACTTCTGCCTAATAATCTATTAAAATACTTTTTGTCTAGGAACATTGTGCATGAATTGTTCTTATTGTCACTGTGTTAAGAAATTAACACTATTGATTGTCGTTCCTTTATTTCAGTATGCTCTGTCTTGCTGATTCTCTCTCACTAGTGGTCTTTTCCATTCTTATAAACTCTGTTAGGCTCTCAAATGCTTCTTTCATATTACTAGAATTTTCAGCACTAGAGAGACAAATATGTAACAGCAATGAAAATTTGCAAAAGAAAATCTTGTAGTGATGAATTCAAATGTGAGAATACAAAGTTCTGTTCTCTGCACTCTAAAATGGAAAAGACTGCATGTTCCCTGGTCATCCTTCAAACAGTGAACAGGAAGAACCAGTAATGATTTAAAACTACTTAGCCCAGTGAGAATACTTTCAAATTTGGGAGGCCGTGCTACTTTAGCATTGTCCTGAGTTTCCTCCGTAATTTCCCATGAGTCAGAATTACTGAAAGACCAGCCTTCTTAAGTAAGTGTCCAAGTTCTTTCATGCAAAGGAGATCTTGATATAATGTCTGACTCCCACATGGCACATGGAAGCAAATAACTTAGTAATTATCACAAGTTTTTTGTACTCAATAAGGCTGAGAAAACAGTCATACACAAACGTCTTATGATGAGAGAATACATGTACCACAATTTGTATTTTCTTTATATTTTAATGTACTTAAGTCCATTGTCTTCTGTTAATTTTTGTTGGCTTACTTCCTGATATTTATAATAACATTGCAGAGGAGACAAGATTGATATAACAGATAGTCAGACAGACAGAAAACATACAGTTAGATAGATAAATTGTGATCACATGGGATGGATGGATGAGGGAAAGAATGCATAGATAGATGGATATATGGATGCATGGATGGATAGATAGAGAGACAGACAGACCAATGATGGATGAATGGAAGGATAAAATGACCAGAGGACAACAGGTAATAAATTAACATTAGAGTTTTCAGTAGCAGAAAGGATTAAAAACTGGAAAATTTTCATTTTTACCCCTGGCTGGGCACCAGTGTCTCAGACTTGTAATACCTAGCTACTCAGGAGACTGAAACCTGGAGGATCATGGTTGTTTTTTTGGGGGGGGGTCCAGTCGTGGGGCCTGAACTCTGGGCCTGGGCGCTGTCCCTCAGCTCTTCAGCTCAAGGCTAGCGCTCTACCACTTGAGCCACAGCACCACTTCCGGCTTTTTTCTTTTTGCTTATGTGGTGCTGAGGAATCGAACCCAGGGCCTCATGCTTGCAAGGCAAGCGCTCTACCACTGAGCCACCTTCCCAGCCCCAGGATCATGGTTTAAGGCCAGCCTTTGCAGAAAGCCATGAGAATCCATTTCCAATTTCCCAGCAAAATACAGGACTTGTATGGTGGTTCCAATTGTAGAGTGGTAATTGTGAACAAGAAACTGACTGAAAGAATAAGGCCCTGAGTTTAAGTCCTGTTACTGGCACACGCACACACACACACACACACACACACACACACACACACACACACACACACACACACACACACACACACACACACACACACACACACACACACACACACACAATCATCCCCTGAAAAAATAGCCAATTTGTATGTAATTACTTCAAAGGTATTTAGGGAACATGATATCCAAAATGAAAATGATTGAAGTACTAAACACAAGGCTAAATACTGAATTGTGATCATTTTACTGAAACAGAAAGCTTATCATCCTATTGATAACTAATTTTTCCAATAGCCTTCATATTAAACAAAACAACCTCTTAAAATTTTGTCATCTTTCTTTGTTTCTCTTTAATAAAAGCAAGTGATTCCTATGTTTGCAGAAATAAAACCCTCTTATAAAGAATATCACCTACTGTAATATATGTATATATTTTTCCTCTGTGGGTCCCAAACCTTAATTTATTAACATATCAAGTCATTAAAAACATGGTTCATTGGCTTAAACAATTAAGATAATTTGGGAGGGAATAATTTTGCATTGGTGAAAACTGTATAAGAGAATCCAATATGCCATTTCCATTTCCAAGTCAATGATATATTTACACTGTGATTCCTAACATTTGTAGTAATATATAAAACATACAAAATTAATTGTGAGTTGTTAGATCTTTATTTCTAGCTATTTCCAACTTCACATTCCTTAGGAAAATCTTTAATCATCCGCATTGCAAATGGACAACTCCTGTTATTTTTGTACACAAAGCCATTATTCTCTAGTGAATAGTAAATAGACATCTGCACACCCTGATGGTGTCTTCCTTTTCAAAGTAAATAATCTTTACAATCCTCAGCCACAAATTAGATTTCCCCTGGACTCTAAAGCTCTGGACACTAGTTTAAAGGCCTCAAACACAGTGAAGATTATTCTGCCTTCCTCTCTCTATCCCCAAGGCCCACCCAGTACACACAGCAAGCACTATGTGAATAGCTCCACTCTAGTGTTAAAATTTGTCACTTGTCTACCATCATCAGGCCTATGAGAACTACCTTCTGAATCAGGAACTACAATGTTACATAAATACCATCTACCAAAGAAGAAGAATGTTATCCCAAATCTAGTGAATTCCACTAGAGAGACAAAGCATAGAATTCTGAGAATCACTATCTCAAGCTTCTGTTCAACTCCAATTAGTTTTGTCTCTCAAATTGAAGTGCAAGAGACCACATGTCAGAACAGAATTGCCTGGTTCAATTACCTAATTATATTTAAACTGATTAGCATGAAGTTAGACTGGATCACAGAACTTAGGTTGCAGCACACTGAACTTAGAGTTCACTGTTGTACATATTTTAGAGAAAGTACTAACATGTCTGTGAATATGCTAATACTACAGACTCACCAACCAAGATTTGCATGAAATTATAAGCTAGATTTGCATAAAGGCACAACAAACCATCTCTCTTCAGTGAATTTTATCAGTGGAGATGTGCAGTTGAATATAGATAATGTGATCTTGTTGGCTCAATTTTTACTGGGTTTTTATGTTTTTATTACCTGGAAGGAACTGCATAGAAATATAGTTCTTAAAATACCATTTGTTCAAAATCATGCAACCTATAGATAACCTGGAATAATTCTAAGTCTCTGTCATTCAAATAGGAATGTTATTATTTTCAAAGGTTTTTCGAGCTGATCTCCTCAAGATATGCAAGCAACAACCAAAATGTGATTGGCCTAAGTTTGAACTCATCATGATAGAGTTTGTTACTGTATAACAATCCCATAACATTTTAGTCTGAGTCTTAAAGTTATTCAAAATGTGACAAAATTTCTGTTCCTTTCCTTTGATAGATAGCATTTCAGGCTAAGTCAAAGTTATCTCAAGTTGTGCCCTAAAAGCAATACTCTGGTAGTACACATAAGCAAATCTTTTATTATTATTGTTGTTGTTCTTGTTATTATTATTATTATTATTAGCCAATCCTGAAGCTTGAACTCTGGGCCTCATTTTGTTCAAGGCTAGCACTCTACCACTTGCGCCACAGTGCCACTTCTGGTTTTTGAGTAGTTAATTGGAGATAAGAGTCTCCTGGGGACTTTTCTGACCATTGGCTTTGAACTGTGATCCTCAGCTCTCAGCTTTCTGAGTAGCTAGGAGAATAGGCATGAGCCACCGCTACCAGCAACTCTTTTATTTTTATATCCTTTATTGGATGATAATCTCCTTTGAGCTGGAAGCTAGTATCAAAGCTGAAGCATATGAAATTGCTGTTATTAAGGAATGGCCCCTAGCCCACTTCCCCTCTTTACCCTAACTTTGACTCCAGTAGGCAAATCTATAAATTACGAGTTTAAAAACTAGCAAGTAGAATAAGATATTAAAGATAATTCTCAAATATCAATCAAGAGGATAATTTGAGTTTAATTTTAATACGGGGATCAAAACAGTGACAAATAGTTAATGATATCACCCTCTATCTTCTCTCCAAGGCACAAAATATGAACATAATCTTGAATGTTTAACAATTATATTAAATTATAGGTTTGGCATAATGTGGAAGCTAAGAATATTCTGAAACAGCCAGGCACCAGTGGCTCACATCTGTAGGTAGGCTGAGTTATGAGGATCACAGTTTAAAGCCAGCCCAGAAAGTAGTGTGATTGTGTAGTTATCACAATCATTCATGCTACTTATGTGATATGGATGTTTGTCTGTCTGGCTTTGTACCCATTTATTATTGCTTTTACATTGGTATCAAAGCCTAGTGAGATTGTGTTTGTTAAACTGAAAGTAGCAATAGTAATAAAGCTGCTTTTTTGAAATAATTATATTTGTCTATTTCTATGTGAAATAGAATAAAATCGATGTAAGTACCCATGTAAAAAAAATAAAGCCAGCCCAGGTAGGAAAGTCTGTGAAACTCTTATCTCCAATAAGCCACTAGAAAACTGGAACTGGCACTGTGGCTCAAGTGGTAGAGCACTTGCTGAAGGACAGCACCCAGGCCCAGAGTTCAAGCCCCACAACTGACAAAAAAATTTCTGAAGCAGACTACATCAGATCAAATCTCATATCTAAAATAGTCAAGCCACTCCTCACGATGCTTCCATTTTCTCATTGGAAAAAATGAAGTAGTATATACCACAGAGTGTCTCATGAGAATCTTGTCAGCAGAGAAGGGATAATGTGATAGTATTTCTAAAACATTCAGAACCAGAACATCAGATTATGGACTAAATACTTCCTGCAGTTTGTTACTATCACCATCAAGTATATGTACCCAGTGTATCAGTATGCTTACCTATAGATCACAATTACCCTTTCTGTTCACATGATCACCCATCATATCTTCATAAATATTTTCTTCAGCTAGAAGTGAGAAATTTAAAACCTATAAGACTTCTGACATTAAAAGTCATCCCCAACCCTTTCTCTTATCATTGATTGAACCTCAGAGCTTGAAGCCTAACTTCACAAAGCAATGTCTGGGGGCAGGTACTAAAATATCAACAGGAAGCATATGGCTGGGTGCCCTTAATTTTTCCTCTGTGACATTCACTGGCTTTTTCTGAACTCTAACCTTCCATATTCAACAAAACACACTGTCTTAAGCCACAGAAAATATTTGTGACAGACAATTCTTTAAGGTATGGTGCCATACCACTGAGAAAAAACAAATTATAATAGGCTGGTAGAAAAAACTGGGGACATGGAAATGTATATTGAAAAAAAAATGCTAAACAGGTTGGGCCTGAGGACCTAAAATGGCCCATTGGAGCAAGAGGTAGGGAAGATGAGAATTCTAGTTTGGAACTTGCTACATTAGCAATGTCTTTTTTCAGTCCCAGAGTAGACACCAGCTAGCCAGTGGGATAGATGAATCTGGAGTTCTGAAGAGTCCATCATGGAGGGGCCAATGCTTCAGTACCTAGTTAAAGTGATAGAACATCAAAGACCAAATTTAGACACAGAAGACTCAGTTCCAATTATTTCTCCCACAACCATCATGAAGGAAAAAGCACTTTACTTTTATTTCAAACCTGTTGACTGAAGCAGCAATGAGGTGTGTGTTGGGGGGGGTGGGGAGTGATGGAAACACGACACTTCTGGTAAGAAAAGCCGATCCTGGGTCCTTGATTATTGCATCCAACAACAAATCTCTTCAACTTGGGGATCTCAATTTATCTATCCATTAAAATTAGTAAATAACATCTTCCAACCTACCTCATGTAATGGTTTGCTTTACAAGAGATCACATGTGGGAAATATCTTAGTCACTGAAAAGCACTGTGTAAAAATACAGAATACCCTCTGCTCTCCCAAAGTCTACAAAGTCTCAGGACACTTGTGTTCTAGCCAATAAATATGGAGGCTGCTCAAGAGTTCCGAAGGGCTTAATTAGGAAGACATTACCAACTTCTCATTCTCACCTGTTAATTGTACCTTTCTCATTACCTGGAGACAGCACTGAGATAACACAGGATGCCAAGTGAACTCACCACCTAACCAGAGGATGAATGAGGACTACAACTAGCAGAATAAAAAAGTACCATTTCCCTCATTTACAAGTGGGAAATCTATGGTTCAGAGAGCTGAAGTGACTTGCTTGGGATCCCAAGGCAGTTAACTGGCAAAGCCTTAGGGTTGGCTTGCCATTTTGTAGATAAAGTCATTGCAGGTTTTGCCCCACAGGAAATATTTCATTTCCTTTAATGTGGTAAACATCTGGTGATACATCTCTGAGCATTCACCAGCAAAAAATAAATAAATAAATACATGAATCTGCAGGGTATTTATTTGTTGGCAGTAAATAGTAAGAATTCAATCTTAGGAAAAATACTATCCTTCTATGAGAGTTTAATACTTGAATTTGAATATTGAGTGAAGAGCAGATTGGCGACATGGAAGGGAAGCATGGCTACTCAACCCACAGAATGAAATTTCAAAAATGGGTCATTGTCCACCTCTCTGCTAGAGAACAACAGAAATAATTGTCTTGGGGCTGAGATATCATATCAAGATTTCAGATGAGATCACAGGAAGGGGCTTTGAAGTAATAGAAGGTCTATAAATACAGCCGCAGCCTTTCCTGTGCGTAAATATGTGTGTGTGGTTGTGTGTGTACCAGCCAGCATGAACATACATTCAGGTGAGCAGCATAGCATAGAAGGGAAATAGCAAGGAATAGAATGGACTTCAGCCAATTTGTTTTAACGGAATGATTTCTGCTTTATCGGTTACCTCAGCTTTTACAAAGTGATGCACTGGGTGCTGTCACTCAGCTCTTCAGCTGTAAGTCTAACACTCTACCCCGTGAGCCACAGCCCCACTTCTGGGTTTTTCTGTTTATGTGGTGCTGAGGAATCAAACCCAGGGTCTCATGCATGCAAGGCAAGCACTCTACCACTAAGCCACCAGCCCGTGAAGCACTCTTTAAAGCAGCTTTACTTTTGGGCTATTCACTTGAGTCACCAAGATAAAGAGGGCACTGTAAAATCCTGGAAGAGTTGCAGCAAGCTTCATGAGCAGATGGGAACACTCTTGTAACAGGTGGCAAGCCAGAGGTTTCTCTGTCATTTCAGCCAAGACTCTGAGGCAGCCTCAGGCACAGGAGATTCAGAGATGTCGATGGGGAAGCTTGACCTGGTCTTTCTCAGCTGATGGAATTTCTTGAAGGAGAGACAAAGAAACAGAAACACGAGTTTGTTTCCAAAAGCTAGGAAAAGCTGGCCAGGCAATGACACAGACTTGTTTGCTCATTGGCAGGAGAAACTTCTGGTGAAACTAGACCAAATTTCCCCTCTTAGGACTTTATACTTCTGATGTTACTTCCTAGTGTTTCAATGGAAACGATGCTTCTGAAGCTCCAATATGCTAGTTTTTCCTTTCTCTTTTGTTCTTTCCTTTCCTTCTCTTTTTTTTCTGTTTCTTTTCCAGTGTTAGGAGCTAGAAGCTAAGCTTTCTGCATGCTAGACAAATGTTGGAGCACTCAGTTCACTCCAGCCTATTCAACTTTTCTTTTCTTGATAGAGGGTTTCTTGATAAAGGGCGCTGCCCAGCCTGACCTTGAACTCTTTGTGTCAAGTAATGTTCCTTCTTCAACTTCACATGATACAATGATATATTACACAGTTCAAAGATGGTTTAATATTTTTGAATTGTGATACTGTGGTTAGAAGAAGAGTAGCATTGTGAATTTGTAGACTTAAGCTTGAATCCTGATCCTGCCCATTGTTTCTTGTGTGACTCTAACTCAGTGGTGTAACCTCTGTGAGCCTGTTTCCTTTTAGGAAGAAGGCAAAGCTCTACTTGATACATTGTGATGTGGATCTGATGAGACCAGACCTTGGGAAGCCATTGTGTAAGTTCCTACAGATGCATAGGTCTTCAATTTGGCACTATTGCCTACTCTTTCTCTTAGATTACTTATATAATTTTTATTATATAAAAGTCATTGTATAAAGGGGTTTCAATTCAACATGTCAGTGTCTGAGTATAATGTATCTTGATCATTCTTATTGCTGATTCTTTGGAGAGCATTCAAACCAGTATTACTGTTAGTCGTTAAATGTTCATTTGTGCTACAAAGCAGTGTAAAACAAACAAGTCTATTCTCCCAATGGTATCTCTGTCCCATTCCTAACAACTCCTACTGTCTCCAGAATACTCTTGGAAAACTACACAGCTCACCTTCCTGCCCTAGTGTTCTTGTCATGAAAGTAAATGAAATCTCTCCCACCACAACAGCCAGCTACTCCTCCCCCTGTTGTCTCCTCTCTCTACCTCATAGTCTCCTCCTGGCTATTCTCCAAAGTAGGTAGGCAGACACCTGCCTGCCCAGGACCTTTGCACTTTCTGTTCCCTCAGCTGGGATACTCTTTCCTCAGACAGGCACATAATGTCCTATCCCGTTTCCCTGAGGGCACTGGATATGAACCACATTACCTGAGTTCCCTTCTGTAAGCACTCTACAGGAAATAGCAAATTCCACCCACGGCCCTCTCTGGCCTTCTGCCTGGATTTACTTGTTCCACTGTAAATTATCCAAAAGTCACTTCTCAATGCTCTCACTCATTTGTTACTTTCTGCTCCCCCAGCAGGACATACACTCCCTGCTTGACCCACAGAGGTGATGTCGCATATATTTGTGGGATGAATGGTTAGGAAAAGGAATGAAGATATTATTTATATGACCTCTCAGAGAAGTAAAAATGTAATAATTAACAATATGAAACTGGCATCTTAGAAATGAATCTGTTATACTCTAACAGCAATGAACTGAAATAGCATAAAGAATTTGGTTGTCAGGATTTTGCTAAATCAAGTGGCATGTCTGAAACTGATGACAAGTTACAAGATAAGCTAAACTGCATTCAGTAGAGATTCATTCATTTCCAGGCATGAAAACTCTGATGGCCAATGTTTGAAACTTGATGAATAAAGAGTTAGGAAATTCAGGCAGAAGTTCTGATACTCCCTGGAGGTTGCTGATAAACAGGTTCCTCAAAAGGGGGCGTCAGCCTTACATGGAAGCTCCCTCGAATTGTAAACTTTCAAGCCCACTCCAGATCTTCGGATTTCAGATTTTAACTCTGACTTATAACAAAATACCCACACTCACTGTCATTGTATGTCATTGTATGTAGAACGTGGAGAGGCCCTTGAGTATAACCTTTTAGAGCTTTTGAGGTCTGGTTCCTGGCTCTTCTAATAAACTTACTGAGAGATTTTTGGCAAGTCACACAATCTTTCTGAGCCTAAGTTTCATCAATTCTAAAATGGGTATCATAGAAGGCAAAGAAGTTGCAACAAGTGTTACCAACTGAAGTAGGGATGTTCAATCTAACCAGCGCCATCTTGGCCACGTGGTGGATTATAGGGTACCAGATTTAACTGGAGCCATCTTGTGTTCATGGTGGAGGCAAGGAAGTCCCACCTCCCAGATGATGGGTGTGCCTGAATTCCTAGAGACAGGGGCAGGGAGTTGGACAATAGGTTACTGGATCTGCCATACCTACCCCTCCCCCCCAAAAATATGGATTGTTTTCTCATCTTACACCACAATGACCAACTCTTATTGTGGGTGTGCCAAGGAGTGATGTAAGTCCTTTGTAAGCATTACTTTATTAAGCTCTTACCATAAACTTATAAGACCTATCAGCATGTTCATTTTGTAGATGAGGAAATGTAGACTCGTGTATAGACACTCTACCAAGGCCACAAGCTAAGAGAAGGGAAGGGCAGGAATTGCATGAAGGTAAACAGGAAAGCACTTAATCTAGTGTCTGGCTCATAGGAAGTGTCCAACCACTGGAAGATGTCTTTGCTCTTGGTTAGATCATTGACATAATTTTTCCTGGGCTTGTTTTTCCCATCCTGCCTTGCCTGTAGCCCTGCCAAAGACCACTCAGCCTACTCCTCTCCCAAAACAAGCTACAGATTCAAGGGATCTGGTTATATCTCCATTTGGGGAGCCTCTTGCCCCTGATCCTCTGAGTCTGGTCACTCCATTTCTGATGTGATTTCCTTTACTGTTGTTCACTCAACTGGATGCTTTCTGTATTTGAGCTCATGGATCCATGAAAGGTCAGCATACCCCACCTTCTCCCTGAACCTTTTCTTCCAGTGGATGAACATTTGTCTCCATCCTAGTGCAAGCTCAGCAAGAAGATCCACACCAATGCAACACTTCCAAGTGGGTAGGCCTGATCTCATGGTATCATATGAATTGGTGCATAGGCATGTGTGTATATAAGAGCATGAGTACATTTGTGTGCATGTGTGATACGTTTCTGAGTTTTAGATAAATGAGTACATGGCTTTAAGATACAAGGGCTCATGACAGTAAGTGAACATGCCATAAAAATAGCGACTATTCACTGTATGGAAGAACTTTCACCTGTCCAAATCACCTGGTATTCTTCAGTGAGCAAACTGAGGTCATTGACTATGTGACTGTTTGAGAAATAAGACTGACATATAAATGTGGTCTTCATAGGGTACATCCATTTATGAGCATGCAGAATCACCTTCATGCCTCCCACTCTCTAACACAGTTACCTAAATAAGGCAATCTCCCCTTGCATAACTTGAGTGGTGATTATAAGGCAGGTTTAGGGTTAGTAAATTTCTTCTGTGAAGACATAGAGAGCAAATATGCCCTCCATTCCATAGTCCAGATTGTCTATGTAGAGAACTCCTCATTTCAGCACTAGCAGCCCCAGATATTATGTACACAAATGAGTGTGGCTAGGTAGCGTTCATAAATAAAAGTTTAAAACTTTTCCTGCTAATGATTTCAAAGTTACTAACCCTTGCATTAAGGATTAAATAGTCCATGTTCAATATTAAATAAATATCATTTAAAGGGAAAGATTTTAGTTGGAGAGGGAAAACCTTTGAAGGCACACTAAGTGAACAACACAGAAAAAAAATCAACTGTGTCACTATGTAAGTCATTTTATCCTCTATTGCTGCTAGGCTCTATGAAAACAAGGGCTGTATATGCTTTTGTATCCTTGTATTCTGATACGCTATGCACAGTTACAAAGATACACACAAACATATAGAGAGTACATAGTAGATGGACCAAAAAATAATATATATATATATATATATATATATATATATATATATATTGTGTGTGTGTGTGTGTGTGTGTGTGTGTGTGTGTGTGTGTGTGTGTGTGTGTGTACAGTTACCTCTAGATTGGGATTAAAAAGTATAATTTGTTGTCAGAAACACAATGGCCAAATAATAAGCCCCATACCAGCATACATTACTAGAAATATCAGATCGCATTAAAAATGGATATGCTGTTGCCCAAGTTACATTTGTATCATATCTTCTTTTAAAACAATCTTGCAGCAAGTAAGCATTAAAATATATGGTAAATATCTAGATTGTTAGGGGTTGAAACAGAAATGTGTTTATTTCTTTTTTTTCTTATTTTATTTTATTTTATTTTATTTTATTTGTGTTTATTTCTAAATCAAGGTTGATCTATGCTTACTCATTTTCAACAACACCCTTGGCATGACAGATTCTCTCTAGTCTCAGTGACTCATCTTGAAAGCTGATGCACAATGTGAAGCCATGCAGCCTCAGGGAGAACTTTTCATTTCCACATTCTGTATTTCCTCCCTGGGTGAGAGAACAGATTCAAAGCAGTAATACATTTCTCAAGAATGCTTCCACAGGAGATACCCTAGATGATTTTTCCAGCACATGACACATTGAGCTCAGAAGAAAGAGCACTGATCTTGGAGTCAAGAGACCCAGACTTCAGTTCTGGTTGTCTTTGAGATGTATGTTTCTGGAAAAAGTTTTGAACCTCCCTGGCTTCATTTTCTCCCACTACAAAATGGACAGTCCCATTGTCCTTTCTTCATACACCACTTTAGACATGGGCCATTATTCTTGGCACACAGTGACTTAATAGATTTAGTTGTGATTCTCAAATACTGTGGTCCTCTGTAGCTTGTAAAAAATTTAGATCTTTTCATTCATTCTCAAAGTGAGGTGGAGATGTTTTTATGGTTTACCATCCCATTGTAAATGAAGAGACAGAGACTACTAGAACTGAGGGGTTTGTTGACTTAGTAAGAGTGAACCTAAATCTAAAACCCGAGCTTTGCAATGATATCCTTTCTGCTCCTTGGATTCAACTTCTGCCTATCATTATGAATGGGGAATCAGGCCAGTCCTGGGCTCTAAGGGAATCAAAGTTAACTTGGAAAGAGATAACACGATAGTGCTGTAGACTGGGAGCTAATGTGCACACAGTGAGATAGGTAATATCGTTACACTGAAAGCTCCCAGAAGGAGTCCTGAAGAGGATTAACTATCCTCTTCATAGCCTATGGAAAAACCTTTCCTGGAAAATCTAGTCATTGATGCTATGGCCTTGATTTTTGTGAAATGTAAAAAGTTTTTTTCAACTAGGTGTTGGTGGCTCATGCCTGTCATCCTAGTTACTCAGGAGGCTGAGATCTGAGGATCACGATTCAAAGCCAGCCCAGGTAGAAAAGTCCATGAGTCACTTATATGCAATAAAACCACCAGAAGACCGGAAGTGGCCCTGTGGCTTAAGTGGTAGAACACTAGCCTTGAGCTGAAAAGCTGAGGGACAGCGCCCAGGCCCAGAGTTCAAGCCCCACAACCTTATAATTTTTTTTCAGAAATATCTCTGCAGGGGAGAACAAAGATAAAATGGCAACTTAGCTTCTGGAAAGTATTTCACCCTTCTCCATAGGTGATCTGTACTATATTCTCATCACTAGGTTTCCAACAAACACGTAATTACCTTGATGGATTCCTAACACATGGCCTATATTACTAGATCCCAAGGCAAAGGACAAGTACGAAGTGCATATGACATGGGACATTTCCACAAACAGCCTATCCATACTGAATCAAGACACATCTTTAAACTTGTGGTTCTGCCAACCAGCTCACTGCCCAACTGTACATATGTAATGCGTTTAGCTCTTCTGGGCCTCAATGCCTCTATGTGTAGAAGCATATCAATTAGTTGGTCTCAGATTACTATTTTTAGCATTAATGCTCCAGCAAACCGTGACATTCAATATCTCAAATATCTAGTTTAGTATTAGGCACTTTATCTAAAGGTATCATTGTTGAACTGCAACTGAGGATATTCTTAGGTACGCCTTTACAGGGCTCCTTACCCATTAATTTCTTCGTTGCACTTCAGGAAAAATAAACGGTGTTAGTTGGGTTTGACCCCCAAAGCTGCACATAATGAAGTCTCATTTTTACACTTGCCCATGTATAACACCTCAAAATTTGATGGGCATATTGTCCAATGAAGTACATATAATTAATTGTCCATATGTCAGTTTTTATATCTTCTCTTTTCTTTCTCTTTCCCTCTCTTCCATCCTCTACTGCTTTTCCTCTCTACTCTCATCCATATGTCCAAAGTAATGTGGCCTTCTAGTTAAATGTCCCTAATGTTCTCAACAATGTAATGATGACTAGTAAAATAATAATGAGCCAAATCGGTGACCTGCACTAGCTCACAAGGTGTGATAGTCTGGCATTTTTAACTCTGTGGCCATCCCCAGTGAATTATTCACTCACATTCTGACAGACATTACTCTTAACAAACATCATCTTTTACAAGGAGATTGTCATGTTCCCAGGATGCTATGAGATTGCTTATGTAGCAGTTCTTAGGCTGGGTAGTTAGGGCCATTGCTATGTGAATAGATACAGTCTATATATGCAATTTGCTTCTCCTATCCTGTTCTAATCTCTGGAATTTTCCTTACCGTGGTCCTTGAAGTTCATACTCTACTCCATGTGTTTTCAACACAGAAGAGAAAATCTGAAAAGTTCTTCCCTCAAGCACCTTTTCTGATGCTGCTTCCTTCTCTCAATTCAACTTCATTCTTCATTTAATCATTTGTCATATTAATTTCCCTAGATTGCAGCAATGTGAACATTTGAAGGGTTATTTGGGATAGAAGCCTGGATTTTGTACATTCTTACACACATTTTATAAATGAGTTACCTCCCCAGCCCTCTTGCAATAAAAGTTTTCCAAAATATTCTTATTTTTAATTTTGTTCTATATGTACAACTACTATCACCATCATCAGCACTGACATAATACTCCATGTTTGTTGAGAGTTTATTATATTCCAAGTGCAGTGCTAGGTCTTTGCTTTCATAATCCTGTGCATTTCAAACAAAACATCTATGAGAAGAATAGGAGTTATGTGTGTTGTACAGATAAAAAAGGTGAGACATATTTAATAGAGAGTTTAAGACCAGGACTCAAGACCAGTAACAAGACCAGGACTCAGCATCATATCTGTCTAGACATCAAATCTGTACACTTAACCACCCTCCTGTATGGCCTCAATTGGTGCCAAAGTACATGACATAGAAAACACGGCTCACAAGATATCTTGGTTTACATTTATCAGTAAGCTCAATATGTACTTTCAGTCACAGAAAAGTTTTCTGAATGAAATCCAAACTGCCTAGGAGTAATTCTAATTAGAACCATGTGAGACCTACAAAAAGAAACTACAATGTTTTACTGAGAAATATATAAAAGAGACTTGAGTAAGTATGGAAAAATATCATCTTCCTGATTTGGAAGACTGAATGTGGTGAAGCAAAACCAATTCTCTTTTAAATTATTTATAAGTTCACTTGTATTGCAATGAAAATACTAAAAGTACTCCTTAGGGTACATGAAAAAATAATCCTAAATTTTACTTGGAATAAAGGAAAAAATGCATATAAAATTCTGAAAAAGAATAATTAGCCATACAGCTATTAAAATTTTTATTTGTACTTGTTGTATGTGTTATGAATATGTCACCATTAAAGAATTAAGGTAATGAAAGAAATTTAATCACAAAAATCAATGCAATTATACTTAGTGCTCATGCTGACTATTCTATATATATGAAGCAAGTATGTGATATGGAAAGTATCTCAAACCAGAAAGAAGGAAAGAGTAATTAATAAATGAGTTTGGAAATGAAGTTTACTCTCTAGAGAAAATAAATGAAATATTTATCATATACTATGAAGTAAATTCTAAATGGATTATTGAGAAAAGTGTTTCAAAAATGCAAACCATAAAATTAGAATAAAATAGAAATAAATATTTATAAAATCTAATAGGAATAGGAATTTCTAGACTGAATAGTAATAAACAATCTGAAATATTAATAAATATACTCAATATAAATTAAAAACTCATATAACTTAGCCAAATAACTCAATTATTTCATAATTAAACTAGAAAGGCAATTCATAAACTGATAAAAATAATCACAATAAAGGAGTACATCCTTAACATTCAAAGCATTCATGTAAATATCTATTAATACTCACATAACAGAAATACTTTACACACAAACACACACAAGCACACTCTGGACATAGACTATACTTAAGGAAATGTGTGGGCTAGGAAGGTGGCTCAATGGTAGAGTGTTTGCCTTGCATGCATGAGGCCCTGGGTTTGATTCCTCAGCACCACAGAAGCGCTAGCCTTGAGCTGAAGAGCTCAGGGACAGTGCCCAGGCCCAGAATTCAGGCCTATGACCATCAAAACAAAAAAAAAAACAACAACAAAAGGAAATGTGCTAGTAAATATGGAATGTCAACTATAAGCAATGGTTCACTTGTCGAAGTTCTTGAAATCTATAGAAAGACACAAAAGGAGAAAAACAAACATATTGCTATGATGTAAGTTAGAATGAAGTAAAAATGCACTATGAGGAAGGTAGGGGTTCAACCCTACCAAAATTAGGACATTCATTTATCATAAATTCAACAACCGAATTCCTCAATACCCATGAGTCACAAATTTTGTCTTTTAATTGAGTCCTAAAGTTCTCTGCAAACATTTTTTTGCTTTGTGGAACTTTCTTTAGTGCAATTACCTTTTATCTTTCCATTATACTTACCTTGTCTTCAGGCCCAGAAACTCTGTCTTCCATATTATCAGTTCTGCTACAGAAGTTCTCTACTTTAAAAAAAATGTCTGCCTTTTGTTTGATCATTTTTCAGGAGCTCTATCTCTTTATTGAAAATTTTTATGACTTGTATTGATTTCTTTACTTCACTGATTTATTTATCTGTGCCTTCTTTCATCTCTTTTCACTATGTGACTAATTTCACTAGATTCTTTTGCTTTCTCTTGGAATTTAGTTTTTTGTGTTCTCATGAGTTCTCTTATTATTCTTTGATTATCTTCATCTTGTTCACATAATTCCTAACAAAGACTTGTTATCATGTCAAAAGTTATTATACGCACATACTACCTTATGTACTTTTTTCTGCTTAGTAATATAGCTTAGATACTGCTTAGATAGCTGCCTTTCTCATTAGTTTTAGAGTTGAATAATATTCTACTCTACAATTTTACCATAATTCATTTAACAAGACAATGGTAGGTACTTAACAGATTTTTATCCTGTAATATAAATTGTCTTTTATAATACTTTATTATCTTTAAGTGGTTATAGAAAACAGTTGCCATTTAGCAAAGCAGCTTATGCATATAATGTACCTTGATCAATGTCACCCATTTCAACATTCTCACCCCTCCCTCCTAACCCACACTTTCCCTCATTTTCCTTAGTTTTATAGAATATACGTTGAAATTTTGACAGCATTGTCCTTCTCTTCATTCATTTTCCCCTCTTCCCTCAATCCTCGCCTGTCCATTTCAAGTACCTATTTCCTGGTGTTTATTTTGTTGAATTCTGACTTTACCTTTCTAAGGAATTATAATATTTGAGCTCTCCCTTGACTATACCGTATTTCAGTTAATACATTTGTAGATACCTGCATACTACCTAATGTGTTTATTCTTGGTTTATAAGCTAATTCTAGTTTCCATATGTAAGGGAAAGCATATAACCTTTGTTTCTCTGACCCTTACTTATTTGACATTGTGAATTTTTTCTAAGTATTTCCTTTTCTTTATGAATGGTACAATATTATTGTTTCTAATGGATGAGTAAAATTTATTTGTGTATATATGCCATATTTTCTTGATCTACTAGTCTATTGAGGGACATCTGACTGATTCTATACCTTAGCTATGGTGAATAGTGAAGCAATGAATAGGGTTGCACTAGTAACTTTACTGTATCTTGCTGTTAATATTTTGGATAAACGCCCAGGAGTGGAATTGCTGGTTATAGGGTAGCTCTATATTTTTCTTTTGACTGCTTTGCAGAGTGGTTAAACAAGCTTAACTCCCATATATAGTGTGCTAAGGTACCATTTTGGCCACATCCATGCCAGCATCTGTTATTGTTAGTTTATTTTTCAAAATGGCCATTCTAACTGGGGTGAGGAAGAATCTTAGTGTTGATTTTCATTTTCTTTTTTTTCATTTTCATTTTGGCCAGGAATGTTGAACATTTCTTCATGTTTCTATTGGACATTTTTTTCTGAGGAACTCATTAGCCCATTTATTAATTGGGTTGTTGGTTCCTTGGGGCTTTAATTTTTAAGCTATTTGCATATTCTGGATATTAGGTCATTGTTTGATATATAGCTGGCAAAAAAATCTTCTCCTATTCTGGAGGCTGACTTTTAGCATGTTGGCTATATCCTTTGCCATACAGAATCTTTTTAATTTGATGCAATCCCATTTGTCAAGTCTTCCTTTGACTTGCCATGCTTCTAGATATTTACTTAGAATGTTCTGACCTGTCTTAACGGTTTGCTTACTCCTTCCTGCAATAGTTTCATGGTTTCAGGTCTTACTTTGATATCTTTGATCCATTTCTAATTGATGTTGGTGCAAGGTGATACATAAGGGTCCAGTTTCAGTTTTCTGCATGTGGATACCAATTTTCCCAGCACCATGTGTTGAAGAGCCGGTCTTTCATCCAGCATATAAATTGTGCTTTTAAAAGATGAGTATAGATGTTTTATAGGGAGTGGGTTTGAAGAGCATTAGATAATTACAAAGAATAGGAATTAAGACAGAAAGGAATGAGTCAATTTTGGATGACCTAATATGTAGAAGAATAGGTGAGAGTTAGTTATGGATTAGATATGAGAGGCAAGAGAAAGGTGGTATCAGGAGGTGACTCATTCACTTTTAGATTCAGCCACTGATGGACCCTGGTACTATTTGCTGAAACTGGTAAAACTGCAGGAGACATGCATGAATAGGGTAAGTTAAGAGCTCTGTGTAGACCAGTTGGATTTGAGAGCCCTGTGAAACATTCAAGTCAACATTTTAAGTAGGAATCTGTGTATGTGGAACTAGATCTTACATAAGAGGTTAACTCTAGGCAGAAATGCAGGATGCACCTGCATCTTAATACAACTTAGACCTAAAAGAATGCGAAATCAGAAGAGAATAGGAAATAAGCATCACTTCTGAAGAATTCTAAAATTCAGAAGTCAGACCAAGGAAACCAGATTGACAAAAATCACAAAGAAGAAGATAATCAGAAGTAACTAGGAGACTGTGGTGATTAAGAAGCCAAAGAAATGAGTGTTTCAAGAAGGTGAAAGTGTTCCTGGTATGGGCTACAGCTGAGTAGCCAAAATAGATTAGAGCAAAGAATCCCATTTAAAAATCAAAGTGCAAAATAATAAATGTGCTTAATTTTATAAACACACATTTGTGTCATGTGTATACACACATATAAATATGTGCATATTGGCTTACATATACTTACAGGCACATGTGTATATATAATTATGCACATAAATCATCATACTTATCTTGCTCAACATGATTTCTAATTCCATCGACTTTCTTGAAAATAACATAATTTCAATTTTCTTTATGACTTAGTAGTACTCTATGGCTGAAAAAGTCAAGTATCAAATGTTTTCGTTCATTTGTGGAATCTAGACTGAAAATTAGACACGGATATAAAAGTAGGGCCTAATAGACACATGAAGAAATGCTCAACATCCCTAGCCATAAAAGAAATGCAAATCAAAACAACATTGAGATACCACCTCACCCCAGTTAGAATGGCAAAAATCAAGAACTCTAACAACAACAGATGCTGGAGGGGATGTGGACAGAAGGGAACCTTACTTCATTGTTGGTGGGAATGTAAACTTGTTCAACCACTTTGGAAAGCAGTATGGAGGTTCCTCAAAAGACTTCACATAGAGCTCCCCTATGACCCAGCAATCCCACTTTTGGGTATTTACCCAAATGTTTACAAACAAGACCACACTAAAGCTACCAGCACAACTATGTTTATTGCAGCATTATTTACCATAGCTAAGATATGGAACCAACCCAGATGCCCCTCAGTAGATGAATGGATCAAGAAAATGTGGTATATATACACAATGGAATTCTATACCTCCATCAGGAAGAATGACATTGCCCCATTTGTTAGGAAATGGAAAAACTTGGAAAAAATTATATTAAGTGAAGTAAGCCAGGCCCAAAGAAACATAGGCCCCATGGTTTCCCTTATTTGCAATATCTAGTGTATGTATGAGTCAAGCGGAAAAGGTCAGATAATGTCATGTTAGGAAAATGAATCCTTAGATATGTATTTTATTGTTTTTTTCTTTCATACATGTGTTTCTAACGCATTCATAAGATTATCTCTTTGTTGCTTTGTATGTCCCTCCCCCACAATATAACCCCTGCTGTCACTATATTTGATGTCAGTATAACTTGTGGAGGAGATGGGGAAAAACAAGTCGTTTAAGGATACAGGTTGACCTGTTGCAACAATGAGAAATACAAATTGTCATGTCCAAAACGGGCTTTACAACGTCGGTGGGGGGGGGGGAGGAGAAGGATTGGGATTGAAGGGGGAGGGGGGAGGCTGGGAAGGGATGTGAAGGATAAACAAAGGAGGAGGCTGCAATGCTTGGTAAGAAATGTATGCATTATCCTGCCCATGTAATTGTAACCCCTCTGTACAGTATGTTCACAAATAAAATAAAATAAAATAAAAAATAAAAGTAGGGCCTACAAGGAGTGGTGGTCAACAATAGGTTAGAGGGGGTAAAAGGAAGGATACTAGAAAGTGAATAGGAAGAAAGAAAGAGAGAGAGAGAGAGAGAGAGAGAGAGAGAGAGAGAGAGAGAGAGAGAGAGAGAGAGAGAGAGAGAGAGAGAGAGAGGAAGGAAGGAAGAAAGAAAGAAAGAAAGAAAGAAAGAAAGAAAGAAAGAAAGAAAGAAAGAAAGAAAGAAAGAAAGAAAGCAAGCATAATGAAAACCACCAAAAATGGGAGGAGAAAGTGGAGTATGGGAATTATAACAGAGGGGTGAACGTGTTCAAAATACATTGCACACATCTATGGTATTATTATAATGAAATCTCTTCATATTAATAGTATATAGTTCAAAAATAAAAGAATAAAATCAATATGCATAGAAAAATAACTGACAACTAATATGGAAAATAATAGACTTAGTTCATTTTCAGAGGTCAGATTGTGTGATTTCTCTCTTTATCTCAATTTTCAATACCTTCTTCATTTTCCATAATGAATATTTATTTTATAATGGAAAACCACATTAAACATAAGACCTTTCTTAGCTGAGTATGATATAGGTTAGACTTAAGAACAGAAATGGAATGTGAATAAGGACCTGCTGGAGGACTTTAAAGAAGAGTCAGTAACAGATGTTTGATCTGTGAACCGGGTGTGAAGGACAGGGGAGAAGATGGGTAGGTAATGTGGCCCAGAATTCCTGACACTTCTACAAACTTCACTTGGATTCTAAGTTTTGTATTTCTTTTCTCTCTTCCAACTTAATTAAGATTCACACTGCTCTGGTTCTTGAAATTGCAGAGGCTTAGTACAAATACTTTTCAGTGTCAGCAAGATACACCTAGGGAGCTCAACTTGCTATTGTGCCTATTAGGAGATGTCTCTACAATTTGCATTATACCCCTTTGTCCATTGTAGTCATAGGTATCTTGGTGAGCCATCCCAATTATGTCTTCCTGAAGGCAACAGCCTTGATCAACTCACAAATTTCCATCTCATTAATTTCACAGACACCACTGTGATCACTGTCTTAACTAATCAAAGAAACTATTTCCCCTGAGTACATATAGAAACTGCATTGCTAGTCATCTCTCCAGGTGAACTTAGTACTGCATTCAGCTAGCACCCTTTCAAGGTAGAGTATTTCTATTCAAGCTCCTGCTTTTATTACTTACAGTACAAGTGCTCAAGTTTGATCAGTACCTACTCTATTTTGGCAAGACAAAAATATCCTACAGATCTCCATCCTAAACTCTGTCACTGCCCATACCCTTAAAATCTACAACCATCAATTGGAGGACAAGAACTACAACTAGTCCAACGTGGTGGCCTAATGCCTTCTACCATCTTTCCATCTCACCCTTTCACAGGTACTGGGCCAAAATGATACTCTTTGGTCATGTACTAGTACTTGTGTTAGGCTGAATAATTTACTGTCCATATGATTAGTCCCTGGAGGCTGTTGATATGTCACTTTACATGGCAAAGGAAGTCAATTGTTCATCGAGTATTTTATATGATTTTTTAATATTATATTAAAATATTTCCTTGGCTACTGAGTTTTTGGAGAGTCCTTCAATTTGTACCCTGGTCAAGTATTTTAATCATATTATCTTAGTCCATGTCTCACATAAGCTAATAGCATTAATCACTCATTTCTAGATCTGTTTTCTCCCAAACTATGATCAACTTATGAGTACAGAAGATCCACTACTGCATCTGTACCACCGGGTATAGGTTTTGCCATGGATAAATGCTTAATAAATTTTACATAATAACATGAAAACCAGTGTCACAGAACAATATAAAATGAAGCATTCTGATGAAAAGTAAATGATGCATGTACATATATGTGTGTACATACATGCAAATGTGTGTGCATAGGAGTGTAGGTGTTGTGTGTGTTGAGCATTCTTAATTCCCCTTATTTAAAATATCTGCAATGAATCACCTCTCATAAAATTTTGCATTTGAGTAAATTTTTGCTTTGGGATTTTTGATTAAGAATGCTCAATCTATAAAGTCTATGCAAATAGTACAAAATCCAAAGCACTGCTGGCCCCCAAAGAAGTTACATTTAACCTGTATATGAATATACAAATATGAATATAGTGTGTGTATGTGCCACTTCAAGAAGTTATCAAGGATTACAGATCCTTAAATTCTCATTTACATTTCAGCTACCAAAAATAAAACTGAATGTTCTACTAATATCCCCATGTCTAATTGTGGAACGCAGATAAACACTCATTGAGTGAGGAGTGAATTACCCTGACCTTGTGGGATATCCTCTGGGTCATACATATGTTATGTGTGACACATAGGCATGGAAAGCCAACAAGGGCCAGACCCATGTAGAAAGGCATTTGTATATCTTAAAGATGAAGCTGGACTCAGACTTTAATTGCTAGGCCCTTCCAAAAGTAGATTGGCTAACAGAGCATGATATATCCAAGGCAGCAGAAAAATACAGAGAAGGTTTACATTAGAATAAACTGTCATGGAAAGAAAGTATACTAGGTTCAGGTTGCTTATACTAAAATTTTCCCATGCTAGCTGTGGTAAGCTAAATAATGACTCCTCAAAGATATCTATGACCCAATCCCTGTAACCTGCAACTATTACCATATATCATAAAGCAGGAGGAGTACATTGCTGATGCGGCTGAACTGAAAGATCTTGACATGGGAAGATGGCACTGGATTATCCAGGTGGGTCCTCTGTGCACATAGCCTTACCAGAAAAGAGACAAGAGGAAATTTGACACAGAGGGATGAAATCAACATGAGAGAGACAAAGGCAGAGATACAAGTGATTCTGCTGCAAGCAATGCCAGCAGCCACCAGTATGTAGAAGAAGCGAGGATCAGACTTTCCCCCAGAGGCACTGGAAGAACTGTGGTTCTGCCAACACCTTGATTTTCTCACACTGAAACTGATGCTAGAATTGTGGCCTCCAGAACTGTCAGTGAATGACAACTTGTGGTGTAATTGATTATGGTAATTTGCTAGAGCAGCCATAGGAAACAAATGCACTATCTTCCCAGATGTGGTATGGGGACTAGGGTGGGGCCAAAATTTAAATCTGAAAATCCAAGTTCAAATCCTTGTTCTGTGAATTGAGCTAATCATTTCACATCCCAAGTGTGGGTTTATTAATTTGTAAATTAGAAATAATTACATCTAATTTACAGGAGTCTTTGGTGTATTAATAACAATGACAGCTTACATTTATGTGCATTTCCTGGGTGCCAAGTGTAACAGCAGGCATTTACCATGCATTTTCCTCCTTCTCATAACTACTTTCAAAGTAGGTATCATGATACCCTTGGAAAATGTAAGAGATGGAGGCTCACCCAGGTACTGTGATTTTTCTAAAGGCACCCAGCCAACTGCCAGGCAGATATAGTATAGCCTATAGCTTTTCTTGTGTTATCATTCTGTTTCTCAGGCACTAGATATAACAAAGGCAGGTCAAATTAGAGTGAAAAATAGCATTGTTTGCATGGACATTTGGAGTATTCATTTGGTTCCTATATTTGGACATAAAAACACAGAAATGAGCAATTTGAAGAACTGGCCTTCTTAAAACTGGAACTGAGATAAAGGAAAATGTTGACTCTTCTTATCCCTATGATTCTAACCAAAGTAACAGCTTAAAAATGTCATGCTTTTACAAACTTGAGCTATTCATAGTACAAATGCATTGTGTATCTTTAGGTCACTCCCTTAAATACATTCACCAATATAACATTGATTTCAACTTCCTCACATTGACTTTATATCCTTTTGCTATTTTAGTATTGTCTAGTCTATAATTTCCTAAGCTTATCTTGATTCTCTGCTCTAATTTGTTTGTTCACAAGAATCCAACATCTCCAGGAGCCAGGAACACCTGTACAACACTGCATTTATACAAACAATTCCTTCATTTCTTTTCCTAGACTACCTGCAATGCTCTAAGCCTGAAACTGTGTAGCTTCTTGAATCCACATATATCTCTAATTAAATTAGAAGAAAATTTCAGAGTATTTCAAGCACTGCAGTTGCATTTGCAAGTCCTAACTTGTATAGTCTAAATATTTGCCATTTTCACATCATTTTCCAATAACTACAAAAATAAGGTGGAACTGAACAGCATCTTTAGTTGGCTTAATGAAGTTTAGGGAAATAGGTTCATTAATGCAGCTTCATTTTCTACATCACAAGACATGATTTTTACCATCTTTTTCAACACTTACATTAAAATCCATTAGGTTCTACTCAGGTGACAAGTCTCAGTATGTGGAAATCCAGAAATTGCAATTGCTATTAGAATGCATTGCAATCTACTTTCTCAATATGGTATTGCAAAAAGAGTCTTCCTAGCTGTATCTGGGAGCTATACACTGTGTTTCCTCTGCTTTGTCTTAGGTAAATGGCAATCAAGAAAAGAAAGGAGCTGAAAGTGGCCTGAAACTCTGTAATAGCAGTCCACATTTGTTCTACTTACAATGGCACTTGGAGTATGTGTGTTGCCACCTTACTATTTTTTGTATGGTTTCTGGAGGGGAAATGGGTCAACTAAGTGATCCAAAGCATTTGGTAGACTTCTTTAAAATGTCAGTTCAACGAAGAAATTATTATGAGGACAAATGATAATAGTTATACAATCATATTTTCCATTTATATCCCACTCAAGATCTTTGGAAAGTACTTTCCCACTTCTTTCTCATTTGAAGTAATACAAAGCAAAACAACAGTCCTCTGACTTGTTGCTCTTGTTTCAAATTCCACAAAATCCTTTTGAAAGGATACAATCTTGCACTTACATAGCTCATCTCTCTTACCTTCCTAAGTCCCTACCATCTAACACATCCTGTCTTTAACATTTCACATTTGGTTCACAACAGGTTTTATGGATTTATTTATTTTGTCTTGCAGTTGTAAAAAGTGGATAAATATATGCTGGGGATAATAGGAATGGGTCTATACAAATTAACTCAGAGTCTTTTGAGGAACCTCAATACTACTTTCCAAAGTGGTATTGGTCAGTGGTATGGAGGCTAGCAGAGGAGGAGGGTAGCAATGTTCAACATATAACTTCATATTTTATTCTTCCAACGCACTTCTTTTATTTGGCTCAGATGCTTATTTATATGGTGCAGCCACAGGTCCACATGACTATGGGATTCAGCTGATTATAAGTTGACAGTAATATTCAACCACTTTCCTGAGTGCTGCTCTTCCATGCTGTGTGACTGTCTGATGGGAAGATACAAGCAACTACCTGAAATGCAACCTCAGGCCAGACGAAAGAAAAATTATCAATGCAACTATCACCTCGCTCAATATTTTGTTTGCTATTAATTAATTTTGATATAAATTAGTGCCACTGAGTATCACAGCATTCCCCGCTGTGAAAAGCATCATGACATTTGAAAGCCAGTGTTTTATTGACAAAGGGGATATGAGAAAATAAAATACTACCAGATAATCACCAATTAAATCCTGAAATAAATACTTCTTCTCAAATGTACCATGCAAAAAGTCTACAGTGGCTGGGTGCTGGTGGCTCACACCTGTAATCCTGGCCATTCAGGAGGCTAAGATCTAAGGATCATGGTTCAAAGCTAGCAGGAAAGTCCATGAGACCCTTATCTCTAATTAACCACAAAACCAGAAGTAGGGGTATGGCTCAAGTGGTAGAGTACTCACCTTGAGCTGAAGAGCTGAGTGAAATAACAAAATGCTGAAATAAGGATACAGGTTTACCCATTGTAGCAATGAGATGTACAAGACACTATGTTGAAAATGAACCTAACAGCTTCGGGGTGGGGGTGGGGGTGGGTGGAGGGAGAAGTTGGGGAAGTGGGGAGGTAGGGATGGTAGGAGAAAACCAAAGGAGGACGTAACAATGCTAGATAGGAAATGTACTCATTACCTTACTCATATAACTGTAACCCCTCTGTACAGTATCTTTACTATATATATATATATATATATATATATATATATATATATATACATATATATTTTTTAAGTCTACAGTGATTATAGTTGAGTTGGGCAGAATACTTTTCTACAGTTAGAGACAATGACTAATGGTTAAGATGGAGTCCTGATGTAATCCAGGTTTGAAGTAAAGAACACATGGATTTCAATACCAGATCTTTCATTGATAAAGCATAGTGGCTAGTACCCACATCAGCTTCTTAACTTACAAAATGATGATAGTATTCACCTCAGACGTCTGTTAAAAATATTAAATGAAATGCCTTGTATTATGCACTGGCCATTAGTGATCTCTGCTCTAGCTAGTTTCCATTCACCAGCTAACAGCATTGGTATGTACCAATGTCGGGAGGCTGACAGTCTGTTAAAAAGAATGTATCATCAACAGCTGTTTAACACAGTAAACATTTTATTTGAAAAACTGGAAAGCACTGTAGTTAATGTTGGAAAATAGCCTCAGGATTTCTCGTTCCAGATGACTGACGAAGCATTTGTGGTTATTTCTTCATTCTTCAAGGACCCAGTAAAGTAAAGCTATACTAAGAAGTAGCATTGTATTCATGAAGACAAAATGACTTGGGTCATGCAAAATACATGTGGCAGGAGGCTCAAATGAGGGAGAAGACACTATCATTGGCAGATCCCTGAAAATTCCCAAGCTCCTATTAAGCAAGTACTAAGAGTAGAAATGTGCTGTGGTAAAATAATCAGTGTGGTCACAATTATTGGGTAAGGGGCAAAATTGTCCCCTAGCAGTTCACTATTTGCTACAAAGTAGCTACATGCAGTATTTATGTATATGCCATGTCTAATAACTGATTCCTACACAGATTAGGATATTTACCTGGACGGCCAGTAGCATGGGTGTTATAATTAGGTAAAAAAATGCCAAATATGGAGTTGAAAGAAAATATGCCTCATCTGGAAGGACAAAAATCAAACTGAAGATAGTCAACTCTATGAGGGAAAAAGATACATTATGTAAAGCCTTCTATTTGAAGAATAGAATCTAAACCCAGAACATCATCCTTTATTGACTTCTATGCCAAGTTGGTGTTCTACCATTAGAGCCTCCAGTGTTGCTTTTGGCTGGTTACTTTGCATTTACAGTCTCAAGAATTTTTCTACCAGGGCTGACCCTCAAACCATGTTATTCTGGATCCTTACCTCCTGAATAGGTTTAAATGACTGGTGCTGCCTTGAATTTCTCTTGGCTCAAAGTAAAGACATTCTTTAGCACTTACATGAAGGCATCTGGAGTCAGCTTGCCCAATTTCCACTAAAACATTGTAAAGAGAAGTCTGCCTGTTCACAGGGCCACCCCACTTCCTGAGAGTCTACATTCAGTATTTCTAAAAATGGACATGTTCAAATACAAAAGGCCATTCCCTCAGGACACCATGAAGACACAAGTACATCCATGTTCATTACTGCACTATTCACAACATCCAAGTTATGCAAACACTCCTGATGCCCTACAATAGATGAGTGGATTAAAAATGTGGTACCTATACACCATGGAATTTTACAAGCCATTAGATTAGTATTATATTATTTGCAAGGAAATGGATAGACGTAGAACAAATCATGTTAAGTGATGTAAGGCAAGCTCAGGGAGACAAATGGCACATGTTTTCTCTCCTATGTGGAAGCTATATCTAAAATACAGTGGGAAATGATAAATTATACAGATCTCTAGACATACACACACACACACACACACTGAGAGGCAAAATTGGAGGGACAAAGGGTGAACAAAGGCAGCAGTGGTACTCACTAGACACTATGTTGAAAATGAACTATACTAGTTGTGAGTGGGAAGGGAAAAACTGGGAGACAGTGAGAGAAGGGGTAGTGAGGGAAGGTGTGACATTGTCCAAAAAGAAATGTGCTCTTTACCTGACAGTTGTAACCCCTCTGTACATCACCTTTATAATAACAATTAAAAAATTCAAAAGTCATGCCAGCTATTGTTCTCGTCAGCGTTGTACCTCCCTCAAAAATGTAAAAGGCTGGGCTGGGAAGGTGGCTCAGTGGTAGAGCGCTTGCCTTGCATGCCTGAAGCCCTGGGTTCGATTCCTCAGCACCACATAAGCAAAAAGAAAAAAGCCGGAAGTGGTGCTGTGGCTCAAGTGGTAGAGCGCTAGCCTTGAGCTGAAGAGCTGAGGGACAGCGCCCAGGCCCAGAGTTCAGGCCCCATGACCGGACCCCCCCCAAAAATTGTAAAAGGCTAATCATACATTCACAGATATCAGAGGAAATCCAAGCACATGAAAGTGAAGGACCAGCACAAATTAATAAATGACTCCACAGAGAAATATGAAATCTGAGAGAAAGTTTTTTTACAAAGCTAAAAACTAAAGGGCATAGCTCCAAAAGATTGGGAATTCACCTAACAGGAGGTATAGAATAAAAGAAACAATACAAAGGCTTTTTGATATTTTGCTTTCTCCCCCCCCCCTCTGTCTTTTGTGGCTATTTTTGTTTTCTGTCCTTTTGTCTTATATATAACTTTATCTGATTTGGGGAGGGTAAGGGGGAGCAGAGACATGGAGGGACAAAGGGTGAACAAATGCAGCACTAGACACTATGTTGAACATGAACTAGACAACTCATGGGGGAGGGGAGTTGGGAGGGAAAATGGGAAAAATGATGGAGGGAAGAGTTGTCACTGTTCAAAAAGAAATGCACTCATTACCTGACTTAGGTACCTATAACCCACTTTTACAAGAACAAATAAATAAATAATAAAAGAAAGTAAACTATAATCTAGAGAGCTTCTTCATGGATAAAGACAGGTGAGAATCTTACATTGAAAAAGCCTTTCAGAGGGCCAAACCAAAAATGGTCTACATCTACTCATATTGAAATTTCACTTTACAAAGGATGAAGAGAAAAATCAGGTGACTTCCAAGATATGTCACTCAAAGTGGATTTCTCTCCTGGGTCATTTGCCATTACTTTCTAGTATCCTTTGCAGGTTTCTCATGTCTCCACACTCTAAATATTAAACATCTCAGGAAAGTGCTCTTCTCTTCTGTTCCCTCTCTTTTCTTACTAAGTGGAACAATTTATCATCATGAACTTAAATACAACTTTTAGGCTGATGAGTTTTACCTTTATAGCTTCATCATGAATTTCTCTCTTGCATACAAATCATATTTGATATTTCAAAATTAGCATACAAACCTCGGCTTCTGATACCTCATCAGTCTAACAGAATACACATCCCTACATATTTCCCTACATATATTAATCTACACGTTACCAGTTAAATCAGTAAGAAATTATCATCTCCTCTCTTTCTCCCATACCTCATATCCCCCAAATCTCATTGGATTCATCCAAACATGCCAAAAGCAGACTCTATTCATGACCAATTGTTCATATCTAACTCAAAGTAAGAAATAATGTTTTTAATCTTCCAGATTCATCATAGCTTGACCATGAATTCTTCATTTAGTCCACTGATCAAACAGCCTCTTGACTATTCTAAAATCAGGGCTTTTTGTGTAGGTTTATCATCCTTGAAAAATCTTTCTTATCAGATATCTGAATGATTTATCATTACAGCTCCTTCAGACCTGTATTCAAAAGTCACCTTCTTAATGTAGCCTTCGTAGACAGTCTTATCTAACGATTTAATCCTCACCTCTAGTATTTTCTATCTCTCCATGATTTTATCTTTTCAGGATTTATCACCAAGCTATAGAGGACAATTTATTCTCTTCACCCCTCAGAAATAGGCTTCATGAGGCAGGAATTTTTGCCTAAAAAACAATGGATAAACTTTATTCATATCAATAAATCCTGGGACTACTCAAATTCTACCCAGTATGTAACACATGCACCATAATGAAGAAATAAAAATCTTCTTGATGTAAAAGACAATTAGTTAATTTAGTTATCAGTAAAAGATTGAGGATAAGATGGATGTCATCCCTCTTATTAAGACTATGATGGACCATGCTCAGGATTTTAATTGGAAGATGGTTTTGAACCTAGAATTTTAAATATTTAAAAAAAAATCAACTGAGACCACAAAGTCATTTTTCAGCCTAAAAAGACTCAGAAAATTTAATTTTAGGTTGTCTTATTTTTTTAAAGCATTCAAGTATATGTTTTCAAAGTTAGGAAGAAAAATGTATCCCAGAACAATAAATAAAAATTTGTTTAATAGGGATAGGAAGTTTAGAGGGATATTTTCTATTTTAAAGACTTATTTGTTGCCAGGCCTGGGGCTTGAACTCAGGGCCTGGGCACTGTCACTGAACTTTTTTTGCTCAAGGCTAATGCTGTACCACTTCAGCCACAGCTCCACTTCCATCTTTTTGGTGGTTAATTGGATAGACGACTTTCAAAGGCTTTCCTGCCCAGGATAACTTTGGACAACAATTTTCAGATCTCAGCCTCTTGAGTGGCTAGGAAGGATTACAGGCTGAGCTACCGCACCCAGCTTTAAAGATTTTTTTATTAATATATATTAGTTGTACAAAGGGAATGAACTGTAACATTTTCATACATGCACACAATGTATTGTATGAACCCCAACTCTATCATTCTCTTTTATCCCTTAGCCCTGTAATGGTGGGAGAGTATGTACTACTTAACTTTGGGTAATCAAATAAGGAAATAACTTGAATTGAGATTTAAATAACAGCAAGGAATCAGACATGGGAAGTTCTGAAAGCAAAATATTACCAGCTGAGGAAACAGCACATTTTGAGGCCTTAAGATAGGAAACACTATGATACATGACAGAAACAAGTCTCTTATTCATGAAGAGCATGAGTGATAGAAAACATGATTAGTGTAGTTTATTGGGAGCTAAGTTATGTGAAGCCTTGAAGGGTATGCAAAGATTTTTTTTTAATTTTCCCTGTGTCATTTTCAATATAATGGAACATTAGGAGAGTTTTAGGCAGAAGATGGACATATTCTCATTTCTATGTTAAGATGACTCTGGAGAATGGGCTGAAGGTAGGAGATCAAGGTTAGAAGTTTTCTGTATATGTCACGGTCACTAGTCTATGATGAAAGAGACAACAATAACTTGACTTAGGGTGGTAGTAGAGCAGATCGGATTTGATTGATTCAGGGTATATTTTGCATGAAGGTAAACTGTGGAGTGAAAGACAAAAATCTGAGATGATTCCCAAGTTTGGAGCTTGATCAAATAAAGAGTAACGCTGTTGTTAACTGGAAGGAGGCAGAGAAGTGATTTTACAGTCTGGAAACCATGTTTTGGACAGGTTAAGTTTCAGATGTCACACTGAACAGTTATGTCATGAGTAACACACATACACCTAATATAGTGAATTTCTATTGTTAACCAATTTTTAGAATATAGCTATCGCAAAGCACAGAAAATAGAAAACTATTATACTGAGCTATGAAAAATTGCTGATGTGAAAGTATTGTTGACCTATAAATATGACAACTTAATTCAGTTCAAATTAGTAGTTACAGAATAAAATTGTAATTGTTATAAATTTTGACAACATAAGATTAATGACATGACAGCAATGCAGATTCAAAGGGGGAGGAGAAGTAAGAATGTGTGTGTGTGTGTGTGTGTGTGTGTGTGTGTGTGTGTGTGTGTGTGTGTGTGTGTGTGTGTGTGCTACTTTCCTTCATTTACAAGGTAGGGATCAAATCGACAGTATGAATGCCTGGTGAAACAAAAATACAGCTGGCAATATAGTATTCAAGTTTGAAAATTAAATCACTGAAGATTTTTTTAAATAATATAGTTCTGCTCTTCCATTGCACAGTAGAATGACAGCAGTTGACAAAATGCTTATTTACAAATAACTAAAAGAGAGGATTCTTTAGTGCTATTGCCACAATTGACAAATATATGAGACAAAGGTTATGTTAATTGGCTTGGTTTGATCATTATACATTGTATGCATGTATTGAAATAACACATTGTACCTCAGAAAAATGTGCGATTCAGCTCTAATAATCACAAGTAGATTTTATATGTTAAAATGCAAGGAAACTCCTGTGTACATCACCTTTATAATCGCAATAAAAATTTAAAAATAATAAAAATTAAATTAAATTAAAATAAAAATTAAAAATAATAAAACTAATAAAATCAAGAAGTTAAGAAATGCACATGAAAATGTATTTTGCCAAGTTTCTCATTATGGTGGTAACAGAAGAGTCAGTCAATATGCTCTGTCTAATACTGACAAATACAGAAAGAACATTAGATTGTTTACTACTCTGCTGCTATCTTTGAGAATCATTAGGACAGTCAAAAGTAGTTTCCCTGAAAGCAGGTGTAGAGAGATCCAGGAAAGATAACTGACTTTAATTTTACTCCATTTATTTGAATTTTTCTTACAGGCATTATTTTTGTAACAGTAACTATAACAAACATAAACAAAAGACAAAAACAGATTTCACTGGCTATTTTTACTCTCTTTAAAATGAAATGATGGGTTGTTTCCTGTCTTTGCTTTGGCTAGCTATACTAACAATCAATTAATCCCACATGGCCTGTTACTCTGTCCAACGAGGTACACAAAATCATCAAATGTGAATTCTAGTATTGATGGTATTATTTAAAGACCTGAGCTCCAAAATACCTAGAAAGCTGAGAGTCTCTTGCACTAGAGAGAACAGATAAAATATGAAGTTCTCTATGGATTTCTAAGTCCCTATCTCACAATAGATGACCAATATTGGGAACGCTATGCTAAAAGAAATTGATTAAAAACCCAAAGGAAGATTATCTTCATGACTTCTAAAAACATCTCTTACAAATTTGAAAACAACTTATATTCACATTAATCTAATATTTATAACATACATATATCACTACTTTTATTCTGAAGAATGGGGATGAGAAAGATGAGTATTGAATTAAGTAATAGGATATCTCAACTATAGGAGACGTGAGCATCTCTGTTCATATTCTGAGTTGGATTTACATGAACAACTCAGTACTCAGAGTTACCACTTCCTTTTTCCTATTAAAAATCTCAGGAGCTGCTTTAGTACATTATGTATGTTTCTAAAGAAGTATCGTTTAGTTTTCCCATTGAACTTTCCATGGCTATAGACTAAAAAGAAGTTTCCATTAATTTTCATGGTGTTCAGATTTGTTACAATATCCTATATCACTCCATATTTCGTGCTCCTTCATGGCCCTTTATAAAGGAAAAGAAAACCCTTAGTATTGTGGAAAGTCCAATTACAGTCAATCTGTCACCTTAGAGCAGTACTTTCCAAGTAGACTCATCCTATGAAGAACAACAGATTAGACAACAATGCTCAGCTCTTCTATCTGGATTTCAAAATCAGTTTTCTAAACTGACATATTGAATGGCAACCAATTTGTACAACAGCTTAAATATAACAAAACATCATTTTTAACACAATGTTCTCAGTTTGGAATACTGACATCTCTCTTATCCTGATAAGACAATGTTTTAATTACTTGTATGCCCAGATGTTTGCCGGGAGGGAAAAATCAATGAGGGACATGGTGGTAAATATGACAAGTTCCAAGCAAATTTTCCCCCATTTCTCACTTCCCCAGTCTTACAATATTGAAAATCTTGTCTTTATAAATTCCCAAGGCTGTTAATTCTAGCTCCCAGAATGCAACGATAGATTGGAAAGAAACCAAACAAAGGGGGGCCATTATACCCATTAGGTTTGGAACCACATTTGCTTTTCCTAGACTCTCTTGGCTCAAGCATCTGTTTAGCTGGTACATGATGCTTCCAATTTTACAGGGAGCAGATCGAATAACTCATCTCTGTAGTTTTCAATAGCAAGCCTTAAATCTGCACACTGTGATAACCAAATCCATCCACAGCATCTGAGTTGAGGGTAATCCATCTGAAGTCTTAATCACTAAAATAAGGCTTCTCAGAGCCAGTCAGGTTTTAGACTCAAGAAGCCTGAGGTGGGAGCAAGCTTTTAACTGATACCTCCTGTTATACAGGGAACTAGGCCAGTACATTAGTGAGCTGTGAGTGCCAGGCTCCTGGTGAGACACTGAGCTCTGAAGAAAGAGTGTCATTGCACAAACGCCTTTAAAAATACATGGCTGGAAAAGTCCCAAAATGTTTGTATTCACTTGATTATGGCAAAAAACTCGGTCATTTTTATAGCCTTCAAAGAAGAAGGAAGCAGTGTGTCAAGAAAAGATCCACTCAGGCCAGGGAAACAAGTTGAAAGCAAACAGCACTGATAGGTGCCAGGAATGGGCTCTTGCAACGACATCATTAGTTATACCCAAAGAGGACCATTGAGCCCCAGACTATTACCTGCAGGACTATTCGCTGAATTAAACACTTATGGCAGTTCCATTTTGAAATAGGGATGGCTGACCAAATCTCAGGAGCTTCCCAGTAGTGTATATATGTAGATAAAAAAAAAAAAAACATTAGTTCGAAAGTTGCAGCATATCCTCAGGGTTGTGGGTATAAGAAGAGATAGAAGAAAATTCTGTAGCTCTCCTTTGTTCCTTCCCAAGATAGGATTGTAGTATAATACGTGTTCTTTACAACTTTCAACAAGGACAATCTGTCTTTGGAGTAAAATAACATTCTGGGTGTTTTGCTAGCCCAAGGTTTAGTAACATACAATTGTAGCAGTCAGTTGCAAGAAAAATCAATTTCTGGAAATTTGAACACAACGCACGCATACACACACACACACACACACACACACACACACACACACACACACACACACACACACACACACACACACAAGCACTGGAGCCTTATCCATTATATGAACTCAAACACTTCAATCTAAATTAAATCCAATTAGAGGTAATCATAGTGGATCATATTAAACTAATTCTCAGACAGGAAAGATTATAATTTTAAATGGCTCCATAAAGCACTAATGAAAAAAAATCATTTATTTCAATTAAGTAGGCCAATAACCAATACCTAAAGGTCAGCAAAAAACTGCCAGGGTGGCTGTTTCTCTCTTCTGCCTGAACCCCAGCTGAGCTGTAATAGTCCAGTGTTCTGAAGCAAGATCAGCATATGATGGAACTGAGGGCAATGCCGTGTATCATGTTAGGCTGAGTGATTGCAGAACTTAGCAATGACAAGAGTGATTCCCCCTCAGGATGGATGTAGTACTATATTTCAGGACATATGTGCATAACTACTTTTCTATTATTACATCTCCCTTTTGTACTTGATATATTCTAGGCAATGATTTTGTAATTTCCCAAGCCACCTCAGCTTGTATAAGAAAAGTTCCTAATGATTATGCCTAACTTCTTCTTTTCCTCTATGGAATTGAAAGGTATCAAAAACTAGAGATGCTACTTTGCCTTTTACTTTTCAACTGTCTATATATTGAAGTGAATTAACACACCTTTCCCAGTGGTGCTAATTATTTCTGAAAGTTCACACAGAATCAGAGCTGAGCCATCCTTGCCACCCAGATAGCTTTTCATTTTTGGAGTGGTCATAGGACTTGAACTCCGGGCCTGGGCACTGTCCCTGAGCTCTTCAGCTTCAGGCGAGCACTCTACCACTTCAGCCACAGAGACACTTCCAGTTTTCTGGTGGTTCATTGGAGATAAGAGTCTCATGGACTTTTTGGCCTGGCTGGCTTTGAACCATGATCCTCAGATCTCAGCCTCCTGAGTAGCTAGGATTACAGGTATGAGCCACTAGCGCTCGGCTCAGATGGCTTTTAACATCTGTACTCTTAGCCTGAGAGGACCCGGTTCTAGTGCTAAGTACTACCTCTACCTTGCTGGGTATATGATTTTTTGCCAAGCCATTGTGCTACAGTGAGTCTGCCTTTGACCACTTGATACAGAGATATATTTTCTCATCACATCTGCAATGCATGGTCTGCTGTAAACGACCATATGGGTAACTGCAGCAGAGATGGAGAATATGGATGTGCACATCCAACTCTCTTTTTCACTATTACCAAAGGATCCTTGCCTTCAACCATAGAAAGAATGGCATTCTATAGAAGATGCTATTTTAAAAAGAGTACTGTGGCTAACGTTTTTAAACAACTGGACTACAAAGTCTAAAAATCTATGATGTGATGAATCAGTAACTTCTCTTCCAGTACAAAAGTTAAACTAGCCAAATCTCCTGAGAAAATGTCAATGTGTACAATAGGAGATTTCTCCCAACCAGTAGCTCATGCCTGTAATCCTAGCAACTCAGTATGCTGAGATCTAAGGAATATGTTCAAAACCAGCCAGGGCAGGAAAGTCCATGAGGCTCTTATTTCCAATTAATCACAGAAAATGCTGGAAGTGACATTGTGGCTCAAGTGGTAGAGTGCTAGCCTTAAGCAAAAGGAGCCCAGGGATACCCCCCCAGGCCCAGAGTTAAAGCCCCAGGATGAACAAAAAAAGAAAAAAGAAAAAAGGAGAGATATCCCATGTTCTAATAGGAAATTTAATATTTGGACAATGATACACTGCTATGTATAAATATTTGTATGGTTATGTATATATGTATATAAACACAGACACTTCTGTTAGGTGATTAAAGTTGTTTCAAGTATAGAACAAGAATATTTCTTACTATCTTTAAGTAGTTGTACAAAGGGAGCTCATCTTAATCAATATCATCACTTCTATCTTTCTCGCTCATCTCTCCCAACCCCATCATCTCCTCAAGTTACTTGGTTCCATTTTCACAATGAGAATACCGTTCACTGAAGAAATTGAAGCCACTGCTATTTTTCCTCAAATAAATCATCAATCCTCTATTAATTGCTCAAGTATCCTCTTTGTTATAGAATGATCTGGTCTTAAATGCTCTCCAAAGGCTTGATCTCTGGTTGATGGCAGGATTGGGAGGTGGGTACAAACATTAGGACGTAGGGTTTTGCTGGAAGAGGTGGGTCACTGGGAGCATGCTTTGGAAGGGTATATTTGGGCCCTGGACACCCCTCCCCCCCCGACTCTTTCTCTTTCCAGCCACCATGATGTGAACAGTTTCATTCCATCACATCCTTCTGTCATGATGTATGGCTTCACCATAGGCCCACAATAGAGCCAAGTAGCTAAGCTGTGAGATTCCTGGAATCATGAGCCCAAATGCATATTTCCTGCATTGAATAGTTTTCTAATGAGGTTTTTTTTTCTTAATAACATAAAGCGAACTGTCATATTACTGTTTTACTCTTTTGTAAAGAAATTAATGGTACATGCTAATTTGAAAGTATATGTCCCTCATCTCTGTCTGCTTTTGGAGCCAGAGTGGTAAATCCTTGAGGATTAACAATTACAATTAACATTGGAAAGTGTCATCCCTACTGGTACTGAAGAAGAACTTGAAGGAGGAAGCTTCTTCCTGAATGAAATAATAGTTTATACCAGATGAAGCATTTAATTGCTTAGAGATCTTTCATTAATTTGTAGGGAAAACTAAAGTACATTCACCTTTAATAGAATCTACCTTCTAAATGAAACAGGAATGTCACAGACATTCTAATTTATTCATCTCTCAGAATTCATAGACAAATATTCAGAAATGTCCCTGTGCTTCTTATGTTAGCATATTATTCATTTAAATTGCTGAACACATAATAGCTCTTATATAAGCAGAATTGATTAAAGAGTTTCCTTTTCAGTGTAACGGTTAAATCAGCAGCTCATCCAATGATCTGATATAGAATGTAACAAGTTTGTGATAGAATTGTGTTACCTTTGAGAACAAGTGTTTTTTCATCACCCTCTTAGTCACCTAATTTGACTGAAATCTAAGATCTTAATGCATCAGTCTTGTTAATTCTCTTGCCAGTATGTAGGAAATTGAAGCAATAAACCACAACTTGTTTGTAGTGGTGTTAACATTATTAAGTACTCAGTTAGCTGACAAAAGCCCCATTTTTCCATTAAACTTCAATAGCGGCTTCATGCATATTTAGCTCTTTGGCACTTTTCTTATTTTCCCCCTGATGACTTGTTTGAAAAGTTGACCTCAAATTCACTACACTCCACTTCACTTTTTGCATAATCAAAGTTATGACATATTGCCTTAGCAAATTGCTATTGTCTTTTTATTACTATTTTTTAAACACGATTCAACTGCTTGTTCTCTAGAAGGAAATACATAGTAATTTTTTCTCGGTATACTAGTTAATGGAACTGGACCTTGAAATTACACTGCTGAATTTCAAAGGATAGTATTTCAATGGTTAGATTTTTTCTAATTTCTGTAGTTTTTAAAACAGTATTATTATTAAGTGACTATGGGAATCACTTGTATTTTCCTTTGATTCATTAGGTCACTCTATGCTATGGTTTGAATGTGTCAGCCAGACTCCAGGTGTTGGGAACAATCTCACTGCACCAGTGTTCTGCATTGGGCTTTAAGTGGAGATATGTGAATGATGAAGGTGGTGGGGACCTCATGAATTAATGCTGCTGTGGGAATGGATTGGTTCTGTGTTCTTGCCCTCTGACCTTCTTCCATGTGATAACTGAAAGACTCCATGTCTTATTTTGGATGTTGCAGCATTCAAAACTGGAGGTTAATAAATCCTTGCCCATTAGAAATCATCCACTCTTAAGTATTATATTAGAGAAACACTAAACAGAGAAAATCCACAGCCAAAATATTTCTGCCATGAGGGCCATAGTAGCCTTTGTGACTAGTGTCATATGCAGAAGATGCTAAGGTCACTCCTGTAAGTGCTGGCTCAGATATAACCACATCATTGCAAATGAACACACAAAATCCATTGCCTACATCTCTTGGCTTAGTCCATTAGAAGTTAGTTGGAAACTTCTGGACTGGTATATTTTCATTTTAAAAACCTGTGTTCATAATTTGTATCTAAAACATTGTTTCCTTGATAGCCTACTCCATTTTTTTGCCAACAGCTCTCTTATGTTACATTCTTAAATTTTTTTGAATGAACATTATTTCCTCCATTTCTTTTTGCCCATAGACTAATTGCCCACAACTATCCATTTCCCTATTGTTATCATTTCTTCATTCTATACCCAGTAGTTACACCATAGCCAAAATTACTCACAGTCATACTATTTTTCCTGGTTCTAGTTTATCACATGCTGATAACAACCAGACTTATCTTTGTAAGACAGTATTTTATATGGGCTGTTGGTAAATACATATTCATTGAGCATATACTATGGGTTAAGAATTATGTGCTCAGGCCCAGAGTTCAAGCCCCATGATCGACCCCCCAAAAATAAAATAAAATAACAATAAGATCTTGCTTTTGCCGGGCGCCAGTGGCTCATGCCTGTAATCCTCGCTACTCAGGAAGCTGAGATCTGAGGATGGAGGTTCAAAGCCAGCCGGGTCAGGAAAGACCATGAGACTCCTATTTCCAATAAACCACTAGAAAACTGGAAGTGGTGCTGTAGCTCAAGTGGTAGAGCGCTCGCCTTGAGCTGAAGAGCTGAGGGACAGCGCCCAGGCCCAGAGTTCAAGCCCCATGACCAACAAAAAAAAAAAAAATAAGAATTATATTAGGCTCTAACCTGACAGTGACAAACAAGGGATTCTAACTTCCTTGATTCCTTGAGCTTAAAATTACAGCAAGGAAACTAATCATTTATATTTATCACTTCTTAAAAAAAAAACTATACCCAGGCACCAGTGATTAAGATATGTAATGTTAGCTACTCAGGAGGCTGAGATTTGAGGATCATCATTTGAAACCATCATGGGCAGGAAAGCCCTGAGACCCTTTTTTTTTAATTGTGAAAATACCATACAGAGGAGTTACAATTACATGGACAAGGTAATGAGTACATTTCTTATCAAGCATTGTTGCCTCCTCCTTTGTTTCCCCTTCCCAACCATTCCCATCTTCCCCCTCTCCCCCCTCCCCGCACTCGCTCTCCCCTTCCTTCTTACCCTCCCTCCCCCCTCCCAGCCCCAGGCAAAACTGTAAATTTTGTTTTTCGACATAACGTCTTGTACATCTCATTGTTGTAATGGGTCCACCTGTATCCCTATTTAAACAAATTATTTTTTCCCTTCCCCTCCACAAATTATACCATCATCAAATATAGCGAAAATAGGGGTTATACCGTGGGGGAGGGACATACAAAGCAACAAAGAAATGTGTTAGGAACAATCGCAAGAAAGAAAAAACATTGGAGTCCTCATCTTGGGCTTCATTTTGCCTAGCATCAACTTATCTGACCATTTCTGCTTGTCTCAGACATATACTACCAATGGCAAATAAGGGAAACAATGGGACCTATGTTTCTTTGGGCCTGGCTTACTTCACTTGATATAATTTTTTCCAAGTCTTTCCATTTCCTAACAAATGGGGCAATGTCATTCTTTCTGATGGAGCATAGAATTCCATTGTGTATATATACCACATTTTCTTGATCCATTAATCTACTGAGGGGCATCTGGGTTGACTCCATATCTTAGCTATGGTAAATAATGCTGCAATAAACACAGGAAAGAAGGATGGCCAATAGACACATGAAGAAATGCTCAACCCCCTAGTCATAAAAGAAATGCGAATCAAAACAACATTGAGATACCACCTCACCCCAGTTAGAATGGCTAGAATCAAGAACTCTAATAACAACAGATGCTGGAGGGGATGTGGACAGAAGGGAACTTTACTTCATTGTTGGTGGAAGTGTAAACTTGTTCAACCACTTTAGAAAGCAGTGTGGAGATTCTTCAAAAGACTCCACATAGAGCTTCCCTATGACCCAGCAATCCCACTTTTGCGCATTAACCCAAATGACCACAAACAAGACCAAACAAGACCGTACTAAAGCTACCAGCACAACTATGTTTATTGCAGCCCTGAGACTCTTATTTCCCATTAACTACCAAAACAACAACAACAACAACAACAAAAAAAAAAAACAGAAGTAGAGCTGTAGCTCAAGTGGTAGAATGCTAGATTTGATTATAAAAAGCTCAGGTACAGTGCACAGGCCCTGAGTTCCAAGCCCCTCAGCTGGCACATATATAGACAGACACACACACAGTCACACACACAGACACATGCATGTGCACACGTACACACATAATCTTTGATTGTCCTCCCATGAACCAGAAAACTGAATTAAGTATGAGAATTTTTCGTGTAGTATTCATGGCTCCTCATAATGTGGCCTTAAATTATCTATTCAATTTAGTTGCTACTAGTGTCCCATAAGAATTCTGGATACAGGAATAGAAGTAAGAATGGTGATCAAATGTAGGTATTCAATTCAATGTATGCCATATTAATATTAACAAATGAATTATATAACTTGCGGATAGGGATGAGGGGTGTGGGGGGAGGATGGGAAAAGCAAAGCAAGAGGTAAAAATACCCAAGAAATAACCTAACTGATTAAATTGAAATCCCTTTATATAATTCCTTGCAAATACCAATTAAAAACTAAAATAAAACAAAAATGCAAAATGATTCTGTGTAATAGCTCTGTTCATTATTCTCCAAACATATAAATATCCTTTTCCCAATGAGTACATATAACTGCTGGCAACATACTCAGATCTTGGCATGAAATGTCCTTGTGATATAAACTAAGCCCAGGTTGTTATTGGTAGGAATGCACTTGACATTCTGGCCCATCATTCTGAGTGAGATGTCCTTGTGTTTGCACTGGTACTGTGGATCCACATCTATGCTTGTACTTTACATAATATGCTGTAATTATCTATAAGACCAGCTAGAAAATTATTCGCACCACATAAAGCAAAATATCTCCTCTATGTGTATATATAGATGCTAGGACAATGGCTAATCGCATAAGTTTCTCATAAGGTATATATATATAATATTTATATATATAATGATGTATGTAATATGTATAGCTGAAATAAATTAAGAGCTTGGTAGCTGGGTTTTTGTTGGTTTGATGATGAGGGTTAATTCCAAAAGATCTATTGTAAAACACAGTGACCATGCTTGGAAAATATTAAGACATGTAAGATAGTCTCATGGCAAAATGATGACTGAAAAATTAGCTAGATTTAGACAGCTTACCGTGTGTGTGTGTGTGTGTGTGTGTGTGTGTATAAAATATTATGTTGCACTTGGAAAGTGTAATTTCATGTGTTCATTTTAAATAAAATTTGAAATCTTTGCAAACTTATTTAAACACACATTTATATTTATATTCATGTTTATATCAGTGTGTACATATATGTTTATATCTGAAGAGAATTTATTAATTTCCAACTAACTGCTTCTCCAAAAAAATAGTTCTTTACAGAACTATATGGAAGCGCTTCTTTCAAAAAAGAAACGCATATGAACAAAACCATAAGCCTTACAAAGTCTCAAAGGGAGTTTCAAGGTTGGAGCCAGATGCTGTTACGAGCCCCTATATATCATTCAAATACAGCTCTTAAGGAGGAAACCATAACCCATGGGGATCAAGTGAAGGAATTTGCAATTCATCATCCATATTTTGGAGTCTGGAACTCTTGTCTGTCCAACTCCATTAAATGCTGCCTCTATCATAAACATGAAAGCATCCCAGTTAGGAACATACACAATATCTCATTTTTAAGTCTATTATTGTACTAAATATATTTTGATTGGTACAGACCAGTATTTCTAAATACTAAACATTTCCTGAGCATTAACAGACAAAAGATTTTCTTACTTATTCTAGGAGCTTCAACATTATAGTTCAAATTTAACAGAATGACTGAAACAGTATTCTCTCCCTACTTCTTTCCTAGGCAGACCAACATGGTGCCATTGGTTTGTGCCCATAACTCAAAACTCTATGACCTACATCGTATCAGCTTCTTTTTAAAATATTTTTTGTTTTTTTTATATTAATACATTTTTATTGTGAAAATACCATACAGAGGGGTTACAATGACATGAGCATGGTAATGAGTACATTTCTTATCAAGCATTGTTGCTTCCTCCTTTGTTTCCCCTTCAATCCATGCCCTCCCATGCCCCAATCCCCAGCCCCGCTGCAACCCCAAGTTGTAAAGTTCATTTTTCGACATAAGGTCTTGTACATCTCATTGTTGCAATGGGTCCACCTGTATCCCTATTTAAACCATTTGTTTTTTCCCTTCCCCTCCACAAATTATACAAATATCATATACAGTGAAAACAGGGGTTATACCGTGAGTAGTTATATACATGAGTTACCGTTCAACAAGTCCGTTTATATGTACAGTGCATCTTGAGTGATATCATCCCTCTCCTTATGCTCTGCATTCTTCCAACATTTCCCCTCAATTGACCTAGTTTCATAGGATGTGCATTGAATATTATGACTGCATTCCCCACCTCTTCCTCTGTTCACTTGTCTACCCTTCTGCCTTATCCTTCCCTCCACATCTTTCAAGTGCCCATTTCCTGATACTCATTTTGCCTAGCGACTTCTTTTTAACATATGTCACCTGTTTCTATAGTATCTGAGTTTTCTTGTACAGAAAAACAACATTCTTAAATCAATGAACAAATCTAATATACAGTCCTACTATACTGTTGATATAATTAATAGTCACTTTAACTTATTAATAGGTACAAAATTCACTAAGATATATGCTGAAGGAAATGGAGAGGATAAGAAAACATCATCCATTGAGAAGATCACTTTGTTTTAGCTATGTAGTTTTATGTAAAGGCAAGAATAAACACACAATATTATAATTTATAGGAAATGTCTAGAAAAATTAAAGAATATGGGAGACCTATCTAGGGTATGACTAATGCAGTAAATATATATAAGTATTTTTATCTGCTAACAAAAATCCTATATTTAATTATTTAAATTGTCTTCAAATTCCTACATCTGTCTTCCAGAAAGACAGAAAAATGTGTAAGGCCAATAGAAAATCTCTTTTAAATTACTTTTATTATTCCTGTGAAAGTAAAAAACAATGAGTATTTTTCAACCAAAATTAAAATAATTGAGAAAGTAATTTATGCAATTTCCCAAATCAAGAAGAAAAAGTAAATCAGATAAAAGCACATATAAGCTGATTGGAATTTTGAAAATAACACATAAACAGTTCTAAATACTTGGTAGTTTAGAAAAAAGATTTGGAAGGTGGGTCACATCGCCTATGGGTACTAGGGATTTCTGAGGATATAAATGGATCAAATGGATTGGAAACAGCAATCAAAATTGTAATTGAAGAAAAGTTTCTAGTTAAGAAAAATGATAAGATATTGGAAAAGCTCACCATTTTCCATGCTACAGGCAAAACTGCCAAACAATGGACTTTCCAACATGAAAAATAAATTATTTAAAAGATTCCTACTAGTACTCAAGCAGCAAATAAACTATCAAATGAAGTTATCTTCAACTTGCCTTTTTAATGGAAACCATTGCTATGATATGCATATGATTTAGTCTTACCAAAACTTAGGTGGAATTTTGGTCCTTAATGAAACAATGTTGAAAAATAGTAGGGTCTCTAAGGGGTGTTCAGGGTTATGAGAAATTATCCCTCATGAAGAGATTAATATTCTTCTTGTGAAATGCATTCTCTATCTTGGATATTTGGCTCTCTTTTCTATTCTTCACACTTGCACTTCCCTTTCTTTAACATGTATAGAGGAAAAGGAAGCACCCACATGATACTACAAAGATGTTGACAGCATGTTATTGAACTTTCAAAGTTCTTAGTCAAAGTAAACCTCTTTTCTTTATAAATTATCTAGTCTTGGGGATTCTGCTACACCAACACAAAAATCAAGTAGAACAACCACCAAAATATGACCAAAAGAACAACTGCTATAGGATTTTTTGAGAGAATTCTGGCCAGCAAAGAATGTGGATTCAGTAAAGCTATCTTTGACATGTGAAAATAACAGAAGGGTATTCTGTTATCTGCCAGGTCTTAGACCATGCCTATGAAAGAGGTAGCCAACATTCCTGAATAGGGAAATAAAGATATGAACTAGGAGATAAACCAAAAGGGAAAACATTGATAGAAAAGATTTGACAAGGAAAATCAAGCATTAAATGAAATTGTCTTCTTACAAAGACTACAAATATGGACTAAAACCACTGGAAAGTCATAGGCCAGGCTGTGTTTTCTGCTCTGCCTCCAAGACCTAGCTAGCGTTGTAGCTGTCAGAAAGCAGGCATTTATAGAACATTTACAGAATTAGTTGATAAAAAGAACACTAAAAGTCATGTGACCAATGGCAAACTCATTCAAATGAGTATATTTTTTAGTGTGAAAGACAATGCTCATGTACCAAGAGAAAAGTGCTGGTGCACTTGTTAGAAAAATAAAGGAAAAACCCACAACTTTCACTTTTAGTCATGATTTCAAGTTGATAATTTTATAATGAATACAGCAAATGTCATATACTAGTCACAGCAGGGAAAAATGATCAAATTAATTTGTTGTTTAATTAGTGTAATGTGTTTGTGAATATATCCTTAGTCCAAAGCCAATCACTATTTAATTAGGTTCCCTTGGCTTATGAAATGTCTCAAACCAAGGAAAAATGGGATGAACTTGACTTTATTATGTATGCCTGACTGATTATCAAACTTAGGAAACAAAGACCAACCCTTGAGTAAGAGGCTGACCTTAGCACGGCCCTTCACATGTCAGAATAGAAATTTATTGTATTACTAGTCATTCTTCCTTTACTGCATCAACTGTACATAACTTCTATAATAAACACCAAATCCCATTCTTTAATAGCTTCTTTTGTTATACAAAGCTTTATTGAATGTCCCCAAATGTACTGCCTGTTTAAAATGTAAGACACCATCTCTGCCAAGAAATGCACATCATTGTGACTTATTGCACAAAATGAAAAGCCATCATGAATCTCACCATCATCCACTCAGCCTGGTCATTTAGGCACTTTCTGGTAATTTTTAAGTGTAAGATATTTCACTAAAAAACAAACCTTATACCAAGTTAAGCATTTGACTTCAGCTATGGGGTACATCAAGAATGTTCTTTCAAAAATCTTAGGAAGCACTGACCAAGAAGTCTAAACTATGAAGGCCCACCAAAGAAAATGTCAAGAACCACCGTGAATTTTCTATGCTACTAATGAAGAGCATTTGTTAAGTAGAAATAAGGAAACAGGGATTCATTTTGTTACTAGGCAGTTTAAATCACCTGATAACTAAGAAGAACTGCATGTTTTCCACAGACTAATCATTGTCCTGTACAAAGAGTATGTGTGTGTACACACACACACACACACACACACACACACACACACACACACACACACACACATAGATAAACCTGATACATAGTAGCTGTGCATGCAATATATGATAGGCACAGTGTGAATTCAAAAGAGCATTAGCACAAAGTTCCTTCCCCAAAAGAACTAATCATCTAGATTCAAAGATCATAGAAACATTGAATTCAGGATCATTAACCTTGATCTTAAAGCCAGAACATATTGGGTCTTCTTTAGCCTCTATCCTTGAAAATGGAAACTAAAGACAAAGGGGAAAAATGTCTTGGGAGTTTGAGAATATGCACTGGGATCTGATATTTCCCACAGATAATTAGCAAGTTGGAAAATCAGATGTGAGGTACATGTAAGACTGCAGAAGCAAGTGAGTGGGAAAGGAAAAAGCGAGTGTGCATATGCATTATGTAGCTGTAGAAGAGGAATTACTACTGGCATAGAAAAATGGGAAAAATCTGGTAAAATTAGGAAATGAAAACTAAATTAGTTAATGAAGTAAATGTGACAAAATTAATGAAGCAGGGGCCATGAGAGCTCATTTGCAAAGAATAACTGCGAGAACAAATGTGGACCCTGTCCAACATATATTTTGAAAACCTAGTTGCTATTACCCTAGACAGAAATAAATAATGTATTGTCAATAATATCGATAAGGAGCTGATCTTCAGATCTTTAAGACTTGCTTGGCTTGTTTTCTTCCTGCTGGAAAGGTTGGTCAAAGATTGAATCAGACCAACCATAAGATCAAAGAATAATTGCAAGGGAGCAGGTTAAGAAAAATCTCCACTAGGATGCTGTCACTTCTACACACTGTCTGTGTATTGCTCACATCACCTCTGGGCCTTGAAGCACATGTGGCCTTGTCATGACAAACAGTATGAAAGACAACTAAAAATGAAATGTCCACAAGAACTCGTTACTGTGTTGAGTAATTCTGACTAGAACTCCCTTTTCTCATCTCAACTAGGTTCCCATTTTCTCTAGATCATGGGAGGTATACCTGACTTGCTTTTTTCCCTACTTGGTCTTCATTGTAAGGTTTACTGATTCCTTCTTCTGTCTCCTACTTCCACACCAGCAAGCACAAGCACATTAAATTAGCCCTCTATTGAGTACTTTTAACATAATGCTATCCATTTGCCACATGATCTTTTTGACAAACTTCTTGGGTAAACTTTTATTCCATTTTATAAATGCAGAAATGGAGAATCAGTGAGATATGACTACTTGCCCAAGTTTATAGGTAGTAAGTGGCAGAACCAAAATCTAAACCTAAGTAATTCTAACTTCAAGAGCCTATATGAGTTTGCTCTTGCATGCTGAAAATAGACTTTTTGTGTCAGAAAAGGTGTAGATTTACAGAAATGTGGCAGGGATCATGTACCTTCTGTCTCCCAAATATATTACTATGATGCATTTGTCACAATAGATGAAGCAATATTGATTCATTATTATTAATTAAAGTCAAATTTCCTTGGATTTTCCCCAATAGTATTTTTTATTCCAGAATCCCATCAATACATGATACGTCATTGTATTTAGTGGCCAGGTCTCTCAAGGCTCAGTATTTTGTATGACTTAGCTCCACTGGTATTTGTCTCACATTTTTCTCATGACTAGAATGGTGGGAAGGGTTTGGGGAAGGACCATTATCAAGGCCAATCAACTGTCATTCTAATCACATCTCAGACACATAAAATGAACACGGACCATCATGGCTCATGTTGTTCTTGATCACCTGGTTGAGGTAGAGTCTGTCTTGTTTCTTCACTGCAAAGCTACTCTTTTATTTACCCTTTCCATGCTGTACTCTTGAGAACAAAATCACTATTCCCAGTTACACTTAAAGAGTGGAAAGTTATATTCTACCTCCTTGAGAACAGAGTATTGACATAATACTCTGTATGGGAAATTTGTCTTCGTCTTCCCTCTCTAATTTATTCCACAATTTATTTTTATCAGCATGAATTCATGGACATTTACTTTACTCTTTGGGTTATAATCCAACACTCCTCTTGTTTATTGATCAATTTAGTGTAGCTTTAGCTAGAGCATTTTCATGTGTCTTCTGTGACAACTTGAAACATATTTATGAATATATTTTAACATATTTTCTTACTTTCTGGCAATATAAGGTACCCTAAGCTCATCTTATACTTCATATGGCCCAGTCCTAGAATCTACAACCTCTCTAGAGCCCTCCGTTTCTTTTTTTTTTTTTTGGGTCCGGTCGTGGGGTCTGAACTCTGGGCCTGGGCGCTGTCCCTCAGCTCTTCAGCTCAAGGCTAGCGCTCTACCACTTGAGCCACAGCGCCACTTCTGGCTTTTTTCTTTTTGCTTATGTGGTGCTGAGGAATCGAACCCAGGGCCTCAAGCATGCAAGGCAAGTGCTCTACTACTGAGCCACCTTCCCAGTGCCCCCCTGTTTCTTTTATCAGAGAATGATACTGAAAACTGATACATGAGCACATGGGAAGCTCATTGCTAGATCCTCTCAGCTAACAGAGCAAAAAGGCTAATGTGTATACTTACCATGCATATGTACATCTCTATAAAGATTTTAATATATCAATATGAAGCTAAACAGTAATTCACATGGACTAGCCTAGCTCCTTTCCTTTAAAACTCCCACCCCAACAGTGGCAATCCTGGTTGCTACCATCTGCCATAAACTTACATAGGTGTTCCATTCCAGTGTATAGATGCAGAAGTGTTACAATTTCTAATCCTTAACTCATGGGGAATAACTTTGTTAACTAGGATTGAGTGTATACAGGCTGTTTCACTTGCCTTTAGTGTTATAGATTTCCTTCATTTCCTTAAATTAGCACCTTTTCTTCAGCCACTTTCAGTGAGGATATTTTATGTATTTATAATACAGTTAGGTTTTGCTGTAATCTGGATTTTATACTGTAATTTTCTCAGCTTCAAAATTGTTTTCCCTAAATTTGTATGTATGTTTAATCTCCCTACTCCAACAAATCATGGAAATCAACTGTTCGGTCTTTTTTGTTGTTGTTTCTAGAGTTTTGTTTATTGCAGACTATTACATAAATGAACACATCTCTTTTCACAGTTTTCTTTCACCTAGGGACAGACATTGAAAATGGATCCAGGTTGTTGGCTGTGTCGATATCCATTTCTTTTTGTTGCTGAATAATTTATAAGTGTATGGATAGATCACAATTGTTAATCCTTATACCTACTGAAGGACTTCTTCATGGTTCCTTGGGTGATTGCTAATGAAATTATGATAAACATTCACGGCATTCTCTGTAGACATAAATTTCTAATCCACTTGGATTAATACCTAGGAGTGCAATTGTTGAAGTAACATATTTAGCTTTATCCTAAACAGCCAAACTGCATTCTAAAGCAACTCTTCCATCTTATATTCTCATCAGCAAATAATATAAGTTGTTGCTTTACATCCTCACCAGCATTTTGGTGTTTTTACCATTTGGGATGTTAGACATTCTAAGAGTGTGTTAGTGACATTTCATAGTGTTTATTATTTACATTCCTGTACTAAAAAGTGATGTTGAGCATATTTTTAAGTGTTTATCTGCCATCTGTATATCTTCTTTTTGAGGTATGTATTCAAATATTTTCTCTCTTAAAAATGTTTTGTTTTCTTACTGTCAAGTTTACATTTTGGTATAAGCTCTTTATCAGATGTGTGAATTGCAAATATTTTCACCTGATCTTGGTTTGTAGTTTTATTTTTAACATCTCTTTATACACAACTTAAGAAAAGACAGACAAAGCCTTTGGTTTTTGTTAGTGGATATTAATTGTACAAAACAATGGGTCTCATCATGACATTTCATATGTGAATTTAATGAATATTTATCCTATTCGTTTCCTTAATAACATCTTGTATTCCCCTCTCCTAGACTCATTCCACTTCCCTGAAGACCCAGCTTCTGCTTTCATGACATTTTTTTTCTAGATTCCTCTTCTGACCAAACACGAGATATGTATCTTTCTGAGTCTAGCTTATTTTGGTTAATATGATGAATAACCTCCAGTTCCATTCATCTCCCTGCAAACAAAACTGAATAGTCCACTGTGTATACATATCTTGTTTTCTTTACTCATTTATCCATCTATGGTCACTTTTGTGTAGGTATCTCTATTGCATTCTAATTCTGATTCTTTCACATATTTACTCAAAAGTAATATAGGAGAATTATATGACAGTTGCATTTTTAGGGATTTTTTAAAAGAGATTACATACTGATTTCCATAGTGGTTGCAACAGTTTTCATTACCACCAACAGTAAATGAGAATTCTTTTTCCTCATCATATTGACAATTAAAAAAAAAAAGTTTTAGCAGTACTTCTTGTGGCTTTTTTTCATTTTCTTTTCTTGTCTGTTCTCTTCTCTTCTTTCTTCCTTCTTTCTTTCCTTCTTTCTTTTTCTTGGTGTCAGTGAGGATTGAACTCATGATCTCATGCTTGCAAAGCAAGCACTTCTTTACATTGGTGATACTTAAAGTAGGGTCTTGCTTTTTCCCCAGGCTTGCATTGGCTCGACTCTTCTACTTGTTCTTCCCCACGTCCTAAAGATGGCAGGTCCATGCCACTACCCCCATCTATTTTTTTAAATGGAGTCTTCTGAACTTTTATGCCTGGTCATATCTGTGATTCTCCAATGTATGTCTCTCAAGTATCTATGATTAGAGGATTGAGCAACCATCTCCAGCTTGTTGCTTATGTCCTTGATGATAGTCATTTTGACTGGAGTGCAAGACAGTCTTAATGTAGTTTGCTACCTACTTTTCCAACAGGGCATTAAAATTTAGAACATGTAAAGAAATAAAAAATTAAACACCAGGCTGGGCACCGGTGGATCATGCCTGTAATCCTAGCTACTCAGGAGGCTGAGATCTGAGGATGGCAGTTTGAAGCCAGCCTGGGCAGGAAAGTCCGTGAGACTCTTATCTCTAATAAACCACTAGAAAAGTCCGTGATACTCTTATCTCTAATAAAGCACTAGAAAACCAGAAGTGGTGCTATGGCTCAATCAGTAGAGTGATCGCCTTGAGTTGAAGAGCTGAGGGACAGCGTCCAAGCCCAGAGTTCAAGCCCCACAACTGACCAAAAAAATAATTAAACACCACAAGAATAAATAATCAAATCTATAAATGAACTTAAGAACATTTGTAAGAGAAAAGTACCAGTGACCAATAAATACATGAAAAATTATGCAACATCTTTAGCTATCTGGGAAATACAAATCAAAGCCTTTGGTTTTAATATTACTTAGGTTTCCTCCCTTTATCTATATCCCTTGATCTCATAGTTCTGCATATTTTACCTACTCAGGGCCTCCAACTGTGTCATTTATAAAATGGAAAGTGCTTTGGCCAAAACTTCTTTCCTCATGGTTGAACATCTACCTTCCTATATAGTGCCTGGGGACCACAATACACTGGATGCATGACTTTTCTCAAACATGCCAGGCAAGCTTCTGCCCAGAATACTCCTGCTCACATAGAACCTTGACTAATTTCTTTACATCTCATAAATCATTTCTCAAGTGTCACCTTATCTATATGGCCTATTTCTAGAACTCTGGACATCACTGTCCTAGTATCCATTCAGGAACAACTTTAGACTACATTACCCATGAGTACTGAGCAACTCAGAACCCATAGGCAAATGATTAGCCTAAGAGCTTACTACACTCTATCCTTTCTTCTCATTAAGAAATACTAGAAGGTTTTGTGCCAATGAACTATTCTCAAAAATATCCAGGTATGAACCTGTGACTAAAAACACTGCTAATGTTTTCAATGATAAATAAATAGATCAGATCAACCTGCTTAAATTGTAAGATTTTATATTTATGACGATATTCTATACAACTTTCATTTTGTATGGGCAAACATGAAACTGATGAATATATTTCCACTTCCAAATTATTTCCACATACATAAACATGTTCATTATTGTTGAAGTTTTATGCTTGGTCTGTCCAGGATACAGTTTAAGCAGACTCAATGATCACATTTGGCAATGGAATTGGATTTCCCTGGAAAGAAAAGTCTAGTCTCCAATTCTACCACCTTCAATTATCCCTGGCCACCCACTCACAGAGTTCCCAACCTCTGGCCTTCATCTTCCAATTTCTTTCTTCTGTTAAAAAAATAGAATCTCAATTTTAATCTTCTGATGACCTCTTTATTTTCTACTTAATATGCTTCACCCAACTTCCTTGATTTCCCTGCCCTATATGGTAGGGAAATCTCTCTTGTTACTTACTTCCAACAACTTTGTTCCAACAAAGGCACTTGTAGATACAGCTATTCCAGGCTTTTTAACCTTTCAGTGAGAAAACATACACACTTCAAAAAAAAATTCCTTAAATTCTACTCATCCATCAGAAAGAATGATATTGTACCATTAGTAAGAAAATGGAAAGACTTGGAAAAAATTATATTAGGCCAAGTAAGACAGACCCAAAGAAACATGGTTGTATGTTTTCCCTCATTTGTTTTAATTAGAACATGCCTATAAATTTACAGGTAAATACACTGGATCGTAAAATATTTAAAAATACACTTGGACATGATCAATTATACGGGACTCTAAACACTGTGAAAACAAAGGAGTATATTTGTAGGAGAGGATCACAAAGGCTAAATAGCAATGGGCATAGAATCATATAAAATGATGCTTATTAAAATGAACTACAAGAAATGGAAACAAGAAGGTTTTTTAGTTCTTTAAATTTTTTTTAACCTGGCTTAATGAACAGGATTTAATTATAGACTAGAGGAGCTTAAGCCTGTTTCGGTTTCTTTTTTTTATTAATAAGATTTTTTTATTGTGAAAATACGGTACAGAGGGGTTACAATTATATGAGCAAGGTAATGAGTACATTTCTTATCAAGCATTGTTGCTTCCTCCTTTGTTTTTCCCCTACCATCCCTGCCCTCCCATCTCCATGACTCCACTCCCCACCCCCATATGTCTGAGACAAGCAGAAAAGGTCAGATAAGCTGATGTTAGGCTAAATGAACCCCAAGATAAGGACTCAAGTGGTTTTTCTTTCTTGCTATTGTTTCTAGCATATTTATAATGTGATTTTTTTTGTTGCTTTGTATGTCCCTCCCCCACGGTATAACCCCTGTTTTCACGGTATCTGATGTTGGTATAATTTGGGGACGAGAAGGGGAAAAAACAAATTGTTTAAATAGGGATACAGGTGGACCCACTGCAACAGTTAAATGTACAAGATGCTATGTCATAAATTTTTGTTTTTATCGGAAACGTGATGTACAGAGAGAGTGAAGATACATAAGCCAGGTATTGAGTACATTTATATTTGAACAGTGTCATCCCTTCCCTCATTGTCTCCCAGTTTTTATTTCCTCGCAATCCCCCTTCATCACAAGTTGTATAGTTCATTTTCTTTCTTTTTATTTTATTTTTTTGTCAGTTGTTGGGCCTGAACAATGGACCTGGGCGCTGTCCCTCAGCTCTTCAGCTCAAGGTTAGTGCTCTACCACTTGAGCCATAGCACCACTTCCGGCTTTTTCTGTTTATGTGGTTCTGAGGAATCGAACCCAGGGCCTCATGCAGGCTAGGCAAACACTCTACCACTGAGCTACCTTCCCAACCCTTTATAGTTAATTTTCAACATAGAGTCTAAAATCACTGTTGAATTGCTTGACCCTTTGTCCCAGCTTTTCTGTGCTCCCCGTTGCCCTCCCAAAAACAGATAAACTTACATACAAGACAAGAGGTTTAGGAATCAAAAACAACAAAGAAGAAAAAAGCAACTTAACAAAAAAACCTTGTTTCAATTTCTTGAAGTTCATTATTTTATATGATCATGTTTGGTCTCACTCTGTGAATATTAGGATTCCTGTTTAATTTATCATGTGCAAATATAATTGTTTTGCCTTTTACCATCCATTATATTTACTTGTAGGTTTATAGGCACACTGAAATTCCTACAAATGAGGAAAACCATGCAACCTATATATCTTTGGGTCCAGCTTTACTTCACTTACTATAATTTTTCCCAAAAATATTTCCATTTCCTTATGAATGGCACAATGTCATTCTTTCTGATGGAAGCACAGAATTCCATCTGGGTTGATTCCATATTTTGGCTGTGGTAAACAATACTGCAATGAACATGGTTGTGCTGGTAGCTTAAGTGTGGCCTTGTTTGTGGTTTATTGTATAAATGCCCAGAAGTGGGATTGCTGGGTCATCGGGAAGCTCTATGTTCAGCCTTTTGATGAACCTTCATATTGCTTTCCAGTTTACATCCACACCAACAGGGTGGGCCACATCCCATCAACATCTGTGATTAATAGTTTTCTTGATAATGGCTATTCTAACTGACATGAGGTAGAATCTCAATGTTATTTTGATTTTCATTTCATATGTGGTCAGAGGTATAGAACATTTCCTTATGTGCTTTTATTTTTTTATTTTCTCTCCTTTTGGTACCTGTTGTCTTGCATGTAAGTTCATCTGTCTTGGATAGGATAAGGGGGAGCACAGAAATGGGGAGACAAAGGGTCAAGCAATTCAGCAGTGATACTAGACATTATGCTGAAAATGAACTATACAACTTGGGTGGATGGGGTCTGAAGGGAATAACTGGGAAAAATGGGGGAAGATGTGGCAATGTTCAAAAAGAAATATACTCAAAACCTGACTTATATAAGAGTACCCCCTCTGTACATCACCTTTAAAATAACAATTTAAAAAAAGAGAATTACTTGATCATAGTAATAAGTAATTTAGCATTGCGATAAGCAAGATTAGGACTAGGAGAAAATGATAAAGAATGAGCAATCAGAACAAAGTGCTTTGGCATGGATTTGGATTTTTGCTTTCTTGACTTTCAGATTACTTATTGCTATCTAGTAATCTCCAATTTGATACGAAGTTTCTTATTTCATGTAGGACATTTATTTCTCTATTGAAGACTGGCAGGATGCTACCTGTGGAAATATCTAAGATTAACAAATCTGTTGACTAGGAAGCTAAATCACAACTCATTCTCAGAATAATCTCCTCAGTCTCTTCATATCAAGAATGAGATAGTGAAATTGTTAGTTTCCTTGAATATAAAATAAGCACACTTCAGTAGATGAATGGATCAAGAAAATGTGGTATATATACATACAATGGAATTCTATGCCTCCATCAGAAAGAATGACACCATCCCAATTGTTAGGAAATGGGCCCAAAGAAACATAGGTCCCATGGTTTCCCTTATTTTCAATAACTAGCATAAATTGAGGACAAGCAGCAAAGGTCAAAAGCAATGTACATATCACCATATAAGATGATATTAAGTGAAATGAACCCTAAGATAGGGACACAATTTGTTTCTTCTTTCTTGTTTTTAATATATCTAAAATGTATTATGTGATTTTTTTGTTTATTTTGTATGTTCTTCCCCCATGGTATAACCCCAGTGTTCACCGTATTTGATGCTGGTGCCCTGCATCTTGTATATACATGTTTCTAATTCGGGGAGGGGAAGGGAAATAACAAAATTTTGAAACAAGGATACGAGTTGACCCATTGTAACAATGAGATGTATAAGACACTATATAGAAAATGAACTTTACAACTTAAGGGGTGATGGGGGAGGTGGGAAGGTGGGGACGGAAGTGATAGTAGGGGAAAAACAAAAGAGGAGGTAGCAATGCTCAATAGGAAATGGACTCATTACCTTACTCATGGAACTGTGACCCCTCTGTACACTATTTTTACAATAAAAAAGAAAAATAATTAAAAATAAATAAATAAATAAAAACAGACTTAATTCCTTTGACAATGTCAACTGAACAGTGATATAAGTTGAAAATGTACAGGATCATAATTAATAGTAAGGTTGTAAGAAATTTGGAGCCATAAGGTCAACTAGAAGCTACATAAGCTTGATGATGTTTTTGCTTGCATTCAATTGAAAATAAATACTGAAATAAGAATTACATCTTTCTGAAATATTTACTATGGACAACAACTACCACTACCAAAAGATTAAGACAAAACATCCAATTCCTGACAGGTGCATCTAAGTTCAAACAAATGAGACAACCATATTTATGGAAATGTAAACAGAAAAACAAGTCCAACAATAAGAATAAAATTATTTGCTTAGCCTCAAATATGTGAATGCTAGAAATCAAAATTTTGGAATTGTCTCACATTTTCAGTTAATGACTAGGAAATATAGAATTCGTTTCTCTTATTGACAAACCATGCAGGCGGAAAACAGCTTAGCTATTCCTTTCTGAAGGCAGCATCATCAAACAGTCTTTAAGGTCATCCTCACCTTCAGGAGAAAAGTTTTGCAAAGTATGTAATGCTCTTCATGATACTGATGTCTACCATGGGAATGTCACTACTGTCACCATAATGGTAGTAAGCTTGCCAGACATATGACCCAATCTCCAGCATTACCTCTAAGAATGGTAGTAGCCATTATTTCAACCAATACTTCTAGGTAGAGGGAGAGATTCACTTAGTTGAAATGGTCAGGGCAAAAAAAAATATGTATATATATATATATATATATATATATATATATGTATATATATATATATATATATAGAGAGAGAGAGAGAGAGAGAGAGAGAGAGAGATAAATATATATATATTTACATAAGCTCATAGAAGATTTTCCACTCAGCAAGCAATTGGAAGTTATAACTCAATGATTTGGCATAAATGAAATTTGATAGCATACATGGTACCCTTGTGACAAACATCCTAGGATTTTTTAATGTTTGTTCAAAAATGATAGTGTTTTGCCTTTAAAGTACTCTAAGAGAGTCGTTCCTCAGCAGAGAGAATCAACTACACACTTTAGGTGCCTTTGAAGAACAAAGTACTTTGTTGACATGACTCATCTAAAATTGTCTGTTTTATGGACCGTGGGTAACCTAAGCTAGCCCTTTCAGCAAAGGGACAAGAATCACTGTGAATGGATAAACAAACTATTTCCTAAATTAAGTTCTAATTCTTTCCCTAACAGTTCAAGCTTTACAGTGTTTAGAAATATAAATGCAGTGATGGACAATTAAACCAAAATAAATGGTAGATATACTAGGGCACTAGAAACAACCACTGAAAATTTGCCAAAAAATTAGCAGTATGTGATGTTCATGGCACAAGATAGAGAACAGTAGCAAAATATGTTCAGATCATTTCTCCCACATCAATTCAACTACTCCTCACAAAAATTATTCATCTTATTTATATTTATATTCATTCATTAATTCATTGCCAACAAATATGCACTTAGTACATACTGTTCCAGGTGCTGGAAAGTCTATGGAAATAAGGTAGATCAGGGCCTTATTTTCATACACCTTATAGACTGGGGAAAATAGCAATGAGATGAGTAACACACAAATAAAAATATGTACAAGAGACAAGTACTTTGAATGAAACAAGTAGGTCAATATCTTCAAGAGTGTCAGAGTATTGGTTCCCCTTTCAACAGAGTAGCCAGAGATGAAAATTATATCTGAGTAGAAGCCTCAAATATGAGAAGTCAGTCATTCAAAGATTGGAAGTAAATATGTATATAGACAACAATATTCCAGGTGGAAGGAGCAGGCAGGAAAATGCATTGATACAGTGAAGAGTCCCCTATGTTCTCACAACGGGAAGAATGTTATCAGAGTGGCTGCAACTTAGGAAGCCCAGTGGAAGAGTGCATGTAATGAAGTCAAAGATACTGGGAGGGACTCATTGGTTATACCAATGGAAAGGAGTGTAAATTGGACTCAAGTGCAATGACAAGCACTTGTGGGATGGCATTGACCAATTTCCATTTTAGAAAGTTATTCAGCCAAAGATACGAGAGCAGAGAAAAGTGGCTGCAAGAAGGTAGGGTAAGTGCTGGAAAGAGATGAAAAGGAACTGGCTAGTAGTTTTCTAGAGGAGGTGGACACATTGAGTAAACGATTTCTAGTTTGGGGAGAAAAGTTGAAAAACATGATGGGTTAGGTGTAGATGGAGAGGAAAGGAATAAAATGTTTGGAGAGTAATTGCAGAGTAGGACCATTTTTCTAAGATGGGGAGCAGTAAGAGAAGATTAGATTTGGGGGTGTGAAAAGAGACCCTAATAAGCATATGAGGTAATATTATACCCTTGTTTTAAAGATCAGAAAACGGAGTCTTGGGCTCACAGAGACAGAATTTCAGTGCTAAGTTGCCTGGTCCCCTAGCCTGTAGAACATCCAGGGTCAAGAAGCAAACATTCCTCTGCAGTGAGGCTCCAAGTTTATCTAAATTCTACTAAGGAGACAATTTCCAATAATATCCATTTTTATTAATTTTTATTTGATTATTATAATAATTTACTTTTATTAATTTATTATTAATTAAATGATTTATTAATTTATTAAATTTATTAATTTTTATTGATTAAATTACATTATTAACTTACTGTTATTATAGAGGTAATCTAAAGAGGGATTAGAAGTGGATGACTCAGGTAATGAGTATATTTCCCTTTCCTACAGTGTCTTCTATTCCCTCTCTCTCTTACTCCCAGTCCAAGCTCCCTTTTTCTCTATTATTATGGTTCCATTGCTTCTTAGCCTCAGGTTAACACAATGAACTCTGAAGCCTGGATTCAGGATGTACTACAGATTACTAAGAGACTATCTCCATTTAGTCTACAGTAATATTGGGAAAGGTAGTCTTTTCACACAGGATCTATCCATCACAGCGCAGGGTTAGAGATGAGTTCATTTCACCCCTGGATGAGACTCAGGCCCTAATAATGTGGAACATGAAAGCTAGCTTGGCTCAAATTATTTTACCCTAAATTTTGTTAGGAACTGTCTAAATTTTTTGCAGTTTTAGAAGTACCTGTATTGACTCTTACTTCCTGGCATAAAGAAATTTCAAATGGCATGGTGGTTTTATTCTGGGAGTTGGAGTTCTAGAGCTTGCACCCTGAATTACAATGACAAAAGATACAAATATTCCTTCAAGGAAAGAGAACAAGTCACTTTGCTACTTTTGAAAACAGAAGAAAAGGGGTTTTCTTGAATTGTCTTAGAAAATGGAGCAGATACCTCCCCCACCAGCCAGCTCAACACAGAATAGATGGTGTTTTATGCTACTTCTCCTTTAGTGGAACAAGACCTTCTGCCCCAGTTGCTGATTTCTGGGCCTCTCCAGAGGGTAGCCTAAAGGAGGTCAGGTCAAGACATGAGAAAAGGATCTGGAAACAGGTTCTAAGGTCAGCTTTGGAAAACAAAAACAAAAACACCAAAAGGTAAAGGTTGCTGCCCACTACAGAAGGACTGACATTTAGAGACACATCTGCTCCCAGAGAATTCAAGGGAAAAGGGGGTTCAAAGATCATCTGTTTTCCATGAGCAATGATGGTCACAGAACACAACTAAGAAACAGTAATTACTCCATCATTCTGGTGTCATGGTTCCCAGCTTTTGGTCTGGAGCCAACCCTTTGTGACATGAAATAAGAGTCTCAGATAACTTTATTCTGAAATTTCATTCTTAAGTTTCCTTTTCTTTCATGTGCCCAAGTAGATTCTTAGTGGTTTCCCAAGAATGTTAGATGCTTTCTTTCTCCCAGTTATGATTTTACTCATCATTTCCTATCTATTTCTAGCTAATAAAATCTATGCATCCGTCAAGGAATTTCTTAAATGGCACTCTCTCCCTAAAACATTTTCCCAGCTCCATTATAGACCTTGCTCTGAACTTCTATTCTGGCATATATTTATTGTTGAAACATTTTTCTGACGTCTTCCCTACACAAACTAGTAGTGGGTTTGTGTATGTTTAACATCCAATTCACTCAAAAAAACCCATACCTGCTTTATAATGTTTGCCAATTCCCACTGTGTAAGCATACCCACCTCTGTTCTGTGGTAAATTTCAAGCTACCAACATGGTGTCATTGAAAATAGAGTTGTGGGGGTTATGCAATAATCAACAATTATCTGCTATTTTCACCAAGCAGACATAATAGATATAAATAATCTCAATTGCAAAACAAAATATAGTAAAATAATTGGAAGTTTATGAGTTACCTTTAGTTTTTCTAAAATTTATTTTAGTTGCTCTAAAATTTATTGAAATACGTTTAGTTTTAATAATGATACTATTTAAAAGCAAGACCATAAAACGCCTAAACCTGCATAATGCCAAGCTTTTGTGAGCAAATTTACACAAGTTCAGGGAAACTACTACCTCCACTTTCCACATAAGTATATAAGCTCCTTGAATTAATATATTTATTAATCATCTCTGCACAGCTAACTTAACACCTTGCATTCAGCTGGTTCTGGATAAATGTGAAAATATTCAGAATCACACTCCAGTGTTGACACCTGGATCCATGCTGGAGTGAAGCTCTAAGGGGAAATGTTTGCAAATATCTGGAATGCTGAAGTCCTGCTATTGGCAGAATCGAGGGAAGGGCAGCATTGCTTGGGAGTATTGCATTGTAAATTCCCTGCCAAGAGATCAACTGAAACTTTGTCTTGAAGGCCTGATGTTAGGGCCTCAGAGATTCCTTGGGCTATTTGTACCACATTCACTGGAATATCCCCAGGTTTGATTTAAAATTAAAGGGGAGGTACGGAGTGCTAAGATATGCAAGAAAATGTTACATGTTGTTTCATTGTACTACCTGTATCACTAGGGATGGGGCCAAAGGACATAAGGTAGCAATACAAAAAAAATAAATAAAGGGAAGAGATGAGAGTTATCGAGGAGTTGGGCCACTTCTGGACAGGAAATGCAGTACAGCACAGAGGGGTCTATGTGGTTTCAGGATGTGAGAATGCAAAATGGAATGATAGCTGTAGCTAGAGAGTGAGACATTGGAGTTTTTTCAACTTCAGGCACTGTGATAATTTGAGATGAGTAACTCTTTTCAAAGTAAACACTTTCCATTTTCTTTTAGGAGAAAACCTGACTTAGGCAATACTATTTACATTCACACTTCTGATCAGACAGAACCTAATCCTTAAATTATCAGCTTGCTTGCTAGAGTATAAACAGTAAGTTATGCATGTGTTCAGTGCTTTCCTTGTTGCAGACACCAACTGTATAATATGGATGAATTAATTATTTTCTCTGTGTCATTTTGTCAATCAGTGTGCCAATGAATGGACTGGGCCTGGGGGCAAGACAATTCACAAAGCAGAAAAAAATTCCCTGTTCTGATGCTAATGGCATAAACTAGCCACTAATCAAGAAGTCACTTTGGTCCTTAAATAAATTAAGTCTACAAAGGACTGGAAAGCAATGTAGAGTAAGAGGTTTCTGGAAGCAAAGAAAAGGAAGATTTCACTCCATCTGTGATTCTAAAAAAGAAGTATTTGGAACAGGTCATTTAAACTGAAGGATTTCTGCAAGGTGGGAAAAGCCTTCCAAGCCAAGGGAATGAGAGGTTTGTAGGTAAGAAACGAAAAAGAACAAAATGAATCATGGAGCAAGGGAAAAGGGAGCCAGGGCAGAATGAATAATGGGAATCAGGCAGTTGGCCGCTCAGTGCCACAGCTGACCGCTGACTTTTACTTTTTATCCTTTTTTTGATGGGTGAGGCTGTACTGGGCTTCAATTCAAAGCCTTGCCTTCTTGCTTAGCTTTTTTGCTTACAGCTGGTATTCTACCTATTGAGCCACAGCTCTACTTCCGGTTTTTACTGGTTCATTGGACATAAGTATCTCATAGACTGTCCTGCCTGGGCTGACTTGGACCAGCAATCCTCAGATCTAAGCCTCCTAAGTAACTAGGATTACAGATGTGAGCCAAAGGGCACTCTGAGTCTCAGTTGCCTGTTGTATAAAACTAAAGCTAAAAATACTGACCATGAAATGATTTGGGGGATGATAAACTGAGTGAAGATGAGGCAAACTTGGCTAACATGGTGCCAAAGTCAGAAAAAGTACTAAAGAAATTTTACCTGAATATGAGTCAACTGAGAGTCTCCATTGAACCATTATTGAACCTTAAATTGTCAACCCTCTTCTTAAGAGCTTGCTGAAGTTCATCGTCATAATCAAAAGCACTAAAGACCAGAGAAGATGATTTGAACTGTTGTTTTTTTTTTTCATGTTATCTGATAAGGTCATCTGGATGAAACAAAGAAATCTGCATGCCCCTGAATTCCAATCATTCCCTGGCCTTGTTTTATTCACAAGCATAATGTTTCCTAAAGACTGCACTATTTAGACATCAGTCACATTAAAAACATTGATCCTTGAAACAATGATTGCACAATCACTGTAGTTATTAAGGGTGGACTTAATCTGAAGGGAGAAACTGTGGGCCTCTTGCACAGTTGAATTTTTGGGTAGCATCCTTAAATTTAAATTAGACAAGAGGCTCTTTTAGCATAATATGCATTGTATATTTTTGCATTTCAATGAATCTATTTTCCTCCCACACATAACACTTGGTAATTCTGAAAAATGTATCTTAGTGGCTACCAACTGTTGCTTCTTCAAGTTGGCTCATGGTTAGTATTTTTCCTTTTCCTTTCTGGGTTAAGTGAAAAGCATGAGTTCTCTTGGGGCAATAATAAACCTGATTGTCTTTCAGAAAAATAATTTCCTTTTTCTTCCTTTCCTCCTCTCAAAGTCACAGCACAGGCAATGGAAGTGTCATTTCTATTTATTTGCAATAAAGGGACCAAGGAGGTCCCTTTATTACAATGAACAATTTTGTGAAAATTGTCATATGTACTTAGCTTTATACACTAACAATGTGTCATCTTTCTATACATCCCACTGGTCTCAGAACAAAGGGAAAGGCTTACCTCAAATATGAGTTCTATTGTCTGACCAACATAGGTTCAAATCCTGAACCCAAGCTCTGAATCCTCAAGCTCTGTGCCAGAAGTTATTCAAGAAGATTTTCAAGGCATCAGAAAAGATTTTGCAGCTTATGTCTATTAACTGGAGCATTCTTATTTGGAACCCTGAGCTTCCATACAAGAGCTCTGACTACTCTGTGTCTGCCATGCTGTATGGAAGTCCAAGCCCCAGGGGAGGCCAGGTAAAAGTGCTTTGATGTCATTGTTGATCTTTGAACCATCCCCATGTCACCATCAGATACAGAAATAAAAAAATAATGGATTCCCTAGAACAGCTCATATGCCAGCTAAATGTCACTGAAGGACATCAGTTGAGTTCTTAGCTCACAAAAACTGTGACTCTAATGTTATTATAGAACTATTATAATGTTATATTATCTTAAGTGACTAAGTTCTGGAGTGATTTCTTATGTCATAACAGTAATAGAAACAAGAAAGAAATTATTCTTCCGGGCCAACAAGGCCTTGGAAATACCATTAGCTACAAGTCAAAGACTAGTGGCAATAACAGAAACAGCATAATGAAGCCATACATTGAAAGACTCAGGCTTAGTCTGTGTTGGACTCTGTTCCTAGTGATTAATGAACCTATTTACTCCTTTACAGGTGAGAAAATTGGGGCACAGGGAGGTTAAGTGATGTGTCCAACCTCTCACAACAAATAATGATAGAACAGGACTGAGTGCACGTGGTCTGGTGCCAGGATCCATGCCTTATGTCACCAAACTGTACAACCTTACTCATATATCAAACAATGAAGAAAAACGTTACAGTCTATACCTCCTACAACCATTGTTTTGATAAGAGGAAAGGCTTTATCCTGGGTACAGAGTCAGCTTCCTGGTCCTGATCATACCAACCAAATCCATCTGGAGTGGTGTTTCCAGATAGTTCAGTCGTGGGATGTTCTGACTGTGGGTCAGTCTGACTCTGAGTCATGCACTTTGAATTCCAAATGTCAGTCACCAAACTTAGAAGGTTCTCACTTGAATTCTTACAATTCTTTCTGAAGACTCTTAGCCCTCTTCTGGGACTCAGACCTAACTCATCCATCACAGAGCTCATTGTTAATGTGACTTACAAAGAGGATTATCAGAAGTGTCTTAAGTGCTGTAGGACAGGTCAAGAATAATAATAACAGCTAAAACATACTGAACACTGGATGGTTGTCAGGGTGGTATTCTAGTCAGCATTTCATTTGTAATATTTCTTTTCATTTTCAAAGTAGCAGGGACCCATGAAGTAACTACTACATGTTTTCCCTGCCATTTGACACAAAAGGAAACTGAAGCTCAAGGAGGTTGACTCACTCAAGGTCACACAGTACCTTAGTGGGAGAGCCAGAATATAAATCTGTGTCAATATAACTGTAAAGGCATCCTGCTTAACTGGAACAGTGTGACTGAATGCAATGCTTTCCTCATGAAAGAGAAATGCATACCTAATGCCTAAACCATAAGCATGGACACCTTCACTGCCTTTCTGAGGTAATCTCAGGTCCACCCCTTCCAGCCTCCCATCTAAAATGGCAATCATAAAATCCTACCCCTCCATTCCTAAACCTATAACTGGAAAAAATGTGGGGAAAAGTTTATAAACATTCTTGTATACATATTTATACTAAACCATAAGCTGGAAACAAACCAAATGCCCTCAATGGTTGACTGGATGGCTAACAAACTGAAGTCTATCAATACAGTGGAATATTACAGGATGCTATGTGTAAAAGCAAGATAATAAAGGTCATATATTTTGTGACTTTAATCATAATTATAAAGTATCTATATTATGGAAATCATTAGAGAGTTAAAATTAATTAGTGATTTCCAAGGCCTATGAGAGAGAGAGAATAGGGAATGACTGGTAATGGGTATGGGATTTCTTTGGGGATTGATAACTTGTTCTAATGTGAATGGTGGTGATTTCTGCATCCACCTAGCAATGCACTAAAATCCATGGAATTATGTATCTTACATAGTGGTTCTTATGGTACATAAATTATACCTGAATAAATTAGTTCAAAATACAGTACTTAACCACACATGGTTGTTGTTTGGCATAAATTAAATTCCAGGAACTATGCTTGGCACCTGGATAACACTAAACAGAAGTTATCTATTTTTATATTTTAAAAAGTTAGAATGTACCAGAACAGATTAAGAATATTGCTTCTTGTTTGGGCACCACAAGAAATCCCATTCAATTTTCACTCTGATTTCATTGTGTCTTCCTGAAACTCGTTAAGTCTCCTCTATCCTGTTATCTGAAACACAAAGTGAGAAGTGCCAAATCATAGTGGAGAAATAACAGAAAAACAGAAGCAAAATAAAAGTATTATTTTGGGGGAAAATATCAAGTGTAGTGGGAGAACACCTCCTGATTCTGTTTCTAGAAGTGATTAATCACCAGTGAGATGCTGTCTTCCTGCATCTTCCTCATACTGTCCTTCCCCTATAATTTGCCCTCCCCCTCCCTCGAAAAGGTTTGGCTGCTTCTTTAAACAAGCATTCACCTTTAGAACTGCAAAGCAGAAGCACACATATCAGATAGCAGCAGTTAGGTTGGGGCTTGCTGTAGCAGCAATTTTTCCTCGTGCTTGGGCAACATGGAATATTGAAGGATCCCCAAACTCCAGGTGTTGATTGGCTGAGGGATGGCTGTAGTCTGGAAATAAAGGATAACTTTGGCACTTTCTCTGTCTGCCCATCACTAAGCTTCTCCACCAACCATAGTTGTAAAAGAGGTAGGGAAATGTAAAAGTGCTTCAAGGAACTGGGGAATGAAACAAGGTTTCTCACCTCTCCCAAATGTCTCCTTTAATTATAGAAATTACATTGTATAGTTTGCTGCTGTTGTCTAACTGGGTCTCCTTGCCCTTCTTAGCATTATATCCTATTAGAAGTGTCCCTCCAATAGCACTGGAAAATCTTTCTTCTTTCTTCTTTCAAATCCTTTCTTCTTTCTTCTTTGGGTTTGATAAGCAGAGGCTAACTTACAGAAGGTGTTCTTCAGAACCTCCATTACTGGAGCAGGCTTTTATGAGGTAAACTTTCTAGTTTATGTAACTTACATGTAAATATTTGCAACAGCAGGCCTAATACTTAGAGTCTAATGCTTCAGAAATAAGAATTGATCAAATGTCAGAAATGTTATCCAATATAAGTAATGTAACGTCCCCATTATGGTCAGGAGCAGCACCTTGTAATCAAGACAGTGATTTCTAAGGTGAAACAGATGAATACACAGATGACATAGGATAAAAAATAATGTAATGGCCACACAGTCAGGTCATGTCATGTTCTCACACAAAAGAAGCTTGGGGGACATTTCTAAAAGACATTCAGCTTCCATTACATATTAGATTTCAGAATTAGAGATAGGGAAGGGACTATTAATTCATACTTTCACATATATATATAAACAATTACATAGTCCTGGGCTGCTATGCAATGTACCCCATTCTCATTTTTCTCATCTGTAAAATGGCATCCACTGTACTTGCCTTATATTAAATAAGCCCACAGATATAGAGCCTTGACCTTTGCCTAAACACATGTTGAGAACTCAAGAACTATCCTAATGGCTACTACTATTTAAACCAACGCTAGAATCATTTACCAACTCTGCAACCATAGCAACTGGAAGGGACAGTGAGTGCTGGAGAATTCTAGACATAAGTGCTTGTTAATTATCTGCATCTGTACAGAAATGCGATTTCTTTTAGGTTAATCATATTTCGGGTGATCTGAACAGCAAAGAAACAGTTTCTATGTTACAGGACAGGGCTCAACTACGCATTCTGTCGCCCCCCTACTCATTTCTGTAGATGAGGCATCTGTGAAGCAAGAGGCTTCTCAGTCATAAGGACAGTTTCTTTACAACATCTGCCCAGCAGTGCACTAGGTGTCATCTCAGGCATTAGGGCTGCAGCCCTCACTGGAAAGTTGATCTGATAACTTACAGCGATTGCTCAAGATTTGGGACAGCTGAGGAAAGGCACTTCCAGGATTGACACACTTGTCTTTCTCTCTTAAACCCATTCACACTCTTTTCTCTACATTACATCTTTTGAGAGGTTTGGGATTTGGCCACTTTGCAGAAACAAAGGGAAGATGAATCTGAGATAAACAGAATAACCCAAAGAATTCACCCCAACACCACACACACACACACACACACACACACACACACACACACACACACACACACACACACACACACACACACACACACACACACACACACACACACACACACACACACACACACACACACACACACACACACACACCAGACTCTACTAGTAAAGGCATGTGGAAGAGCAAACAACCGAAACCAATCCTCCTGGTTTTGAGAAATATTAAACATAATGGTGGTGTATGTGGTTGGGAGTAGAGGTAAGAAGGCTGATTATTCTTATGAAATTTCATTATGGTTTAATTATTTTTTTCATGCGATAAGCCCAGAAGGCCTTTGTTTCAAATATTATTTCTAATTATTCATGGCTTATGAATGCAATCACAAATAAGGGTGAGAAGGTAGGTTTATTATTTAATCAACTGCATAAAAATGATGTACTATTCAAATTTAAAAGGAAGGAAAGTCATCTTATAATTAAAGCCCTAGTCAGATAATGAGGTCTCTTTGGCTATATGTATTCTCTAGTTACTAGAACTTTTGAAGCATACAGTAACTACTAGAGTCACAACCTGACATAGTGAAGCCAGAGACAGAGAGGTTCAATCAGGAGTCTCAGAGAGCCCTGGCCTCCAGGAAAGAACTCAAAGGTCAGATAGTCCAAAGTACTTTTCTTTGCAGTGAGCCCGTCTGAAATCTACCCAGCAAGCATCACTTGACCTCTGTAGCTCACTTTAAATGATGGAGAGCTCACTGTGCCATGAGTAAGGTTGCTCCTCTGCTGGAAAGCTGAATGGGTCAGAAACCATCACATAGTGCTACACTGAAGAGCTTGAATCAAGTTCAACATAGCTTTTCCTTCATCCCTAGCTTTATGCTCTGCAACAACTAGACTCAGTCTACCCATGTCTGTTTTCAGATGTATCAGCATAGGGCCCATAAGCTCATCATGTGAGTGCATGCATGCATGCATGCACACACATGTACACGCACACACACACACACACACACACACACACACACACACACACACACACATTCTGAAGCTAGATAACCTTGTTTTTCCTGTTTCTCTCCTGGGGCATCACTTCTAGATCACTTGCCACTTTCCTTTGCAGTTGTCTGCATAGTCTAATACAATATGTCCCCAAACCTTTTATAATCATGATGTCCAATATGAGACTGAATATGAGTTGATTCAGAATCTCAGGAGGGGGCACTGGACACCAGTATTTTTTGATATTTCAAAGGGATTCAAGTATGTAGCCAACAGGGCTGTTGAGCAGTTACTGTTTTAAGATAAGCAGTCACTATTTTCAGCGTAGTCAGCAATATGGTCTGGCTTGGAAGTTAGAAACATGGGATCATAAGCTCGATCTCAGTTTCATAGAACAACCATGGGGCTCCTACAAATACTGAACATTAATGAGTGAATCACCAGGCTGTTCAGGCAGTTCTATTACAGTCCTGTTTATATTGTTTCCATAGGCCTTATAATCCATTACTTGCTTCTCAAATAAAGCAAGATTTCACCTGACCCAAGTATTACCACAAAAATTATGCCTCCTCTGACTCTTCTTCATCCATTTGGGCCACACTTCTTCGTATCCCCACATTTCATCCTGGCTATTTAATTTTCTCTGCTGCACCATTGCCTAACTTTAGATACACCATCCTATCCTCAGGGTTTTATAGTTCCAAAAGAGTGTTTTAATGTAAGAAAAAAATTGTATGTGCTGGCATTGGAGCTTGAACTCAGGGACTGAACCCTGTCCCTGGGTACTTTAGCTCAAGGTTAGCACTCTACCACTTGAGCCATAGTTCAACTATAAGTTTTTGGGTGGTTTATTGAAGATAAAACTCCCATAATCTTCAAATGTCATCCTTCTTGAATAGCTAGGATTGTAGGCGCCTGGAAAAAGGTAGCAATTTTAACATTGGTCACAAAGTTAAAAAAAATAAATATCAATATTTGAATTTTAACAACTTTTGGGTTGACCACCTATAGCTGGGCACTGTCTTGTGATTTTGGTGCCCATGTTGGCTTTTGTGCCTACAGCCACACTAGTGCCAATGAGAAATATTTTAAGTATCTGGGACTAATGAGAAAATAAGAGACCAGTCTAGGACTCAATGCCAGGATTTCAATCCAGATCTGGGACTCTGCAGCCTGTGCCTTTTTTCTCTTGGCAGCCTGTGCTTCTAAGCACCATAAAATACGTTGTTTCCTTTGAAGAAATAGTAGTGTCTTTCATTAGAAACATATGAGTTGTGTAACTCAATATTTCTTAGACTTGGATCAAATGACAAACTTTCAGAAATCCTGAAGTTTTATAAGAACTATTTCATTTTATATCTTAATTTACAATTATAATCTCAAAAGAGGTCTGGGATATAGCTAAGTGGCAAAACACTTGCCTAGCAAGTACAACATCCAAGATTCAATCTTTAGAACCAAAAAAGAAAAGGAAAAAAAAGTGCAGTTAAAAAGAATCATTTTCACCTTGTGGCCCCTTTGTAATGATGGACTTATTTATCCTTTCATAATACACACCTGCATTTTTTTTGTGCCAAGGCCTGAGCATCATTCCTGGAGAATTTCACTCAAGGCTAGCCCTCTAACACTTAAGCAACAGCTCCACCTCTAACTTCTTCGGTGGTTAATTGAATATAAGACTCTCACCGACTTTCGCTGCCCAGGTTAGGTTTGAGCCATGATCCTCAGATTTCAGCCTCCTTAATAGCTAGGCATGAGCCACAAGTGCCCATCTTTCACACTTGCATCTTTTGTATGCAAAATCTCTTATGACCAAGTGAATACCAGTGTCCTCCTAAAAACATTTGCCCTAGTCGAAATCCAAGAAGAAAGGGAGTAATTAAAAGAAGGGTCAAAGATGACAGTATTGAGATGATCCATGGCCTTCATTGTAGAGTCACTCACTATAGTCAAAGCAAGTCCCCAAATCACATGGCAAGCAAATATATCTACCATGTTGTTCACTGAAGGGTAATTTCAACATAAAGGGATGAACTGCTATTTGAGTACCTTTCTGTCTTCTATTCCAATGTTATACTTAGGGAATTTTAATTTACTGTCTCATCAAGTGGATTAATCCTAAAAATTAGTTCCCTGTCAAAATGAAAATTAAAAATAAAATCTGGGACCAAAATGATGGTTTATTATACTAAAAAGGAATGAAAGAAATGAAGAAGGAAGAAAGGGAGGAAGGGAGGGAGTGAGGGAGAAAAGAAGGAAAATAAGTCATTATATGTATATATATATATATATATATATATATATATATATATCTTAATACTGAACAGTAAATGGACTTTTAGCTAAAAAATATTCCCTATCTCTATAAAACTATTAGTTCCTAATAAAGTTGTTCTGTCAAAACACCAAAGAAGATAGTCATGGAAAGATACTTAAAATATAGGACATTATGTCCACTGACATATCTATCATGAAAATCATAGAGGAATTTTGATTAACTCTAAAAGTCAGTGACAATGGATTGGGTAATGCATTCCATTCCCCATTCTGTGCATATAACTGGATACAGAACTTGCCTTCCTGCTTTGTCTCCACTTGCTCAAAAATGTGAGGTTTCCCATGTGTCAGAAATGTGTCTTTATCCCTCTATTTTGTGGGACAATTTTCTAATATAGCCACAGGCCCCCTCTTCCCTCAACCCATTCATGTAGCTCTTTTTTACTCATTGAAAAAACTGTTATTACCAGGAAATACCTGGACGGGAGATGTGCACGTGTATGTTGGTGGCAGATGATGAGTAGAAGTGATGCTTTGTGTCCTGGAAGAACTAGCTTTCACTAACACATTGCTCCATGTCAGGATTTGTGAAGCTGCAGGCTGAGTTTCATTATAGGATGTGAAATTCATGTGGTGGTCATGACGTATTTTTGAAAAGTTAAATTACAACATAAAATAGAAAACATTTGACATTACAAAAGACCACTGTAATATCAAACTTATGTTTGAGTGGTGTGCATATATATTCTTGATCACGATGTGAAAGTGTCATCCAAGTGAATCCTGCTTCTTTTTCTCCAGCTTTGCTTAATGTGAAATTTTGATAAGCATGATTAGGAGCATGGATCAAGTGGTAGAGCACCTGCTTAGCCACTGGGAACTCCTGGGTTCAAACCCCAGTACTGATAAATAAATTTGGTGAATGTGCATGTGTTCTATTTTGAGACAGTGGTTTGATTTCTATGATGGTGGAGTCTGGATCCGGGCCATCATTATAGGGGCCTGGTAACTGAGGGTACTTTATTTTGCTTCTTAGTATTTCTGAAACTGTGTCTGAAGTCATGATGACTAACAGTTTTTACACCAAAGCCATCATAATAATTAAATGAGTGAATATGTGGAAAGCAGTTGGAATTGTTATGGGCTTGCAGTTAGTGCTGAACTATTAACTACTATTAATATAATCATTACTATGAACCCAAATCAGAATTGTGTAGGATGGTGTAACCCAATGCTGGGTATCACAATAGGCCACTCAGTTCGCTCTGCATGCATGCTTTTGCCTGGGAAATTTCATTGTCATTCTGGACATAGTCATTCCACCAGCCAGAAATTCAATTTTAACCACGCTTCCATTCAGTTTTCATTTCTCGATCTTTAAGATACCATAAGACTCCCTGACATCCTGTTCTGCTCACAGTAAACTACCATGTCTTCGCTACAACTGAATAGTATATGCCCTTCTCACACACCCTGCTATCACTCTGTCCTCCTCTCTTTCCTCTCTTGGTGACACAATCAGATTGAGTCATGCTGGCATGATTGCTGTGTTTAAACAATAACTTTTCGGTTTCAAGCCTTTTTCACTTGCTCTTTCCTCTACCAGGTATACTTTTAAGCAGACAACTATGTGGCTTACTCCCGCTCTGAATTGAGGCCTCTGCTGACAATCACTTTGTTAAGGGAGACCTGAAGTAATCATCTTATATTAAGTAATAGAGCCACCCAATTTCAGGCACTATTGGCCAAGTGCTCTCTAGCCCCCAGCACTAACATGAGGTGAGAAACCATATTAGCTATTTATCTCTCTTCCACTAGAATGTCAGCTCCAAGAAGCATTCATTTTTATTGTTTTATCTTCTATAGTAGCCCTATTGCCTAGAATAGTTGTCACATAAGTAGCACATAAGTAGCAACTGTTTTGTTGAATAAATATATAGAACCACACAGAAAACCAGATGTAGCATATCTATGGAAAACTCCTGACCAGAGTGTCCAGTAACAGATTTTAAAATGATTTTTAAATGGATGTTTAAGGCAATAAGTTTGGCTTCGCATGACTAGCTCTCATTGCAAATGCAGTTTTATACACAACAAAACAGTGCTGTCATTTTGTACCATGCAGCACATGAAGCCTGATCAAACACCACTCAGCGTGATTTGAATATGTTGGTGGTGCCTTTAGCTCTGTCTCCAAAATTCAGCTCAGGCCAAATGGCTTCATATCATCATTGAGAGGCACCTTGGTTGTACTTCAACAGGTTCTTACCAGTACCCCTGATAAAGTAAAAGCAGGAATTTTCCAATTCTTTGACCACAGGGTGAAGCAAGGGCATATTTTAGTCCTGCTTCATTCAACCTTCACCTTAATGACATACTTAACCTTGAAATCAGATTATAGGATATTTCATTACCCCTATACACATTCTAAATTGCTATTGTGTGTAAACAATAAACTTAAATTTTTTTGGGCTTGCTCGTTGGCAGCCAACAAGCTGTGCCTAGGAATTTTTTCTCCTTGAATTTTTGTGCTTTCCTCTTATCGTGTTTCATTTCAAAAATTGAGGTAGTCCTGGGCACTGCTCTGTCCTACTATGGTAGTAGTAGACAGTACTGAAACTTGTTCCTTAATGATTGCATTCTAGAAACACTCAAAGGGATAATACCAATGAAACTCATTTCTACTTTTAATAGAAAAAGTATAGTAAAATACAGAACAGACTGTCATGAGACTTTTCCTTCTTGGCAAGTACGTTAATATAGCATACCACACTTTTATTCTGTAATATCCAAGGCAACAGTCTAATACCAAAATTTTAAAAGTTGTCTTGCTATTTTTCCTCCCTCAGATCACACTAGAAGGTTGTACCCTTGTATTTTCCAATATTTGTTAATAACTTATAACCTTCACAATCCTAGATTATTTTTCTTAATTTTTATATGATACTTGCCCCTTTGTGAGTCACCTGAACTCCTGAAGCATGCTATAAAAACATATGAAAAATATTCACTTAGCAGCCCAAATATATATCTGCCTAGTATGATTCACTTAAATAATCATCATAAAATATTAATTATCCAAAAAGGAAATTGATGATTGGCAGAGGGGAAAACTGGCATTTGATGGACTGTATATCACCAGTCAATTAACTGGTACTAGGTATTTAAATAGCTGGATATTTATTCTAACTAAGCACTTTCCTGGAAATGACATGCTAAGACAGTAAAGGCCACAGTCACTAAAGCCATAGGAGGCAGACTGAAACTCCCCTACACCAAAGGGGGCCACTTAATCGATCCTACTCTAAAATGCTTCCATAGTGTATATAGCTCAGTGGCCCAAATTCCGTGTTAACAAAGAAATGAGGCTAGTGTTACAAAGAGTGCAAATCTGGAAATAGAAACATTATAAAAAGAATTTCCAAGAAGCAATCATATTTACTACCACTATTGCTTCCTATACGTTGAAAGCACAAATTCACTCATATCAGACTCACATAAGATAGAATCTAGATTTGTTGGACCATAATAAAATACCTAAAGGAACTAGTATTTTCCCATGAGAACTAGGTATCAAATTTATGTTGGGTTCAGCCTCATAGTGGCAAGAACAAATTTGAAAAATAATTTGTGTTATGTCCACTCTGTTCTATTATTGTTGATTTACAGGTCAAAAGTAACCACTAGTCTATTGGTTCAATCAATTTATTGAATCTCTACAATACACAAACAGCAATCTAGGGACAGGCATATGTATAAGAGCAACATGGCAGGGTACCTGTCCTCAAAGAGAACACAATTCAGTTCGAGTACATAGAGGGAGAGAATGAGCACTCAAGCACTTTTAACCAGGCTGAAATTGCATCAGTTCTAGGACAAAGGTTTTTCAATGTGCTTTTGGGATCCCAGAAGACAAGACAAGATCTACAATGATTAATGCTAGGCAGAGAAGGAGGAAAAGGCATTTAGGGGAAGAAGCACTGAAAAGAAACTCAGAGGCATGCAAACCTATAGAGTGCTAAGAGAAAATGAGGAGAGATGAGAGATGGAAGACCAATTTTGTACAGGGCCAAATCTCCAGGTGTCAATGGCACCTTGCAGAGGTTAGATTGTGCCATGGAGTTTATAGGGAGCCACTAAAAGGTTTAAATGGGAATTTCATAAGATTATGTGAGTAGGCCACAGAATACATAGGGTTGGAAGCTAGAAGGGTGTTTTAAAAAAGATGGGTAGGAGAGATGGAGAAAGTCTCAAATCTGCCCACATATTAAAAGCAGAAAGGGTTTTTGCTAACATGCCTATGTGCTGCCCTACTCCAGAGCACTGGAATCCACTATTTACATGTTATCTTGCCCATTCGGATATTTTCCAAGACTACACAGACTATTCTAAACAACAGCTAGTTTTGAGACTCCCTAGGGTTCCAGAACCAAGGGATAAGAGGTCACTCTGTCAAAAAAAGTAGTGATAGTGATGGAGAGAAAATGAGGAAAGGGGAGACTGAAGACTAATGAAAGAGACTGGATACACAAGAAAGAAGAGAAGGGAATATGAATGAGGTGTCTGATAACAGTATCTTTCACTGATGAAATAAAAACAGGCTGTGGGGACACAAACTTGAGACTGGGCTCAGGTTTATGAGATTTGAAGTCTTCATCAAAAATGTAAGGGAAATCCACTGGAAAACTCAATGTAAAGACCAGGAGTTGAAGTGAGAAGTGGAGACAAAATGTGAATTGATTTTTGATCATCTATGCCAATGCCTAGGGTGTCTCTCAATTCTAGAAACAGAAGCAGATTATAGACATATTGATGGAGCACTTGCTACATAGTCACAACTATTACCATTACATTCTACATATTTTTTTCCAAGTGGTTGTGGAATAATGAAAAAAGAATCACTGTGAAAACTTTATCTTTCAGAAAGTCTCCAGAGAACAGTTCTTAGCTTTGGCTGCTCAATGGAATTAACAGCAGGATTTTAAAAAATCTCAATGGCCATGCCATATGCCAGGCCAATTGAGCTGGAATCTTAGGTAGTGCAATCTCTGCAATAGTATTTTCTAAAGCTACTCCAGGTGGTTCCAATGTACAGCCAACATGGAACACTATTGCTTTCCAGTACTTTATCCAAAGCATGCTCACAGTAATGACTGAAATGAGAGCCAGCTAGAAACCTAGCCAGGGAAGCCTGCAGGTATGGACCAAGTCAATAGTTGGACACAAAGTCATCCATTTCTGGAAATTGGTCAATGGTTTGGGGCTACTTCTATCCATGTATTGCATTGTGTAGTCACATATTTCAAGTATCTATTTGCATTTGATTCTTGAAATATGGAACCATAGGGTAATATAGACTCAAGTTTAAAAAGTGGAGGAGGATTTCTTCTAGAAAAACAATGTGAAAATCTTGCCAGCTCTTGCACTCTGAGATTCACTTCATTCCATTTTGATCTTTCTAATTTTTTGTAAAAAAAAAATATATATATCACATTGAATCTACCCTTTTTTCTCTATAAGTCTTGCAATGGCCTTTGGCCAAAAGCAATAAAATCCTGACCTAAAGACATATAATAAGGAATGTTTTGTTGTTTTTTCCCAGCAACCTAATAAAAGCCTTAGCACTATGAGCAAAAGTCTTTATACTCTTTTATGATGCCAGATCAGTAGCATTTCCCCTGGTGGACAGTAGTGTTTTTAGTATCTAGGAAAATAAGCAGCAGCAAGGAGTTTGCCTTTCTGCATATTTCCTCTCAGAACTAGGCCATACCTATGTTCTCTTCAGTCTTCAGCAGCAGGGAATCTCCAAGATGCTCTCAGAAAGTCTTTCCTAAAGGATTTATGAAATTCATACCCATTGAGCCAGTAATGCTGAGACCCATGGACACATAATATACATTACAGTTAATACTGGCTAAGCTTTTTTGCAAGATCTGAAATTGAATTTTCAGATACTGAAGCCTCATCCTTTCTTTGTGGACATGTCCAAATGAAGTCCAGAGAAGGACAATAACTTTCCCAAAGTCATACAAGATTAGAGACTAGTTCCTGTATGCCTCATTCTTGTATTGATTTTGCTCTAAGCAAATCCCATACATCCAGAAAGTGAACAGAGACATAACTCTAGAAATAAAGGCATTTTTGAAAATCTCATGATGGTACCTGCTCAGGCTTCTAGCCATAATCCTAGTGCAACTTCATTTAAAGCCATTAGACAAAAAGTCAAGCCTCGATGTCAGAATTAATCCACACTGCAAGTGGACCAAAACTGACCTCATTACCTATCAAGCTAAAGCCATCAGCAGAAGGGAAGAAGCTGAGAATCATAAGCCATATCAGTTCACTAACCTTTGGAACCTCAGCTTTTCCATCTTTTAAATGGGAAGGATTGTGGGATCTGCAACACTGGATTAGAAAGTAACACTAGAGGGGCTGGGAAGGTGGCTCAGTGGTAGAGCGCTTGCCTTGCATATACAAGGCCCTGGGTTCAATTCCTCAGCACCACATAAGCAGAAAAAGCTGGAAGTGGTGCTGTGGCTCAAGTGGTAGAGCGCTAGCCTTAAGCTGAAGAGCTGAGGGACAGCGCCCAGGCCCAGAGTTCAGGCCCCATGACAGGAGAGGGAGAGAGGGAGAGAGAGAGGGAGAGAGGGAGAGAGGGAGAGAGGGAGAGAGGGAGAGAGGGAGAGAGGGAGAGAGGGAGAGAGGAAGAGAGGGAGAGAGGGAGAGAGGGAGAGAGGGAGAGAGTCACACTAGAGCAATGGCTTTCACATGGTGATTAATTTGTCTTCCTCCTAGGAAATACTCAGCTGTTTCTATAGTCATTATTGTTTGTTATGACTAAGAGAGATGTTACTTATATCTAGTGGGTAGAAGCTACTGCCCTATGAGAGACAGTACAGCCCTTCACACCGGACATTTGTTTTCCTGAATATCAATAATTCCGAGTCAGAAAACTATTCAGAAGTGTGTCGCTCATTGTATTCTATGTGTTTTCAGGACTTGCTTACAGAAACCAAACTCTCGCTTTGCTCTGCAGTCACACTACTTCTCAGTTGGTGCAGGTGAATGTTCAAGTTGCCTTCCCAAACAAGGCTTGGGCCTGTGTCCCAAACAGCCAGTTGTCCACCAGGCAAAACCTAATTTCTAGTTAAAGAAACCTCCATATTGGTTGGCACTGAGGTCATTCCCTTGAGGTATCACCAATTTGTACACAGATATAACTTTTACTTCACAATTAGGTACAAGCCTCCGAAAACCTGTCCGATAAAGGAAAAAAAAAACTTAGAGAGCAGTGGAAATCGCCAGAGGAAATCATTTTCTAGATTCAAATACACTTGAAAATAGGTCCCAGTTTCTCCATGTGAAGTCTTTCCAGATTAAAAACTGCAGATAAAGCCACTGGCAGCTTTTTAAATTCATTTCGCAAATGTGTGTGTGTGCACACGCATGCGCCCATGTGTGCCAAAAGTAACAGGTCTGGACAATTCTAATGTGAAGCCTCTTGTCTGGAACTGGCAAGCAGAACTCATCTTCACTTTTTCCAACAATAAGGACTTTTTCCAGGTATGTAGGAGACAGGCTGCTTGGAGCCATTATAATGTTTAGTCCCAGCATGATTTCCTTCATTAAATAATCTTTTAATGTAACATTAATAACAATTACAAGATTACAGTTCAAAATATTTGATAACAGCCCACTATGGAGCTGAAATATTACCATGCTTTTCTCTAAAGAAGCTCGTGGGAAGCAGGCATCCTGTGCAGTGCCACTAATATAATAACCAGAAAGGCAACCCATTTGCTATTCCACTAGAAAAAGAATAAATCCAGATTGTTTAAGCTGCAATGGATGGGATAACAACCAGAGTTCCATAGCTGTTTCACACCTAGAAACATACATATAGTAATTCTGTCTTCCCCTTTCCCCCTTTTCTTGTCCATCCTCCACAATTAAGCTGATTTTTTTCTTTTTTTCTTCTTTTTTTTATTGTGAAAATACTGTAGAGAGGGGTTAGAATTACATGGGCAAGATAATACGTACATTTCTTATCAAGCATTATAGCCTCCTCCTTTGTTTCCCCTTCCCATCCCTTCCCATCCCTTCCCATCCTCCCCCCACCCCCCACCCAACCCTCCTCCCCTCCCCCCACCAATGTTGTAAAGTTTGTTTTTGACATATGACTTGTACATCTCATTGTTGCAATGGATCCACCTGTATCCCTATTTAAACGATTTGTTTTTTTCCCTTCCCCTCCAGGGGTTATACTGTGGGAGAGGGACATACAAAGCAACAAAGAAATCATCTTATAAATGTGTTAGAAACAATCACATGAAAGAAAAAACATTTGAATACATATCTTAGGGTTCATTTCCCAAACATCAACTTATCTGACCTTTTCCGCTTGACTCATACATATACTAGTTATTGCAAATAAGGGAAACCATGGGACCTATGTTTCTTTGGACCTGGCTTACTTCACTTAATATAATTTTTTCCAAGTCCTTCCATTTCCTAACAAATGGGGAAATGTCATTCTTTCTGATGGAGGCATAGAATTCCATTGTGTATATAGACCACATTTTCTTAAGCTGTTTTAAAATGGATCAATCCACACTAGCTTTCTATTGATCCCAAGTAAAAATATTCCCTATGACCATGGTGTCTCATGGTATCTGAAGCCTTTTCCCTGTTTCATTGCACTCATATTTGAAAACAGTTGGCACAACTGAAAGCACAATGATGGCTGCTCAATCCCTTCTTTCTTAGTGACCTCTGCATATATGGATAAAGTGAATTTGCTGGTGCAGATTTAATTTTGCTGAAAAAGAAATGGAAGGACATCATACCCATCCCAGTGCCCTGGTTTCTTTTCATCTTTTCCTCTGTTGGTGTCACTGTGCTTAAGTTTTTAGGCTCTGCCTGTGTTTGTCAGTCCCTTGTGATTATCAGCTGTTTCTGCAACCATTGCCAAGTTCTCACTCTCCAAGATGAATTGCTTCTAGCCCATGCTCCTATCTACTTCTAAAAGCACAACACAGAAATATTCTCCAGCATTCACAGAGGTCTAGGGTTCTCACCTTACAAGTCTGGAGACAGCTTTTTCTTCACATTATCACAAGGGTGTTACATTTAGCAGGTCCTACCCAGCCTGAGTCAGGGGTCGGGCAAGGCACTAAATCTGGTGCCCAGCAAGGGTGCCATTATGCTATGGAGTGATGAGAGAGCTGCCACTCAGATTGACTGGCTTTGGTGTAGCTAAGGAAGAAAGCTAGACATTGTACCAGCCTTTATTTTGCCAGAATATAACACACGCCATCAATGGCGCCTTTTAGAAGAGATTCAAGTACACTCAGGGAAGCCTCCGTGAACAGTCTTCTGGACTCTGCAATTGATTTGTCCCGCTTTCCCTGTCAGAGGGCAAAGCCTCCATTTCACAGTCAATACAAGCTGCATGGCTGAAGAATGGCTAAACTCGGCCACTGGCTACAATTTCCCAGATACATTGCCATGAAAAATCTGGAGCCCAACCAGTTAATCAACTGGGCCATTTTAATGTTTCTTCAGTATCTTAAGGGTTTTATAAATGAAAATACAATTTCCCAAATGAGAGCTCATTATCCTGAGAAGTACAAATCCTTCAAACAAAAGCCATACTACTGAGTTTTGTTCATTTTATTGAACTGTGTTCAAAGAAACAGGATATTTAGTGGGCTCCTTAACTTAGCTTCCCCTCCTTGATAGTCACAGATTGATCTCGATTTACCATCAGGCCTAAGGTAAAGAAGTATTATAGTAAGAACACATTGGAACTAAGGAGGATTGCAACACCTTAAATGATTTCAAACATAAATTTCAGCTGTAGCTGAAGTGTGTGTTTATCACTAATATACTCCGTATACATTTGAGACTTCTTTCTTTCCTTCCATCACTTCTGCCTTTCCTCCCTCCATCTATTCCTCTCTCCTACTCTTCATCCTTTTCTCCCTCTCTGCCTTTCTCTTCTTCTTTCTCCCTTTTGATATCTTTGTGTTGAGATGAATCAGTAGCATTGTATACATTAGGCAAGTGCTCTCATATGAGCTTTACCCCTACCTTATTTCTCTATAGCTCCATAATATTATCAAAGCTTCTTGCATGATCCTGACTACCTCCACACTCTTGAAGATTAGGGAAAAATTACTGAAACTGTGAAAACTCAGGCAATCTAGTCTCTTCTAATACTATTGGTCTTTTTAAAACTAGCCTCTTGGGTAAATACTCTCTCTTACAGATTCTATTTCATCTTGTTCAAGACAACATATAATTGTAAAGCTAAGGTTTATGTGATCTCCTGTGTACATTTTCTTCACTGCACAAAAAGTTATAACATACTATGGCCTAGAACAACAAAATTTCATAGTTTCCCTGGGGTGGGAACCCTAGAGCCATACGGGGACTGTACCTTGCTTCAGAGATTTGAATGGTGTTTGAATGATACCAGTGGAAAACCCTGGTTATGTGAGTGTCTGGCCTTCTACAGCAATCTTGACAAAGTTAGGTGTCCCCATATTTACTTAACTCAGTAGTTCCTGGCATCCTGGATATGCTACGGAAACTATTTACCTTAGTACTTTCTGATTTATTGTTATGTACATCTTAGAATATGCCCTATTATTTATTTTCCCTGTAATTTCATTAAGATAGCCCTGGGACAATCTGAACTTATAAAAGTAAAGGTTTGAGTAGACATCGTGGATTTCATCATGTAGATCAATTAACCCATTTTCACCACATGGTGTTATTAAAAGATTACAAGTTACTACTGTATGGACATATTCTTCATTGATTGCCTCAGAATTTGCTGGTCAGAATAAGCACTCTGGTTCAGAAGTCTGGATCTCTGCTGAATTTCATAAGGCTTGCAGTTAAGGTTGTTGGTCAGGACTGGATTCTCAAACAGAGGCTTGATTAGAGAAGGATCTGCATCCAAGATCACTCAAATTGTTGACATAATTATATCTCTGTGAGACAGTAGTTTGCTTCTTCAAAGCTAGTAATAGAAAATAAGTGACTCTAGAAGCAATCTGCTGGAAGATGCTTTCTTATGTAATATAATATTATTATAAAAGTTGCATGACTTCACCAATGACATGTTACATAATATTACCATAAGAATAGTGTCCTATAATTCAATTTGGCATCTTTTATTGGTTAGAAATATGTCTTAGGTTCTGCCCATAGCCAAGTACATGGATGAAACAAGATTGTAATCACCAGCAGTTGAGTGCCGTGGAAAATCATTTTGGAGAGTCTATTATTCTCATACTACTAGGAGCAGAGAAGAAAATCCCCATGGGTCTATATGGAATCTTCTAGAACTGATCTAGTAAGAGTACCATGGCAAATATTCTATTCTGGTTCCTGAACCAGTACCATTGAAGGCACACTGGGTTTCATCTTTTGGGCAACTACCTGACAGCTGTCACTGGAGTCCATAGTCCATTATTTTTCTTCAAATTTGAAGTCTCCACTTACAGTCAATTTTAGTCCAACTGCAGGACATTGGACTCTCTGCACTGGCTTCTTATTTGGGTGTAAATCACTCACCTAACAGAGTCCATGGTATTCTTGAGTACTATCTCAGGCTCAGCTACCTTAATTTGCTAGTGCTGCACTATTACTTCCAAAGCATGTTGGATATGTCTTTCTGTGAGTCTTCACCAAATATCCCAAGGGCTCCCCAAATAATAAGTGTGGGCAAAACAAAGGCCCTCTCATATGAATTCTTCTCTCTTCAATTCCCACTCATGTCTTGTTTATCATGCCCACTAGGAAAAGAAGGAACCAAATTTGTTCTTTTTTTCTCATTTCTTGAGCTCTCTATTTTAATAATACAAGAAACCTCTGTGATCTAGTAAGCTATGCCATATTAGCTCAAATTACTAGGAACCATTTCCTCTGTCAATAGTGTTAAAGTTTCAAGAAAGTAGTTTCAAAATACTCAAATTTGAGACAAAGCTGATCAACAATCTCTTTGTTTTAGTAGGTTTTCCTTCTCCTTCCTTGGGCCAATAAGGCTCATGACTCACACTTGAAAGTATGGTTGAAGGAGAAATGACTTAAAGTTGAAAATAGTGCACACAAACCCAGGAGGCTAACTAAATAAATGTGTTTGGTGCAGTAATTCCTTAAAAGTCAATTTCAAAATAAAATGGTAGAATCTTATTTTGCTGAATCAATTTAGAACAGAATCCATTCCATTAGATGGATGGAAGGGTGATATGTTGTTGATCTTTTCAGTTATTTGGTGTTTAGGTGCAATCTGGTGCAATCATAGCCTCTGAATCTGTTGATTCCAATCATAAACAGCCTCATCTGGTTTCCCAAGGAGGCTGGATAGTTATACTAACAAGTTAGCTATTTCATGGCAAGCCTAATTTGAGAAACACTACTATAAAATGCTCTTGCTAAGACCTCTGAATTAGCAGTCTATTAAAGCTGGTAAAATGCATGTGTGCTTTTATAAATTTGTATAAGAATAGGCTTTAATGAGATATAACCTGCTAGTGTTTTGATATGCAGTTTTCTGAAGTGGCCTGAACTCTGCAATTTATACTATTCCTTGGTTTTCATCATTGGTGATTAGTGACAATAAAGTGGGTAGAAACTATTTTTCCTTTATACACACCAAAGAGACCATATGATAATATTATTCAAGGCACAGGATTCCTTACTAATGGGTTGTTACAAAGCATACTAATTTGTCCAAACAAGCAGACTTGTAGATCCATTCCATCTAGAACATGCCAGGAATTGAGCCACTGGGGATCATGTGCTGGTACTACAGGTATCATGTTGCATTCTACATGAATCTCATAAAAGAGGCATCACAAAAAGGTGCAAGTAGAACTTGACTCCCTTCTCATATCTCTGTAGCCCTATATCCATGTCTACAATGGCCTACTTCTTATTATTATCTGAGAACCTCTCATACTCCCTAATAATGAAATATATGAAATATAATGAAAAATAAGAGTGCTTTAATAAAAAAAAGTAAAAATATTCAAATCAAAGAAATCCAGCTGACTGGATTCTGGGGAGCTCATAATCACAATCTATCCTACAAAAAGCAGTAGTCTGAAATTCAAAAAAAAGCAAAAAGTAAGATTATGTGTATGTGTGTGCATCTGTGTGTGTCTGTTTGTGTGTGTGACATATGCATATCACTAAGGATGAAGAATTCTTTCTGAATGAAAACCCAGAAAGTGGCACCTAATTAAAAAGGACCTAGACTTAATCTAACTTAGAATAGATTAGAGAGAGAAAAAGAGAGAAGATTCATATGAAGCTCTCCAGCCTGGGGGCTTACTCTCAGAGCTTCAAAGTATAATGAACAAATTAAGTAGGCCAAGTGATTAATAGCAAAAAAACTATCACTTATGGTTTTTTAACTGAAAATTATTGAATGTAGTGTAATGTGGTCATCATTTATGGACAGAGTCATAGGATATTTTTATGAGAAAGACAGAATAATGGAATAATGGTTGGGGAAGGAGGAATGAAAGAAGGGTATGAGGGAGGGAAGGAGAATAATGAAAAATCCATCTATTAAAAGATAATGAGTAATTTCCAATATTTTTGGAGTGCAAATTTAGTTTTGTAGCCTGAACATGGCAAAACCCAACATAATGGTCCAGAAGTTAATTGGAGACACTTGGGATATCAGACACAAAAAGCTTCAAATGTCTGTTTCTATTAAGATAAAGAGTAAGGACATTGGGGAAATAGTTTAAATTGTACACATAAAACCAGTAAACCCAAATGGAAGCTAGTGACTATATAAAGTCAATCATCTCAACAAGAGAAAAAGATCAGAAAATTTGTATATTATATGGTAACTGTCCATACATCTAATAATTAGTTTACAAATTGTTTTACTATTTATAACAAAATATATCTTAGATTTAAAATGTATCTGTTCTAGTTTGTTCATCTTTAGAAACCCTGCTAGTGAAGTTCATAATTCATTTTTCACTGCATAAATTAGTAGACAGTAGAATGAATAAATACATAGAAAAAGAAATATGATTTTTTGCCAGACCTGGGGCTTGAACTCAGGACCTGGGCACTCTCCTTGAGCTTCTTTTGCACAAGCTAGCACTCTGCCACTTAAGCCACAGTAATACTTCTGGCTTTTTCTGTTTCTATGGTACCGAAGAATCGAACCCAGGGATTCATGCATGCTAGGCAAGCACTCTAGCATGAAGCCATATTACCAGCCCAGGAACATGACTTCTACAAGTGGAATCTTCAAGTAGCAGTCTTGTTGAGGATCATCGCATGTATTTCATTGTTTTAAACATTCCCAGTGAACTGCCCCTACCCCGGCTGTAGAAGAATCTGCATTTTCCCATCACTACACTGGTAACAAACTTAAACTTTTTTGATAAATGTCATATTGCCTTTACTTTCCATAAAAAAATTTGCTTTCATCTATTTAACACATAATGAAAGCACGGTACTTGGTAGACACTGCCTCATAAACTAAGGATTCATAAGTGGATTCAAATTCCTGGTACATTCTATTGGCTTTGTTTTCAAAGTATGCTTGACCCATCATGCCAAAGAAAGGTAGGGGATTTGACTGATGAAAGAGGTGATTTCCTAAATGTAAATTGAGATGCAAATAGAAAGGAAGAACAGATTGTGGGTAGCTGAAAACTAACAAGTTGGCAAAGAGCAGATCATGAAGAGATATGAAGCCACATCAAGGATGTTGGCTTTCATCCTAAGTACAGAGGAAACCTGTATTCTTGTTAAGTAGTGAATGGAGATGATATGATCAGGTTTATATTCCTGGAGGATCCTCTGGTTGTTTTAAAAAACACTACATTAGAACTGGGAAAAATGGAGGTGGAAGAAGTGAGGATTTAGACCACAGTGGTAGCAGTGGAGTTGAGAAATGGTTGGATTGAGAACATAATACAGTTAGAGTACACAAGACTGAGGGCTAGATTTGAAATGAAGGACAAAGAAGGGAGGTTTCAGGTTTAGTATGGATGATCAATTTTCAAAATACCCATTTGGGTTTTTTTGTTTGTTTTTTTTAAATCATTTTGGAGGGGTATTCTACCTCAAATACCCAACATATTCTTTTTTTCTATCGTGAAAATACAGTACAGAGGTGTTACAATTACATAAGAAAGGTAATGAGTACATTTTTTATCAAGCATTGTTGTCTCATTCTTTGTTTCCCCTTCCCATCCCTTCCCATTTCCCTCCCACCCCCACCCCCGCCTGCACCAAAGTTGTAAAGTTTGTTTTTCAACATAATGTCTTGTACCTCTCATTGTTACAATGGGTCCACTTGTATCCCTATTTAAACAATTTGTTTTTTTCCCTTCCCCTCCACAAATTATACCAACATCAAATATAGTGAAAACAGGGATTATACCATGGGGGAGGGACATACAAAGCAACAAAACAATCATAAATATATTAGAAACAATCACAAGAAAGAAAAAACATTGGAGTCCTTATCTTGGGGTTCATTTCGCCTAACATCAACTTATCTGACCATTTCTGCTTGTCTCAGACATATACTAGTTATTGCAAATAAGGGAAACCATGGGACCTATGTTTCTTTGGGCCTGGCTTACTTCACTTAATATAATTGTTTCCAAGTCTTTCCATTTCCTAACAAACGGGGCAATGTCATTCTTTCTGATGGAGGCAGAGAATTCCATTGTGTATATATGCCACATTTTCTTGATCCATTCATCTACTGAGGGGCATCTGGGTTGGTTCCATATCTTAGCTGTGGTAAATAATGCTGCAATGAACATAGTTGTCCTGGTATCAATCCCACTTTTGGGCATTTACCCAAATGATCACAAACAAGACCATACTAAAGCTATCCATTTGTTTTATAAGCAAACTTGCCCTAGTTTGGGAACAAAGTATCATAAGATAGAACTTTTAGGATTTAATCCTAATGGCTTATTTACTTGATGGTAAGAAATCCCAAATCTGATTGAGTGTAGATATTCTACAAGGTGATAAAATATCTACAACTTGAGAAGTAGATTACAGAAGATTTTCACACCGGATTTGCATCACCTAGCCAACATTAAACTCCAGGTCTTTTGGCCTCATCTGAACAGAAATCCTTGTCATGTTCTATTCTGCATATGTTGAAAGTATAACTGTAAGAATGATTATTAGAGAACAGAAGTATAAGTATTTGGAACTGCACTTTACTGAACATTTACCATGTGCCAGGTACCTCAATAAGATACACTGGTAGATGGCTTCATTCAATCTTCTCAGAAGTATTAATAGGTACTGTATTTTTCTCATAGTTATAGAGAAAAAGATAAATGACCAGAGTAGCTAAAGATAAATGGGAGAAGTGGCATTTTTAGCACTGACAAATGATCATGAATGCCAACCATTTTACCTAATGTCATGGAGTATTTACCTCTTGGAAACAGTAAGGAATGTCATTTTGCATCCATTAACAGATGAAGAAATGAAGACTCTGAGAAGGAAAATTATTTGCCTGAATTCATACAGTGAGGACATTACTATAGTTGGATTTAAATCATATTTTTCTGACTCCAAGACATGTTCTAATGTAGGTTGCTTTTCATAATACATATGTCATTTGTTCATGGTCACAAAGCACTTATAATTATCACTGTATACCTGCTACTGAGTGGTCCATAGGAGCTAGTCTCCATGTGTATTCACTAAGGTTCTCTGGAGAGACAGAAGTAACAGAATGTAGATGAGAGACTGAGAGACAGACAGACAGACAGACAGGCAGACAGGCAGGCAGGCAGGCAGGCAGGCAGGCAGGCAGGCAGGCAGGCAGGCAGGCTGGTAGGTAGGTAGGTAGGTAGGTAGGTAGGTAGGTAGGTAGGTAGGTAGGTAGGTAGGTAGGTAGGTAGGTAGGTAGGTAGGTAGGTGGGTGGGTGTGTAGGTAGGTAGGTAGGTAGAATGATTTACTAAGGATCTGGCTTACATGATTATGGTGGTTGAGAAATACCATGACAAGTTCTCTGCAAACTGCAGACCTTAAGGTGTCAGCAATGTGGCTCAGTCCAAGTCTACTGGTTTCAGAACTAGGAAAACCAGTGGTGTAACTTTCCCAAGGCTTACATGCTGAGGACCAGATGGCAGGGTGCTGATTCAAGTCCTGAAGTCTAAAAGCCTATGCTTTTGATGCTCAAGGCAGGAGACAAGTGAGCCCTGACACTTGTTTTCTCCATGCCCTGTAACTGAGGGAGAATTTCCCCCACCCTGGCCCACTCAGACTAGCAGGCCGAGGGTATTCCTCTGGAATACCCTCCTAAAATGCCCCAAATAATGCTTGTCCAAGTCTCTAGATATATGTTTCTCTTTTTTCAGTTGTACTGTTGTTTGAACTTAAGACTTTATACTTGCTAGGCAAATGCTCTTTTACTTGAGCCTTGCTAATTCCAGCTGTCACAAATGTCTTCAGTAGTTTTTTTGTAGTGAATCTCATGTGTCTCCTACTCATTCTGCTTCTCTGATTGAACCCTGGTAGCTACATGCATGCTACATGTGTTACCTCAGCCATGCTTTTCAACAACATAATGGTCTCTGAAATGGTCTCTGGTCTCTGAAAGACCAGAGAAATTAAGTCAATTTCCCAAAGTGGGCAGTTCTTACATTTTAAAGGCAGGATTCAACTCTGCTCCTGAGACATGAAATCCCTGTTTTTCAGCTCAAGACCATGTATACTTCACATATATTTGAAAAATATGTCATTTACCCTCTTTTCTAAGTTCTTTTATAGTAAAAATAGTAGAAAATATGCAGTGAGGTTTTTTTATTTCATTGTTATTGTAGAGGTGATATACAGAGGGTTTACAATTACATAAATCCGGGAATGTGTACAATTCTTTTTGAACTATGTCTCCCATTAGCTCACTCTCTCCAACTTTCTTCCTCTTGCCCCCACCCACAAGATATACACTTCATTTTCCACTGAGTATCTAGTGAGTAACCCTGTTGCATTTTTCACCCTTTGTCTCAACTTGTCTGTATCCCCTGTTGCCTTCTCAAAGACAAATAAACTAACAAACAAGACAAAGGGAAATAACAACAAAAACAGCAACAAGAGCAACAAAGAAAATCTTTTCTTTTCTTGGGGTTCATTTTGTAAGATATTATTTTATATGATCATTTGCACATAGCTATCGAGCCTTTGTGATTTGCTCCTCCGCATATTCTCCTTTGGCCTCACTGTATAAATGTCTGCAGACCTGTATAATTTATCATGTACCAGTGTATTTTTAAAAATTATTCAGTGTGTATATACTTGTAGATTTATAGGCACATTCTAGTTACCACAATTGTGGAAAATCATGCAGCCTGTTTCTTTAGATCTAGCTTACTTCGTTTAATATCATTATTTCCAAGTCTTTCCATGTCCAATTATTTCTAAGTCTCCATTTCTTTACAAATTTACAATATCATCTTTTCCTGATTGATGAGTAGAATTTTTATACTTTTTATTATGAAAATACTGTACAGAAGGTTTGCAGTTACATGAGCAAGGTGATCAGTGCATTTCTTATCAAGCATTGTTGCCTCCTCCTTGTTTTTCCCCTACCATCCCTTCTTTCCACAACTGCACCCCTCCACACCTAAATCGTAAAGTTCATTGTTCAACACTGTCTTGTACATCTCATTGTTACAATGGGTCAACCTGTATCCCTATTTAAACATTTTGTTTTATCCCTTCCCCTCCCCAAATTATACCGACATCAAATACAGTGAAAACAGGGGTTATACCGTGGGGGAGGAACATACAAAGCAACAAAAAAAATCACATATTACTTTATAAATATGTTAGAAACAATAGCAAGAAAGAAAAAAGCACTTGTGTCCCTATCTTGGAGTTTATTTCATAGAATTTTTCATGTAAATTATATTCTAATGTAAGTGAAATGTAATGTAAATGCAACCAACATTTAACGTATTGGTATTGATAAAGCATCCATGAGTTCTGGTCATACTGTTAAATTAACTGCTCTATTTTAAAGATACAGCTGGCTAAAAAAAAAAAGTGACTTCCTCATTAAAGAGAAAAACAACAGTAGAGCTAATACTGATGACCCAAATGATGTGGAAGATAAGTAACAGTAAAACCTCTTTCCTCTACTAGGTTCAACTTTCAAGATTCAGTTTCATCAAAACATCCTTATTTGCCCATTCAATTAATATAGTTATTTTGTATGTCATTGATTTCATAGGTTTGCCTCTTTCTGTGTATATGTTCTTATTTTGTATTTGTCTAAGATCGTATGCATCAAATTTGGTCCCTCTGTTTATATTGTGCAATATATGATAACGATTTAATAAAAGTAAGTGCTCAGGCTTGACTTGAATCCTATTGCTTAGAGAAAACAGAAATTGCAAGCAATGTGGTGTCCTGCATCACTGAGGGAGTTGGGAAATACCTGTCTATTTTGCTGTACAACTAGTAACTCAAGTCAGCAAATATTTTCCACATATTTCCTCTGTGCCAAGCACTGTTCTGGATATAGACAGACCACGTTTCAGGCATTAATGTGAATATAAATCATCTGTCAACCTTTACACACAGATTCCAATTTAATAGTTGTGAGATGGAATCTGAAATTTTGCACCCCTATTGAACAGCAGGTAATGTCCATGCTGCTGAGCTTTTAGATCATACTTGGAATATTAAGGATAGAGTATATAATATGTTAAATGCAGTTAATTCTTTGCCTTCAAGGTATTTATAGTTTAATTGAATAAAATAGAAAGGTGGTTAATCATGAAGACTTAAATGTATAATATGAGAGGGATTCTGTTGGGCAGATTTTTATACTACATATATTTTTTAAGGAAATCCAGTTGAGAAATTAGAAAATTGTGATTGTGAGTGAGAGAATTAATAAGTGAACATATAATAATAAAATGGAACCCTTAAAGGTTAAAGAAAAGAGTGATAATATTATGAGACTGATTGTTAAAGAAAATTTTATATGGCTATGTAATTGGAGCTGTGGTCCCTTGTCCAACATCAGCATGTTCACCTAAGAACTTGTTAGACACGTGGACCTGATGAACACTTACAGATTTAGAAAATCTGGGGGTTGTATCCAGCAGTTTGAATAAGTTTGAATCACTTGAAGAGTGTTAAAATGAGAAAATCCATGTGAACAAAGCCCCCTACCGGATCCATTAAATTAGAATCTCTGAATTGGGACAGAAGTACTCATAAACTGCTTTGTTGAATGGCAACACCTTTCTACAACTACTTAAAGACACTAAAATATATTTTTAAAAAACAAATTCAGAGTACCTGTAGGTATAGAAAGAGCAAAATTGAGGGTATTGTGTATTGTTCTCTTCTTCAGCTTCACAACCAGTACCTTTTCACAAGTTCATGTGTAGAAACATACATACATCAGTATATGCATATATGTACATACATTTGTTCTTAAGCATTAAGAATCTCATAGCACTAAAATAAGAGAAATGCTAATTATTTAGAGAAGAAGGCTGACCCACTAAGCATGTCATAGGGTACTATGGTGGGATTAGAGGCTGGAAGAAGATCATGGATACTTAGGGCAACTATGGTAGGAATATGACAGAAAGTCAGCAAGAGCCATCCCAAGTAATTCACCAAGAATTATCCAGTGGGCCTTTGTAGGTTCCATATTGCCAAACTAAACTCCTCTTCTTTCCTTCACTGTTTATCATAACAGTAACCCTAGTATTAGTATGAACCTAGCATATCACCTTATGGTCTGCCTTACGCATAGGCACATAAGTGACATTTTTTAGTGTCCCCATGTGCCAGTTTTCTTTCAAATATGTGCTGTTTTACATTTTAACATTAGACCATCCATGTTCAATGGTTTTTCCAAGATTACATAGCCCGTGTTAGCATCTAGGAGACAGGCCTCTGTGTCTCTCTCCTGTTACCCAGACGTCTGTATGTTGTTTTCACTATCTACTATCTTTATGAGACATGCCTTGTTTAGTCACTTCTAAACTTGTATCATGATTAGGATAACTGGATTTAATTCCATGAGGATAGCATAGAGAGGCTCACTATGTTTTCTCTTTATGGCAATGTCACTAAAGTGAGAGAAGAATACATGAGGTTAGTGAGCATACATAGTCTTCCTGACTTTGTAAAAGTATATCCATTACACTTCCAAATCCTCTATGTTCTTTTACATGACAAAATACTATATTAGCTTTTCATGAATGTATTTGTAAACTGGTGCATAAACATATAGAGGAGATGAAAGTGGCTCTAAACTTTTAAATGCTACCTTATAATTAAGAAAACCAGTTCTGGTCTACTGCCACATCTTTATTATAGAGCAAGAAAGACGCTACAGCCTTGACATTGATCCTAAATTTCTAAAAATCTGTTTCTTTTGTCTTTCTACCTAGCATAGACAGTCATATTTCCTGAATGCCTCATGTACCTAACTTATAATGCAGTTTGCTACACACATAGGTGTAATAACAAAATTATGGAATCAAGCCACACACTGCAGTCCAGATCCAAAAGAGAATACTGAATAATGAATGCGTCACTGGTCTGTCTCATCTTTGGTTGAAAGTAATCCTTCAATAAAGAAATAATAGTATGAGAAATTCTTGTTTAGCTGTTTTCAGCAGATAACTCCTTCAAATGTTCATCAGAGTTAGAGCTCTTTGTTCCCTAAATATTAGCTCTAATAAGAGTCACAAGTGCTAGTATCATGTATCTTAGTTTTGTCAGAAAATGAATATCAACTAATGACATAGAAATAGTGATTCTTTTTCTGGCCAAAGATTACTTTTCATTCTGGTTTTCTGTATTTCTAGTCCAGACTCAGAATGAATAAAGGCACACGAAAAAAAATCCTTAATTGACAATATAATGCCCACAAGCATCAACAGATGTGATCCCTTGTAATGAAGCATGTGGGTCTAATTTGGCATTCCTGCCCACTTGGAGGATCTCCTTGCTGAGTTCTTACAGGCTATCCTTCTAAACCTATGTTTGGCTGGCACCTGTACCCTGTTGAAACTGGCATACCACCCTATGAGTGGGCACAGTGCCACACTAACAGATGGCCATGAGAGTCATGATGCCAGAGCAGTACTATTGTTTGTAGCAAGTTTAACTTAACAGCAATTGGCATCTATAAGAGAATGGTCAAATGGTGGTCTACATTTGTGTAGTGATAAACTATGACCTAAAATTGACAGATGTAAAACTGATACTTTCTTTAGTCTTTTCACAGACCAAAGATCTATACAGGAAAAAGTAGCACTACAACAGTGGTGTATCTCTACTGGGGTGCTACAATGAGTTCCATGTCTTAGTCTTTTTGAGCCAATAACCAATTCAGATCCAGTATTACTAAATAATATTTTCAAATATCATCCCAAGGATGAATTTTCTGCTTTGTCATCTACTTATATCTGTTCACATTCATAAAACACAGTTATTCCATGAACTAGACGTTTATGATCTTGGGGGAAAATGAGTGAGAACATTTACTTTGAAAATTTGTATTTATCCATAATGATTCAAAATATCAAATATGACTGAGACAAAAATGGAAGGGGTGACATTGATCAAAATGTGCTGTACTCATAAATTGATAGGTTGAATAGAAACCTCTCTGGAAAACTACTTAAAGATCATTTTAAAAATAAAAAAAGAAATGTCATCTCAATATGGAGTCAGGCCAAAAATAACACTAAAGTTTAAGTCAATTTAAAACTGTTTTAAGTGAAAACAAAGGGGAACCTAACTTTCATTACCACCTACTACATTCACAAACTGTAGCTTTTTGTTTTTATGTACCTGCGGTGCCTCCTTATCTCCCAATGTGAACCCCATGTGATGTTTTATAAGAATAGCTAATTAAAACAGAGTAATGTTCTACAATGACCAAGTACTGTACAGAAACAGACAGAAAGGCATTATAGAAGAAATATCTGTCCCTGAAAGCATTAACACCACTACTACTCAGGAGCCCTAGATATGAGGCTAGTAGAACTTAGTGAAAGCAAACTAAGAGAAATGAGGAAAGCATTTGTAGGAAAAGGATAACCAGGTACCAGAAGAAGAAACGCCGGCAGAAATGTTCAGATTAAAGGGACTTCGGGGAATATTTCATAATTTTGACAGGATAAAAGACAAATCACTGGAAACTGATTCACAGTTGGAAGGGATTATGCCAAGTGATCACTGCATAGAAAAGATGCTCCATCCACAGCACTTATCACACAAGAAGGCAAACACTTCAAGCCATTCTATGATTTGTACTAAGAATTACAACATGTTCACTTACAGCATTTAATACTTTAGAGTGTATCAAGTAAATATTATTTCTACAAAATTATTTCATTCATCTATACATTTATAGCCAACAGTTTTGAGAGTTTCTGACATGGAAGGCAGAGCATAAGATTTTAGAGGATCATAGTCTTACAAGAAGGGCAAATGCCAGGCGCCGGTGGCTCACGCCTGTAATCCTAGCTACTCAGGAAGGTGAGATCTGAGGATCATGGTTCAAAGCCAGCCCAAGCAGGAAAGTCCGTGAAACTCTTATCACCAAAAAACTGGAAGTGGCACTGTAGCTCAAGTGGTAGAGCACTAGCCTTGAGCTGAAGAGCTGAGGGACAGCGCCCAGGACCAGAGTTCAAGCCCCATGATCGACAAAAAAAAAAAAGTGCAAGATAAAACAAATACAAAGGACAGGGAATGCGTTTAGAGTACCTGCTTGGCAAGTGTAACGTCCTGAGTTAAATTTCTAATATCACAATAAATAAAAGGATATAGCATAGAGCATAGGTAGAAAATCCCTACTAGTGCAAGGAAAATATTCAATACTTCCCTGGCAGCATGGAAACGAGCCATGTGAATATTTATCTGCAATGTTGATCTAAGAAATAAAATGCTTCTGCTGCCCGTAAGTCATTATTAGGTAACAAGTAAGTGTCCATAAGTAACTATTTTTTGTAGTACTGATGTTTGAACTCAGGACCTGGCACTGCTGGGTGCTCTTTCATTTTACCTAAGTTCTAGCAGTGTTTGCTTCAACATCATTTTTCAAACAGCATCTCACCTTATACCCAGGCTGTCCTAGATCACTATTCTCCTATTTTATGTTGCCCACATAGCTTGAATAATAAGTGTGTACTACTATACCCAACTTATATCTGTTGAGATGAGGCTCTCACAAACCTTTAGGTTCAGGCTTTTCTCTAACCATAATCCACCTGAATTTTACCACCCCAGTAGCTAAGATTACTGGTAGAATTCACTATGCCTGGTCTCATGAATCATTAATAAATGATGAGGCATGGTGACCAGAAAGAAGGTGAGCTGGGCCGCCTCACTGGTAGCATCATCTTCCTACCTAATTCCAAGTCACCTCAACCACTCCCCAACCCAGAGTCATCCTCATAATGTATAGAACTCTGAGGTCAGCCAACCACTTTTACCTTGAACTCTTCAGTGTTTACAGTGGTCCTGCAAGCTATTCTTTCTCAAGTTCCATTATTTCAAAGGAAGAACTGGAAAAGCCTGCGAAGTCATTGAGTCCTAGTGTTCTTATTTGTTGTGGTTTAATTTTTTGTGTAAAAATTCCTATTTTGATCAGAAAGGGATGCAACTAATTTCATTCCATCTTGAAATTCCTCATGCTTTGTCTATATGGCAAGGCCACCGTGATCTTTCAGCAGCAGCACCGCAGCTTCTGCGCAGTATTAAGTAATGAAAAGATGAAATGGCATCACACTTACCTTCCGGGTCATGTTTGGGTCTAAGTCATGTGTTTATGTAATAGGAAGCAGTGCCTGAGCATTGACCCTGAAAGAATATAGATTCAGTAAATCTGCCCTATTCCCATCCTACATGCAACTTCTCTCACAAATTGTCCTCTGCTTTCTTATTTTAAATTAGTACATTTCACTCGGTCAATGACAGTGGTTTAAAAAATCATTACAAAGGTGAGTTGCTGAACACTGCAATTGTCTCCACAGACACATATGGATAGGGATAATAGAAAAAAATGACTTTTTCTATATTGGGCTAAGATAATCAATTAAAGTAGAAAAAAGAAAAATACTGTTTATTTTATCATAACATGAAAAACAATGAGAAAAAGAACCATAGTGTAAAAGGGGTCTATGTTCTTTCTTTCCTTACCCTGACCCGCCCTGGGCCCAGTGCTCAGAGCTGGGTGTTGAGGGGCTAGCCATATGGTGTGTCCCATCCAAACAGCTCAAAGCAAGGTTACTGTGAACTTGAAACTTTTCTTCCAACTTCTCTGAGCCTCCACTTGTTCCACTTACAAAGAACAGCCTTTTTTTTGGCCAGAGGGGGTGGGGGGCACGGGTTAGTCATAAGGCTTGACCTCAGGGCCTGGGTGCTGTCCCTGAGTTTTTTCACTCAAAGCAAGTATTCTACCACTTTGAGCCATTCAACAGTGATACTCACTGCTGGAACTGAACTATATAACTGGGGAGGGGAGGGGAAGATGGGAGGGAAAACCTGGGAGAGAACACGGAGTGGGTGACACTGTTCAAAAGGAAATGTACTCATTACCTGATATTTAATTATCACTACTCACCTTTACAATGAGTTTTTTTTAAAAAATAAATAAAAAGAAGCTACTGTAGTGCTTTACTGGCAGTGCATGAGTATATTTTGAAAACATTGTACAAATTTGAGGCCTTGTTGACTGTGCATGGAACAAATATTTGATCACTTGAATTTTTTTCTTTCTGAGTGCATAGGCTTGTCCACAGAAATCAAATGCCCCGTTTCCTTTCCTTTTCAACATAGTATCTAGTGAGCTCCACTGCTCACTCCTTGTCGTTCCATTTCTGGGCCCCCATCCCCCTCCCAAAGACAGAGAAATGAACAAACAAGAGAAAAAGAAAGAAAAACAAAAATAACCACAAAGAAAAAAATCCTCTTACTCTGGCAATTTCAAGAATGGCCGTGTCAGAATATGAGTGCTTGCTGGGACAACTAACTGGAAAGTAGACTGTAGGAAACAGCAGTATGACAACATGAGGAAGCATGGTATAAAGGAAGATGTGAAGGAAGACATTTGAAGTGCAGGGTGTGAAGAGGGAAATAGAAGATAGGGACACTATTAAGAAGGCATAAAGCTAATGTGACTGATCTTTTTTGTTGTCATTGTTGGTCGTGGGGCCTGAACTCTGGGCCTGGGTGCTGTCCCTCAGCTCTTCAGCTCAAGGCTAGCGCTCTACCACTTGAGCCACAGCACATTTCCGTCTTTTTCGCTTATGTGGTGCTGAGGAATGGAACCCAGGGCCTCAGGCATGCAAGGCAAGTGCTCTACCACTGAGCCACCTCCCCAGCCCCTAATGTGACTGATCTTGAATGCTACACAAAAACAGATATATTCTGAGCCTTTGTATGGGTGCACACAAGGAAGTGATTTGATATGGTGGAGGTGCTAGGAAAATCTTGATACCATGCCAAGTAAAATTATTCCGAACATTTTCTCAATGTTCTGTATATACATTTTAAAATGCAAAAGCCTACTATGGATGGCATTTATAAAATTAGATTTATCTGATTATTCATAATGAAATTAATGTCCTAAGAAATAGGAAATTCAGTCCCCCCCCCACACACACCATTTAAGTACAATAAGATTGCCAGACCCTAGAGGCTTTATCCTGAAATCATAGCTACTCTAAGGATCATGGTTAGAAGACAGACCAGGCACAAATGTCTGCATGACTCTTACCTCCAATTTATCAGCAAACTGTTGAAAGTGGGTGTGTCTCTCAAGTAGTAGGGCACCACCCTAGAGAGAAAATAAAAACAGTTGAGAACATGAGGCCTAGTTCAAACCCCAGCACCACAGTCTCTTCTCTCTCCCTCTCCCTCCCTCTTCTTCCCTCTCCCTCCCCCTCTCCACTCCCTTTCCCTCTCCCTCTCCCTCTCCCTCTCTCTCTCTCTGTCTTTCTCTCTCTCTCACACACACACACATATACACATATACACCCACAAGTTCAGTAAGATTTCAGGCAATATAAGGACAACACACAAGCCAGATTGTCTTTGAGCAGATGAGAGTAAAATTGACTGAGTTCTTTTACTTCATTTAGCTTAGACATGTTTATGTAATTACATGCATATCTATTTTAACACACTATATCACAACATTTTCAATTCAAACTGAGACTTGCTGGGCTTGTGGCCTAGCACTCTACAAAACTACTACACAACAACCTATGCAGGCAAACCCAGAGTCATGCACTGGTTTCAATGTAATTCAAAGACTCCAACACCACAAACTGCCAGGAAAGCAAACAATCCAAGTTAAGACCTCTTAGGAATTCCACAAATGAAATGATATGCTTCTCTCAGGCCACCAACTTGTAGGGAGACAGGAACACTTGTCCTAGAAGGTAACTTCTTACAAGATGTGACAGAGAAATGGTATTAACTGCCCCTATGATAGGAAATATTCTTGACATAATTGGACTCTATTCCTTTGTATAAACTCGATGCTGTAACATTTTGATTATCACATGTAACCTTTTATTCACATTCATCAGCCTTTGTAAATAATTGCCTTCTCCAATAAGGTCCCATTATTATGAAACAACAAGATTGTGTAGCTCTGTCCTATTTCACTGAAAGCCAGAGTAATTGTCATCCATAGAATGCATGCATGGTGGGAGCTGGGTCAGATTTTTTACCTTAGTAGTGCTGAGGCCAAAAAGGCATCCTGGACACCTGGACACACATTCTTTACAATGTGTAAAGACTTTAAAACATCTGTATCTAAAACAACTGCTTTCTTGATGAAATAACCACCAATAACCACTAGCAAAAAGATGCTAGGAGAAAACATGGACCCAGCTGTTTCTTTTGGTTCTTTGTAAATTATGTAATTAATTATTAAATTGACAAATAAAATTGTATATATGTGTGTATATAATATGACATTTTGAAATATCTGTATTTCCTGTTTCCTTTCTAATTAAGTTATCATGAAGAATTTTTTTTAAAAAATTACCCTCCAATAGCAACAACAACAACAAAAAGCAGAAAGCAGAATGGATGCAAAGGCAACCTCTACACAGGTAAAGGTGCATTTTCCCATGGGCTACACTGAAAACACAATATTCACTAATAAACATTAGCTCATAAACATTAACTCAGGTTTTCATTTCTCTACTTCAAATAACACGATGTTCTTTCATTAGGCTACAAAGTGCCAACATGAATCAAACGAGAATAGAATCTTTCCCCAAATAAGAAACATGCTAGAGTAAAAAGGACCAAATTAGCTACAAATATTCCATCTCATTGTTTTCTGTAAAATAAAATTTTATAACGAACATGTTCCATACAAGCTGTGCCGGTAGGTCTTGCTTCCAAAAACACTCACAGAGCAGTAATAAAAACCAAGCATGAACTCTAGGACATCTGCTATGGCATTGTTATCAAATGCAATCATTTTGGTCACAAATCTCTACTCGCTTCAACTTTTTGTTGAAATATTAGTTTGTCTGCAGCATCTCCAATCTGGCACGCGAGGACTGACAGATGCTCCAGTTTTACCTCATCTTCAACTTACACGGCTTCTCATTATACTAGCTATAGCTCGGCAAACTATTCCTCTGTTCTGGAAGGGGGACAAAATGCCATCTGTCTCTGCATGGTTATCAAAACGAATACTGCAATGTGAAGAAACTCGGCTCCAAAATGAGAGTGTAAGGAGTTGCCACCCTTTCTATTACAAATTATATATTTATATGTGTGTATATACATTGTGTGTGTGTGTGTGTGTATGTGTGTGTGTGTGTGTGTGTGTGTGGTATTCAGGGGCTACTACTCACATTTTCCAATGATTCCATGATGTAAACATTTTCAACCAAGAAGCATAGCTCACTTTTCCTAACTCTGTTTGTAACCATGCCGTTCACATCATCTGACACTAATTACTAGCTAGAAGGCAAGAGAGCTGTACTCCCCCAGCAAAAGACTCCAAGGTCATTCTCAATAGAAAGCAGGTGAGAGAGCCTTACTGTAACAAATCCGCCTCAATTCTGAAACAATGGAGAGAAGGAAAAGAAGGAAAGCCTTTATGGAAATGAAAGGACAAGACGATTCCAGCTCCAGCCTACACCTCAATAAATGGACAAAAGGGGTATTGTAGCAGGAGGTGGGAGAGGAAGGAGAAAGAAGGAGAGGAAGCAGAAAGAGGGAGAGGAAAGGAAAAAGAAGAAGGGAAAGGGGATGAAGAGGAGAAAGAGGGGGTAGAAGCTGACTCCACAAAGCACCTAAAAAGCAGTACTGCAGGCTTTTCCAGCCCACCTACTGAGTGTGGCTAGGAAAGTGGCCAAGGGAACCGCTAGGCTCCTATCTGCAGCAAAGTCTGGAACTTGAACTTTATGTGTGACAGCATGTTTATCTTTGATTCCTCTGCTTCCTTAGATTTAAAGCAGAGAAATGGAAAAGAACTTTCAACCTGGAGAGGAATTTTATACTTCAAGCAATTCAAGGAGCTCTTTTAAAACCAGTATTTTCTTCAGCAGAGGCGCTAGAGATCGAGATCAGTCACATTGAGGATCTTGAGATTTGGAGACTCTGACTTCAGGGATATTCAGACATTTACTCCTGAACCCCTTGACATTTGATAGAAATCAAAGTCCTCTCAGCAGCCACTTGACAGTCTCGTCATTTTCAAACTAAATCTTCATAGGAACCCCTAACCTCAGAGATCTGTCTGGAAAAAAATGGACGAGGACTAAAAATCTGAATGAATGCAAGTTTCTTATACCAAAGTCAATCAGAGTGAGTCTGAGTACTTATCCTTTTGTCTAATTCTATAGGTTATATGAAAGGAGATTGTGAATGCCTTCTGTGAAAGCTCTCAGTTCAGTTCCCACATGGGTCAGTTAAGTTCATTCTGTTATATTGTTAGAAGGAAGCTTTCCCTTCACCCACACAGCTATATGGTGAATAGTGTTATTGGACAGAAAAAGAGCCAGTGAAACAAGGTATCAGAACAGATGAAACCAATCCTCATGGCTGAGGAAGAAGTATCAGGAGGCAGGAGAGGGATATTGGTATGCACAGACAGGAAGCCCACCCAAGTCAGCTAAGCTATCCATAAAAGTGCCAGTTGGGATGCTCCTCTTTGGGCTCCTGACCCCGATCTATTGCAGGCATTGGGATTCTGACTCTTCCCTGGCTCTTGGTACCTCTTAGCCTTCCTGTTACAATCAGGACCTCTTAGCACCAACAGCATCCCTTCGAAAGCATCTTTGCTATCCCTTCAGATTGCTTCTAATGAAGCACATCGCCCTAGACACAAAAGTAGGATAAAGCTGCAACCACTTTCAGTAGGAAGTCACAAAAGCTAAGCTTCAGCCATGCCTGATTTACTAAGGGAGAGCATGACATGAGGCAAATTTGCTCATCTCCCCATGCACAAGACTTTTCCCTTGGCGGATGTACGTGGTATTACTGATCCTGCCTCTTCATGGGGAGAAAACAATTTCCACTACAGAACAGCCACACAATCAATATTTATTAATATGTTGAAAGACTAAAAACTGAAGTTTCATCAAAATATAAGATGATATTAAAGGATGGACACCATAGTAAATTATTTTAAATGTCTCTTAGGCTTTCAGTGTTCTCATTATAGCTAAAATGGTAGCAAGTGCTGATTGGTCAAGTTTTAAACCGATTTATGAATGTAATAATAATAGGGAACGTTTACTGATGACATTATAAGCATCAGGCAATATTCTAAGACTCTTACACAAATTAAGAACATTTTCCTTTCATTTTTCTTATGAATAAACTGAGGCCCAGAAAAGTTACATATCTTGTCTCACATCTTCTATATGAGTAGTGCGAGATCTGGAATTTGAATCTAGATCTGTCATTCACTCTATAATCTGTATATTTCCATGATGCTATTCTAAACCTCCATTTAAGAATAACATATGCAGGTAAAGTTCAAGTCAGCTAATTCATAACCACGTCTATTGGTGTCATAAAAGTCATTAACTAAATAGAAAACAAAAACCTTCCCTTATAGAAAATCTATGTAACCAGAATTGTAATTCACAATAAATTCAATAACAACTAACAACTTACTTTTTGTTATAGACATTTAATTGTATATGTGCCTCATTGCTTCTTCATAGGAGAAAATCCAAGGTTTAAACCACACTCCACCAGGAACCCTTTGGTATGGTATGAGCTGTAGTACTGACGCTTGCAAATAGAATTCACAGAGACAAATGTCAGCAGACTGTCCTATCATCTTATACTTTGGTTGATATGCATGCATGCAGATGTCGCCACACGCCTGGCGCGCCCAAGGCCCTGGGTTCGGTTCTCAGCCCTAGTTTAAAAAAAAAAAAAAAGAAAAGAAAACCCCAGTACCACTCTCACACTGTAAAATTTTGACTCAGATGTAGCATGTGTCTTATACCAAAAGTACCATGTAACTCATTCATCTTGGCTCTCTTGTTCCCATACTGTGGTCTCCCCCTTCTCCCTTCTGAATCCTTCACACTGTCTAACTTCCATGCCCTATAAGGTCTTCACTGCTTTCTTCATGTTATACCACGTTGTTAACGTTTTCTTTCAGTTCCCACCTTTTTGTCTTCTGGAAAATTTTCCTCATTGTGACCCCAAAATTGGTCACTCTCCATTCCCACTCCAATGCCTGAGGGCATATACAGCTCTACTCCTCAACTTCTAGGTCTCTTTCAGTGATCTATGACTTTACTGAGATAGGAACCATCTTATGTGCATCTCTGGGCCTAGGCTCTGTAGAGTTTGGCACCTGTCCAATGCTTTGTCGAAGTTCAGTGAATGAACACATGTGAACTCTTTTCACATGGCCTATTCCTTGTCCCTAGCTTTTAAAGCAGAGAATTCAAAAGGGCATTTCAAAGGCATGTCTTTAATGCAGCTGCCTTGTTAAATCTGTCCAATTCCCATAGAAGGCCATCTTTTTGCTTCAGTGAGGCACATATCTGACAACAAGAGTTTACCTTTAAAGTGGAATGTCTCCATTCACCATGACAAAACAAGATGACCAAGAGGAAATGAGAATTGCATGATCCAACCTAAGAGGTAAGAGTCAACCTCTTAGATTCAATCATTGGTTAATACTCGATTTAATTCTTGTCACCTGCAGTGTATTTTCAACCCCAAATTTGGGTAATCTGTCCTCAGGCCTCCATTCACTCATTTAGAAGTATTTCTTTTCTTTATGTTTATGCAATTAATTATAGTATTTTAAATTTCTAAAGGACTTTGCTCGTAATCGTTCTCCCAAAGTAGGCTAACATATAACTAGCATAATCTTTGATTAACTGTACTATATCTTAGGCAGTTTGTTAAATGACTCCCCGTGGCTCATGAGCCTATAAAATCCCTTTGCCTTGAGTGTCTGTAGTATATGGCCAACAGAACATGCCAAAGGCTATCAAACATATGCTTATATAGGTAAGGGATTTTTCATATGTAATTAAGGTCACTAATTAGCTGAGTTTTAGTTAATCAGAAGGGACATTCACTTTGGTGTATTAGATATAATAAAGTCAACCCTAAAAAGGGCCCAGACCTTCTGATAGAGACTCAAAAGAAGCAGATATGGTATTTCTTTCCATTGCTGCTTTTGAAATAACATGCAGGGCTTGAATCTTAGAACCACAAGAATTTCTTCTGTACAGATCTTCATAGTCATACCTCCAAACAAACACAAAATGCTAGGTATTGTGGTATACACTATAGTCCCAGCATTTGGGAGGCTAAAGCAGGAAATTTGTGAGTTTGAATCCAGATTGGATTGTATAATAAGATGACTTGGAAACCAGCCTGACCTTTATAAGATTCTATCATATATACAAAGAACTCAAAAAATTAACAAGGAAAAGAACAAATAACCCAAATAATAATAGGGCAACAAAACTGTACAGACAGTTTCCAGAAGAAATATAAATGGCTAATAGATACAAGAAGTAATACTCAACATCCTTAGCCATAAAGGAAATAGAAATCAAACTACACTAACGTTGCACTCCCCTCAGAATGACAATCATCGAGAAAACAGGTAATACATGCTTGCAATCATGTGAGGAAAAGGAATTCTCATCCATTCCTAGTAGAAAATTAACTAGTGCAAGTACTATGGAAATCGATATGGAAGTTCCTCAGAAAACTAAAAATACATCTATCTTATGACCATTCCATGCTGTTCTTAAACATATATCCAAAGGAGTCCAAATCAATACATAACAGGGTTACATGCATACCCATGTATTTTTGCATTTGCTAGCCTGTTTGCCTGTTGAGAATAGCCAATCAATATATGGATAAAGAAATGGTAGCTCATACATATAGCACTTAATACTACTCAGTCATAAGAAAATATACGATGTGTCATTTGAAGGGAAGTGGATGCAACAGGAAATCATCTTGCTGAACAAAGTAAGCCTAGAACAAATGGGAAATATCACATCTTCATTCATTTATGGAATTGAGGCCTAAAAGATCTATCTACTTATCTATCATCTATCAATCATCTATCTACCTACCTAACTATATCTATCTATATCTATGTTAATTTCCCAATGGAAAAAGATGAATGGGCATTATCTGATTTACATTGTTACATGCTGCATGGATTTCAGGGCACAAGGGTTAAGAGAGGATAGTATTATTGCACTAGTTCAGGAAAAAGCCAAATGACTTGGAGAAGATGAAGGTGAAATCACTGCAGATGGTCATTCAGCTCATTAAATATTTTCCCAACAACCAAGTCCAAATTTCACACAAAGTGAAATACCATGGGTTTTCCCCCCTTATTTCAATCTTTCATCTGTCTTAGTTTTCATACCAGGTAACCAGTATATTTTTATACCCAGGATCTGGTTCAATAAAGAAGAGTAGAACAGAGAGCTTGTTTTTCTAACAAGGCAACAGAAACAGCACTGTCAGAGAGCCAGAGCACCACCTATGCTATGATAGCCAATGGGGAGACACTACTAAGAATAATGTCAACACCAAAGATAGTCAGAGATAGATGTGGAATGATGGGGAGAAGAGCTAATTAAGATCAAATAGAAAGGAAGATGACCTAGGTAATTACTAGAAAATCTAGAATTTTAAGGGTTTCCCACAATTTCAAGAGTTGAGATGTGTAGGTCCTAAGCTGAATTTGAAGGTTTGAGGTCAAAATGAAGAATATCACAGATGTGCATATATATTTTTTGTGCAAGTACCTGTATATATTTCTGTGCATGTTAACAAAAACATAAAAATGTTTGTCTATCATTCTTCTTGAGCTTTATAAATTAAAACAGAAATACTAAGGGATAGATACAAAGCAACAAAAATGAGGCCATAAAAAGAAATTAGTTTTCTGGGGAAAATCCTAGGAGGTTTTGTAACAAAATTGATAAATAAAGCTTTGTTCATGTCTAGTAAGGTGCTCCATTAATTAAAGTTATTTTGGGAATCTTATAGCCAATCAGCTTTTGGTTATTCTGCCTTTAATATAAATTTTAAATCAAAAATGTGTACAAAAACAATAGATTGTGACTTTTAAAAGCTCAGTAATACATCTGATACATCCAACAGGGAACAAAGGAAGACCTTTGACACAATAGATTGCTAAACAAAGGCACAGGAATGAAGAAAAACCTGTCCTCCAAGGGCCTCCAGCCCACTGCAGCTTTCCACATTCTAAAGAAAAATCAGGACAGCACCCAACAATAGTACCTATTGTGCTTTCCAATAAAAGGGGCTTCCAAACACTCCCTGATTCTTGTTAATTTGGGGTTTGCAGTCAGCTTTCCATCACTTAGAATACATTAGTAATCTTCAAATGGTAGAACTTGTATTTTACTTGTATGGCCTGTAGGGAATATTTTCATGTGCCTAAGAAAGGCTGTGTTATGCTTTGCTCTAAATGTTACAGAATACCAAGTGAATGCAAGAGTGATTTCAATTTTGCTCTAAAACTTTACCAGCCCATATTTTTTCTTTTTATCTCTTCATTATGAAATAACTACATCTGTGTATGTTCTTATTTCCACAGTCTACCCCCTCCCATCCAAAACTAACTCAATAGCATATTGATTTTTCCACAGTCAAAAATGATCAAAATCACAGGTTACAACCAAAACCCCCACTAAATAAGTCAACACAAATCCACAAATGTCTATTGACATATAAGGAACAATCCTTCAATCACTGCCATATAATTATTCTTCAATGGAAAAACTTTATTGACTATTGAAAAGGAATTACTGGGGCCCATCCAAGTATAAAAGCATGGATTGAATTTATCCAAGGTCAGTTATGTGAGACTCCATTTACATCTAATTTTAGCTCAGAAGCCCTGTAATTGCTGGCTAATAATGTTTCATCCAGTGCTAATATTTAATTGATTAGCATAGAAAATATATTGTAATCATTCTGTAAATATGTACAAAGTAGCATTTCTAAGGATGAACTCAGGAATGATATTCTTTTTTTTTTTTTTTTTTTTTTTGGTCATGGGGCTTGAACTCTGGGCCTGAGTGCTGTCCCTCAGCTCTTCAGCTCAAGGCGAGCGCTCTACCACTTGAGCTACAGCGCCACTTCCGGTTTTCTGGTGGTTTATTGGAGATAGGAGTCTCACGGTCTCTCCTGCCCGGGCTGGCTTTGAACCGCGATCCTCATATCTCAGCCTCCTGAGTAGCTAGGATTACAGGCGTGAGCCACCAGCGCCCGGCAGGAATGATATTCTTACAAGAAATATATATGTTCTTTTCTATTCTGTCTCATCTTTTATGTTGTGAATTCTGTGATGACAGGAACTTAATGCCCCGTAGGTTAGGTGACAACTACTAAGATCAAATGTAATACTGCTAATCTAAAGACTTCAAGTTCAGGGTCTAATTCTTTTCATCTAAGAAAGTTAGATGCAGACAATAATTGCAAGAATGTAAGGCAGTCCATAAAATAGATTCTATTCATAGAACAAATGTGATGCAACAAATATATTCATGGGATGATGTGTCACTTTAGGATGGGTTCATAAGTAAAGAAAGTCATTCAGAAAATAGAAACAAGCCAAATTTCTAAAGATGGCTAAATATCATTAAAAACAGGCATTCTAACCACTGAGAATGTAAGAAGCAAAACCAGAAAGGTAGGAAACCCCAATATATAATCATAAAAATGATAAATGCTCCAGATCCAATTGTATATCATGTCAGACAGTTGGAGGGGAGAAGGCTAGAAAGGTCTTAAGGAAGGTTCCTGAGTTCTCATATACAAACTTCAGAAGTTGGAGACTATTCAGTGGGAAATTCAGTCAAATTTTACTAAACTCAATATTTGTAAGACTAAAAAATAATTGATTCAACAATCTACTTGTGACAGGTATCAACAAAATTCAATCTTCTCATGCAAAGTAAGAGAAGAAATGCAAAAAAAAATCTCAGATGGATCTACATAAGAATACACAAAGGGTAACTAAAAGTAGAGATTATCAGTCCAAATAGAAAAACCTGTTTAGGTACAACTAAATCATAGGAGGGAATCAGAGTAGATAACCAGAGATATCAGAGTAGATAAACCAATAGTATTAAATCTAAACCCAACTATCCTCTAGAAATGGTCATGGGAATAACCACAAAAAGATAGGATTTCACTGGTCTGAAATATCCAACATTTGGTCATCTGCATGAGGGCACACTGAGTCTAACTTCACATGAAGTGACAAGAAGTTGAGAAACATGGGGAAAAGGTTGCTATGATATCAGGTAGACCCAGTTTTGAAGTATGGATCCACTACATACTGACTCTGAACTGGACCAACTTGCTTAGCTTCTGTGAGCCATTAGTCAAAACAGTTTATAATCAAATACATTACATGCATAGGTCATATTGTCACAATGAAAACCATTGTTTTATATAATTAGCAAGCACTAATTAAAAATTAGGGAATATAGGCAGATATCAGTGACTCCAACATGTAATTCTGGCTACTTGGGAGGCTGACAATGGAAGGATCATGGTTTAAGGCCAAATTGGGCAGAGAAGTTTATGAGCCCACTTCTAAACCCATAGCTGGGCTCCATGGCTTGTACCTCTCATTCCATGTTACATGGAAAACTTAAATTGGGAAAATTCTGGTTGAAAGTAAGCCCAGGCAAAAAGTTTACCAAACTACATTTCAAAGGAAAGAAGTTGGATATGGTGGTCCTTACTTGTTATCTCAGCAAGAAAGGAAAGACTACAGTAGATGGTTTATCGTCTAGGTGTATGTCAGGGCAGAAGTGCAACTCCATCTCCAAAATAACCAGGAAGAAGCAGAGCTCGAAGTGTGGCTCAGTGGTAGAACTCCTGCCTAGCAAGTAAGTACAAAGACATGTTCAAACAACACTATGCAAAATGAATACCTATTACAATAATAACCACACACAGAGTTGATGAGTTTTAAGTAAAAGTGTGTGGACGTGTGTGTAAATAGCTCTGTGAATTATAAAAAATCAGGCTCAATTAGTGTCAGACAACAGTATGATCCTGAAAATCCCCCCGGCAGAATGTAGAAAGGCACATTCTCAGTCTCTTAGCTCCACATTCTCAGTCTCTTAGCTCCAGAGATTTGATTCAGCACACTTGCAGTAAGGTTCCAAGATTTACATTTCAAAACTAATTTTAATCAGTTTTAAAAACCACAAATTTGCCAAACTACCTACCTTTAAGTGGACAGCTCAGTAGTATTGAGTTTATTAACATCGTGTATTAACCCATTTGGATTGTAGATCTCCAGAACTCTATGTATGTATTGAACAACTCCTCACCCTTACTTCCCCTTTCTCTGTTCATTTCCATGTTATTTTGTTTGAATTTGTTGGCTCTGGGAACCTACATAAGTATATCAATCAGAAGAATCATGCAGTATGTCTTTTCTGAATTATTTATTTTATCTGGCAAATTTTTCTCAAGGTCCACTCATATTGTCAAATATATCATATATTAGAATGACTGTCTGGTGTTTTTTTTTTTTTTAGTTGGTCGTGGGGCCTGAACTCTGGGCCTGGGCACTGTCCCTCAGCTCTTCAATTCAAGGCTAGCTACCACTTGAGCCACAGTGCCACTTCTGGCTTTTTTTGCTTATGTGGTGCTGAGGAATCAAAGCCAGGGCCTCGTGCATGCAAAGCAAGCACTTTACCACTAAGCCACCTTCCCAGCCCCAATGTCTGTCATTTTTCAGACTAGTATTCTATTATATGGGTAAACCACATTTTGTTTCCCTATTCATTCATAGATGGACACTGGTTTACTTCCACTTCTTCACGATTATGAGTAATGTTTTTACACATATGAGAACACATCTATCTCTTCAATATACTGATTTCACTACTATTTGATAAATACCCAGAGGTAGGATTCTTGGATCATATGGAAGTCCTATTCTTAGTTTTGTTTTTAGAATCACCATACTGTTTATCCCATCAACAGTGCATGCAAGTTCTAATTTCTTCACATCCTTGCCAACACTTAATATTCTGTTTTTTAATATATATATAGTCATCCTAATGTGTAATATGTTATCTTATTATGTTTTTTTACTGGCATGTTTGAACATGATCTACATTTTTAAGCTGTTCTAGGTGATTCCAAAGCACAATCCCATTCTGAGAAAATGTGCTCTAACTAAACAGTAGTTGCTCTTTTTCACTAAAGTATGATAAGAATGAAAGAGGGCATTGCATTAAGAACATTGACTATTTCCTGCACATTTTCTGAAAAGGAACACATATGTTCTAATTACTTTCTAGTTTGGATGCCCCTGGCATGACGCGAATGCAAGTTTCAATCTCCCATGAGGGACATTGGCCATCAGAGCTGGTAACACAGGGATTTATGTAAAGAACATCTTGAAAGACAGATCTTTATTTATAAGGGGTTAGTTATACCACCAGTATTTTCTGACAAAAAATATTCCTATTTGACTACTATCATTACTTTTAATACACATAAATTGAACTCTGCATGATTGGGGTATGTGCTCTAGTGTTATCATAGGAATTAGAAGCTCAATCCAGTTCATGACACACTCATTCTCCAATGCATTTAGAGGCATTCTCCTTTGGGCTTCTGATTGCTTCATTCTTCCACAAACACTCTGGAGAACAAAGGGTGAAACAGCAGGATGTAGGAATCTTGAAAGTGGAAGGTAAGCATTAAGACATCTTTATTAAGGAGCTGGTGGCAACACAATTATGGTCTGAGACCAGTCCTCATAAAAGCATGGAAATGCACATGGAAAACAAACTAAAAGCAAAAAGGACTGGGGGATTGGCTCAAGTAGTAGAGTGCTTGCCTCAATTAGTAATTGTTTTCACTGTGTAGGATTGAAACCTATTCTGTTAAAACAAAAAGGGGGAGGGAAATAACAAAATGCTGAAATAAGGATACAGGTTGACCCATTGTAACAAGGACATGTACAAGAGGCTATGTTGAAAATGAACTTTACAGCTTGGGGGGGGGGGTGGAGGTGGGGGAAGGGAGGAGTTGGGGAGGTGAGGAAGGAAGGGATGGTAGGAGAAAAACAAAGGAGGAGGTAACAGTGCTAGATAGGAAATGGACTCATTACCTTACTCATGTAACTGAAACCCCTCTGTACAGGTATCTTTACAATTAAAAAACCATAAAAATACCACATTTTCAGGAGGCAGAAATTACAGAATTGCAATTCTAGGCCAGCTCAATCACAAATTTAGTGAGACTTCATCTTAACAAATAAGCTGAGTGTGTTGGTACTCATCTGTAATCTCAGCTATTGAAAAATAGGAAATATTTTTTTTATCACAGGTCAGCCTTAGGCAAACATAAAAGACCCTGTCTGAAAAATAATCAAAGCAAAACTGGGCGAGACATGGGATTCAAGTGGTAAAGCATGTGCTTAGCAAGTGTGAGTACTTGAGTCCAAAATCCCAGTACTGACAAAAAACAAAATACATAAAAACAGTTTATAGTATATTAAAACAAAGATCCACTTTCTATATCAGAGTTAAATTATTCTAAAGAATATGTTGACAAAAGAGATAGAAATACACAAAATCAGTAAAGAACTGCATGATGAGATCAACTAGATTGGCATAAAAGCCAAAGGAAATTAACAGAGAGAAAGACCACTGATTTAGGGTCCCAGACATAGCCTCGTCACTGCCTTCCCACTCCCCAATAAAGACAATTCCAAATCAAAGCAGTAAGAAAGATTCTAAATGAAAGCTGTGGCTGTTATACAAATATATGATTAGCTGGACAAGTAATCTTAAATTACACTATTTAGCTTTAAAATGCTTTGGCAACATGGAATGAAATATGTGAGTCTTTTTGGAAAACTATGAAGATGGCCCTCTGGGGTCAAAGTTCCTAGAAGTAGAGTAGGGGAAAAGTTCAAACTGCAGGTAATCATGCTGTGAAGAGAATTTTAGACCTCTGTGTCATCAAAAGCTATCCCATAAATCAATAACTTACCTAATGTGAAAATGGGAAAAAAAATCTGAAAAGGGAAACTGCTCTTTTTTCCAAATAAGCAGCTCATCATTATCCTTCATTAATTCATTCCCCGGCATGCTAGCTCTCCAAAGAAGCTACCATGGAGGAGAATGAAGGTTTTGTGTTTAGTTTTGCGAGTGACATCTTTGGTAATAAACACAGAGCATGCCAGTTATTGCAATTTCTCTTTAGTTAATACTTGGCACCCTGCAGTTTCAATGATAAACCAAGACACATTATCATTTTGCAGCAGAAATTTAAAAATCTAAAAGCTAAGAAATGTGTTCAAATTTCACATTAATTCACTGCTAAGGCTGGGAAAGCACTTGAATAATGATTCTGTGTTTTCAGCTAACATTATCTGACATAATTTCATTCGTGATTTAAAAAGAACACATATCTGCAACTAGATTGTTGTCTTTGCACTTCTAGTTTTAGAGGGAAGCTGTGGCATCGCCACAGAAAGGCAGGCAGCACCAGGGTATATGTCTGGGCAAGAGGAAGGGGGGATTATTTGTGCAGAAAGACCTTGTAGGCTGAGATGGGGAATGTAGCCCATAATAGTTTTAAACAGGATATGGCTAAGTGCGTTGAATTGGCACAAGCCTGCCTTTGCCCTCTTTCCTGTGATTATTACCCTTGCATGAAATACTTGATACCCATTGAACTCACTATGCAAAGCCTATATTTTTCTGAAGTACACTCTCCTCCACAAAGTCCTCTTTAATATTTAGTCTTAGTGGCCACTCCATCCCCTAAAGTCTTGTAGAGCTGACTTATGGTATGTATATCATTTGACATTTAGTATGGTGTATCATTTAAATATTTATGTTCTGTCTGTATATGTTCTATTTCCTGGAAAGTAGGCCATTTGTATGAAGAGATACCCTTTACAGCATCCTTAAGAACTTGTTGCTCTTCTGTGATAAGGCACCTTAACCAACATAGAACTTACTTCTGCTTATAATGGAGTAAAAAGTAGCTATAATTGGTGTGTGTATGGCTACCATGACCTACAATTTCATCTTTCAATAATACCTTAACATCTGAGTTTCACTAGGTCCTAGGGTTACCTAGATACACAGGCATATCTTCATTTCAATGGGCCATTTCAATGGTTTTGTCTCAACACCAATCATGACTTCCTGTTTGAAGTCTTTACTTCTCCAATCAAACAGCCTCTACTCTATTCCTCCTATGCAATAGTTTCCATCCCTTCTCCTCCTCATTCTTGTGACTTTCTAATGTAGCTCCTCAAATTTGTTTGTATCTCTCCTCATGTGGTTCCCACATTTCAAACATTTGTAAACTTATTTATAACTATAATTCATGTAACAAATATGTACTTAGTAGTAATTCCTTGTCTAGCATTGTAATAATACACACAGAAGATACAGCAATATAGGAGAAAGATATTATACCTGGTAAGGGAAATAAATATTTGACTATGAACATACAAAGAATCATTCAAGGGCAATGTTAGTTTTCCATTATCTGCAATAAATTACTATAAATTTAGCAGCTTAGAACAATACACACTTATTATCCCACAGTTTCTGTGGGTCAAGCATCTTGGCAACTTACTGGGTTTTCCACTCAGGATCTCTCATAGGGTTATAATAATGGCACATACCAAGTCTGGAATCTCATCTGAAAGCTCAACAGGGAATAGATGTACTTCCAAACATTCTTTCATCTGTTTGGAGGATTCTGGTTCTTCAAAATCAGCAATAGAAAGACTTCAATGAAGCAGGCAAGATTGTACAACCATGTATAACTAAGTAACCTGTCACTTTTGTCAATTCTGTTCATTAGAAGCAACTTACAGCACACATTCACATTCAAGGAGAATGGACTACACAAAGATGTGATCACCAGATGATGAGCATTATGGGAATTTTTAAATACTAAGTATAGGAAATTGTCATAGCACTTATGGGTGAAAATTTAGTGTGATAAAGTAAATCAATTATAGTAATGGGAGAGGTCATTACTTTTCTGACCATGTAATTTATGTCATATCAACCAGATCACAGGTTTATATAAGCATAGCACCCTAGATTTGAGTGACCCAGTACTCTTGCAGAAATACTTGTAGACAGCACAGCCTGAAAGGGAGAAGGTCCTACATCCAACCAAATATCTAGCTCTCTCGAGGTTAACTTTGCTGCAGGGTTCTCCTTACCATGTAAACTATGCAAGCAAATGTAGAGTTGTCATCTCTGACCAATGCTACCACAGAGAGAGGTGGTCCAGAAAGGCCTGACATCATCTCTGGAGTTAAGAAAGACAGCCCTTCCAGGCATGGGTGGCTCATGCCTATAATCCTACCTACTCAGGAGATTGAGGTCTGTGGATCACAGTTCAAAGCCAGCCTTGGGAAGGAAAGTTCATGAGACTCTTATCTCCAATTAACTACCAGAAATCCAGAAATGGTGCTGTGGCTCAAGTGGTAAAATGCTTGCTCTGAGCCGAAGAGTTCAGGGACAGCGCCTAGGCCCAGAGTTGAAGCCCCATGACCACCCCCCGCCCCCGCCACACAAAAAAAAAGAAAAAAGAAAAGAAAGACAGCCCTGAGGAGGTGAAACTGAAGTAAAGGCTATGGATCTAGCTGGAAAACGGAGGAGATTGTTCAGAAACAAGAGACAAAGAAGATCAATAGAAACAGGAAGAGGATATATATGAAGGCCTGATATGGAAAAGCTCCCTGGTAGCCATAGTTCAGGCAGTAAAAAAAAAAAAAAAGAGGAGAGACTTGAGAGGCATGTTGTAATCCTATGAGCCAAGGCCATATTTGGGAGGACCACATGTTTATGTCTTCCATATCTTCAGCAATGTGCATGAATGTATAAGAAATAAAACATTGTGCAAGGTGCGCTCAAATTTTCTTTTTGTGGTGACACACAGAAAATTGAAGATCAGAAATTAGCAAATAACCAGAATAAAAACCTTAGAAGGAACTAAATTGCCTACTAAGAAATCTAGCACATGGAAAACAATTCTAACACCTCTTTGTGCACTGAGGCATGCCTTACATCAGTAAATGTAGTAGAAGATGCCAAAGGGTGGATATTGTAAAGTCACTGGAGAATCATTAGAAGACTGTATACAAAACGCATTCCATAGGAGTCCATACTGGCAGGGCAGCATGACTATACATACTTTTTAGTACTTCTATACACTCAAACTGTTATATATTCTAATGTAATAGGATAAAACTCTTCTGAATTCAAGATCACAACGTGATGTTTATTTGGTATAGCTATCAATTGCTATAATACTGTAAGTGAGAAGGTTGTCCTGTCCACTTTAGCTAAACCCAGAGGATTGAGTAATCTGGCCTTCAAACTAGCTAGAGCAGCTGCATCAACCCTGATAATAGATGTCATAGCCCTTACATCTGAGAATCTGTGAGCAGAATATTGGCTGTGTTTAGTTAAACCAAAGTAGGGAATTGAGAAGTGTGGTGTGTGTGTGTGTGTGTGTGTGTGTGTGTGTGTGTGTGTGTGTGTGTGTGTGTGTGTGTGTGTGTGTGTGTGTACACCAGTTGTGGGGCTTGAACTCAGGGCCTGAACACTATCCCTGACCTGGTTTGCTCAAGCAATCTACCACTTGAACCACAGCTCCATTTCCAGCTTTTTGGTGGTTACTTGGAGTGTGAGTAAGTGGTGCCTAGCTGAAATCAAGAATTTTATATAATTTCTAATATGACATAGCAAGATCTTAGGCATCTCCACTGAATAATGGTCCAGAAAAAAAACTTTCAAATATTATAAAATTTTCCACCCCTAGTGAGCAGGCATTAACTTTATTGTGGAACTCAGGAGAGAGACATTAAAAGTAGAAGCTATGAGCTGGGCACCGGTGGCTCACACCTGTAATCCTAGCTACTCAGGAGGCTGAGATCTGAGGGTCGCAGTTCAAAGCCAGCCCTCGCAGGAATGTCGTAAGACTCTTATCTCCAGTAAACCACTAGAAAACCAGAAGTGGTGCTGTGGCTTAAGCAATAGAGCGCTCACCTTGAGCTGAAGAGTGCAAGGACAGAGCCCAAGCCCAGAGTTCAAGCCCCACGACCAAACAAAAAAATAAAAAAGTAGAAGCTCTGAAATGGCAATACTGCCAAAGCTATCTATAAATTCAATGCAATACCCACCAACATTGTTCTATGATATAAAAGAAGCAATCCAAAATTCATATGGAATAATAGAAGACCCTAAATAGCACAATCAGTGCTGGAGGATTATCAATACCAAACTTCAAATTATTACAAAGCCATACTAATAAAATCAGCATGGTGCTAGCACAAAAATAGGCCCAAGCAACAATGGAATAGAATATAAGACCCAAAAATGAACCCACAAAACTATAGCCACCCAATATTTGATAAGGGAACCAAAACCACAGGATGGAAGAGAGATAGCCTCTTCGACAAATGGTGCTGGCACAATTGGCAATATACATACAGAAAACTGAAGCTAGATCCATATATATCACCCTGCACCAGAAGTAATACCAAATGGACCAAAGACCTCAATGTAAGACTAGATACCCTGAAAATATTATTGGAAGGAAGAGGGGAAACACCATGGTTCCTTGGCATAAATCGAAACTTCCTAAGTAAAGATCCAAAATCACAACAAATCAAAGAAAGACTGGATAAATGGCATTGCATCAAACTGAAGAGTTTCTGCATGGCAAAGGACATAGCTAGCAAGATCAATAGAAAGCCCACAGAATAGGAGAAGATCTTTAGCTATGCATCAGATAAGGGCATCATATCTAAGTATTCAAATGTTTTTTTTTCTTTCATGCAATTGTTTCTAACATATTTATAAGATGATTTCTATATTGCTTTGTATGTCCCTCCCCACAGTATAACCCCTGCTTTCACTGTACTTGATGTTGGTATAATTTGTGGAGGGGAAGGGCAAAAAGCAAATCGTTTAACTAGGGATACAGGTGGACCCATTGCAACAATGAGATGTACAAGTCGTTATGTCGAAAAACGAACTTTACAACTTTGGTGGGGGGAAGGATCGGGTAGGGGGAGGTGGGAGGATTATGGGAAGGGATGGGAAGGGGAAACAAAGAGGAGGCAACAATGCTTGATAAGAAATGTACTTGTTATCTTGCCCATGTAATTGTTAACTCCTCTGTACGGTATACTCACAGTAAAAAAACATAAAATAAAATATACCTAGAACTAAAAAAATTAAACCCCAAAAAACAATTCCTCAAGGAAACAACAGCCCAAGTAATAAATGGGCTAAAGACTTAAAGAGAAACTTCTCAGAAGAAGTAAGAATGGCCAACAGACACATGAAAAGATGTTCAACATCTCTGACCATAAAAGAAATGCAAATCAAAACAACATTGAGATTACACCTCACTCCAGTTAGATGGCAATTATCAAGAAAATTAAAAATAACAGATGCTGGTAGGGGTGCAGCCAAAAGGGAATGCTACTGCACTGTTGGTGGGTGTGTAAACTCATTCAACCACTCTGGAAAGCAGTATGAAAGTTCCTCAAAAGACTAAACATAGAATTCCCCTATGATCCCACAATCCCACTCCTGGGCACTTATCCAATTGACTACAATCCAGGTCCAGTAAAGCCACTAGCATAATCATGTTCATTGCATCATTACGTACTATATCTAAGATATGGAATCAACCCAGATGCCCCTCAGTGGATAAATGGATCAAGAAAAATGTGGTATATATACACAATTGAATTCTATGCCTCCATCAGAAAGAATGACATTTCCCCATTCACAAGGAAATAGAAAGACTTGTAAAAAATATACTAAGCAAAGTAAGCCAGATCCAAGGAAACATAGACTGCATGGTTTCCCTCATTTGTAATGTTCCTATTAGAAAATTAGAATGTTCCTATAAACCTTATAAGTAAACCTAATGGATAGTAAAAGTCTATTAAATACACTTGTACATGATTAATTAAACAGCACTCTAAACATTCATGCAGTGATAACAAAGGAGGATATTCTTAGGAAAGGATCACAAGGGCTCAATAACTATGTGCATATGATCATATAAAATGATGCCTACCAAAATGAACTCCAGGAAATGGAAATGAGGTTTTTGGTTATTTTTCTCTTTTGTTTTCTCCTTTGTCCTTGTTTTTTTTATTTCTGTACCTTTTGTCTTATATAAATTTATCTGATTTTGGATGTGGAAGGGGAAGCACAGAAATGTTGGGACAAAGCATAAACCAATTCGGCAGTGATACTAGATTCTATGTTTGAAATGAACTATACAACTTGGAGGGAAGGGAGAAGGGAGGAAAAAAACTGGGAGACAATGAAGAAGGGAGTGACACTGTTCAAAAAGGAATGTACTCATTATCTGACTTATGTAACTACAACCCCTCTGTACATCACCTATACAATAATTGTTTTAAGTGATGTTTAGCAAAATGAACTCCAAGAACTAGAAACAAGAGGGTTTTTATTTTACTTTTATGGTTCTTTTTTTCTTTTTCCCCCATTTTGTCACCATATTTGATTTATGTACTTTTTGTATATGAGTTTATCTGATTTGAGGAGGGTAGGGGAACACAGAAACTGTGGGACAAAAGGTGACCCAATTCAGCAGTGCTACTCACTAGACACCATGTAGTAAATGAACTTTACCACTTGGAGGGGGAGGGGAGTTGGGGTGGGAAAGTGGGAGAAAATGAGGGAGGGGATGATACTGTTCTAAAGAAATGTGTTCATTATCTGACTTATATAATTGTAACCCCTCTGCACATCACCTTTACAATAAAAGAAGTAGAAATTGAATAACAAGAACATAACACAGGCTCTGTTGTGGGAGGTGGGTATTGGTAAGATAGGTGAATGAAATGAATGAGGTAGTATGTTCAAAGTACTTTCTATGCACTTATAGGAGTAGAACAATAAAACCCGTTGACACTGTTTTCAAAAGAGGATAAGGGAGAATGTATGGAAAATCACAAAATCACAAAAAGCCCTTGTACAACTAATGTAAGCTAATGACAATGCTTTAAACAAAGAAGGACAAAGAAGCTGGGTTTGCTGACTTTATACAATTCCCCTAGCTCTAAAATCATACAAAAATCAGTGTATTTCAACATGGAACAATATTTAATTAGATTTTATTGCCATTCTTTCAGAATTCTTTAAGAGTTTAAAAAACTAGTCGAAGCTATGATCAAAGAAGATATTTAAAACAAATTGATTTCCTCAAGCCATTTAAATACACATTTATACCTTAGATTAATCCCAACCTCATCCTTGGACTCAAAAGTGAGAGATTTTAGAACTAAATGTAGAGAAGGACCAATATTGGCTAGTGGCCAAATTAAGGATTCAAGGACAATGGTATTCATTTAATGAGAGGTCACTTAATCCAATCTCCCAACCAGAGTTAGTATGAACACAAAAGAGCCCAGGGAGATCATAAAACATGTTAACACTGGAATAAATAATTGAAAATTTCCTTGGACCCCCCTAGGGTCTAGCTTCAAGATTATGTCCAAGGACAATAGCCATCTTCATCTGCATGCCACACTTCACCAAACAGAGATAAGCAAAAAAAAAAAAAAAAAGTGAAGGGCAACTAAATCCCAAGTTAGGACAGAAGAGAGTAGAAACAAAGCCTTGTAAATACAATTGTTGGAATATCTTAGGAAAAGGGGACACATGAAAACTTCCTTACTAGGAAAATGAGAATATTTAAGTTTATAACTCCACATTCTCATTCTGATTGTATCCACTTGATCAACTTAGGAAAATACATTGAAATTAATCATAAGGCATTTTCTTCTTTTGCTAGTAATAACAAAGTAAGTTTTTAAATTCTGAATGATTCTGAGTATGGTCAGAAGCAAATGATTGTCATTTCCAGCCATTTCTTGCATTAAGATGCAGATGCTGTAGTTTGTCTATCATGCTGAAAGCAAAGCTGATTAGTTTCTCTTAGGAGATTTTCCAGAATGGAACAAGGTCATAGGAATTTAGTTGCTCAGTGCACCCACAACCATTCACTTGGGGGTATCAGGATAGATGTAGAGGAAGCTATTGCTTCCCAGGAGCAATGTTTCCACAAAGAATTTTCTTTGTTCTTTTTGGTTTGGTTTTGCAATACAACTTCCTTCTTCAATAGTTTCTGGTAGCAATATCAGTGTCCCTGGTGTCTACGTAGAAGAGAGGTAGAATGACCAGCCTAGTATCACTGTTGTTACACATGTCAAGCTGAACATTGAAAGCATCTATGATTGTAGAGTCAATGGTCTTCCCTGACATGTAATCTCCTCAAATATGTAAAATAGCATGAGTACATGTATGTGCTTTAACACACACAAACACACACACACACATATCTTCCACTGGGCTACCTCATGATGTATGCTGAAGCGCACTAGTTAGATAGGAAGAAAAATGAATGCCAGGTCATTTGAAGACATTCAAGAATCATTATATGGAAAATGGCATTCAAAAAGAAAAGTGGAACTGCAGAGAGAAAGCCAAAGATAAATGATGGCTGACATCGTTGATGGAATATCAGGAACTGTGGATGAGTCAGTATGGTTTAATTTTATTTTATTGTAAAGATGCTGTACAGAAGGGTTACAGTTACTTGAGTAAGGCAATGAGTACATTTCTTGTCAAGCATTGTTACCCACTCCTTTGTTGTTCTCCCACTATCCTTTCCTTCCCCCACCTCCCCCATTCCTCCCCCCCCCCAAGGTTGTAAAGTTCATTTCCAACATAGTGTCTTGTGAGTATCATTGTTGCAATGGGTCATCCTATGTCCTTGTTTCAGTATTTTGTTATTCCCCTCCCCTCCCCAAATTAGACAAATGTATATACAAGATGCAGGGTACCAAAATCAAGTACAGTGATAACAGTACAAGGAAAACAAAAAAATCACATAGTACATTAAATACAACAAAGAAAGACCTCTTAAAAAGAAAAAAAAGAAAGAAGTCTTGTGTCCATAGCTTGGGGTTCATTTCCCTTAGCATCATCTTATATGATCACCCGTACACAGCTTTTGAGCTTTTTTGCTTATCTGATAAAATTATCCTTGACGTATACTAATTATTGCAAATGAGGGAAACCATAGGAACTAGAGTTCTTCTTTTTCTCTGAATTTCCAAGTACTTTAAGACAGTGTTGCCTCTATGTGCAATCTGGGCATCCTCTGGGTGACTGAAGTTAGTGCCAACGTACGTTACACAAAGGAAGGAAGCCACTTGCAACAGGTCATCCACTGCATCAAGAGCAATAAGGAGAGGTAGAACTCAGGGTTTCAGAGGCCAGCATTCTTCCCACCATTCTATCCTCTGAGAAAATTCATGAAGAGTAAAGCCACAAGCACATAAGCAGTAGGAAAGCCTTTGGGGAAATACCTAGCATTCTTGAAAAGAAAGCAGTAAGAATAGTATTTCCGTGAATATGAAAAAGACAAGCACATGCAGAGAATGAGCAGAAGGGGAGGTGGAACCCTGGGGAAAGAGAGCAATGAGTGCCATCTCTGACATGATCTGACTCTCTGGAGTCCAAGGGTGGGAGGGTGAAGGGAAGAGACCATCTGCTCCACCCTCAAAACATCTGTTATAAAGTAAGACTGATGGCATGTGTCATGTCAAGAGGATCTTGTGAAAGAAACTGCTGAGCCGTACATGATCTGAGCTAATGGAGGAGTCCCCAAGGTTTGAAGACCTAGATTCTAATCCCAATTCAGCTGCCAACTTACTGTGGAACACTGGGAAATGCTTAACCCTATTCTGTCTCAAGTTCTCCATTGGCAATAGGATGGTAAAATAAAGTCTCACGGATATTCCAAGATGGCACTCTTGTACTCTTTATAGGTACAATATATCTAAAAAGTCCAAAGACAGTTCTGCCATTTGCAATCAAAGTTCTTCCTCTGTATCAGCCCAAAGAAGAAAAACTTATTTTTTTCATTTCATGTTGAGTTCCAGAGAAAAATATCAATCTAATGTCAAAAGATAATATTTCATGGAACTAAAGGAAATTCAGTAATATTGTTTACCCTTATATACCTATTGTTTACCCTTAAATATCTATTTTATTATATTTATGATCACTTATTGACTATTCCCTAATAAAAATTCAGAGAAAGTGTCATTGTCATTTGCTCTATTAAAAAGATTTCCAGTTCTTTCTGCTATAAAATCCCTCAGAAACCCTAAATGGACCATTACTTTCCCCTGGTTTCTTCATGCTATCAAATTATGCTCTATTACAAGTAGAGGTGTTTTCTAAATGAAGTCTTATTGCAATAAAGTCAAATGAATGTATTAAACATTTATTTGGTATTGCTAGTTCTAGATAGCCAAACCATATGAAAGGTGGCAATCCTATAAAAAATAAACTATGCCTCCTCCTCGTTTGTAGAACAAAATAAAAATTAAGCACATATTCATTTCAAATCTTACCTCTGGAAATTCATAAATATCTCCTTGTCAGTAGGAAATCAATATATCTAAAGGGATAATTTTTCTATCAATGGCTACATCCTCCTATGGAAGGAAATCGTATGAAGCCCTAGGATATGTAGGTTTGATTTTGCTTGTAAGTTGGAAAGTCAATCAAGTAGATCAACTCAAGAGGTCATTGTGTCCACAGTAACACTCTAAGTACATCTATTTGAGTTAAACGTTATTCTCTCTAGGCAACAATGTCTGTAATGCAAACATCACTGAGAAGACAACTCATTAAGATTATTTTACTACAAAATACTCTATTGGGTGGCTTTAGCACTCTAGTAATGCCTGGGGAACATGATTCAAATCCACTGGACTTAGGAGTGCTCCTAGATCAAAGGGTAGAGGGTATATGGAGAAAGTGGACTACAGCAAAGGAAGCCATAAATGTTGCTTCACTTCTTTACCATGTGCTCATCGGTAGCCTTGAGAAGCTTGGTGGCATAATGGTGGAGCCCTCATGAGTTATAATGGAAGAGATTAGGAAGAGGTTAGGATGTCAGTAGGATGCCAAATCCACTCCCACTTTCTCCCAGCAATATTCACAATAGCCAAGATAAGGAAACAAACTAAATTGAATCCAATCCAGTCCTTGCATGAATAGGGAAGAAAAATGTGATTTATACATGCACGTGCACACGTGTACACACACACACACACACACACACACACACACACACACACACACACACACACACAAATTTAGTTTGGTGGGTTTTTGTTTGCGTTCTGTTAATCAATACCACGGTTTAAATTCAGAGCCACAACTTGCTAGTCAACTGCTCTACCACCTGACCTACCCTTCCAGACCCTTTAGGCTTTCAGAAAATATAGTTTTATCATCTTTAAGTAGTTGTTCCAAGGAGTTTTCATACATTCACATGCCTATCCAGCCTTTGCCTCAGTGCTGTCTACTAGTCACAAGGAAGACCTATTGAAGACGAAAGGGAATCCTCATAATTCCGGTCCTACTGCTTGTAAAAATAACTCCATCACTGACAGTAGGATCCAGCACAATTCCTTATTCCATGCCTGACACAAAAATCAACATTCCTCCCATTCTTATTAAATAAATAAATAGAATTCTCTCGTAAGCACTGGCCAGTACACTCTTTTTCATGTGTTTTATGATGTGAGCACTATCCGTACTAAGCTCATCACCATTCTACATGATAGATGTTCATAGCAAGTTCACTCACTATCCAGCCCTGTCTCTTAGTAAACATGCCTACTAAGAATGCTGGAAATTTCAGAAGTTTATTTAGCCTGGTAAAGTATAAGCACCTTCATATACATCTCTTAAAGTGAATGTATTAAAGCTTAACTAAAGTATATAAAAAGCAGTTTGAACAAAAGAAGGGAAAAGGTATCACTGAAGGTACAGAATGAAGATGTAGAGGTAGACAAGTCAAACACGAAATTTTCATATGATCCAGAATATTATTCAGGCAATTATCTGGGTACCCTAAAACCCATCCATATTGATACCTAAAATTTAACAAAATACCTAGCAACTCCACTCCTGTGTATATAACCAAGAGAACTGAAAGCAGGTGTTCAAACTAAAATTTGTACACAAATGTTCACAATAGCATCATTTACAATACCCAAAGGCCAAAACAACTCAAAATGTCTAAGAATAACAAATGGATAACTAAATGTGGTATATCCATACAAGGAATATAATTCATCTACAAAAAGTAACGAAGTTCTGAGTGTTCATATATACTACAGCATGAGTGAACCTCAAAAAAGTTTATGCTAAAATGAATATTCTCTGAATATCTACTCGATGGGCCTTGCTGTGATGGCAGAATGATATACTGACTTTTCCTAAAAGTAATCTGCATGTAAGACAAATATAATCAATGAGGCAACAAAAATAGCAGCCAACAAATGCAAGAGAGTAAACTGTAGTCTATACCACCCCATGATTCCGGAGAAGATAAATAAGACCATTCCATATATTTCTACGTATATTTTTTCTATCTAGCTTTTTTGCTATATAATCCACTGCGATGCCCTTCTTGGGGCTGTGCCATGAAAATACTATGTAATAGTGACTGCATGATTCATTCACCAGTATGTTTCTAGCCGTGCCAGTGATTGAATACACTGGACCTAGGCCAACGTGTGTGATGCCAAATGCATGCTATGCACTGTAGAGGAAGGGTTATGTGACGTTTGGAAGTCCATATGTCATGTCCTGGTTCCAAACTTTCTACTTTTCTATTCTTTTGTAATACAAGATCTTTCAGACAAGGGAAAAAATGGAGTTGACTCAAATTTCCTCCACTGCTCCTGAAGTCCAAGAGTTTAAGCTATAAGTTAAGAGGACAAGACATGAGGACTTTTTTTTTTAACTCCACACATGTATATCACTGTAACATGAAACCAGGAAATATAGGGGCGGGAATCACCTAGGAGTTCTTAGGAGAATGAAGCTGATCTGTAAAAAAAGCAAATTATGTGACAGAAACAACTGGACCATACACCCTAAGTTAGAGTTTCTGCTTAGTGATGGAAATTGCTGATTTGGTTTTCTCTTTATCATTCATAAACTAAACTATCAAAAGGAGATAATATGTTAGATATAAAGCAGAAAGTATAAGTGTTTCATCATTGAACAAGAAGAAAGATGAAGTACCAATTTGTAGAAGCCCTTGTTCTTCCTTCTGGATTTTCTTATCCTCTTCACACAGGCTGGATATCCACACATTATATCTTTTAATGCAGATTAACAGCCTCTGCTATACCCTCCAATTCAGAGATTCATATGTATGTGTACATTTTTCAACCCCCAAAATAGATTCAAATGTGTACAACTGAAAGATCATTGTAAAAACACTGGCTTACTGTGATGAGACTATAGAGTATGACAAGGATCTTCACATTTATCATTTCACTGGATATGTAAGACAAATAATTTGAAACTTTTTCATCAGACCTTCTCTGTTTTTGTTTTGTTTTGTTTTTTGGGAAGTTGTAGGGTTTGAACTCTGGGCCTGGGTGCTGTCCCTTAGCCTCTTTGTGTCCAAGGCTAGCACTCTACCACTTGAGCAACAGAGCCACTTCTGGATTGTTCTGAGAAGTTTATTGGAGATAAGAGTCTCATGGACTTTCCTGCCTGGGCTGGCTTTGAACCTCGATCCTCAGATCTCAGCCTCCTAAGTAGCTAAGATTACAGGCGTGAGCCTCTGGTGCCCAGCTCATCATACGTTCTCTTGATCTAGGTACATCCTTACTAGTATTTCGAGGCAAATATATTCTGTACAGTATCCATATATTAATTAATTATCTATACATCAATTAAAGTTGGCAATGGTGTTAATACAAAGTTACATGGAAGGCAAAATAAAATGCAGCAGAAATACCTAATTAAAGTACTGTTGGAGCCCATCAAAACCTCTGTTAGTGGTATACAGAATGGACTTGAGATTCCAATAGACATAAGGGCTCGGTGTAGAGACTAGATAGAGTCCCTCTAGGAAACGAAAATGATTGCTTGGGGGATGGCATTTACATGATAGTAATTAGGTTCTTTGTACTGTGTATCTCTGTGTGTGTGTGTATATGTGTGTATGTGTGTTCCAGTACCTGGGTTTGAACTCAGGACCTTGTGTTCTTGCATGGCTTTTTCTCTCTACAACTTGACCCATGTCTCCAGTCTTGGACCATTAAATTTCAAATCTTGATGTGTAGTACGCTTAGTCAACTTCTGACAGTGACAGTAAGTTACCTAATGGCATCTGTATAAACAAAAATCTTGATACGATTACTTGCAGGATGGGGCTCATCCTACATGCAAGGATTACTACAGATCCACAGATCCTCATTGAAGGAAGCAAACAAGCAGCAAAGATTCAGAGGAAGGAGTTCTTTATGCAAGGAGAGTATGCATTATCTGCTTTGACAGAGGAGGAGATATCGGGAGAGGGGTTTTCAATAAATACATCATTTATAAGAAACCTTCAGTAGTGAAACAAAATTAGAGAAGGAAGCAGATTTATCAGTGGGAAGAAGAAGATTTGTTCAATCATTAAAGCTTTCATGTTACCTCTATTTTTGTTTGAGATATTTATATTTTAATACCTCTCCATTCCAGCTTCTCTTACTGGATGAGAAGCGAAGTTTTTACCCGGAGCTCATGATTATGCTGTCAGCTAAATGATCAATCATACTATCGCCAATTTCACATTGAGGCTTCACAGCAGGGTGAAATCAGAGAACAAAATGGCTGAAGGGGAAGAATTTGTTTAAATACAGCTAGTTTGGAGAACTGGCAAAATGGGAAGAAAAATGATGGAAAACATATGAAGTGTAAATGCATCTATCTTTAAGGCAGATCCATTTCAAAGCTTTCCATGGCATGAAAGTCATTGTGTGATACATCCGAGTGTTTAGACTAGTAAAACACTATAATCGGCTTGCAACCAAATGCCAATATTTCAGTCCATCGGCTGTGGGCACTGATTTGTATTTACTGCAGGTCTCTAAACAATCTAAATACACTGAAGGCTACTTCAGAAAGGAAACTTGATTTTATATTTACAACCAGAATAATATTTTAAGAAAACCGACCAGCCACAAATCCCAAAGAAGAGAAATAAGGAGGATCAGAAGAAAAGCTTGGTAGTATCTTTGCAAAATGATATTAAAGCCTATTCTTCATGTGTGCAAACCTATAGGAACACAAGAGCCAAAAGAAAAGGGGAGATCTATGCTGTAAGCACTCCAGCCAGTGCCTTGGAACCAGGTATTCAAAGGCAAGATAGATAAGCCTGGGTTCTGTTTCAGAATTAAACCTCTTCCATTTAACTTCTGCAAACAAGCAGTCCCTTCCCTGCTTCTTTTAGTGTGGATATTTCATTTAAATGCAAGTTTTGAATGACTGCTCTCTAAAGATTCAAGTGATGGGAAAGATGTACTATTACAAGGACCGATCATGCTTGCTTAAAATCAATCATTTTAAATCTGCCTTTGTAACACATTCAGATACAAACCTTTCTTCGTGAAAGCCAGCTATTAATTCTAATCTTATAGTGCTCTCTACTGGTGACAAATGATGTAAACTCTCATTAGCTATCAAAAGGCCTAATTAACTTCTCATCCTAAATTCACAATCAAGTTCATTATGCCACCTCTCTGATTCACTACATGGGAATCGAAAGCCAAAGAACATCAAAAAGTCATTGCACTATTGCTATGAATCATTCTTTGAGGAACACCCAGGAAAAGGTCATTTTGCCTTTTTGAGCTTTCATTTTCTCATCAGTAAAATGAGAACAATAATCTCTACTCTGCCTATGTTATGGGGCTAATACAAATGAGATCATAGCTAAGATAGTACTTCAAAAATTATATAACTAGCATTAAATAAAATAAACAGTTGTATTTAGATCAGTGAGCCTTAAATATCTTTAGTTTTCAATGAGATGGTCTATTTAAAACATAATCTTATATAAAAACTTTATATATAGATTGGCATTTGTTCACCTGCTTCTGTGCTCTCTCTTTCGCTCCTTCAAATGAGATAAACTTACATACACCACAAAAGGTATGGAAATAAAAATCAGCAACAAAGGCGAAAACAAACAAAAATGAAACAAAAGCAAAATAGCCAAAAACCTCATATCCATTTCTTGGAATTCATTTCAATAAACATCATTTTATACGATCATATGCACATAGCTATTGAGCCTTTGTGATCTTCTCCTAAAAATATCCTCCTTTAGTCTCACTGTGTGAATGTTCTAGACTTCTTTGTATGCCTAGTATCTGAAAAATTAGAATTCAAATTGACAATTATCTGTAAATAATATATTAATTTGCTTCAAAATATCAGCATATTGTCTAACTAAAATGATCCACAAACTTTCATAATAAATGGTAGTAATAATAATAGTATGGCTCATAAATATTTCCTATATATCAGATATTTTTCCAAGGACTTTTATGTGTTAATTCAATAAGGTAATTGTGTTTAACATGTCACCATTTTTTTTCAGAAAACATAAACAAAGAAAAAGAAAAAAATTACTCAGAGCCAGAGTTTGCCTGTGTCTTAGACAGGGGAAATGCTGATAGAAATCCTAAACTAGCACATTTGAAGATACACAATGAATGAGGAATTCAACCAGTTTAAATCTGTACTATTTGGCAGAATTGCTTTCTTAGCTACCTCAGCACCTATCTGTCAAAAATCCCAGCCAATTTCCAAGCAGCTGATTTTTTTTTGTAATGACTCTAACTTCAGGTTTTCAATTCACTGTGTGAAAACTACCACCATAATCCTAGTAGCATTAGAAGTATACATTGGCACATTAAGTTCTTTGTGCTTATTACAATTCAAATAAAAGAAGCCCAAACTTGCCTCAGCACTAGACAGGAAAATTGGATTTCATGTCCCATGTTCTGCCCCTAGAGGGGAATGCACACTTGAATATCATTAGGTATTTAATTATGGACTCCAGCTCATGGGTGTTGGAGTAATGACCTCAAGTAAATAACACTATGTTCCAGAGCATGGATTATCTAGAAATTTTAGAAAACCTAATTTTAGTTCCTTTTAATCAAATCGATACAAAAAGTGTATGTGTATGTATATGTGTGTATACACACATTTAGAGCAAAGTCTGTACAAAAAAAATAGTCTGCAGGCAGCACAGGTGAGTGGTATTTGGCTCCTTTCCTGTTTGACAACCTTCCACTCCTAAAGAGGTCCAAAAGGATCAAATATGGCAGCTTCAGAAAGCAAGATTATCCTTTGCTCCTTAGAAGATATTTCGAAAATGTGTTCAAATCCCACTGCAAAATCTTGGCAATTATTGCCAAGAATTATTAATCCAGGGAAAGGGAAATATATGTGCAATATTTTAGTGTTGGCAAAGGAATAAAAAGACCTTTGTTGGTCTAGCAGCAGTTCATAATTTTGAATGCTCATGAAGCAATATTTGGCTCATTTAGAGACATGGAAATCTAGAAAGAAGCTATAGGTAAATGTATTATAATAATAAAGTACTTTATCATAATTAAGCTCTTTCTCCTTTATTCTTCTATCCTTTCTCCCTGGTCTGTGCATTTCCTAAGAAAACCCAGTTACAGATACCTTAAATTCCAAATTTTAATTTATTTGAAACTAGCATGCATCCTACCTATTCTATTGGACTAATTATAAAGATTATAGATCTAACTCATATCTCATTTTTGCCTATTTGTGACAACTAATGCTTAAGTATATTTTGATAAAATTTGTTACATAGGTACAATAAGGAATTGATATGATGTGACATTCCTAATCACCAGACTAGAACCAGAGGTAGAATTACTACTCATTAGATTAGTGATTAACTATTATAAAACTACTGATACTGGATGTCATTGGCTCAGGCCTGTAAACTACCTATTCAGGAGGCTGTGGTCTGAAGATCAAGGTTCAAAGCCAGTCCAGGCAGGAAAGTCGATGAGACTCATCTCCACTTAATCACCAGAAAACCAGAAATGGCACTGTAGCTCAAAGTGGTAGAGCACTAACCTTGAACAAAAAAGTTCAGGGAGAATGCCAAGGCTCTGAGTTCAAGCCCCATGAGCACATATATACACATATATAGATAGATATAGATATAGATACAACTAGGTAATATATTATTAAAACACATTAAGATTACTAATTAATACTTTCATTCACTTTTTACACTTTCAAGCAATCCACTACAAAAACATCCTCATTATGAACTTTATCATCAAATACAAAGTCTAAAAAATAAAATAATAAATTAATTTTGTCAAATTATAAACGATTTTCATCATATAGAAGTCTCAGATGAATAGCATTCTGAGACTTCTTCAACATGTTCAAATGAAGAGGAAAATCAAAGGCATGGTGAAGAAGACTTCATTCAACTGTAGGCTGTTAGTTTAGAGCAGCAGGAAGTCCTAAGTTCTAAGATAAAAGGAACTTTTCAAAACTGGAAAAGGGTGAGGAAAGGAGTGACATTGTCCAAAATGAAATGTACTCATTACCAGACTTATGTAACTGGAACCCCCTCTGTATAGCACTTACATAATGACAATTTCTAAAACTTTAAAAACAAACTTTTCAATACACAATTTAGTGATGGAAAGAGTCATTATCTACCTATAACAAAAGAACCTAACCAAGCAGGTAAGTATTCAGGACAGCCTAATTGTGGATTCTAGTTCTGTAAAGGAATTCCAAATGTAAACAGGAACTAAGACACAGTGATTAGATCAATAGATAGTAGGGGAAAGACGGTAATTTGGTGAACACATAGGGAATAAGGAAAACTGCTGAGAACATATGTTAAAAATCAGCCAGGAGCTGGTGGCTCACACCTGTAATCCTAGCTATTCAGGAGGCTGAGATCTGAGGATCACGGTTCAAAGCCAGCCCAGGCAGGAAAGTCCATGAGATTCTTATCTCCAATTAAACACTAGAAAACTGGAAGTGGCACTATTGCTCAAGTGGTAGAGCACTAGCCTTGAACTGAACAGCTCAGGGACAGTGCCCAGGCCCAGAGTTCAAGCCCCACGACCAACCCAACTAAAAATAAAAATCAATGGACCACTTTACATTCCCACCAACAGTGTAGTAGCATTCCCTTTGGGCCACATCCCTGCCTGCATCTCTTATTATTGTTTTCTTAATAATGGCCATTCGAACTGTGGTGAGGTGGAATCTCAATGTAATTTTGATTTGCATTTCTTTTATGTCCAGAGATGTTGAACATTTCTTCATGTGTTTATTGGTTATTCTTACTTCCTCTCCAGAGAAATCTCTTTTCAATTTTTTAGCCCACTTATTAATGGAGTGGTTATTTCTCTGAGGATTTATTTTTGGGGGGTTTAATTTTTGAGCTCTAGGTATATTTTTAATATGAGGCCCTTTTCAGTTGTATGGCTAGTGAAGATCTTCCAATCTGTGGGCTTTCTATTTATCTTGCTAGCTATGTCCTTTGCCATGCAGAAGCTCTGCAGGTTAATGTGATCCCATTTATCCAGCCTTTCTTCAATTTTTTTTTGTGTGAGCTCCCCTCTGATCCAGCAATCCCACAAATGATCACAAACAAGGCCATACTAAAGCTTCCAGCACAACTATGCTCATTTCAGCATTACTTACTATAGCTAAAATATAGAACCAACCCAGATGCCAGTCTTTCTTTGATTTGTTGTGATTCTAGATCTTTACTTAGGAAGTTTTGACCCATGCCAAGGAGCCCTAATGTTTCCACTATTGAGGTCCTTGCTCCATTTGGAATGAATTCTGGTACAGGGTGATATATCAGGATCTAACTTCAGTTTTCTACATGTGTGTAGTCAATTCTTTTTTTTTGGGGGGGGGTCCCATCATGGAGCCTGAACTCTGGGCCTGGGCGCTGTCCTTCAGCTCTTCACCTCAAGGCTAGTGCGCTACCACTTGAGCCACAGCACCACTTCCGGCTTTTTTCTTTTTGCTTATGTGGGGCTGAGGAATCGAACCCAGGGCCTCATGCATGCAAGGCAAGCGCTCTACCACTGAGCCACCTTCCCAGCCCCGTGTATAGTCAATTCTGCCAGCACCATTTGCTGTCTTTCTTCTGTCCCGTGTTTTTGTTCCCTAATCAAAGATTAGTTGGTTATAGGTCTGTGAGTTCATTTCTGGAAACAACAACCCCATTAATAAGTGAGCTAAAGAGTTAAAGAGAGAATTATCCAAAGATAAAATAAGAACAGCCAATAGAAATTGTTCAACATCTCTGGCCATAAAAGAAATGCAAATCAAAACAACACTGAGATTCCACTTCACCCCAGTTAGAATAGCCATTACCAAGAAAACTAATAATCACAGATGTTGATGGGATGTGGGAACACTACTACACTGTTGGTGGGAATGTAAGCTGGTTCAAGTCCTCTGGAAATGAGTGTGGAGATTCCTCAAAAGACTAAACATAGAGCTCCCCTATGACCCAGCAATCCCACCCCTGAGCATTTATACAATAGACCACAAACAAGGCCACACTAAAGCTACCAGCACAACTATGTTTATCGAAGCATTATTTACCATAGCTAAGATATGGATTTCTATGCTTCCATCAGAAAGAATGGCATTGCCCTATTCATAAGGAAATGGAAAGACCTGGAAAAAAATCTTTAAGTAAGCCAAACCCAAAGAAACATATTTTCTGGTTTCTCTCATTTGTAATAATTAGTAATGTCTAGGATAGTCCTAGCTGACAATCACAAAAGCTCAATAGCTGTGTACGTATGACCATATAAAATGATGCTAATCACAATGAACTCCAAGATATGGAATAAGAGGATTTGGTTTTTTTTTACTTGTTTTTGTTTTTGTCTTTTAATGTACTATACTGTGTGAAGATATTTATTTTTATTTTTTTCCTTTGCTTTTTCCCCTGTTGTCACTGTATTTGATTATGGTACCCTGTGTCTTATATATACGTTTATCTGAATTGGGGAAGGGAAGGGGAATAACAAAAAGGACAAAGGATGAAGCAATGCAACAGTGATACTCACAAGAAGCTTTGTTGGAATTGAAGTTTACAACTTGGGTGGAGGGGAATCAGGTGGGAAGGAAAGTGGGAGAAAACAAGGGATGGAGTAACAATGTTCAAGACCAAATGTATTCATTACCTTACTTATGGAACTAACCCCTCTGACATCACTCTTATAATAAAATAATTCTTTAAAGTCAATGGAAATAAGTCACGTTACAAAGTTCAACAGCCACAAGAATCTTTTGGCTTTACCCAAATTGAAGAGGCTCAGAAACTTGCTAGACTTAGTCTCAAAATTCTCATACATGGCCGCAAGAATATTTCTCTCCAAAAGGTGATGTTACCAAGATGTCTTGCAATACTACCATCCACGAGCAGATATCACATACGTGTGCACACACACACATTTATTCCTATGTCATTTAGAAACTTCCCAAATTGATTTTTTATTGTGAAAATACCGTAAAGAGGGGTTACAATTACATGGGCAAGATAATGAGTACATTTCTTATCAAGCATTGCTGCTTCCTCCTTTGTTTCCCCTTATCATCCCTTCCCATCTCAACCCCCTCCTACCTCCTACTTCCCCCCTCCACCCCCCCAGCCCCGCCAAAGTTGTAAAGTTCGTTTTTCAACATAGACATAACGACTTGTACATCTCATTGTTGCAATGGGTCCACCCGTATCCCTATTTAAATGATTTGTTTTTTCCCTTCCCCTCCACAAATTATACCAACATCCAATACAGTGAAAACAGGGGTTATACCATGGGGAAGGGACATACAAAGCAACAAAACAATCATCTTATAAATATGTTAGAAACAATCACAAGAAAGAAAAAACATTTGAATCCTTATGTTGGGGGTTCATTTCACCTAACATCAACTTATCTGACCTTTTCTGCTTGTCTCAGACATATATATACTAGTTATTGCAAATAAGGGAAACCATAGGACCTTTGTTTCTTTGGGCCTGGCTTACTTCACTTAATATAATTTTTTCCAAGTCTTTCCATTTCCTAACAAACGGGGCAATGTCATTCTTTCTGATGGAGGCATAGAATTCCATTGTGTATATATACCACATTTTCTTGATCCATTCATCTACTGAGGGCCATCTGGGTTGGTTCCAGATCTTAGCTATGGTAAATAATGCTGCAAGAAACATAGTTGTGCTGGTAGCTTTATTATAACCTTGCTTGTGATCCTTTGGGTAAATGCCCAAAAGTGGGATTGCTGGATCATAGGGGAGCTCTATGTGGAGTCTTTTGAGGAACCTCCATACTACTTTCCAAAGTGGTTGAACAAGTTTACACTCCCACCAACAATGAGCCAGACATTCAGATAGATATGTCTCCAGCATTGTTCTCATTTATTGCAATAAATCTTTTCACGCACTCTGCCGGCATCATTATGCTTGTTTTATCAATCCTCTAATGTCCCTGAAGGACTTGAAACTTCTCTTTTCATTAGCAACCAGTCCCAAACCCACTAGGACAATATGGAGAAAGAAAGTACATATTTCTTTTTCATCCTTTGCTTTTTAAAGAGCCCAAATTTCTTCCAGTAGATTTGGTACAACTCAGATTTATGAATTGAAAGCACTTAGCACTTAGCACTCTGTAATCACATATCCACTTAGCCTACACCTAAAAAAGCACACCTCAAAACTCATCTAAAGATTTAAATTTATACTCATAAGTTCTACAAGCCAATGAGGGGAGTCAGGCCATACTGGGAGACATGTTGACTTCTAATTTAGCCATATTAGTTGTTTGTCCTCAAAATATGCTGAGCTGTGAGGGTTTATTATTATTTTTTGGTCAGTCATGGGGCTTGAACTCTGGGCCTGGGCACTGTCTCTCAACTCTTCAGCTCAAGGTGAGTGCTCTACCACTTGAGCCACAGTGTCACTTCCGGTTTTCTGGTGGTTTATTGGAGATAAAAGTCTCATAGACTTTCCTGCCCGGGTTAGCTGTGAACTGTGATTCTCAGATCTCAGCCTCCTGAATAGCTAAGATTATAGGTGTGAGCCACCAGCCAAGGTGCTGTGAGGGTTTCAATGTTGATAAATCAAAAGAAGCTGGGAAGCTGACAAGATACCACTGTGAAAGTGTTTTCCTTGCCTTGTATCTGTTCTTCTGCCTTATTGTTATATATTGATCCCTATGTAGAAAGGAAGCACATGATGAATTCAATGCAAAAACCCCATGCATACATCCCTTAACACCATTTGCAAGATCTTGGAGACAACCTTACTAACATTACCATGATCTGCCAGCATATTTCCTCTCAAGTAGTTCCAGCCAAACTAAAAATTGGTCACTGTAATCTATTCACCAGTAAAAGAAGAGACGGAAGTGAATGGATTTACAATTAGAAGTCTCTCCAAGGCCTTACCTCCACAAGTGAGTGCATCTCCCATGGATTTAACAGGAAATTGGCGTACTGAGGGGTCACAGGGACACATCTCTAAACGAGGCTTCCTCGCTAAGTTCCAAGTCCAGGGCCCCCTTTCCTTTGTTTGTTAGAGCTTATGAGGCAATAAAGTACTTCTTTTAATTTTGCTTTTATTGCCTCTCTTCAAAAGGAAAGATTAAGTTTCTTAAGGATAGTTTGTCTCATTATTTATTCATATGTATATTAACTTCAGAAACTCAAATTGCCAAACTCTAACCTGCTAGTAGGAATGACTCCCCATGTTTTCATCTGTTTGACCAAGCCAGCAAAATGCTTAGGATTTGGCTATTGTTTCCACAATTAAAAGCCAGTAGGGTTGAACCTATCAATATAGTCTTGCCCTATGGTACCTACTTCTTTTCACACAGTAGGGAAAGGGAAGAAGATTAAAGCTTCAACCAATAATCAGTACAAACAAAATCTTCTCTCTAAAACTGTCCTTGTTATAACTCAGAACTAAGCCTTTTTATCTGAACAGGAAACTAATTGATTGTTTTCAATTTCCAACAGTCTTAATGTGGTTTCACATTAATTCATGTTGGAAATACAAGTTGGTAGAGGCAAAGCATTTTCTCAAATAAAATTTTCACAAGACTGGAGCTTCTTATCTAGGGAAGATTAATTGATTTATAGACAGCATGACGCTGGTAATCTAACAGGACATATAAAGAGAGGAACTAATGTTATATCTTGGACTCAGGCAATTTGGATTAGGTAAAGAAAAATCATTTACAGAACTGTCTGTCATTCAAAGTGTATTTGTTAAAGCATAAAATGAAGCCACACATGCAAAGGTCATCCAACATAAACTTCTGAGCCTAACTACAGGGGAAAGCTATTTATGTGTCAAGAATAGGAAATAATTTTGTTTCTCTACTAAAATTTACAGTCAGCAGCTGGAGGAAGAAAAAAGTAATAAATTATAGCAATTAAACACCAAAGTCCAAAGTAACTTGTTATATCCGATCACAGAGCCCGAGACAAAAGTCATGGTAAAATATGGACAGCAAGTAATGTGCAGAGTAAACAAAATAGATACGGTTTTAGTTTTTTTCCATTAATTTCCTACACGCACATCTTGTTAATGTCATTTATGAGGCAAAATGGGAATGAGAAAAGATGTTTTCTCTCCAACTCTACTGGTGGTAGTGAACTGGTCTGTAACCAAGCTGACACCATTTGTGAGTGTTAAAGAATGGACTCACTTCATACATCCTCTATTCTCGTGATGGTTGGTGAGACCTGGGATGTGATTGATGATTTTCTCAGATCTGCTTCTGCAAGGGGTCTGGAGAAGTTGTAGTTGTCATCACTTGAGGGAAGCAATTTGGTTGGCAGTGATGATTACTCCTGCACTGTGGTGCTGTCTCACTATCATGCATAATGGGCTTCCTTTGGGCATGATCTCATCATGGAGTGATTTGTCCTGTGAGACTTGCTGTTGCTTAGGAATAGTTTCAGTCCCTTAAGCTAAAAGTGGTCATCAATCAGTCCTGTTTTTCTTGGAATCCAAGATACCTACAGGAGAGAGACTCGGGAGAAAAAAAGTTAAGGAGAAAAAATAAAGCTAGAGATGGACAAAATGGCATCAACTTAGGCACAATCCTCTACCAGTTCCACATGTTCGATGATTATTTTTTAAGCCTACTTAATGATTCTACAGAAATCCAACTCTAGAATCGCTAGCTGTTCTGTGAGCTCAGACTAATCTCTTTAGCTATGTGGAAGATGAAACTTATATGACATAACTTCCCCACCGTCAACCCTAGAGATTTCTAAGTTAACCATGAGGTTTGATGCCTCCTTGATCTTATTCATGCTGTCTGTCACTCAGTTCTGTAGAGGTTCTTTTCTTCACCTTCCTCAGATCTTTTCCCCATCATGCTACCATATCCAGACCAAAAAAAAAAAAAAAAAAAAACAGGTTTTCCTCTATTTTAATGTTTATTTTAAGATATTTATTTCTTTAAATATTTCTTTTCCTCAAGACCAGAGACAAACTTACTAAATTATATACATCCTTTACCTAGTGTAGTATCTCATTTAAAGAAATCTCAAGAACTTGTCTACGTAATTCAACCGATTTGCTTGGTTGGTTATTTGGTGTATGAGTACATTGGTTAGGCAGTTGGTTCATTACATAGTTGATTGATAGGCTTTGCTACATATAACTAGATAAGTATGATATTTCTCCCAGAAGCTATAAACAAATAAGGCCATTGATCTTTTAGCTTGCAACTCTCTGATGGAAAACACAGATACATACACAAAAATCATGTTTAAGATATTCTTCAGTCCCTGGAAGCCCTCCAAATTGTGTTCCCTTCAGAAGCACAGCTCCATCCCACCTCTGAGTTGTGGTTACCTCTCAGAATTTCTGGCTAACAATAGTTTTTTTTTTTACTAGATTACATATTCAACAATAGACAGAACTCACTGATACTTTCATTAAATATAATGAGCAAAAAGCCACAAATATATCACTTGTCAATAGTCTACTGGATAAAACAAATGGTTCCATTTTGATGTCTTGTACCAAAAGAAAGTTCCTATATATGCTAAAAACAAATTTTGAGCCTTCACTGGCAATGTCTATTACAAAAGGGAGATTTAGGCTTTCAATTACAGCTAGTGCTCTTGGATCCCACACCATCATACATGTGTGTAGTTTCAATACCTATCCTGGCAGAATGAATTTTTACCAACCTAACTTACCTCCCCAAAGCCATTCTTCCTCCACCTCAACTTTGAAGCCAATTTAAGGATTTTTTTCTCAGTACTTTTCAACTGTGAACAAAACTGTGACAACCAAGTATCTGTCACATCCACAAAGCCTTGTCCATAGATGTTTTTGGAGAATAAAAGTAACAATAATCTGCATGTTCCCATTGAAAACATACAGCAATCTAAAAAGAAAGGTCTGGCCATTGCTTGGTATTTCCTTCACCGCTAGGACCAAAGAAAATGACAATATGAACCATCTTGATTTTTCTTAGGTTAATTTCCACCTTTGCCACTTGAGACATTTTCCAACTCATGAAGGAAAAAATAAACAGATCTCCTTGATGTTCGTATAATTTGTGGAGGGGAAGGGGAAAAACAAGTCGTTTAAATAGGGATACAGGTGGACCCATTGCAACAATGAGATGTACAAATTGTTATGTCAAAAAACGAACTTTACAACTTTGGTGGGGGGGGGGGAGATGGGAAGGGATGGGAAGGGGAAACAAAGGAGGAGGCAACAATGCTTGATAAGAAATGTACTCATTACCTTGCCCATGTAATTGTAACCCCTCTGTACTATATTTTCACAATAAAAATTAAAAACAAAAACAAAAAACAAGAGAAGTAAGCAAAGGGAGATATTGAATCAGTTTTCTACCCCAGTATCTCCAAAGATTTAAGGTAATAATGAATCATCTGTACAGCTTTGTAAAATGCAGACACTGTATTTCTAAGAAGCCCCATGGTGAGGCTTGTGTGGTTCATCTGCAGAATACATATTTAAGTGGCAAGGATTTTAGTCCACCCCCAAAATGCCCTATCCATGTTTGTATAGGAGACCATCATTATCATCACAGATCGTCATGGCTTTTTGTCACATTTATACCTCTCTCCTTCTTGGTTTTTTCTTGTACTGTATGTTAATAGATGATTTATTGTGTACTGTACCATATGTCTATCTTTTGATAGTTTCTTAATGTTCCCTATGATTTTTTGTATTACTTTAATTTGAACACAGAAAATAGCCTGCAACCCCAAGAATGTTGTTTACTTGTTTTTTTCCTGTTTTTATCTGTGGAGTCCTTTCTAGTCCAAAAAGCACAGCTGTTCCCACCACTAGAGCAATCTAAAACTGTTAAGAAAACATAGATAATCGAAGGAACTCTAACAAGGGCTTTCCTTGGTTGCATCTAAGACCATATAATTCCTTGATGCGAAAGTTGAAGAAAATCTTGACAAAACTTCCCTATTTCATGTACAATGAGCAGATTTTTCAGGACTATGCCCAAGTCAAGTATTTTCTGCCTTTTTTATGTTTTTATTGTAAAATTAGTGTACAGAGGGGTTACAGTTACATGAGTAAGGTAATGAGTACATTTCCTATCAAGCATTGTTACCTCCTCCTTTGTTTCCCCTACCATCCCCACCTCCACAACTCCCATACTCCTGGATTGGGAGGATTAACATCATGAAAATGGCAATACTGCCAAAGGCTATCTACAAATTCAATGGGATACCTATCAATATTCCAACCTCATTCTTCAATGTTTTCTGCCTTTTTAATCCATAAATGCCCGGGTCTTCCCTCCCGTGACCCTTGGAGAACTGCCTCCCACCACATGTACTTTCAACATATACTCTGAAGTTTATTTTTGAATATTTTCTTTGAATTTAACAGAATGTAAAAATCAGCCAAGAATCCCTTTCAACCAACCCTTCCTCTTCTATTTCCATCTCTGGGGAAAAAAAAAACTAAGCTTCACAATCATTTCATAGTATCCATCAGAGAAGGCATAATAAAGGTTCCTGCCCTTCAATTATTACTATCACACTTAGGCAGGTTGTCTTCAGAATATATTGGGTTACATCTATCCAATTTTTATCAAGACAAGAATTCAAATGGTTTTCAAATTATGCCATCTTCTCCACTTCACTTCATTCATAATGCAAGCGTGTAGAAGCCAGTCATGGTTATAGCCATTGTTACTCTCCATCCTCTTAAACGATGATCACCTATCTTGACAAGCAGTCCAGAGGAACAGGAAGTTTGGGAGTAGAACTTACCTCCTTGAGACCTCCTTGAGGATTAGATAGGTACAGTATTTACTGAGTAGAACATAAGGCGTTGAGGGCTGGGAAGGTGGCTCAGTGGTAGAGCGCTTGCCTTGCATGCATGAGGCCCTGGGTTCAATTGCTCAGCACCACATAAGCAAAAAGAAAAAAAGCTGGAAGTGGTGCTGTGGCTCAAGTGGTAGAGCGCTAACCTTGAGCTGAAGAGCTGAGGGACAGCGCCCAGGCCCAGAGTTCAGGCCCCACGACCAGAACACCCCCCCCCCCAAAAAAGAAAGTAAGGCATTGATAAGCTTAGCTATTATTCCCTCTGGGCTTGAGTTTCTGTCTGAAAACACAGTTTGCTGGTTATTGGTTAGGTAGCTTATACCTCATGGAGTTAAGGAGAGCAAATGCCCTTATTGCTGTATTTCATTATTACATATTTATAACATGGCTGATTCCCAGGTTCTCCTGTGACTCTGATTGTGATTCAGGCAGGCCATGGTGAGGATAGAGGGCAAGGTTACTTAAGGCTCTCTGTCCACAGATTGACCACTGGCTGTTACAACAGCAGCAGCTGTGAGCATAAAAGCACACTGTCCAACAGTGGTGTGAGCCTCTGGCATCCTGTCCTTCAGTTACAGCACATCATCCCATTACTTTACCCTGTCCTTCAGTGGTGACTGTTTACGTCATCTGTAGACCAAACATGGCCACCCAAGGCCACCCAAGGCCATGCACATGCACCCAGTCTCAAGTCTCCATGCAGAGTTACCTAAACTAGCACACGTGTACATGACTCAAGGTTACATAAATAGGCTGGGTGACTTGAACCTCATTCCTTGGGAAGTACAGGACTAAAGCCCTCTCACAAGCTTAAGTGAGAAAAATCATGATTTATTCCACTTACAAGTCTGGCACATAAAATGTACTGTGAAACATCAACTACTGACTCACTTTTGGTGGTACTAGGGATTATTATGGTCTGATCTATGCTAGCCAAGAGCTCTACCATTGTACCGAATCCCAGCGCTAACACTCTCTTTTAGAATTATTAATGATTATAATAATCACAGGGCCCTTTTGAGAGCACAGGAGTCTAACACCTGACTGTATTAAGCTCCCCCTTCCAGTGGAGGACTTTCCTGAGAATTTAACAGACAAGATGTATCGATTCTGTCTATATGGGAGCACATGCTCTAATGTAGTAGCTCCCACCTCTTCTACTTCACAATGTACCCGTAAGGGTTTTTAAAATACAGTTCTAACAGCTTTGTCAAAATGTTCAGGATGAGCTGAAAGTATCTTTGTCAAAGAGCTATAGGTGATTTTGATGCATACAACATTTTGAGAAGCATTACTTGCTATATCTCTCATAAGCTTTTCAAACACTATGATACTATTCATTATTCCATTATAAGAGGCATCCAGAGTCACAGTCAATGGAAAAATCATTTCTGACAATGAAGAGCCTTGAAAGAGTTGATTAATCTGTAAGAGGTCAGTGAAGGAGAGAAGTACATAGAAATGAGGACACAAATAAACAAGTAGTTTGTTAACGTAACATAGCAACTCATTCAACAGATACTTATCTAATGGATTGAGGACCTGCAAAATCTTTTTATATAAGCTAATATCTCACAATACCCTTCAGTATTAACCATTTAGTGCTCTCAGCAACATAGTGATGCAAATTTACTTTTATCCTTATTACTCTTGTTGGTAAAGGTAAGAATACTAAGGAATACAGAAAAATAAACTCTTGTACAGGTTCTCAGCTCTCAGTAGATTAAAATGCATATGGGGCAGGCCAAAGAAAATGTGAGCTATAAAAAGAAGGGTGCTCATGAAACACTAGCACCAGAGGATTTTCATTTTGTTTACAATCTCATGTTTTATCCACCAGCAGTCCATTCAGCAATGGTGTATGTTTATACGCTCCATAGACAAAAGTGACACCTGGACAGCCACTTTTTTAAATTTTTATTTTTTTATTGTGAAAATACTGTACAGAGGGGTTACAATTACAAGGGCAAGATAATGAGTACATTTCTCATCAAGCATTGTAGCTTCCTCCTTTGTTTCCCCTTATCATCCCTTCCCATCCTCCTCCCCACTCTCCCACCCAATCCTCCCCGCCCCCCCCACCAAAGTTGTAAAGTTCATTTTCGACATAACAACTTGTACATCTCATTGTTGCAATGTGTCCACCTGTATCCCTACTTAAATGATTTGTTTTTCCCCTTCCCCTCCACAAATTATACCGACATCAAATATAGTGAAAGCAGGGGTTATACTGTGGGAGAGGGGCATACAAAGCAACAAAGAAATAATCTTATAAATGCATTAGAAACAATCGCATGAAAGAAAAAAAAACATTTGAATACATATCTTAGGGTTCATTTCCCTAACATCACCTTATCTGACCTTTTCTGCTTGACTCAGACATATACTAGATATTGCACATAAGGGAAAGCATGGGACCTATGTTTCTTTGGGTCTGGCTTACTTCACTTAATATAATTTTTTCCAAGCCTTTCCATTTCCTAACAAATGGGGCAATGTCATTCTTTCTGATGGAGGCATAGAATTCCATTGTGTATATATACTACATTTTCTTGATCCATTCATCTACTGAGGGGCATCTGGGTTGGTTCCATATCTTAGCTATAGTAAATAATGCTGCAATTTAAACATAGTCGTGCTGGTAGCTTTAGTGTGGTCTTGTTTGTAAACATTTGGGTAAATGCCCAAAAATGGGATTGCTGGGTCATAGGGGAGCTCTATGTGGAGTCTTTTGAGGAACCTTCATACTGCTTTCCAAAGTGGTTGAACAAGTTTACACTCCCACCAACAATGCAGTAAGGTTCCCTTCTGTCCACATCCCCTCCAGCATCTGTTGTTATTAGAGTTCTTGATTTTAGTCATTCTAACTTGAGTGAGGTGGTATCTTAATGTTGTTTTGATTTGCATTTCTTTTATGGCTAGGGAGGTTGAGCATTTTTTCATGTGTCTATTAGCCATCCTTCTTTCCTCTTCAGAGAAGTTTCTCTTTAAGTCTTTAGCCCACTTATTTATCGGGCAGTTGTTTCTTTGAGGATTTGTTGTTGGGGGATTTAATTTTTTGAGTTCCAAGTATATTTTAGATATGAGACCCTTTGGACAGCCACTTTTGATCTCAATACCACTGAGTAGGGTAGAATGAAGAATATACAATTGTATGCTGCTAACTTATAAAACGTTGACAAACCTTTAAATGTATAAAAATGGGACCACATCTTTGTGCTAAATATTCATGAGACAGTGATGTATAAATCCAAATGCTGTACTCCACCGAAAAATTATGAAAAAATATTATTTGGATATGTGAAAGCATTTTAAATTCTTATTTCTCCATAGACAAATCCATTTCCATGTCATAATGAAGCTGTTTTGTAGCCTTTAAATTTTTATTAATAGTGGTAAATGTTATTACATGCACTATCTATATGATGTGTCTGGACTGAAAACAGTAAATTAATTATTGAAGTTTTCAGAATTAGCTCAATCTGTCATGGCTCAGATTAAGTGGCCTGTGATGATCATTGCTCAGTAAATTGACTGATAGCAAGGAAACTCAGTAACCTGGTCTATCATTAATATATCATGTAAGATGTTTATTACTAAATTATAAACAATAGAATCTATTCTGTAACAGAAGATTGCATTGAAACTATTTGGAAGAATAACGGTGGCATGGTCTTTTATTGTTTTAGAATTTAAAAATCATTTAAACTTTAGTGGGGAGGATGAGGAAAATAAATGTTAGGTAATGATTTTCTGTCTGACAAATCTATCAAAATAGTCATAGTAAACTAATGAGTTCTGGAAAGAAACCAAGATATGGGTTGCTAGAGTACCTGCATCAGACTACAGTACCATGTTTAAGATGGGCCAGTATATACACACAATGGTAGATACCAGTGGTAACCATGTTTCCTATCCTTCCTATAGGAAGATTGTCAACATACAAACTGTCATGAAGTGGGCTGGGAAGGTGGTTCAGTGGTAGAGCGCTTGCCTTGCATGCATGAGGCCCTGGGTTTGATTCCTGAGCACCACATAAGCAAAAAGAAAAAAGCCGGAAGTGGTGTTGTGGCTCAAGTGGTAGAGCGCTAGCCTTGAGCTGAAGAGCTAAGGGACAGAGCCCAGGCCCAGAGTTCAGGCTCTACAACCGGACCCCCCCCCCAAAAAAAAAAAACCATCATGAAGTACATACTGAAGTGTAAGTAAATTAAACAGAAAGATCAGAAAGCGATTTCTGGTTAAGTGAACATGAAAGGATGTTTGGTACATTTTGTTTCCAAGAATCTTTTTTTTTCTTTCTTGGTTGGTGATAAGAGTCTGACAGGCTTTCCTGCCTGTGCTGGCTTCAAACTGTGATCCTCAAATCTCAGCCTCCTGAGTCGCTAGGACTACAGGCATGAGCCACTGGCGCCCAGCCCAAGAATATTTTTTACATTTTTATTAGTATATATTAGTTATACAAAGGGGTTTTATTGTGATATCACAGTAGAAATAGGCAGAGCTCTAAAAAGTTCAATATCATGTCAATACACCTTCTGTATTTGAATCCTTGGTCACTCACACCTAAGACATAGGTGCCATCCTTAGCTTTTAACTTCAAACAGATTGGGAGTTTATTTTGAGCTCTGGTGCAGCCAGAGTTCTCTCAAATTAAAATAGCTAATTTTCCAATCTGCACAACTGCTTATTATAACAAGTTCAGTCTAGCAGAGCCATACAGCAGGTCAGTAGCCAAAACCCAATCCTCAACAGAGGAAGGAGCATGGGCACTGAGCCAGTGCAGTCTATCATGGAGAAGTTGGGAACCCAGCTGCTGGAGGAACAGCCCATACGAAGAACAGAGCTCGGAAACCAATTTAAAATAAAAGGTTGAGGCTTTCTGTGGCAGAAATATTTTATATCTGACCCACCCAAGGTACAACTCTCATCAAACTCCTTGACTGGGTCCTCCTCCTCAGAGTAGCTGAAGCCAGCGTGAAGAGGTAGAAATCAGTGCTATACAACTCAGGAAACTTGCTTGCATGTCTGCTTCCAGCGACTACAGGGAGAAATCTATCTGCTGAGCTAGTGAACAATGGTGTCCATAGCCTTGCTATACTCCACTTCTCATCGATTCTCACTCAACTGTATCAAAACCTTTTCAGACACCCTTAGATGAATGGGAAGCTAGCCAAAAAAAAAATACTGGGACAAAATATTTGAAAATCTTTTTTTTTTATTGTGAAAATACTGTACAGAGGGGTTACAATTACATGGGCAAGATAACGAGTACATTTCTTATCAAGCATTGTAGCCTCCTCCTTTGTTTACACTTCCCATCCCTTGTATGTGAAAAAGTAAACTACTTTTAGTTCTAGCATCCTATGATTCCTTATTCTGGTCTCCACCAATGGTGACATCTTGTAGGACTTTACTACAAAATCAAAAGCAGAAGATTGACAGGAGTACAGCACTGTTAAGTAGATGCCACACCTCAAATATGATATAGAAAAAAACTAAAATTTTGATAGCAAGATGAAAACAATGCAACCAGAAATAGGGTAAGAGACAAGGATGCACTTAGCAGCAAAGAAAAGGTGGGGATGAAACATGAGCACAAGAAGAGGTTTTAACATGAGCCATCAGGGAAACTAGAATGAGCTACCACTACTGACCTTTCAAAAAGGCTAAATTAAAAATAGTGACAACAAGAAATGCTGTGGAGTGTGAGGAAATCAACTCACTTGCACATCACCAGCATGGATGAAAATGATTCAGCCACCCTTGGAAAAAATTACGGCACCTTCTTATAAAATTATATATTCACTTAACATGCAAACTAGCAGTTGTACTACTCACAGTTATCTCAGCAAAACAAGAACTTATGGCCACATAAAATCTTGCACATGAATATTCATATCATACTCTATTCATAGTAATTGAAAACCCAAAGTAACAAAATTCTTCCTGTTACAAACTCGGGTACATAACTATGATGGAATACTACTCAGCCACAAAAGGGAGTGAAATATCAATGTGTGCATAAATTTGAATGAACCTTGAGTACATCACTCTGAGTGGGGAAAGAAAGCACATTGCAAAAGATTATATACAGTATAATTGCCATCATGTAAGATCCTTTAAAGGACAAAGCCTTAAAGATAATGGTTGTCAGGGGTAGGAGGCGAGTGTACCATAAAGTAATAGCACAGGGAAATTTCTCATGGTGATAGAAAAATTCAATATCCTGATTATGATAGTAATTATACAATGTATGTAGGAATCAAGTAGACTAGAAATACAGAGAGAAAGAGAAAGACAGAGAGAAAACTAGAATATAAAAACCACTGGTCTTAAAGCAGTATTATACTGTCAGTCTCTAGGCTTTGATGCTGTACTACAGCTACCTTAGATACCACTATTGGGGAGACTGAATGATGAATTCAAGGAGGTCTAGTATAGTTTTTCAACTTTCTACAAATCCATCATCATCTTTAAATAAACAACTGGCAGCAATACTGGCTAAAAGAAATACCAGAGCAATCATATTTCCATCCTGCTCTGAAGGATGAAATAATGCAACAATTAGACCATGCATCTCATGTTTCCTATTTCTACACTTTAAACCAGTAAGAATACACTTTTTAAGGTTACTAAGATATGTATTTAAAGCTATGGGTGAGAACATTCACATAACACTAGTAATTAGTTAGTAATGACTAAATAAATGCAGCCTTATAGGAGGTGAGAAACATCAAGTAATCAATAAAAACCATAGTCTTGAAAATATTTCATACATGTGGGAAGGGTGGGTGAGAATCTCAATATATAGCCATATTTCCACTATGAAAATAAAACTCATATCTAAAAATTCCCTTGGGATACTTACTTCAACATAAAAATTAGAATTATGAAGGCAATTCTAGTAAAATACTAAAATGCTCATGAAATTTACCTCTATGTGTTTAGATGTCTCGGAAATTTCTTTATATGCTAGTGAAATTTCCCAAGTATTATGTAAAAAGCATAAATGACTGCAAGAAAAAGACGTGTGCATATATATGTGCTCACATGTGTAAACATATTTAGTATGAGCTGGCTTAGTATTTCTTATGCTTTTATGTGTTTCTACGAAGTGCAGATCTGGAAGACTTACATCTTCATGGAAATAAAGATACAGAATGGGGCCTGAGAGTCTGCATTTCTAACAAATGCTTGCCCTATTGTCTAGCTTAGCCAAGCAGAAAGCAATGTCAAAGCAATCGCACAGAGAAAGTGTCGCTTAATTCATGATCAATTTACGGAAATATATTGCATAAAATCAACATACTTGTATCATGGGATTGTGACACAACTGCTCTCATAAACAACAGAAATTTTGAGAAAAATTCTGATTCCCAAAACTGACTACAAAACTAGAATTTGCTATAATCAAACATTTCCACTCAAATTGTGTCATGAAACTGTGTCATGATTCCAGAGTGGAAGAGAAATGGCATCATTCCAAAATAAATCTCCCCCATCCCCCCACCCCCGCCCTAGTGCCCCACCAGTTGTGGGGCTTGAACTCAGGGTCTGGGCGCTGTCCCTGAGCCTCTTTGCACTCAAGGCTAGCACTCTACCATTTGAGTCCACAGCACCACATCTGGCTTTTTCTGAGTAGTTAATAGGAGAGTCTCAGGGACTTTACTTCCCTGGCTAGCTTCCAACCATGATCCTTAGTTCCCAGCCTCCTGAGTAGCTAGGACAACAGGCATGAGCCCCTGGCACCTAATCAAAATAAATCTTAAGGGGATTAAAAGAATCAAACATTCTATCCTGAATTAAAGAGAATTCTTAGGGCTAAATATAATAGATGAATCACTTATATTCAGATATAGGCCACACCCTATGATGAGTTTTTTAATGCATTATCTCATTTAATCTTCACATGAAAGTTATGAAAAAAGACTATTTTTTCTCGTGACTAACAAAGTCATTATTGTTATCTTTGCAAATAATAACTTGGATATCATTTATCCACAGTTTACAGGCAATGGGAAAAAAAGAGTCATAGAAAAGTTCGGTTCAGTTTCCCTGGGTAAGTCAGCTAGCATTACAGAGCACAGTGGCCATGTCACAGCTATACTCTGCACTGAACTCATTTTTTTATAGAAAGATCCACAGATAAATTTATAATCCTGAATTCTCCAAATAAAACCGAATCCTAAAAGCATATATAAGCTAGGGCCCTCTTAATAATAACTGTGCTAAAATGTAATTATTCATAGTACCTAAAGAGCTAATAAAATTAAGAAGCAAAACAACAGCATCCTAGTCCAAAAAAATAGATCAAAAGCAGGACCGGAAATTAATAAAAGAGAACATGTGTGTGCATGCACATGCTTGTGCTTGCACAATTACACATGGGCAAGGTTGATAAATTGTACTAGAATGAAACTGACTAAATCATTAAAAAATAGTTCTTTGTGAATAAAGTATTATGAAATTATTTTGCCTTTATGCTTATTGTTTTTCATACTGCTTACAATGAATGTTAATTAGTTTTATACTCCAGGAAAAATGAAAGGTATACCCATTTTGACTACAAACAACTGTGGTATCATAGCAATTTCAATCCCTATGCTTAGTTGTCATCTGGAAGTTTATGCTGTTTTGACAAGTTTCTCTGGGTCAACATTCATTTCTTTGATAAGACATTCATTCATCTACTATTTCTTGGACATGTACAGTCAAGAAAGAAATAAATGAAATATGCCAGTGTGAGCTTTGCACACGTAAAGCTATATGAGGAGGCAGAACTTCTAACTGCATGTTTAATTAATCATTGATATTCCCTTGCATTTTCTAATCTATAATAACCTTCACTTTGCTTAGCTCTATCATTTCTGCCTATATAGACTATACCAGATATTCATAACCCACTTAATAATCTACTAACCTTTATTAAGATGACTAGAAGCAGTAAGCACATCCTCTCTCCAACTGCTTTTTCTTTTCCTCTTTTTTTTTTTTTTGGTGAGAGTCCTGAGCTCAGGGTCTAGGTGATATCCCTGAGAAGTTTTGCTCAAGTTTAGTGCTCCAACCACTTGAGCCACAGTTCCTCTTCCTCCAATTGCTTTCTTGATCAAAATATTTGACATAATCATAAATTGCCATGTAGAGGAATTCCATAACGTTTGCCTAGTTTTCCCCAGTGTATTTTTAGATAAAATGATAGTATGATATCACAATCAAGACACTGATTTTTATATCATCTACCTCCCTTCCTCACATCTCCTCTCTCTCTGTTAGTGGGTAACTACTTTTCTTTCCCAGCAAAGCCATTTCTTAACTTGCTTTAGGTAACAGTAGGAATATATACATTCAGTACACTGCACTTGTTGAAGATGGTGCTGTTGACACTGATGACAATAATAATGACACCCACAAGATGAAAGCAACAATAACAGTTAACCTTCCTTAGGGGTCTACTATGTGCCAGGCACTATTCTAAATGCTTTACGTAAATGAGTTCATGTAATCCTCATCTCTATAAAGTACATGTATAGGGATTTTGTTTTCCGTGCTTTTCATTATTTTTTCTGTGTTCAGTGTGGCACCTGTGACCCTTGCTACATAAACTTTCTGTGGGTGTTGAATCCAGTATTCATGGAGTCTTAATTTATCTTTGCTTCCCAGTACATAGACCTGTGTATCTCCAATAGAGAGGTGGAGTTTTTCTGTGACAATTGTAGGCATGTCCTTGGATGTGTGGTCCTCAAAACCCTGTGTGAAGTGATTCCAACTATTTTCCACTTCCCTCTTGGTGAGAGAACTGTGAGTGTACAGCTGGAGAAGAGGGAGAAACTCAGCACGATCACCTGTGAGTGCAGGCCCTTCAGCGCAGCACTTATACATTCCCAGCTTCAGTTTCTCCATCTGTAGCCAAGAAGACTGCTGAGGTAGTAAGAAATATCGGACATGAAGTACCTAACAATCAATCATGGCTAATATTGATAGGATAAATTTTCCTCGCAAGACGGTAGTGTACAGGCATTTTTTTAGCCAACCCAATCCTGTTCTCCTAAAAGATTATCAAGAGATTATCTTCAAATACTTCTATTGTAGTTATGAGATGGCACTTAAAATTTGCAATGTTTCCTGACAAGGGGGCTTGATGTTGGGTACTTGTTGCTGCTTTAACTCTACAACATCATTTCCGAGTACTTCATTGTCTGCTTTAGTCTCTCTGCTGTTCCAGGTCCTGACCATTAGCTCGTAGGGAAGAGTTCCCAATTCTCTATTCTTGAATTTAAACTTACCTTCTTCCACTACGTCCTGATGAAGCCAGACTCCAAAACTCAAGTATCTCCTGGTTTCTTTTCTGTGTGGAATCTGAGGCAAGGGAGGGGACAATGACAAGAAGGAAGCTAGAAACTACTGCAGGAAAACAAGAGTTCAAGGCGGAGATTATGGTATGGCCAAAAGGACACCAGGCACGTGGATATAATCCAAGTATGGTATATGCATATATGAAAATGTCACAATGAATCTCACTATTTCATACAATTATATGTACGAATAAGGAGAAAGAGTCAGGGCCTTATGGAAAATGCTTAATTCACAAAGGGTGTACTCTAGAAGGGGATTCTGGAATCCTGAATCCTTCATTTCCTTGCTCCCTGGCTTATGATGCAGGCAGTTTTCCTGTGTGTACCTACCATAATCTACCATTATGGTAGATCCAAAGTGGTTGGGCCAGCCAGCAGATTATGGAGTGAAACCTCCTTATCTGTGAGCCAAAAATAAACCTTTTACCTGTAAAACTTGATTATCTCTGATATTTTGTTATAATAATTGAACAGAAAGTGAGTGGTAAAGGAAGATTCTTGTTTTTGTGTCTGACTCATTCAAACTTGTTTTGCTCTTTACACTTTCTCTCACTTACCAGCCTCCCTTAACCCATCTATGAATGGGGAATTTTATCCGCTATCCGTGTGTGTGTGTGTGTGTGTGTGTGTGTGTGTGTGTGTGTGTGTGTGTGTGTGTGTGTGTGTGTGTGTGTGTATGTGTGTGTGTGTGTTCTGGGGCTTGAACCTGAGCATTTTTGCTCAAGTTTAGTGCTCTACCATATGAGCCACCATTCTACTTTCACATTTTTGGTAGTTAATTGGAGATAAGAGACTCAAGGACTTTCCTGACCAGGCTGGCTTTGAACCAAGATCCTTAGATCTTAGCCTCCTAATTAGCTAGGATTACAGGTGTGAGCCACCAGTGCCCAGTTATCCTGGGCTTTTACTTCCTCCTCTGTAGCCTTTAGTTATCTGTACATTGACTTGATATTATTAAATAGGACAAGTTCGTCCTCTTTTCCTCTTCCTTTCTTGCCCATTCTCTTATCCTATATATCCAAATTCTAGAAACTGGTAAAACACCAAGTAATATGCCCTTGGAAGTGTGAATTTTGGTCTCTTTGACCAGCTGGAAAGAAGGGAAGAAATTTGGGAATCTTCACTCCTCTGTATGCAGTGCTATTCCATAACTTTTATTTCTCTGCTTTTTAGAAAGCAGGATTTTACAATTGCCTTATAGAGTCCACAGATGTGTTCTTGGTCTGTCTTTAATTTCTGTGCTTCATATTTCACTTAATTAGAAAATGTCCAAGTTATTTTTCTTTTTTGTATATATATATATATATATATATACATATATATATATATATATATATATATATATATATTTGTGAAAATGCCGTACAGAAGGGTTACAATTATATGGGCAAGGTAATGAGTACATTTCTTTTTTTTGAGGGGGTGGTCCAGTCGTAGGACCTGAACTCTGGGCCTGGACGCTGTCCCTCAGCTCTTCAGCTCACTCTACCACTTGAGCCACAGTGCCACTTCCAGCTTTTTTTCTTTTTGCTTATTTGGTGCTGAGGAATCGAACCCAGGGCCTCATGCATGCAAGGCAAGCACTCTACCACTGAGCCACCTTCCCAGCCCCAATGAGTATACATTTCTTATCAAGCATTGTTACCTCCTCCTTTGTTTCCCCTTCCCATCCCTTCCCATCTCTACCCTCCCACCTCGCTTTCCCCCCTCCCCCCACCTCCCCGTGCCAAAGTTGTAAAGTTCGTTTTTCTACATAACGTCTTGTACAGCTTATTGCTGTATCCCTATTTAAACAATTTGTTATTTTTCCCTTCCCCTCCACAAATTTTGTATATATTTTTTATTGTAAAAGTACTGTACAGAGGAGTTACAGTTACATGAGTAAGGCAATGATGCTTGACAGGAAATGTACTCATTCCCCAATTATTTTTCTTAGTCATACCAGCTTTTACTCTTACTGAAAGTGATCTCAGGTATTGTTTGGTTTGAACCAGGATTTCTTAATAGCCAATTAGATACACCTGGACTTTTATATCCCCAGGAGTATATAAGAGTATTCCAAACCACTTATTTACATGCAGTTTTCAAGTCTTCCTTTTTTGTGTGTGCCAGTCCTATGGCTTGAACTCAGGGCCTGGACGCTGTCCCTGTGCTCTACCACTTTGAGCCATAGCTCCCCTTGCAGCTTTTTTTCCTTTGAGTAGTTTATTGGAGATCAGACTCTCATGGAATTTCCTGCCCAGGCTGGCTTTCAACCACAATCCTCAGATCTCAGCCACATGAACAGCTAAGATTACAGGCATGTACCACAAGCGTCTGGCCCCAGATTTTTTTGCCATATTTTTGTTTTTTCAACTGATGCCACAACTTCATGTAGCGGTGAGGATAAATAATGGCCATTAATGGCTTTCAACAAATGTCTAAGGAACAAAACTTGTTTTGAGACATGATCTCTGTCAGATCAAATAATGCCAAGTGTTTGAGTATTTTCTACGGATCTTTCAGACAGGTCACGTAGTGACAATTTCTGGGGATACTTTTTAGGAGGGAGCTATAAAACTAGCATGCCTTTCTAATGCTTACAAGGCTACTGAGAATCTGATCTAATAGTTTTGAGATCGCTGGATCTCAAAGCATCATAGATCTGAGGAACATGGTGGAAATAGGAGAAATTGAAGGGCCACAAAGTCTACTATTCTTACTTAAGCAGTTTTCCTTGAATAAACACTCGTTTTTACAAGACTTTGGTTCTGAAAGAATTCATTTTGACTTTTTTGGCCAGAATTTTTGGTAACTATTATATGACTGTTCTCCTTTATTTCGTGATACTGTGTGATTTTCCAAACGTAATCATCTATTCTTGAGATATGCACTATGTTGTCACTGCAATGATTTCAATGCAAAACTATTCCAAAAATCAATGTGCAAATTTAATAGCCATTCTAACAATATGAAGAGGTGGAGGCACTTAGAAGTGATTAGGCCCTGAGGCCCCTCCACAACTGTATTAATTCTCCTTTTTGCATTCTTCCATGAGATGGCATAGTAAGACTTCTCTGGCTCCATTTGGGCTCCTCAACCTTATAGTTCCTTCTCTGCAGGACTTTGAGAAAATGAAATTCTGTTCTTTATAACAAGTCTCAGGTATTCCATTATAGCAGCAAAAAATGGACTAGGATACTCATATTGATATATCCTTTTTTATATTGTTGTATTCTACTTGCTAATCTTTGGTTAGAACATTTGTATCTTTAGCAAAGAACAAGTTTGCTCTTGAGTTTTCTTTTTTGATTAATTTTTGTTTCTGTCAATCAGTATCGACATTGGTCTTTGCCTCATGAAGTAAGTCAGAGAATTCTCACTCCTTTTCTGTTTTCTGGTATTTTGTGCCTAACTAGTTATTTCATGTTTGACTATTTGGTGGAACTTGCCAATGAAGCCATCTGTTTAATGATATAACTCCTTTCGTTATTATAGAACCATGGAGGTTTCTTATTCTCACCAAATGAATTGCATGGCCTATTTTAAATTTTTTGTCTAAATATGCAAATTCATTGGCACAAAGTTGTTCCTAATTTGTATCTCCTTAATGTGAAGGATGTGTAGTAATATTCTTCTCATGGCTAACGATGGAGATTTTACAGAATGAATATAAAAATATATATGATTTGTCTCTAGAAGAAACTTTCATTATGATAAAAATTTTGCTAACTATCTCTAACTTTTAAGATACCAATGCTTATTCCCATTCTAAAGTTATGTGTTCTGGGACTTACTAGAATACAGTATTATTTTCTTGTTTCTTCATTTGTATTATCTTTAAGTAGTTGGACAAAGGAGGCAACATTTAAGAAAGCAGTTTATGAATACAATACAACTTCATCTGTGTCACCCTTTCCCTTTTCTTAATTTTGTGGTATATTCAATAAATTCTTGTCCGTATTCTTTCCCCTTTCCCCCTTCATTCATCTACTCCTTTCCCCTTGTTCCCACCCTCCCTCTTGGTGCTGATTTTATTGGGCTTTGACTTTGTCTTTCTACAAAATTACACTATGTGAGTTCTCCATAGAGTCTAGTAACTTCAGTCATTCGCGGTATTTCTTTTTACATGTGCATCAGATGAAAAACTCTAAGGAAACTCTCACTAGCATAAGATTTATTGAAAGACTGTTTTAAAATATATTTTCCTAGTCATGAAATTTTTTACTGTTTTCCCAGTAATGCTGCCATTCATACTGTATATTCTTCCAGGATTTGTCTGGTCACCAGTCCATAAACCCACCAACTGGGGTCTGTGCTACTGCTACTCCATGCACTTTTAAGGTTCCCTGCTCTTTTCCATCTGTCAGAGTCCCAACCGCTCTCTTTCTTCCTCTTGACACTAGAGAATTTTACTCTTCTCCCCAGAGTAACAGCTAATGTTGCATTCTCTCTGACATGACTTCAAGAAGGCAGCAGCATAGGAGAAGCAAAATGAAAACAAGTAACATGGAGATTTGGGAGATGTTGTAGTCTGTAAAAGAAACAGGAATTTCATCTTCTCCAATTGTTGTGTCAATGTGTTCTGCTCTGGGTATGTGGAGGCAATCTCCCTTTGGGGGAGCATTGTGTTCCTCTGACACTGACAGAAGAATTTGAAGGTACCAGTTATTTGTTTCTCAAGCTACCTGAACATCTTGCTCTTTGAGAAAGTTTTGATGCACAAGCAATATCAACATCTGTTTCAAGGATCTCTGCTGGAATTGCAGTTTCACACAGCCAAATTGCCTATGCTTCCATCAAGGAAATGGCTATTTATTTTATGCAGCCATCTGGGCTCTAACTAGGATGTTTTGTCATTTGTAGTCTAGTTTGCTGGCTTTTTTTAAAGGATAAAATTTGATGACTTCATAAACAATTTATTATGTCAATAGTATATACACACATGCACACACACACACACACACACACACACACACACACACACACACACACACACACACACACATATATATAATCAAATTTATGAGTAGATGTTTTCTAAGTGGTTTACAATGTCGCTATGATAATAAATATTTTGTCCTAGTACCTTCTTCCCAATTCCCCTCCTCCATCTTCACTTGGATCTGAACATTTTCACTTTGTTGAAAAACAAGTGCATAAATTCCACAGGGCCCATATGCAGTTGCCTGAAGACATTCTGTGGAATTCGGCTTCCTTTGATAACAGGCAAACTGTTTGGAGACTCAATATGCTCCCAAATATGATTCCTCCCTACCTCCTTCCATCCAACCCTCTACCCAAAGAAGCAGTTTACCTTATCGGTTTAATAAACACTATCATCTCAGACATGAGAAACCTTCCTGCATCTTTTATAATGGCTTCTAAAAAAGAATGTTACAAATGACGAGTGCTCCAGAGTATAATTTCAGGGAATAAGGGGGATTTGAAAATAATCAAGTTATCTTTTAAAATGCTACTGCTTTTTTTTCTTGAAAGACATTTACTTAGTATTATGAGTTTTAAAAAGTTTTGCAAGTATTCTGATTTGGAAAGAAAAGATGTGAAACTCCCACTAACAACGCATCATTTTGAAACTCCCTGGCAATCTCACATAAAATGGAGGCATAAAAGAGAGGCTCCATTGAGTGACTTGTAAACAGCTCCAATAAACGTTCTAGAGTCCAAACCCCAGAGCTTATGGATTTTATTCATAGAAAAGTACTTCACCCATACTCCATTTCCTGTCACATTACACACAATTATATCTGGTTTTCCAGCCCATTGCAGATTAGAATCAGCCAATTTGAATAGATAGAGGAGAAGCCAAGGGAGAGTCGAAAATGTTATCAATTGGAGACACAAATCTAACAAATCACAGCCTTTAGGAGTGGGCCAAAATCTCTTTACACTTCCATTCCCAAGAGAGCACACTGTGTTATGACCCAGTGCAATCACCAATGCTCAGAATGATAACGTAGACTCTTCAGGAGGATGCATTATGTTCAGGCTTCTCTCTGTGGGAAGGCACAGAGGGTGTAATATATTTTAAGGAGATTTCCATCCAGAATGATTAACTTTTTAAAACATAAGGATTGGCAAGTCTGAATGGGTCACTGAAACCTGGATTACTGGAGTTACTTCCCAGCTGGTCTTCTCCTCCAGTTTCTGTACCCAACCTCCAACTCCTCACCTGCAACAAGCCATCCTTTTGGGTACTGCAAGATGAATTTGCCTAAAGCAATAGTTCTGATAGAATTAATTGTGAATTCAGGAATCTCCAAGGACTTTCCTTAACCTACCAATAAAGCAAAATACTTAGTTTATTAAAGACCCTCCATAGCAGAGCTCCAATCCATCTTCCAGATGTTTTTACTCTCACTCCTTTCAAATACACTTCCCTTTAGCAGCCCAGTAGTTCTCAAAGACTACAGACCACCGCTGGTCCAAATTCAGTCCCCTGAACTCAATACAAATCACCCTGACAGCAGGGATTTAAGCAAAATAAGGACCATACAATGTGTCTCATTAAAAGTACAGTCCTAGTCTGTGGAGTGGGGGAGGATAGGTTTTTAGCAGAAAAGCCAAGGACCAAGGATTTCCTGATGTATATGCTAAAGCCTTGGATCTGTTTATTTTCCCATGTGCCAGTGTTAGTCTGCTAAACTGTATTCCTTGCTATACGGGATGTTCTTTCACTCCCATGGTGAGCAAGATAAGGAAAGGAGTTAGGGTGACCTTGCTTGCAGCTGTGAAGACGTGCTGCAATTCCTCCCATGGGAAAATGGGCGAATGAGAAGGGCAGGGACAAAGAAAAGAAAAGAAGTCTATTGAAAATTCGCTCAGTGAGAATATGCTCGTGAGTCACACGAGTTAGTTAATGGGCTGAAACTATAGTTCGGAGCACATTGAGGTGTCTGGTTCTGTTTCGAATGTCTCTTGGGAATGAAGAAATGATTTCTAAGACTACTTGAAGCTCTCCTCTGAATTGATCGGTAGCTATGAAGAAGGGATATGAAACAGACTAATCTTCAAGATCTTGTTATAGACCAGGGTCAACCGAGAGGTCAATTCATCCAAAGTTGTTTAAAATCAGAGCTAAGTTTTATTATTTTTCTTTTTGATTTGCTGGTCTTGGAGCCTGAACTCAGGGCCTGGGTGCTGTCCCTGGGTCTCTTTGTGCTCAAGAGTAGTGCTCTATTACTTGGGCCACAGCATCACTTGTGGCTTTTTCTGGCTCGTTTATTGAAGATGAGAGTCTTGCATACTTTCCTGCCCAGGCTGGCTTCGAATCATGATCCTCAGATCTCAGCCTCCTGAGTAGCTAGGATTGCAGGCATGAGCCATGGGTGGCCAGCTTGTGTTATTTTATATATATACATGGAAATGTTCTGATGAAACCCTTACTGTTTACAAGTGCTAACCTCTAACAACTTGTCTCATAACTCTTGTCTCAAAGAGTTAGGAAGAAAACAATGACTTCACTACAAGAACAAGTAGACGACAGGGAAGAAGTACACTCAATTAACAAAAACTATACTCTTGTCCTTTTGTTTCAGTCATCAGCCTTGTGACCTCTCTGAGCCTCATCCTCAGAGTACCTCAACTTGAGGGAAACAGATGTAAGTATTCAACTGTGACAGACTTCTAGGTCTCTAAACTAATATGCATTGTTCCATTTAATTTCAGTTATAGAACAACAAGGATGAAGTGCAAGACTAGCTGCAGCACAAGCACAGCTGCCCAGCTTGCAGCCACTGTTCCGACAGCAGCCAGCTGACCGAGTGCCTCCTATTCCCTCTGCTTTCCACAAATGGCAACCGATATTCAAGAGCTGAAGTGTCTCTAAGGACTAGTTAAAATATGCCATATGACATCATAGTGTAGCAAGAGCCTTCTAGATGATTTTACTATGTAATTTAGATAATGCTTTGGTTAATATATAGCATCATATTTACCCACATATTAAGCAATACATGTAGCTTTGGGGTTTTTTTTAATTATCTTTCAGACTTTTTTTTACTATCTCCTAGTCACATGGTTATTCTGAAAGACTGGAATATCAAAGTGATGTTGTAGTTTTTTTGTACTTTTTTATTCCTTTAATATTGTAAAGAAGTAAAATTATAATTTATATTCAAAATACTCAAAATCATTATAAACTCAAAAGTCAATGAGGAAGCACGTTGGGGATTATTTACTAACATTTCATTTTACATGTAAGAAAAATGAAGATAAGCTACAGTGTTACAATGTCAAAGATACACAGGGAAGAAATAAACATGAACTTGATTGTCCTGTCCCTCAGTCACCTCTACATCCAATCCAATGATGAGAAAGTGCCCATGTTTATTACATAGAAAAAAGGAAGGGCTGGGAAGGTGGCTAAGTGGTAGAGTGCTTGTCTTGCATGCATGAGGCCCTGGGTTTCATTCCTCAGCACTACATAAGCAGAAAAGTCAGAAGTGGCACTGTGGCTCAAGTGGTAAAGTGCTAGCCTTGAGCTGAAGAGCTGAGGGACAGCGCCCAGGCCCAGAGTTCAGGCCCCACAACCAACAAAAAAGAAAAAGAAAAAAAAAATAAGAAAAAAGGCACTGGTCCTTCCCCAAGTTAGCCCCCCCCTTTTTTTTTACAATACCTACTTTTTATTGGTTTTCACTCAGTGAGTTTCCAGTCTTTCTCTCAAAGGCATTTTTAATTGATTCTCCTTTTTTTGCATACAAATGCCTATTTTCTTTCTTTCTTTTTTTTTTTTTTTGGTTGGTCGTGGGGCTTGAACTCTGGGCCTGGGCACTGTCCCACAGCTCTTCATCTCAAGGCTAGTGCTGTACCACTTGAGCCAAAGAGCCACTTCTGGCCTTTTTTTTCTGCTTATGTGGTGCTGAGGAATCGAACCCAGGGCTTCAGGCATGCAAAACAAGTACTCTACCATTGAGCCACCTTCCCAGCCCCCACAAATGCCTACTTTCAAGAACAATGTGGAATATTTTTCAGAAAAGAGAGGCAAAAACCAGGCAAATCCTTTGTACAACTACTTTAAACTATTTTAAAGAGTAAAAACATCAAATGTCAAAAAAAATCTATATAGCACTCCAATTTGACCATTCTGAATTTGGTTTCAAACAATGATAGCATACTTCACAGTTTACATAGCACTGTTATATCCATTATCGTTGGGATCCTCATCAATCCTGAAGTAGTACTTCAAAGACTATTATTGCTCGAGAGAGAGAGATTCACTGGGTACTAGTGAAGCAAATAGTCCCTCTTATATTAATTTTAGTTTTGTAATTTTTCACTGCTGTAATGATTGCTACCATCTTGGAGACCTCTCTCTTTCTCTCTCTCTCTCTCTCTCTCTCTCTCTCTCTCTCTCTCTATATATATATATATATATATATATATGTATATGTGTGTGTGTATGTATATGTATATGTATTACATATGTATATGTATATGTATGTGTGTATATGTATATGTCAGAAGTCCAAAATAGGTCTCAGTGTGCTAAATGCTTGGTGTCAGTAAGACTGTGTGTTTCTCCTGGAGGCTACAAAAGAGAATCTGTTTCTTTATCTTTTCAGATTGTAGAGCTCATCATATTCCTTGCTTCGCAGCCCCTTTCTTCATCTTCAAAGCCAGCATAGTGTCATCCTCAAATCTGCTTGACTCTGACCTTCTCACCTCCCTGTTAAAAGGAGGACCCATGTGGGAATCTTCAGCCCACCCTGATAAACCAGGATAATCTCCTTTTGTCAAGGTTTGTTACCCTTACATCAGCAAAGTCCTGTTTGTCACTAATTGAGTGGCTTAAGGCCACAGATATTTCTTTTCCACCAGTTCTAAAGGCTGGTAATATGAAAATAAGGTACGGGCATGGATCTCTATGCCTCCAAATTCCTCCTTGCCTTTTCCAGCTTCTCATACGCACAGGTGGTACTGGTCCCATTCTGGGGTTAGGACACAAACACATCATCCAGGAGGGCATAATTTAACCTCTGCTGCCATGTTAGGTAATACATACACAGATGCTAGGGTTAGAAGGCAAAGGTCTCTGGCAGGACCTTGATTGGCCTTTCCAGTCTCGATTGCGTGGCAGCTCTGCTCCCCCACACCATGGGGCCCTTCAGGCTTTCCAGTGGAGGCCAGAGAGAGGAGCCCAGGTGAGGTGCCACAGAAAGAGTTTGCCCCATTCTGTAGTGAGATCTAGATTCCAATCAGCTGGGGATCCTGGTAACTGGTCAAATGAATAAGTTCTCACAACCCCATTAACAAGGCGTCAAAAGTACATACAACGTGGTATTTGTTAGCATGTATCCTCTATCCCGGAATTTTTGAGAAAGGGGGGAAAACAAAATCCTTTGCTTTACAAAATGACTCCCACCTGTTGTGTTCTAGTTGGATACAGCAAATACAGCTGTGTCAAGCAGCTTCTGCCTAGGAAGACTAAGAATTAACAAGGCAGCTGGATTCTGACCACAGCCTGGAGATGGACCCAAGGACACTGAGTGCTGATAAGGATCCTTGACTGCTGCCCCAGCTTCCCCTTTACTCTCCCTCTCTCCCGCACTTGGACAGACCTCCTGTCTCAAGGAGGCCTTCAAGTCAAGGGTGAGGAGAGTTTAGGAAGTTTCTGGTCTCACCCTTCATTTTAAATCTCCTATGTCTAGTTCTTTTCCCAGCTTTGAAGGAAAATTGGCGAGAAGATTGCATGGATTTAAGATGTCATTCGTGGAGTTTCTTACTTTTTTTGACAGTAACTGAAGTTTGAATTTAGGGTTTGACACCTGCTACATAATTGCTCAACCATTTGAATCACTCTCCCAGCCCTTTTTTTTTCTTTCTTATATCCTTCTGTCTGTGACTGTCAGTAGTCAGAAACAGGCATGTACCAGGGTATTAGTTAAGGGAGGGGGAGGGCGGGTATTTTACTAATTTTTTTGCTGGACTGTCTTTGAACAATAATCCTCCCAAGTAGCTAGGGCTAATTAACATAATTAACATATCCATCCACTCACACAGTTACTACTTTGTGGTTAAAAATATTAAGATATATTCAAATGGCATGTTAGCCAACTTCATGCCTATTAGTCAACATTAATAATCATCACCAAACTGTACACCTTCACAATTGCTTCCTCTTACATCTGGAAGTTTGTTCACTTTGAGCAGTATCTCTCCAGACACCACTCTTCTAGTTTCTAGAGTCTCCATATGCCATTATGAAGTTTTTGACTTTCTATGCCTGGCTTGTTTTGCTGAGCTTGATGTCCTACAGATCCTCCAATGTCCTCCCATTTGATAGGACTTTCTTCCTGCTTATGAGTGAATTCTATTCCACTGTGCATCATGTGTTCATTCGCTGTGTGTCATTTGTTCATGTGTTATTTGTTTCAAACCTCTTGGGGATGTGACTATGGGTGTATAGCTACCTCTTTGGAACCGTGATTTATTTCCTTTGGATACATACTCAGGAGTAGCATTGAAAATGGACAAAGAAGCCAAATAGGTAGTTTTCAAAGACATTCAAAAGATGTTAGCATCAGTAATCATCAGAAAACTTCAAAGGAAAAACAATATGGGATATCACCTTGTATTCGTTAAGATGACTATTGCCAGAAAGTCAATCAAGACCAAGTGTCAGTGAGGACCTGGAGAAGGGGAATTCTCTTCCCCTGTTGGTGGGAAGGTCATTCTTAACAATATGGAGCTTCCTCCCAAAACTAAATATGCATCAACCATATGACCCAGACTGAAAGTTGCTAAAGAAAGTAAATACGAAGTGCTAACTAGCTCCTTTTCGATGCCTTTCAAACCATCATGCTTACCCTCTCTTTGTGTCTCTTGATACTGCACAGCCACACTTGAAAGTCCAGTTCAGCTGTGAGCTACACTTTTCAAGATGGAAAGCTGAAAGACTGGAGCTGTACCAAGGGCTTCATATCCTAGTCTGCCACTGTTTGACACAGAAGTAGAGAACAATGGCTTTGAGGTTAGGATAGAGTATTAAAGGACACCCAGTCAAATGCCTCTGAATTCGGTTTGCCAGTGAAAAAGAGAACATGCAGATTGTGTTATAGTCATAGCTTGTGCTTGTCTTTAACAGGTGGCCTCCAGTGCAACCTTCTACTCCCTTTCCTGAAGTAAGCCATTGAAAGAACGATAAGCAATCTGACTCAGGCCCAGGAGAGCTAGTGAATGTCTGACTGCTCCAGAAGGCCAGGTCCCTCAGCTGCCTGGTCCAAAAACCTTCCTGCAATCTGACTTGCAACCAGAGGTTGTACTCATTCCCCAGGGCTGCCATACCAACTACCATACACAGGGCAGTTCAAACAGCAGGAATGCAATGTGTCACCACTCCAGAGACTCTAAATGCATGGCAAGCCATCTTCTTAGAAGGCATCTGATACCAGGAGGGCTTCATGGTAACTCATGACATCTTCAATGACACTAATTGGAAAGAAGGTCATGTTCTGAGGTAGAGGATACATACAGCAATGTATCTTTGTGGGAAGCCGGGATCCAACGCACAACAGAGATAGATAAGGCCACGTCTAATCCACAGTGCACCTTGCTACAAGGGCCACTGTGTGCTGTACTGATGGTTCTTACCTGGGAACATTTGGCCATGTATAGAATTACTATTGTCCTCACAGTGCTTGGGGGGAGGAAGGGTATTGTCATCTAATGTTTAAGGGCCAGACACGCAGTTAAAGATCTAATAGTGTACAAGGCAGACCCTGAAACAAAGAAGATTCTGAGCTAAAATGCCCAGTGGCCAAGTTAGCAGAACCTCATCTATGAGCCTCTCAAACCCTCCTATCAGAAGAGTGTCCCTCTCCAAGGGTCTCTGCCTTCCTCTCTCTGAGCAGCCATCACCGCCTTTTGACTTTGAGTGCTGTTTCCTTCCCTCCTCTTCCGACTTGCCAATTCAAGGCAGGGTCTTCAAATGGATGATTTCCAAGGTTTCTCCCTCTGCCATGCTATGTGGCTCCAGCCTGCCTGCAGTGCCAACAGATGAAGTTGTGAGGACGGCTGGCCTCCCTGCATCTAATCCTGAGCCTCCGAAGCCACAGGGAAGGTGGCAAAGGTTCAGTAGCAGTTGTTGGCAAAGAAGCACAGCAGTGGCCAGAGCCAATGATGCCTCTGCATAAGCTGACGCCACTTTAGCAAATCTCTCCTATGTGGTCAGCTTTGCAAGCAGGACAAAGGCCTCTGCTGTGTGTGCATTCCAAAGACATGGAAATGCAAAGCTCCTTTTTAGTTCTTTGCAGGATCGTTTATTCCATTGACTGGCTGAGATCCGTTTTTAATTTAACTTCTGGTATTAATATCGGTAGATTAATCGGATCTTTGGAATGCCATGGGAGTGAATTTACATGGCAGTAAATTACAAAGCAGAAATTCTTCCAGAAGTACAGTTTTATCTAAAGGAAAATGGCTTCTGCACTGATTAGGCTGTGGTCAGGAAACCATAATAAACTGCTGACCTATTTGCTAGGATAATTAGTGATCAGATAATAATTAATTACCACCAATCAATTATGTAACTAATTGATTAATCAGCTCTCAGGTAACACTTGGAAATTGAAGTGCTGTTATTTTAAACCATTTGGTTTGGGCCCAAAACTTAATTTGGTACTGTCTTTGGATTTCTATTATTCTCGTTCGCCTTTATTAGGTTTGCTAATCATATAACTCTGCTTTAGATTTCATAATTTCATCCTACAAGTCCACATAAGTAATAATGAATAGTGAACTAGTTTCTATGGCCTAGGATTCAGAGCTAGCATTCAGGAGACTTGCTGAATCAGATTCTCCTTCCTGATGCCTGTTGCTGGCCATCTTGAGTATTTCCAGTAGACATAAAGAATAAGAATGCTATGGTGAATAATGCTGTGATAAACATTGTTGTGCTGGTAGCTGTATTATAACCTTGTTTGTGATCCTTCAGGTAAATGCCCAGAAGTGGGATTGCTGGGTCATAGGGGAGCTCTATGTGGAGTCTTTTGAGGAACCTCCATACTGCTTTCCAGAGTGGTTGACCAAGTTTACACTCCTACCAACAATGCAGTAGGGTTACCTTTTGACCACATCCCCTCCAATATTGGTTGTTATTAGATTTTTTTTTTATTTTTATTTATTTTTTTATTGTGAAAATACTACACAGAGGGGTTACAATTACATGGGCAAGATAATGAGTACATTTCTTATCAAGCATTGTAGCCTCCTCCTTTGTTTCCCCTTCTCATCCCTTCCCAGCCTCCCCCAGCCCCCCCACCCAATCCTCCCCCCCCCCGCCCACCAAAGTTGTAAAGTTCGTTTTTGACATGACAACTTGTACTTCTCATTGTTGCAACAGGTCTGCCTGTATCCTTATTTAAACGACTTGTTTTTCCCCTTCTCCTCCACAAATTATACCGACATCAAATACAGTGAAAGCAGGGGTTATACCGTGGGGGAGGGACATACAAAGCAACAAAGAAATAATTAAAATGCGTTAGAAATAGCCATTGTAACTGGGATGAGGAGGAATCTCAATGTTGTCTTGATTTGCATTTCTTTTATGGCTAGGGAGGTTGAGTATTTCTTCATGTGTCTATTGGCCATCCTTCTTTCCTTTTTAGAGAAGCTTCTCTTTAAATCTCTTTAGCCCACTTATTAATCGGGTGGTTGTTGCTTTGAGGATTTGCTGTTAACAGGAAATGTCATCTCTACTTTTTGATTTCTGGACCTGGCCCTGGATCACAATGTGGCTGAGACCCTTTTCAGATGTTATGACCTCAGGTTTTTCCCATAGTGGTATCCAAGGTCTTCCTGATCTACACACACAGATAATACAGGTAATTAATTACACACAGGTAATTATTATCTGCACGTTATATGTATCATAGATAATATATAGTATTGTTCTGGGTGATATTTTAATTTGTGTACTTACTATCAAACTGGTTCTAGGTATCTGTTCTAAAGGAAATTACTCATTATATAAGGATACATGCAAATTGTTATACTGTACTGTGCAATAGTGTTTATAATAGCAAAAGGGAATGAGAATACAAACTAATTGCCAATCAACAAAAGAACAACGAAATAAAACTACAGTTTCACATGTTATAGAATGCCACTCAGATGTTAAAAAATAAATGGACTATACCTATATGTATCAACCCAAATAAATCCGTCAAAAAGTGTTCAGTGAATACTATAAATTTATAAAATATACATCAGAATGCTATACTTTACATATCTAATCTTGTAACTTACTTGAAATTTTAGTGCCCATTCCTTTGTGTTTAATACACAGATCACAAAATACAATTTCTTTTGTGTGTCATGCCTGGGCTTGAACTCAGGTTCTTGGTGTCGTTCCTGAGATTTTTTTTTTGCTCCAAATTAGTGCTCTTCCACTTGAGCTACAGGTCTACTTCTGGCTTTTTCTTGGGGATGGGGGTGGAGAGTGGTCAATTACAGATAAGCTTCTCATGCATTTCCCTGCCCATCTGGCTTCAGACTGTGATCCTCGTTCTCGTTCTCCTCAGTAGCTGGGACACAAAATACTATTTAACATTATTTCAATTAAATACTTTTGGTACTTGGAAAGTATTTTCAAGTATGCAAGCTCATTAATAATGACAAATGTTAGCCAGGCATTCGTGGCTCATACCTGTAATCTTAGCTACTCAACTGCTACTCAGCAGTACTAGTCACCAGGAGACTGTGTGGGGATGAGAGGTAAAAGGAGCAGTGGCAGAACTTGAATCACAATTATGATGAACACCAATCTTAAGCATTTTTCCAAGATTTCATAATCACTGAATTCTAAGACATTTCCCTCAGGACTTTACTTTTTTCTTTCATCAGATATATTTTTGTGTACATGCTTGTTCTGGGGCTTGAACTCAAGGCCTGGGAGCTGTCCCTGAGCTTTTTTGTGCTCAAGGCCAATTGAAACATACCTCCACTTCTGGCATTTTGGTGGTTCATTGGAGATAACAGTGTCAAGGACTTTCCTGCCAAGGCTGGCTTTGAACCCCAATGCTCAAGATCCTCAGATCTCGGCGTTATGAGTAGCCTAGCTTGTCAGAAGCTTTTAGCAGCCATGATTTCTTTAAAAAAATAAGTTTTTTTTATTGTGAAAATACTGTACAGAGGGGTTAAAGTTACATGAGCAAGGTAATGAGTACATTTCTTATCCAGCATTGTTACCTCTTCCTTTGATTTTTCCCCTCCCATCCCTTCCCTCTGACCTCCCCAAATACAGTCTCCCCCTTCTACCTCCCCCCAACCCCCGCCTAAATTATAAAGTTCATTTTTTAAAAAAATGTTTTTGAAAAGTTGATTTTTTAAATTGTGAAAATACCATACAGAGGGGTTAAAATTACATGGGCAAGGTAATGAGTACATTTATTTTGTCGGTCGTGGGGCCTGAACTATGGGGCTGGGCACTGACCCTCAGCTCTTCAGCTCAAGGCTAGTGCTCTACCACTTGAGTCACAGCACTACTTCCGGCTTTTTTTGCTTACATAGTGGTGAGGAATCAAACCCAGAGCCTCATGCATGCAAGGCAAGCACTCTACCACTGAGCCACCTTCCCAGCCCAATGAGTACATTTCTTATCAAGCATTGTTGCCTGCTCCTTTGTTTCCCCTTCCCATCTTCTCCCCACCCCACCCCCGGCCAAAGTTGTAAAGTTCGTTTTTCGACATAACAACTTGTAGATCTCATTGTTGCAATGGGGCCACCTGTACCCTATTTAAATTATTTGTTTTTTTTTTTCCCTTCCCCTCCATAAATTATACCAACATCAAATACAATGAAAGCAGGAGTTATACTGTGGGGGAGGGACATAGAAAGCAACAAAGAAATCATCTTATAAATATGTTAGAAACAATCGCAAGAAAGAAAAACCATTTGAATACTTATTTGGAGTTCATTTCTGCTAATATCAACTTATCTGACCTTTTCTGCTTGTCTCAGAAATATACTAGTTATTGCAAATAAGGGAAACCATGGGACCTATGTTTCTTTGGGCCTGGCTTACTTCACTTAAAATAATTTTTTCCAAGTCTTTCCATTTCCTAACAAATGACATTATTGGTGGGAGTGTAAACTTGTTCAAACACTTTGGAAAGTAGTATGGAGGTTCCTCAAAAGACTCCACATAGAGCTCCCCTATGAGCCAGCAATCCCCCTTGGGCATTTACCCAAAGGATCACAAACAAGACCACACTAAAGCTACCAGCACAACTATGTTTATTGCAGCATTATTTACCATAGCTAAGATATGGAACCAACCCAGATGCCCCTCAGTGGATGAATGGATCAAGAAAATGTGGTATATATACACAATGGAATTCTATGCCTCCATCAGAAAGAATGAAAAGCTGATTTTTTTATTGTGAAAATACCATAAAGAGGGGTTACAATTACATGAGCAAGGTAATAAGTACATTTCTTATCAAGCACTGTTGCTTCCTCCTTTGTTTCCCCTTCCCATCCCTTCCCTCCCCACCTCCACCTGCCAATTGTAAAGTTCGTTTTTCAACATAGCATCTTGTACATTTCATTGTTGCATTGGGTCCACCTGTATCCCTATTTAAACAATTTGTTCTTTCCCTTCCCCTCCCCAAGTTATACCAACATCAAATACAGTGAAAACAAGGATTATACCATGGGGGAGGGACATACAAAGCAACAACAAAAAAATCACCTTATAAATATGTTAGAAACAATAGCAAGAAAGAAAAACCACTTGAGTCCTTATCTTGGGGCTCATTTCACTTAACATCATCTTATCTGACCTTTTCTGCTTGTCCTAGACACATACTAGATGGACCTATGTTTCTTTGGGCCTGGCTTACTTCACTTAAGATAATTTTCTCCAAGTCTTTCCATTTCCTAACAGACACGGCAATGTCATTCTTTCTGATGGAGGCATAGAATTCCATTGTGTTATATATACCACATTTTCTTGATCCACTCATCTACTGAGGGACATCTGAGTTGACTCCATATCTTAGCTATGGTAAATAATGAGCAGCCATGATTTCTGAGTGTGAGACTACTACCCTAACTGAGCTCTTGCGTGTGTTACCTAAGGTTCATATTTTATTTCAAAAATAAAATACAAAATTACAATTCTGATTCATAATTCCCATGTTCCATATCAAATATTTTGACTTATTACCTTCAGGTAAAACATTTAATAAGAAGTTATGCTATGCTTATTTTGTATTATAGTTCAGTGACATGCAAAGCAATATTTGCATCTGAACATGAGCAGCACATTAATGACTGCAGGTTCTCCAGTTTCTTGCTAGTAGACCTGGAAATGAGAAATTGAGAAGATGCATGGTGAGGCACAGAATGTAAATTTCTAAAAGTTCCCCACTTGACTCTACTGTGCAGTCAGGTTTGAAAATTATTCATTTGTGTAATCAAGAAAATAAGTTCTTAGACTACAATCCTATTCCATCATTTCTCCAAACAGATGTTTTCAATGAATAATTTGATGTTTTGTTGTAGAATTAGAGGCAAGTAGAGAAAATATTTAATCAAAGAGTTCTGTATCTTTTCTAAAAATTTAGTTTAAATGATCATTCAGCACTGCTTATACAAAATCTCATACAAAAATGTCTTAAAGTATTCCTACTTTGGTTGACATCTAAAAGACATAGAGCCGGCATAGTTTCCTTTTTCTATTCTGTACTGAAAAGCTAAGTGCGAAATTGAACACCCTTGAGAAGAAAAGTCATTCCTCATTCCAGATACCATTATCTCATTCCTTCTAAACTAACTGTCCTTTTCAGTTTGTATAGTTATATTTGTTCCATTTCCTGTCATTGAATATTGTAAACAGCTGTAAGAAAGAATATAATTTATAAGTTAATGAATTGGCTTTCTTTCCCTTTTCTCTGTTCAAGATAAATGACAGAAATGAGTACACTAAGCAACAATTATATTCAGGATACGAAGGTCTCAAAAAAGTGTGCCAAATCATGCTCTCTTTATATCATTACTTATTCATGCTACATTCTCACAATAACTTAGATAGCAGAAAATACATATAAAGTGTAAAATGTAAAGTCCTTTAGACAAAAATACTATGCACTTATCCTACAAAATAAATCAATTTAGACAATTTCCTTTAAGGTTTCCCAGGTCCTATTGTCTAAACATATAATAGCAAATGTATATTGCAAACTAAAATTGTACTTCACATATTGCTTGCAACCTGCTGTTGCTCTTACATCTCAGTGTGAATACGTTTCTATGCTAGTATCTGTGACTTCCTATCATTCATGACAACTACATATGTTTTCACTATATGGGCATCAGAATTTATTTCACCAGTTCTCTACTGAGCATACACTCTTATAAAGAACAATATGTTCAGGTTGTTAAATTCATGTAGCTGAAGGCCTTTCAATGAAGAAATGTTTAATATTACAAAGCTGAAAGCCACAAAGACGGTAAGAACTCAACAAATAGTATTTTAACACAACTACACACTCAGACACATCTTATATAATATATATATAACTTGTTTTTTTTTAATATCTTGAAGAACTTGTACAAGGGGTTACAATTCACCACGTGAGCCTATGAGTACAATAGATCTTGATCAATGTCAGGCCTTCTAGCATTCTATCCCCATCTCTCCCAAGCCCACTCATCCCCTCAATTCTCCTACTTGTATTTTCATACATGTTCATTAAATATTTTGCCTACTCTTCCTCTCTCCATAAGGTCCTGATACATTTTAAATGTACATTCTCATTGGTTGGTTCTAATGTGTGACACTTTTTTTATTTATGTTGGTTGTGGGGCTTGAACTCTGGGCCTGGGTGCTGTCCCTGAGCTCTTCAGCTTAAAGCTAGTGCTTTCCTGCTTGAGCCATAGCGCCACTTCCAGTTTTCTAGTGGTTTATTGGAGATAAGAGTCTCACGGACTTTCCTGCCCGAGCTGGCTTTGAACCACGATCCTCAGATCTCAGCCTCCTGACTAGCTAGGATGACAGGCGTGAGCCACCAGTGCCTGGTGAATGACACGTTTTTTAAAAATACCTTTCATACACATAATCTAAGCAAGATGTTTATCAGACATGTTTTCTTATAACCAGGTGAATATGCAAGTTTCTCACAGCTATCTGCTGAGTTGCTCCCATGGTACAGGAAACAAGGAGACACTGTGTACTAAATTCAAAGGACATTAGAAGACTTGGCGCTTTCTATAATCATTGACTTACTTACACTGTGATTAGTAAAAGCCTCATCATGATCCAAACCAAGAATTTTCCAAGAGATGAGAGAAACACAAGAGATACTCACATTTAATACTATCTTTATAAGGAGAACATTTTATATGGATGACATGTCAATGATCAATAAAGTTTTTTTTTTAATTTGGAAAGTAAGAAATAAAACACATGCTAATGATTGTTTGGTAGGTATGTCATGTCTTTATGTGGCTGTAAGTGTCTTGCTAAATACATTGGATTTCTTTTAATGTTTGTGTTTGGAGGATGGTGAAGGAGGCTTGGCAGAAATGGAAGTTCACATCCATTCATTCTTACCACGATCATTGTCAGGATGATTCATTAATCTCAAACACTTTCCTGTATATATTTAAAGGAAACCCCAAGAACTCCAATATTGTAAAGGCATTGGACTAATAACACTCTCTCAAACGCCCCAAGTGCCTGTTTGAAGAATAAGACAGACCACCTTACGACCTGGCACTGATGGCTCATGCCTGTAATCCTAGCTACTCAGGAGTCTGAGATCTGTAGATTGCAGTTTAAATCCAGCCCAGGAAGGAAAGTATGTGATACTGTCATCTCCAATTAACTACCAAAAAGGCATAAGTGGAGGCTCTGCCTCAAGTGGTAGAGCACCAGCCTTGAGCAAAAAAAGCTCAGGGATAGCTCCCAGGCCCCGAGTTCAAGCCACAGGCCAACACACACACACATAGATACACCTTATGATGTGGTAGAATCTGTGGGTATTCCCACTAGAAAACTGCTGAGACATACAACATTTTCCACATATTTCAGGAGTTTGACCAAATTGACCAAAATGATACTCATATTTATAAAAAGCAAATTGAAACATGATACAACCAAATGTCGACTTCTGTTAATATATTTGTATAACTTTCACATAAATATACTCACAAAGCACAACAATCCTTTGTTGGCTTTTACAATTTTGCTTCACAAATCAGAAAAGGTCACATTATGAAATGCCTGGAAAAAAAATCCATTCAACGAACGTGCCTTGACTGCCACCTAGTGGATATTTGGTGAAAAGTAATAAAAGACTACAAAAAGTATTTTCCTTTTCAACACTAACACTTCACCTAAGTTCACCAACTGTTCATACCTTGTTACAGTACCCACTTTACCTCTCTATTGATACACCTACACTCACTCTTCCTTTTCTCAAACCACAAAGAAGTGACCTGAAACAAATATTATTTTGGTTGTTACAAAGCAATACTTTTCAGATCAAATTGTTCCTTCTACACATACTAGCTGGCATTCCTTTATATTTTTTGAAGACCTTCCTTTTTTTTGGGGGGGGGGTCCAGTCATGGGGCCTGAACTCTGGGCCTGGGCGCTGTCCCTCAGCTCTTCAGCTCAAGGCTAGCACTCTACCACTTGAGCCACAGCGCCACTTCCGGCTTTTTTCTTTTTGCTTATGTGGTGCTGAGGAATCGAACCCAGGGCCTCATGCATGCAAGGCAAGCGCTCTACCACTGAGCCACCTTCCCAGCCCAAAACCGTCCTTTTTTTTTTTTTTTTTTTTTGCTTTTTCTTTTATTTTGAATATATTAACATGGACTCGTGGATTTTATTTTTTTTAAGAAATTTTATTTTATTGTGAAGATGCTTTACAGAGGGGTTACATTACATAAGGTAATGAGTACATTTCTTGTCAGACATTGTTAGCCTCTCCTTTGTTTTTCTCCCACTATCCCTTCCCTCCCCCACTTTCTCCACTCCTCCCCCCACCTCCCCAGGCAGAAATTGTAAAGTTCGTTTCCAACAGTGTCTGTGAGTATCATTGTTGTGATGGGTCATCCTGTAACCTTGTTTCAGCATTTTGTTATTCCCCTTCCCTTTCCCAAATTAGATAAATGTACATACAAGATGCAGGGCACCAAAATCAAATACAGTGGCAAAAGGGGATATATCATAGGGGGAAGAGCATACAAAGGAAGCAAAAGAACCACATTGTACATTAAAACAACAACAAAGAGGGGCGGGCAAAGTGGCTCAGTGGTAGAGCGCTTCCCTTGCATGCCTGAGGCCCTGGGTTTGATTCCTCAGCACCACATAAGCAAAAAGAAAAAAGCCGGAAGTGGCGCTGTGACTCAAGTGGTAGAGCACTAGCCTTGAGCTGAAGAGCAGAGGGACAGCACCCAGGCCCAGAGTTCAGGCCCCACGACCAGACCCAAAAAACAAAAACAACAACAACAAAGGAAAACTTGTATCCATAACTTGGGGTTCATTTTGCTTAGCATCATCTTTCATCTTATATGGTCCTATGTACATAGCTTTTCAACTTTTCTGCTCATCTGCTAAGATTATCCTAGAGGTATACTAATTATTGCAAATAAAGGAAACCATGGGACCTATATTTCTTTGGGTCTGGCTTAATTCACTTAATATGGTTTTTTTCCAAGTCTTTCTATTTCCTAACAAATGGGGCGGTTTCACTCTTTCTGATGGAAGCACGAAATTCCATTTTATATATGTGTGTGTGTGTGTGTGTGTGTGTGTGTGTGTGTGTGTGTGTATATATATATATATATATATATACCACATTTTCTTGATCCATTCATCTACTGAGGGGCATCTGGGTTGGTTCCAGATCTTAGCTATGGTGAATGATGCTGCAAGAAACATAGCTGTGCTGGTAGCTTTAGTATGGCCTTGTTTGTGGTCATTTGGGTAAATGCTCTGAAGTGGGATTACTGGGTCATATGGGAGCTCTTCTTAATATATTAGGAACTATTACAACCCATTTCTATTTCAATACTTGATATGGGTCTATTTAGTTTTTTTACTGAAGATAATGAGTGCATTTCTTATCAAGCATTGTTGCCTCCTCCTTTGTTTCCTCTTACCATCAAATCTTCTTCTTGGGGTTTAGTTCGAGAATATCAATATTTGCTAGAAAATTTTCCATTTCTTCCAGATTCTCAAATTTGTTAGCATAAAGATTTGCAACGTGTTCCCTTATAATGTCCTGAACCTTGTTTATTTCTATTGTGATGTTCCCACTCTCATCTCTGATTTATTTGGGCATGTTCTCTTCTTTTTTTGGCCAAGGTCTGTCAATTTTCATTTTTTCATAGAACCACTTCTTTGTTTTGTTGATCCTTGCTATGTATTTTTTGGATTCTAACTCATGTAATTCTGACTTGATTTTAAATTATTTATTTACATCTACTGGATTAGGGTTTGGCTGTTGCTTGTTTTCAAGGAGCTTCGGGTACATCATTAAATTGTTGATTTGAGATTTCTCCAATTTGTTGATGTAGGAACTCAGAGCTATAAAATTTCCTCTGAGCACTGCCTTTGCTGGGTCCCAGAGGAGTTGGTATTTTGTATGTTCATTTTTGTTAAATATCATAAACGTTTGAAATTTCTTTTTGATCTGTTCAATGACCCACTGGTGATATAACAATGTGGTGTTTAGTCTCCATGAGTTACAGAACATTCTATGGTGACTTTTGGTGTTGAGCTCTAATTTTATTCCATGTGGTCTGAGAGAATGCAATGAATAATTTCAATATTTCTGAATTTGCACACATTTTCTTTCTGACCTAAAATATGATCTATTTTGTAGAATATTCTGTGTGCTGCCAAGAAGAACATGTATTCTGATTCTGCTGGGTGAAATATTCTGCAGATATATATTAAGTCTTGTTGGTATATCCCATTGTTTAGTTCTGAGGTTTGTCTGTTGAGTTTTTGCTGGGCTGATCTATCAGAGGCAACAGTGGTGTGTTAAAGTCTTCCATAATCAATGTGTTTGGATCTATATATGATTTTAGGGTAAGTAGTGTTTGTTCAATGAATTTGGGTGGTCTGGCATTTGGTGTATAACTATTTAGAATTGTTACACCCTGCTGTAGGAGAGATCCCTTTAATCCCTTTATAGTATGCAATGTCCTTCTTTGTGTCTTCCAAGTAATTTTCATTTGAAGTCTGTTTTGTCAGATATTAGGATTGTATGTGTTTTAAGGTAACTTATTTCATAACTTTAAAAAGGAAATTATTTGCATGTTTAAAGTTACTGAGAAATGCACAATTAATACAAATTGTGTTAAGACATTGTGGGTTAAGTGCAAATTTGTAGCTTTCAAACTAAAGATTTCAAAAGAGCAAATTCAGCAGCATCTGGGAAAATGCTACAGACACAGTTGAAGAAAGCCCACTCCAAATCTAGTGAATTAGAAACTGTGTTTTCACAAGCATTTCAGGGAATTCGAATGCACAGTTTCAGAGCCAGTGATAAAGAACCCTGTTCTAAAGTGAGTAAATTTCCACATGATGAAGATATCATTTTTTTTCCAAAGACCAGAAGGTATGTTTTGGGTTTTGTCCAACTGTATGTAGCTCAGATAGTAGTTCTAATCATAGACTGGCAATCTAATAATAGATGTAGTTCCAATCATAGATTGTCAACTGTGTTTAAAGAATTATCCTAAATAGGCTAGGTTGGTGGTTTACACCTATAATCCCAGTTACTCAGAGGCCTCTGTCTCACAATCTGGGTCCAGCCCCAGAGAAAATCCTGAGAACCAATCATAATATTCAATGAATAGCCTCTAAAACTAAGAAAATTGAGGGGAAGGATTAGGCTGGGAGCGTGGGAGAGAATGATGAAAGTGGTGACATTAATCAAGTTGCACTGTACTCATAAAACTGATTTGATCAATGGTAATTCCTTTTGTACAAATACTTTAAGATAATAAAAATATAATTAAAAGGAAACTTGAGGCCCAGTGCTGGTGGCTCATGCCTGTAATCCTAGCTACTCAGGAGGCTGAGAACTAAGGATGGTAGTTCAAAGCCAGCCTGGGCAGGAAAGTCCGTGAGACTGTTATCTCCAATAAACCACTAGAAAACCAGAAGTGGCGCTGTCGCTCAAGCGGTAGAATACTCGCCTTGAGCTGAAGAGCACAAGGACAGCGCCCAAGCCCAGAGTTCAAGCCCCACAATCGGAAAAAAAAAAAAAAAAAGAGAAAGAGAAAGAGAAAGAAAACTTGAGAGCTTATCTGATAATAAAACATGGGAGCATGTCTCAAGTGGTACAGCACAGAAAGTTCAAGACCCTCTATTTCTAATCTTTCTCCATTCCTCTCCTTGCCTTCCCTCCCCCACTTTCTCTCTCCCTCCCTCCCCCACTCTCTACGTCCCCCCCCCCCTGATCATCCCTTCTTCTCTCTCAGTGGGAGAAGTACTAGTATGTTAATAGGACAATAGGAAAATGCAATCATAAAGGACAAAACATGAATGATATAGGATGTGGAGTGTAGAAAATACTGGAGCCACGAACATCAATAAGTGAACGAGGAGGGATGAGATGCACAGGAGGAGTTATGGTGGCTCATTTATGGCAATGAGACACATGGCAGAACATGGGCAACAATGAGGGTGTATAGAAAGTCATCATTTCAACATTCTCAGTTCAGTA